>NC_060253.1:38431475-39681475 GCF_921293095.1 Ischnura elegans | reverse complement strand
TATTGGTGGAGGGCCATATCTGAGGTCAAGGAAATCTTTCTAATTCAGATTTTCAATGAACCCTATGCCCTAATTATCCTTGGCGTATTTGAACGTGGTACCCTTTCTTCTATCTCTGAGTTTGTGGAAGCGTCGATTCAAAACTTGCTAATTGGGGCGTCTAGGCTTTTTTTCTTTCCTCCCATGGCTCCCAACTTCATGCATTCATTCCACGAGTTTATACAGCACGTAGTTCACCCGACCTCGACATTGTTTAACTACCCCATTGTCAAGTCTATAACCAGGTGTTCCATTTCTACTCGGTGTCACCCTTGGGAAACGGGTGGAAAACGATGAGTAGCAGCCTCCCGGCTTTGAGAATAAAACAACAGAACGTCAATTAACGAGAGTATTACGATTCATTCCATGCGAGGCTTTTCGTGCGCATGAATTTTTTTTTATTTAACTGCGAGGCGTAATAAAAGCTGAAAGTAAGTCTCAGGTGTGTTGATACCTAAAACTGGGTGAACATATTAAATTACCTTCAGCCGTTCAAAGGAGACATTTAAGTTTGTCTCATTGCTTCGCTATTAATTAATTCCTCCTGCTAGGTTACGTTTGTAAGGTAGGTAAATTGCAATAGAATGCAATGTTAAAAATTTCGCATGTTGTTCGCAATTTAAGTTTCAAGTTTAATAATTTCGAAATGATTTAAATTCACCCATTCTTTCAAAGATTTTGTTTCCGCATGTGTAAAGAGTTTTTGAAAAAATAGTGTAATTTAGTTTCTCGTAATTTACTCAGTACTAGTTTTTTTGGTATTTTGAATACATTTGAAGAAAAAATCATCTCATTAGTGATATTATCATTTCGAGACCATTCAAAGTTTTCAAATATATATTTTCCTAGCACTTTGAACTAACTTTATAAAAATATTTGCTCTGAAAACGTGATTCTTGAGAATTTCTATCAGTTAAATAATTTTTAATCAGCCAATTAACTTTACTCAGATTTTGCCACAAAATTTTATCCCCTTTTTTGGTAATATTTGCCTTATTTTTCCATAAATATGCAGACATTCATACATGGATACTATGTTAGAATATTTTGCACACGTTGGGAGTGGAGGAGTCCTATAGAGTGTTCCATTTTCTAAAATGCCGGTAAGAATGCCACTCCTTGAACTTGCTTGACACATGGCGTGACGCCATATCTTTTTTTTTTCTCTCCCGCGAATCACGAATTTCATCATGGATCGGTAGAGTTTTGACGCTTATGAATAGCAAAAAGCGTATGGAAAACCTGGTTCAACGTTAGGCACTTCCTCATCACCACATTTTCCGCCATTTTTTGTTTTGCAACTGCCTGTCGACGTAGTTCAAACGTTGAGGTGTGAGCTCATGAAGGCTAAGCTGATAAGCTTAGACACTTCTCTCTTCGTGTTGTTGTGCTGCGCGCTGCACGCTTGATGCAAAAAACAAAATCTCTGAACCTAGGCCGCTGCAGATTCGTTATTTTTTTAAGTTACCGCCGAAGTTTTCTTAGAAAATATCCTCCAATTTGTTGGATAGCCTTTCTTTATTTATTTAATTCCTCACATACTAAATTTCTTCGAATTTACAGTGACGCATTAAGATATATGATCAACGTAAACAATCAATCAAAAACTATTGAAAAAAAATAAATTAAATGGATAAAAAACCCCACCGTAATCATGGTTAATTCATGCGTCCTGGTAGCGGATCAGGTACAGCACTCGACAGTCAATCGTGAGAATCGGGATTCCAGTCCCAGTCAGAGTGCTTGTTTTTTTTTCTCCTCTGATTTCTGTTTTTTCCATCTAACTTACCACAGCTATCCTATTATGCATCACTTTTCCTATTATGTGTTTCTATCTCTTTATTTCCCTCATTATGAGTTTAGATTCTTGTTAAATAAAAATTAAAATAATACCCTCAACTCTATCATAGACTGTCCTGAACTCCTTTCTTCTCTTAATTTCTAAGTGCCCTTTCGCCCTTTGCTCACCCACTCCATGTTCCACACTATCCCTTGTTCCCCAAAGTGTCACTCATTCAACGCTAACTTTTTCCCGACTCGCCTCACTTCTTAATTCCTCACGTCTTCACAAATCTGGCTCTAAATCACGAATATTACAAAATACCATTCTCAAGTAGACCCCTAAATGTGTTGTCACCCACCACTTATTTAAATGGTTTACAAAAGTCGCCACTCGCGTCGCTGACGGACAAATTGATCCGCTTTTCGCGGGGAAATAAGGTATAATTATGAGTTTTAACCGTGATTTATATACATGATGAAGTGATCTATCAATTTCATAACCTTTCAATGCTAATCCTTACAATTGCTCACTCAACGCTCACTTTTTTCCCACTCCCCTCACTTCATAATTCCTCAAGTCTTCACAAACCTGGCTCTATGTCACCTCTCTGATCATCAATAGCACCAGTAACGTTTAGTACCATGAGCCTCGCTACAATTATTATGTCAATTGATGTCATGAGAAGCAAAGGGGTACTAGTGATTTATTTTTCTAAACAGAGTTAGGAACAGAAATTGGGTAAAGAAAACAAATGATATGAATTAGATATGTTACATAGTGCATTTGATTTTCCACTCGATGTCAGCACAGAACAGAGATCGCTCATATCCCTTGGCAACCACGTTTTTGTGTATTTAAAAAAATCAATTTCTTTACCTAACTCTCTTTAGAAAGAAAATAACTTGCATCACTTGGCTTCTTACCCCCTCAATTCAGGAACCTGGATAGCGCATGGACCCGGAAAGCAGATCGTCCGCGGTTCGATTCCAGGGACAGGGGAATTTTTTCTCATAGAAATTCCGTGTCCATCAGCAGTATCATTTCCTCTATATTTCCTGCAATTGTTATGACTCTTTTTATTTTTATGTACGTTACTTGTTTCCTGTGTATTTGTGTATTTGATTCTCGTTAAATGTTTTTTTCCTCGTTATATTTCACGTTTTCAAGTTATTTAGGTTATTTTCCTAATTAAAAATTAAATATCAGATTTAACTTTTCCAAAATTATCTCCTCAACAATTAATATTCATTGCTCTTTAACTTAACTTTTGCTTATGTTTTTGAGCATTTGAACATACAAAGCAAGTATTGTCTTCAAACGTCTGTGTGAGTTGATGCAAAATTAAATCTTCGCATGAAATGCATCCTAATGGATGGAAATAATTCTGTCACCCTATGGGATAAAAAAAGAACAATAACAAATGTCTTTTCTGAGCACTTGTTATCGTCATCGCCAAAAAAAACTCAAAGTTTCGACGACCTCGCCGCAGCTTGCGTAAATGAAGATGTCCATTCACGATTGAATCGGAAAAAACGACTCTTGGAATTACTTTCGATCCATATTCTGTGACCGGAAGAATTAATGAATGTGAACGACGAAGATAGAAGCAGCGTGATATGCGTGTAAGGCTGACACCTTCGCTCTTGCGGACGCTCATGCATAAGGAAATACATGAACTTGGCGCTTCTGGGACGCCGTCAGCGCTTCGGCTCGCGTCTTTTGTCGTCACCGCTGACGTCATTTGGTAGCTGCCAATGTCAAACTCCTATTTTCGTCAACAATTTCGCTTGACACTTGCGTACGGAATTGCTGAATAGTGCATCCCTTTGTTTTATTCAGTATTCTTTGGAAGGAGAGCCGTTATAATTTTAGACCTCGATAGAAATGGGGTACGCAACCGAACCAGGTCATGGTTGTGTTTGCAATGAAAGGGTATTCCCTGAAATCGTCCAATGACGGAATAAAATCTCCTCTAACGCTAATTTTACTTTTGAGACGCTCATTCAATAATGAGTTATATCTTACGCTTCATGGGACCGAATGAAGCATAGACATGTGCGAGAAAAAAATCGTTGAGTTCTTTTTCAGCTGTAAATTTTGAACTTTATCCCATAGGAAAATCAATGGCTGTTGCACAGATGTCCATTATTTTGCATTCTTAACTTGGTTTCATTGAAACTTTTTCATTTAATCTCCTATTTATTTCCGGATTTCTTAAAGTATGAACTACGTTTCGTTTCAATTAGCATTGTTTTACGACATCTTTTCGACATCTTTTCGACATCTTTTACGACATCATTTTACGAAAGTTAATAAACTACGTTTCAACCTCAACTACATGATGTTATCTCTTCTTTTTGACAGTAGAAAAAAGTGTTTGGCAACCAGGCGGAGAATTACAATGACCGGCACGAATTAGGATTGCATATATAAGGTACACTGAAAAAACACTTTGGATATGAAAATCGTAAGTTTGGGTGTCACACCCAACCCTGAGGTGAAGGAAAGGACTTGTCCATACATTTGGATGTGTCACCCAAAGGGAATGGGTGATAAAGAGTTGGATGTTCCAACTGCTCCGTTGGTTGCTACATCCAAAGAAGATGGACGACTACTTTGGGTGTGGGAACCAAAGCGTTTGGTAGCTCATCAGAACAACGTTTGAATACCGAATGAAAACTTTAGATCACCTGCCCAAAGGATTGGGCCCCTACCCCTTCCTCTCTCCTTTTCAACCCCACTACACATTAATATTGTTCTTTTTCAACCCATTTCTAAATAGGCCATTAGGACAGTGCAACTAAAAAATGAGAAAACCTAGCTCTGTGGTTGTCATAATATCTATTATCACATAATTCAACATATTGTATCGTGCGTGGGTGGAAAAATAAATATCCCTATTTGTTGAACACTAGAAAGAACATTTATTTCCAATATATAAACACACAGTTACATTAAAGTCACTCCAAACCCTCCAAACACAAAATTTTTCTCAATATCTTCTTATTCATTCTCCTCTCCTTGTCAATAACCTCCGTTGCCAACGCTCTCGATGATTACTCCCCAAGGCTCTCGATGAATCCACCGTTATAATATCATAAAAAGTGCTCAAAACACAGTGAATAAATATCATTAAACAAATTCCATGCCAATAGCATGAAATATTATTAAAATACAATCATAGCATATTAAAAATATCATCGGGAAATACAAGAAACGTGAGACAATTTAACCTCAATAACAGAAATAAAGGTCAATGTAAATAAGCACAGCAGCACTGCCGACAAAATATGATGCGACAGTTTGAACTTTGTTTTAATAAGCACATAGATAATGGGAATTTGAAGAACTCATAAGCAAAGGGCGGTAGTGCGGGCATGAGAATTAATGCAACATGGCGGTGAGAATTAACACAAAATGGCCGTAAGAATTAACAATAAATCTCAATTTTATTGTAACTTACCTGCGAACACATGGATATAGGCTTCATGCCCAGATAAGAAATTCGCCGTACCCTCGTCCATAATCTCGAGCAGCAAGAGCAACGAAGCACAAGCGGCAGCAGAGTTCGCCCGTTTTTCCCACAATAAGTCCACACGTGTCTACGGCTTCCACGGCTGAATACAGAACTGCGGGTGCTAGGGAGCTTCATGAGATTGCCACCAGAGCGCGTAACAATAGATTAAGATTTCGCACCTAAACCAGCAGAGTGCACCAACCATAACTTTGGTTCTCCCATCCAAAGGACGTTGACTGGAAGTGTTTGGTGTGACATTCTTTGCTTTTGGTTCTCACATCCAAAGAGTTAGTTCTGACGTCGCATCATTCTTGATGGCGCATCCAAACCTCCCCGCCAAAAAGGGTTTAGGGTGTAGCATCCAAACCTGTTCTCTCAGTGTACATTGTAAATTTAGCTCCATTTTTTACCAAAATATTTGGTATATATTCCAATAATGAGGATTATTTGTAAATTACTCTTCGAGAACAATTTACCTCCCAAATTTTATCAAAAACTCAGACCCCATTCATTGAAGCCCTCCATGTCAGTAAATGTTCTACTTAGTGGTCAATTCAGCTGGGGGCTCTTCGAATTGTGATTGCAGTTTGTAGAGGATTCGGAATCAACTCTCGTAGCTCTAGGAAAGGTTGGTTTAGGACGTCAGAACCTGCCAATGACACCTAATGTTGGCTATATTTACCTGGGTCCGGGATAGCGAAGGGTAAAACTTACCTTTCAAAAACTTTTTAAGATAATTGATTGGAGATATGAGTCACTTAATTGCATTTTGATCCGCAATTATCTATTTAGACCATATTACAAATTCGAATATCGTATCGTTTATTGCTCCAATGATCTTGATTTTGTTATAAAAGGCAGCAATATGTTTTTTAAAGCCTTTGGGCGTATACGATTTTAAGATGAAATCATCCCTTCTGGCTCTTATTAATAATATTACAAAATAATTGTAATTTATAGTAATGAATTTAACTGTCGACTATAACAAATTAATAATATATAAGGGAAGTACTCCGTATTTTTAACTACTCTAATGGTCACCATGTTTTTGATCACGATACGTCAATAACTTGACAATGCTCTTTTTTTATCCTCCTTCCTAATGAAGAAATAATTTGGAGCACTGACTGTAGTGACCTCTTTCCATTCTTTATCTTGCGTCACTAAGGTCCTAGGCAAACATTTTCTTCGTGCTCGATTCTATTTTGGCAGAGGTCTACTTTTTGTTCTCCAACTCTGTGGTCTCTGGCTCGCTGAGACATAAAACTGCTTCTGTCCGAAGAAGCTACTCGTTCCTTCCATGAAAAAGATGATAATCCTTCCGCCAAAATTCATAGAATTTCCTGTTTGTGGAGTGCATTTTTTACTTATCTCCAAAACCTTATGTATATATTTTTTAACACGCTTTCCTTTACTTATTAGCCTCAATCTCTAAAAATAATATTCTCTGCTTGCCGAACTTTGCTTCCAATAAAGACAACGGTGACTTGCTGACCAAGAACGGCAAACAATAATCTTTCATGAACATAAATTTTACCCTACATTTAGAAATTGAAGATTATTTTTTCACGTGTGGCTACAAATTCCTTTCAAGTAGACATGAGCACTTCAAAATAACGAAACATTTAAAAAGTTTTTTCCTTCGGCTTGAAGACCAAGTGAAAAAAGTTATTTTTTCAAAAACTATATAGATGTCGCTTTGCATAGAATATCGTAATAATTTAGTAATCTTAATATAATTGCCATATTTTAACAGACTCAAATGGAATTAGCTTCTTTCTTCAGTTTCTCCTTTAGTTTCTAAGTAATGAGTCATTAATAAATACTTGTTCGAGTCCGCCGATAATGATTGTTGATATGGTATTTTACAGACGCCGTATCTTTAGGTGGATTTAAGGTGACGTTATTTGCATTTTTTATGTTACTTGGAGTATAATTAATATTATTATCTCTTACGATTGATTTTTTTCTACTAAATACCATGTTATCTCTTCATTCAACGAATTCACTGTATTTATTTCAAAGAGTTGAATACTGAGCAATAATAGGAAGAACGTTGTTACCTAACTAGCTTATTCTAACTAATAAAATAATTGTCAGTATGCAACATTAAAATCTGAAATTTTGATATTTGGAAATATTGAAGTGTGTAATATTACTTATTTTTCAACAATTTACAAGATACTATCAAGGTCTGGATCACTATCACTTAAAAAGTCATTATAAAGACCTTGTAAAAAAATTGAACCCATGGTCAATAAATTGAAAGGTATCTTTGGAACATTACTTTATTCAATTATGTCCAAATATATTTATGTAATTCGTTGAATTACGTGAGAAGTCTTTTCTACTGAAGTCAGCAAAACTCCTTAGTTTAATAAAATGCCCTGGAAGCTTAGCTGGAATAGTGGAGTAGTATTTGGGAGATTTGAATTCGAACTCCGGTGAAGGCAAATGCTTTTTTTCTCTGCGGAATTATGGCAATCTTATACGATTGCTCCGACACTTGGGGGAAAAATGTAGAGTCATAATACAGTCCATGCATAGCCGTAATAATAAATTTACTTAATCAATTGGATTAAAACCTTGGCAAGCAAGGTACAGTACCTTAGCTCGCATATTACCCTAACACACAACAAGTCAACAGTCACACAACAATTCACAGAACAAGTACATAATTTCTCCATGAAGTTCATTATATGTGTTCAATAGTGCAATGATTGAACAAAAATTGCAAATTTTAAGTTGACGAAACCAGAAAACGGTTGATCGGTTTAGCAGTGACGTCAGGGCAGAAAAAGATAGATTTTCATTTTGACCATTATTATTTACCAGAATTTTTGGTTGAGTAGATGATCAAGGCACTGTTGTGCGAATTTATTCGAATATTGCTGGTCTTCAGTTCCATGGGTCTCTTATCGCATAAGTGAACCATCATCATCACAGGTCAAAAATCCTAAGATTGGTTTTACGCAGCTCTCCACTCAATTCTCCCATCAGCTAATCTTTTCTCACCTGCGTATTTCTTCTCTTTCACATCCTTCTTTACCAGTTCCATATATTTCATCGAGGTTTTCCTTTTCCGTTTTTGCCATCCACTTATCCCTCTACCATTGTCTTCATCAGGCCATCATGTCTCAATTAGGGGGCGGATCCAGGATTTCTTTCTGGGGGGAAACAAGCAAGGACGTATCCAGGAGTTTGTTCTGGGGGGGTACAAGGATAACCCGTAATACAAAGCGAATGCAATGATAACGGGGCCGCATTAAAAATCTTGCATATTTTTTGAGGGCCTGGGGGGAACGTGCCCCCCCCCTAGATCCGCCTATGTCTCAATATATGGCGTATTAGGTTATTCCGTCCTCTTGTCAAAGTGTATATGAGGCTTCTCTTCTTAGGACTTATCCATTACTAACTCGATCGATCCATATAATCATCATTCTTCTGTTGCGCCACATTTCGAAGGCCTCAATCCTTGCTTTCTCCGCTGTTGTCATTGTTCATGCTTCACTTCCGTAGAGAAGAATACTCCAAATGTAAGCTCTGATGAACTATTTCCTTACTTCAATGTTTAATTTTCCCGTGAGCGAATTAAAGTGAATCATTGTGCGTACATTAATTATTACTATGGAAAATGTCGCCTGTACCGGGAATTGAACTACTGACCTTTGGCATTCCGTGACACCGCGTAGATTACTTAGCTATCCAGGTTCCTCGATCATAATTCCCAGTTTACGTATATTTATGTTGCTAGGTCAAGGAACCCGGAAAGCGTAGTGGTCTGCTCTTTATTGCTTTACTGCGCAGTGGCCCGGAAAGCCAAAAGTTCCGAGTGTTAAATCCAGCCCCGCGAGGAATATTTCCCACGTCTATTATTGTGCATTTCAGCGAAACGCCGTTCATCGTTTAGATGTGAAACCGATAATTTTATGATCATTAAACCATAGATTATTATTATTATATTATACCGATTAAGGTAGGTTTCCATGGAGAACTAAGAAGTGATCTGGGAGCCTCCCTTTCCTTCCAGCACTGCCTTCCTCAATTCACTGTAAGGCCAACTCCCTTTATATCAATCTAAAAATCCTATTCTTTTCCTTCCCCTCCCTCGTTTCCCTAACATTCTACCCTCTAACACCATTTTCAACATCCCCTCCCCGCTAAGTACTCCATAAATCCATACCGTCTGTCTCCTCCGTATCTCATCTAAACGCTGCCTCTCCTCGCCAACCATAATTAGCACTTCGTCGTTCCCTTTCCTCTCTGTCCATTTCGCCTTCTACATTCTTCTCCATGCCCACATCTCGAATGCCTCCAATCTTCACTCGTCTTCTTTCCTCAGTGTCCACGTTTCCGCACCGTAGAGAGCTACACTCCAGATCAAACTCTTTGTTCGATACTAAATACGCGTCTTCAAACCGACTTGTCCAAGGGTGGCAACTTCAATGAAATGAAAAACGCGTAAAGATAGTGGACTGAATTAACAAATAGAAGTGGTTCACATCACAGAATAGATGCTTCTCGGATGATGCCACGCCGAACACTGCCCCCTTGTCTCTGTCTCTGAGCGTGCAGCCCTCGCACGAAGACATGTCACCCTAGGGCCTTCACCCCCGACCCTACCGAAGGCCCCTAACCCAGTCCACTCAAAGATCCATCATCGCGACCTCCACTCACCCCAACCCTAAGGTCCAAACACTCTTCACTAACCTTTTCTTTATACTCTTACATAAAGATCCTCTCAGAAGCTCCTTCCTGTTCATGAACGCCTCCTTTGCTAGAAACCATAGATAGATTGTTAAATTTAGTAAGCTGGCATTACACTGCTTCTAGGAATCAGTCGTCTGGATACACAAGCCCTGCTGTGAGAACAAGAACTCCGCTTCGAATTCTTTTCTTAGTGTTCCTCCGCTCGCTCCAAAATCATCCGGGGATATCGGATTCTTAGAAGTGGGTCAGGCGTTCGCGAGAAGTTTATTTCGCCCTTTTTCACTGAGTATTCCTTTTTCAATCGCTCGGAGCAGACAGGCAATGCATGTAATATTGGTGTTTCGTTGGGCCCACGTAAAAATTTAACGATTTCTAGGAATGCCTTCTAACAAAAAGCAGCCATTACCTCAATGCAACAAAACTCAAACCAGTTTCCATCGAATGAATGCCATTATTGGAACTGTACTTATCATACTCATGTATTTAATTATAACGTTTACGTTCAGGGCTAAAATGTGATAGCTAAGAATATCCCCTTACATGGAGCCTCAATCTACAATATTATGGAATTTTTAATTATCTTTACTTTACTGGTTACTACTCGTTGGAACGTTTGGCTCTTTACCGAAGAGTTCCGGGTTCAATATCTGGGTAAATTACTGCTCTCAACAATTTAACTTGAATAAAACATAAAGTTAGAAAAAATATGATTTTTTTTAGCCGTCGACGTCATTGCAAGTAAAATATCAGTTTAACGCATCGTTAAAAATGCATTAAAAAGCTTTCGTTGGAGGCAAACTCCCATATCTCTGCACCATGAAAGATCTTTCCCATGCTGTGAATAATTTGTCCCTTGAAAATGGCATAGTAAAGGTGAAATCGATCGGGAAAACAAGTTATTGTGGAGAAGTATCAAGGATATATATTCTTAATATGATGAGTTTCCACATGTGTTGCATGAAGTTCTCTATTTGATTGTACTCAACATACTAATCTTACGAAAGTATGTGACCTTCGGCTACTCTTTAACCTTGAAAAAAGTGGATTCCAATTGTAGAGTTTCGTAAAATATAATAGTCATTTGTGAGCATATATTTCAAGCCTGGTATATTTGGCTTATGAATTGGGTCACCAACTAATGTAGAATTCCGATTTCATCTATATGCTAACAGTAAATAATATGAACTCAGCTACGTCTTAAAATTCAGGATTCCTATATTTTTTTCTTTTTAACATTAGTTCATTAATTATAAGAATTATTCTCCCAATTGGGTAATGAATGACAGCGAAATTTTCCAGTTAGTTTATTTGTAAATTAGCCATCTGCATTGTTCTCACATGGGAATTGATTTAGAGCCACGTAATAAATTCTTGTGAATAATAGGATTTCCTAATAGTCTGATACGGAGAACTTGCTTGCAATTTCCATTAACTCTGTCATTGATACATTTATTATTTATCTTCAAGCAAGTCTGATCAATAATTGAATATAAATTGAATAGTATTGTCACCGTTATATCACATTTGTTTACCATTCGCAGGGCTCACAATATAATTACAACCACAACATCAGAATCAAAGAATGTTCAAATTAACTTACGTATTGATTCAACCAAGGCAGCAAGTTTGGTCCGTACAATTATAGATGCCTTTGTGTAGGCGTTATTTTTTTTCAGTAAACGCCCCAAAGGCTGTGAAGCTAATTTTTCACCTAGTGCTAAATCTCAATGTAATGTCATTGTTTGCTGTACATGACCTTAAGGCTCAATGATTGGAGAACAAAAAATACTGTGTAAAGGCCTGTTCACACGGTACATTAACACGTACGGGTTAATGTCTAAGTGTATGAGTGCGAGAATGAACGCCAAAATACACCGTGTAACCACTCAACTTGTGCGAATGCATGCACAGAAAATAAAACATGTTCTAATTTGGTTCATGCATTCTTATGTACATGATCCGTTCGGGTCTACAAAAATCATTCACGCAAACGTACATTAACTCGTACGTGATCATGTATCGTGTAACCAGGCCTTAAGGCAAAGCAGGGTGAAATCATTGACCGAGGCAAATCAGTGCGAAAGACAAAGAATTCCGAGGATGAGGTTTGAATGCGATCGGGAGAGGCGATCGGAAATGCCGATGGAATACATTTCGGGAAAGAGGGGAGGGGAGGAGGAAATTAAGGAGCCAGGGAAGGAATTCCGAAGGTCACGAAAGAAAGGAGTCACGGTCGGTCGTACCTCTTTTGTCTCAATTCATCTCTCTCTCTCTCTCTAGAGACCCGAAATTGCCGGTCTCCGGATCGGAACCATGGAATTAGGGCGGGTGGGTGGGGCTGTCTGGGTATTATCGAAGCACTCGTTCGAAGCACTCGTTCGAAGCATTGGAGGAGAAGGGTCGGCTCGCCAATATTTTTAGGAAAAATCTTTTCCATGAGCGAAACAAGGTCGCGAACGAGTCATACATCAACCGAAAATTAGGGTTCGTTTTTATTTATGGCACATCAGGAATTGCTACGATAGACGTATAGTAGTGTAGCCAAATTCATTAGAGAGAATTCGAATAGGAGAATCTAACGGATAGAAGGGAAAAATATAAATTAATTAATTTGCGGATATTTCAAGAAGAATACTTTTTGCATTATGTTCAATGTATTTAGAGAGAGCCTTTATTACCTATGTACAACAATTTGGGCCACGGTACCTGTTTTATGCATGCTACGGTTATAAAACACGGCTTACATTAATTTTTTTAGTATATAATCAATCTTTAAAGTAAATTTACATCTCATGGTGTATGTATAATGTTTTCCGCAGCTATTTCAATTTATTTATTGTAACCACCTGGGGCAAAGAATGTGATGCAATTATTTTATTCAATTATTTTTTCATTTGTCAAACAATTTGATTACGCTAAAGTAGTAATGAATATCCTCCTAGGTGCCATATTAAATGTCACTGGCAAAATTAGGATTTATATATATTTATTATAATGTAATATATCTCTTACGGACAGGGACAAATATGAACCTGAAGGAAATTGAAAAATAGGACTGGAGGCTTGGAGTATACTTTTTTTAAATAGGGAAAAAAGTAACACAAGCAATTGCTGTATTAGTAAAAAAGTGCAAAATGTTTTCAATGCTTCTTTGAAGTGGATTCGGTGTTGGTTGACTTAATTTCAATTTCTTGGATATTTTACTTTTACTTATAAAAGTAAAATTTAAATATCCCAGAAACCTTATAAGGGAATACCACACAGTGAAGAATGAGTTAGTGACTTTTAATTCCAATTGTTTTTTGTGCAATCTTAGACATTGGGTATATTCGCATTTTTTTCAATTTCCGTTTGTATTAAGTCTTTAAAAAAATTAAGAGGCCTTTGTTTTTCCGTTTTTCGTTCTGTCGCCAGCTTCTCAAACTATAAAGGAAGACACTCAATAGCTTTTACCCTTTGGCAGATGAGTTGATGATGTCACGACGTTATGCCGAGCGGTTCACCGACTACCAACCACAGTGTGCATCGGCTTCGTTTGTGTCGTTGCTACTTACAATTCCTGCCCTCTATGAATGCTTATCTCTGGAAAATATATAACTCTAACGACGTCACCGGCGAATGAGAAGTCGGCGGCAGCTTTTCCTAATTTTATTTTATACTTATTAGAAAATGGCGATTATTTTCGTTGCAATTTTCCCATCATCTACCGAATTCTATGAATGAATTGTGATTTCTGGCCTGAGTGAAAAAGAACTATTTACATTGATCTCCTCTCCTATACTCTCTTTCCGGTACCTACATAAAAAAGTGTTACATCCCAAGCATCGCAACTTTTATTCAAACACTGGTTGTCAGAGGAATATTATAATTTTTTTATTAAAAATGAGCATGTTTAGCAAAATGTATAACAATGTAATTAGTCAAATTTAACAGGTAACCATGAATTCTGTTACCTTAATTATCATCAATAAATATTACAAAGAGGTAAGTCGAATTCTAATATATATTATTTTTTAATGATTTCGAACTGAATTTTTCTTTTATTGATCATAATATTGTGATAAATCATTGTTCAAACCTTTATTTTTTATACATATCAAAATTATATACTCATTTTGATTTCAAGTCTATGTTAAGCCGATGTTTTATAAATAAACCGAAGTGATGGGAAACATTGTGTTTCAATTTTAAGACCTACACACCGAGATTCAAATTAAATATGAAATATTATTCCCACAATAAAATTCGGGAAAATGACCCATTCCATTAGCCTGCATTATCTCCCAAAGGTAATGAGAAAGGGCATATAAATCGGTGGAAATGTTTTGCCAGAGGCGTAATTAGTATACAATATCCAATTCCAAATAAATGTTTCTTGGGTGGTAAGCAAAATTATGTAGCATAATTAAGTATTCCCTCAGTTATTTTTTTGATATTTTCATATTGACGAAGAGAATTTTTCCTGAACTTCAAATATTTAATGATGTATTTTTTAAATGGAGAGATCCAACGCCCAATCTTTCATAAGGAGAACTCACGAGTATGGGAGATATGCTGCAAAGGAATATTTTTTTGGGAAATAATAGAAATAATAGAAAATATTCTATTTGATCCACTTGATCACAGTATCAATATATTTAATTTTACTATTCCGGAAATATTCTTTATTCTATTTGTTAACGTTTGGTTACAAGTGTGATTGATTCCAACAAAAATTTCAATTCTAAAACATATTTATATTGCGATGAAAGTAATTGCTATGCATCAAAATTCGGCATTCAGATTTTGTAATTTAATTCATTTTTTGATAAAGTGGTGGTTAATGAGATTTTAAGCCGGAATTATTGATTCCGTCGGCACTCAGAGCAGAGAATGAATATTATGCCCAGTTTATAAAGGTTTCCTGGGACAGGCTAAATAGAGGATGTCGCAGAAATGGAGTTTTTCGTGGAAAACACCACCTATGAGCTCATTAATGTACGAAGTCCTCCGAAATGATACGGTTCACGTGCCAAATGGGCGGATTATTAAGCATGGCTAATTTTGTATATAAATTCTAGCACAAAACATGCTTTTAACGAGAGGTAAAAAACGATGTTGACCTGTCCAATCACATGACGGATCAATGAGTGCCAAAAACTGAGGTTGAAATAATTGCTCCTATATTCAACAGAATGAAAAATTCAATTCCCACTGGGTGCAATGTTTATCATATTTTCCTTTTTCAAAATGGATAATATTAGACTATATTGTGATGAACACCCATTACAGATTTTTTTAAATTTCCATTTTCAGGGATATAAAAATGTTTAAGATTTTTCTTCAATTAACATTTCCATAATATCCTCAAATAAATTGTAGCTTATCATGCGTTGAGTTACGTAGATGTTATTTGTGTCTAAATAATTTCAAGAAATTTAATATTTCTTATGGACTAACCGCTTACTCTTAATGAGACGAGGTATAAGACAAGGAGGTTTTTCTGAGGGAATGATCAAGTTGGCCCACCGCCCTCCAAAATGAGGAATAGAAAGAAAAAAGATAGGCACTATTGCCTGAATTAGTTCAATGAATCATACTCGAGGACATGGCCGCATAATGTAGTGAAACACCGTTATGTAAATTCTTATTTTTATATACTTCTTTAATACCAAAGTACTTCTGAGAAAAGTATACTCGTCTGAACCTCAGTTATATCAAGGTTGGCCTCTATACTGCTAGAAACAGTGGTTGAAACAACATACAAATCATCGTTGTGAGAGAGGGGCGGGCCCATTCCCTTAAATTTTCCCGTCAGGAGATAACTATGAGCTACTCAAAATATCGGTTGTGAAACATAGTCCAAATTCAGAGAGTAATAAGAATGACTCAAAGCAACGCAAGTATAAAATATCTTGAGGTTCCTAACTTGAAATAGAAAATGGAAAATCAGCATAGAATTTAATTGATCTTGCCCCTCCCAACTATTACTGATCCATCATCTACCTTGCAAAGAACAATTAGCTCGAGTACGTCTGGCTGATAGAGTTTCCTAGCCGAAGGCCCGAAATCGCCTAATTGAATTTGACTCCTGAAGTGTCCTGATAGGCACCAATCACTGTTTTTATGCTCTAAATTGTGCCTAAATTGTTCTTTGAGTAGTTTTTTATACCTGGGTCATATTAGTTCTTATAGAGGATTAATTCATGTTCTTGCGGTGCCAATTATGGCATTTTTTGATAGAGTACGTTTGATTCGCCATGTGAGATGAACTTATTTTGTGTGCATTTTTATTATTACTTTCAAATTTCAACTATTTTGATTCCACTCACACAATGCATCATCAATTACACGACTCTACGAATTATTCTGTTACGCAACACATTTTTAACATGGTTTACCCTTTACCAGAAAATGTAAGGGAGAAGGTTCACCCCCCTCTTAAATAATGATTTGCATACGCCACTACTTTTAGTAATATAGTACCCAACTTTGATATTACTGAGGTTTGGATGAGTATAGTCTTTTAAGATTTAATTTGGTAGTAACGTAAGTGGCGATCGTAAGTTAATTTTAGGATCTCAGCGCAAATTTAAAATGTAACGAGTAAAACTTAACTCTTCCCCCTGAATATATACAAACAGCTTTGGATTAACCTCGCTGGACCAGAAAACAGCTTGAAGGGTTTGTTTTGAGGGTTAGTAATTACTCATTCCCTAATAAATAAAATTGTTCATACCAGGCGAATCGATAGCTTTATCTGGCTTTTGCATCTGGGAGAGATCTGACATCAATTGCTAGTGGTCTGCATGGATTTCTAGTTGTGGCCGTAACCGTGGCAACACACCGCAGAGTTTTTTTTTTACTATACAGCGGACCAATGACGAACAGTTACCTCCGACGGAACTTCCTCATAGCTAAAGCAATTTCCCCGTGGGTTTCCGAGTCAATTGAAATTCTGAATCCAGCCATATTTCCTATTTTTTAAACTCCATTTTCACCGTCGACGTAACTAAGGTATGTAAACAATTTTTATTTTGATGTAACAATGACGAAATATCACATTATTTGCCATGAGAATTCTGTGAGAATTGCGATTAATAATTAAAATTCCCCTGGACAGGGAATCAAACCACGGATCTTTGGCTTTCCGGGGAGATGCGCAGACTACTACTCTTTCTAAGTTCTTTAGTTATTTTGGCAATTTTCCGAGGTTCAACGGTGCTATATGTTAGGCACTAGCGGTCCGTTAAGGATGACAACGCGAGGGAATATGAGCTTCAAAGAGGCAATACCGAAAGGTGAACCCTATTCCGATTAGAACCTAGATAGCGTAGTGGCCTGTGCAGTGTCCCTTAAAGCCAAAGGTCCGCGTTTCAATTCCCGGTCCAGGGGAATTTTTACCTCATGAGAATTAATGTGAATTTCATCGCCGTTTCCGCAACATATTTGAAATAAACCACATTACGAAATACAATACGGCAATATAGCCCCATTGGCATTTACAGATTTTCTGCAACCTACTCCGATGCTAGGCTAAGAGCGCGGAATGTGCTGTACGTATTGCCATTGTATTGTAGTCATGTGTCTCGGGTTGCATAAATACAGCGTGGTGCGATGTATGACAGATATGACGTCGTTTTTCTAGCACCCGATGATCAGTAACTTATAGACACATATCTCATTCAGAAAACATTACTCATTAGCGAGAATTTCAGCTAATACATTAGAGGTAGGGACCTTTTTATTCAAATGATTTCAAAAAATTGTGCACTCCCCATTTGGAGTGTTCCCTTGTTAGCGCTAACTGATGACCGCTGAAGAACGAAAATAAATTCGCGATGCCGGATGATTTTTAATGACAATTTATCCCTCATCGGTTCACCGTCGCTTAGCTCTCTCTCAAGTGATGAAGACTAAAAGAAAATGAACTTTTCCATTTAGTAGTGCCATCTAGCGAACCCATCCTGAATCTTTAAATTATTCGTCCCTTTCAATGCGGTTCGTTCAATTATTTATGAGCCATTGTTTGGGTGGATTCGCTCCTCGCTTATTCCCTGTTTCCATGGATACCCCGCGTTGACTCTCTTTCTCTCTTTTCTTATCCCTCTTACTCAAGGAAACGTCTCTTTCGGCATGCAAGTGTACATAAGAGCCCGAAATGTGTAACACAACGTTGAAGTATTGTTTCGTTTTAAAACTATATTTTAATACGTTTTAAATATGGACGCCGCGGACAATACGTTTTATGCATGAGGAAAATATTTAATTGATAATTCAGTCGGCTGAACGCATTCCATAAAGGACACAAATGGATTACAGTCTTTAGTAAATTTTTACGCTCGGCGCTAAAATGCTATTGCTAAAAAGTACCCAAAATTAAGATTATATCCACAATATTTTGGAGTTTTCGCTTGTTTTACTTCGCTAGTTAATTAGTTTTACCGGGCTATTTACCGAAGATTCACGGATTCAAAGTCTGGGAAATAATGCATGCTCTTAGGTTTTTCCGGCGTATCAGTTGCAGAAAAGTTTCTCGGGTTTTCCACCGGTTGATGTCGTCCGTGTCTCCCGACGTTTCGATCCGCGACTTGCTGATCATCCTCAGGGGATCTTCCGAATTTCTTTTTTCTTCTTGATTCTTCGGAGACATGGACGACATCAATCGGTGGAAAACCCGAGAAACTTTTCTGCATCTAGGAAATAATAGTTTAGGGTAGATTGGGGAGAGACGCCGCATATGGGATAGACTGCACACTAGGCCGGCCCTTATTTTTCAGAATTGCGAAAAGTTATGTTTTCCTGGTCTCAAAATGATCCAAATGGTGTTCATATTCACGTGTTAAAATTTGGTTACTTTAAAATAACGGCAACCCGTGCCCCAAGGGCCCTAAGTAGTAAGGACCCTCAATTGAGTTTTTTGGGGTTAAAAAAGCGCTGTTTCTATGTAAAACGTAAAAGTAAAGCCCTTTAGGGCCGATTTTCTGCTTGTTTTAGCCTATCTCTAAGCGTTTAGGAGATATAGTCCGTCGCAATGAATCCCCCCCCCCCTAGGGCGCCACCCCGCACCGCGGCACCGCTGAGGTATGTCCCGCACCACTAACTAGAGACTTCCCCTCAACCCCCTCCCCTCCCTCGGCAAAGACTTTGCTCCTGATGACAAGATTTTCAGATCATTTTGAGACCAGGAAAACATAACTTTTCGCAATTCTGAAAAATAAGGGCCGGCCTACTGCACACCCTTCTTACTTTTGGAGTTTCCTGGCATATTGCGGGAAAATGCCCAATAACTAGAGACTTCCCCTCAACCCCCTCCCCTCCCTCGGCAAAGACTTTGCTCCTGATGACAAGATTTTCAGATCATTTTGAGACTAGGAAAACATAACTTTTCGCAATTCTGAAAAATAAGGGCCGGCCTACTGCACACCCTTCTTACTTTTGGAGTTTCCTGGCATATTGCGGGAAAATGCCCAATGCAGGGGCACAGTAGATGCCAGAGAATAAGCGAGGATTTCCCGTTTGTTTTTCATTGGTTTTACAGTTTTTAAAGCGTAAATACTGAGCCAAGTCTGGTGTTTTACCTTCAAAACTTTCCTCGCCTTGCACTCAATTCGTAATTGAAGCTAAACTGCTGCTATATTACGATTGTTTGAAGTTTGCAACAACAGTAACTTCTAATGGGAATATTTTCGGTCTAGTGTAAGGCATAATCAGGAATTTTAACCGAAATAAACGTTCACGATGACGTGATCTATCAATTTCATAACTCTCCAATGCTATTCCTCGCAATCACAAATGTTATACAGCAAAATGTCAGAAAAAAGTGGATCGCATTTCACTCTTCACAGCGCCGCGGATATTTTTTAAATTAAAATGTGATCGAAGTGGCAACAGAGATCAGCCTTCAATGGAATTTAAATGGGCCTCTATGGATGAGTCCCCTTGCATCGTGTTCTTCTTTCCTAGTGGGGAACATGCACAATTTTTTCAAAGGACTAGAATAGGAATTGCTCCCTATCTCAAATGTACTCACCGAAAATTTCGCGGATGAATAATGTTTTTTAGCTAAGTTATGAGTCTTTGAAAATTAATCTTCATCGGATTCTTGAAAACACGACGTCATCGGAGCGTGACGTCACGGCACGGAATCCACTGATGACAGACTGAGGAAGTGGATAAAATAACCGGTCTATGAAGGGGCTCAAAACGCAAATATGGCTGTATAATGTTCGCTGTTTTAACGTCAAACAGCAGATTGTGAATACGTTGGGTTGCCAAGGCGTTAATGAAACAAATGAAGGGGATTGCTTGGTGAGATTTGGAAGCAATCGCTATTTTTCAGAAAATCAGCCGCCATATGGAAGTCGACAAAAAATCAACTGTCGTATTGCGCTTTCTTAAATCCCTATTAAGTCAACTTGTCCTTTGAGGAACTACTACAAAGCTCGTTGATGATTTTTACTTCGATATATTGCAATCAAGAGTCTGCCCTTCTACTCTCTTAGCGAAGTGAATGGTGTACCGTGCGATGACGTTAGAGGGCGTTTCAGGTCACGTGACATCAAGCGATCTTCTATCACTTTTAATAAGCATTTAATGACGTCTGTGTAACGCTAGGAGAGTTTTGGCTTATATATTTGGAGTCGTGAGAAAATTATCTATTCAATGAGACTAACTAGTATGATGAACGAATTTCATGCATGTTCCTAATTGGCCTTCAAGAGTTCAAAACCCCACGTCGCTTGACATTGCACTACTTAGTGGGAACTAGGGCGTAAACTCAGGATTTCCATGACTAAAACCTATAATATTATAATATGTTATCATCAATTAAGAAAAAAATGTTTAGTCCTCTCTGGAGTGTAGGTCAGGAAATAATAATTCATTACTCAGAACTATAACGACGTTTCGGTGACTTAATTCACGTACATCTGGGATAACTCAGTTTTTTTTAGAAAAACCCATTAAATTACTTAGGACAATCTGTCCTTTGAAACAGAGTGAAATTTAATTTTAAAAACTACTTTATTTTGAACAACCTTTGTCATGAAAAAAACCTGAATTGGAAATATAAATAATATTTATTTCATTGATGACAAAAATGAAATTATAAAAAATATTGAAAACCCTTAATAACGGCAGATAAAAAATTAAAGATGCATAAAAATCATTAAAACCTATTTCCAACGGCATATTTTTGTGCTATTAATAAATTATTTTCGCGTAAAAAGAAACAGAGTAATCCTTAATAATTTGAATTAATTCGCTGCACGGTGGCATAATTTTTAATCAAAGAAATATATTACTTGACCAATAGGGTGGTTTCCTTCATCAAAGAAAACGAAAGGCATTGATTGCGTTACCCACCATTAGTGTATTCATAATATACAAATTATTTGGTTTTAGAAATCCCAGTTCAGACCAATGGCAATGGTCCAGTTTAACTGCATTTCAAAAAGGCTAGATTGGCGCCCATGCGACGTCACTGGAACCTAGTTTCTGTACGAGTAGATAGGAGTTTTACATCGTCTGAGGTTACCAATGCATGCATGAGGCACAGAGCTCAGGGAAACATGTCTTAACAATCACTTATTAAAACTGGCTAAGGTCGGAAAGTTTTCCTCGTTTGATAAGTTATTAATAATCCTTATTTAAGCCAAGCGCTACCAGCCAGCAGGGTACTAGGCTACCCGCTAGCAGCCTGCGTCGTATCAGCGCTAAGCCTCGCCTCAAGGTCGCCTCGCAGGGCGGCAACGGGAACCAGAAATACGTCACGCGGAGAGATTTCCCGGCATTCATACTTACGCGTCGCGTTTTCGCGCGCTTGAAAATTTTCACTTTTCATTTAATCGCGAAAAATAGATATCGTCTTTTAAAAATCTAAAAGCGTGAAATACGTACTCCAGGAGTAATAATGTTTCAATTTAGGCAATAAAAAATAATAGGAAACCACCGTATTCTCCAGACAAGCCGCAAAAAAACCTAATATTCTCTAAACTACCTTAACCCTAAGAGGATCTTACATCTCCATCAACATCTACCCGCAATCCTACTCAATAGAATTGTGGGCGGTATTTAGGACATTAGGTGATGGCAAAACAAAATAAGAAAATAAGAGGTGATCCGTGTTGGAAAAATGTGACGTCTAAGTCCAACGCCGCATTTATTCATAATATTAACCTCCTTCCGAGAATACTGCCTTCAATATTTCACACAAATCATTTATAAAACTAAAATTTTAATACAGAGCAAATCTTACCAAACTTTGGATGAATAATTGCAACAACAATGCATCAAGTATGACTTAATTCCCCAAAATAGTGCACTCTTATTTCAAAAATTTGTTATAAATATCAATATTTTATTCGTATTTGAAAGTATGGGTCAACGCTAGTTACTGGAATTTGGTGAAGAACGTGAATTTTGGCTCTCGCCGGTTTTTTAGCACACAACTGAAATGAAATAGGCTTTAGTGGCCGTGACATATTGCAAGCTATTGCCTTCGAAACCTTGACATGAATGATATGTAATATATATGCGATGAGAAGATGGCTAAATAGACATTTTTGTGGAAGTAGACATGGAAGAGTCATCACGTTAAATTAATTTTTTAGGCATGAGAGTAGTGAAGTTATTTCAACAAAAATGAAATTACCTGTCAAATGTGTTTCCTTACCACTTTTCATGTGTTGTGCTTGCTCATTAATTAATGGAAACAATATTTTTGGTAGTCAGTATAGTTAATTAGTCCGGCAGCATTCTGTAGAAAGAATTCCTAAATCATGATCCTGAATCATGCTTTGATAAGTTCCGATCAAAGTTAATCAGTCCAAAACAGGCTCTAACGCCATTCGCACACATTTCAATGGCTGGTTTTGTGGTAAAAGAGAATAATCATTTTCGAGGAAGTGAGTGACAGCAATGAGATAGCTAACTATTCGCTGGTCATCTGGAAACGGCATTCATTTCTACTGTTCAAATGAATCGGGATATATCACGGCGTTGAAACTCGGGAAGACAAAGGTCAGACAGCCATTGAGCTATTCTGAGTAGTCATGTCACTTCGTTAATTCTCACTCATGTTTATCATAAGCGTAACTGGAAAACGAGACGCAGAGAATTGAGGAGAAAAGTTTTGGAGGAAATACCGACTCACTAAGCAAACGCCGTTGCGTCCTAATTATTCGTGACTGACTCGTGAAGCACGGCTGACCTTTCAGCATGGGTCTCCTTTATTTGCCGATGTTATTTCCCTTTATTCTAATCGCCTTTCTCTTCTACTCACCGGGTTCATCGGTAATTATGCAGATTTCGCTGTTTACAGTAGTCAAACTTCCCTAAGTTTCCAGGTATTCCCAATAATAATAATATTACCTTTACTCCGTCGTTTGAGAGGAGGGCACTTGGAAAATTTAATATTGAATGCATAAAAGTAACTCGATGAAAATTTCAACTGCATTTATGCTAAAGCAAATTTTGAATTAGGATAATTTTTCTATAAATTTTTCTAGGGAGCGGATACGTCGTAAAAGCTGATTTCCCTGCTTTAAGAATGAGAGTGATGTCCCTCTGAATTTTTAAGAAAATATTTGGAATAATTCATCAGATTTTGTGAGAAAAATTATTCAGGGTCTTTACTTTAAAAATTTTTATTGCTCATGCCAGTATCCAATACCTAATCAGGCTAAGTTTTTCATCTAGTCACAGAATCGTTCAAAGAAATTACTAAGTATATACAGTGCTTTATTTTAAAGTCAAATTTAACATCATAGGAATTGTCGTAAACATCTTGATTTTGAAAAGACCTTCTTTACTTGCCGTTGGAAATACAGCAATTTGGTGCCTAAAATACGTTCAAATACGGCTCCAAGAAAATCGTTCCAGTTATACCCAATAGAAATGTTTTTCCCCCCCGATAAGGAAGGAAATAAATTTGTATCCGGCAAGGAATTACAGTTCTGGGTCATGGAATAAAGAAGACATTGTTGGAAAATTTCACCCCTTGATATGATTCGAGGAGTGGAAATCCGTCGGAGAAAAAACTGAAGGTCGAATTCCGCCGATTAATAAAGAAAGAATGATTTTTTTTATGCAGAAGTGACTTGAAAAACTAATGCGCGTCTTTTATTCCCGCTTCTAAAAGGTAGTGACTCCGGAGAATGTCATTCAAACATTTGAAATTTTCAATTTTTTGTCCTTGTAAGAGAAATGCTTATATTTTTTCAAGTGGAAATAGAGCACTTTATTCTCTAGAGACTTCGGAAGCGTTTTTGCCACCTCCAGGAAAACTGGATACCAGTGAAGTGGATGAAAAATTCAGGAAAAAAGTTGTAACCTGGATTTTGTGTGGCTTTATTAGTGGTTTACAGAGCGGAGAGTAAAAATAAACTAGGGCAAAATGTTTGAAGATTGGAATTTACAAGCTAAAGAAGGTATTTTTTTTATTAAAAATCTGCTGATCTGGAAACAAACCTCCCAGTGTACACCAAAGGTGTTTGTTGGTTAAAATTGAAAACAATTGTTACGGTCGCAATGAAACCAGTTCTTTCTAAAAAAGCCAAATGTAATATAAGCACGCGTATGCATGTGAATTATAGTATAGGCGTAGAGTAAGTTGTCGATCTGGATAGTTTCCTCGTTAGGATGGTGACAGTCGGACAGCTTGGTAAATATACACTCGTATATTATTAAATTAATAATAAGTCCTTTTTCTTAAAAAGGTGTATGCATGAAACTTAGAGCTTTAGCTAACATTTAATTGATTTTGGTTTACTATATTTAATTATTTCATTGTGAGTGATTAATCTTTGTTCTTCGGTCCAATATCATCAAAAACAAGTGCTCTTAGCGATACAATCGCTATAAAAATATTAGAACGCGTCACTCTATTGAAAATTGAAAATCAAAAATTATGCTTCAGTAACTTTTTGTTTCCCTTTTCTTTATTTATAAAATTGTGTCCAAGCTGAAGGGCATTTAAATTCACCGCCGACAATATATTGTATCCTTTCAGTACCGCAACCACTATTACTTTCAAACAAGTCCAGTCATCATACCTACCTACTATCGGCGAAACAAAGGTAGAACGCTGAACTTTAAGCATATTTATGAAAATCTGCCGAAGCTCTATATGGTCGTGTCATATACGTTTTTACTCATTGTTTGTTCGACTACAACAATGAATCATTGAACATTGTTTAAATGTAAATTGAACATTGTTTAAGCTTCTACAGTCGAAAGAGTGAAGAAGAACACGCGAAAAACTATGTGAACGGCGTAACGGTCGTCTTTTTCATCTCGTCACGGGAAAAACATTTAATTGTTACAGTTCATTGTATTTTTTATGGAGAGAACGACATTTTCTCATTACAATTATCTTTTTAAAATTAAATTTTACCCATTCTTTGATTTTCAAAATGGCCGAAAGGTAGATTTCAATGTCCGAGGTATCGAAAAGTACCTACATAAATATCGAAGTTACGTATGGTGCATGAAAAATATATTTGCAAACGTTTCATGTGAGGAAATGTTAATATTGTTCCTCTCACTTAAAATACACCACAGAATAGAAAACGCCCCACGACAATGCACACTACAAATGTAGCGATTTTCGTTTTTCTGGTTTCTTTGCACATTTTAAATTGGGATTAATTTCTGCTGCATACATTTACACAGTAATATAGGTATTTCCTTCAGATATTGTTAACAAAAAATTGAGGGAATTTTATCCTAACGAATTATTTATTTTTTGTTCATATAATTGAAGACAAAATAGTTTGTATTATTTTTCCATTTGATTTTTTTATTGGTGAAAAATCCTTATGGAAGGGTAATATCAGACATTATTATTACTTTTTATCCTATATGAGAGTTATTCCATTTCAAGTTGATCACCAATTTTTCGAAAGTTTTCCGATTTTCAGGAAACTTGGTATGTTACTAACGGACACGTGGACAATTAAAAATTTAAAATATGAAAATCATTTTTTTTTATTATTTTCATATTCAATGCATGAAAAAAAACTTGTCTCTACGATAATAAGGAAGAATTTCAATGCATGCCCTTGCATGCCTATCAAGGAAAAGCAGGCGCAACCCAATATTCGCGTTAATATTGCACTGCCTTGACATTACGTTCACGGAATAGCATTTTGCATACAAGTAAAGAACTGGTGCTGCAGAAACCTTCAAATTTTAATGAAAATGAAAGACGATCAATTAGTGTTTTGAGATATTTAATTGTAAAAGTTACATAGAGAGTCTGTGTAGCTTTATTTCATTCGATAGAATTTTGAGTGACATACTCTTTAAAATATCAATTTTTTAGATCTATTTATATGTTTAAATAATTTTTAACTCACTTCCATGACGCTAAGTTAGAGAGAAATTTTTAATAAAAAATTATATCAGACAAAATTTTTATAGCAATATAAAAACTAGCAAAGAATAAGTTTAAACAGATGGGAAAACATTGGATTAGCTGACTGATGGGACGAAGCTTGAACGATGAAATTGTTGCATGATCAATAATGTGTAAATTGCTGCCATATCTTAATCAGAACAGGTTTTATTGCAAGCCGACTTGCGTGCTGTTACTTTTGGAAAAAGTGAGCGGTAAGTGGTACAAAAAAAGTGGGCCGACGGATAAGTGGTACCGGGCTCAAACCTAGGGTGAACCCGGCTCACTGAGCCATCATATGTACCAGATGATGGCTCAGTGAGCCGAAACGCATTTTACGTAGTAAAAAAAACTGTGGAAATGTGCTGCGATCTTTTATTTATTTAAATATGTCTAGCTTCCACCAATTGAAGCCTGAATCTGTTGAACTTACTTGGGTGAAACCTTCGGACACCCTAAATTAATATCTTTGGATTGCGGGGTAGGCCAGAGAAATGTATTTATGTCCTAATTCCAATTGTGTATAATTCATACACCTGTGCCTCATTCCGGGATGAGCTCTACCCTCACCTAACCACCCAAACCTTCATGATATACCACTGAGTGAGTTAAACCAACAATGGGATAACTACAGCAGAATAACGGTATATTTTTTACGAAAAAATAGCATCAATGTTTCGAACGAGCTTCCCGGTAATATTTTTGCATTGAGACCACTGTTATTTTTTGAAGCCACCTCAGCATTTTAACCCAAAACAAACCTTGAAATTGCAATTTCGTCCAATCCGCAGTGGCGCTGGCGTTGCGCCAGAAATTCGCGAATCGTTTCCTACCGCAATTGCTGTGGTTACCGCGCTGTTTTCAGGGACACCCGTCAACTGAGTATGTGATTTGCGCGCCGTAGGTAGGTACTCAAGCATGTACATTGTTTTACTGCAATGTACTCCCATTTTCAAAGCATGCATAAAGACTGTTCATCACGATACTTTTGGTTCGATTATTCAAACCCGAAATAGCAATTCTTAAACCCATAATAACCCAATGTTGCTTCCAAGCAGCATCAGCAATGTGTAAATTTTCAGCTCTATTCGGAAAATATCTAAACTACATATTATTTTGTTGTGTAAAGTTTAATGACGAAATATTTAGCTTCCACGATAATTATGATTAAGTGCAAAATTATGTTTACGAAATGGAAAACCTTCAAATTTAATTTCTCCCAGAAGAAGCTCAAGGTGGGAAGGGGGTTAAAATTATTCAGTAGATGAAAGGGAATATGAGTCACGACGGAAAAATATTCATATTCCTCATTCAGCCATATTCTCATAATTATATTTTAAATAAACATGTTTTTCCGCATAATTTTCATTATTTGTTGACGTAATTAAGGTCTCGGCTCATTACTCAGTCGGTATTCTATAAGTGTGTCCGCGGTGAGTATTTTATCCGGAAACTAGGTGTAATTAGGACCAGTTGCGGATCCGGAATAGGGACAAAGGGGGGGCTAAGTAGGCGTTATCTCCTAGCAGTAGTGGGGATACGAATAAAATCACCATTCCATCTAGTGTAAATTGGATACCCAAAGGGTATAGGGCTATACCCAAAGGGCTACAGCCCTTTTAGGCCCCCCCATAGATCCACCACTAGTTAGGACTAACTTCAATAGGGTTTCATAAGCAGTAGTTTCTAGTTATTTATACTTAAAAGGGAGTAAACAATAATTAACAGCGCAAGGACGAAACGGCAGAACAAGTAGTAGCCGAGACTCAGTGACCCTCTTGGCAGGAGTCTTATGATGTCATCAATTTATCTACGAAAGGCTTGAAGCTTTCGATTTATTTTCCATTTATAGCTCTAAAAACAGGCGAAGGATCAAAAAAAGGAAAAATTCTTATACCTCTTTATTTTTAAAACACGAACAGTATCAATAGCAAAAATATTTAGCGATCTCATAGTTTGTTTACCACTTTGTTTCCACGGTCACCGCTTGTCAACTGTTTCTTTTTTTTCTTGCAGATGGTACTCTCGCGTGTAGTCTGCTTTACTGCTCTGAACTCCTCTTTTTCAAATATGCGTGGATAAGGCTCTGTTTCTCTTTACAAGGAAACATTTTGCCTTATATTTATGTTTGTTCACACGTTCACATTAGGCCAATTTTAGAATATGTCTGCAGATTTTTTTTCAAACCTTCATTGTCTGGATCTCTTCCTTCAGTGATTTTTTTCTACGGCTTTTTCCACTTAACATATCTCTGCTTTTATGATATGTTAAGTATTGTTACGATGAAGTTTATCATTGCAAACTACCTACTGAATGCTTCTTCATCGTCTGATTGCGACAATTAATTTACGAGTTTGCAATTTATTTCATACTCACGCTCATGGGAAACACAACAGAAGCGATTTCTCGTTATGGCGGCTTCGTCGATGAAAAGACCTCTCTTGGTTTCACTTTTATGCATAAACGCCCTCTCCATACACCCCGATGGTAATTAGATATCGAATTGGATTGGACAGTAAGCAATTCGCGCGCGTGCGGAGATTACTTCCAGCTTGATTGGGGTGTATTACGTGTCATTGCAGTTCTCAGTCAGTTGAATCAGTTTTCAAGTTTTTTTGCTTAAATTACGATAGATATTGATACATGCACGTGACATGAATTGTGTAATTTAGCGCGTCCAAAGATAATGCACCATTTTGCTGATCAGTCACGAACATTAGAAATTATTTCTCGGTTTGCGAAACTGCCATCTGCTCGTTTTTACCTGGATATTTTTCATCAATTTGTGGAAAATAGGCACAACTATTGTTTTGGTAGAATGGAATGATACAAAGAGGTCGTTCAAAAATTCCTTTTTATTTTAAATTTAAATAGCCTTTAAAAATATAGAGACCAGTATTATTCAGTTATTCGATACGTTAAATAGCCTGCTTCTCAAGCTATTCTTGGCGAAAACTCGGCGGTTTTAACCCTTACGCATGTAAGTTGACGTAAGTTGGGAGTAAGTGTTCGAATTCAATCTTCTATATTATTTCTACTGTATAGATACCTTTTTCTCAACTTATTCGCAACCAAACTCTACAAATGAGGTACCATAATGAACAGAATTTATCAGAGAACAAGCGACGGCATATATTACTTCCAAAATACGATATTGCTATTGTTTCCTAAAATTGGTTTTTAAATAATTAAAAAAAGAGGTAAATATTCCCGACGTTAACGGCGCACAAACTGATACATTTGTTCATTTGCAGCAATATCTTGCATTCTTTAAATAACTTTTATCAAAATGCGGCTGATTCCACATTCAAGTCTCCTATTGATACGTAAGTATGAGTCATCGTGTGCGTTTAACAGAGGATAGTGTAATTACTTCCAATGTTGTGTTTAAAGAGGTCCTCTGACCTCAATTTGTACATGAACATTCCAATTAAATTTGTACATAAGACCCTGCCTTTTTTTTCTACTTTTTAAAATTAGAGACGCGCCTATCCCTCTGTGGACCTGCATTGAAAAGAGCGGGGGAAGCCCGCTCGTTTATATACCTACTTCCAGTTTTCATAGCCCTTCGTCTCAAGAATATTTATTGAAACTATTGCACGCTGAAAGATCGTTGGCTTTAATGTGCGAAACTCTACAGAGGAAAAAATCATTCGCCTTGACCGGGATTCGAACCAGGATCCCTTGATTCGGGCCGAGTACTCTCGCTAGTTCAGTTACTGAGGCGTCCATCCTCTCTTTGAAAATTCGTTGACTTTGCCGGATAAGATAAGTCTGGACTACGAAGCATATTATGCGGCTAAGTCGTGGGACACTGCGCCATAGTCGGAGAGCAAAGCCGAAAATTTGATTACTTGAGGTGTTAACTCTTGACTAATTTAAGTATACCGGGATAAGCCACGGTCATAACTTTAAGGAGTCACCCGCAATGCACAAATGTACGAAATTACACCGAGGAAAAAGCATTCGACCGGGATCCGGCTTCGAGTTCCAGTTAAGTTGAATTTATTTTCCTCTGTAAAGTTATCAGCAATGCAAGAGTGTAAATTGTTATTGGGTATTAAGAGATTCATTCGACCGCATCAGACGTACGCAACCGGAATAGTAATGACATTATTTGATTTAATGAGATGAATTTCTACTAGGACACCTGAAGTGACAGTAACAAAGAAAGGCACAGTTATTCTGCGATTTAAATATTTTTAATTATAGCTACATGGCCTAAGTTTTTCGCAGTGAAATAAACCACTCATTTACGTACATGTTTTTCTTTATTCACATGTTCCAATGAAAATGGATCTGATGGTGTCCATTAATGGGAAAAGTTGCGCCCAACAAGGAGTCCATGCCCGTATACTAGCTTTAGTATACTATAATAAACCGTTGGCTGTAAGGTGGACGTGAATACCATTGTGGGCCTGTTTACTTCGTATAAAATCGTTTCTAGCTTGATTTGGATGTTCGACACATCCATGATGAAGGAACACAAATGGTAATTTACACACTTTTTAATTCCAAAACTCAACAACCGACTATTGTTTCAATACATTGTATCATTTTCAAGGAAGCAACTTCAAACGCCTTAAAAATGACACAATGTGTTGAAACCATGTTCGGTTGTTGAGTTTTCGAATTAAAAAGTGCGTAAATTACAATTTGTATTCTTTCATCTGTATACTTTTGTATCATGGTAACTGATAACACTGTTATTTTAAATTGTAAATTGAACATTTTAGTTCTAATATTTACTAAACGAAATAGGCATACGTTATAATCAAGGCCGTAGCCAGAGGAGGGATAAAGGGGGATCGATCCCCCCCCGAAATGAAAAAAATTAAATAGATACTTTATGCTCGCTTGGTGCTCACACGACGATATTATATGTATAGCGGCGCAGGGACATCTAGTAGTCCAATGCCACTCAAGTCAATAATTATCTTAGCGAATTTGTTGGTGCAATGTGTGTAGTTGTAGTGCAGTGTGTGAAATAATAGTGCTGTGAATTAGTAGAGGTGTGAGTGACTTATGAGCCTCCTGAGGGACCGCAGAATTGACATCGACACCGAGGAGTTAATTCATTTGGTCGCTGCAAAAAAAAGTTAGAAGGCTATATTCAATTTTATAATAATATATTTATATTTTCCTTCAAGGGTTTGTAATAAATATGTATATTTAACCGTATACGCTATTTTATTTAACTTATAAAAATAATTTTATGTTTGTGTACTATTCCATAAGCCCCCCCCCCCATCCCCCCCCCTCCCCCCCCCCCCCCGAAAATATTTTCTGGCTACGGCCTTGGTTATAATTACAAAATGAGGAAAAAATTATTAGGCATACCTATTTAATTCACCTTTTAAGGGGGAATTTTCATATTTGGCTGCCTATACCACGTCACCTCCTCCTTGGTTACCACTTCGCTTCTGACCCCATTGCGCGAGAGTAAAGGTAATAAGCACGCGCAGCCTGATATTCACGTAAACACTGCAATGCCATGCCATTGCGGGCCCATAATGGCTATGCTCGACAAAATGCAATAATTAGTAAACTGCATGTGTCGTTTTTGACTAATCTTAAAATGTATTATGTCACTAGAACTTACACCATCCAATTGAGAAAAAAATATGAAAGGTTAATTTATATTCTCGCAATGAGAAACATTTTAATTTCATTAAAAATATCTTTTTGACGACAGAAAAATGTTTTTAATGAACCACCTACCCCTTATAAAGGAATTTTTGATCACTCTGCTGCTTTCCGTGATCATTTTTGGGAATACTTTTACGCTTCAACATTTCAATTCATTTCTTTCTGTCATTTTAAGAAATTTTCCAAGTTTTTAGCTAATTTTTAAATCACGAATAGTGATCAAGGTATTTTGCGTAGGAATCACGAATTGGTGCAGTAAAAATACACATTTTGTCTTGGAAATGATTGATTATCAGATTGGTGTTTTGAGATATTTAATTTTTTTAAAGTTATACGTAGGAAATGTGCAGCTTAATTACATCGATAGAATTTTAATTCTTGAATAGTTCTCTGATATGTACCTTAATAGATCATTGTATCAGCTTTAATATATCAGTGTAAAAATAATTATTTTCCTTTTTAATGAAATCAGAGAGTCGAAATCATGGTCGGAAATAAAGTTTTAGCGTGGAAAATATGAAGTTAATTCTCTTTTCCTGTAACCCCCTCTGTTAATTCATGGCGAGTTATTCGCGATCCGAATTCACAAAAAAGGGAATAAATAGCTGTCCTACTAAACCATGCGATTATCAAACAACGGAGCTTCCTCGATTAATCACGAAAACGAGGACACGAGCACAGGAAGAAAACCCAATCAAATACATTGTCAATCCGTTTGAGGCGAATAATGGCAGCAGCCTGTCACTCAGTAATGGGATTCCGGATCAATACTCACACTGCTGTACGCAGGCCGAAGACAGACACATTGCAACGTTTTTTTTTAGATGGCATTTTTGCATAGTTTTGCAAATTATCTTAGAGGGCCTAAAACGAGATGAAAGAATGTGGACAGAACTATCCACGAAAAAAATGGATAAATAGGCCACTATTCATATTACTCTGCACGTCAGATGGTATGTTAACCAATGGTCCCTTTGGTGACTTTCGTTGAGAGTAGACTAATTCCGACGCCGGGTTTCCCTCCACCCATCTATCCCAACCCTTCCCGATGGCTCAAATGACGTTAGCTATCGGTCGCCTCCTCCAAATACCATACACACCATTTGGGATAGCTGAGGCAATCAGGCATTTATATCACTTTAAATTTAAAGAGAGGGAGATGATTTTTATGCTTGTAGTTAAAGGCACTTTTAATTCTTTAGAAATAATTTAACATTTTTTTATAATTTACTTTAAGGATGGATTTTACCAAAATTTTAAATTTAGCTTAGACGAATTCGAACCGTGATCGCCCGATTGCGGTCAGATAAACTTTTCGTTTCAACTATATTTACGACTGAGAGGCAGGCGCAAATTTTTTTGAGGCCTGAGGACGGAGGGCTCGCAACTTCGCGAAAACCAACCAAAAATGCGATAGGCGGAGCCTGGCTTCCGCGAAATTCATTCGCCTTAAGACCTCCTTGGTGTACGTTTCGTGAGTAATTTATCAGTGTTGTCAAGTGGAAAAAGGGTTTTTGAGACAGTTTTTAGTTTTCAATCAGTAAAAAAGTATTTTGAGAAAACATGGCAACGCCTGCCTCACTCTTTCCCCATCCCACATCCCTGGACAGGGGCGCCGACTTATAAAAAATATTGGGGGGGGGCCCATATCGGGGGTCTTACCCCGGGAAGAGGTTAAATTCAAAGTGTGTCTCAGCACCGTAACACTATCATGATTCACACCACTTGTTTTCAGTTAACCTGCTTAGTACCTTAAAATTATTTGTTTTAACACATTATTGAATGTATTTTAAAAGGTATCTATCGTCAAACATGGGAAAATACCAATATATTTTTTGTGATTTCCCAAAGCATAATATAACTTAATTATTTTCTTGAATTATTGAGGGGGCTCCGCCCCCCTTAACGAATCTTTGAGGGCTCGGGCCCCCTCAGGCCCCATGGAATCGGCGCCACTGTCCCTGGAGTCACAGGTCTCACCTCCTGCCGCGACGCCTCCCGAAACATTCCGAGCTTGCACGACTGGGTCAGTCGCAAGGATATTTGAAAAGGATGATAGTTACACCAACTGGTAGCTTACCTCGCCGACAATAGGTAGATGTGCGCTCGAGTCTCAGCTAAGCCAAATGGTTTTCTTTTCGGAGCGGAATCAACCCTAGATGTAACAAATATGAACCCGCACGGTCGACTGCCTACAATGTTACATGCTGTACTATCTATTCTTTTAGTTGGGATTATTGTAATATAGCTTCTCTTCTTTGTCCATTTGGAAAATTAATTAGTATTTCGTTATTTTATATATTTATTCCATATTTTTTATCTTTGGGCTCAAATTTTTACTCTTTTTTTGACAGGTGAGAGTATCAGCAAATAGTACCCTTTTCAATGACGGGATGATAAGTTTTACCCAGCTTCCTGCACCTGGTATGTATTGAACTAAATATCCAATTGTTTTTATCTTGATCTTCTCATTTTTATTTCTTTCGCTTGTTTGTTGTTAAATTTTCATGGTAAATTCTATGAAATATTTCATGGTAAAAAATACTGTGTTGTAACCTTAAGTAATTGATTACCCATTTTTATTAACGACATTAATCTTCATCTAATCGTATGACATCCGTGGCTTCACCTGTTTAATTTTGGGAGGATAATATTTATGAAAGAATTTACGACGCAATAAAATGTTTTCTTCTGTGTTTAAAAATATTTACCGTTTCATTTTCACAAAAATAATGCGATTTATGTGGGCTCTATTAGGTATATATCAATCGTTTATAGCGAATATTAAATGCCAAACATGCAGATTTATATTGCTATTTTTAATGTTTGCGCTAGTTTTTTTGTATTTTAATTCCTTTGAGGCAAAAACAAAAAATTGCTCTGACATTGAGAAACGAAGAATTATCTGAAAAAATTGTATTTCATGGCCAAATTCATTGACAAATTCATCGTTAATATCTACGAATTCCATTTCAATGATGAGCAATTTACTTATAATCTATATCCATAATATGGCTACTCCGCTTTGAAAATTCCCATTCTGTTTTAGGGGGTTTTCCTATCGTTTGATGAAATGAAAAATGAATGTGTGGCATGCGGCGACCGTATTGTTAGGAGACCAATTTCTATCCAATTCAAAGATTGAGTTCATTCGCATACAAAGAGATTGAGTTCATTCACATGAATAAATTCAGATATGTGTTTTCGAATGTTTAAATTTAAAATGCCATCTTGATTTCCATGGTACCGTTATCAATATTTCTCTTGGTGGTATTTTGGATTATGTCAATGTAATTAACACTGGTGGACTGGATTTTCAATGCCGATATTAGTGAAATTGATGATAGTAAAATGCGCATTTCTTTGTATATAATTCCCATATTGTCAAATAAACCAGAGCAATTGCTTTAAAAGCTATGAAAACGTCATTGAATATGTTATATATGTTAGCTGGTGTGTATCTTTATACATTACTCTAGGTTTTTCTATCGGGAGATCCTTCTACCAAACCCGGATAATGCGAAAATGGTTAGTGTCATTTTACCCATTGAATGGAGATATTTATATTATTATTTAATAATAATAATTATTATAATTTCGTTTATTTTCGTGAGCACTGAGGCCCATGAGAAAATAAATGAACAACTTTTTAAATTTTCAGCGTTGGTACATTCATAGAAGAAAAGAAATAAATAGAATTTCAGACAAATGCATCCTGTGCAGATCGCCAATAGCACGGAAACAATTCAGCAAAACAAATTTTTCTACAAAAGAAAAAATCACACTTTGATATAACAGAATAATTACAGGAATATAAGGTAGTAATTCATTATGACAATAGTGTCAAACAAACAACATTTTTTTCCAAAAAGAAACCAAAGCATTAGGATAACACTGCGATTTAACTCAATTCTAAACTCACAATCAGTTAACCATTTATTCACATGCGTATCAATAAAAATAATCACAGCAATAATAATAATCACTAGGCTTAACATGAATATATACAAGAGGAAATCCACTTGAAGTTAATGAGGCTTTTTTCAGAGTGGAAAAGTAATGAAATATAATGACTAATAACCTTTCTATGGAATCTGAATTTGAAAATGTGACATAAAATGGGGAACATGAATGAAATTTGTTCATCATCCTAGAAATTCAAATTGAATAGAATATTTTCTCACGAGTCCAAATATATAAGCCAAAACTATCACACTATCCCACAAACGTTATTGAATGCTAATTAAAATAGCACGAATATCGTTTGAAGTCACGTGACCTGAAACATCTTCTGACGTCATCGAACGGTACACCATTCACTTCGCTAAGAGAGTAGAGCTTTGAATGCAAGATATCGAAGGAAAAATGTTTGTCGAGCTTTGTAGCAGCTCCTCAAAGGACATTACTGACTTAAGAGGAATTTAAGAAGGCACAATACGACAGTTTACTTTTGGTCGACTCCCTAATGGCGGCTGATTTTCTGAAAAACAGTGATTTCTTCGTCATTAGCGCGAGGCGTGGAATAAAAGCAAGCAGGCAAATAATAATGCAATTAACCGTTTACAGTCGAATTTTTCCATTTGGGAACATATTTATAAAAAATCATGAAAATTATATATTTTATCTGTGATTATTTTCATAGTTTTTTTATGTAAATAAAGTATGGAAGTATTTTTTTGAAAGTGAATCGCATGACTCTGACTTGAGTATACATTAGTTATACCTTTTCAAAATTGGTTAATTTCATCACCTCTGAAGTGAGTATGCGATATTTTATTTATTTATTCGATATTTTTCCCTTCACTGGCTCTCCAGTAACAAATGCTCATTTATTCAAAATATCAGTATTTTTACATCGTTAAACTTAGTTTTTGGTCAAATGTATGTTTATTTTTCAAGCAATAGCATTTTTTTGCCGAGTTCCCATTTAGGAATATGCTTGAAACCGCATTGAAAAACTTTCGTTCCGGTGTTATTTCATGATATGTATCTCTTAATTAGATGTGAAATAAATAGGATATGCAATAAGAAAATTAAAAAATCAGTTGTTACGTTCGTTTGGTCTTTAAAGGGCTAACAAAAATTAATATTAGGAACGAATATTTATTTAATGTTTTATTTTATTTTTTGATTTTTTCACGAATTTTTTTTATTGCCAATATAGAATTGGGATAGTAGGTTTTTCCCTGTATTATAAATCGTGTGCACAATATCCATGTCTTTCTCATGGTTGGTTTTTATAAGGAAGCACGCCGCACGTTTGAGATGCTTAGGTGAAAATTATTTCTTTAGATATTTACACTTTTCCTTCGTCACTTCACTCAATTCAGCGGAAGGGTTATATAATTTTGCAACCTAGATTCTTCAATCTGTACTTAATACGAACTATCACCCAAATACCCATTTAAAACCTTCAAGTGAAATTCTTTACACATTGTAACAATTTTATCGTATTGATTTCAAACTTGAGTCAGAACAAAATTCTAAAATGAATACATGTGCATAGGGTATTAAATAAAAACTAGCATTCTTCCCCAGGGTGGAGGGAGATAGAAGGAAACGCAAGTATTTTCTAAAGTTGATAGCCTTTGGAATTTAGCGTTTGGCTGCCGATCAAACGCTTACGATTTCAAAAGCCGAGTTAAGTCTCCGAGGACTCCAAAGTAAAAGTCTTCGAAATACGAGGTGGCCTAAGGAATCGAACTGGCCCTCTCTACTAAACTTGATAATTTTACACGTCAGTGGCTCTAAACCTTATCCTGTCCAATTAACCCTCTGTTTGAATCGTTGAGTGACTTATACATTTTTCCTCTTAAAATCTCTTTTCTCTTGTATGTAATTGAAGAGAAATTGAGGAAATATAAAAATAATAGCATTTCATTCATATTTAAATTTCATTATGATTATTTACAGATCGTTATTTAACGAACAGTGAATTATCATAATGAATTTATATTTTCTGGTCAATGAAATTTTTAATTTTGAATACTTTGAAGCAGTCTTGTGGGAAATTCACTTATTTGACATTCATTATTGTAGGTTCAAGTTTTTTCTTTGTTTAAGTAGCGATTCAAAAATATTTGTGAAAGAATGATTGTATAATCACTGAGGCAGAATTATACCTCACCGTATTGTTGCATCGTGGTCATCAATAAGTTTGTTCATGGGAAACAACAAACGAGCGTCTATCATTGAAATCCAATGATTTCGGCGCAAAAGCAGGCACTTTGTTATAAAAAATAAGGGCAAGATATACTTTTTGGCGGAGGAGTTTTTTTTAAGCATGCGATCACTCGTATTGGTAACAATTCTAGTTTGGAAAATCGAGCTCCTCAAACTATTGTATCCTGCTTTTCGCCTAGATTGCTTAAACGAGATTTCCCGTGATTAAGCAGCCGTGATAGGATAGGATGTCCTAGACCCTAAACCATAAGTGAGTAACCTGTCTGTCTTGGTTACGGATTACCAGTTTTAAGGTTATGCCATCACTTTAAAATTTTTAGGGCAAATACACGGCTAAAGGTTATAGTTTTTTTGTTGTGATTTGGTCTCCACGATAATACATCTGAGATCTTATACGCGTGGAGAAGTTGCTTTAAGATAGATATCCTTCAATTAGAATTAGGCATTGTTAGGAACCTGAAAAAAAACTTTCATTGTAGAGTTCTCTTACTTATTACCATCTTATCTTCTCCAAGAATAGGGTAGTTTCCCATTATTTTTTGCCTAAATCGAAATATTATTACTCCTGGAGTACGTATTTCACACTTTTTGATTTTTCAATGACGTTATCTATTATTCGCGATTAAATGAAAAGTGAAAATTTTCAAGCGCGCGAAAACGCGACGGCTAAGTATGAATGCTGGAAAAAGCCCGTGTGACGTCTGTTTGCTGCTGTGTGAGGCCATCTGGGTGCGAGGCTGTGAATGCCTCTACGATGCAGGCTGCTTGCTGCCGCGCACGGCGGTAGCGTAGAGTACCCTGCTAGCAGGTAGCGCATGGCTTAAATAAGGATTATTAGTACACTATCAAACGAAGGTAACTTTCCGGCCTTTGGCAATTTTAATAAGTGATTATTAAGCCCTGAGCTCTGTGCCTCATGCATGCATTGGTAATCTCAGACGATGTAAAACTCCTAACTACTCGTATAGAATCTAGGTCCCTGTGATGCCACGTGGAATGGCATCGCATGGGCGCCAATCTGGCCCTTTTCAAATGAGGTTAATATTGACCATTAACACTCGTCTAAACTGGGATTTCTAAAACCAAATAATTTGTATATTATGAATACACTAATGGTGGGTAACGAATCGCAATCAATTCCTTTCGTTTTCTTTGGTGAAGGAAACTACCTTATTACGGGGATATGGGTCCCGGCCACCCCTAATACGCCTCTGTATGTAAATAGCACCATGTCACTTGTTATAATTCGTTGCCTCGGACGTGACTTCATGGAATCGACTTAACTTAATGAAAATAAAAACTTGCAGTATTTTTTAAGATATTCAGTTTCATTCGGAGCACATCATCAGAACTGCCGAGCAATACTCACTAATAGTGTCAATCAGTCCAATGCAGCGCCAATTTTTCTTGTTGCCTGTACCTTAATTTTCCCGATAATATTTCGCTGTATTATTAATCGTGAGCACATAATCCATGTCTTTTGCATGGTTGTTTTTTATAAGGGTAACATGCCGTACGTTGGAGATATTTATTCGAATATTATCCTTTTACATACTTACCTACAATTTTCTTCCATAAAATTTACTGCATTCAGACGAAGAGTTACACGACGTTGCATTCTAGATGCATCAACCTCTACTAACTAAATATCTTCAAATCAGGTGCTATGTATGATGCACTGAATAGTAGAGGCCTTCGCGTTGTAGAAATCCATCTTACTGATTTGTGAATGAAAAACTTTGCTGTTCTTCAATTTGGAGAGTTTCTACAAATCCAAATTGTAGAAAAAGCAAAGTTTTTCATTCACAAATCAGTGCTATGTATGATTTTACAATTGAATTGTTTAGATTTTTAACAAGCGAATCAGAACAATATTCTAAAATAAATTCAAGAACCAAGTAATGAAAATGAAATATGAAAAGTTTTACTTTTCATTTTGTTAATTTTTGTTTAATTGCCAATACTATATTGTATCTCGAATTTGAAAAAAAATTCCCATGTATTTCCTCAGATCTAAATTTACTACACTTGAGAAACAGGGAAATGAAAATAAAGGTTCTCCCCATATTCTGCGGAAATTTCAAGGTGGAAACGCAATTTTTAAGGAAGTAAATCGTCTTTAAAAATATATATATACCTGTTGAAGTAGAAATATTCCAACTATCAAAAGACATTAATACTCTAGTGATGAAATGAAGATGTGTAATACCGGGCTTGATATCTATTTGGATTTCAATGAAGCGTACATTGTAGTACGGCATTTCGGCGGATTACATTTCTGGATGTAGTTACTGTCTACCCCGTAATCGTGTTGGGGTCTTGCAATCCCTATGGCGGATTAAGCTTCTTGGAAATGCTGGATGCCCTACCACGAGTACTGCCATTTTAAAAATAAAGCAGCGCATAAAAATTTCACGGGAGAAAATTGCGGTCCACCATTACTCTTTGAGTATACCACGTCGGTTCCTTCTTCATTCGCGGAATGCCCGCAGGGAGGAGCTGAAATCGCTCCACAAACAATTGAAACGGTACAATTGCACGAGTGGTAATAGAAAGTGTTGAAGTTGTTTCGGGTTTCCCACCGGATGAATTTCTCCATCTCTGCCGACGTTTCGATGGTCGTGTTGTCCATCGCTATCACAGCCCTGATGACGATGGACGACACGACCATCGAAACGTCGGCAGAGATGGAGAAATTCATCCGGTGGGAAACCCGAAACAACTTCAACATCATTATGCGCCGGGGAAACCTCATATCTTTCTGGTAATAGAAAGGGTAATATCCATCACTGTTTACCGTCCAATCACTTTTTTGCCCCCACCCCCGTAATGCATTTTAAAACCGCAAATTTGCTGTTTTTCGATGAAAAAGAATATTGTTGTTTTAGTCGTAAACATACGTACAATGATGACTTAATACCCTTAAGAGCATTGGTAGGTATTTATGGATTGCCCCTGGAATATTTTGTAAAAAAGTTTGAGTAGAAATCAATGTCACTGGTATTCGAAGAAGACGACTAATAGCTAAAGCCATTCGCACCGTGAAGGAAGGGTAGGGAATGAAGGGTGGAGAGAAACCCGACTTCGGTATTAGCCTGCTCTCAACAAAAGGCTACACTCTTTTTATTATTATCAACGAAACATCGTGATTACTTTAATTTCTATAGTAACAATAACGATAATAATAATAATAATAAATAATTACACACCTAAAACCATCCTTGAAAACGATCACTGTAATATTTATTATGGCCGATCAATTATCACTGATAAAACATTCCATAGCAATAGACCTGATCTAGTAGTGCAGGATAAAATTCACAATGAAACGTAATTGATAGACATTGCCGTACCTAATTCGCATAACATCACGACAGCCTACACCAACAAAATGGAAAAGTATGAAGAACTTAAAGATGAAATTAAGAGATTATGGAAATCAAATAAAGTACCAACACATAATACCAATCATTATCTCTGCCACAGGAATAGTGCCTCATTCAATCCATCAAGGTCTTAAAGCTATTGGGCTGCCGAAAAACCTGTTCATTACCATACAAAAAGCAGCAATTTTAAATACATGTCGGAGTGTCAGAAAATTTTTCAACACAGAGTAAAAATACGAGAGTGCTTGGTGATATCCTTACCTCGCCTAAAATCAGCAAAAATTCTGTGAAAATATAATAAAAATGATGATAATAATATTAAGTGACATCTAAAAACGGATACGGAGATAATATCGTAAACAAGTGGCGGATCCAGGATAGGGACAAAGGGGGGGGGGGGATAAGTAAGGGGTAACCTTCCAGCAGCAGTAGTGGGGGTCCCAACAAAATTACCACTCTATCTAGTGTAAATTGGATACCCAAGGGGGGGATATAGCCCCCCCCCCCATAGATCCGCCACTGTCGAAAACCAATGAATTTATGGAAAGAGAGTGGATATGTTTGCTCATACTCAGAAACAGATTATGGATAAATACGTTGTATAAACTGAAATTATTGTTTCTTAGAAAGTAGGCTGAAAAATGCAAAATTACGTTCTGATTTTTATTGAAAAATTATTATTCTTATGTATCACTTTTTCGTTTGCGGTAATGTACACATTCAATTGGTGTAGTTACTTGGAAGATGAAAGCCACCCGATCATTGACGTTAATAGAATCTTTGGTTTTATTTGCTCTTTACGGATATACTATGAAAAATCATCCATCGCACGACACTTGACTTCTATGAGTGATTACGCTGTCATGGTTACGTGCCGCTGTCGTTTTTTTCGTCTTAGGGCATCGTGCTCTGTCGCTGTGATATACGACCGAAAGAAGCCATTGATAAGACACTTCTGCTCTCGACAGGGCCTCCTGAGGCATCGCGACGTCATAAGACAGAGGACATCTCTATCGCAACGACCCCTGAGCAGTCCAAAATCTTGGTATCACTAATCTCGTGTTCTCGTCAATATAACGTCTCAGATAGGTAACATCTATCCTCATCCCTTCGACTTTCCGGGGAAAAAAAGACGTCGCATATTCACCTAAGACTTGTTGAAAGTGTGAGTTGGGGTCATATTTATATACATTTGGACTTAACAGTGCACTATTTACAAAAGGCAATAATTTCCCACGCAACTTATATTTATCCCAATCGGTTTCGACACTCACTGTTTTATCCCCAAAGATACAGCACCTATAACTTTGGGAGCTATACCGTTGAAAATGACATCGTTAGTATTGAAACTGTATGGGTTTAATAAAGGTTGTTTGAACAACTACTGAAGTCACTTTAACTCCCACTAATATGGCGATATTCCACAAAGTTGAGCCCGCAATGGTTGATTGAATCATTGCTAAAATTAGATCATTAATGAACTTTTAGGTTTGTATTATTATTATGAACTGCTTATTGGCTTAACTAGATTATTTCAGAAAGAGGGAATAATCAAGAGTTTCAAATGAAGTAGTACATAAAATCTTAACTAAGTACTTAGCATGTAAAAAAGCTTAAACTAGTGCCAAACTAGTAAAAAAAAACTTAAGCTCGTAGTTAGCGGAACTAAGCTATATATTAGTTTAAGTACACCGGGACTAGCCCCGGTGATAACTTTACGGGAATCACCCGCAATGCACAGAAGCTATATATTATATGAATAAAAAGGTTTTAGTAAAGCGGGGATACCATTGGCAACGTGGGTATAAACTTCGAGGGTACTTCTTTGTGAATAGAGATGAAAAAGAAGTGCTCGATAATATTTGTGATGTATGAATAAAAAAGCTTTAGAGAAGCGGCTATGCTATTTACAATATGTATATAAACTTCGAAGATAAGTGTAGGTAATTGGAGATAAAAAGAATTTCCCGGCTATATATGGGATCACTGCACAATGTTAATGAGTCGATGAGGGATATTTATAACCATAAATAACTAATTTAATTAAATTGAGGTTAAAATTATGATACTGGCTGTCGTTGTGTGGCTCTCCAAGTCTCATTTCTATGAATGGTTGCTTCAGTTTGCCGAAAATCCTTGACTGACCTACTTGACTTTATTCATTTATTCCCTTGGAGGACGTAGAACTTAACTCTATGAAAATTCATCGCAATAGAACGAGAGGCAACAACAGTAACGTTACATACTTTTCCGTCAACGGTTTCTTACGTACTTTTTAAAGAGCTATTCAAAACGACGGGTGTGTCACGTTGAAACCGGCTAAGGGAAATCATGTACAAAGGTGTAGAAAATTACAATTGTTGCAGTAACAATTGTTGGAATCCTCTTACCTAACATAAAAGTTTTTCTCAAAGATACATTTTTAGATTTTTTTGCCACGACTATGGGATTTCGTCTCTTTGTGCGCCACCTGGAATATCCCGCAACATTCCGGGAAAGCACGCCGTGTCTGATCTCGCTATATCTGCTCCTCGGGATTGATAATTAAATCCCATTCTCGTCCCAGCGGACTCAGCCCTTCAAAGGCATGGCCCAAGGGTGGCAGGTCACCGCCGGATGTTGCATCTTCACCGCCGCCGCCGCCGTCACGTTGGCCCATCCCCCACCGGCCCATTTCCGATGGCGACACGGGGAAATAGGCAAGATCCGGAGGAGGGGGGGTGGTTCGCCGTATAATCGATAGGCGGCGTCCTTATCGCTAGGCAACAGTGGGCGGCGTGGCCCGCATTCTGCATCCGTTGCCTTGGAGACGATTTTTGTCTCGTGTTGCCGCCGCGGGATTGGTATATAACATCATTGACGTTCGTTTTCTCTAGTGCTGCGTTTGCGTTGGTGGAAGGGATGGGTATGATTTCCGTTGTGACATTTTGGAAATAACTCCGCGATTTCCACCGTCAATACGCGATTCAAAGCAGGAAATACATTCCAATATTCGTGAATATTGTTACAAATAATTCAAAATAAAAATTAAATTTTTATATAAAACAAAGTTCTTCGCCGCGCCCTAATAGGATTTTGGTGGTCATTTTTGGAACTAATCTCCATATAGGTATTTAATTTTAAATTACAAATAAGCGGGATACAGTTTAAATCATAACAAAAGTTTTAGAATATTGCATTGTCACCTGGTTCTGGGTTATTGTGAAAATTCCAGCAATATAGCTAATCGGAAAGTGGGTAAAATTGAGTTGCAAGGTATGACCCGGACAAGACGACAAACAACTAAGCGAGTTTATAAAAACGTCATTAAATATCGATTTTTATAACCCAATGCTGCTTCTAAGCACATCAAAAAAATATTTAAACTTTCAGCCCTATTTAGGAGATATCTAAACTAAATATTATTTTGTAGTGTAAATTTTGATGACGAAATATTCAGCTGAGAGGGAGTGTAAAATTTTCAAGTTTTCAAAATGAAAAATATGGAAATTTGATTTCTCCCAGAAACCGCTTTGGGTTAGAAAGGGTTATTGGCCAGCGTTATATGGAGTAAAGTTAAGCTGTAATACGAGGCAATTAGGGACTGAATTTTTTTCAAATGCGACCTTTTTTATCTGCTTGAGGCAACTGTTGCGCCATTTGTAGCCAGCGCCATTTTTATTTGTAATTTATATTTAAATTTCATGCGTGATATCTTATGTTAAACTACTGTATTTCGGGTTTCAAACCAATTACCTCCTCATATGCGCATAAAAGTGCCATTATTTTTCAATAAACTCACTAAATTTTTAAATATCACTACTAAAACACCATTTATTCGTTTCATGCCAATGAAAATTCGTTATAAATAACCCGCAATAAAAATAAAAGTTATAATATGATTGATTTGGAAGCCTAGAGGTATAAGTGATTTCTTTTTTCTATACACAGTTAGGTACAGAAATTAGGTATAGAAAACAAAAGAGATGAATTAGATATTTGTTATAGTGCATTTGATTTTCCACTCGATATCAGCACAGAAATGAGACTCACCGGTATCCCTTGGCAACCAATGTTTGTTTATTTTTTCTAACAATTAACTTTACCTAACTCTGTTGAGAAAAAATCGCTTGTTCCCCTTGGATTCTCGACTTCTCATATATCATTGTCATTGTCATATATGTTGTCATTACCTTCTCATGAGCATATAAAAAAATTATATTTGGGCGTTTGGATACGAGTTTTTTTTTCAAATTGTAACGTAACAGCTGGATAAAGGGAATGCCTAATTATTGCACGAATTCTATTCGAGCTTAAACAAATTTGTACTAAAACTGACATTGATGGATCTCGTTTTTGTTACACACACCCTGAGGAATACTCAGGCTAGAGTACTAATTGTAAGTACAAGTTGATTTATTTATCAACAACTCTTCTACTTACTTTAAGAGAAACCATAATGGAAAGAAAATAGGTTTATATAAGACAGTGGCGCAGCCAGGAATTTTATTCTGAAGGGGTCCAAAATAAGAGGGAAATTTTTTTGAAAAACAGGGCAGGTAAAGTCAGGTAGTTGAGGATTTTGAACTAATTTTAACACTTTTCATAATCGAAAAAACTTCAATTGTCAATGAAATCTTATGTAAATTCATGATTTTTCAAAATTTTATTTTATTTTGCGATGCAAAATAAGAGTACTTTTATATTTCGGAGGAGGAGGGCTCAGGACCCCTCCCTTCGCTACGCCACTGATGTAAGATACGGTTAAATAAAGAAATTGCCTTGGGAAGCCTTTGATGCAGAAATTTTCTGATGAATGACTCAAGTTTTAATTAAAACTGTATTTTGTGAACTTATCTGGTATATTTTCGATGCTCATTAGATGATCTTTAAGTTCTATAACCATATTTTGAATAATTATTTGCGATAGTTTCACAATGATCTTCTCAAATGCGTACCCAGGATCAAAACTAGGGGGGTCAAGCCATAGTTGTTCAAGTTGTAGGTAAGATTTAAGCATTGAAAAGGAGAATGAAACCAACATTTTAAGGAAACTGTAACAGCTCTTTATTAGTTTTTAAAATTATTTGCTTGAAAAAATATTATTTTCCGTGAAGACATATGGGATTTTTGCTTTTAGGGGGAGGGGTCAGCTGCCCACTCCTGCCCCTCGCTGGATACGCCCATGGCTCTTCTGCAAGCTTTGTTGGGTGTTACGGGACAACCTTATGTGAACACGGATACACGATTGCATTTGAGGACGATAAAATAATGGAGAAAGAGGATTAATATTTCTCCCAAATTATGAGAAAGACCCTAGACTCAAATGAACAAATAATTTCCACAGGGAAGATGGGTATGCACTCCATTACGCGTGGAAAAGAATAATTCCGCGAAAATTTGAGGATGTTCCCCGATTGGCCGGGGAAAAGTCCCAGTTTTTGCGCCAGAATTTCCTATATAGTAGCGGACCGCGAAGCTTCATGCTATCTCTCACCTGAGGTCGCAGGCAGGAGAGCTGGCGAAACTGTTGTGAATCTTTTTTCAATTTACGCAGACGGAGCCTTCAACAGCAACTGTCTTTTGCTTTACAAATTAGCTAATCGACCGCTCCAAGCCGCAAAGTAGTAACTCAAATGATCATTCGACACTGGCGTTTCTTGAATTCTTTTCCCACAAAATCGTGTGAGGAAAACATTAGCCATAAAATCGTACCTGAAATTTTGTCCATAAAATCGTATGTAAGAAGACCAATGCCAATAATTCAGTTTCCGTGTGGTGACCTCGATTTTCATTCTTTTTTTTCTTTTAAATATTTATTGTTTTTATAAATATTTTACGATAGTGTTGTTTTTTCATATAAATATATGCACAGAATTTTTTAAAAATTTACGGAGATCGAGATCCCAAAACGGAAATTAATTCGGTGTCTCGAGCGTGACTTCATGGAATTGATTTAACATAATTATTTAATTATAAAACACTTTTTTATTCCACATAAATTTATTACTGTGCGATCTATTTAGGTTTCGACGTGGCTCGTTATCATCTGGTATATTTACATTGAATCATCATGCCTCTGTCTTCGACGCAAATGTACCAGAGGATGACGTGCCACGCAGTGACGTCATGACAAAATTAGCGGTGCCGGAACTTAACTTTCCTTAACTTTTTTCGAAGTGAAATATTACTTGGTGTTTTTTTAATCTCAATTCATTATTTACATTTTGTCTTGGTTATGAATGCATAAATTAGAAATTTTGAGGAAACTAAATTGATAAAAGTGTTATTAGACTATTCTGTCTTTTGCTGACCAGTAAAAACTAGAATCACCCAAAAACCTAACCAGAAACCCAGGTCGTACAATATTAAATTTAAGTGGGCACAAAAAGTATTTTTACATTTCATTACGAAAATTATATTATTGGTCAATATACGGTTATCTTGACTGATAGCCCGAGATCCAGCTTTGTGGACTTTATGGTATGATTTTAAGGATGAAATCTCAAATACCCAAATTTATAGCCCAAATTTTACACGTACGATTTGTTGGACTAATACGCCTGAATGGAATGATTTAGATACCTCTTTGCGGATAAAAGCGATCGAAATGTTCTTCTTTTGTTATAGCTTGCGATCTATTTAAGTAAACGGTTAGTTTATTCTAACAGGTGTATGTTTGGCCAAGTTATTTTTCTCCTTGTGGAGAAAGACATCCGTTTAACCTACCTCATAATTTCTCTAGCGGGTACAAAACAAAATTTGAGCCTCAATTTCTTTCTCCTTAGTGCCGAGCACAAGAGAACGCGATCAAGTTTCACCGCGCCCTCAAGGAGCAAATGCGACCATCCCCACCCCCTTCCTACATTTCCGTCAAAGTTCCCCGAAACAGCACCGCTGTACTTGAGACGGTGGACACAAAAGATGAAGACATCTAATGTCATCCACGAGATGGGCGTAGTTGTGTGCTGTGGAGTGTAATAATCATTAGGGACGAGAGATGTTTAGAAGATGCTTGGAGAGACGCTCAGAAGACTGGTTAGAGGAAAGAATTATGCATGGCATTTTAATAAAAAAATTCAAAATTTTATCTTTTGATTGTACAGCCTACTTAGGTAATCGTCTTTATAATATGCATCGTCTTTATAAGATGCATGTATTTTACGTAAATTTCCTTTCATAATCTGCACTTTTTATTAAGGCTATGACTGCGTTGCTTCCGTGATTTTATATTAATTGGTGACCACATTGGTGTGCTGGCTCGAATGTTGGCCTCCCATCCAGTGGATTCGGGTTCAAATCCTGGTGGTGGCAAACATTTTTCAGAGACATGGGCCCTGTTTCAGTGCTCTGCAGAGGGGTATTATCAAATTATTATACCGATAGAGATAGGTTCATAAGTGAATAGTTGAGGAGTATTCTGATAGTCTCTCCTCCTTTCATTGACTTCCCTCTTCAATTTAAAATAAGGCCTACTCCATTCCATCCTCTTCATTCCTCTCCCTCGTTTACCCTCGAACACTGTTCTCAACATCCTCTCCCCGCTCAGAACTCGCTCCATCCACACCTTCTGTCTCCTCCGCATCTCATCTAGAATCTGCTTTTCCTCACCCACCATGTCTAGCTCTTCGTCGTTCCTCCTCCTGTCATTCCGCTTCACTTGCTTTATTCTTCCCCAGATCCAAATTTTGAACGCTTAAAGTCTTTATTACTCCTTGTAGAGGGTAGTAAAAGCAAACCACTCAGTCGATAAATATGAAAATATGTATAAAAATGTAAATCAGTTTTTTAAGTCGTTTAGATCTGCCCTCTATGAATTATCTAAATACTGCGGCAAAATTCAATTACGTTCACCAATTACATGATTATTGATCAATTTCATATAATATTAATAATTATTAACATTAGTTAGGTAATACTTAGGTAATAATGGGTATCTAAAATATGCCACCATCGATAAATGCATACGGGGTTTTCGAAATTTCCATACGTAACGTAGTAAGAGCAAGTGTGAAATGACTTGGGTATAGAAGGTGTCAATATAAAAATTGGAAAAGTACCATTACATAAAAATTATTAAAGTATTAGTTGAGTTCTAAGTAAATGAGTTATATATCGAGCGATATATTAATTTGTAATTGTAACCACCATTGAAGTCATCTATGATGACATAACATTTAATAAAATATTCGAAAATTAGTTCTTTGAATCGCGGAGACATGTACCAACCTTTATAAACCTGAGGAAATGAAAAAGTATTATTTTTTTGCAATTGTTCAATATCTTCAAGCGCAGCCGCGCAGTCCCAAGATGAAATAAACGTCAAAACAAACTTTTCGTCAAATACTCATTTAATCCTGTGCTTTAAAAAACATTTTTTCATTGCTTTTCCCGGTAGCTACGGAGTTAGTCCACCGCATACCAATTTGAATACAAGGGGTTTTTAATGAAACCTTGGCAAATAACACGAATGTTTTAAATTGTCTAAATGTAGAAGTTCTAACGATAGGAAGCTGAAAGTCAGGAAGGAGCATTGTAAACCATCTCTTATCACTGAATATCTATAAAAATTGGATTGGTTTATCAGATTTTACTGTAAAAATATTATCTTCGATTTTTTTAAAATTGTCATTTCTTCAAGTGAATTCGCATAATCTCTAGGTGAAAGAAATGTAAAAAAACAATGCATTCTCCATTTATTTCTTCCTTATTTCGTATTTTACATTAAAAAGGCGGAATACAAAAGTATATATGCTAACATAGGAACGATACATAAGGTCGTAACAGAGAAAATATCTTAATTTTACGAATGTTAAATATGAGACGGTTGCTTAATTTTTATTTACTTCGAAATAAAAGGAGTTGGATCGCAAAAAGTGCTACAGAAAAGACTTCACGAAAGCTATATCTTGACTTCTGAAATCGAAATCAGATTCAATGTATATGCAGCACGTGCTAATTTTATTTATGCAATACATTGTCAAATAATTCTTTTTCCAGCTCATTGAGCAGACTTTTGCGTTTTGTGGAAATTGCTGTTGGGACCAATTTTAAGTGCTCTTAGTTACATTACTTTCTTTATTACATTTCTGCATTTTAAAATTCTAATGGCGTAGTCATTCATCTACTGCTAAAAACGATTGTTTCGTGGAATACATCTCTGTATGCTTAAGTTTTTCTCTCTGACTTCATTCAATGAGGAATATTTCTTGAATATATATTTTAAAGTGTTTTTTTCGAACTATTTCTGATGACTATATCGCTGCATATTAATTACTTTGCGATACTATAGCGTGCACCCTTCATTCTGAAGCACAATTCCAGAATAATAATGGCATATTATTTTCCCCTGGTTCATTCCGCGTTTTAAAATGACAAATGATCTGACCTGAGAGGCTAAAAAAAAGGGATCTTATAAGTTTTATTTTTTTTAGATCCCCAAGCACATCTACGTAATCTCACCTTGAAAAAACCCCCTGATTTCATGAGGGAAGGATTTTTTTATGCTATATATAAAGGTTCCTTAATGATCTTTTCCCAAGGATATTTTACGAGCCTATTAAAGTATCCAGGCTGTAATCTTAGACCTAGCGTTCGACCCAAATAAAAGGGTATCCTATTACTACTAACGTTAACGGCTGAATCTTCCTTTGACAACGGGTTTAGTGAGATTAAACCAACGAGACCGGATAATGACTCTGGGCATTCTCCCTCATTAGGGTCAAATACTTTAGTACTGCTTACTTTATTTGCCACGTCGGAGAAAACGCTTGTCAATCCTGATTATTTTCATACAGGCTGAAGTATTTAGGATAGTTTTATTTAATAAGCTGATCGCATAATAAAAAATAAAGTATTGGCAGTAAAGCATAGTGTGCACCAGATACGCTTTCTTGTATACCTACTTTGGAAACTCAAAAAAGTTTGATAGATTTTCCCACAGGACAATTCCAAAAGATTACATCAAGAGATAATTTTTTAAAATTATAATTTTGAAAATTTTGTATTTAGAACCCCTGGGGTACTCCAAACACTACATTAGCAAGCCAAGGAGAAAACATCGTGTTTTAAACATGATTAAACGCATTTTTTGCAACCGAACACCTCCTGTTTCGTAATAAATGATGAATAAGCAATGTTCTAATATTAAATACTCGTCTATTGCAGATATTAGCTCCATAGCTTTCGCATGCATCGTCAAGATGCTCTTATTATAGCATCCGTATTGTTCTACAATCTCTCTTAACCTACTCTTGGCCACATTTGTAAAAAATACTGCAAAGCTCTCGAGAACTGTGCTGTCATTGATGGCTCCAAGGTGGTATTCAACCTTTTTCAATGAAAAGCCGTTTTAGTGGATACCTATGGAGAAAAATTTAGCATGCAACGACATAGCTGACTTAGCAGATATAGAGTAGTAAATTAGAAGAATCAATTAGCTATAAATTGTGCATAATTTCGTAATGATCCCTGTACTAGAAAATATCATTTGGGAATTAATCTCACCTTGACGGAAGCAACGAGAATTGGTTAAATTATTATAGCAGATGGGGTATTCATAGTCTCACCATTCCACCGGTTGGTCCATTGGTGATTTCCTAGTCGGTACCGGCTAAAACGATTTAATCTCCCATATTCCGATAAAAATTATACCATTTTTTATTTAGATATTGAGCTCTCATATTGTTAACTTTAATCTGTCTGTAATTCTTCAGCAACATAGTCCATTGAATGTTTTCTTCCGTTTGTAGGTCTTTATTTAAAGATCCGAGGCTACATTTAAATATTTGTCGTAACTATGGACAAAATTATGTAATATAAATTTATAAGTACCACCTATATAATCTCCTTCGCCTGTTAGAACGTTTTAGGTATTTTATTAAATCTAGCATTATTTCAAACTAACTATTTCAAATTTCCATCAAGAGAAGGGGATTATTTGGAGGGATCTACTTCAATGAATATGGTATAAATTTTCACTGGTGACAACGCTGTCTCCATTCTTTCCTGTCTCCGGCCATTTCTTCGAAGTCTCTATATTGTCCTATGTTTAAGTTATCACTAAACTTCAGCTTTTTCCTTCCCCTTCTTCTGTTCCCTTCCACCGCTCCCTCCAAGGCTACCTTCAAAATGCCATTCCCTGTCATCAAGTATCCCAGCCAGTTGCCCTTCCTTTGATTTATTCCAGCCTTTATATCAACTCACCAACCTGTCTGTTTGTTTGTCTGTTTGTCTGGTACAAATCTTGTAACTGAAATTTGACTCACTTCCTGTGAAGCAAAAACGCTGAAATTTTGCGCACTTCTTCATTTCCGATGACAATACATGAAAATATAACTTTTTCTCTCCAACCCCCCTTTAACCACCCCCCAGTCAACCTATAGCCCCCCAAAACATGTTTTAGCTAATTATGATCTTCATATATTTATTAACAACTGTAAGGTTTTGTAAATGTTTGAATATTGTTTTACCGTTACATAAAACGTACGGGGTGGCATTTTTAACATAGGGGGGTGGCATTTTTAACATGGGGGTAGGCATTTAAAAGCATAGGGGTGGCATTTTGAAACATAGGGGGCTTACCATTCACTGAAAATTTAATAAATATACTAGTGACTTTTTTAATACGTCACTTTTGGTTTTTCGGGGTCACTGAGTTTTTTTGCTTTGTGTCATATATAAACGTTGCTCATCCCCTGTAATCTAAATATAAAGGCTGGTTTTTAAAAAAATTTGTTTTATAAGAGCTTATTTTTTCCATCAACTTTCTTTCCTCATCTATCCTATCCAACGCTTGCTCATTCCTAACTCGATCCGTCCACCGTATTCCCTCCATCTTCCTACAAACGCACATCTCAAACGCATCCTATTTAAGATATTTAAATGTATCCTAAGATATTTAAATGTGTATAAAAATATGTAAGATCGATTCCAATTAACATGTTGCCAAAAATCATAGTCAGATTATAATTAATAAGTAGCATACAAGCATTTATACTACGAAGGTTTGTCGAAAAAAGTGAAAATCACATCTAGACGCCGGTAGGGTACACTAAGTAGGTTTGTAGGTAAAATTGCGAATGGAATCTAGAAGGCGATGGGATACATCTACATATTATCCTGCAAGACACCTACTGAGGTGTTTGGCAGGTGGTGAACCACCACCAACTTGGTAATACGAACTGGAACGAATGTAGGGCGCAAAGGAAAGTGTGTGACGTCACATTTTGATCCGCCGTCTTTAATCGGCTTTCGCGTGGGGGAAAAGGTGACAGAGATTATAGCTCCGAGAATCCTTTTTGGCGGGAAAAAGGATTAGAGAAGTTTGTCACCGTCCCGCAGACCTCCTTAAGGAATTAGCCTCAAAGGGTTGACTCTCTCAAGTTTGACGAAGGTGTGGAGTTGGCATCACTGTGGCGTGAAGGAGTTGAGGAAAGTGTGAGAATTATTTACTATAGCACATAAAATTATTGATGCGTGGTCATTATTACTATCTTTCATCCCGTGCATGTAGCAAATTGTATGTGCACACCAAGAGTTAAATTTACACGTCTATTTATTCAGTTCTATATATTCATATTTATTTATTTACGTATCTAAATATTTATTGCTTGCCTAATTTATTTATGCTGTGTTTATTCCACTATGTATTGCATATTTAATAACGGAGTATACAAGAATTGCCTTGAGAAAAAATTCCCTTGGACCGGGAATCGAACCACGGACCTTTGGTTTTCCGGGGTACTGCGCAGACCACAACGCTATCCAGATTCTTAAATATTATACTGAGGCTCATAGTACCTACTTGGTGTTTTGCCCTCGAGGTCCATTAAGGATGGCAACGCGAGGGAGAAAGGACTTCCAAGAAGCCACAATCGGTTGAGAGGCTCAAACCTGCGCTAAAGCCGTGCAATGCGGTATGTGTAATATTTATAATCCTGCCGCGTGAACGGCGGTGAAATATACAAGAATTGCCATGAAAAAAAATTCCCCTGGACCGGGAATGGAACCATGGACCTTTGGCTTTCCGGGCTACTGCGCAGACCACTACGATATCCAGGTGCTTCAATTCCCATGGCAATTATGCCGAGGCTCATGGTACTAGGTTTTAGGCCCTCGTGATCCATCAAGGATGGCCACGCGAAGGGAGGATGGCAAAGATTCCTAGTCCGGGGGAATTTTTCTCATGGCAATTCTTGTATATTTCACCGCCGTTCACGCGGCAGGATTCGCAATATTACTTAATATCGGAGGTCACCTGATGAGTTCAAAGAGCGATGAAAGGAATATTTTCCGCTGGAAAACCTCCTGGTAAGATTCTACAGCTGTGCAAGACAGATTTTAAGCTACAGAAATTTAATTTAAATTCATTCTGAATATTACGTGATAATACCTGAAAATTTCAGAAAAAGAGCCCAGGGAATGAGGGGACCGGGTTGTGGCATCACCTGGGCCAGATTCAATAAAACAAAAGTCAAGTCTCTCAGGTTTGACGGTGGTGTGGGGTTGGGGAACGAAGAAGTTGAGGAAAGAGAGAATTATTTATTAAAGCACGTAACATTGTTGATAGGTCTGATGATATTTGGTGGAGGCGATCGACAGCAGGTAATTTGCGCCATAATAGCCCAGGCGAAGAGAGCATTCCATCAAAAGAAAGACCTGCTTACAGCGGGAAACTTAAATATGGAAGTTAAGAAACAATTTATAAGAACCTACATTTGGAGTATGCTCCTATACGGAAGTGACGTATGGACAATGACCGCAGCGGAGAAAGCGAGAATAGAGGCCTTCGAAATGTGGTGCTACAGATAAATGATGAAGATCAAATGGATCGACCGAGTTAGTAACGAGGATGTCCTAAGAAGAGTAGGAGAAAAGAGAGTTTCATGAAAACCTTAACAAGAAGACGGAACAACCTTATAGGCCACATCTTCAGGCATAATGGCCAGATGAAGACAATCGTCGAGGGACAAGTGGAAGGCAAGAATGGAAAAGGAAGACATCGAACAAAATACATGGAACAAGTAAAGAAGGATGTGAAAGAGAAGAAATACGTAAGTGTGAAAAGATTGGCTGATAGGAGAACTGAGTGGAGAGCTGCGTCAAACCAATCCTAGGATGATGATGTGAGGGAGAGCGTAGCTTTTCTTCCGGGTTGTCCACCGCGTCGATTCATCTTCGTGACGATAGTTTCGCCAGCGTTGAAGAAGGCGTCTTCAGGTTTAAGGTGCCCGTTGCGATCACGCATCATTTGATGGGCGGCAGGCGCGTTTTCCGCCGCCCCGGTGAACCAAGCTCACCTCTACCGGCCAGTTTACAATAATAAATTTTATTTTGCGCATATGTTTGTATAGCGAGTGTAGTGTGCTTTTTTGTGATAGCAGAAAATTAAACACTAAATTGATTAAATTCTAAACAGAATTTTAAATTTTTACAATCATAAGAAATGGTCCTTAAGTATCATCATCATTATTATTATTAAAAGTCTAAAAAAAATATTTTTAAATATTTTGGTTGCGAGAAGCAATTTTTGCATTTTCATTTTGTTATTATTATTCTTTTGATTCCATTTCCATTTTTTAAATAATGCATGGACAAGTATTTTCCTTCTTATATAGGCCTTGTTTTTGGCCTGATGCGTCCTGATTGGTCGGCTTGTGGAAGTTTTTTGAAGGCGTTCGATGGCGAATAGCTGTCCTCCCTGTTGAAATTAAGTGCTTTGGCTATTTCGATAGCCTCTTGTATTAGTCGGGGATAGTAATGCTACTCTCTAGCGATGAGTCTAGCTTTTTCGAAGGAAATTGGTACGAAGATGAATCGACGCGATGGACAACCCGGAAAGACAAGCTGCGCCTACTGCAATACTCCGCGGAAGCCTCGTTCATCAGACAGCCATAGAGAGGGGTATGTAAAGAAGGGTGGAGAGAAAGCCGGCGTCGGCATTAGCCTGCCTTTAAGATGTGCCGATGACAGGCCTCAACGAAAGGCGCCAAGGGGACCACGGCTTAACGACCCATTAGACGAACTGAGTGTTGCGCTTGAAATGTCCTCCACACAACATTCAAGCAGGGATCGGGCAATCTCTGAAAATTCTCAGCTACCGCCGGTATTATTTTAACCCGACCCCACAGGGTGGGAAGACAACACTCTAGCCACCAACATGATCTCCTTATTGATACGATAGGCAGTTTATGTTCCTTAGGTCGATTTCTGAAACCTCTCGCAGAAACTAAGTAAAGACACTGAAAAATAATGAAATATAAACCACATTCGTCGTACTTTGAACTGAAATTTAAAAAAATTGGACAAATTAAGAAAATAATGTTTTTTTTCGCAAATATGGTGAAATAAACTTCTAAATTTATTAAATAGATGCCAACTACCATGCATGTAAATTCGCGGTTTGGTAGTCACAGGCATATTATCATGTTATTATAAATCAGCTTACCGGAGAGTGTTTACCTAGAGTATGGGTACAGATTTATGTGTTTAATGCGAAACCGTGCCAGATAGAAGTGTTTGGTGTTGTAAAAAAAAAGCTAACAGTTAATTTCGGTTTTCCTGCCGACGTACAATCCGTTAACAATAAACAAAACCTTGAATCGAGGTAGTATCAATATAAAATAAGCTAACGGCAAGTCACCGGCATACAAGGACAACTACGAGGTTTTCACATGATTATAATAATTTTTATTGTCAATTTCTCAATAAAATGAGTTCTATCAATAAGGAATAAGGATTTAATTCAGTGAACTGTTCTGAACCACATTAGTCTCATTTTATGTCGCAATTCCGAGTGTCTTAGTGTGGAGCAGCAATATAATATCAAATTGAAAAAGTTATATTTCTTGTGTCTTTTTTCTTGACCTTAATATCAATGGAATATTTTAGAGTAATGGTCTGAAACAAACATTGGGTACGTTGAATTGCAGCTAAAGTTCTTCGTGATTTCAGAACTATAAATGTGATGAAAATCACTTAGACCGGAGAACGCATAGGCAGTAATTCCCTGTGGATACTTAAAAAGTTCCTCACTTAATGGCGCTCAATATAGTGTGCGATATTTATTGCGTTCAAGATGGGATCGTCTAGTCCCAAGAAGTTGGAAGAGTTGGTGATATGTATTCTGGCACGGAATTTTTCAGGTTAAAAATATTACTCGGAAGTAATATTTGCGTTAGCGGAACTTAATCCTTAAGGGGACATGAATTCCTAGAAAAATGTCGTCTAGACGGCTCCCACACGATGTTATAACAATAAGTTGTGAGGATTTTGAACCGGCGCGTCGCGTCGGCTCCCTAGAGATTTATCATTTATATACCATTTTTTTATAACGAAAAAAATGGAAAGACGCGAAATTTAATTTAGCTACGTAGACGGCGCATGTGATGTCCCGTAACCATAGCAACCGTCCACCCACTCCCGTTTGAAATAAAAAAATAACTCTGAATGTATGTATTTTTTTCGGCCCTTGGAGGGTCTCTCCCCAAAACGCCGCCGCCGCGTGAGAGTATGTGGAAACAGAAGATAGGCGAACTGGATGGATGGTGAAGGGAATTCCAATTGTTGGAATATAATCGGGAAGGGATGAATTTTTTCTACGGATATTACAAAAGTGGATTCTACAGTCGGCCACTGAATGTTGCGCATTACAATGAGTTTTAAAAATAGTAGGAGTGGAAACAAAAGCGTATCCGCGATCAAAACTGAAGGAGGGTGGGGGGCAAGCTATAGTCGTTCAAGCTGTAGCATTTTACATATTTTAATTATAACAGCACTTTATCCGTTTTTTAAATTATTTTCTTAAAAAACATTTTTGTTACATGCCTCAAACTAATATTAAAGAAAAAATGTCGAAAACTTTCGATTCCAGTCTAATTTTCCTTAAAGACTTTAGTGATTTTTACTTCTTTATCTTCTCAATAATATAAAATGAAATACGCAAGAATTTTGACATTTTCATTTTTTTATCTTGTGTATTCCATTCTCATTTTTTTATTATATTATTGTAAAAAACTCTTTAGAACCTTTATTTTCGTATCAATATTGTATATCATTGTATTTTATTGTGCTCTCATTTTTTCATTCATAGCCCTGATGAAGGTTTAATAATAAACCGAAACGATTGGCTAACATGTTTTTGCACTATATTTTACCCATACTCCAGGAATTTTTTAATGATTAATTAAATGAGGTCAAGATAAGGAAAAAGAGATATTCTTTTTGCAGTGCAAAATGGTTAGGATGAAGTCGTGGTTGCAGTTCATGTCCATGAGATGTTTGGCGAACTGAGTGTTTTCTTTCCCGTGTCGATGACACATCAGACGCTCGACAACTGTTTTGAAAAAACTCCTCCCAATATATTCAAAATAATTGGCATTATAATCGGAGAAATTAAGACAATACACTCCATTCCGCTCTTCAGGAATTTCTTTGTCCTTAGGCGATCCGAATAAGCTTCTTAGAATTCGGCTGTTGTAGAACGCTGGTTTTACTTTTTCTTTGGGAAGTAGTCGCCGCACTTTTCAGGATGATTTCCCGAGGAAAGGAATTCCGCTGAATTTTGGCAGCACATACCCTTCCCTCTCCCCCCGGGGGCGGTCTGAGGTTTAAAAAGCTTGCCACTCGCGTCCCTGATGAGAGAGCGATCCGAATTTAGCGGATGAATAAGCTATAATTAGGGCCGATCATTTATGCTCGTGGTAAAGTGATCTTTCAGATTCATAACTTTTCAATGGTATCCCTCGCCTCGGCAAATATGTTGTTGCAAATATTGAGAACAATTAAATGTATTCTGATCATGCAGGGATCCTGGTTGAAACCCAGGGTGAAGCCCTTGAGCAACTTCTAACAAAATCCTCAAGGTTCCTGCTAGCCTAGGGAAAATATGTGGCCCCCCTATCCTGAATTTGCGGAGATTTCTTTCCTTTAGCTGTCTAGGGTGATATCTACCCTCACCTATCCAATCCATTTCTCAGGTTGAAACCCTGAGTGAGTAAGTAATGTAGTAATGTCGTTTTTGCATCGGATTTCATTGATGACATTCCTTTTTATCGCGTGGAAAAAAGGTTTTTATTAAATCTAGCGGCTTCCACTTGATTTAAGTGTAGCCTCTTTTTAAAAAAGGTGTCCTCGATAGTACTATCCTATGTTAAGAGGGAATCCTACTACTAATGATTATCTCAAAGTAATATTCTTCAATTAATAATGCTTTTGAAACTTGCCTTATATTTTTCAATTAAGAATAACTTCCGAGAAGATAATAATAATATTCTAACAATAAGAATACGATATTTTCATTGAACATACAAGTTTGGGGCCACGCACACTAAATAACATTAGCCTTGGCCCGGCCAGATGAGATGATCCTTTAAAATCTATAATAATCTCTTTGATGTCAACGTTGAGAATATTTCCCTCTTGATTCCAGAATTTTTTCGGTGCGTGATTGCCGACATATTTCAAAATTAAATTAGGGGCCCTTATTGGTTAGGGTACCGGTGTAGAGTAGGCAAACCGCCTTTGAGCGAAATTAACCCCCGATTACTCCGCCAAAAGGCTTGTACTAGCCATGTCCTCCATTACAAACGGTCCGCGAAAGATCAAAAAATATATACGGAGGAACTGGGTTTTCTAAACTCCGCGGAACCGACCACCAGATGATAATTTGGGTCAAGCACCCTCGCGGGTCCTACCAGAAGGGTTAGCGCTGAATGTTGTTTGCACCATTAAATACCTACCTTTGAATCAACTAGGGATTTCTGAGGCAATACCTCGAAGCGAAGGAGATGAACCGTAAATAAATTCTTTTCCTCCAACTTTGCTCAGGTTTTTAGCTCGAGCGTTCATGGCATTGGCATAAGCTTGGCGACCGAAAATCATATCATATTGGTATTCTTCAATTTCATGCATATCAATCCTCTCATCATCTACTTCGTCTTCGTAAACACGTTCTCTGGTTGAAATATATGTATAAAAATTCTCTACCTGATGGTTCGATATTTTTTTAGACCATCATGTCTCGTGATATGGCCAATTAAATTGCCACGTCATCTACAAGGTAATCATATCATGATCGTACCATTACCTTTCATATTGTCGACAAGGAGACATTTTTATTTTTTTAATGTATATGTTACCAAGTATTTGGATTGAGATGGTAGCGGACATTATAAAAGGCTCTAATAAATTCATTAGATCTTATGACAGCACTCAGCTCCGCAAAGCATGCCTTAGTTGTGTTATTTATTTGTGGATAATGAGCTCACACACATCTTTTTGTTGCTGTCAATTTTGATGCAGTTATAAAAATTAAGAGACGAGTTTTCTTCTTTCTTTCCGATCTGTCTTTTACAAAAAATTCTTTCCGTTTTACGATCCGTCACCGACTTCTCTACCTATTCGCAGGAAAAAAATCAAGATCTCTTATAATTAAGCAGATAATCTGATGACGTCACGAACTCCTGCCGAGCAGGTCATCTCTTCTGGGAAAGTCCATGATAAGAGGGGAGACGTCCGAATGAATTCGCAAAAGCTCCATCTAAACCTATTTTTATCATCTTCATTAAGAGTCAACAATCCTGAGTTTGCTTTTAAGCAGTTTTCAGCTCATTTTCCTTATCGGCAAGTGTTTTATATTATGCATGCATAATTATCTCATTGCATGATATATACTTATTAATTCTCCTTCACATCCTTCCTCACCTTAGTTAATCTCTATGTATATTATCCGAGGTCCATATCTGCCACACCTACCTTCCTCCTGTCCTTCACCGATCATTTTTATTAACCATCGTGGCCATGATATGACCGATTCCATTGTGTCATCTATCCGACTTTTCCAAAAGAATTGTTCATATGGTTTAAATAGAAACAGAATTACTTATATTTTTTTAAAGTTTTTCCGACCTCGTCTCCGTCTCAAACAGTTTTTTTACATAAGAAAAAACTCAACAATCACCCTCTACTGAGTACAATCTAAATATTCTGTGTACACCCCGTTTTATATTCATCAAAGCAACTTCAGTTATAGTAGTCTTATGGTAATAATAGCAATAAGTTGTCTCTTAGCTGTAGCTTTAAATTGGGATTTCTATTTTTTAATTCCAATTTTCCGATCTCACATTCATCGATTTTTAACCGGCTGTTTTAGTAATTATCTACCTTCCTAATTAGATATCAGTATCCTTAGGTGCATTCGCATGAAAGAGCACTGTCGCCGTCCCTTTACACTCTCCTGGTGACCCCGTTATGGCCAGACGAGATGTCTAACAGGAAGGGGGGGAAGGTGAGCAGTTAGGAAGGGGTAAGAGGTCTGCCTGTCTCCTCTTACAAGTTGCAAGGAGATAGGTAGGTTTTGAGGAAACGTTCCCTATTCCATCCCATCACATATGCATCAGTGCATCCCTACCCGCGATGTGCAATCTCACCTTTCATCCTCACTCCAACTGTGTTGGCTTCTCCTCCTCGTCCTGTGGCAGACACTTCCCAGAGGTGAGAGACGGCGAGGTATGTATAGCAGGTATCTCCGCCCACCTGCGAGCCTCCGCCGGCATCGGGGCGTTTCCAAGGCGACCGCCCAGTCGCAGCCGCAGGCATCTCGTCTCCATGGCGATAACAAAGCCTGTCCCGTCGACCGCCGCGCCCCGCCGTAAAGTGCAGGGTTATCATAAAAAGAATGGTGTGGTTTTGAACATGGAAAGCATGGAAACATTGAATTACCTGCAGGTTTTTATTTTTCTCGAATTTGACGTCTTACACAGTAATTTTTTTTCATCAATAATTATGATTGATTGAATGATTTGTTGATGCTCTGGGAAACCCATAATAGTAAAAAAAAAGTACTGATAACATTATGCTCAAAAGACAATAGTTGTGAATAAACATAGCTTGAAAAAAAGTTATGAATGCAAAGATTCAAACAAAAATGAATTTAATCTTACATTTCAAAACAACAAAAAAAGAAAGGTTTTCAATATTCGTTCAATTTCCTCTTAATATATTCCGGGGTGAAGGAGCATTTTATTCAGGGGGAAATTTATTCCAAAGCTTGGATGCTATAATCGGGTAGGGAAATTATAAATTAGGCAATGGTTAAATTAATGAAAGAATTACTTACATTTTTTGTTTTTTTTCGAAGTTTTAGCCTCAAACAGTTATTTTTACTTGATAAAAACCACTCAAAAATCACCTTCTAGCATGTAAAATCTAAATATTCTCTGTTGGCCCTGTTTTATTTTCATCGAAATAATAAACTTTAACAAGGATAAGTAGTCTCTCAGCTGTAGATTTATAGTTAGAATTTACTTTTCAAATTCCAATTTGGAGAATTCTTTACCTAACTCAACTCTCGTCGGAACCATGTCTTACTTCTTACAGTTTGATTGCGAGTATTTTGATGCCTGAATCTATTTGAGCTTGACATATTCTGCATTCATAGCGTGTTCACTACAATGCTACTTTTGGGATCTATATAAGCAAAATATTTTCAATGAATAAATAAATGCATACGTTATAATTAAATACATTTAATAAATATAATATGATATGATTTGATGTGATGTAATGTAATGTATAATAATACTAGCTGACCCGACAGACTTCGTCCTGTCAAAAAAATTTGTAATGTGGCAGTGTTTTGTTCCTACCTTTTTTATATTCTTTGCAAAAAATTATCCTGAACAGAACCGTTTGACCTGAACAGAATTGTTTTAATAACATTGAAATATAAAATTAAAATACATAATATATTGACTGAGATATTATCGCCATAGCTAAACTAATATTTTAATTACCTGTAATGGGATTTATCATTTTTATTGAGAAATCATAGCCATCTTCACCTTGCCAAAATATAATGGGATATTGCAGTGCATCATATGAGCGGTGTGTTTCCTTTATACGTTGTAATTGATCATTCCGACGATGTAAAACAATATCACGGGATTCAAGGTTTTCTCCAACTACAACGATAGCAACTTCATCAATAGTTGGTGTATTAAAACGTCTTGCATGTTGACCCGCAGGTGTTTTATCAGCTCTGATTACAATTTTGTGATTGTCAGATGGCATCAGATCAAGTGCAGTTTTAAACAATATAATCAATTGATTGTGTTCATGAAAAAAAGTGTGTAATTGTTCTACAATAGGCCTCTTTACTAAATTGTTATATGCACAACGCTGATCTATTTCTTGTTGTGAATTGCCCATAAAATAAATTTGCAGGAATTCATAGTTGCTAGCTGGCACTGGTAACAATGAACCTGCTCTGTGATATATTTGGCCTTGTATCTGTAAATTAAAAAATATATATATTATATTTGTACCAAAAACACTATAAAATAAAATAAATAAGCAATGTGTAGAATAAATTTATGTATTGTCAGTGATCAAACTTAAATAATATTTGTTATTATAAATTATATATCAGAAAATATTGTTCGCTAAAATAATTATGATTAACTGCTTTAATACATACCTTGAAAGTTGGCATAAAATTTTCCCGAACCACATTTGTTGCCCCAAATGAAGTCATTTGAAAGCAATTGTTATATTGTTGGATATTTTTCAAAAAGTGTATGGAATCTGTTCCTATTCCTGAAACCAATGAGTACAATGGCTCTGGTGGTGGATTCAATGGTATTAATTTCACTTTACCATTTGCGCAACACAATCCATTGGCTTCGTTTTTGTATTTTAATGCTTTACAATGTGAGCAAACCGAGTTCATAGAACCAATAACAACACATTGGTAGTTACTGTAGTCAATTGACACATCGTAACTGAAAGCAGCTCGATTCAAATTTGCGCGATTATTAGTTGAAAGTCGTGCTCGCGCTTCACGTGTTTGTGATATCCTAATTCTTTCATGTTCATTTCGGTCGTCACGTTCTTGTGCAGTACGATTAGATCGGTAATTAGCTTGGTTTGTAGCATTTCGTGTTCTTCTACTTAAATTGCCTCGTCTTATAGGAGGCATTATTAAAATATTGTGTCACATGCAATAACTTTTTTTTCATAGGTAGATAGCAATACACTGCAAACAAAACAAAAGCACACTCAGTAGAGTATAACAGAAAATCCAAGAAAAACAACACCGGCAAAGGCGGCAAATCGACATTGACAGTTGTTTTTTTAATTTGTTTTTTTTTTTAATCTGATATGACTTGAAGTCAAATCCTTTAAAGCCATACCAATGTTTTATTTTTTTTGTCGCCTGCCGAAAGTAAAACAAAAGAAATAATATCGCGAAGCCAACCAAGTTGTTATTATTATATTTTGTGACTATTCAATTTGGTCGGGTCCACGATCACTTTTTTTTAGTTTCGGAACGCGACATTAAATCCTCCAACGACGTATTCTGTGCTCCAACGCACACACGCACACTGTTTTGATAGATATGATTGAATTTGAACTTTGTATAGCGGTAAGAAAGTGCAAATTTACTTTTTGACGTTAGGAACACACCTACATTTCTTAGATAACAGTGAGTGCTTGTAATTTAATATGAACTTTATATAATAGCAATAAAGCTCAAATTGATTCTACGTTTTAGTTAGAAAACGTTTGTATGTGAAAAAGAAAAGGGCTGTTTTTAGGGTTTTCCCGGCAATTATTCGATTTTTTCTCGCCGTAAGAACCATCCTTGGACTTCAACGAACATTTTAAAAAAAGAATTGGCCAAATTGGTCCAGGCGTTGTTGAGTTATGCGCTTACCAACACATTTTGCGATTCATTTTTATATATAAGAAGATAATATAATTAATACATTATAAAAATACTGTATCCTATCATTTCATTGAAGTACAGAGTTAATAAAAAAGAATAGTGCGGTTTTGAGCATAGTTTAAATAAAAGTAATTACATAAGTTTTTTTTTAATTTGTCGTCTCAAACAGTTTTTTTCCCATAATTATTAAATTTCAATATGTGCACCCTAGTCGCTTGAAACGAGAGAGACCCGGCGTCCGCATTACTCCTTTAAAAAGTGGGCTAGAAAACCACGTTGAAACGTCCCATTCGACGGACGGAGTGCTGTTCTTGGAGTGCTCTCCTCAAAGCACTCAAGCAGGGATCGGGCAGCCTCGGAAAAATCTCTGCCACCCTATTCCTATTGTCTTCCTATGAAGTCCTGAAATCGTAACGTTGTTTTATGGTAACTCTGTCTTGTCCTCAACAACTTAGCTCAGCGTAACTCGGGAGCTGAAAACTAAAAAGCGACGGATTGTTCACAACAACTTGAAACAGCGGATAGTAATTAGTTGAGAAAAGGATAAATATCTCTTGATATGAACCAAGAGAATGCAAGATTTTTTTGCTTAGAGAATGACATTAAAACCATCTCAAATGCTCTCAAATTGCTTTTACGATAAATGAGTGGTGTGTGATGATGATACAATTGCAATTTTGGTCCAATTAACCGTTCAGGGAGAATGTTTAAACGACGGAAGTAAATGTTTGCGAGAGAAACAACAACGAAACGAGGCCCGTACGCAAGACCAAAAATTGAACCAGTGACGCTCGCCATGGGTTGGTGACGTCATCAACTAATCTGGGAAAGGTTTAAGGTCTTATATTTCGTCACAAATTGCTGGAGAAGTATGAATCAATAAATAGGATATATCCACAGCACCGTTGTCCTCGTCCTTTTTCTATTCCATGTTCCTATCCCTTTCTTTCCTTACCTCTGAATTTATAAATATATATATATATATCATAGATAAAAGTACGAGATATTTTATGGGTTAAACTTTATCAAAATCACCCATAAAACAAAATTGGCGAACGAAACCATTCATTTGCTAATGCCTGCCCTTTCAGAAGATGCATGGAATTTGTTTTTCGCCGACCCTACGATGAGTCTGTGTTGTAAATGAACTTCCACCCTAACACTCATGTTGTGGTGAAGATCTAGTAGAATAACAAAATGGAGAACTTTTTGCCACAATTTGTATGGTAAAGCTTTCTTCAAGATTCATTCTGAGTATCCTAATTTTCTCTTTAATTTTTCACTGAAACAATTTTAGATTTTTTAACAAATATTATTTGTACCTAGTGAGCATTGGGGAAATACCTTATAACTACAAATCCGGGATGTGTGTTCTTTTCTTTCTTTTATAATTATAGGTGATGTGATGTCACTTTAATCCTTACTATTTATATACTTTCAAACGTTATCGCCGCCATTTGCTATTCACGTTTCAGTTTCAGTTATCTTTTAAGAAATGTGCTAGCATTTAAAATGACGAATTACTGGTTTTACATGGGATAGGAATGACTGGACGTTTCATTGTGCGTCGTTCTCTGGTGAAGCGTTTGTCTCTCCGAATGGGTAATGACGCGGGCGCCGAATACGATTGTCGGTCGCTCGAGAGACAACAATTGAAGTCGACGTCGCGTGTGCATTGAGTTAAATAGAGTCGAGACGACATTTCATTCCGACTGTCCCATTCAACGCGTGATTCTGAACGGATCGATGGTTAATTGCATTTTTCCCACTTTTCCTCCAACATTTCCCTATCTATTCGCAGCCATCTTGTTGCCTTTGAAACGACAGATGGATTCATCTCTCCACAGTGCGAGCTACGAATTTCCATCACGGAAATCACTGTCTGCTATCTCCGCGGATTTAAGCTAGTTATTCTCTGATTGTTTTTTTAAATTTACTAAAAGTGTTATTTAATCGATATTAGAGCTGGAGAGGAACGGCTAGCAAGGTTTACATTGGTTTCAGGCTTAATCAGGTGGTTTTCTAACATATTATTTGATTAAAAGTTACAGCCAAATTTCCGCAAAACTATAGTTAACTTCACCATCAGTTTCAATAGATTTTTTAAATCATTTTTTCATTTTATTTTGTAAACAATTTGAATGGAAAACGGTAATGAAGGTAATAACTTTTTCACGACCTGAAGATAACGCGAAATATATTAAAGCAAGTGATAAATCGAAAATAAAGTATATGTGAGAAATTGCTAGAAACAATCATTTTCTAGTTGACTATAACATTTTTAATGTATCAATCTGGATTTTGTGTATTTTCTTACAGTTCTTAATAAAAATGTAGCTTTCCTGCATGAAATAATAAGGTGCTTTTATGTTTAGCTCGGATTTGTCAATAAAAATATATTCCTACCTTTTAACTCCTGCTAAATTTTAGCTAGTTATATTGTCATCTTGAGGTCTGGCTGGGCACTATAAAGACAAAAAAGCAAGCATTTGAAACTTAGAGGTCAAGAAATATAATCATTGATAAAAAACAGTCCAGGAAGCTTTATCTACCTTGGAATTCACTTGGCTGTGGTAAAGGGTGATAATATTATGAAATAAAAATGAAATCCAGTACATAATTTATGATGAATTCATTTAAACAAACCATTTTCAATATTCCACTCTGTTTAAATACTACAATTTACCAGAAATTATTCACTATAAATCATACAAAGATGTGGCAAATTCTCATAGCCAGCAGCCTTTGCTTTTTATTTGTGACTTACATGGTATGATTCACCCTCCATAAACCTATCAGTTTCGTCTGAAATACTTCCATATTTTAATTTCTGCATATAATGAATGACTTTTACGCAGTTTCGAAAAATGATGTGAAGGTGTTTCCACATAGGATGAATTATTATTGCGTAAGTTTATTTCTAAAGGTTCGAAGAACGATACTTATCCAAACGAAGGAAAGCTATATATTGGATCACAAATACGGAATTTACTTCAATATTCTCTCTCTTCCACCTAGAGCTATTTGATAGCTTCGCTCGTCCGTAATTCCACAATGGTGCTCGAGAGACAGGGAGGCAATTGGGTCATATATACACCCGCTGTTCGGTGCGTTGGCCATCCATTTATGTAATTAATTGGCGATTGGATAGAGTATAACGTATATTTCTCCAAGTGTTGGCGAGACAAACTACAATCGAGCACTCCATTATGGATAGGGAAATAGTATCTGGTGTGCTCACCGCGATTGAAATGAAAATCAATTCCTAACTCGTGCTAACAGCGCCTTAATCCTCTAGATTCGGAATTCGATCGGCAGTAGCAATTACTTCTCTGAGGGGGAGGTCCGATTGCATCTCGTCGGAACATAAGCCCAGGCATGATCGTCACACATGGGAGCATTTCGCGTGATAAGTGATCAACCAGTAGTGGCCATCCTAGATGAATTATATCCTGATAGGATTCCATTTTGATGTTCCTTTAGATGAGTAAGGATGGCCTTTGAACCCTTTATGCATCGTTTTTATAAAGTTCTCATTAACTAGCTCTATTGTTTGTCATCTTGTCCCAGACAACTCTTGCCAATTTTAAACCAATTTTCGGTTCGATATTATGTTGAAATTTTCAGGATAACTCAGAACTAGATGAAAATACAATATTCTAGTACTTTTATTATGAACTTACTCTGTTGTTTGTCATATTGTCCAGGTCAAATCTTGCCACTCAATTTTAGCCCACTTTCCCAATAATAAGAAAGCTGAAGTTATTATGATAATTCAGAATAATGTGACAATGCATTATTATAACACTTTTATTATGATTGAAACTGTGTCTCGATTTGTATTCATAACATAAAATTATACATGGGGATTAGTGAAAATAATGACCACCAAAAATTCAATGGCTGCGCTGCGATCATTAAAAGGAAAGGGATGGCACAAAATTATAGCAACAAATTTTGTTTCTGTCGAAGTTTATTGAATAATTGATTGAAGTAAAACTTAATAGAAAAAGAAACAGAAGCAAAATATCATAAGGAAAAGAGGAAATAAAATAGTAGCTAAAACGATAAATGGTGAAGGAAACGCTAAGAAATTTACAATTTAATTTTTGAAAAGTCAAATTCTTCGTGACTTATTTTACACGTGTATGAAAAATTTCACACTGGAAAATTTGATTTGTCCTTGTATAATGTTTGTATTTGTATACATGTGTTGCCCATGTCTATGTTCCCGTGAGAGAAACGCGACAATATTTACTTAACACTATACCTAGACTGTCTTTCAAGTGCCATTGTCACCTCGCATTGCTGGGCCGTGATCTGCAATTATCGTTGGAAACCAGCGAGGAATGGCTTAATCTATTTTATTATTCATGTAAAATTAATTAAATCATGCATCAAAGTTAATTTTAAATTAGGATTTGGTGAAAAAATTGAGAAAAGTAAACCATTTGAAATTGTTTCACTTCATTTTCCATATGGAAATTTCTGTTTAATTATCATAAGACTAAATCGTAAATTATCTTTCTAAATATAGGAAATTCATTAATTGCAAGGTTTTACCTAAATCTAAAAAGAAAAATAATAATATTGCAATGTGAAAAAAATAAAAATAACGTTTTTCCAGCGAATAAAAAAGAATAAAATAAATTTTATACGAGCCTGACATAGTCTCCACATAAATTGCTTCATATATGCACATCTGAAAACGTGGGGCGCATGCTCCACTATAACTGTCACTATATACTCGCATCCCCAGGAAGGGATGGAAAGAAATATCGTGTCGTGCAAGCTTTAGTCTCCTACGTAGAAGTGAGTATTTCATGATTTCTAACAAAACGTTTTCCCTTAAATATTCCCTTTTCTACGCAATGATATAAATTACATCGAAAAAATTTCCAATCATTTCAAGTGGAGTTGATTAAAAAAGCATAGGTAAAAAAGGCATGAACACCATTATACTCTTTTCTAATGGGATTAAAAAATTATTTTATTCCACCTATCTTCACATCCGAAATCAGAACATTTAAGGCCCTTTACGTCAGTGGATTCTGACAATCAACAACGGTGGACTATCTCGAACACCTGTGTCCTGAAAAGGGGCAACCCATTCCGGCGTTTCTCGAATCCACGGCCTTTGGTTTGGCAGTCAGGAATGCAGTCAGTCACCATATATTTATATTAAAGAGACCCGCAACACTCGGTAATTGCTGCCCTGCAATGTGTATTTCTTTACCCCAGTATGCAAAGGAAAACATTAATCAGAATCGCAGTGAACGTTCATTCATGGAACCGTTCAGAACGCAACACTATTTGAACCCCAATGGTGTAAAGTCACGAATGAATAAATCCATAATTATTATTCTTATTACCAATGGTTCCAAAGGAAATACGCAAAAGTTGAAATCAAAGGAAAATGAGTGAATTTTTAGCTGAAGATTATTTTTTAAAGACAAAGCTAAAAAGCATTATTTATCCACGAAATTTTCGGCGAGTATATATGAGCTAGGGACCTTCTTATTCTAGTACTTTAAAAAAATTGAGCATGTTCCCTATCCATGATTACCTGTTAATTTTGGTTTATTAAATAATAACAAATGTTTCTTAGATTTTCAATATGCGGATCTTTTATAACAACTATTTTTGATTTTGGAAATATATGCAGTTTCTTTAATTAATAGTTTATTTAAAGTAATTGTAGTATTTGAAACAGAGGATTTAAATATAAATAATTTTGGTTTATGAGAGGAGGACTCTAGTGTCTCGACGGGTGTCGATAAGTGTCGAAGGGGCGATACTTCTCGAGTCTCAAGACTCCAGAACCAGACTATCGCCGCGCCGAGAGTCTCGTCCCGACAATGCCGACGAAATGAAAGTCTCGTATCGACCGCCGAGACTCTAAGGTGGTCGAGAGTGTCGTATACCCCTACTTATATTGCATAAAGGACAATCATGCCTGCATTAGGTTTTAGACATGTTTTTGCAATATTTGGTTTTTCAGGACTACTTTTGCGCTCCTTTTGGTACCAAAATTCCTGTATAAATATGAAATAACTGCTTACGATAGGCACGAATCTGTCGAGATTGAATTTTTTTCTTTCAATGACAGCATTGCTGACTAAATTGGGAAAAGTAAAAAAAAAAAAATATTTAAGCATGCAGAATAAATTAGACAGGATCGTAAATAAAGTTCTATACGAGTGCAGTACAAAGTATTGTGGAGCAAATTCTTTACCAAATTGTGTAATAATTTAGCAGATCAAATGCAGTGTGAATTGGTCTAGTAGCTACAGCATTAGCAATTGAAATTTCGCGTGCACGTAAATAGAGTAGAGTCTCGTCCCGACAATGCCGACGAAATGAAAGTCTCGTATCGACCGCCGAGACTCTAAGGTGGTCGTGTACCCCTACTTATATTGCATAAAGGACAATCATGCCTGCATTAGGTTCTGTTCCTGTAATTTTAATGGCGAAGGTATTGGTTATAATTTAATTTTAGTGTTACTTCACTAATTATCCCATCTAACATTTCAGGGAACGTAGCAATATACTGGAGCAATGACTTTATGATTTTATATTTAAGTGTTACATTTCATATTAAAGATTTTGTATGCACAGCGAGTTATAAAAAGAAATTTCTACATTTATTTATTTTTTATTAAGTCCATTAGAAATGTATATAGTCGACCGGTAACATGTACTGCAATTGTATGTAATTATATCATGTCTCGTTTTTCTGTGCATTTAAATATTTTTCACCTTTTCTAATTCATTCATCAATGCATCCATTGAATGAATAAAAAATTCAACCTCGACGCGCGAGGGATGAATGAAAAAATTGGAGCACCTCGGTGAAAATCGATTTCCTCCCTTGACTTTTTATGTTGGCATCACTGTCGGGCCAGCTGCGGTTGCATCCGGATTCCTTCCACGCCATTCGCTGCTGTGTTGGTGTAATACGTTCCCTGTGACCTCTTTCGTCGGTCCATGACCTTTGTGGTTATTTTCCGGGCAATAAAGCGGTAAAATGACCACCTCTCAAATATCTAAGCTTGAAGTACTACTTTAGAAAACATTTGGGTTTGAAAAATCATTTTAAAAAACCGTCATATATTTACAGCTCTTTTATCTCAATTTGCGGAAGAGTTTTTACAATAATAATTATGTTTAACAGATGATATTTCATTTCCTTTTTATTATGTTAATTCTTTCTAACCCGGATCTGCTTCTGGGAGAAATAATGTGCCAAGACTTTTCGTTTAAAAATGTGAGTATTTTCTATTAATCATAATTATTCTGGGAGCTACATATTTTGCCATTAAATTTTACAGCACCATAGAACATGTAGTTGATATTTTTCCTGAATTGAATTAAAAAATTTTGATGATACTTAGAAGCAACATAGGTTTTTAATGTGCTAATAATGAATACTCATTTGATTTGAAGTTAACTGAAGTGATTATTTCAGTATAAGTGGTTCAGACCGTTTGAAAATTTTAAAATAATATTTATGTTCTTAGAAAAATATTTTATATTTGCAAATTATAATTTAATCAATGAGTACTTATTTGATTTTAAGTTAAAAACGGAAAAGTTCAAGTGCTTGGTTCAGATATGTGGGTCACTAAAAATATATACCAAAAGGGAATGATACCGTGAAAATATTAGTTTCTTTAATGCATAGTAATCCAAAAATACAATTATAGAAGAAGAATCAAGTTTTTGACAGAAAATTCTAACAGGTTAAATTGTTCTATTGTTCGCACAACTATATAAGAGGCGTACGATAACCAACCACTTCTGGAATAGTCGCAACCAAATTTTAACCATATTTATTTGCAGCTGGGTTATAGTTTATGGTTAATTAATAATTTATTCCCACATAAAAATTAATGTAGATATTCTTAAAGGAAAAGTATACCATTCGTACGGTGGATTGCTAGTTAGATTATTTGGATCAGTTCCTCTTTTGAATGCGGGTATTTATTTTCTCTTTGCTGTTCCGCATTTCTTGAAAAAAAAAATAGTGTTACTCCTGATCATTTTGCGAATCAAACGCGGAGTGAATTGCTGGAGACGCTATAGTATTCGCCAGTTCGCAATTCGCTTGCATGTTATTAAATTCTACATCTGGAATTCCGATGGTGTAGTAAGTTGGTTATCATTTAATCATAGGGTGTTCCTACTGATTAACTTATTTAATATTTCAGAGAGCACATAAAAATGCGTAGAGAAATAGCATTATTACTTTATAATCGGAGTTATGAGATACCCAGAATGAAATTATAAATGTAATTACCGTTGGTATAAATATTCACGCAAACATACCACGTTGCCTATTAATTGCAAGCTCTATAATTTTCTTTTTTTATAAATGGGTGATTAATTGCGGTGTCAATATTATTCATTGAAGAATAAAATTAAATCTTTAAATTCACCAACTCTAATTTTACAGGTTTTCCTGACTTAAGTGTCCTATTACTTTTTTGCGAATTAAAAATTCTATTAATTGGATTTTTTCGTTAACTGCAGGCTAATTATTTATATTGAATTTACAAGTGAAACAATGAGAGTCGAGTTGAAAATATAGCATTTCTTTCGTGTGAGTTACATTGAGTTTCCCTTTAATAACTAGATAGACTTCCCGCATCCTCGTGTATCATTGTCGTACAACTCCTTAATATGCTTGATATCAATTTTTATTAAATCAGTTATGTATTCCACATTTAGTTTCATTCATATGCCATTTACAGCCGGAAAGAAATTTTATTTGAGGTAAATGTGCATGGGGAAAATCTTAATCACATAATAATTCCGAATGACTTGACGATAATAGACACCAGTAAAGGCGTGTACGATAAGTTTGTCATTGATTACTCTGAGATGGCCACCTCTTCATCACGATTCATTATATAAATCCTGGATTAATCAATTTAAAGAACTTATTTTCAGATATGTTCAGGAAATAACGGACACAAAATTTTTAAATTTCTCGCGAATTTGGGTCGTCCGATTGACAATTTTTTTATGCCGGTATACATTCCCCTGAAGTATAGTTATATTTTCAGCTGTACTAATTGTTTACCTTGTCACTGGTAGCCGCTAAGATTAGATGTGTTCTTATGAGCCCGGCAATTTTCGGCTCAAACTTCATTGCTTTTTTGTAAATTTTTGGCCAAAAAAATTGTAACTATGCTCCAGTCTCCATATTCGCCTAATATGGCCCCCTGTGAATTTTTAAAATTTTCCATGTCTAAAAGTAAAGATATTCTTTAAGGGCCGTAGTTTGACTGAGCTGACTGAGCTGAAGGCTATCTCAAGGATCGAATTAGAAAATTGTTCCCAGGATTGGAAGAAGGGCTTCAGTGCATCAGTGCATAATACCTAATGAAGTCTATTTAAAAGGCTACAACATTAATGTAGACGAATAAATGAATATTTTTTCAACAAAGTAAAATTTCCTTAATTTTCTTAAAACAGTTGGTAATTGCTGATTGAATGCTCTGCCGTTGTTGTTTCTAGAAAGAGGAGATAGAACAGCACATGGGAAATACCCAAGATCACTAAATAAACGCGTAAACACTTCTTTAATTGATCACGTTCACATCACCTACTCGTATCTTTCTTACAAAGTAAAACGATAAAGACCAACAATTAGTAGCTTGATCGCACGAGGGAGATCGCCGTAAGAGAAAAAAAGAAGGTCGAAAAGATGGGGAAAAGGTAAAAGGAACAAAAATACGCATCGTACACGTCTCCGAATGGGATGATTGGTGCTGGAGCGACCCGGTTCCCACGGGGATGAGAAGGAGTAACTACGGTCGCCAAACAGTTGAAGGGAGCTTGTTTTAGCAACGGGAAATGAGATAGTACCTATCGGAGCGAGCTCTCTCGGCGGGCCGGGAAACTACACATTTGGGAGCAAATGGTCTCCTGTTTCTTTCTCCCCCCGTTATCTCTCATATATGGAAACGGAATCCAATTCCGTACCCTGTTTTAATTGTGTTCAATGATCTCTATGATGCAAAAATTTCTTCCTTAAAGGAAATTATTCATCATCCATGAAAGATGTCTACTATATTCGCACAACCGACTATAAATTAGTACAAAAATATTTTTTTGAAAAATATTGTGATAAATAGCATCCTTTGATGGAGTACACAGTATTTTCCACCTATTTACTTCTCCCACTGCATCATATTTAACGACTTGCTACTATTTATCACTGCTTTAATTATGGAATGCTTTGTAGAATTTACATGTAAAATTATAAGTTCATGGTAGAGGTTTACCCTAGCTTAACGATTTAAAAAATTATTCATTCAAAAAACTAAAATTCCCGTAATTTTCTAAAAAAAAAGTTTGTAATTGCTGATTTGATGCCCTACCGTTGTTATTTCTAATTTGAGGAGATAGAAAAGCACATGGGGATTACCCAAAAACACTAAATAAACGCGCAAAAACTTCTTTAATTGATCACGTTCAGATCACCTACTCATATCTTTCTTTCAGAGTTAAACGATGAAAACGGACAAAAAGTAGCCTGATCGCTCGAGGAAGATAGCCGAACGAGAAAAAAATAAGCCAAAAAGACGGGGAAAAGGGTAAAAAGAACAAAAATACGCAGTATATATATATTAAAAAATGCGTCATTGAATTCTTTACGTACGTCCGCAACTTTGAAGTGAGGACCAATGTCACAGCCCAACGCAGTCTTTCACTCGAATTCTAAAAGAATCGTCATGAGGTAACATGTTCAGATTTGTTTTCCTTCATCATGATAACAAACAACATGGATGACTACTTCCAATACTGAGTCAACATAAATTAAGAAGCGAAGACATTATTTATTTATTTTATTTATTTATTTATTTCATCACCAAAAACGGCACAAAGGCCTTTACATTGGCTGTTCCTAAATAAATAATATATAAAAGATAACAAACAATAGCACAGTAAATGAAAAGTAACAGTAAACAAAATTTTTAAACGTGAGAAGGGGCACTATTGATTAGACAATGGTGAATTATTGAGATGGCATTTTAAGGTGGCTTTGTAACTAGTAGCAGAGGAAAATAGGTCCAGGGAAGGGATTTTCGAAGCGATGGAGTTAAACAAGGAGGGGATTCGGAAGAACAGAGAGCGTTGAGAGATGGAGAGACGGAATCGCGGAATGTGAAGCAGAGAGTTGTTTCGTAAGGGGCGAGGAGGAATATGAAATCGGAAAAGAGGGAGAATTTCGTTTGTCCGTAGAGAACCACTAAAGACTTTATGTAGAAACATGATATCTGATAAGAAACGGCGGCTTTTTATGTTAGGTATCCTGAGGGAGGAAAGGATAGCGTCACGGGCGTAATATCTGAGTGTGGGGATTCGATGGCGGACTACTGCAAGAAAGAAGTTTAAAGGACGGTTGAGCAAGCTTAGAGTAGTGGGGCAGGCGGTAGACCAGACTGGTGAGCAGTATTCAAGTATGGGGAGAATACAACCGAAAAAAACATTCAGAACCATTCTGGGTAGCGCCACAAAAAAACTTGCCAACTACATGAAAACTTTGAATTATTTTAACCATCGTAGAATTAAATTCGCGCCTAGCTACGTTGTAGGAAACAATTGAGGTGGAAAACTCGGAAACGATTTTGGGCATGGAGGTTTTTGGTGATTTATTGGGTAATTTTATCCATCGAAGCTCTCAATATTGTATTTGCGTGCGTGACTACGAATAAAATCAATTTTTAAAGACAACGCTTCGGCAAACTCCAACGTTTCAATGACAATGTGATACTTACTTTCTCCAGCAGTCACTAGGAAAGCACAAACCTTTCTCTTGTGGCACAATGTGAAATTAAAAAACGATCATGCTTCCTATTAGACATTCCTCACTTAAATTTCCACTAAGGGCTTCAAGGTTTTTAAGGGCAGCATATTTGAAGGCTAATCGAATAATCCTCGGCGGCTCAGCACACCTTCCCGGTAAGCACCTTTCTTTCACCCCGGTAACCAAATCTTTTGCCCCCCGGCCCACGGCGTTGGTGCCACATTGACTCCATACGCGGAGAGCATTCCAAAATGTATTTCACCTCTAAGCGTCCTTTTCTTAACATTTTTCATCTGCTACACAATGCGAGATTCCTTGTTATTCAGAATATAGGCAAAGCATAAAAGAGACTAACGACATTTGCAGGATTTTTCCACGATAGTCCTAAATACTCACCTCATTGTACTTTCATTTTGTGTGGCCAAGACGGTTAACTTTAACAACTTGGCCTTGTAATCGTAAAAGTCATCTCATCAATCTTTTCTTAATCAGTTCCATCTTTTCTTTCCTATTGGATTTCTATTATATTCATTCTAAGGGTTATAAAATATGTATACTCTTCGTATAATCCCCTAATTTGTGAGCATCCTTATTTACTTCAGAGTAGGAGGCCGGTGATGATCTCCCCGGATACTCTCCAATAAAGACCATAGAGTGCAAGTTGGGGCCCGTAAGCGAATCGTCCTGCTTTTGTTCACTTTATCATTTATTTTCACCAGAATGGCTTGCCTGTTCTGAGTTAGTTACAGGGAATAGATGAACTAGTTTGATTCTAAAGCACCGTAACTGTTGACGCAGCAGAGCTGAGTGATAATGCATCTATTTCAACTATTTTCGGAATTCCTTCCTGCTTCAGTGACTAACTCGCTTACGAGAGCAATCCAGCGAGTTACAAAAGTCGGTGTATGGTTACGGCTTACTTACTCACCCAAATGAGCCGCCTGTTCTTGTTTACATCCAATTGCCGAGAAGGAGCCAAGGTTGCGTCGGTTATACATAATGGAGTAAGGCACTCGGAATGCCTCAGCAAATCTGCGGGAAATGGGCTACGGGATAGGGTGCGTTAGACTAATTTAGTGTTTTTTTCGGCATAGGTACTTTATTGAGTGCGATGTCCTTCATGAGAGGAAAATAGGAATAATTTTTGTTACAAACCATCAAAAAATCTTTATATTAATGTTTTAAAAATTACTTTTCTTGAATTGATTTCCTGAATAGTTTATTTATAATCTATCTAACTCATATAAATATGCAGTCAATAGTAGCACGCGTAAATTTGTGGAAATCCTTCGTCGCAGGAATAGAATAAATAAAAAATTGGCTATTTTCACATGATAATTTATTGTAATATACTATGGTTTCGTTAGAGCGTAACATTGATTGAATCATTAAAAATCATACACCTTGATAATGTTACGCTGTAACGGAACCACGGTCGATCACAATAAATTATAATGTGGAAATAGCCAAGTTTTTATTTCTTCCATTCCTACCATAGAAATATAATTTATATGGCATGCAGTAACGGCAAGTGATACGTTTATAAGTGATGCATGTGACCATAACATTATTATTTACCCGTTATTTACAATGTGTGATTGCAGTATTTTTACTGAGAATGCTAACATGCTAAGTCTTCATTTTAGAGTCATATTATGCATAAAATAAATATCTTATTTCAGGTGATCATCAAGCAATGTTCCATGTTTAATATTTCAGCTCAGATTTCTAAATTGAATAGCAATGCATGAAAATAAAAAATAGGATGAATAGAGAGATTTATAAGAGATTACAACGCAGATTTAAATATTAAAATATTCGACTAAAAAGAATTGATAATTAATTTTGCGGAGGTGACCACCTTGGATGACATGTTGCATATCACGACAGTAGTCTTTGATTCATTCCTTACCCAGTACTGCTATGCCATTTTGTATCTAATTATAATCATCCAAAATTTTGCGTTAATTTTTGCCACATTTTTTCAGTTTAGGATTTCTGAGCAAATTTCAGCTTATATCATCGATATTTTTGTATGCTACTCGATAAATTGAAAATTATCACACTACTACCATATTTTCACACATCATAAAAGATTCCATCGGATGACATTTTTCTCTGCACTAATTTTTCGTTCATAATATAATACTAGAGGCATTTGTTATGTAAAAACCGTTTTGAAACATAAAAAAAAATCAGTAAATTTTTTGTGTCAATTTTACTTTTACATGAAAGTCCACACTTAAAACTACTTTTCCGAACCTTCGCCTTACATGCGCCTTTATAATAAAAATGAAACCTGTATTCCAAAAGTAAATGCACCAATAAATATGAGGTCTATCGGCAAAATCGTACTTATAAATTAATATGCAGTAAATCTAGGATAATTCATTATTGATTGCTATTTATGATAGAGCCACTGAGAGACTCAACGTTTTTTCGATACTTGATATTTTAATAACTTTTGGTATTTTTAGTGACCCTCATATCTGAAATAATCACTTGAACTGTTCCATTTTTAACCTAAAATCAAATAAGTACTCGTTGCTTATATTATAATTCGCAATTAAATATTTTTTAAGAATATAATTATTATTTAACAAATTTCTATCAAAAATGAGTAAAATTTGTCGGGGATTTTTAATACGATTCTTGAAAGAGTCTTTTGGTAGTTGTAGCGTCTCAAACAACTTAACCAATCATTTTAAATAATCACTTCACTTAACCTCAAATCGATTGAATACTCATTATTAGTCCACAGAATTTCCGATAGTATTTAGTAACTTATCATATCAACCGTTACGCTTTTGTATGCAGTCGTCATATACAATTCCCGCCTGTGCTGACAGACACTGCAAAACTGTCGTTTTTAAACTCTCTTGGTCGATGGCGAATGCCAGCATTCCATTGATTGCAGTTTTATTCACGTGTTACGCAGGCTACCAACGTTTCATTGCCTGTGGAATTTTGGCTTTAAAAAATCCGGACCTTCAGCATCTTTACTTTGAAAGAATGTCAATACATTCGCGACAATGCCCATCTAAATGCAGCCACTTGAATTCAAGATTTAATTGCATCATCTTTTTAGGAACAATTTGGTCAGCCTCCATACAGTTCCAACCTAGCGTCAAACGACTGCCACGATTTTTTTCGTCTGAAGGAACACCTAGTAGATCGGCGTCATGATGACAATGAAAGCATTAAAATATCAAGATTGTAATAACATGAGGTCTTAATAAGCTGAGGAAATATCAAGAAAAGAAATATATATATCCTTTTAATATTATATAAAAAGTATTAAAACGTTACCACATGTTTTCCAGAACTCCTTTGCCTTAGACTAGTATGGTAATTGTAAAGGAATATTGTTGATTATTTTACATTTTTACATAAAATATGTCGTTTAACCTCTTAGCAATTCCATTCCTCGTAGCTTTTACCTATCGTGATATACGTGTAACAAGTCGTCAAATGTAAATTCAAAACTGGCGAACATTATTTTCGGCATTACATGAGGTCATTGCGTCTCTAGAGAAAGGCGTTTTGAGTCCTGTCTCCTTTCAAATTGCTTGCATTACACTGCTTTCATTTTGATGTTGTTAACTGGAACTATCACTAAATGATTTTGATTTTGGACCCGAAAAGTGAAAGTAAAAATGCCTAGTCAGAGAGAACTCGTTTGATTGCTCCTTTCCTTTTTTTTGCCGAGAACAAGAAAGTTACAAAATTAGGTTTGCTGTTGAGTCTCCAAATCGTTCAAGAAATATTTTTATGTCCTCACGATCTGTTGGTATAAAAAAACACTCTTCCGCTCTTTTCTCTCATGACACGACATCAATTTTTCCTCATAGTAGATAAAATGATGTCTAAAGAGTATTTTTCTTCAAAGCGATGTATTTATCCATGTTTAAGCGTATTTAATACCAAATCAAATTTTTTCATGCAAGAAAGATGTTCATTTGGAAGTAGTTAAGGTTTAGGCAATATATATCTGCCAGAGCCAATTAGGTGTTTCATGGTCTTGAAACGTTTAGTGAATAACAAGAAAAACATAAAGTCGTTTTAACATTTTAATTAAGATTTATTCAAAGATTACCGTATTTTTTCCTGAAATTCTTTAGTCCTTGGCTAAGATGTTAATTGTAAGAGAATATTGTTTAATTCATTGAATTGGTACATAAAATATGCTATTTAAATCCAGTAAATTGCTATCTAACTTGCCATAAAATTTCAGTACGATATCCACTGGTATTTTTCAATCCTTCCGCAGACAATTAGGCATAAAAATGTATCAGACAACATATATCCTACACGTTAGGCCACCCAACTAACTCCTAACATCCTCGCTGCTGCGGTAATGTTTTCACAGGCAATGATGTGTAAGTTTGCGACGTGATTTGCAAAAATAGTTTCTAGAATTGATGAATTTTTGCTAAGGCGGAATAAATTATCTTCTTGCGATGAAAACGAGGTAGTTTTATCGAGCATGGGTAAAAAACAGGTGAAAAAAGTGTGCTCCTTTATTATAATAATATTTCCAAACTCAGTTAGAACATATCTTCCACTGTAATTTATATATTGTAATGAATAACTGATCATAAAAATTATTTCTTTCATGTGTAATGATAATTTTATCCTAATTATTCAATACTTTTCTTAACACCCCAAGCCGATGGGTATATATTAATTCTCACTAATTCACCGGCAATTAATGGGCTATAATTTTTGTTTGGTTTCTAACATAAGCTTCCATAACGGGAAAAATAAACGCTAAGCCTTTAATTATTAAAAAGATAGAGCATTAATGATTGGTTTAAGTTGAAAAAATGTTTTTAGCAAATAGTCACGGGGGGTCTTCCGCATTGGTTAATTAGTTAGTTAATGAGCCCGAGTTACAACGACCTTTGCCCTGGGGTGTTTCCCATATGCCCCGGAAGGACCTTGCAATCACCGGTAAATCACCCATTTCAAAATCTAGACTATGCCACTGGTGCCACCCCGTCAGTTAGCAAATATTTCTCACACTCTATTAATCTAAACTCCATGCACATATAAGAAAAATCATGGAAATAAAATAGAAATATTTTACACTACTCTCACACCCTTCATTTAAAAAATCAAAATGGCTCTCACTGCCTAAGCCCTTTTAAAAATGTTCACAAGATAATTCAGGATTTTACTCATGAATAAAAACGGAATAAAACATTTTAAAATGCAGCAAACGTTCACAAGCCTTTTAGTATTACCGCGCGTTTGCATTTTAAATCTAGCCAAGGGAACCTGTTTCTCTCAAAAGTTGACAATTCCTTTTCTGGAGGATATGCATTAGCGCGCACAATAGGGTGGTTTCCTATTATTTTTTTATTGCCTAAATCGAAAGATTATTACTCCTGGAGTACGTATTTCACGCTTTTAGATTTTTAAATGACGATATCTATTTTTCGCGATTGAATGAAAAGTGAAAATTTTCAAGCGCGCGAAAACGCGACGCGTAAGTAGGTATGATGGGAAAAAAGTCCTTGTGACGCATTTCTTGTTCCACCTCCCGCCTTGTGAGGTGCCCTTGGAGAGGCTCTGAGCGCTGATACGACGCAGGATGCTAGCAGGTAGCAGAATACTCTGCTAGCTGGTAGCGCTTGGCTTAAAAAAGGTTTATTAATACCTTATCAAACGAAGAAAACTTTCCGACCTTAGCCAGTTTTAATATGTTATTATTAAGACATGTTCCCCTGAGCTCTGTGCCTCTTGCATGCATTGGTAACCTCAGACGATGTATAGCTCCTATCCTCTCGTGTAGAAACTAGGTCCCTGTGACGTCACGTGGAGTGGCATCGCATGGGCGCCAATCTGGCCTTTTTCAAATGAGGATAAATTTTGGCCCTTGCCATTCGTCTAAACCGGTATTTCTAAAACCAAATAATTTGTGTATTATGAATACACTAATGGTGGGTAACGAATCGCAATCAATGCCTTTCGTTTTCTTCGATGAAGGAAACTACCCTATTGTATTCAGTGCGAAAACATTAAAATATAGCAAAAAATTGTGATTTTCAAAGATAAATTGTAATGTCTTGTGATAATTTTTTAATGGACGTATTCCTTTTATATATTTTACCGACTTTTTTTAATTAAACCATTCTGAATTTCAGTTTTCCCGGCGTATAGTTTAAAGGAATAATCCTCGAGTTTTCAAACGGGCGTGACAGAAATTCTGTGAAGAATTTGGCTGCACATTGTACCCCTGAAGACGATGGCAGACTTAGCCTTCGAACAGTCGGGACCAATTACCCAAAACCGTACCCGGTGGGAAACCCGAGAATTATTCTTGAAATCAATTCACTTCAACATTATTTTTCTAAATGCAACATAATGAATAATTTGGATAAAATTATTATTACAATCCATTCAAATATTTTTTTCTTTTGTCACGTTTAGGTTTCTTATGAATGTGCTCCCTAATGCCATTATTTATGATTTTCTTTCAATTTTATTTAAATCTTGTTTTTTCCGTTTTAATTTGATTAATTTTTAGGTTGTTTTTCTTTTTTCCCCATCATTTCCAAGCCGAGGAAGGCAGGTCAAGCAGGGGGTCTTGGGATGAAAAAATTGTAAAGAAGCTCATAAAATAATATGTTGGCATAAGTGCAAGTATTTCCATTTGTCCCGTTTTTATTTTTATTCATGTTTTTGATTTTTTTTCTTTTTTCCCCTCATTTACAAGTCGAGGTTTAACTCACGTGCGACATCGCATGGAAAAGTAATTATTTCAGGCGAGATGGACATGATGGGATCGGTTTAATTTTTTTCGCCCCAAAATCGATTTCCTTTCCCACTCACTTCAACAACGATAAATTCCCATTCCTTCCGGTTCCCTGCATGGTGGGGTAAGAGTCAGAAATACCCCTACTCTCAACTCCTGACACATTGATCGATATTCGTTCCAGAAAACAATCACACGGGAACTTAAGTTTTTCTCTCCTATCGTTCACCCTTAACGTGTGTTAAATCATCAATCGCAGAATGTATCTAACGTCAAAACATACTAAAGCGTGACTTCTACCCCTAACGATCTTCCTGGTCCAATATGTGTCGTATTCAAGGCCGCAATAATTGTGGCATAATTATGGATAGCTTTCGTAAAAATTCAATCCTAGGTCTATCCTTAATCAACGAAGCTTTGAGTCCAGTGAGGAAAAATAATTTATTAAAAATATCTTTTTAAACAATTTGCTTCCACTCGAGTTTTGGATGTGAAATCATAGGTTATAAAACACTTAGACATGACTTATGAGTGCAAATCCACCCTAAGTCTAGTAAGCATAAGTAAAGCTTTCAGTCGAGCGAGGAAAAAGTATAGGTTTAAAAGTATATTTTTTAACCTATACTTTTTAAAATTTTATTCGCATAGGTACTCCTCCCCAAAGGCACATACCAATTGGATGAATATTTCTCACATACACACAGTTCATAAAATTTATGCAAATTATTTTCTCATTTGACGCGATCTTTTTAATGTGTCGTCATTTTTTACAAGCAGCATGTAAAATCTTCATTAAACTCTTTATCACCGAAATAAATTCAAATAGAGGACTGATAAAATTACATAACCTAAATCCGGGAACCATATTTCCGTGTAAAACTCACAAAAAGCAGAAAAAGCAGCCTTTTTAAAGTCTCTCACAAGATGTTTTATTGTTCATGGCGTTACGTGTTGTATAAACCTATTATTTTATACTTAGAGTTCTGTTTATTAGTATAAAACATCGATACGGATACCTGCGTGAGCTCATTTACTTCACTAATACTATTGATCCATGTAAATTTAAAACTCTTATTTGCATTGATCGGTTACCTTCCGAGGTGACTTCTAGAAGCACTTCATCGTCGTTATTGTGGCGGCCTTGGTGATTCATGCATTAAGGAGGAAAAGCAGAAAGTTTTGTGGCTAGTACACATAAGGTTGAAGCTGGAGTGACAAGCTGACGTATTGTAAGGGTACAACAAACTAAGCGCGTGCATGGGAGTTGGGAAAAAAGAGCCTGTCAGATAAGTTCGCAATGAAAGTTTGAACGGTGACAGAAAAGGAGGAGGAGGGGACTACAAGTGGCGCCAAAAACTGACTGACGTGTGCGGTAGGCGGAAACAACACTTGTCTCTCCCTGAGGAGAATAACAGGAGAGATACTTCACTCAAGCCCCAACAATGATTATTGAAAAATGCAGCAAAAGTTCTATGAAAAGCTTGGATTTAAGTCAGGGTGTAAGTGTCATTGAAATTATGCAGGTGATTAGTGGTCCTTGAATACGCAAATTTATGTTGGCAAACTTGATGCATTGTTAAGAAAGATCTGAGGTTTTCCCGGCGTATGATGTTGTTGAAGTTTATTCGGGATTGCCACCGGACAAAGCCCTGATGACGATGGACGACTCGGCCATCGAAACGTCAGCAGAGATGGAGAACCTTATCCGGCGGCAATCCCGAATAAACTTGATGCATTGTTTTCTTCCCTGATATAAGTTTTTATGTTATCCGTCTTCTCCTTAATCTTCTAATATGTAGATACAAATATGCTTGTGTATCGTATCTCTAACCTGAAAATGTATTTCACTACTAATTAATTGAAACTATCTTATTTATTTATCTCATTTATCTCAATTTACCTCCAAAAAAAGCACAACGAGACCTTTATATCGAGAGTTTAAACTGTCGACAACAGACGATCATGATTTTGTATTCTATCCTATTCAAACGATACAGTACCCCTCCATATTTTTCTTAACACCAACTAAAATAATAAACATGATTTCGACCATTTGATCAGTACCTAAACATTCTAGCCACTAACCCATCATAACCAACGAGTTCCTATCAAAGCATTTGTAAAATTAATTGGGCCTTGCTTTACATAGCTTTTATTAGTTACATATATGTTTCAGGGATCCATAATAAAGTAAATTCTTATATGAGATATAGTGATAATTGACAACATTCTACCCACAAAGCTATCAGATTTTATTGATCCTTATCAAAGCATATTGTAAAAAATAAGGGTATATGACTTCACCTCAGATTAGCTAAGGTAGTAATATGTTTTAAGAGGATTCTTAAGATAATAATGGATAAAGAAGACCCAGTAAAAAAATCTATGATAATAATAAAAGAAGTTTTGAGCCCCTCCGTTGAATCCTATTTTCGCAATATGCTTGTACTTCTGCCAAAATGTTATTTTACTACCTTGTTTTCAATTCTTTCTTTCCAAACCCTACCGCTTGACGAAGTGCACTTTCATAGAACGGCCATGCATTCGCAGCCCCTGTTTATTGCTGCGAATAGCTCGTGCTTAAAAAATAATCCTCCAAAATATAAAAATTACGACGGAGTCTAGGAGTTTAAACGCCGGTCATGCGAATGCTATGCGCCCATCCTTAATGTTATTGAGTACGAACTTAGGAACTTGAGGCACTGTTCAACCAAGGAATGACGTTTATGACCACTGGTTATGCTCAAGAGCGATATGGCGAAGAGGGTAGCTGGAACGCTCATATAAATCTCCGATTCACTTCCTTTCGTATTCTTGCAATCGCCAATGACGTATCCGAGACGGGTGAATATCTTTACGACAGGCAATGAAGTTCTCTTAATGACAACTTCTTCGAGGGAAACTAGATACTGCACTTGTCTAATCTCTTTTTGTCGTAGGCCTTTTTAAGGTTTTTCCATGGAAGAAGGCAGCGATTTTACGCCATGATTCATGCAGACTTCGGTGAATGTAGGTTTTTGGTGTTTCTCCATCGTTGCCTTAGCGCTAATTTTGGGTTGCCAGTTAGGTTTTAGCATATGAGCGCTGTCAATAAACTCTAATTTTAAACTCCAACTGATTTTAATTAATGACATCATTTATTTGAAAATAATCGACATAATTTTGCCAAAAGTCAAATTGAAAAATGCTGGTTTACACTGCGATAGTTTAAGGTGACACCATAGCATAATAAATATAATAATTTTAGAAATCCTTTGAAACCGTTTTGTAGGGGATGTAAACTTTTTTCAAAAATATCCAAAATTTAACTCTTACTCAGTGTTTAAACCGTAGGTTTGTTGATTATAGTTATAGAGTTTAATAAGTTTTCTAACCTTTTGGTGGTAATCTCGTCGTAATTTCCGAGACCGTAAATCTAAGGTGTTGGTGGTTATTTTTTTCCCGCAGATTATGTCTATTTACGAGGGTATTCACAATTAAGTCTGATCACCCTGATTTTATATAGTCAATAGATTCACCAGCCCACCCACATTTCCCGCGTCTGTCAATTAGTTCTGGTTTTAGTATATTTATATCTTAGGAGTGGCCCGAAACTTGCGGCGTAACCAGTGACCCACCGGCGTGACGATATTGTTAAATGTATGCAATTTATTATTTTTATAGCTAATATAATTATTGCTGTTATTATTATTATTTTCCTTTTTCACTCTTGCATGGTTCGTTCACAGTGAACGAACTAGGTCAAGTTCAACTATGTTTTGTTATTAGTTCAGTTATTATTCTATTGAAAGGAACCGTCGGACAATATGACAGTTGCCCAGGATGGCTGATTTTTGTATTTTTGGTAGAGTTTTCTCCAAGTTTAGCCTCTTTAGCTGGTGTAAAACGTCGCACGGTGTGATTCCTGTTGTTGTTATCACTATTGGGCATATATCTACTGACTGCATCTTCCACAAGGCTTTGATCTCTGCTGCAAGTTCTGCATATTTATTAATTTTGGTGGAGTGTGCTTTCTGTGCATTATGGTTTAAGGGAATTGTCACGTCTATGCCGTTTTATTTTGTCTATTATAACTATGTCCGGTCTATTGTTTTTAATTGCATGGAATTTAATGGCATTATTATTATTATCATCATTTTATTAGAGTCCATTCATCAGTCCATTTAGTATCATTATTATTATTAAATCACTATTAAAAGGCTAGTAGATGCAAGAGAGGGATGGAGAGCTACGTAGAACCAATCTTAGGATGGTTGACTAATGATGATGATTATTATTATTACTATTAATATGGTAAATGAACATTTTTGATACTGCATAAGTCAACAGCATATACATACAATAACTTAACAAGGTGAAACTTTTAAAAATGGCACGTCTTATAGAACAATAATTTAGACGACTAATTATGTTTAGTATTATTATAAATACCACGCCGGCTATTGCTGATGAGCGTATATTTCCTGCATATGGGTAGCCAACGATGTTTGTCGACGCAGTAGATTTTTCTCCCTCTTGGTAATCGCTTTTCCGCATCGCCGGGGATTGAGCGCTATTTCGAATGCGATTTCAGAGCCGACCGCTCGCGTACGAGGACGGGAAACGAGCGGAATTTTCAGCAGGCCTCCGCTCAAACGCAATTCCCCCTCGGTGACGGAAATTTCGCGGTGCAAAGGGTCGTAAACCCACCCTCGCAGACCAAAACGACCGTGCGGTAAGAAGTAGTGGCGCTGAGATTCTATAAATGTAAACCTTGCCTTTACAGCCTCTGTACGGCGTATGGCAGAGGGTGTGAGCATGGGCGGAGTTTTTGGAGGTGCCCTAGAGGATTCTGCCCTCCCCAACTTAAATGGTTATTCGTCCGAAAAAGGTAAGAAACATGTACATTCATTTACAATGAAACCAAAAACATTTAAGGCTTAAATACATTTTTGTCTTTAACCGTAGGTACTTAAAATGTTCTTTTCAGTAAGAAAACAATTTCGGAAAAGGGATGGTGTGGTGAAGAATGTTGCTTCTCCTCCAGGAATCAGGTCTCATGATACAAATTCCCTTGAAACGAAAAGAGTACGAAAACTTTAAATTAAAGTATAATGAATACAAAAACATAAAACTTTTTTGTTAAAAAATTTGAGTTTGAATAATACCTGGCAACAGATAAGATAAGTAAAAAACTTATCCTTGGAAATCCGCTCCACGAATTTCTGAATAAAAAATTCTAAACAAACCAATCAATTCCCGATTTAAATACGAAAAAGAGATGCTTGAATCCTACTTGTAAGAAGGAAAAAGGTGCATAAATCTGATAACAAGATGAATATTAAAGAAAGATATTATGTATAAAAATTTAGCCGACTAACTTCATTGAAATAATTAATTTGATCTGCTCATTGGCGAAAGTGAATGAGTCCGAAGACATTTAGACATTTAATCCTAATGCCAATTAAATATGGCAGGTAAAATATATGGTACACTACTAAATGGGGTATATTGTTTTGCATACTTTCATCATCACATAGCACATTAAAATTAAAGAAACATGCAAGCTGACCTTTAAGAAGGGTATTCACCAAAAGGGAAATGTATGATGGTGCATGCACAGTGGCGCCGACTCCATGGGGCCTGAGGGGGCCCAAGCCCCCTCAAAGATTCGTTTGGGGGGGCGGAGCCCCCTCAATAATTCAAGAAAATAATTAAGTTATATTATGCTTTGTGAAATCACAAAAATATATTGGTAATTTTTATTTCCCATGCTTGACGATAGTTACCTTTTAAATAAATTTAACAATGAGTGTTGAAACAAATAATTATAAGGTTAGTCAGGTTAACTGAATGAAGTGGTGTGAATCATGGTAGTGTTTCGGTGCTGCGACACACTTTGAATTTAACCTCTTCCCGGGGCAAGACCTCCGATATGGGCCCCCCCAATATTTTTTATAAGTCGGCGCCCCTGTGCATGCATCCACGCCCCACTCAATAATATTAAGGCTGCCTCTTAAAAATTAACATTCCTACTCGGCCATTTTATTTGCTTTGGAATCACAGAACAACTGAGATGTATTTACAAGCTGAATTCTTTTTTTCTCATGCAGAGTAGAATTTTGGATTGTTTTATCCTTGGGATAAGAAAATTATATTGTAAGTTATTTTGATTTTAATGATGTTAAGTTTGAAGGATAACTATGTCAAAGAACTTTTAGTTTGAGGATGTATTATAATGTTAAGTAGGTATCTGCATACATTTTTCAACTATTCAGCATCATCTGATGCAGTTCCTAATTCAGCTGTGTGATACATTCCGTGGTCTTTACAGATTCAACAATTATAACATTTCAGATGGACATTCTTCAACAAATATTCTGTATGAGGTTTACCCTGGTGTCTTGTTGCGGTATGCAGAATTTGCAAACGTTTTGTGCGAATATATAAAAATACTACACCTTGAGCCTTTTCACTTCGTGATATGCAATTAAAAATGTGTTTCTGAATAGCAAACCATTTTTTATCAGGTTTGTAGTCCAATTTATCGTTTACTTGACGTTACCATTTGGTTATTTTACTTATTTTCAGGAAATTTAAATCCTGCGCAAGAGTTTTCATTTGGGTAAAGGGTCTACTGCAGGCGTAATTCAAATCTAAAAACTTTATGGGAGTGATGTAAGATGTATTAGAGAGACTAAGCGCTTATCTCGAGAACCACACCTTGGTACGTAAAATAATGGCAGCATTCAAAGGCCTTCCAATGATTTGTTTCAGTAAATCGAAGTATATTTACCTTCTCGTGGATGTGATTTATATTGCGTGCGATGTATCGGCCCCTGCACGTGCAGCTATCGATTTTTTTTTCGAATTTCAGTCACGTGTACTGCACGCGTGTGTGTCGGAAGAAATGAGGTTAGTTACATCCCGTGGCGCAAGCCAACCGTCAACTGTAGGTACTGTTTTAGTTCGCGCGACCACCGCAAAGCACCACGATCGCTATATGGAAATGGGAGTTCTGGTTCGAGCGCACATGTGTGGGCACGAACATTACAATAGGGGATTCTGCAGTCGGCCTCTGGATTACGCGGATTTCAATAGATTTACCAAAGTCGCCTCTCGCGTCGCTGACGGCGGCAGAGTGATACGAATTCCACGAGGGAACAAGCTTTAATTAGGGTTGCAAGCCGAGATATATATTCTTGATTATATACTCAATAAAATGAGTTTTTCAATGCTATGAGTTAGCTCCTCCTCCACTGCAAAGAGTGAGATTAGAATGGATCACTATACAGAGAGTATGAGGGTTCAAGGCGAACCCTTCAGGGATACAACACACCGGGGCCGGGAACCAAGCCCGTGGCTTATGCGCCCGATCACCCGGGGAGGGGCTGGAGAGGAAGGAAAAAGGAAAGAGGCGAGCCCGTCGACGCCCCTGGGGTAGGATAGAGAAGGAAGGGATGGGATGGGGAAAATCACTTCAACGCTATAGAAGCGAAGGGGGCCCACTAAAAAGCGAAACCAAGCAAAGCTATTGATGTTCTAACGACTTTGGAGGATGAGGCATTCTATGAGGAAAAATGATCCAACGATCAAATCGTTAGATTGGATCACTCTACACTCACGCGATACGCTTGGGACATTTATTAAAATCGATTTACACGCGCAATAACGAGCAATTTTCAGCAATGTGGTAATTTTAAACGCCGCTGAACCGAACGCAAGAAGATAATTTAGGTCAAGAGCCCTCGCCGGTCCTACTAGAAGGATTAGCGTAGTATGTTGTTTGGCCCACTAAATACCTTCATTTGATTTATTTAATTATACCGGGACTAGCCACGGTGATAAAATTTCCACAGGGGAGAATGTCGCCTCGGTAGCTTAACTGGCTAAAGCACTCGGACGGAAATCGAGGGATCCGGGTTCGAATCCCGGTCAAGGCGAATGATTTTTCCTCTGTGGATTTTTCGCACCTTCCTTTGACTTCATTCGGGATTTTAAAGCAACAAGTAGGGAAAGGGATGAATGGTAAATAAATGCTTTTCCTCCAAATTTGCTAAGGATTTTATTGGTGCAAACTTGCTCATGGTATTAAATTCCGCGTGGCGCCCGTCTATGGCATCGTCACGTTTTGCCCTTTAAGTGCCCACCGATCTTCTAGGTACCACGCTAAAAGTGACGAGGCATTAGTGCTGATCTTGCAGTAGGTCACTAGAAAAAATTAGGTCTCAAAAACAACTCAAGGTATATATTCAAAAACTTAAGTAAATCTTTATTATGTTTGGTTTCACCTTTTTAATGTATTATTTGACGAATTTTTGGTAATTTGAGTTTATTTTTATAATTTATGGAGAATAGTTAATGTTAAAATAAAATGAATATTGACTATTGAATGATTAGTGAACTAACAGCATCTAAGAATGACATTGCAGTAGGAGCGCGACAGCGCTACCCGGCACTCCAAGGAGACCTTGCTAATTTGTTAATGTGGTTTATTTGCAACTAGCCCGGTCAAATTAGCCCAAAATATAGGGGTAACCTTACATAAATTACGAACAAGCTGAAAATTTACTTTAACGTTAGGAATACTATTCTTATGAAATCCTGAAAAGTCCCCATCGATTCCGTGTGTGCAAAAAATTTTATTCAAGGTCAAAGGTCACAAAAATGGGTTTTTTGCATGTTTTGGCCAAACGGTTAATTTTACGATAAAAATTGCTCGGACCAAAATTGTTTATCAGAAAATTATCTACAAAATTGTCAACGTACTTTTTTCTTTAAAATTTACCATTTCTGAGAAAAAGCCATTTGAAAGTTAGCTGGAACTATTCTCCGTAATGTGCATGACTATATTTTTGCGCTCTCCGAACATTTTTGGAGAGCTCCAGCTAACTTTCGAATGGCTTTTTCTCAGAAATGGTCAATCCTACAGAAAAACTTACACTGAAAAGTTTGTAGATAATTTCCTGACCTACAATTTTGGTCTGAGCAATTTTTATCGTAAAAATAACCATTTGGCTAAAAAAAATGCAAGAAACCAATTTTTGTGATCTTGTATAAAATTTTTTGCGCACACGGGATCGATAGGGACTTCTCAGGATTTCATAAGATTGATATTCCAAACGTTCCTGTAAATTCTCAGCTTGTTGGGAATTTATGCAAGGGTCAATGTCTAGTTTGACCAAGCTAAACCTGCTGCGTGAACGGCCGTGATATTATTATCAGTTGCCATGAGATAAAATTACCCTTGATCGGGAATCGAACCACGGACCTTAGGCTTTCCGGGCCACTGCGCAGACCTCCACGCTATCTAAGTTCTCTAATTTTCATGGCCATTAATTAATTTTACCGCTTTTTTGGTCCTCGCGTTGCCAACCTTGATGCATTGCAATGGCCGAAATCATAGCACCGGTGAACCTTGGTAAAACTGCTATGAGAATTAAAGAACCAGCATATCGTGGTTGTCTGCGCTATGGTCCGAAATGCCAAATTTCCGTGGTTAGATTCCCGGTCCAGGGAAAGTTTTTCTCATTGCAGTTAATGTGAACAGCGGCGCAGCGAGAGTGGGGTTTGGTGGATAACCCTCCCCCCAAGACCTCAGAGAAATTTGAAAATTTAATCCATTTTATTTAATTGGATAAATTTTACGTATAGAATAGTGGAAGGATTATTAAAATATCCCTCATAAAGCCCTAATATTCACCACTTTGAACCATTTGTCTTAAAACTTTTATGGGGTATGGCACCCGTACCTCCCGCACACGCTGGAGGGTAATTCATACCCCATAGTATTAGTTTCGCCTAAACCCCCACCCCTGACGTTATTTCCTAGCTGCACGCCTGAATGTGAACATCAATTAAGTTTCAACAGGACCGACTGGAGTCTCCTATGTGTATCGCCCTTACTTTTGTGTTCTTTAAAAGAAATTTAAGAGTGTTTACCTACTCATACATGTGACATAACCACATTAATTGATATTGCGTGCTATCTATCGGCTTCTGCACATATTGATATCGAATTTTAGTGGAATCATGGAACTTTTAGTTCGTGTGTAAATGCAGGTTATACAAGAGGTTAGCAATAAGCTAACGGTAGGGAGATCTTGATGTGAGAATACAGAACCAATTGATCAATGGCCTTCATTGAAAAGAATTAACTTTTAATTTTAATCTGATTTTTGATAACGGTGCACTTTTTTTTTATTCACGCTGTGTTGAACTCATTTATTTGGTGCGCTTATCTTCCGTGTTTTGTTAGCGTGAACCATCAATCACGGTAGAAGGAAAAATAGCATGCATTTCAATAGAGTGGAGAATTAAAATTCGGGGAAGACCTCGAGGCAGCTAAGAAACAATTCAATTTCAATTGAGTATGAGTGGGGATGTTAGCTTCTAGTTGGTCAGAGTAATGATAAATGGTGTCCAATGCACGATATTTTTATGTAAAATCTTCATAGTCATTGAACTATTTTTTTTATTAAGTGCTGAATTTATTTCTTCTCTCGAATTTATATAAATCGGCCGTGAGACTGGAATAGCAAGGCTACGGCATTATATGAGACCGAAAAACATTGTGGTTAGATGATGTAACTTTTGCCATTTCGCCCTCATATCATTAGGCGGCGCCCTAAGGCAGCGGTATCTCGTTCAGTGTGACTTTCATCTATAACCGTATTGGAAATAATCTTTTTTAGTTGACATTCGTCTCCCATGCGTTTAATGTGTGTTATATTTGATTTAATGTCTCAGTTACGGATTACTTCCGTGTATATCCTCGTGAAAAGTGGAAGTCGGTGACTAGCAGCCCCGCGAGTGGCGTTTTTGACATCTTATTTTTATGCGCGCGGAGGGACATAATTCCTGCGGATGAATTGATAATAGTTGGATGTAATATTTGCGAATATTACACAAGAGGAGCCTCAAGTCGGCCTCAAAATCTTTTGCCACCCACTGCACATTTAAATGGGTTTACAAAACCCGCCACTCGCGTCGCTAACGGGGAAAAAGATCCGATTTTGCGGGGAAATGTGGTAGAATTAGGGTTGTTAGCCGAAATTTATACACATGATCAGGGATGCCGACTTACAAAAAAAATATTGGGGGGCTCAAACCAGGGATTTACCCCGGGAAATTTTATAAGTAGATAACTCGAATATCGATATCTGGAAACTCCGAGGAAAATCGACAAGGCTGACGCATTTTTTTCCTTACACCCATAACGAATTTTTGAGGGGGCTAGGGCCCCTCAGACTCCATGGAGTCGGCACCACTGCACATAGTTATGTGATCTATCAAATTCATAATTTCTAAATATTATACCTTGCAATTACAAATATTATACTCCAAAATATTATACAAAGTTGATCGCATTGGACTCATCACCGCGCCGCGGACATTTTTGAAAACTGAGTAAAATGAGACCTAAGGGGCAACAGGAATCAGTCTTCTATTACATGGAAGTGGACCTCCTCTTTGCAATCCTCTTGCTCATAGCCATCAGTGTTTGCCGTCCATTCACCTTTTGCCCCACCGTAATGCATTTTCAAACTGCAAAGTTTGAGTCTTCGCATGGAAAAGAAAATGGCTGTTTTTTTAGTTGTCATCGTACATGCAATTATGACTAATATCAGTTTCAGTATACCGGGACTAGCCACGGTGATAACTTTACGGGAGTCACCCGCAATGCACAAACTGCACGAAATGCTCCTCGGCTGTGGCGCTGTGCGCACGATTTGGACTGCTTGTGGAATCATATGCACAGCAATCCATGCCACCATGTCCAGTAGTGTCCAAAAATATCCACAGTTAATGAGGGAGCCTCAGTAGCTTACTGGCTAAAGCACTCGACCGGTAATTGGGGTATTCGGGTTCAAATCTCGGTTAAGGCGAATGATTTTTTTTCTCTGTGGATTTTCGCATATGACTAATATCCTTCGCCCCTCGATCGTCATTTACGGGTCTGTTTTAGTTCACGCGTGCACCGCGGAGCAGCACGATCGCGATGGTGAAGGAAGAGGCTTGGATCTCACGCACGCGCTCACAATTTGTGGGTGGTGGGGGCACGCACATGAAAGCCAGCATGCGGCTTCCGGGAATAGCAATTCCACGGTACCGGAGAATTTTACAGCCTCGTCGTTCACGTGGAAGTCCAACCCTCTAACCAACTCTTTTTCAGTCGGCAGTCCCATTTGACGAAATCGTCGGAACCCATTCACCGCGCGTAATGCATTCTCTCCCCACCGCTGCGGGCATGGCGCCTCAGACATTCGAAAATTTCCGAGCGGCTAAACCTCCCTTTAAATGAAGTCGCTGCGATGAAGTGTTCCCGACGAGAGATTTATCAAACGTGAATACAAAAACGGAGGACACGCAGAAATTTTGTGGCTTAATTTTCCTCTCGTCGGAGATCTTCTCTTTGTCAACATTATCAGAGTCTGGTGAAGAAACGAACAATTTCAATGACCTGATTATTTAAAATACAGTGTGGAGAATAATAGGGTGGTTTCCTATTTTTTATTGCCTAACTCGAAAGATTATTACTCCTGGAGTACGTATGAAAGTCCAAAGATGAAAGGGAAGTATACTTAACAATTGTAGCGCGATGCTATCGACTAAGACATTGCTGTAGCTTCCTAGATGCATATATTGTATTGAATTAGCACATGATTATTGTATTTTTTCATAACTCACTGAACAGTGCGGTTCCTGGAAAGCTTATGGCGTTGAAAATTAACTATTTAAGCTTAATATAATAAGATGTTGAGATATGAACTTAACAAGTTTGTTGAATCGTGGGCCTTGGTTCTTTTCATATTAAATCGATCTAATATTCATTACCCACACTTGCAGTGCATTATGTGCATTCAAATCTCCGTTATTTATTCAATAAATTTAGTTTTAGATCATTTGAGATTTCTAATTTGTAATTTTTTTAACCCGTTCATTGAACCAAAACATCTTCTGCTCCTCATATACGTCTATCAAGTCTTACATCAGCTAACTTCTTCCCAACAGTATATAAAAATCCCAAGCAGTGACTTAATGCTAATTTGTGCCGTTTTATACGAGAGAGGTCTTTTTCAACCTCCAACAGCTCAGCAAAAGCGCTATGCAAGCGACAGACGGGTACTTCGCAGGGCAATTGCGCGTCCCCCGCACCACAAGCTCATGTCATTTCTGACCGTAAGTTGTTAGTTTAAGGTTAGTAGCAATCTCATTAACTACACAGCCTCAATTGATTCTCCCGCCAATTGTGCACTGCGGAGAGACAGCCAGAAAACTCGCCGAATGGCTTGAGCATTGACATGTCTTGACCTTTAAGCCGATAAAAGAGAATTTTTCCTCAATGCAATCTGGCTAGAGTGTGAAACATTACGTTTATTCCCATTCAAAACAAAAGAAGAGACATGCTGACCTCTGGAAGTGTTCTAATCTATGACAACGCCCATCATCTCATCGCTGAGCTTCTTCGTCCCATTGAAACTGCTCCTTGAGCAATTTCAATGGGACATTTTCGATCACCTGCGGTGCAATGCCTACCTAGGTGACTTCCATCTTCATGCAGAAATGAAGATGTGGCTAGATGGCAAACAATTTTCAAACGGGCGATGAGCTTCAGTACAAAGGCACAATTCTTTGGAAGTCATTGGCAGCAACATTCCATGAAGAAGGTATATTAAAGCATGTCCATAGGCACGACCAATTCCTCAACCACCGAGGGGATTACGTCAAAAGGACACCACAAGTGTGCTCAACATTTAGCAGTGAAATAATTTTAAAATCACTTCGTCTTCTGTTCATAAACCATCGGAGCTTGAAACAAACGGCACTCGTACTTCTAAGCGCCACGCAACGAATTTATAAACACGATAGATAGCCTGTATCGGTAAATAATTAAGTCCAGTGAACTTAATGGCTTCAAGTGACACGGTTGTTCGAGACATTTGGAAACGTTTGTAATGATGTCGAAAGGTACGCCTTATCTGGTGTTAACCCATCTAACTATTTATTCGCGTAACAGCCATGCTTACCCGCTATCAGGCATCCTAGTGTAGCTGTATGCTTCGATATGTTTTGTCAACGTTTGAAAAACCTTTCTCCCATGAAGAACATCAGTTTTGATGAAAATTATAAAAATCTACTTTCATCCAAACTGATTTTATTTGATTGATTTCTACAAAAATTCATCTACTTACTTCAAAATTATACATGTGTCTCAAAATATATATCATGGATAGAATTTTGAATTTCATCTCAAAATTCTATCCATGATATCGCCTTGAGTTACACGGAGAGACTAAAACTTTGCCCCTCATAAATCTTCTTTTCAATCGTGCAAAATTTTCCCTGCCTCCCTGAGCATTCATTCAAGAGTCAGGTCGGGGTCCTCCGCCGTCGAGTCGTGACGCGGCGCAGCCTTTCCCTGCCACTCAGAAGGTCGCGCGTTCAATACCAACTCACACAATCCCCAAGGTCACGCGGATATTGAAGTCTGCTTCAAAATGTTTTTTTAGAGCCTCCTTTAGGTATCGTAAGGTCAATGAAAATCACTTCAAATGCGACTATATTTATAAAAGGATAATTCAGATCAAGCTAGAAGAATTTTTTACGACTCACCACGACCTACCTCTCCTCCCACATTGAACCCATTCGCTTTTTTGCATCAATAAATTGACATGAGGAAGACAAATTCGCGCGGATAGTGTTACTGCGGTGGCTAGAGTGTTGGCTTTCTTCCTGGCGGGCTCGGTTTCAAATCCCGGCGGTGGTAGAGAATTTTCAAAGAGTGCCCGATCCCTGCTGGAATGTTGTGTGGAGGACATTTCAAGCGAATACTCCTCCCGTCGGGTGGGACGTTAAGCCGCGATCCCTTGTCGCCGTTCGTTAAGAGCAGGCTAATGCCGACGCCGCGGCGCGCCGGGTTTCTCTGCACCCTTCCTTATCTACCCTTTCCTCATGGCGCAAATGATCTCAGCTGTCGGTCGCCTCCTCCAAATACCACCACCGACAATTTCGTCATAAAAAGGTGTCAGGAATAAGCAGGAGCTGATGGTATGGTAGAATGGTGCTTGGAGCAGGCGACAGACTGCTGAGGTCATTTGCGCCATGAGGGAAGGGTAGGTGAGGAAGGTTGGAGAGCTACCCCGTGTCAGCATTATCCAGCTCTTACCGAAAGACGCTAAGGGGACAACGGCTTAACGTCCCATCCGACGGACGGGGTGTTGCGCTTGAAATGTCCTCCACATAGCATTCAAGCAGGGGTCGTGTAACCTCTAAAAAAAATCTCTACCATACCAACCTCTGGAAGGAAACATAATAAAATATACACTGAGTCGTGTATTCCACAAAAGTTTAGTTTACCGATTCAGGTTTCGACATGCACACTATGTCATTTTCAAAGGTGACGCAGTGTTCATGTTGAAACCTGGAAGGATCAATTAAACTTTTGTGGAAAACACAACTCATTGTATCTTTTATTATGTTTCCTGCAACTGACTTACACAAAATATCGCCATCCAGCCTTAAGTTGATCACCCACTGTAAAAAGATGATGAGAGGATCATTGTGTAAGGATTTTAAGGTAAGGCTAGTAAAGAGTCTGATTTGGAGTGTAGCGCTTTACGGTACTGAAACATGGACGTTGAGGAAGGAAGATGAGAAGAGACCTGAATTTAAGACTCACCTGGCTGGAAGTATTTCTTTACTCCTTACGAGTCTTTCACGGTACACCAAGTTGTCTATGACCAGCGAATTCTTCGACAAGATTTTATTTTCGAATTTAAACGCAGGGAAACCGCTTTATTTGAAATAAATCACTACTTCAAAGTATCAAATTTATATATTTAACAAATTGTGATTTTGAGCGGAAAATATATCGCGGCTGATGCTTTTTATTTGCTTGTAAAAATGATTATTGGGCAATTCCATTTGTGACGGAATTACCTTTAGAGAGAATTATGCAATAGGATGTTTCGATTGATTTGTAGAATACAATAAAAATGGAAAACTTGTAACTGTGCATGATCAAGAAACATTTACGAAGGTGATTTTCATGTACATAAACAAAATTAAATATCGAAATACCTTCTAAACAAGCCCATAATTAACATGTGACGGAATTACTGCGAGGTCAACCTCCTAAGTGTAATGATATTAAACATCTTCAAAGCTCTGTGAATCAAAGTATAGTTTGAAAACTTTTATAAAGGCTGTGAATAATATTTCAAACATTGATTTCTTGAAATTCAATCAATTAGCTGTTGATTTATAAAGATAAAATATGTCCAGCCTAGATTTTAATTTGTGAGAAAAAGTTGACATTTTCATGGAAATGCCCTATTGTAATATCAACGCTGTTCTTTATTCTTCAAAAGGAAGATATAAGAAGTATCCAATAAATAATTACAGTAAAAACATGGGCACAATGATAGAAGTCGGTACTTATTCACCTAATGGATGAATATTACTAAATATTAAATAAAGTGCGGCAGCAAAATACCCCGTAGTAGAAATCAATGTATATTGTGAGTGTGTTTTAAAATTACGAGCAATTCAAGAAGCCAAATACATAGCGGATATTCGTCATGGACGTTTGACCTTTCATAGAATTTCCAATATATGTTGAAACTCCACCCATAAAAAATACTAAACGGAAACGGATACACGTGCCTCAAACATTTTCAAAAGATAAATATTCTAGTTCATTGAATTCAGATTTATACGTCTATAACCTTTCTCTGTCCGTTCCGCTCCATCAATTAGGAAAAAAAGATTTCTCTTTTTCCTATTCTGAGAATTAAACATTAGTGAAAGAGAGTAGGCATATTTAAAAAAAATGCACTCAATACCTGAGAAATGTACTCAACAGGAAAGATACCAGGTGACATCTAGAATAAAATTTTCTCCTATGCAAAGAGTATGTTTTAGTATGCTCAGAGTTCCAAAAAAATGAAAACCAATAATTACGGATAATTTATCACCTTATATAATGGTTTCGTTCAATTATTATCAATGGTATTACACCGGTTGAGGTTGGTTTACACGAAGAATTTACACGAATCACCTCGCATGTCCTTAACCTAGTAATGAACTTCACTCATCCTATCAAAATATTTTATTTCTTTACAATCTTCTTCAATTCTTCACTCCAGCAGAATATCTAGTACTCACCTTTCTATCCAAGTGCTCTGTTTGTTTTCTCAACATATTTCATTCTACATACCACGATTAAAACGAAAAATAAATATGTAGTATCTCATTATTTAAATGGTAGAACATAATAGAGTGTTAAATTGAAAAAATAAATTTATCCACTACTCCTACATATAAATGTAATCAACAAATTTCATTACTCGAACAACATAAAAAATGTTACTTCATTATTTTCTCAGAAGTATTTATTTTTACATTTGAAATATTAATTTTAAAATGTCGTCAAACATTACTCAACTTACCCTGAACATTTAACGCGGAATGCGTAAGTTCGAATGATTGTCACGTCACCAGAAAGACAAAATACGACCGATCGAGAAGGAAGTATGTGTGCTATTAAAGAGAAATGAGTAAAAGGCAATGGACGTCCTAGTGCACGGATATATAGTAAGAGATGGCGTTAGGAGAAGGAATAAGTTAATTATTCTAAGCTATGGCATATTATTTGGACTAGGCGACCGACAGCAAAGATCATTAGCGCCATAGGAAAAGGTAGGGAAGGAAGGGTGGAGAGAAACCCAGCGTCAGTATTAGAGCTGTGTCGTTCATGATCGAATCGCTCAATTTGAACGATTAAATAAGATGAGCCGAATGAGTTGAATCATTATTCTCTGGTGATGTCGTTCAAAATGAACGGAAGCGTTCGCCTCGTTCATAATGAACGAGGCATCCATAAATCTGATGAATATATTAAAACTAAATGATGGTGATTCAATTTCGGAAATGATACTCAAACTTTACACCGCGCAAAACAGCTAAAGTGTTCACTCATTTGTATATACGTTGTTCTGCTTTTCTCAGGGTGTTTTGAAGTAAATCCAAAGAATGAAATGGGGCCAAAGGGGCCACGGCTAAACGTCCCATCCGACGGACGGGGTACCGCACTTCAAGTGCATTCCTTTAGGTACTCAAGCAGGGATCGGGCAGCCCCAGAAATATCTCTGCTACCGCCGGTATTTGAACCCAGACCGACTGGGTGGGGAACCAGTACTCTAGCCACCACACCAACCAGATCCCCAACTACCAACATATTCTTTCATTTAATTCCTTATCCGTTTTTGATCTACGTCGCTTTGATTCTTGGACGGACGTTAATCCATCGCGTTGCTCTTGACGAACCGTAATGGAATGTTATATCTCGATTCCGCATCGGTAACTCGAAGGACTTGAGTGGATTTTCGCGTCCGAAGAGTTTTATTTTTCTATAAACATACGCTCTTGCTTTTTCTTTATCTCTCTCTGTGCCTATCTTGCTTAAATTTCACGCGACGGGTCAAACGGAGAGGTAGATATGAAAGGGATAAAAAAAACTCTCAAGAGGTACACGCAATAAATGCCTAACCCGTGGGAGTATAATGGGATAACGGGATTTAGGAAATGTTGATGCATGTGTCTTTATGACCAATATCAGTTTTGTATATGCTTAGTTTATTATCTGTTTTTAAGTTCATTTGTTGTTTGTTTCGTTTATTTGTGAGCATGTTTTTTTTTTTTTTTTTGATTTCTTTTATTTCTTTGTTTGAGACGATGCTATGGTGATAAAAGATATATGTATAATGAATGGTTAAGGAGAGAGCCATCTTGAAGTGGATGTAAAATAGGATTGAGAATGAAACGGATTATCAAGTGATATTTACATTGAATTGAATCGCTGTGATACGTTAATGTTGAACAAATGAGGTTCGAAAAGCGTGGATCGCATTGCGTCACCATAGAATATTACGAGGTTGATACGGAAAGTAACCTCCAAATCGCTGTTAAAAAAAGGCACAGAGGAAATAAAAATGATATACAGTGTGTCCCAAAAAGAATGACCCGATTTTAAATAAGATTATTTATTAGGTGAAAGGGCTTAACATCAACATATTGTATACTTAATTACTCACAAAAGACAAAAGTTTATAAAAAACCATCATAAATGTTCAATATGTCCTCCATTGGCTGCGCGGACGACATCTAGCCGATAGCTGAATTCATCCCAAACTGAGTGTAAGGTGTCTTCTGTCACTGAAGCTACAGCAGCTGATATACATGTTTTTGTTCATCAATGTCATGACGTAAGGGAGGAACGTAAACATGCTGTTTAACATTTCCCAAAAGGAAAAAATCGCATGTTGTTATGTCAGGGGACCTAGGAGGCCAAGAGTGTGAAGCCTGTTCTCGCGGTCCTGTACGTCATCTTCAGCGAGACTGGCTGCACCTTATTGTTAGACCTAATTGTTAGACCAATGGTCTAAGGGTTGCACGCTCCACATCAGCGATCGTAGTGACATTCAGCGGATTTTTCTAAGACTCTAAACAATGCCGATCACATCTGGCGCTATTTCGCTTGCCTAGTGACATTTGTTTCAATATTATTACAAGTTAAAATCGGGTCATTCTTTTTGGGACACACTGTACATATCACAGGTACAACTCTTCTCTGTTTTTTAACATAATCTCCCCCATTATTCAAGTACTTTTCGTTCCGTTTTACTAATTTACCGATTCCTTCTGCATAAAAAAGCTGCTCGCAATGCTTTAAGAACATGAGAGGTTTAGCGGAAATTGAAATGGGAAGTGTTTCAACATCCTGCCTGCATCCCGGACTTGGCTCCTTCTGATTATCATATGTTCACTGCTATGAATAAGTGGCTTTGGGGATGGGATTTCGCTGACAATGAGAAATTTAAAAACGCTGTGACACATTGGTTTAAATCTAAGGTGGTTAAGGGCGCACATATTGAAATTTATTGATAATGTAAAATAAACTGTTTGAGACGAAAAATTCGAAAAATTAGAAATTATAAACTGTAAATAATTCTGTTTTTATTTAAACCATATTTAAAACTGAACCATTCTTTTATGATTACCCTATATTTTGCGCGTGTTTTCCGTTGGTTATTGTGACATGATCCCTAGAATGGTCAGTCAAGTCGTCAATAAAATGGCACGAGTGGGGAAAAAATAAAAAAAATAAGGCATGCCACGTGCTCGACCGGAAATTAAACGTGCTTCTGCAGCCGTAACCAGGAAATGACGTCGTGGCAGGTGTAGCAAACCTCCTGCCGTGAGGATGGGAAATAACAGCGGGAGATTGGGGATTAGGATGAATTTTCATACCCCCCAGGCATTATGGAAATCTGGGCGGCGATCCGAAACCCTTGTTATCTTCCATGCTATTATGTCTCCTTAAGTGATTCCGGTTCGTTTCCCGTGCAGACTCACTTTGAAATAAATAGCCTAAACTATTAACCCCTCGGTCTTTTTTTTTGTTAAAAATAGGGACATTCTCTATGGCCGACTCTACATTAAGGCTTCATACGACTTGATTGGGGATCGGGTTGGTGTGGTGGCTAGAGTGTTAGCTTCCCACCCAGCGGGCCCGGGATCGAACCCCGGCTGTGGTAGAGACTTTCCAAGGGCTGCCCTATCCCTGCTTGAATGTTGTGTGGCGGAATTGCAAGCTCAACACTCCGTCCGTCGGATGGGACGTTAAGCCGTGGTCCCCTTGGCGCCTTTCGTCAAGAGCAGGCTGATGCCGACGCCGGGTTTCTCTCCATCATTTCTTCCCTACCCTTCCTTCATGGCGCAAACGACCTCAGCTGTCGGTCGCCTCCTCCAAATACCCGCCTACTACGAACTTGAATCCATTCAACCTTTCATTTAAAACAGTTCAGTTCAACAGTTCAGTCCCAGTTCAAAATAAAACAATATTCAATGACGATTGGTTTCCGGGTCCCTCATCGACTCATTTTTGGTGGACCCGAAGACGGAAGCTGGAACGCGCCCGAAACTGTCGTCCGCAAAAAATGAGTCGACGCGAAATTAACCCGAAAACCAATCATCAATATTATCACCGCGGAAGCCTCCGTAATGTAGAATGTTTCTTGATTTTTCCATCGGTTTTCTTTTATTAGAAAAATTCTCCCAAATTTTATTCTTAGAAATCCCCATAATAAACTTAATAATAGACAACGCATTACATCATAAGGTAAAGCTTTTTTTTTATTAGAAAAATCCTCCCTACTTTCTACTCTCTAAACCCCCATAATAAACGTAATACTGAACGACGGATTACTATCCTACGCCGATAAAGTATTTGGTAAATTGTACTGCACATATGCATCGGTAATTACATAATATGGTAGGGCAGTTAACAAGTATCTTATTACGCAGTATCTTTTTATAAATAGAAACAATTACACTTTATTGGATAAAAAACGAAAACATATAATACGTGAGCAGAACTACCAATCTCTCAATTGGTTCAGTATTAGAATAAATATTATCCCACTACGGTTATTTCCAATCAAAAATAACCTTCCAACATATCTATAATACCTAATTCGTCCATCACCTAATTGTTGGAGCTTCATTAAATAAGAGCTAAAAATAGCGGCAGGTCATCGTCAAGAATGAAAAAAGTCCTACAGGCTAGCAACCGATCATCCATACCAGTTAAGGCAAATGATTTTTCTTCGCAGAATATTCAATTTTTAAATCAAATTCAACTTGTGGGTGACTCTCTAATGGGACGTCCCTCGCGGCTCTTTCCATGAATATAAACGTCATTGCTTGTCTGTATACGCGTTAACTTTATAATCCAAGCAATTCACCGTTACTTTTCTCCGTAAAAATTTCCAGTTCTGAAATAATAAACTTGGCACCTTTCTCCATTAAAATTATTTACAGAAGCGATGCTACCAGTTGACCAAATAACATAATGCAACACTTTTTTGCTGAATCCGGTTGTGCAAATCAAATTACTGTGGTAAAGTACCATGTTTATATGTTCAGTGCTATAGACTTCCACAAAGCCACGGCCGAAGATATCAATATGATTTTCATTGATCATTACGGGAAAATATATTTTATTGTAAATCAGCTACTTAAAACTGCGACATTGAGCAAAAAGGCATAAATTTATAGTCCAAAGGTAATGTTTAATACCCGGTCTATTTCTACGGCAGTTTTAAGTATAGTAACAAGTCGACTATTGGTAAAATGAGTTGGTTTTATTGACATGACCTTACATTGGAAAAGGAAACGCATAATAAAGTGAAAACTTTAACCTTATCTTAGTAAACGTGAAAAAAACCTTTCCATTCTGATAACTCTCATTACTTCTAAGTTACTGTCAATTGTCCAATCAATTTTTCTGCATAAATATATTATACTATGAAATATGTCTTCCGCGTCTAATTCATGTTAAAACTAACCTCATAAATTATTTGGAATACGGCTACCCGAGGCTCTCTTAAAAATGTAAAGCAAGTCAATGTAAAGCTCTCACTCAGATCCTTATGAATGAGTCGGAAGGGGGAAATGAAATTCCGTTGAGCGAAATAGAGGCGGCGCTGGAATCGTATTAGCTTTGTTGTCTCGGGCGCCCCTTCCTTTCACTTCAGCAAAGGCTTCTCTTTTTCTTAAAGGGAGATGTATTTCTGGACGAATGCCAATTGATGATCGTATTTATATCAGGCCGGGTCGTAAACACAGAGAGTAAGCGATAAAGGCCGGGGTTATTAGCTACGAACCTATTCATTTACTTATCCAATTCGCGGAGGAATTTACTTGCAATCCTTTATTTCGACAAATTACACATTTATTTTTAGTAAATTCCTCTATTTTTTAACCTGATATCTGATATCTGATTTTTAACCTGATAATAATCATAAATTCGCTTTTTGGTATCAATATTCCTTTAAAAAATTATTATCATATTATTTCCATTAAAACTATTCATGAAATTAAAATTATTAAAGATATGTAAACAATATTCTAGTAGGGTAATTTCTATTCAGAATATTAAATATTATGATAGAAGTATGCCATTATATAATATATTCATGGAACTTTCTAAGAAGTCTGAGGGACCAAGTTTGTATAAATGCAAATAAAGGCAAAAAAGCATTTGCTTTACTTTATATAATTATTAAGAGCAATTAAAAGAATATTTTCCCTTTTACACATTAATTTTGCTATTAATATTAGCTTATTTCACAAATTTATTTTGCGATAGTTAATTTGATAGAAATAAAATGTGTATTGAAGGTATTTCCCCATTGGTTTGCTGATCATCGGCTCAGTTACGTGACTTTAAATTCACTGGTATTCTTGGATGGCATGAGAGTTGTCTTTAGGTACTCATAATTTTTTGTCAATTCGAGCAAATGGCAAAACCATACATTTCATTAAGTAAGCTATAAATTCCGTTTATATATTGCAGATGTTAACAGCTATCGTTTTTTACTGATGAAATGGTAGGTAGGGTTTGATATCCTGATTTTTGAGGTCTTAACCTTGCAGAATTTCATTTTAAGTCAGGAAAAATAATAAACTTTGATTTCTACAACTTAACTTTTAATCGTCGACAAATTTCGATGCTAGTTTCACTAGTCTTGAATAGGATACATTGAAAATGACACATATAGTCTTGAATATGATACAGTGTATCGTAGCTAGTCGACGATTAAAATTTAAGTTTTAGGAAGCAATGTTCGTTATTTTTCCTAACTTAGGTAGGCTTTGCTTTATGAGGTGCTTGGATTTCGGCTTCGGTCACCCGCACCTTTCTCAGTTTATACTTATCTATAGTATACTTTTATTAAAAAACGGATATAGCAAATCTTAATACATATTGGGAAATAATGTAATTTATTAAATAGGATAGAGATGCGCAGGGAACTGATAAAAGTATGTCTGTGCTCAGGGTTGTCGTCTAAAACCTGTTTAATACCTCCTATGATGTTTAGAATTCTCAGTGGCGGATACATAAGGGGGGCGCGTTCCCCCCCTTACATTGCCAAACATTGCAGAACTACAATTGAAACCTTTTTATATCATAGGATGGCAGTATCTCTAATATGCTTTAATGATTTTAAATAAAACTTTCTTAAACTTTGCATACGACTTTATTATTTTTTCATTACATGGCGTCCATTAATTACGTGAGGTGGTATTAGCGATTGTTGCGAACCCACCCCTCCCCATAAGTGAGATTATCGTGAGATTTGGCTCGACCTCTTGCCCCCTCCCTCTAATCTCACGTGAGATTGTTCCAAATGCACATTTTCAGAGTATAACAGCGTTTATCTATGCTTTATTGCGTTGGATTTATTGAAAACACTTTGTATGGTATGATATTTGGAGGAGGCGACCGACAGCTGACGTCATTTGCGCCATGAGGGAGGGTACGGAAGGAAGGGTGGAGAGAAACCCGGCGTTGGCATTAGCCTGCTCTTAACGAAAGGCGCCAAGGGGACCACGGCTTAACGTCCCATCCGACGGACGGAGTGTTGCGCTTGAAATGTCCTCCACACAACATTCAAGCAGGGATCGAGCAGTCTCTGAAAATTCTCTACCACTGCCGGGATTTGAACCCGAGCGCGCCGGGTGGGAAGCCAACGCTCTAGCCACCACACCAACCCGATCCCCACAACAATTTGTTTAATCATTTTTATCTAAGATAAGGTAATACAAGTATTCAAGATTACTAAGATCGCAAATTTACGCTGTTTCTTGCGGGAAAAAAATTACGTGAGATTTGACAGGAGACTCTCCCCCGCGTAATATTGGGTGAGAATTGGCTTGACCCACTAAATACCTCACGTAATTAATGTATACCCCCTTACGATGAAAGCAAAGGTAGCTTAAGATATCTTATGCGCCCCCCTTCCTTGAGTTTTATCTGTTTCTGCCGCTGAGCATTCCTCGTATTGCTCTGTATTTATCACATTCCGTCAAGATGTGCTGAACGCTGAGGGATGAGCCACAATCATCACAGCGAGGTGGGGCTTAGTTCTCTGTGATGAGATATGAGATCCCACCTTATCTGACAGAAATATTTATTTGGAATAAAAATATTAATTTAATACCGACTAGGAATGACAATGTTGACATTCACATCCCTCAACATAGACTTTCTCACTTGACTTAATCTTTTATATTAACAGCTGACAGAATATGAAACTCACGGCCAATAGAACTAAGAAACTTACCATCATTACATTTATTTAAAACAAAAGTGTATTAGTTGCTTCAAGATACTTCACGGCAATTCCCAGTATAACTAGCCATGCCGATGTGATGGACTATTGATGTGATGAGGAGGAGAATATATTTTGTATCCTTGTAATAATTTTATATTACTGTTACGCTTTTCAATTAGCTTCGTACATATTGTTTTAATAAATAGTGGTATTAAATTCGTGGTATTCCGCATTCGGAACGCAGGCGTATGTATAACAGTATAAGTTTGTATAGGTTTATATTTTGTTTTTTCATTTTTTTGTGTTTGCACTATGTTCGCCGTGAACAGATATTTTGAACGGTTCTTTTTACTGAACAGGTTCAAAGTGAACATCCAAAAGAATTGTTTAACTCACCTCTACAAGTAAGTAAATTGATTAAACTTAAAAAAATTCCCTGAGTTCTAGAGGGGGTTTTATCCCCCAAAACAACCCTTCGCTGCGCACTTTGTAATTACGAGTTTTCACAGAAATAAATTCGTAGTATACACTAATAAAATTACGGTATGGCATTTTTTATTCGTTTTGCTGTTTTCATATCTTTTCTCCGGGAACAGGGAAAGGGTTCAGTGTATTAAATTCGATAACATTCCGAGAGCTCAGATAAACGAAGACTCATATCTCATTAACATTCCTCTTAACAACGTGTTTAAAATTCTAAAATTCCAGCATACCTTCCTCTCTTGGCGTTATTACAATTAAGGTCTCCTGCTGGCAGACTTGCCACGATGAGAAATGAAGTACTTGCAAACCCTTAATAATCATGTTCTTGGAGAGTAGAATGTTCCTGAATCCTAATGAATACGGATGCGGAATAGGTGCGTTATCTTTGATGACCTAGATAATTCGGAAATCAAATAAATCTCGGTACAAGGAAAAGCACTCCTCCTTCCAAGAAACTACTTAATTTCAAAACGTTTCCACGATTAATTCAACTTGACGAATTATTCGCCAAAGTTTCAAATAATTTAAGGTAAACTAACAACTATGAGGAAGTCTGGGTCATTGGGTAACGTCAGAGGTAAATGTGACGTATCTCTTCGGGAAGGAACTATTATATTGGGTCAAATAATCAGACAAAAATTCAAATGTCAAAGGGCTCTCAATATTAATTATGACTGACAGCAGGCGATCCAAATACTTTTACCCACCTTTTGATTCACTTATTACTAACAAGTTCCGATTTATTTCATTCTCATCTTTTAATATAAGACACGGTCTCAGGCGTTACTTTGTGGAATTGCTTCATGTTGAATGAAATAAAATCACTATGTTTTATTCCACACTTAATTTTAAATCGTACGACCGGTTTCAACACTTAGTGTTATCATCAGGTGATAACACTAAGTGTTGAAACCGGTCGCACGATTTGAAATAAAGTGTGGAATAAAACATAGTTATTTTATTTCATTCATCACTCTCATCCATTAAGCCCGTTCTTCTGTAAAATTATCCAAGTTGGTATTCAATATAATTGTGGGATATCAAGCATTGCCCATTTTTTAGAGAAAAACTCAGATTTCAGCGGAAACGAATCATATTTAAGGTATAAAATGTATTCTTGTAACTGTCGTTTTCATTTGTGGACTCTTGGAATCTATAGACATTTCTCTAATTCCGATAAGATTGCCAACAGTAAGCTCCTATATTTGTAAAATTATGTTCTTAGTGTATCATTGAAATGAGCACCATTCATTTCATAAATGTAAACTTGTTCAATTATTCAATAATTAAACTTTCAATAATAGAAAAATCTACGTACCGTCTCTATTCGGAAAGGAACTATTATATTGGGTCAAATGATCAGACAAAAATTCAAATGTCAAAGGGCTCTCAAAATTAATTATGACTGAGAGCAGGCCTTTATCCACCTTTTGATTCACTCATTACAAATGAGTTCCAATTTATTTCATTCTCATCAATTAATTATGTTCTTCTTTAGAATTTTCCAAGTTGGTACTCGATAGAACTCTGGAATATTAAGCATGATCCAATTTTTTCATGAGACCAACTTAGTTTTCAACTGACTCAGTCAATTTTAAGAGCATCGAGGTATTCTTGTACCTATCTTCTTCGTTTTTGGACTATAGGAAGGTAAAGACATCTCTCTAATTTGGAAAAGACTGCCGCCTGAAAGCTACCATTTTTTTAAATTATTTTTTTAGTGTATCAATGAAATTAGTTCAACCAAAACAATTATTTTTATGGTATGCAAATTATTTTGTACCTATTTTCTTCACTTGTGGACTATTTGAAGCTACAGATATTTCGCTAAATTAGAAGGATTGCTAACCGTAGGTTACCATATTTTTAACAATATATTCTTAGTGTATCAATGAAATTAGTTCCATTCCTATCGTCAGTATGCACTTTTTGGGAAATCCAGTGATACCATCCGATTACAACAAACTAATTACCCTTTGATCAAAATTATATGGATTTATATTCACCTCTAACCTCATTCGCTAAGACCGTTTCGCAAGAAAAATCTATGTACCGTTCCTATCCGGAAAGTAACTTTATATTGGGTCAAATTATCAGACAAAGATTCAAATTTCAATGGGTTCTCGATGCTAATCATGAGTGGTGGCAGCCGATTCCTTTTGATTCACTCATCGCTGATGAATTCGACCATCCAAATTCGACCCGGTGTTTGCCCCACAGGTCTGGCCGGGTCAGGATTATGGCCTACATGGATGCACTTGAACTCCGCTCCCCTGCTGACATCAGCTGATTCACGCGACTTCGCCGGCTGGCTGGGCTGGCTGCGTCAACGCCGTCTTCTTTTCCTCGATCAAGGTCGTCTCCAAAGGCTTCCGTTGAAATTTCCACCGTGCTGCTCCATGAGTCCAACAAGAGAGAACGGAACCTGGAGGATAAAACACAATAGGGAAATGTTCAATACATATCAAAACCACGTGCATTTTTACGCTATTTATAGCTCTTTATAGTTTGTACGAAACGTCATTTTCAGCTGTTAACATTTTTATTCATCGCTCAGCTTCTGCAAAAATATTAACGACACATTTATGGCATAGAGGTCCTTCTCTGATACCAATCTATCGCTACGGTAACAAAATTCTCTCCACACAAATAAATCATCTATAAAGAGCCAGATGTAGTAGCCGAAGCCAAGAGCCGCAGATTGCGATGGGCAGGGCACATAATACGAAGAGAGCAAGAGGCCCTAGTTAAACAAGTCTGGGCAGAAAATCCTGATGGAAGGCGACCTCCAGGAAGACTGAGAAAAGGATGGAAGGATGAGGTGCTGATTGATATGGGAAAAATGGGAGTCAGCGAGGCGGATGAGAAAAAGTTGGAGGTAGACAGTTGGAGAGGCTAAATACCACTTAGAGCATAAATGGCCATGGGAGTGAGTGATTGACTGAGCTGCTCCATGAGAATTCTCCGAAAAATAAGTTGAACATGCACTAACAGCCGTTTCACGATATAGTTAAGAGGAAATGAAATTAGATGACTTAAATAAAATATCTTCATGAATAATCTCCAACAAAATGGATGTGAATACGAGAAAATGCAAGCAAATTACCTTCACGAGAAGGAGAATCAATGACGATCGGTCATGCATCTTGCTTGGGAAAAAATATTTCCAAATTTAACGACTTAAAATACTTGGGGCTTAATTTTACATCCAAACTTGATTGGGGAATCATATTGATCGGGTGGTAGGGATATCATTTAGAACTCTGCATTGTGTCAAGAGAAATATAAAAGAGAGTAAAAAAGAAACCAAAGAAGTACATAGTAGTTTATTATGGAGTGCTTAAAATGGGGTTAATTAGGTCAGTGTTTAATTGCTAGTTGAATGATATTAGAATTGATTTATTTGAATTCTTGTCTTTTCTGTTTCTCACTTAGTTATTAGATTGGTACATTTGTTATTCATGCGTGTAAATCCAATAATACCACCAGGCAATAGCCTACTTGCAGCAATATGTGTTAATATTAATGATTACAATAATAATGATTACTTAGCTGTGAAAGTTGGTACACATGGCAGTCTTATTGTAATCGATGTAGAGAATCGACGACATAGTTTACGGTTTCATATTTATGCGGCCACGTTCCAGCCCAAAGCACCAAAAAAAATGTAAGATAGCGATAGTGATAAGATATGAGCGAGGTTTGATTTAATATCTTCTAGCCTTCACGATATTTGTTAAAGTAACAAAGTGAACATTATTTCCTCCTCTCCCTATTTTTCATTTATTGAACAAAAAACTTCATACGGCAATTGATGAAGTAACTGGTGTTAAAGGTGATTCTTACCATTGTACCTTAATGTGGGAGGTCATTACATGCAAAATTTTGACAACTTGGCATTTTAAAGTTACGTAAATGAGCTTGAAGTTGGTGATTATTTTTATAATTTATATTGAAATATGTAGAGAGAACACATCCTACGAGAAAAAAGAATAATCATAAATACCTTTCTCCAAGATGTCCCGTTATGGCAAAAACAGGTAAAATGCAAAAGTTCGCATGATACTCAATGACTTGTGTGCAAGCCTAAAATATCTCAATCTGTTGAGTGAAATAAAATTTACGTTAAAAGAACATCTGATTACATTGTTGTTACATTCCTAAACCTACGCAAGAATTTGGCAGATATACTGTTTACACGATCAAAGATCCGCGAAGGTCCATCACATACGGCGAGTAATCTTCATTACCCTGAATTCTAGGTCTTCGGGATGAATTAAAGGCATTAGGGATAGTTTTCTCATCGAGGCCGGAAGTAAGATGCTAGATAGTTTACTTGCGGCAAAAAATAGCGGACGCAGAAATAAGGAAGAGGGGAATGGATTGGTGAGAAGGAATAAGCAGACGTTATGGCCCCTAGTGTTCCCTCTTTTCCTGACGTAACATCTATAGGGAGGAATGTCGGCGTTTGTGAGCAGGGGGAACTTTAATGGGGGCCTCCCTATCGAGAGCTATAGGCTGAGATTTTGCTGGAGAGAGAGGTAGGGAGAAAATAATCTTTCGCATGAGTCAGGGCAGTCTTCCATCCATTTATTGTCCCATGAGATGGAAAATAAGGGTTTCTGAGGGTAAGAGTACAAGGGAGGGGTTACTTGGCGTTTGTTTTAAGGGTACACCAACCCCTAGAATCTACTATCGCATCGATATAGGAAGTGAGTTTCCTTCGACTGAGCACGCTGGTTGGCCTAAGCCCACCCTATTTCTCATACATATCGGGTTTCCTTCCAGGATACACAAGCGGGGAAATGTTGCAACACTGCACTCCCATCGAATGGCTTTTTATGAAGATGGCAAAGCACTTGCCAATAGTGGCCCAGCACTTACTGAGAGGATGTAATCCCATCCTCGTAAAGCATAGAACGTGGCATCACCCTCAATCTGGAAAGCCAACAATCTACTGTGCCGAAGAGGAAGTAACCTAAATGAATTAACAAACCGCTATGCATACATTGGACAGTGTTAACGAATGGCAATAGTATACTGCATGCTATTTAGAAGCTAGGTTCTAAGAGTAAAATAGTCATTTTCGAAAATGAAAAAAGAGAAATAAGTAATGTGAATGCGTGCTGTTAATCTATCTATTCAGCCAACTTAAGTTCTTTCCATATACGTGCATGCATCGACTTCATATTGCTGTATTATATATGTTCGCTTTTGGATAAATTATTGACTTGTGTGATCTTAGGTTTTCCCGAATGATTCGGAAGATCCCCCTGAGGATGATCAGCAAGTCGCGGATCGAAACGTCGGGCGACATGGACGACATCAACCGGTGGAAAATCCGAGAAACTTTTCTGCTATTATTGATTTTTTTGTAGCTATAAATGAGTTTTCACATTCAAGTGTTATCGAATGTATTCTGTCAATGGACGATTACGTACTCATTGTCATTACTTTTCGAGAGCGATTCAACCTAAGGACTCTTTACCGTCACAAGTTCGTTTTCACCATAACCATTTGAAATCTTTTCATAATTCAAGAAAGTTTATCTTTGTTAGAATGATAATCATGATCAAAACCTTCAATATAGAGGCGATTGAGCATTATTGCACTGTTTTAATCGCACATGATATAAAGTGCCCCATTTCCTTAAGAGCATGCATTTTTAGGAGTAAAATGTTTTTTAAGTAGTAAAGAAACGCTGCATCATTATCCTACTGATGTACCTTATCATTTTTCAAATCAAAGTCTTCTTACCGAACACGAGTATACTGGCTCAAACACCTTTTTGTCATAGCCTCGAAATTCTTTGACCTAGACTCACAGGAACATAGTTTTCTGCGAGCTTTAAGCTGCGAGTTTGCACCAACATGTCTATCAATTTATTTCAGTATTGTATAACAGGCCTAAACTCACTTTACCACGTTTTCATGAAGTCACTTTATCGGCTGTTTATTAGTCCTCAACGGTAATATTGCATTTATAACTTCCCGATTAGCTAACGGCTTAAAATGTTCATTAAACATCAGAACGACTCGCATTTTTTCGCTATTTCTAGTTCTTTATAGTCCACATGAACCGTCATTTTCAGTAGTTAACATTTTCATTCATCGCTCAGCTTCCGCAAAAACTTTTAACGACACATTAATGGCAGATAGGTCCTTCTCTAATACCAATCTATCGCTATGGTAATAAAGTTCTCTCCACGCAAATAAATCATCTGTAAAGAGAAGGATTTGGCTCAATTTGTGGTAGTGATATCATTATTCTGAATAAGGAACAAAAGAGAACCTATAACGTTTCCTTGGGGTACACTTCATGTAACATGTATAATATCCAAGCTAAATCCATCCAAAACAACCCTCTCATTGCATTCGTTTAATAATTCTTCTTCAATCCAACTGGTTAATGGAGTCTAGATGTCCTCAAGGTAAATATTATCTTTCGAAGTCATCATTACAAATAGCATATAGAAATTTCAATTTTATTTTTAAATGTATGTCAATTAATCAATTTTATGACACAATAACATCAATAATATTGATGCGAATGAACTTAAACTAATTAAAAACTATGTATATTAAGTTGTTTGTTACTTAGTATGGCGATCACAGCGTGGTCACGGACTAGAGTAAAATTTGCACGCTTTATGCGGTAATAGTTTAGGGTGAAAGTGTCCAAAGTCAGAAGAGGTCTTATACGTTTTTTTATGCATTCAATCCAAATTTCACGCGTACGCTCATGGAGAATATTATTATTTACTGTTAATTCAAGTAATACACGTGCAAAATTTATTAATAGCTTCGAGCTACAAAATTATGCTATGCATAAGGATTTTCTAAAAGATTCTGTGAAACTTACCAATTTAAAAAATTAAATGCCAAGCATGTTTCAAAATCATTTTTGCTTCCCTAGCAGACAAACGGTAAATCAAATTATATTTCATGGAAGATAAAAAATAAACAATCTAATATTTGCTTATGTTCCACCACTGCAATGTCAATGAGACCCCAGTTATTCTTGTCATATAACATGAGGCTAGGATTTCATGGTCGCAAAATATTAATATGGGTTTACAGAGAGTAATGATTACCACTTCAATCACCCTGAATACAGTTGGACGTAGAACGAACCAAGACAAACCATGCAAAATTTACCTCTGGCTGTTTCCCTTCCTCCAACTTTTCATTTGCCAGACTACAAAACTGTATGTTGTGTATTACGTTACGAGAGGAATGTAGGGCCTTTTTGTACGGGCGGTGGCGCCTTCTTGAGTCCCTTCCTTCCCCCCCTCACCTTCGCCGACGCTCTTAGAGTACCTCCCCCTAACCACTAACACCCTCCCTTGCTCACCCTACGACGCGTAAAACCGAACCACTCCCATCCGCCTTCGCGATGCACTCGGACTCAAAATCAGGCCAAAAGTTTTGACTCTGCCTTGGAAAATTTGTTTCAGACAACCTCCACTCATTCCCTTAGTAATTCCCCACCCTCCATTAGCTCTCAGGAGTGTAAGCAAGACGCAGTGCGTCACTCAAGATTTTCCACTTCGCCCTCAGTCTGCCTTTGTGATACGTGAGTCTCACAGCTGTTCGGTTAGTGTCAAGAGTTGGATGGTCAGTCGCTGAGGAGCACAGGTAAGGCCTTTGCATGTGAATTAGTTATTATTCCTTGCTATTTCTACATATTCATTCATAATTTTTTTTTATTAAAAACGACAACATATTCTTTGGCAATAAGCCTTAGTCAATATTACCATAAGTTTTTTACACGCGTACTTGGAGTTGGGACTCTTACGTATTACTTCTAGTATATAAATCTGAATCCTGCATCAAGGTCAGGTTTCGCGATGCATTAACACATGCAAGTCAATACATGGATGCATGAATCCGAAAATGAGCGCGATAAATCACCTCTCAACCACCCAACTTTCACGTATGCACGCTGAAAAAGCTAAATAAATACACGCCACGTTGAAGTAAATTTTAATATTCTGCTGCATATCGGTAATGGTTCCCCCCCTGCCAAACACCTCCGTAGGTGACTTGCATGGTAATATGCGGATGAAGTTCCGCATGCCTGGTGCGGAATCACCCCGTGCCACACACCCTGGCGGTGGCTTGCACAGTATTTCGTAGATGTATATGAATAAATATAGGCAAGGCCGTATCCAGGATTTTGTTCAGGGGGGAGCACAAGGATACTTCGTCATACAAAACGAACGAAATGATAATGGGACCGTATTAAAAATCTAGCATATTTTTAAGGGTCTGGGGGGGGCACGTGCCCCCGTGCCCCGCCCCTGGATCCGCCTATAAATATAGGATATAATATTCAATCTGTTCTAATTTAGTACACTAAATCGAATGTTTCGTTCCATAAAAACTGTTAAGAAACGAACATTTGTACTTATATAATGAGACCAGGCTTTTAAGAATGACTAAAATCGGTATGCATCGCATATACTACCGCTATCATAATTCCTTCTTTTCATATAAATACAGATATAGTGACCTTAGTGCGACTTTTTTGTGCTAATGTCAAAGGGCTATTTCTTGTGTTTCAGAGTTTCCGAAAGGTGGAGTGCATAATTCGATCCATCGAATGAAATTACACGCCTAAAATCTAGCTTTCAATGATCCCTTCAAGCTTTCGGCTCAACCCTTGGGATAATTATCAACGGTCGTATTTATCAAAGATTGCAAGTCTCCTGGAAAGAATGTGAAGGTACATACTGAGTAACTCAACGGCAGCAACCAATGCTCATCCAGCTCTACAGTGAGGTGAAAGTGTTAAGTGCTCAGTGAAAATCCATAGTCAGTTGTGTGATGAATGTGAAGAGTTGGTGAATTTATATTTTTCTGGAATTGAAGGTGGATAGCTAAGCTCCGCTGCCGTTGGACCAGGCAGCGAAGAAAAGGTAGGTAGGTTTCTCCTCTAGTAGCTTGGTTCAACGTATTAGAAATAATTAAAAATATTTAATTAGAAAATGATATTAAACCGAACTAAATGTAGCATCCAAATTTTCTGGTGACATTCTGTCTCGCTAGGAGGCTATTTTCTTTGAATGCTGGATCTATTTTTAATGCGGGATAAAATAAAAAGTGATTCTAAGATTAGTTAAATAAGTAGTTAAATGCAATTATTTCACTTTCATTATCGTGTGACTTAACCGCCAATTTTCACAGGCACGACTTACTTAGTTGAATTACGATGCCATTGGATATGTAATAAACTTCGCAATGTTCCAATGCTTTAATTTTACTCCTAAGAAGTCTAGGACTCATGCTTCATCCTTAGAAGTTTAAAACTACGTTAATGTGTCAGAGAGTGCGAGATTCGTGACAAATCAAATTCTCAAGGTGGTATTGGTTGAGGAAAAATAGGGTGAGAGAGAAAATAACTGATTCACCACCTGAAGAAATGGGCGTCAGCGTGAGACACGTATTTGGTAGGGGGAGGTGAACAAGTTCTCTCTCTTCCCACAGCGCATTTGAGACATGAACTTGCAAGCCTATGTGACACATCAATTGCGGATGGCAGGACCCCATTTTAACCACAGGTCTTCATTCAACTTCACCGAAAATAGGCATAGCTGGGTGATTTTCTAAAGCTTAAGATGGTTGTTCTATCTCTCTTCTAAAGCACCTAACTTAAGATGACGTATCACTCCCGCTCGATTGGTCTGCTTTCGCTAAGCATCAGTTGCTTAAAACTTAAGCTATTCTTTTGAAGTTTTCAGGGTATATACCTTCAATATACATTTTTGAAAAGTGTTCTTCGTTAGAATATTTGAGTCTGATTCGTGATTAAAGATTCAGAGGCTGACCGCCTATGAAGGCTCCCTCCCTCGCCGGCCTCGGTGGCGGCGGGGTAACGTCCTCGCCTGCCAAACAAGAGTCCCGCCTGGGTAGGTTTCCCCTGTCCAGGGCATGGTTGTTCGTGTGCGTTTAATTATTAAATTTGTTGAATACCCCGATGTAAAATGGCCAACATGAGCTGTATTCGATGGTTTGGGAATAAAATAAAAATAAAAAATTATAACATAATTTGGTTAGCGATGACCACAATAATTGACAATGGGCTACACAATACTCATAAGCAACGCTTCCAGGGACAGCCGCTCTTATTTTACCGGTGAAAAATTCAGCATTCTTAGGAACAAACACGTTGATTTTAACCCATCAACCTTCTCAATTAGCAGTTCGAAATGGAAAACCACTGGAGTGGGGCTGATCACAGTATGAACTTAGCAAAAGGTAGAGCTGAAATCATAGGATTTGCCCTCTGCTTTTCTTCCAGTATGCGCAAATTATGATGTCGAAAAAAGGGGCTTCCTTGATCGTCAGCGGTCTTTCCTGCACTTTGCGCCTGTACAGCACCTCAAAAAATCTAATAGTCATAGCTCTTAGAGTCGTCGAAAATGCTCACTTTATTTTTACCAACAGTTAGCATCATTCGTGAAATGTAATGAAAATTTGGAAAATATTTAATCAACCATGTTTAAACCAACTGTAGATGCCAGATTTTACACGGTAACTGAATAATAAAACCGACTATATCAGTGAAGGATATTAATTTTATTCATGACAAAATGATTAATTCGAATGATTATGGGGCAACGACATGACTTACCTCGCGAGGGACTCGACGATATAGACAAAGCAACTCAACTCGCTTCACGGAAAGAAATCATCTCCATTAGTCGCACATTTTATTTTCCTTGAAGTAGTAGCTTTCTCATGTCAATTGTTTCTTCAGTCGGTTTTAGAGGCTGCAGTGTTGCTCATAATGGGCAATCCCTCTTAGCAATCCCTTTTCTACTAAGACGGCGGCATCAGGTTTCTCCACTCCGACATGGCTTAAGTTATGCATGGCCATCTCGCAAACGAATCTGTGAACGACAAGAAAAAAATAATAGCGTGTTGTTTTCATGCATTATGTACGAGTTTTTTTTCGAAATCTTTGGCGATATCTGGGTTAGGTATAGTGGAAGAAGTTGATCACATTACTAGCTGAATTGAATAATGCACTTCCTTTCATGAGATTGGAGACCCTCCTGCTATTGAAAATTGGCACCGTTTAGGTTTCACTATTCATGCTTGACCAATTAAATAGGTAACAGAAAATTTATATGCCATTTGAAAGTTTACCTGCTATCGAACCTAGGGCAACAATCATGAGAATATTAAATAACACATACGTAGCCGATATAAAGCAAGGAATTAACACAACATTTTCGTTTCATGGAATCTTTAACACCAAAATAATACGTAGATCCGAAATAGAATAGGTCAGTATTACACCAAAGCGATAAATAATCAGGTGAATCGAAGCTATCTTATGCTCGTTATGATTTTGAGGTCTTAATATGTCAATCGTCAATGAATTTGATACATCGATGACAATACGAAGAAAGTGGTAGGTACAATGGAGTTTATAGGGGAGCATTTTCATGCACTAATGCGAACACAGTTATACTTTTCATTTTTGTACTTAACGCATAGTGCGATTAGTAAAGTTCATATCGCTCATGCCCTCGCAATATCTATTCACACTTATCTTCGCTACTCACTCTCGTCTGAAATAATTTTACATAAGGAGCTACATTAGAGACAAGTTTATGGATAACTCTAATCATGATTAGATCAAAACTACAATTACCACTTCTGTGCACTCTACCATCGAAATTTCAATTACAAGTTCTCACTTACCTCGATCAATATCGCTGAATATCTTCTTCGTATCTCTGTTGATAGCTTGCAGACTTGGCGTCCCATCCTCTTTTCAACGCAATGAGGCGGTGACTTCAACGAACGAATACACGGATGAAACAGTCCAAAAAAATTCAAATTTGAAAAAAATGATTCACCGAAAGGACGGTTAGTAAGAGACTAGGGGGGCGTTGTTTTCTCTTCGTAGAGAAGGGGAGGGGAAGTACCTACTGGATTGGAAGCGACAGTTGAATGCAGACCGTTGAGAAGTTGTTCGACTGATCCATCGTTCCTGCGTAATGTAGGTAATGAAATGACGTCAATAAAATCGTATCAACCTTCAGAAATGACTAGAAAATTCTAGAATATCGATCCACGTGTGTTGTGACCATTGGCCGTAAACGAAATTCCGCGCTATGAATGTATAACAGTGCCACCTATTGAATAAACCCTTTTTTCGGCGCAGTATTCGTTTTCGCGCGATAAATTAAAAATAAATAAAATATAGAATATCGCTGTGTCTATAGATTTACTTTATGGATAAAATTTAAAATAGCATAACATCGTATCTTCGAGGGTTTCTAGGCTTTTCATCGCTTTTATAAATTTTTAAAAAGAAAACAGTTCGAAATCATCGTGACGTCACAGATATTCGTCATGTGACACGCTGTGTGAGAACGCCTCCTCCCTTTTTCGCTGGACTTCACTTCGTGGCAAGATCTCGTGGGGTTAAGAGGTAAGTACTTTTCATATTCTTTTGGTGAAACATTTTCATGTTATTTTCCATGCACTTTCAATTCTCCTAAATGAAGGAATGTTCGTAAATACGATTCTTTTGAAATTTATTAAGTAACCGTGATCAGAGTGGCTAGTATTTTTAATACTTATTTTTATTATATAGCTGTTTTCACGTTTTATGTTACGGCACCACGTGATTTATGTGCCCCTTTTTACATCGGCGTAGTGTTTTAAAGTACACCAGCGATAGGGAAACATATTCTCGATTTAAAATCGTCCTGTTTTCATTCTCAACCCTGTGAATTTTGAATTAAAATAATTTATCTTGTGGAAATTATTTCGGAAATGGATAAAATGTTATTATGGATCTGTCGACGAAGCTGTTTCATGTGACGAGTACTCGATGATTCAACGCATTAATCCTCATTAACGAAGTACGTATGTATTCGTTTCCGAGTGTAATCTGTGTAACTTCTAACAAGTCATTTCATTCTGTTCTGGAGAAAAAGTATTTGTAACTGTATGTGATATGTAACTTAAAAAGTACATGTATCCTGCGAGTAGATTTATAGTTATCCCATTTTTCGTGTTTTAACCTTATAAAGTAGTAGATAATGGTTTGTTTACTGGAATTATTGTCTCCATGGCAATCCCGTGGCTTTCAGTACTCAAGTAGCTAACTGTTACTTTTTACCTATTTAAACTGATGATTATTATCGCTATGACCGTAAATATCACGTGCTCACGGAAGCCGAGTGTATTTCATACGTGCCTCACTGCATCGTTAACGATCATGAGGGAACTTAAAATTTCAAAATGAAGCTCCCATCCGTGTTTGATTAAGTTGCAATGCATCAACCTTATAAGTTCTTCATGAAACCGCTCTTATCGTTTTTTAAACTGAGTTATAGTCTTCATATTTTCTATAAGGCATTTAAAAATTCTTCTGATGTTTACGTAAAGGAAATTGCTATCGAGTAATTTCGTCTGTGTATCCGGCTGCATGCTGTAAGCAGTAGTTTTCTCAACTGTGCGCCAACTTCCAATTTGTAACCTCTACTTAATTATTGGTTATATAATTTCTCCATCCAACCTCAAATTAAGAAAATACTGGCGATCATCTACATCTACATAATACCTTAGGGTGTGTGGCAGGGTTATTATATATCATAACTGGAGCACTTTATTTGGCATTTTCTTTATTCCATATTCATCTCTGAATTCGTTAGTATGACAATTTGTTTAGCTTCTAAATGCAACACCATTAAGTTATGCTTCAAGTTAACTATAAACTTTATGTTCTTGGATATTTCCGGCCTCTAATGCAAACTTTCTCTTTTCAGGCGCGCGAGCAATATTGGGGTAGGGGATCAATTCTGTGAAATGGCTCGGGTTTAATGGGGTATTGCGATGTGGTTGCAAGGAAGAGGAATCCTGAGGAAATATGGTGAGTCAAAATCATTCACTTTGTTATTTTTTTAAATTTTCTTTGAATATTCCCATGCATCGATCCACTGTTCTGTTTCTCTTTGTGACACTTAGTAACTACAAGTAAACTAAATCCAGTGCATTAAAAAACAAATAATTTATTCTCAGATATTTTTAATGGAACATAGCTAGGTATTTATTTTTTGTGATCATCCGTGACAATGATGCTTATGAAGGCAACTAATAGGATTTAAGGAGACCAGACGTTTACGCGATTCACGTTAAATTTAGAGTGTTAATATTTTAATTTTATTTGATGAAATCACAGGGAAAACGATGAAATTTCTGAAATTACAGTACCTTTAGCTGCAACACGTGTGATGCAAGTTTTCTTTTTTTCCTGCCTGGCATTTATGACTTCTAAAAATTAACCGCTTAGTGTGTGAGCCTGCGTATTTATCGTCAGATGCGTAAGTTTGACGGCTTTCTTAAGAAATATAATTCGCGGGACTCGGTGTTTCGATTAACGACATTTTTCGAGGCAGTGAGTCTTCACATTTTATATTTCATAGCTAGAATCTACTCATTCTTTGCATGTATACATTCACTTGGGTCGCTACTAATTTCTTATGACTCGTACCCACGATTTACTTGTCTGATAATTTATAATCGTTTTAGGAGGAATTTTTTAAAATAATTCTCATTCTTTTAACTAAATCATCAACATTTATTGAACTTAATTGGTTTTCAGGTAGTGAATCTGCTAAATCCAATTATTTAAATCTATAACCAGTGTATTTTTACGTAAGACTCAATGGGCTAATACAATTCTCGCTTGAGCGTCTTATAAAGAGTGAGAATTATTTGTTAGTCTTAATCCATCACATTCCTATTAGTGATTTTGTGGTAGCGGGGAATTCTACAAATGTTTCACTTGACGGTCTTCTTAAAGAATGTGAAGGAACGTAATGAACTCGCTTCGTAGCATTACCGTGTAAATACATGCGTAATAAATAAAATATTTCCTTAGTCCACAGCTTACCCCTTTAGATATTTCGGATCATTTTCTTAGGAAATTACACCAAACAGGCTGAAGTATATGTTCAATTAAATACCTTCTCCGCAAAAATAGTTTCAACGCATAATGGAGTCACCTTCCGATCCTTACAAAATATAACCGATCGTAAAGTTATATTTGTGCACTTATGAAAAATTTCCAGAAACTTTTAATTTTCTGTTATGTTAGGGTTCCACCTGGCATGGCCTTAAACAACTCTTTATCGTAGAAGATGCAATAATGCAATCATATCATTAGACTCGGTGCACGTGTAGTCAGGAGTATAGTTCTTAAATTTAAATAGACCTTCGCTCTTTTCTTGGGACTTGGAATTAAATCTTCTCAAAATTTCTTAGCTTTTCACCGGTAAAAAGCTTTATCCTTATGAATTTGCTCGTCTTTTCTCTTGTATTTTTATTTAGTTTAGCTGGAATTTTGTTAATTCCGCATGCCTTATTTCTCTGCAGGTTTCTTACGGCTGCGTCAAATTCTTGTCTCAAAATTTGGACTCTCATTTCATCTTCAGCCAATTCTATTTCCCTTTGTATTGCTTTCGTAGTAATACTCCCTTATTTGCACAAATCTTTCACTTATTTAATCCATCTCTTTACTTTGTCTTCGTTTTCCAGTCACAGATTTTCCATTGTTTTCATACAGGGGCGCCGACTTGTAAAAAATATTGGGGGGGCCCATATTGGAGGTCTTGCCTCGGGAAGAGGTTAAATTCAAAGTGTGTCGCAACACCGAAACATTATCATGATTCACACCACCTGATTCAGCTAACCTGCTTAACCTTATAATTATTTGTTTCAACACTCATTGTTGAAATTATTTTAAAAGGTAACTATCGTCAAACATCGAAATAAAAATTAACAATATATTTTTGTGATTTCACAAATCATAATATAACTTACTTATTTCTTGAATTATTGAGGGGGCTCCGCCCCCCCAAAGGAACCTTTGAGGGGGCTCGGGCCCCCTCAGGCCCCATGGAGTCGGCGCCACTGTTTTCATATATGATATTGCATCTTATGCTCATTGTGAAGTGGTTCCTAAATATCCTCTAGGCAGCGTCTACTTTTCCACGTACACTCGGATTCAACAGTATTGCTACGAGTGAAGCGGCTGCACTTTCGCCGCAGTTAGGAAACTGAGTTGTGGTATTTCCTATTATACCAATGGGAGGGAAATATGAACAACATTCCCACCTCCCGCAATATTTTTATTGCAACATCATTAAAGGGAAATGTATGCGGGATATATGCAATTTTTAATCCCAGATAAATTGTGCAGCTCTGGCTAGATAATAAATCCACCTCCAGAACTTCAATTTACTCTCGTAATTTGGCCGATCTGTCGAAGTGTATCGTCTTACAATTAACGATGAAGCTTTTTAATCAGAGGTAGCGAACATTACAACTATATAAAATATCCTATCCATATTATAACATATTTTTGTAATGCTTTTCAATTTTACTGTACATAATTTTATCTGCTACTTTGAATACGTTCTTAATCTACATTTTTCCGGTATGTCTACCTTTACGACTAATGTCGTTCCTTATTGTCATTAAGCATTGCTTATTTTTAGCATTCTAGTGCTTTGTTGTCTTCAATGACATTTAAATATTTCCTGCCTGATTCATCATCTTACTTGACGACATCCCTTCTTTCAAGAACTTCTTTGGCTACTTCCTGTAGCCCATTTCAATTTTTTTTCAAATTCTATTCCCGTGATTTCTCGGTCACAGCCGCTCCTACTTTTCACAACTTCTTCCTCAAATTGTGTTTGATGCCTAGTTTCCTTTAATTTTTATTTTTGCCTCATATTTTCACTTCTTACTTCGTGATAAGACGTAAAGGGAACTCTCCCGATAGTTTTTAGCAATGGCAAGGGTATTGGCTTGGGCCAAAGATGTTCTACTTAGGAACCAAGAATAACTTCGGCATTAAATTTGAAATGAGAACCTCCTTTCTAATTTTTCTTTAATCATTTGTATGTAATATATAAACTGGTACGATAACATAATATAAAAACATATAATATGTATTCTAAATAAATAGATGTTTAGGGTTGCGATAGTTGGACTCCATAATGTCATAACATTCGAAGGCTTAATGACTGTGGATGATTATAAGCACATTCCATTCTGATGCTTAATATTATCTATGAAGTATTTATTCTAGTATCTATTTATCTATATCTAGTATAATATTAAGATAGAATCTATAAAGTATTAATAGATAGAATCCGCTCATTGATCTAGTTCACTACTATTAACGGCTTATTGAATACAACTCATACTTTGTATGCTTCTATTTACTAGAGATGTCATTATTTACCTATGCCTCAACCCCATATAGCGTCGTATTCGGTAAAACTTCACCATCAATTGTTCTCCAGCTCATTTATTCATTTACCTGAATTAAATCCGAGGATTCCTTCAGTTTTAGTTTTGTCGACTCATAATTCTTGGTACATACTATCTCAAAGGGACTCATAAGATGACATTGAATCACCACTAGCTAAATTCGGCCCCAAAAAATAAGTCCTTTCTGCACCTTCAACTAATTCATGAATGTTTAACTAGAATGTGGTCAATTTGGAATATTCTTAGGTCTCCTGACATTTTCCTTGAATATCTTAGGCTATTTAATTGTTAATATTTTGTTTGTTACCGCTGGATTGAGATCGGTGCAAGTTATTATATTTTCGGTTATTCTAAGACGTGATCGAATCCTCTAATAACCTTTCCGAATCCCTGAGCTCAAATGTTGTGCAGAGGATTGCAATTGGCTTGTTTCCCCACTCATAACTGGTGCACCTCTCGAAGTATCATGGAGTCGTTTCGTGTCGTGTGTTTGGCAAAAAAACACAAGCGCATTCCCCAGTCTAAAAAAATGTAAAGCATTTATTCGTTGAAGATGAAATAATTTGTGGTAATTACGGATGTAATCTAAATCCGTTTCAATCCATCGCTATTTTTTTCTAAAGAAATCAATCCGAATATAGCAATACTAAAGTTATTATACATCCACTCAAGACAAACGTGAGCAGGAAAATTGAATGCCAGATATGTAGGCTCCTCGAGTCGTCTTCGTGAGTTTCATGAGTTAATAAATATAAACTTGAGTTGTTTTCTAAACATAATAGTGTTATTCTACAGTGAATCCACGATTTTTATATGCACATGGTATGACATGTACCTACACGCCAAGTAATTAGAGGCAAATGGAACTTCAAACAGCATTCCCAGGATAATGGTTTGGGACATTCTAAATGAGAGATTTTCTGCTGTAAATCAGTTGATTAGCAATCAGCTTCTTTGAAATTGCTATTGGAATCAGAAATCGCCATGCTTTCTGGATTAATTTTTGACGTGAACAGAAATGCAGTTGTTGAGGTTCACCGACATGAGTCGCGAACTACTCCATGAAACATAGTGATTGCAGAGAACTACAGTAATACTTTTCAACTTTTCAACATTGTCCATTCATTCCGATTTTTCTTATTACCGTCATACACGGGAAATGTTATTTCACATCTTCGAACTGCCGATGTTTTTCTCACTCGGTCGTGCAGCTATTTTGAAATTGAATTAGGGTATGTTTTTCCATGTTTCTTCGCACGCATTCTTATATTTCTCAGCGTACCACGACGTGTTTAGAATTGCATGTTCGTTTTTGCATCGGGCTGTTCAAATTTTCCGTGTCCCGTTGAAAACAGTGTTTGGATCCAATTTGAATTATTTATAACGTATGCGATAGCTTGCACATGACATTCGTTCCTGGTCATGAGTGACTTAATAACCTCTATGACTCAATGAACTCAAATTCCGAATGAAGGGTCCCAGTTTTTCTCATTTTTGCTCGTAATAGCAGGCACATGCGACCTTCGGAATATCGCATGAATAAATGTGTTCCATTGAGTTTATGCAACTGTTTTTTTAGACAAACCCTATAGAGATTGATGTAGTCGTATGCACTTTTATGATCATTGAATTTCGCAGGAGTGACTTTGTTCGATTTAGTTATTGCATCTTCGTACCCATCGAGTTTTTTTTAGCCCAACACTATTGACATTGTCATAATCATAAACAATTTTATTATCATTGAACATCATTTGCCATCAAAACCTGAATGCGTTTTTCGATGGAAATGGATATTCATATAGGCACCGCAAAAAGCGCTTCGTGGCGAATATTGTTCATTCAAGATATCGTAGCAACGTTAAATTATAATGTGAAATATACCTAATCTGCAGTAATTGCGGTATCCTTACACGTTATCTCTTTCATCAACTGCTTTTATCCTTAGTTTTTCCACCAGGTAACTACGTTATGCAGCTTAGCTATTGTTTATTTCTCCGGTTTGAATGGGAGAGCGTTGTTCTATGTGCATTAATATTTAATGTGCATATCCCTTTTACATAGCCGGTAGCATATTGATTTATGTGTAGGTTTTTAATATTACCACTTCAGCATGTGATATAAACTCATCAATTTCCATTAGTCAATTAATGTCTTTCTGCCCTGTTAAGGTCAATTCTTGTTTATTCATGAATTGACCTAATTTGAATTGATTAATTATATGATGGATAATTTTTATGACACATCTCGGATGTTTTACATTGCCTCGATAATATCGTATATATCTTACGTGGGACTCGCAAATTCTGCCAAGAACGAATTGATGATTTATTTTAAATTAGGTCAGGACACTGATGGCAATTTGATTTTGTTGTTAATTTTGGGGTTTGATTACTCATTTTCAATTATTTCCGTAATGAGTAAGAGACATATAATTAATATGCCTTTATTAGTCAATTGAATAAAATAGTTGAATAAAATACCTCAAAATTAAAGCGGTAAATATCCTTTAACTCTAGCATCAAAGCAACTTTGAATGTAAACCAGACGCTTCGAATATAATAATTATATTACTATCACCTAAAGCCGAATATTTTTTCGATATTTTCTAATGGGTAGCAGTTTTTATTTATTAAAATATATGGAACAAGTAAAGAGAGATGTGAAAGAGAAGAATTACGTAGGTGTGAAAAGATTAGCTGATACGAGAACTGAGTGGAGAGCTGCGTCAAACCAATCCTAGGATTGTTGACCAGTGATGTGATGATGATGATCAATGGGTAACCGTTATTGGTTATTGTTATTTAGATGGGCAGAAAGAGAAGATCAATGCATGGGAATATTAAAAAGACATGACTTTTTTTATTTTTTCTTTGATTTTTCATTCATTTAATTTCCACCTAGCTCACGCAATTAACTTCATAATCCGCCGAAAGGAGTGGAACCTCATCTGCTGATTGTAAATTGAACTAATGTCAATTAATAGATAAAATTGCATATTTATTTCACAAATCTTGGTCATGCTTCTGCAATTTCATTCAGGATAAATCTCATTTATTACAGATGGTAAAATTTTATTTTGTCGTTTTGATAATTTTCTTAATCTTTTGAGCAAGAGTTTAGCAAAGTTTGAATGTAATATTGTACTGTACTCATGCGTAACTTCGGACGCACGATTTAAATTGAATTCTCTTTCCTCTTCTTTCCAGAATGAAAAAAAGTGTGAAAAAATATCTTCGGAACAACGAAAAGTGCAGCTACCAAGGAAGAAAATTCAAGCTTTCAGCTGCTGAAGATAGAGAGGAAATTAATGAGAAAGTGAAAAAAGGAGTGATAGGCTGTTCATCGCTTGGTGTTTTAGTCTAAAAAGTGTTATTTTTTCTGTAATGTTCTTGGTTTATATATTTATGCATTTTTTACACATACCTACATTCACATTTACACAGAGATTACACATGGTATGAATAAAGGTATGAAGGTACATTTCATCATCATCTGTGATGAGGTCAATCGAATGAACACAACGCAAAAAGTCAATATTGACTCGAAGTGTAAAGAATGAATACACAATGGTAAAAAGGTTGCAACTAATGAGAGGCTATGAAAAATAGTACCAAATCACGTGAATAACAAATTTGCAAAGAAAATTGGCCAAGAAAAAGGTTGAGAAAATGATGAAAATAGCGCTAAAGGTATGGATCCAAAATGATTACGAAAATGGCGTGCGTTATAAACCTTAGCATGGTTGATTTAGATTATGAGCTCAAAAACGTAGGTAGGGGTGTGTGTGTGCGTGCGTGAGTGTATGTGTGTGATTGACATGGTGTTTTTGGGAGGGTTGGGTGGGAAGTGTTATTTATATTTTTGTATGTGTATACTAATCCTACCTCTCCCCAGGCTCAAGTCATCGCTGGATTTGAAGAAAAGAAGACAACGGTCGAAGAGGACCAAGACGAGAAGAAAATGCGTGTGTTAGCTTTGATTTGGGCTCATAGGGCCGATATATTTGCGTAACTTAAGGCTAGGCGTTTTTATGCGTGCGTTTATTTTTTAGCCTTACAAACCAAGGTTTGGTATGCACGCTAATCCATTGCAGCGTACAGAAATGGGACTTTGTCACTGTTTTTAAGTGCAAAGATACCTCCTGTATGTTGTCGTGGAGTGTATGCGAAGCTTTGGGGGTATTGAGTGTAAGGGTTTTTTTTATTTTTGCATGTGCCTACTAATCACACCTCTCCACAGGTTTTGAAGAACAGAAGACAACGGTCGAAGAGGACAGCTTAAAGAAGACAGCAAAGTCATCTCTGGATTTGGAGAAAGGAAGACATCGCTCGGAGTGGACCAAAAAACAAGAAGATATTGCGTGTGTTAGCTTTGATTTGGGCTCTTAGGGCCGTAATATTTGCGTAACGTAAGGCTAGGCGTTTTTATGCGTGCGTTTGTTTTTAGCTATTCGAACCATGGTTTTGTATACACGCTAATCCATTGCAGCGTACAGAAATGGGACTTTGTCACTGTGTTTAAGTGCAAAGATGCCTCCTGTACGTTGTCGTGGAGTGTATGCGAAGCTTTGGGGGTATTGAGTGTAAGGGTTTTTTTATTTTTGTGTGTGCCTACTAATCCTACCTCTCCCCAGGCTCAAGACATCGGATTTGAAGATCAGAAGACGACGGTCGAAGAGGAACAAGACAAGAAGATTATGCGTGTGTTAGATTTTGATTTGGGCTCTTAGGGCCGATATATTTGCGTAACGTAAGGCTAGGCGTTTTTATGCGCGCGTTTATTTTTAGCTATTCGAACCATGGTTTTGTATGCGCGCTAATCCATTGCAGCGTACAGAAATGGGACTTTGCCACTGTGTTTTAGTGCAAAGATACCTCCTGTATGTTGTCGTGGAGTGTATGCGAAGCTTTGGGGGTATTGATTGTAAGGGTTTTTTAATTTTTGTATGTGCCTACTAATCATACCTCTCCACAGGTTTTGAAGAACAGAAGACAACGGTCGAAGAGGACAGCTTAAAGAAGACAGCAAAGTCATCTCTGGATTTGAAGTAGGGAAGACATCGCTCGGAGTGGAACAAAACAAGAAGATATTGCGTGTGTTAGCTTTGATTTGGGCTCTTAGGGCCGTGATATTTGCGTAACGTAAGGCTAGGCGTTTTTACTCGTGCGGTATTTCAGTGTTTCGAACCAAAGTTTGGCATTCACGCTAATCCATTGCAGCGTACAGAAATGGGACTTTGTCACTGTTTAAGTGCAAAGATACCTCCTGTATGTTGTCGTGGAGTGCATACGGAGCTTTGGGGGTATTGATTGTAAGGGTTTTTTTTTATTTTTGTATGTGCCTACTAATCTTACCTCTCCACAGGTTTTGAAGAACAGAAGACAACGGTCGAAGAGGACAGCTTAAAGAAGACAGCAAAGTCATCTCTGGATTTGAAGAAAGGAAGACATCGCTCGGAGTGGACCAAAAAACAAGAAGATATTGCGTGTATTAGCTTTGATTTGGGCTCTTAGGGCCGTGATATTTGCGTAACGTAAGGCTAGGCGTTTTAACTCGTGCGTTTTCATTTTAAGGGTTTTTTATTTTTGTATGTGCCTACTAATCCTACCTCTCCACAGGATCAAGTCATCCCAGGATATGAAGAGCAGAAGACAACGGTCGAAGAGGACCTGCTTCTCCGTTCCTTGAAGAACATATGTACATGGCGCCATCACCTTACAGTAAGATTAAAGTCATTTTACCTTCATTCCATTTATTTTGAGGCATCACTTTGAATTCTCTAATCCTCATTTCTTTGATAAAATGAATTGTGTAAACGACGATTTTCCAGAGAAAATCGTATGAATTTGAGCTAATATGTAATTTTATTTTGAATTCATATTTTGTATTTCCAGTTAAATTTGAACCTCAATGGGATGATATTATCAAAATACTTTCCACAGTTCCAGATCAATAGACAATAATTGCAGTTAATAAATTCATTAAATCTTTAAACTACTTTTTTCCATTTTAGAATTTTTCTTAACAGCCTATATCATTCTTTTGTTAATATATTTCATTTTTCTTTTAATAAACTGTCATATGCCATTGATTTTGATGTGCTATTTATTCGATTTTTCACTGATGTAATGCTGAATTTAACTTGTATATTTTTCTCTTCACAGCTGCAACTCATCCCCGGAACTGAATTCAAATATCGGGAAACGACAGCACTGCTCTGGATTGTGAAGACTTCACGAATTGGACGGATCTGCTTCATGGTAGGAATGAATTTATTTCTTTCTCAACTTATGCACATGTTTTGATCCTTAACATGAAATTTAAAAATATTATTCTCTTCGTGAATAATGAAAAATAAGTAACTTTAGGGTAAAATTTAATTTTGAAACAGTATAATTAGTTTTTTTACTTGATTATTTGTGTATTGCCTTTTCAAAATTTACGAGCCAGCATTAGTAAACTCAAGGGGACTGCATAGAAGATTTCCAATTCCACCCCATGGAAGGCTTGATTTCCATCACCACGACGCACAGTGGTCCGAAATCGGAAAAAGCCGGACAAAAGTCCAAAATGGCTTTTTTTGAGATAGGGACCTGAAACTTGGCACAAATACTCACAAATGATGGTTGATTATGGATTCGTATGCCATTTTTCATAATTTTGATCCGTTGTTGAGATACAGCAGCTCAAACATGACCAATTTTAAAAAACTCGCGCGAACTCGCTTTTCTCCGAAAATCTCTGAACTTAATCAGGTGGTGTTGCAGTTGTATGATTTTTATGGAATAAAAAACACAATATTCCTTTGAGAAGATGCTTTGGCCATATTGTTCATGATTTTTGAAGATTTTGGTTCACATTTACATGGTTTTACAACACAAAATGGCGTACCCATTTTTCGCGTGAAATTTCAAATAAAGTAGACATTATCTTTCGTTTACGAAATATGGTAATCGTCGCGACGGTCGCGTTTAAATCGGTTTTCAAAAAAGTCCTCGGCGCGGTGACGAGAGCAATGCGATACGCTTTTGTTATTATTGCGTTATAATGTTCGTAATTGCAAGGAATATCATTGAGTTTTTATGAATTTGATAGATCCTGCACATAAATTTTGGTTAACACCCCTAATTATACCATATATCCTCGGGGAACTCAGATCAATTCGTCCGTCAACGACGCGAGTGGCGACTTCTCTAAACCCATTTAACTCGACTTTATCCTCTTTTTTCATATTCGTGAGTAACGTATTCTTCTCTATGGAGTCCTCTAGCATTTACAATTTCGTCTTATACTCATTAGGAGGTGGGTATCCCCCCTTAGACACATTCTTTTAGATGAGCTTGAATTTTTGTTTCGTTAATAGATCGTTGTACGCGATGGGTACAAAGATAAATGATTCGAAGGATCAGGCGGTTTATGGTAATTGAAATTGCAATACTTCGGTTTGATGATATATTACAAAAAAGGAGAACTCTCCCGTTCGACCGTTCTACATGGCGACCAAAGGCTGACTGACTACCCTCGTGCCGGAACACGTGGGGGCAGTTACAAAATTTGACTTAACACAAATTTGACTTACTCTGTAAATAAAGGAAGAACGAATTGAATTGGTTCGAATTCAAACTAGATTACAAAGACTTCAAACAATCGTGAAGGAAAAGTTTTCATAGTTGAATATGATTTGATGCCTTCTCGGTGAACAATGTTGATAAACTTTTCTCGTGATTCCCACCGGGTTTAGTACTCCATTTCTGTTTACGTTTCGAGCTTCGACTCGGGCCTCATCCTCAGGCCTGTGAATGTCGTTTTATTTTAACATGTTGACCGCCATGCCGGTCATAATGACCGGAGTCCAGTGGCTCCTGTCACGCCACGCCGTTCATACCGACCGGCCTCCGAGCGACTGTTTCAAGTGGATTTCTGTCGCCGGAGTGACCAGAATCTCTTGCTAACGTATGGGCCATGATCGTTGTGGCGTCAGAATATAAATATTTATTTTAAAGTAAAGTACAAAATCACATTTAATGTTTTATGATCCGCGAATAGTTAACGGAATGAAAAACACTAATGGCGTCAGAGGACATATCCACTAAAAACATCATGGCGGTCAACGTGTCGTCGGTCAAATTCGAGTATTTAACCCGGTGCGAATCCCGAGAAAAGTTAACCCAATTTTTATTGTTAATTCCTAATGGGCTCACTTTATTTATTTTAATCCTTCTTTGAGGTTTTAAAACGATAATTGTTATTATTTCATAACAAATCGAAATTAAATTAATATTTACAGTTCCTTTTTTTATTTTCCATATATAAATATTCTTATTCTCCGAATAAATTGTGGGAATTGCTTCGTGGAAGGTTATTTGGGCATTCCACCGGGTCAGGTTCTCTAATTCCATCTCGGCCTACGTTTCGATGAATGAGTTGTCCATCGTCATCGGGGCATTTAAGGGGCAGGAGCTCGTTCATCTAAACGTCGGTCGAGATGGAGTTGGAGAACCTGACCCGGTGGAATGCCCGAATAGCCTTCCACGATTCGATACGCCGGGAATTGCTGTTATATTAAATTTATGTCCAGCTAAATTATCACACATATCTGAAAACAGGTTCACCTCCAGGCATGCCGGACATGCAACCTAAACGCAATACAGTACTACACTATACCATACACTACCAATACAATTTAAAATAACATTAAATTATATTAGCACATCTTTTTAAGGAGACTCATGTAATAAGCGAGGCAGTAATTGTGCTATAACTTATGACACTCGCTCAATTTTATTTAATATTACCGACCCATTGATTTCATTCATCTTCAAACATGTCATTTTGCATGGATTATTACATGAATTTATTTAAATTGCCTCATCCATAGCTGGCTAAGACTGCCTTTCTTTAGTTTTTCTAGTTTTAAATTAATTTTTTTATTATGCCGAGGGGTAAACCTCGATGCGTTTGTTAGTTTTATCGTGAGTACAAGTGGTGCTTTTCATTGCAACAGGTGATTCTGCATAATTCTGCGTTATCCTGCAGAAGAGCTGCATCGCACAAATGGATATCAAGAGCCGAACATTGAAGAAATGGAAGACGCAGAAGACCCGGAGTCGTGTTGTTTTCATCAGTGGACTTTGGGCTTGATGTGTGTGCTATTTTATTGTTGTGTGCTTTATTGTAATTTATTTATTGTAATGTGTTGTTTTTTTACAGCATTGCAGGAGGTTTAGGCAGGAGAGTAGGAATGAATCTACTGGGAAACTAGATTCTTAGGTCTTCGACATGCGTAGCGTATCCGCCAGGAAATTAGTTAGTACCGACTTAGTACTAGGTCGTCGCCGTGCGTAACTTAGCTAGGAGCATTACGTTTAGGTTCTTAGTGTTTTCGACCTCAGGGGGCCGCTGCCATGGCTGGGTATTTTAGAATATCATGGGGTATATCGTAGGTGTGTGAATGTTGTTTGGTGTGTGAGTGAGTGAGTGATTTTTTTTGCTTGCTGTAGTAGTAGTAGAAGTAGTAACACTAGTACTAACACTAATGTCCCTTCCTTTAATTTCAATCCTTCCCCACCCTCCCTCCCCCTCAAATCCAAACTGCTCCCTCTTCGTGGGGAGGGGGATAAACAGAGGAAAGTCTATGCCATTCAATAGGTGATTTGAATAAATTGTAAATTTTTAGTTCTAAATTGAATTGTGGCTTAAGACTTCCTTCTGGCTAAAGCAGTGTGGTATCTTAGCGCCATTTAAAACGCTGTATTGTATGTGTTATATGTACTTATAAAATGTTTGGTGACAATATTTTATCCATTTTTTTACTCGAGTGGTTTTAATGTGTTTGTTTGTTTTCCTGGTGAATAATTTTCGTACTTGAAAAATGTGAACCGATAGTAATACTGGTGTCATAACACGCAGTCTTTTTTTATTGCTTATCGCAATTTCTATGTATGTTCTAATTTTTTCCATTAAATTTGTTTTTTATGTATTTTTTACTGTCATATGTGAATGAGGGTTATTCTTTTTAAATGAATTAAATTGATTTCAAATGGTACAGCAACATATATTTTTCATTATCAACGGATACTGTTTCCACTGAAAATTTCAGTAATACCTTCCTTTCCTTTGCTCTCCACTACGTTCTACATTGATTTACATTATTATGTGATATTTATTATGCTTGCAATAAAATGATATTTCCGTTTATGCACTTCAAGTTCATTATTTATGACATAGGTTTTATACTCGATTTTTATGACATTGCGGATTTTGCTTGATATAATTGTCGATGTGTGGTATCACACTAATAATGATTCCTTACCTTCATATTACCTATAATTTTTGTAAATGCTTGGATTAAAGAATTTTAGTACTAAGGTTTTTCAATTTCTCTTCCCCAGTGTCTTTCTTCCATTGGGCGATTGTTGAAGCATCGCCTGAGTTTCCTTGGTTTGCTTGCTGATTATTGGTGCACCCATTGTTGCACTAAAATTCTGCGTTGTAAGGATTAGGATGTACCAAGTGAAGCGGACGGATAGGAAGACGATCGACGAAGTGTTGAACATGGTGGATGAGCTTAGGGATGAGATGCGGAGGACACAAGGTTTGTATGGAGCAGTTTCTGAGCAGATAGGTGAAAATTGTTGGAGAGAAGAATTTTAGTTAAGCGTGGGAGGAGTAGTAGATTTTTTGGCCTCCTATTCTGAATTAAAGAGGGATCTATCCGTTTTGATGGGGAAGGAGGCTAAAGTGATCGGCAATGTAAACCTAACTTGACCGGTATGATACACAAATAAACCTTTCATAGCGACATGGAGAGTATTACCTAAAAACGCAACTATATTAATAGGTAAGGCACGTATCATAAATTAAGAGATGTATTTTGCCGAGCGGGAAGCAATCGATTTTCCTCGAACCATAAAGAACTTTAATAAATCCTACGTGGAATTCGGTATGCGCATTTCCTAATTTTTTTCTGCGTTTACAGCTGATATCCTAATGCATTATGTAGGTGTAAACCTGCAGAGGGTGTAAATTTCAGGGAGACTTTGGTTGAGGGCACATAGGAGACTATCTTTCGAATTACGATAATAGGGTAGTTTCCTCCATCAAAGAAAACGAATGGCATTGATTGCGATTCGTTACGTATTAGTGTATTCATAATATACAAATTATTTGGTTCTAGAAATACCGGTTTAGACGAATGGCAATGGCAATACCCTCATTTGAAAAAGGCCAGATTAACGCCCATGCGATGCCACTCCACGTGAGGTCACAGGGACCTAGTTTCTATACGAGTACATCGTCTGTGATTACCAATGCTTGCATGAGGCACAGAGCTCAGGGAAACATGTCTTAAAAATCACTTATTGAAACTGGCTAAAGTCGGAAAGTTTTCCTCGTTTGATAAGGTATTAATAATCCTTATTTAAGCCAAGCGCTACCAGCTATCAGGGTACTCTGCTACCTGCTAGCATCCTGCATCGTATCAGCGCCCAAAGCCTCGCCCCAAGGTTACCTCACTTGCGGCAGCGGGAACCAGAACGACGTCACACGGAGTTTTCCCGGAATTCTTACTTACCCGTCGCGTTTTCGCGCGCCTGAAAATTTTCACTTTTCATTTAATCGCGAAAAATAGATAGCGTCATTTAAAAATCTAAATGCGTGAAATACGTACCTACTCCAGGAATCTTTCGATTTAGGCAATAAAAAATAATAAGAAACCGCCCTATTCCTCAGAAGAAAAATCGTTTGCCTTGACATGGATTCGACTTTCTGCGGAGTGGTAGAACATCTGGAGTGAATGGTGGAGATTCGAGTCGGAGTCCCGGTCAAGGGAAAGCAATTTTTCCACTAATAAATGTTAACATCATTGCTGCAATTTCTGGTGACTCTGTACAGGTACGCCGATGGCTCTTCCTGGGTTATTCCTAGAATAATATATACATCGATCAAGTATTTCGGAGAGCAGTTGATTTTTGAAATTGTTGTAATATTTACGATTGCTCTCCAATGGCTTTTTGATTCTCGTCTTTTTGATTAACATCATTTGAACATTTGATTGCCGGCCTCGGTGGCGGCGGGGTAACGTTCTCGCCTGCCTAACAAGAGGTCGCGGGTTCGAGTCCCGCCTGGGTAGGTTTCCCCTGTCCAGGGCATGGTTGTTCGTGTGCGTTTAATTATTAAATTTGTTCAGTACCCCGATGTAAAATGGCCAACATGAGCTGTATTCGGTGGTTTGGGAATAAAATGAAAATAAAAATAAAATAAAAATAAATTAAAAATAAATTAAAAATAATTTAAAAATAAATTAAAAATAAATTAAAAATAAAATAAAAATAAAATAACAATAGTTAACATTTTGTAAAATGTTCTCGGGATCACCACCGGGTCAGGAACTGCATAACTGCCGACGTTTCGATGCTCACGACTCGTCCATTGTCCTCAGGGCTGTGAGTAAAGTCTTCAACAACGAAAGAATGATTCTCTTACTCGTATTAACGCATCCTACGTACTAACTCGGTCGATCTATTGTATCTCCATAATTCTTCGGCAGCAACATATTTCGAATACTTTCACTCTTGAGATTTCAACTGCTCTCTACGTCCATGCCTCGCCTAACGTCCGTTTCATTTGAGAGTTTGATTTACTAATAGGTAGTTATAAATTTACCCACTTAAGATGGAAAACCTAGACAAAATGGCAAGTTTATTTTATTTAAACAATGTTCTGAATAATTGTAAGCTCTCCTGTGGGTTAAATCGGCATATTTGGTTGGAAAAATACTATTTTAAACGCTGGTGTTATATCGGCATAATATATCATTTCATTCATTTATGTAGTCACACATACACAAAAATCACAATTTATTCCATTCTTGAAATATATTGTTCTTCACACTAACAGGAAACGTCTTAAGAGAAGAGTCTTCTTCTTCAATGCTTAAAATTACCTCATGATTAATAAAATTATCTGGAATGCACATTCTACCCATATCTGATCTGAGACTCATAAACGTAGAGAATCGTTTACATTCCACCAAGACGCCAGAGAAAATTATATACCTCCCCCACCGATTCAGCAACTTATATAATGGCAACACTGCCCTATGTGATTATCTATCTTTATGCAAAAACAACTCCTGCTGTCCCTTCCCGCTACGGCAATATATCTCACATGTATTCCAACTAGCATGCACATTTTGAAGCTACAATATTGATGCAGAAAGCGGATGTTCACTCTTGCAAAAAATAAACTTGTGACGTCAATTTCTTATATCTATCTCAATATTTTTCCCTGCAGGAAAACGGCCCATCGCGTTTGCTCGAAAATTTTCCAATGCCCTGATATTTTCCATGAATATGCAGTAACCGCCCCTTCCATCTCCCAGGAAATACTTATCTCGAGGTAAATTTCCCCTGGAATGCCTAGGGAGAAAATTCCATTAAATATTCACGGAGATGTTCTCCCTTCTGAAATTTTCCAAAGTATTACATTCTCCACGAAAAAAAATCATCTTGGCAAAAAGGATTTTAGCGAGCTATTTGAGCGATAAAAATAAGGTAAAGCGTAGCAATTTCGGAAGAGTGATCGTGAATTTAAGATGAATCATTAATCAGAATACTTTGAAAATTAAGATGGGTCTCTCAGTATATTCTAGGCTGCACACTCTTTCTGTTTTCTTACGTATTTTTACATCTTTTTACTAGCCTTTCATTTGATGAAATCATGCTATTTTGCATTAAATTAAAAGCAGTAATTGTACATTACCTTTTTAGATGACTGCTTTTGAAATTTGTTTTGAAGAAATCAAAGCGTTTTTCAGGCAAACAGCTTGATATAATTTTTGAAACTCTATAGTGAAGGGGTGCCGATTAATAATTTCATTTTAGGTTACGATTTCCCGGGTATCACACCGGGTTATTTTCTCCATGTTTCCTTCCAACGTTTCGACAAGCGATTTGCCCACCTTGTTAGGTATATAGGAATTCTAGTAAGAAAGGGGTGCTAGGTAATGTGTATATAAATTTTAGTTTAAAATCTTCCGGGTGTCACACCGGGTCAGTTTTTCAATGTCTCCTTCCAGAGTTTCGGCGAGTGACTTGCCCATCTTCATAAGGGTTCTAGACATTCGAGCATCCAGATCCAATCATTTGAATTCCTAAATGGCTGATGACAATGGGCGAGTCTTGAAATATAATTTTCTTCACGAAATGACAGGTCGCCAGGGTGCAATTATCACATTTCCGTGGTCTCAGTTAAAGTTACCATAGTCATACAAATAGTTTTATCATTGTCACTGGTCGACAATCCTAAGATTGGTTTGACGCAGCTGTCCACTCAGTTCTCCAATCAACTAATCTTTTCGCAACTACGTATTTCTACTCTCTCATATTGTTCTTTACCTGTTCCATATATTTTGTTCCTTTTCCATTCTTGCCATCATTTTATCCCTTGAAAATTGTCTTCATCAAGCCATCATGTCTCAAGATATGGCCTATAAGGTTGTTCCGACTTCTTATTAAGGCTATCATGAGGCTTCTCTTCTCTTCTTAGGACTTCCTCATTACTAACTCGGTCGGTCCATTTGATACCCACATTCTTCCGTAGCACCACATTTCGAAGGCCTCTATCCTTGATTTCTCCGCTGCTGTCATTGTGCAAGCCTCACTTCCGTAGAGAATCACACTTGGTTCAAATACAAGTTCTGATAAATTTTTCCCTTAACTTTATGTTTAAAAACCCTATGTTATAATTCTTAATTTTGACTCTCCGGTCATAAAAAGGATTTCTTAGGCTTGGTCTTTTTTATTTCAGCTTCTATATTCCGCGAGAGAATGAAGTAATTTGTGATAAGTTACTTCATTACTTCTATTTTTTTGAATCTCCTGTGTTATAATTCCTACTTTTAACTTCCGAGACAAAAAAAAGGAATTCTTTGGTTCGGTCCCTTTTTTAAAACAGCCCACTATGTGCCGTTGGAGCATGAAATCGCACCGCGTAAGATTGACGTGAGATTGACGCTCAGTTAATTTCTATAACGGGTCCCATCAGATCCAACTAGAGAATATGTGCGGATGGAGGGAGGTTACAGGGGATATGTTTGAAATTGCGCGGTACGTCTAGAGGCTTTTACTATGATCTATCGCGAGTCATTAACTCCGATAGACCTTTGTAAACAACGGATCCAATTATCGGACCTGTCTTCGTCGAGCACCAGTCTGGGACGCGCAATGGTTTCTCGTTTCATGGGATATAAGATGCGACAGCTCTGATTCGCATGCGAATAATTTGCGAGGCGCGTTGCAGGATGATAATTAGCGACCCCCGGGAGCGGTGTTCGCCCGTGTCATTCCCGCGAAGCGTCGCAACGGAATAGTATTCAGGCGGAAATTAACGTTGAATTCGAATACTTTAATCCATATAACAACAGTACGTACGTATGAGTGGAACGTGATTTAATCTGCAGATGAAAGGATTATCAACGATAAATTCTCAAGACTCTCATAAAATGGTTGGAATGCTCAATATTTTGATGCCGAGCATTCGAATAGTAAGCAATATCAAATCCGATGAAGGCCAATCAAATAGTGGAAAATTCAAGTCCATTAAATATGGCACACAACATCATGGCGTGGAGTCGTTGAAAGTTTTTAAAAATATTTATTTCGTTGAAAACAGAATTTTATGCTGAATATTGCACTTTGCTTTTCTTCTTGTATGTATATATTTGCGTCGAGATCGTAAATGCAAATTTGGAGATCGCGTGTCAGCTGAAAAACTCATTTGATGGAGATTTGGATTTTCAAGTGGCAACGAATCGCAGATGTTCCCCGCGGATGTTGATAGAGATAAGCCTTCGCGGAAGATTTCTCTAATCGTGCTATTCTTTTTTACAAGTTTAAAGCTCATGATTATTAATAGTTCATTAGGCAACGTTTCAAATGTTTCGTTAAACAATCTGTTAAACTTTACCAGAAGAACACCATTATTACGCAATATCGGAAACCATGGATTTACTCAAAATGCTTGTCAGTGGCCACAAAAATGGCTAACTACCTTGGACGTACCCAAAAACTCCTTATCAGGGGCGGATCCAGGGGGGGCACAAGCAAGGTCGTATCCAGGATTTTGTTCTGGGGGGGGGGGGCACAAGGACACCTCATAATACAAAACGAGCGTAATGATAATGGGACCGTATTAAAAAACTTGCATATTTTTTAAGGGTCGGGGGGGGGGGGGGGGGGGCACGTGCACCCGTGCCCCCCCCCCCTAGCTGCGCCTATGCTCGTTATAAAAATATAACGGACGAATGAGTGCTTTAAAAACTGGGCTTGAGAATTTCATAAAAAGGGAAAGAGAGATAGTTTTGAAAAATCAACATAAAATGTGAAGCAGAAAAAAATATTTAAGCGACAAACGTTGGAAATTGCTTAGAATTAGCTTTTGCTTCGTTTAATGAACACGCAATGATTGATGAGTATCTGTTAGTTCATAGCAATGTTACGTAAAATTCTTTCTATAATGACTTTTAAGGTTAAAACACAGTTGATACCAATTGTGGGTGAGAACTAAGGAATCGAAAGAAACCGATGCTGGTGGTAGCGGTAAAATGGTGACCTGCACGGCATGAACTCGCAACGTTATCAACTTATCTGCGAAGGGTTAAGGTCGTCGTCGATCTTTCGTCGCGAATAGCTCGAAAATTAGGCGACGCATCGAAAAACAGAAAAATTCAGCTCTTTATTTTTCGAACTGGGTTAAAATTGACAGTAAAACGAAATTCTAGAAAGATTCCATAATTCGATTTTGCCCAACGATATTTGAGGATGTTCTCCACAAACAGCGCATCGAGTATCCATTACCAGAGGAAATAGGCAATTAGGCAACATCGGATACCGTAGATTAATTCATTGTGCTCGTGATTGGCCAAAATAATTGCTAATTACCTTGGACGTACCTACTAAATAACTCATTAGACGTCACGTGCTTGTTTCAATATATATCGTGATTACGGTAAAAAAATTCCATTATAGTCGCATTGAACTGCAGCATTACATAAAGCGCCGCAATCTATGGAAAAGTCTCCGCACATGAGCAAATCGTTTTCTGTCAACTCCAATCCGATATCTAATTACCATAGAGGTATCTCGGGAGGGCTTTAATGCATAAGGCTGAAATATGAACGTTACAAATAGGATCTTCAAGTCGGCCTCTAAATGTGTGGTAACCCTCCGTGCATTTAAATGGGTTTACAAAAGTCGCCACTCGCGTCGCTGTCGGACAAATTGATCCGATTTTCACTAGTAAATAAGGTATAATTAGCTGTTTTAACCGAAATTTAATTACATGATGATGCGATCTATCAAATCAATAACTTTTTATGCTGTTTCTCCCAATGACAAACATTTTACAGTAAAATATTTGAAAAATCGGATCACACAGCACCCATCACCGTGCCACGGGCATTTTTGAAAGCCTACTAACATTTGTTTATCGCTAATGGCATGATTCTTAGTTACCCTAATATGTCTAACAGTGTTTTTTTCATGTTATAGCAGCACAGTCAGATTGCCCTCGTATTTAGGATATCGTAGATTATTTGTCATCCGATTTGCGTCCGTGACGCGCAGTGAATGTTCGTGGAAGTAATTTTTTAAATCTCTTGTGCACGTTGGTGATGCTTCACCCCCTGCCTCACCTCTGTAGGTGGCTTGTAGGGTAATCTGTAGATTTAATATAGATTTGCAATAATAGTTAACTTGAAGAGTAGCCTATTAACTTATTTATTCCTTTATGGCGTGTTTCTTAATTACTCTAAGATTTCTAAAAGCATTTTTGCATGTTATAGCTTCATAGGCAGATTGCCTTCATGAGAAGTTGGATATAACTGCTTTAAATGAATGTGGAAGTATAATTTGTTGGTATGCGTGACGTTTTTAAGACCATTTGTTGTGCATATGAGAAGCCTATTGCATGCTGGTGATCGATCACCCCCTGCCAAACACCCTAGACGTGGTTCTCAGGGTTTTATGTAGGTTTAGATGTTATACTTGTGGTACATGCATATTTGAGTGCGTAGGTGTGTAAAAGTGAATTTCGGCCGGGCCTTTTATGTGTCCTGTTCTGGAGCGCGTGTTCCACTCCGGAAGAACGCTAACGGACGCACAGGGATCGATATGGACTTCACTCACACACACACACACGACTGGAGTATGGCATGGGGTGTAAAGAGGGAATGGTGATGGGGAGTGAGGTGGGGTTGGGGGAGCACGGCCATTGGAGTTCACGCACGCACACAAACAAGCGAGCATCGCCTCTCCCCCCCTCCTGCGTCCTGGTATATACACGTGCCTCCGCAGCGATTTCTCCACCCCCTAGCCTGATCCCCTGCAGTGCCGCCACAAGGGTAGTTCCCCTTTAAAAAGCTCCCGGGCCCCAAAACCCCATCCTCCGCGACCAACCAAATGTGATGCATCCGGCGGACAGAGAAGATTTGTGGGCTCCGCATCTGCATAATACCTACGCAGTGGTGTACGGCAGGAGGTGCTATGGATCGCGCACCACAAAGAAGGCCGAGCATCGGAATCGGCTAGTTTGCAATGATATTTTCAGCACCGAATTCCATGGAATATATAATTTCATGAAGCACCATTACCTCTGATTGTTTGCATCATCTTCAAATAGCATACACAAAGAGGGTAAATTTAGCCATGAGACTTATTCCCTAGTTTTCGATCTGGCATAGAGAAGAAGAGAAGACGCTGGTAGAAATCTGATAAGTGGCCTTTACAAGTTTGATCTCGATAGAGTTGTTGCGCTGTCCGTGGAGAATTTTTTTACGAAAAAGATTTTTTAGGTAGATTGCTTCATCTAAGCATTTGAGTCCACAAACATCATTATCCGTTGGGAAACCTGTGAAATTTTTACTGTCACAACACGTCGGATTATAAACTAACGACATTTCATCTATCATACCCTATCAACCTTCCCTCATTATAAAGTGTTCTTGAGGAACTTGCCAAGTTCTATGAGGCACTTGTGAAACCCATCAATTTCGGCAAATTTCCTTGTACGATAGATCAACCTTTAACGGAAAAATGTTACAATATAAAAAGTACCGGTACATGGGCGTACCCAGAGGGGTACAGGAGGAGGCGGTTGCCAACCCCCCCCCCCCCCCCCCCCCCCCCGAAGCAAAAATCACAACTTTAAGGGAAATCAGAACTGGATTGAAACGAAATTTTTCAACAAATTTTATTTTAACCCATGAAAAATGCTATCACAATGAGATATGTTACTAAATTTTTATTTCAAGCAAATACTTACATAAATTAAGCGCAGTTATAATTTTTTTAATGTTACTTTTATTCACCTTTTCCGTGAATGAAACGGGTATTATGTAGATGTAGATGTTATGTTTGTAGTATATGCATATTTGAGTGTGTAGGCGTGTAATAGTGAATTTCGGCCGGGTCTATACATGAATTACCATGAGAAAAATTTCTCTGTACCGGGAATCGAACCACGGAACTTTGGTTTTCCGGGCCAGTTATCCAGCCAAATGTTATCCAGCTTCCTGAATTCTGTACCGTGGCTCATTGTAATTGATGTTAGGACCTCGCGGTCCATCAAGGATGGCAATGTGAGGGAGAAAGGACTACAAAGAATCCGACCCCGGTTGAGAGCCTCAAACCTGCGCCAAAGGTCCGTGGTTCGATTCCTGGTCCAGGGGAATATTTTCTCACGGCAATTCATGTATACTTCTGCATCTCATCTAGAAGAATCCTCAGTAGAAGGACCCTAGTCCACAATGTCCAGCACTTCGTCGTTGCTATTACTCGTGACTCGGCATGAATGAATACCGAACAGGATTGATACATCCTCTGGAATTTATTTTAAAAATCATTACGCCTGGAATCATGAGCTTTATGCTCGAGACGGAACAGATAAATTTATTCTGCGCGATATCATTTCCTCAAATTGCAGTGGATCACGTACATTCCATTGCTTACTTGCACTTCCTCAATAACTTTAAATTCGATTGCCACTTTAATTGAATTGTTCTATTACGATTGAATTTTGTTTTTTTGTGAAATATTAATACCTACAGAAAAAATATTCCTTTTAATTCTTCTGCATTGGGAAAGCGCCAGAATCATAAATTCTGCTATATTTATTTTTTTCTATTGGATAAAAAAAGGATATATGTAGATGGATATTGGTTACGTGATTAAATTTTCAAGTAAATTGCTACGCTACTGTCTGAGACAAATGCCATTGTATATTCAATGCGTTCAAATAATATTTATTTCATTCTTCATTGCTCTAACCTTCCGTGGTTAATTCAAGAAGTAAGTTTCTCTGACATCGATCTATGTTTGGCATACATATTTTCTATAATATTTCCTAAATTAATACAGTATGTAGAAGGTTGAACGATTTCTGTGACCAGAAAAAATCAAAAGGTTAAATAACCACATTTTTGCTGGTTTTGCTTTTTGGAATCTAAAGATAGTAATTACATGAAATTGACATAACTCTAACGTCTCCTTTCAGGGGATCGGGTTGGTGTGGTGACTAGTGTTCTGGTTTCCTACCCAGCCAAACCGGGTTAAAATGCTAGCGGTGGCAGAGATTTTTCAGAGGCTGCCCGACCCCTGCCTTTAGGAGGGCAGTTCAAGCGCAACATTCCGTCCGTCGGATGGGACGACAAGCTATGGTCCCCTTAGCGCCTTTCGTTAAGAGCAGTTTCGTTAAGTCCTACACCGGGTTTCTCTCCACCCTTCCCTCAAGGTGCAAATGACGTCAACTGTCGGTCGCCTCCTGCAAATAACTTTCTACTCTAACGTTGTTGTTGAATCGGAAAATAACGCATTTCATAGGATATGTAACCTAGCTAACTTATTGGTAGAATTTATTTACTTTAGGTCCTGAAACTTTGCCGAAAAATATGATTTTTTTCAGAAATGTAACACGCAGTAAACACGGATAATGATATCAACCTTTCTAATCGGGTTGCATTTATACTATATATATTATTTTTCTTTATTGAACAATTCAAGTCAATTTCTTACTTCTTGGCGCATAAGTATTGGCACACAAAACAATTGAATTCATTAGCTTGGTTGTTTACAACAGTCTTCAAGTGTGGGCGATTAAGTGTTAATTTTACCGCTTAATTACTAGTACCTTTCACGGAAATTACATGAATTACTTTTTAAGTGCCGTCAGTACACTATCATTACACTGTTTTCCATAACACTCTTCAAATGGATTAAATTTGAGCAAGGATCCCCTATTACATTTAGGGTAATACCACAGATTATATCGTAAGCCGAGTTGCTCGAACCTACGAAACTCGCCGTAATTTGGTCTCCCCTAACTAAAGCAATTTAAGTTCCAATATTTCATTTCCGCGTCAGTTACTTTTTTCAAAGCTGTTTAAAATGGTTCAACCCCCTCCCCTACCCTCTCTCTTCGCGGACCTTCTCAATTTTAATTTTGCCCGCCGCTGATAGTCATGCATTATCGATTAAGTAATTTGGGTCTGACGCTTTTCCCCAAGATTAAAAAAAAGAATAATAATTTATATTACAATCCTTTTTCATTTCCATGCATATTCATTTTGTGATTTCGGGGCGAAATGAGTGCTTTAATAATTGACGTCCAACCTTTCACCCCATTTCAACCTCACAACCCATACTTTTTTAAAAATAAAATTCATCCCCTATTACCTTACCAAACCTTACTTCCTCCCTTCCTCAAACGCAAAGCCCATTAACTCTTTTTAACACCTCGAAAAAATTTTCAAATCACTGAATGGAAGTGTGATGAGTTTTCACATTCTCAAGGCTCAATTGCTCGCGTTTCACTCTGAAATTAGGACAACAATACTGCTAAGGAAAAAACCATTTACTTATTCATTACCACGTTTTATTATACTCGATTTCTGGTTATCCTTTCGGGCAAAATGTTCCAACTCGAATATTTCGATCACTTCCTGATTACCTCGAACGCTGAAATTTTCAGGATATCTCTGAACTGGATGACAATCATCTATATTATTTCTACTGTATAGATACCTTTTCCTCAACTTATACGCAACCAAACTCTACAAATGAGGTACAAAAATGCACAGAATTTATCAGAGAACATGCGACGGCATATCTTAGTTCCTAAATATTTCAATTGTTTCCTAAAATTGGTTTTTAAATGATAAAAAAAACTGCCAATATTCCTGACGTTAACGGCGCACAAACTGATACATTTGTTCATTTGCAACAATATCACGCATTCTTTAAATATCTTTTATCAAAATGCGGCTGATTCCACAGTCAAGTCTCCTGTTGATATTTTTTTAAGACTTGGCTCCGTAGGCAGGTGATATTCATTTGATGTCAATATGCATAGTCAGGTTACGTAATATTTGGACCATTCAATCATTTTATTTTTACATCAATAATATTTAAACTGCAATCGGTATAGCAAGGTATTTGGAGGAAGCGACCTTTAATGCTAGGTGGGATTAAGTACCTACACATGTCTCAATTTTTTCTTAGCGCTTCGTATATCTGTCTATTTCATCAATGAAATCCTGTAACTGATTGTTTACCCGCTTCCCTCTATCGGGAACTTTGCCTTGAAATTTTGCACGCTTGCTTCTGACGGTTCGACAATTTTCAATAATCAGACATTTTGTAGGTGGAAACCCCGAGAAACTTATCTGCAGCTGATACGCCAGGAAAACCTAAGATCATACTTTTTCTCTTATTTGTGCATCTTAAACCGACTGGAAAATCTTCTTTGTTTTTTTTCTTACTTTTTCAATACTATTTACTGTAAACGTCCGGTGCCCTGACTCACTTGGCCACACACCCATTGAGGCGGCTGCCAGGATAGTGTGTAAATATTGTCCCACAGATTTTTTTCTCATTTTCTCAATGCTGAAATGCATTGAATTCGTCCATATCAGGAAGGCCCACATCTGGTGATATATGATCCCGTTCACGGAGCACGGCAACCTTCATTCCTTCGCATCGAGTTTACTCCCCGCCTTCCGCGACCTCCAACCCCTTTTCAAACCCTGTTCGACCAGATCCCTTGGACCGGACTCGGCGCTGCCGCTCGCACATCAATCACCACTACCCTTCGCGGCCCTTCCTCCGTATTCGTGCCTAACAGTTCCCCCTTGCTCCACAAAGGGAAATCCACTGCCTGCCCCTTCAGTAAAGACATTACGCTCCCCTCTTTGATGCATACCAGACTAATGAAACACTGACTTGCAATTTTCCACAAAAATAAAATTTAATTCGACTCGAGTTTCGATGTTACTACATCATTTTCAAGGTACAACTGAGAGAGGAGAAATGGGAAGTGAATGGTGTGGAAGGGGGGGGGGGTTTCACCGATGGCCCTCGGAAACAACACCCGAAGATAAGAAGACCGCCACGTGTATTCAGATGCTTTCATTTCTATGTTCAAAGTTTGTTAACCCTGGAAAAAACCCTTCAATTTCCAACCTTTTTACCTCCTCTGGTTTTCCCACTCTGCCCTCCCCCCCCCCCCCCCACGCCTTGCACTTCTACCCATTCCAGCCACCTCCTTGAGCACTTTCCATCCCATTTCTCCTCTCTCAGTTGTACCTTGAAAATGATGTAGTAACATCGAAACTCGAGTCGAATTAAATTTTATTTTTGTGGAAAATTGCAATTCAGTGTTTCATTATGAATCCATTCCACTCCATCTCGCTTGATTCTTCGAATTTTATACATACCAGACTATTTTATACCGCAAAGCCTTTCTTGAATGACCGTGACTAAAATTCACCCGCACGCTCTTTTCAATGAACCTAATTCATCCCTAAATATAATAATAATAATAATAATAATACGTCTTTATTGGGCGAGATTGGGACTAGAAAGTCCCATCTTCCATCTAACCCCTAAATAAATAAATATCAGAGAATGGCAAGTGAAACGAAACGAAAGTTAAAACCAGTAAAATTTTAACCCATTATTCCCCAGACTGTATGTAGGGCTTTTAACTTAGGTTCGCATTTTCCTATTTATTTTGGCCAAATTAAGAAGAATTTTTGGAAAAATATTATATTAATCCTATAATATGATTTTCACAATGCTGCGCGTACGCAACGCTGGGAAAACTCACGTAAAAATAAAAAAAAGTAATTCTTTAAAAATTAGGTTAATTCTTTCAATTTTTATCTTGATTTGTACACTCGACACCTTCGCCGGGTGTTATCAGTATTCCTTTGGAGGAAATTCCTCATTCTGCCTATCAACGGACATCCTGGGGTATGTCATTTTTCCTAGGGTGTCTCGTATATGCGCATCGATTTTTATTCCAAACGCCATCAGTCATAAAAATACAATTATAAAAATGAAAATTTCGGTGAAAATGACAAAATTAGAAGTAGAGATACTTTTAAAAAAGTCAGTAAACCGAGGAAAAAATTGTTCTAAAGTAGAAACTTGTTCTGAGAATTATGATTCAATAATGTTGCGTTTACGCAACGCTGGGGATTAATGGGTTAATGGTTTCGTTCCAGGGAGAGGAATGTAGAAACGAAATGGATTTAAACCCGGAGAGCTAACTCAGGGTCCAGTGGCGTAGCCAGAGGGGGGGGGGGTCCGGCCCCCCCGGACCCCCTCCCCCGAAGTATAAAAACAAAATTATTTTCCTGCATAAAAGAAAACAAAATGTTGAAAAATTATGAATTAAAAAAAATATTTCTTTGAGAAATGAAGTTATTTGGATTATGAGAAGTGTTAAAATTAGTCTAAAACCCATTTCTTGGTACCCTGTTTTTCAAACCATTTCTCCCCTGGCTTAAGACCCCCCCGAACGACATTCCTGGCTACGCCGCTATCAGGGTCGAAATGAAATCCAAGTCAAAACTACTTCGGATGGAAACTAATCTAAAACTCTGGGACGAAACGAAACGTAGATAAATGTTTCGCACCGGAGGGACCATGAGCTTCACCTTCAATCAGTTTAGTTTCGACGCACATACCGAGTACGAAGTATGGTTGAATGAAGTAGAGGTTCGGCCTACCGCCAATAGATGCATGGTGCACTCATATTTTTTACCACTAACAGGAGAACGGTGAACGCAAACTGGCCATTCGATGTTTAATCTCAATGCTTCGCCCTCTCTACTCGTACGTGATACGAAATGGGTCGAAACTATTCCCTCTTATTCCCCTCCACTCAACTTCTTGGATCGAAACTTAACTTTGAGAAGCGGAGTTTCGATTAATTTAGTTTCGTTCCCGGGAGTAAAGTTTCGTCCCGGGTCGAAACTAAACCCCTTGGTGATTTTAATTTCGTGCGGGAACGAAACTAAACCCAGACGTCGTATTTTCGTTTCGCTCCGGGTCGCAACGAAACATTTTCGTTTCGTTTCACATGCCATCCCTGCAAAATATGCTGAATTGTCTTCTAATTTGACTCTCACTCTCACTTGAAACGTAAAGCAGTGCTTTACCCCTTGCACTGAAATGACGAGTCTATCTCGTCATGATCTTCCGATGACAAATCGCGCAATTACGATTGTATCTTTTCATCAGATTTTAATAATTTTAGCATATTTAAGGGGAACGGTATAAATATCTGAAGGCTTTAAAATATTAAAACATGCATAATGTGCATAAAGAACTGATACTTCATGAAATATGACGCATTGGAAGTAATAAAATGATTTTATACGAGTACTTGTGGCTGTTTTCTCGATGTATTTAACTAGATACTTAACCCATTCTAACCCAGAGCTGCTCCTGGGAGAAATTAAATTTCAAGACTTCTCATTTTAAAAATGTGAAATTTTTCTAATTAATCATAAATAATGCGGCAGCTACAAATTTTGCCATTAAACTTTACACCACAAAATGAAACGTAGTTTAAATCTGAATAGAGCTGAAAATGTATACATTCCTGATGTCTCTTAGAAGAAACGTTGGGTAACAGGGGTGGATTCAGGATTTTTTCTGGGGGGGCACAAGGGTCTGACAAGTCATCTCAAATTTGAGATTAAAAACAAAATACAACAATTACTGTAGAAAAAATTCTCTTTACTGTGATATGAAAGTCATTTTTATCAAATTAAATTTTGAGGCTCCGTAATACACGAAATAAAACAAACGTATTGATGACCCATTAAAAATTTTGTCTACGTTTTAAGCGTCTGGAGGGGACGTGCCCCCCCCTAAATCCGCCTATCTTGGGTTATAACGGGTTTACAGCATCAAATAATAATCACTTTTTATTTCACTTTTCTACGTTGATTACAAACTACAAAATATCACTTCATTACCTACCATTCCATGTAAAAAGAAGCAAAGAAATAAAAAAGAGGATAGTAGCATAATATTATACAAAAAGTGAATTGAAGTGGACGGGGTTCATTTCGGCCGGAACCGCGTTCCGACACCTCACAGGGAAAATGGGGTCGGGTCAAAAAAATTCATCGTTTTTATGATATTTGGTATAAAATGAGCCTTCATTTTAAATTTTATTGCAAGTTTTAAAAAAATCGGAAGTTTTAGGGGGGCTTATATTTTAAAATCGCGTGGATTTAATTTGCTGGCATGCGCTCCTTATTTGCCTTAGGGAAAACGTTGAATAAGTGATTTAATGGATATCTTAAGCCATTGGCTTATGCTTGTAGGATAATCATGAAAAACGCCTCCTTTCTTTTGAGTTATAAGCAATGAGTTACTTCGCTGAGCTGTTAATTAATTCTCATCTTATTTACAATTTAAAACATTTCCCTTGCATACGGATAGTATTCAGTACTTTGACTTGGATATTCGAGTATCCTAAGCAGTTGGGAAATGTAGGACGAATGGTCAGAAAATTATTTTCTCATCGATATGTTATTCAGTATTTAAAAAGAAAGCATAATGGGGAATTCCACAGAAAATGGATGATTATGCGATAAAAAATATCCTACGCGCCGATATTTTCATTGAAAGCAGTAAAATCCCACTTTGAAAATTGTATAGTAATCTTCCGCTCCAAATGACTCATCGCCATGTTTGCTGAGCGTGACGTCAGAGTCTAGTAAACGGCACGTTTACGTAGTGCCAGTAGAGTATTTGTCCTAGTTTTAGAAAAAATCTGCCTTTCAGTACTTTTTTCTCAGTACCTACAATTTTTTTTCATAACAATACATGTTAATTTCACCATCAGTCATATAAAAGTTTTATACTGAATAATCGACAGGTTTAAATAATGCATGCATAATGGAAGATGCACAGCGCTTATTACTTTTTCATCCTCCTCATTACTTTAAAATAATGGTTAATATGTGAGCAGTTATAATTTATTTACGAATGAACTTAGGACTAATTTATTCATCAACGGACATTGCTCGGATAATATAAGATTCCAGTTCCCGGCAAGTCAAACATTGAGTATTCCTTTCGCAGGAAAATTATCATTAGCATAATTACTTTTTTCCTTTTTTGTTATTGAATGTCTCTTCTTTCTCATCTCACACTAAGAGGATAATCATGCAAAACTTAACCACCCTAATGGGAGGTAATGGTTATAATTTAGGATACTTTTGCTGACAAGTGGAAGGGAAGGTCAAAAATAAGACAGAAAGGTTTTTCCCTTTGGTGAAGAATGCTTGAATTCAGTACAGGAGTTATTCTCTATAAATTAAATGTTAAGATATGTCATAGGTAATTGAACGATCTACGGCCGCTTAAAAGTTTAAATAAAATAGATTCCATAAGGCCGTACTCTTTGCTGGGCAAAAAGGTGGTGTGGGGGCTGTGTGGGAAGTTAGAAGGATGACAGTCAAGAAAAATAAAAAAATATAAAACTAGGAAATGTACACTCACACTCAAGCACCTGGCGAATTTGCTCTAAGGAAATAAATTCCGAGTAGGTCTCAATCTTACACACACTCAGGTTAACGAAGCTTCCGCTTGGGCCAGTGGCCCACTCACACCAAAGAAATAGGCAAAAATTATTAAAACTAACAGTAAGACATGCACGCTTACACTCACGCACCTCGCGAATTTGCTCTAAGGAAAGAAATTACGCGTCCGTCCCAATCACACGTACACACTCAGGTTTACGAAGCTTCCGCTTGCGCCAGTGACCCACTCACTCCAAAGAAATAGACAAAAAAGTTTTAATTTTAATTAAGTTTTGTATATCACCCCAATGTCATCTTTCTAACTTTCCGCACCCACCCCACCTTTTTGCCCAGCAATGGGAATGGCCTTGAGGATTTTTTTCTTTCAAGTGGAGATATGTGCTCACCAATTCGAATGCGCGTTCGCTTCCTCCGCTTGGTTTGTATTACGGTCAATGTAAAAATTGAAGTCAACTGATTCTGGCGAGATATAACGAAATTTCGAAACATAAAAATAAAATGTAATAACACTTTTCCAAAATTGTTTAAATGCGTACGACGCGTTTCGGCTTATACAATTATACCAGATGATACTCTGTGAGCCGAAACGCGTCTTACACATTACAACAGGGTGGTTTTCTGTTTCTTTTTTATTGCATAAATCGAAAGATTATTACTCCTGGAGTACGAATTTCACGATTTTAGATTTTTAAATGACGATATCTATTTTTCGCGATCAAATTATAAGTGAAAATTTTCATTTAATCGAGCGAAAACCCGATGGCTAAGTATGAATGCTGCGAAAAACCCGTGTGACGTCATTCTGGTTCCGGCTGCCGCAGTATGAGGTCACCTTGATGCGAGGCTATGAGCGCCGCCACGATGCAGGCTGCTAGCAGGTAGCAGGGTACCCTGCTAGCAGATAGCGCTTGGTTTAAAGAAGGATTATTTTCATATATTATCTTTTTATATATATTATCAAACGAAAGAAAAATTTTCCGACCATATACAATTATATAGTTGATTATTATGAGATGTTTCCCTGAGCTCTGTGCCACATGCATGCATTGGCAAAACTGCTGACTACTCGTATAGCATCTGGGCCCCTGTGACGTCACTTGCAGTGGAATCGCAATGGTCGCCAATCTGACCTTTTTCAAATGAGGTTAAACTTGACCATTGACCATTCGTCTAAACTAGGATTTCTAAAACCAAATAAATTGTATATTATGAATCACCAATGGTGGGTAACGAATTGAAATCAATGCCTTTCGTTTTCCTTGATGAAGGAAACTACTCTATTATTGTGGAAAAGTGCACTTGCATTTTATATTAATTCAAAGTAAAACTTTTACGCTACACACAATTTTCAGATAGTACAAAGAATAATGTGCGTCAATAATAAAATTTTTAAGACTTACTTTTACAAATTTAATTAGCTAATAAATACTACTCAAGTACTTTAATAGCACGTATTTTATTTTACTATAGATATATATTTCTAAAGAATTACTTCAGAAATGGAATAAATATTTTGTATTATTTGCATAATTCAAATATAAAAAATAGAAAAATCCTAATAAGCAAGTGGAGAAGAGGCTCGAACTCTGTTTTGCCTCTATTGATTGAAGGGCTTAAAAAGGCCAAAAATGAGCTATGTAAAGGCCCTTATACACCGTAAATGATCATGCGAATTAAATCATTCGCAGTACAGAAAAATTCGCGAATTATCTGTCATACGCATAATCATCCAATGAAAACTAGAACTTGTCCTATTTTTACTCGCATTATATCGTGAATAATTGCACTGCGGATGATTTCATTCTCATGAGCATTTAGCATGATCAATCACCGTACGTAGCGACATTAATACTTGAAGGCTTCCGAAATGTATAAACGTAGTCATGCGTGATAAGTTACGTAGAATAGTAGGTTAAATCATGAGCTTTTACAGTTTGTTTGTTTACATACAAAAAATGAATTTCTTCCTAAACGAAGTTTACTATATTTTTGTGATAATCCTTCGTTATTAGTTCGTGTGACAGCGTTGTCGAATAGTGTTTAACTTGTCTACAGGACTTCCGTAACAGATATTGCAGCGACTAAAAACAACCCACCTTTAGACTCCCGTTCCCGTCCATCGGCTGTCTACATGACGAGGCTGTCTACGTTGAGGTGATGGAGGTCTCGGGGTATCCTGTTTGGAGATAATGACGGGGTCAAGGCGATTTTGGCCCGGGATTGGATGAGACCCGAGTGGGTATTATCTTACTGCCAGGGGGACGTGACATAGGATATGGTAAGCAATGATGGGAGACGTGAATGTCAGGGAACGCATAATATCAGGCATGGTACGACCATACGCAGCGTTGGTCCGTATCGTGTCTCGTAAAGCTGCATTCATGGGCGTACCCAGCGGGGGGCAGGAGGGGGCAGCTGATCCCCTAGAAACAAAATTAATTTAGTTCAAAACGAAAGTTTTGAACGAATTTTCTTTAAATCCAAGAAAAGTGATATTAGTATAAAACATCGTGCGAAATGCGCACGATGACCGGAAATCGGGGGATCCGGGTTCGAATCCCGGTCAAGGCGAATGATTTTTTTCTCTGTGGATCTTTCGCACTATTTGTGCATTGCGGGTGACTCCCGTAAAAGTTATCACCGCGGCTAGTCCCGGTATACTATAAAAAAGTATAAAACATGAAATTACCTCAACACAATTATTATAAATTGAGACAACAAGAAAACAGGATCTTCATGTGGTCTCCAAGGTCATAAGACCCGAATTGAGAGCCACCCAGTGGCGTAGCCAGGGGGTCCGGACCCCCCCCCAAATATAAACTCTTTATATTCTCTTCATAAAAGAAAAAAAAATATTGAAAAATCATGAATTTACAAAATATTTCTTTAACAAATGAAGATTTTTCGCTTATGCAAATTGTTAAAATTAGTTTAAAACACAATACTTAGTACCCCGTTTTCTTAAAATTTCCCCCCTCCCTGGTTTTGGACCCCCCCCCCCCCCCCCCGAACGAATTTCCTGGCTGCGCCCCTGGAGCTACCGGCAAATTACAAAAAAGTATGCTCTTAAAATAAAATCAGTTGCTGTTAATGCCTATATAGTTGCATTGTGCGTACAGTTAAAACAAATTTTTAACACTTCTGTTTTAAAACATTTACTCAACATACCATGGAAATTTCAGTATGGTGGCGTAAGTTCTGAACGCGTTATTCCATACAAGAGAAGGCAAAACAGGCTCGCCAAAAGGAAGAAAACTGGTCTCTCTAACTCTATCCCGTTCTCATCTTTCATTTATTACGAATTCACTTTAATTCCCTAGAGAATTTCAATATCAACGCCTCCATTTTATGAAAGGTGGTTCTTGTGGTTTAATGGAGGGATATTTCTTTCCTGATGAATCAGAATTCGCTGAGTCGGGAAATCGATAGCCGATGCTTGTATAGGAGACGAAAATAGATCCAACGGAGAGTCGAATGCTTTGTTTACTGTACAATAATGGGAATAAAATAAGTGAAGAGCATCACCTTTCGAAAATGTACCTTAATCCTTTTGTAGATAAGATGACGTCACGTACTCCTGTCTAGCGGGTCACCGCTTCTCCCCTACTCCTCGTCCTCGCGGATCGATCTCAAGCGTTTTTCTGCTTTTTACAATATTATGAGCGTTTCCTCTATCAATGAGCGGTTACCCCGATGCGAGTAAACCAACCTGAACTTCGAGAACGTCACCAACTCCTGATAAGTGGTTGGAAACGTTGAAGTTATTTTTACATTTTAACATTTTGAGAGAAATGCCATCGAGGAAAATTTTTTCGTCGGGTTGATAGTTGCTTTAGCAAATAGTTCCAATGCAAGGGTTTCAAAGTCCGATCCTTCATAAATATCGTGATAAATGTCAGGGCAGCAAAAAAACTTTTAACGTGGGAGCACATCTCAATTATATATTTCATTAACAGAATGGGTCCGACAGCACTTCCTTGTGGTACACCGGATGTCACCTTAGCATATATCTTTTCCTTCCATCTACGATTTTTTTTTATAAATTGCGATTTTAGATCTGATGTGTGACTATGTATGAAATGAAAATGATAGATGTTGTATCTTCAAAGGAAAGGTTAAATTAATTATTTATTCATCGCTCGTGGTAATAACGGAGGCACGATGGAGATGAATCGCACCCGTGTAATTGAGGTCTTGCTCGCGCCACCTATTAAAATTCTAAACTATCATAAAGTTTAATAAAATGCATTGTAATGGCAATAATGAAACTGGTGCATGACAATTGTCATTTTACAGGAAAGGAAAAGCATCTTAACTCAGGTAGTTTCAAAATACATAACATTTTTAGCAATACACAGCTCGTGATATGTAACGTAAAGTAGATTCAGCAAAAATCTTTATCAATAGTAGGTATAATTAGCTCGTGATATGTAACATTAAGTGGATTCAGCAAAAAACATTATGGTATAATATGTTCTAGAAAAACGGTTAAAACCTGGATTTAGCCTTTTCTCAACGCCTAAATCTCATGTATTTTGTTAAATCTGTAACGCCATCCGACTTAAAGCCCAAATTAGGAAGTAGGTACCGAATTACCTCCCAGAATGAACGTCGTCGTGTTTTTGGTGAAGTTGTAGGGAGTTGATGTTCTGCTGTTGAGATTGAAGACGCGTCTGTTGGACGAATGTGAGTGAAGTTGGAGGGAGGTCTGGCACGCTGCAGTCTGGTCGGGACGGATGCCGGGGGAGCGGAGCCATCTGCGAGGAACGTGTGCTGATGTGTACGTGGGGAGGGGAGCGTCTCATTTTAGCGGGTGCGGAGCGTCTCAGGAAGGGCGGAGGGGGAGTTGGCAAGAAGGAAGAAAATAGATAGCACTGGGCGAGGGGACGCAATCACTGGTCAATATCAGCCATTTCTCGGCTCCTACATGCGGTTGATGCCAGGGATGCCGACTTAAAAAAATATTGGGGGGGCCCAAACCGAGGATCTTGCCCCGGGAAATTTTAATAGTGAGTTTTAATTTTTTTTTAAGCATTTTAGAAAGGTCATATGATCGACATATGAACCCTGATAACTCGAATCTCGATATCTGGACACTCCGGGGAAAATCGACAAGCCTGACACATTTTGTCCTCAAATCCATAACGAATTTTTGAGGGGGCTCGGGCCCCCTCAGGCCCCATTGAGTCGGCGCCACTGGCTGATGCAGTGGCGGCGCGTGCATATACGCTCGTTAGCAATTGGGTGGTTTCCTATTATTTTTTTATTGCCTGAATCGAAAGATTATTACTCCTGAGGTACGCATTTCACGCTTTTAGATTTTTAAATGACGATATGTATTTTAAGATGAAAAGTGAAAATTTTTAAGCGGGCGAAAACGCGGCGGCTAAGTATGAATGCTGGGAAAAGCCCGAGTGACCTCATACTGGTTTCCGATGCCGCCGTGTGAGGTGACTTGGGGCGAGGACATGAGCGCCGCTACGATGCAGGCTACTAGCAGGTAGCGCTTTGCTTAAATAATAATAAAATGGTTGGTGGGATACGCAATATTGTTGAGTCATAGGGATACAAGTGAATCACTGAATATAAGTATATATTTTTAGTTATCCGTGATTCGCTGCAACAACATAGTGCACCCCACCAACCATTATATGCATTCATTTCCAAAATTTAGGGGGTGAAAGCCATGGGGTACAAATGATTTTTTTGATCAGAGTTATCTACAGAAATTGATTTTCAAAATGTACAAAAACTTGCTGGCTGAAGCCCACGAATGAGTCTCTGTTCTTTGCTGACATCGAGCGGAAAGTCAAGTTCACAACTAAATATGTAGTCGATCTCGTTCATTTTCTTTACCTAATTTCTGTACTAACTCCGTTTAGAAAGAAAGAACCAGAAAAGAAATCACTTACACCCCTTGGCTTTTCACTCGCCCACTTATAAGAATTGCACTTGTTCCCCTTGGCTTCCAAAGTTCCCCTCATTTCATCAATCCTCGGGAAGCTAAATCACCGATACAGATCAGGCTCTAAGCCAGCTTTTTTTTTTTAAACACGCTTGGTGCTCACTAATAGGTTGGTTTCCTATTATTTTTTTATTGCCTAAAGCGAAAGATTATTACTCCTGGAGTACGTGTTTCACGCTTTTAGATTTTTAAATGACGATACCTATTTTTCGCGATTAAATGAAAAGTGAAAATTTTCAAGCGTGCGAAAACGCGACGGCTAAGTATGAATGCCGGGAAAACTCCCGTGTGACGTCGTTCTGGTTCCCGCTGCCGCAAGTGAGGTGACCTTAGGGCGAGGCATTGAGCGCTGATACGACGCAGGATGCTAGCTGGTAGCAGAGTACCATGCTAGCTGGTAGCGCTTGGCTTAAATAAGGATTATTATTGCCTTATCAAACGAAGAAAACTTTCCGACCTTAGACAGTTTTAATAGATGATTATTAAGACATTTTTCCCTTAGCTCTGTGCCTCATGCATGCATTGGTAACCTCAGACGATGTAAAACTCCTATCTACTCGTATAAAAACTAGGTCCCTGTGACGTCACGTGGAGTGGCATCGCATGGGCGCCAATCTGGCCTTTTTCAAATGAGGATAAAATTGACCCTTGCCATTCGTCTAAACCGGTATTTCTAAAACCAAATAATTTTTATATTATGAATACACTAATGGTGGGTAACGAATCGCAATCAATGCCTTTCGTTTTCTTTGATGAAGGAAACTACCCTATTATGAGAAATAGATTGATGCGCACAATATGTGAAGATACATCCGATTCTTTTGTGCCCGTCCATACTACGAACCCATCACCAAATTTTTATTCGCCCGGTGCCCCTAATAATTCATGCAATCCTATTCAGAAGGACCTGTTCCCGTACTAATTCCGGGAATCAAGGCCCACATCCACCTGCGCGATGAACCTGCCCTCTGGCGGCTATACCAGCATCACTGACCATCCCCGACCCTTTCCCCTTCCCTCCTGAATGCTTAGATGGATCCCTTCCCCCTGTCTGGCTGCCCTTAAAGCCCTGATGTCTTGTCCCCCCCGTAGCCCTTGTGTTCATGGCACGGGGGAAGGGGGGGAAAAAGCGTAAGGGGAAGACCCAGAGAGGTTTTTGGGAAGGGCGGTCGAGCTGGGATAATGATGGTCAGTTCTTGGAAAACTGAGTTCGGTTCTCCGAAACATTTTCCTCAAGACAGTGGTGCCTCAGAAAAGAGGTATCTTCTCCCCAACCTTCTCCCGTGAAGTTTCCTTGAAAACTGAGGAGCCATCTAACGTACCACGTTTGGAAAGAGAAAAGTCCCGCCCGATTGCTGTGTGATCAGCGGGCTTCCTTTTTGAGGCGAAATGGGAGAAAATTCGTTGTTACTGTACCTCATATCAGAAAATATCTTTAACATTAAACAATTTTAATTTTTCCTGGTGAATACTTCTGACGAATATTTCTCTGGTTCGCAGCCAGGTTAATGCTTTTATACAAGCCGACGTTTCGGGAGACGACTTGTCTCCCAAAGCCGACGTTTTGGTAGACAAGTCGTCTCCCGAAACGTCGGCTTGTATAAAAGCATTAACCTGGCTGCAAACCTGAGAAATATTCGTCATCTTTAACATTGTTTTATATTGAGTCTTTATTATTCTTATTTATTTATTGTATTCATTCACATACCACTGAAAATAGCACGTATTTGCCTTTCATATTCTTTTTTTTATCAACGAGATAACAACGCACACGAATTTAACGTTCACGAATTACTATCCTCTGGATGGGGGCATCCTACCCAGGCTGGACTCGAACACGTGACCTCGCGTTTGGCAGGCGAGGTCTTTTTTCCCTTCAACATTAAAGAATTGGAATAAATGGCACAGCAGTCAAATACCTCCAAGGTGCATCTTTTTTAATTATCTATTTTTTTATGGGTAGTGGCGTTCAAACACCACACGCCTGTTAAGGTGGCTTAGTAGCAGAGATACATGACTGTCGCGGAAGAAAAAATGGAATAAATGCCGATTTTGGCTCCTATTGCCTTGAAACAATAGTTTTTCCTGGTGCTACAAATTATTGATGCAGCGCGCCACTTCTTGACACGTTAACGTAAGAGTAAGTTTGTTCACTTTAACAGACACTTTACTATAGTTGGACACAAAGAAAGGCCATCAATATCGTATGATGTTTATAGCCGATGGAAAATCAATAACAACAAGTCTTACGAAGTCTCGTTCGAGGTTAATGTTTGAAGTTAGTCCATATTTGAATGTGTGTTCCCTTTAGACCATATAAACTAAATATATGGTCCAAGGTGCTAACTGATTAGCTAATTTCCTAGTCTGTGAAAAGTTACAACCGCTCTTCAAAACTTAGTTAGAGGGTGGACACATTTGAGTGGGTTCGCACCATTTTCCCATTATTTCAGCGTTCATTTCATCATCCTTCACCTTTCTGATATTAATTCCGGTCGAAAGCGACAGCAAACTGAATCATTCTTCTTCCCTCATGGTCGCGAAGGAAACGAGATGCTGGTCGTAGCAGGGGGCTGATTCAACGCTCCATACCCTCTTTCCCTGCTCCGGCTCATATTTTTCTTCTGGTTCGGCACGGAGGGGAGCAAGGCAGCCGGACGCCCGTAATGTGTTTCTTTAATGGAGCGAAGGAAGACTACACAAGAGGCGGGAGGCTGGCGAAAGTATAACGACGGTCAGGAAAAAGGAACGTTCGACTCCTGTTAATACATTGCATACGGATGGCGAGAATTCTCATCATTTTTTCCCCGAACGTTCCAGACGGATAACGAAGATTCTCCTCATTTAGGCGCATCAACCTAAACAATTTTAAAGTGTACAATACGGATTCGTTAGTACGTTTTCAGTTGTTGCTCCTTATTCATAATGAATTGATGCATCATAACGTTTGATTGGGTAAAGTTATATACTAAACATTTGCTTACCCCGGTACGCAACGTGCTAAGAATCACCGAGTAAAAATTGGAGCTTCATGTACATAGGTGGATCTAGTGGGGGGGCACGGGGGCACGTGTCCCCCCTCCCCCCAGACCCATAAAAATATGCAAGATTTTTAATGCGGTCCCATTATCATTGCGTTCGTTTTGTATCATGAGGTACCCTTGTGCCCCCCAGAACAGAATCCTTGATACGGCCTTGCTTGTGTCCCCCCCCCCCCCCCCAGAATGAAATCCTGGATCCGCCCCTGTTCATATAGCTATGCATACCAGGGTTGGCAAGTGAAATGAAACGAAAACGTTTTGTTTCGACCCGGAGAGAAACGAAAATACGAGGCCTAGATTTAATTTCGCTCCCGCATGAAATTAAAATCATCAAGGAGTTTAGTTTCGACTTTACTCCCGGGAACGTGACTAAATTAATCGAAACTCCGCTGTTCACAGTTCCCTGGTACGAAACAATTGAAATTTACTGGTTTTGACTTTCGTTTCGTTTCACTTGCCAACCCTGATCCAGACACATGCAATAAGAGGTTCAGAAAATACCGGGAACTAAATTTTCACATTTTTCGCGGGTTTGTAGAGTCCAATTATCATTTTTTTACCTTATCCCTGAAGTACGATGACATTTTCAGCTGTGTTCATTGTTTACTTTGTCTTTGGCAGCCTCAAAGGTTCATCATCATCATCATCACTGGTCAACAATCCTAGGATTGGTTTGACGCAGCTCTCCACTCAGTTCTCCCATCAGCTAATCTTTTCACACCTACGTATTTCTTCTCTTTCACATCTCTCTTTACTTGTTCCATATATTTTGTTCGAGGTCTTCCTTTTCCATTCTTGCCTTCCACTTGTCCTTCGACGATTGTCTTCATCAGGCCATCATGGCTCAAGATGTGGCCTATAAGGTTGTTCCGTCTTCTTATTAAGGTTTTCATGAGGCTTCTCTTCTCTCCTGCCCTTCTTAGGACTTCCTCGTTACTAACTCGGTCGATCCATTTGATTTTCATCATTCTTCTGTAGCACCACATTTCAAAGGCCTCTATCCTTGCTTTCTCCGCTGCGGTCATTGTCCATGCCTCACTTCCGTATAGGAGCATACTCCAGATGTAGGTTCTTATAAATTGTTTCTTTACTTCCATATTTAAGTTTCCCGCTGTAAGCAGGTCTTTTTTTTGGTGGAATGCTCTCTTCGCCTGGGCTATTCTGCTGATAATTTCTTTCTTCCTCAAAGGTTATACGTATTTTTTTATTAGTTCGGCGATTTTCGGTTCACACTTCATCATTTGTTCGTGAATGTTTGGCCAAAAAACGATACAAAATAATATGGCGATGTCCCAGGCTCTGTATTCGCCAGGCATGGTTCCGAATAATATTGCCATTGCGTTCGAATGCGTTTACGTACGAATAATGATTAGTTTTAATGAGATGGACGATTTCACATCTAATCGCGTTCATTTTTAAGTAAACTTTGTACTTAGCAATAAACAATCACTTGAAAACGGTGCAGTATCAATACGTAACAACTAACTCGGGAATTCACTCTCTCCCCTTCTTATTTCCGAGAGACGTAGTGAAATCAACTAATTCGCAACCGTTTGCTCTTCAGAATCTGGTGGGAAGGGTTTATCGGCGCGAGGTGGATAGTCGGTGCGGTACGGTTGCCGATCGATTGTTGGAAAAGCCCATACCGATCGGTGCGAACCAACAAAATGTAAAATATATCCCAGTGGTGGATTTAGGGTGGGAGGCTCAATACACCCCTGATATGGCCAGGGGAGGATTCAGTATCAAAATTTGGGGGGAGGGTGGTCAACACTCGGGTCCGGGGAGGATGGAATATCCCCCGGGAGAGAGGGGCGTTCTCCCGTGTAAATTCTTTAGGATTGCCCTATTTTTAACGCATTTTGGAGCGTAACATTTCATTTTTGATCTTAACAACAGATAAAATTTGAACAATTATAGACTTTTTAGAATACAAAAACTAATAAAATAACAAAAATTAAAAATATTTGATAAAATTTGGATGGGGGCTATTACCCCTGAGACTACCCCCCTGGATTCACCACTGGATATGCATTCCGGCCGCCGAGAGTTGTCCGATGACAGGCAGAAAGGTCTCTTTCAGGGTAGGGGGCGAGGTTGCCAGCTCAGAAATGGTAACGCCCACCTCACATGTAAACAAAAGGGTTCCGTGAAGAAAGCAGCCAGGAGCAGGACGAGTTGAAGACCCAAAGGGAGAATTCTTTATTGTGGTGATACGAATAAAGGGCTTGTCTTGGTGGTTCAGGCAAATTTCGGTTCTTCATATGCATTTGACAACGTTGTATGACTAGGCGAGGGTGTGATGTGCATTTGTAGGACAGTGATTGGCTGCAAACAGTGCTGGCGCAGGGATCTCTGGCCCCTCCTTTTGCGCTGTCATCGGACAACTCTCGTCGGCCGGACTGTAGTCCTTGTACATTTCGTAGGCTACGAACTCGGCTTCGGTATTCGGTGTGAGGAAGGACTGGATTGCAAGGCGGTCGACTCGTGCGCGCCGACACGCCGCGCCGCTGCGAATATAACAGTCGGGGTCACCACCCCCACCCATTCCTAATCCCTCCCCCCTCCAGCCGCTTAGTTTCAAAATGCCCTCCCCCACCCCCTCCCACCCTCACGCCATCCCTTTCCCCTCCGATCGCCGGATAATGTCGCAGGGGGAGCGAAGCGTGAAGTTTCCAGGGTGCGGAAGAATGGTGAATTTAAGCGAGGGGTTGTGAAAAGGGTGTTTTTTTTTTCTCCGGTCCTGAACCATATATATTGGGCAGGGGCTTAAAGGGAGGAGCACCCCCTCCCCCGCCAAAAAAAATTGTAAATTTATTCTAGCGTTTTAGCAATCTACCAACTTAGCTTAGAACTATCGTAGTATATTTCTATCAACGCATTACTCTCTCCGGCCTTACTTTTTTAAATTAACCCTTTCTAACTGTGCTGTAACTAACCAGTGCTGTTGAAAGAATTTAAATCTAAAGAGTTCTCATGTTGAAAATGTGAACATGTTTTTCTCATTCATAATAATTGTGGCAACTACAAAATTTCACCATTAAACTTCACAGCACAAAAGAACACGTGGTTTTTATCTTTTCTGAATGCCGCTGAAAATGTATACATTTTTTAATGTTACTTACTTAAAATATACATTGGTTTATAATGGGTTGATTTCACATTAATTTTAAATACTGAACACAATATGACGTTACGCCTTTTATTAGGCTATTTAACATAATAGGGTAGTTTCCTTCATCAAAGAAAACGAAAGGCATTGATTGCGATTCGTTAGCCACCATTACTGTATTCATAATATACAAATTATTTGGTTTTAGAAATACCGGTTTAGACGAATGGCTATGGCCCATTTTTATCCTCATTTGAAAAGGGCCAGATTGGCGCCCATGCGATGCCAATCCACATGACGTCACAGGGACCTAGTTTCTATACGAGAAGATAGGAGTTATACATTGTCTGAGGTTACCAATGCATGCATGAGGCGCAGAGCTCAGGGAAATATGTTTTAATAATCACTTATTAAAACTGGCTGAGGTCGGAAAGTTTTCTTCATTTGATAAGGTAATAATAATCCTTATTTAAGCCAAGCGTTACCAGCCAGCAGGGTACTCAGCTACCCGCTAGCAGCCTGCGTCGAATCAGCGCTAAGCCTCGCCTCAAGGTCACTTCACAGGGCGGCAGTGGGAACCAGAAATACGTCACACGGAGAGATTTCCCGGCATTCATACTTACGCGTCGCGTTTTCGCGCGCTTGAAAATTTTCACTTTTCATTTAATCGCGAAAAATAGATATCGTCATTTAAAAATCTAAAAGCGTGAAATTCGTACTCCATGAGTAATAATCTTTCGATTTAGGTAATAAAAAAATAATGGGAAACCACCCTATTGGATCTGAGGTTTCCGCGGTGTTTCTCCACAGAAACGACCTGCGACCCCCCAAAGCTCCTATATAGCGCGGCTAATTACAACGCATCGACACTTCTGACCTGAAGACGCCAGGAAAAAATGTCATCGCCTTTAGATAAGACTACGGGGAGGAACGCCGGAAAGCTGTTATCAATGTTTCTTACATTTGCCTTGCTTCATCCACCCTAGTGGCGGTAAGATACGTATTTAAAATAATTGATAAATACTTAAAAGCCACTTGTCTTCGCATAGCAGACCTCACTGTATATTACAGTGACGAATGATGATAAAATTTTAACCATGGACTACGTACTTGAAAATGATGGTATATTAATATGCAGAAAATTCCTGACCTAATTTCACGTTACCCCGAAGCTCCTAATGATTTCAACTTTAAAAAATTTACTTGTTGGGACAAATAATTTTCCATAGCAACGCATCTACTCTTTACGGTGATATCATGCCGAGTCACGCTCATCAACGCCATGTTGGTGAAAACATTTTCACTCGACTCCAAGCTCTATGACTTCAAATTTACTATACTGCCGATTATTGCCCGGACACATGCTGCTTTTTTTTATTGCTCAAGGCTTCTCCATCTATCAACGTCTTTCTTCTCTCTAAACAAAACCTATTCAAACAATCGTCATTTTGGAAATGAACAACAATCTTTTTTTTCTTCTTATCTTGACCTCGTTTAATACATGTTAAAATATTTCCTGGATTTTAGGTCAATTTATGTTATGCAAACAAGTTATAGGCAACGTTTCTGTTTATTAAAAACCATCATCAGGGCTTAACTTTGTGCATATTTAACTTTGTACAATAAATATGTACAAAGTTAAGCCCTGATGATGGTTTTAAATTAACGGAAACGTTGGCTATAACTTGTTTGCATAATATACGTTGACCTAAACTCCAGGACATATTTTAACAACGATCTTATTAGATGCCTAGAAGCTGTATTTCCCGTGGCCCAGTCTAATTACTGTGCAGAATTTTTTAACTACAGAAACTTTGAGCCAAGCGCTCCGATTGACCGCGAGTTTGCCCTGTTGCCAGATGCTCATGACGAATGCAAAGGCAAATGCAGGCAAAGCATTCATGAGTCGTGTAAAGTTTTCGTTCCATCTGGCAACAGGGGAAAACTCGCGGTCAATCGGAGAGCTTGGCTCAAAGTTTATGTAGTTAAAAAATTGTTCGTTTTCGATCTAAACATCATCAGAAATTTTGGTTCCTACTAGCAATAGCTATCATGATTAAAACTTCGTGACACAAATTTCCTCTGCCCTGTATTTCACAGTTTTCATTAATTTTGTTTGAAACTGTATTTTTCTCTCCCGACTCGGGGCCGTTAAATTCCGGGAGGGAAAGGTAATTGACAGGACAAGCTTTGCGAGCTCGAACGCTATGGAATGAAATTGGGCGGTTGGGAGAGGATTGGAGGTAAAGGGAGATGGATATAGTCGCCCACCTTGTATTCTCCTCTCCCCCCTCAAACCTAGTAATCGCTAGTGGCGACAATAGGGGAAAATCGGAATGCAAAAAAAACAAAAGAAGCCCAATGTGCGCCCAGGGAAAGGAGGAAAACAAAATGCGAAAAGGAAGGGTCGTCCTTAGGCGTTGAGGATCGGAACATTCCGCCCAACGGTGAATTGACCCAATTCACCCAAATCCCAAGACCAAGTTTTCTGAAGTCGATTTGACCTCATAATCTGGATTCTGAAAGTATTATACAAATACCCTTTTTAAAAATCTTTATAAAAATACACTGGGTGAAAAAACTTGGCGAGGGCACTAATTTAAATACAGGCGGAATAGGCACTAATATAATTAATATTTTTATGTTCATTTAAAGTATAATGAGGCGCTTCCTGAAAAGGCAATGAGTGTCTTAGCGAAACCTTATTGAGATTTTGATTGTTTGTATAATTATTAAGATTGGAATAGATGTAATGTTTGTAACGTAATGATGTATGTATGTAATTATTGTAAAAGTAATATTTTAAAGCCAACTTTGGTTTTTCTGATTTCTGAAATTTTTGTATATTAATCTATGAAAATTTCACACGATGTTTATAATATTTTTTGTAGAAACGCATGCGCAATAAAATGTATGTCATATTAGCTTTTGTTATTTTCTTGAATTTACCGTCTTTTCTGCAGTTGTATGAATTTGTGTATATATTTTACGCATAAAATAAATTGTATTCCTTCCTTAGCAAAAAATACATGTAATACTGTGTTATTGGATGCAAATGGGTTGATGAGTTAACCCATAAGATGAGCACCTGTGGGGGTAACCAAATAATATATTTAATAAAGGATTCAATAAACATCCATCATTAATAATTCCGCAAACATTTTTTTTAACTCTAAGTAAGAATAAGCTGTTTATAGCGCATAAGGTGAAGAATAAAAGCCGAAACATAATAATGAAGCGCATAGTAACAAAACTTACCAGTATATTCTGAATGAAGTAAACCAAAGATATTGAAAAATATGTATGCGTATACGTCTAGTCCCATTATGTACTTGAACCCCAAGTTTTATGTTATAATATCGTATTGATTCTTAATTATTATATTGTATTTTTTATTGCAACTCACGTCGCGTCGTATCTTCAAGGCAGTAATTGTATCAATGTGAATGCTTAGTTTCTGGGTGATTTCTTTTGATTGTAGATGCTTTATGAGTTGATTTATTAGTCATAAATTATGGTTTTGTATAGGTAATGCACGAAATCGGTTGATGCTAGAAGTTGCGCCAATTATTCAATAGTTTATATTTGTTTTCTCAAAACTAATTTAGTATTTATATTTTTCTAAGAATTATTTGTTTCCAAGTTTCTCTATTTAAAGAATTTAAAGTTGATTTAGCTTAATAAATATCTAGTATTTTTATAGATTTTATGGTATAATGGACCTGAGGTCTTGGGATAATAAACCTATTTTTTCTATCTATCCATCTGTCTACATTAAACTCCCAGGATATTGCCCGTCGGATTTCGATTTTCAGCGCCTAATAAACCGAAGTTAGAATCATTTTTATTGATAGCCCATGAATATTCCCCAAAACTTCTTCTTCAAGGACATTAGCTTGACATTTTCTACGACAGTAAGCTCGTTTACCGAATACATATTAATGATGAAAAGTTCCTGGAGTATAGGTCGAATGACGCAAAAGGTTTTTGCCAACGTTTCGGTTTATTTCAAAACCTTCCTCACGTCTAATTTTTGCACATATTTGTTTATTGATTCAATACGTTGGCAAAAAACTTTTGCATCATTTGACCTATACTCCAGGAACTTTTGATCATTAATTAAAAGGGGTCAAGGCAAGAGAAAAAAATGAATACACATTACGATTAATTCCTACCCTGCCCATTTTTCGTTTTGAGGATAGTATTTTTCGCAATTTCGTTTAAATTTATTGGTAATAATGCCGTGGAAAAATTCAAAGAATCAGTCACGACAAGCACGTTCCCTTCACAGAGCTAATCTACGTCAGTCGGGATGGTAACGTTTTATGTTCGCTATTGACCGGTAGCCGATTTAACAGCGGTGCATATATTTCATATCCGACTTACGCCTAATCCGACTTACGACCTAGTCTTCCGGTCGTATACTGTTCTCAAGTCGGGAAATGCATCTAAACTACTTGCTTCCTCTCGGCAGTTGGCTACGCTATAATAGATGGAGAATTTTGAGTTTCGAAAATTTTTCTTGTCTTTTAGGTGATCTTGGAGGAGGTATTTAATAAACATCCCTCATTAATAATTCCACAAACATTTTTATTAACTCATAAGTAAAAATAAGCTGTTCATAGCGCCAGTGGCGGAACTAGGAATATGCTTTGGTGGCGGGAGGGGGGGGGGAGGAAATGAGAGGGGACGGGGATGGGCGACATCCAACCCACCACCATTTTTTTCAGGAATTTCAGGAAAAATTACTTGCCTGCAAATACATTTTACATAATTTTAGCACTCAAAATGTTGGTTTCATTAAAAGGTTACGTTCAAATTTACTATAATTCAAAACTTTACAATAGTTTTGAATATTATTTTTATTTCTCTGAGGCTTTGGGTGGGGGGATCTATCTCCCTATCATCCCCCCCCCCTTAGTTACGCCACTGCATAGCGCATAAGGTTAAAAACAAAAGCCGAAGCATAATAATGAAGCGCATAATAACAAAACTCAGCATTGAATTCTGAATGAAGTAAACCAAAAATGTTGAAAAATATGTATGCGTATACGTCTAGTCTCATCATGTACGTAAATCCCAATTCAGTGAATTTTTTTGTCGTTTCTCGTCAGTGGCGTAGCCAGGAATTTCGTTCGGGGGGTCCAAAACCAGGGGAAAAAGTTTTTGAAAAACAGGGTGCCAAGTAATCTGTTTTAAACTAATTTTAACACTTTTCATAATCGAAAAAACTTTATTTGTTGTAGAAAAATTTTTTAAATTCATGATGTTTCAATTTTTGTTTTCTTTTATGACGGAAAATAATTTTGTTTTTATATTTCGGTGGGGGTCCGGACCCCCATGACCCCCCCCCTCCTGGCTACGCCACTGTATCTCTTCTCCTTCACCCCTAACGTATTAATCAGTCAGTCAGTGGTCGAAAGTGTGTTTTATATTCTGCTCTTGGGTTGTGTGTGTCGAATATACTAAAATATGCAGAAAAGTTTCTCGGGTTTTCCACTGGTTGATGTTCTGCACGTCTCCCGACGTTTCGAGCAGCGACTTGCTGTTCATCATCTCCTGAAAGATTCAGAAGACCCCAGCAAGTTGAACAAGAGCAACAGAGAACAGCAAGTTGCTGCTCGAAACGTCGGGAGACGTGCAGAACATCAACCGGTGGAAAACCCGAGAAACTTTCTGCACCTGATACGCCGGGAAAACTTAAGATCATGCATGCTAAAACTAAATTAATACAATCAGCTGGTTCACGATGAATGTCGGGGTGTAAAAGTAAACAATTCTGACTCTCTTTCGGAATTAAACTCCCGGGATACCGCCCGTCCGGATTCGAATCAATTCCCCTCGTCCCTTCAGTGTGTCAGGATGACCCCGCTATTATATAGCTGGACTCTCCCCATCTCCCCCACCCCCACTGCATGTACCCCCCCTTCCCTCCCCTCCATTCCCCATCCCCCCCCTTCTTCAGCCTTCCCCTACATCCCAATCCCGTTTCCCCCCTCCCACGCTCCAACCCTCTCCCCACCTACTTCCCCCCCCTCCCTTTCCTGCGAGTTTCTCCCGAGTTCAGTCGAGTGCGAGCCGTCTGAGGGGCATGACGTCGCGGACAGTGTCTCTCCTGTGACTTGCTTACCGGACTTGCGCCTTGATTGGAAAGGATACCTACCTTGTATACAACTATCTTCACCTCTACCTATCGTCGTCATCCTACCCACGCAGGACGATGCGTGGATTCGCTTAAATCTACCATCTACGTGCATCATCCTTGCGATTAAAGCGTGTTTATACAGCAAAAAAGAATCTTATACAATAAAGGGTGTCATTGATCATTATGTGAGTGTTTGAAAGTGTGTGGAGATTTTTGGAAACAGGGAAGAAGACCTCTCCAGAATCCAACCAAGAAAGGCGTTTTTCAGTTGGTTTTTTTTCTTCTTCTCTGTCGTTCTTTCTTCTAAAACGGCGCAAGAGAGATGGATCAATTTCGCGTGTGAAAAATACGTGTCCCAGAGTTGAATGAGGACCGTATCTTTTTTTTGTGTTTACTTCTTTATGTATATACATACCAGTGTTAACGTACTTGAGCGCAACGGTATGCTTACCGTCAGTTTACGAGAAGGGCAGGAAGCAAGAAGCTTAAATTAACTACAAAAAGTGCAAAAGGGGGATAGCAGTGTTCTTCATTTTTTTTCTTTTTCTTTAATTATTAATTTTTTCTAATAAGTCATCTGGGATAGTTCTTATTTCCATATTCGTCTTTATTAATTTCGTGTGTCCTCGCGTCGTAACGTTTGATATGGATGCTTACGAAGAGAGTTGCCGCTGGCGATTGTGGTAAGTTTATTTCTCCATTTCCTGTTTTATTATTTTTATTTTTGTGCGTTGTTTTCGCTCGAAGACGGTGTTGACTGTGCATCGTTTGATGTGTACTTTTTCCAACTTGGCGATCGTCTTAATCATGGGACTAGTAGTGCTTTTCCGGACAAGAGTGACGTGTCTCTCAATTCTTCGCTCGTTGAACGATCCGAGGAAAAATGTGACGAAGATCGTCTTTCCCCACGTGTATATTCCCATTCCGCCTTTCCTAGGTTGTTCATGCAGTGTTTTTCGTCGTAGAATCGATAAGTGAATTGCTATTGGTTTACCATGTTATCCGGGAATTTCGTGGAAGTGCTTTTTTTTAATCTTTGTATGAGGGTTTAATTTTTTTCCAACTAAGATAATCCCGAAGCTTTTTATTTCTTCCTATCTCTCGTCAGCACTTTCGAATTTTCACTCGCATGTTCCTACGTAGAAACTGCTAATATACTTACTTCCATTACGCGCATATCTGGCTTTACTGAAGGGGTAGATGGTCCAATTTCGAAGTACATAATGCCCAAACCGTCGCGATTCCGCGTAAGTATCGTATAAAGTACCTAAATTGTTCGCGTGTTATCTTAAATGGCGAATAAAAGTTAACCTAATTTTATTAACCGTGGTAATGGTTTTTTGGTGTGTTATCTTGAGTTACTTATCTTCATCACATCGTAATTAGACTACGATCGCGATTTTCAATTTCAAAAGTGATGTCTACCTCTATCGTAGAAATGTCGTGTCGCATTTTATTCGTCCGGTGCTGGCGTGTCATCGGAATTATTTTGGATTGATAACCTCATTATGTTACGTACCTCATTATTGTATCGTTTCTGCTCGTTCGCCTTGGGTGGTGATTCGTGTTGAGGTTTCTATTAGATCGTAAGTGTTACCGTCACGAAAATGGGATCGAGATATTATTCCGATTTCTTTTCATGTCTTGTGGATCAGTGTACGTGTCTGTGGATTAGTTTTGCCTGGAGGGTACTTACCAGACGATGCAATGTGTAGGGTTCATTATATGTCAGTAAAACTGTTCAATTAATGGATTTTCAGTGCTTCGCGGCGGCCGTAGGAATATGGGGGATAGGAATGAACCTGTTATGCACCACATGCTGCAAAGTAAGTGGGGACCATTCGAATGTTAATTCACTATGTCGTCATTTTCCGGAGTAGGTGGATTGACATTAGCTCAAAAACTGTTAGTGACTTGTTTCAGATACTTACGCACGCGTTTTATGCGACTAGTTTGATAGCTTCGTCCATGGTGGTTAGTGGAAGTCTCCTCGTTCACGTCCGCTTTCACGTATCTCGAACGGTTTGTATGAAATGGCGGCTCGTGTTCGTGAACGAAAAAGCCTAACCTCCCGAGCCGTGCCTATGCGCCCGTTGCTATGGCTTTTAGTCTTCGGTTCGTCGCTTATCACATCCGACGCGAGAGCATTGTTATCTCCTTAGCTACCGAAGGGGGACGCGGTTATGGGCAGTGTGGAAATTGCTGATGGAATAGCTGTTAATGGATATCGAGATGGTCGATAATAATTTGAATGAAGTTTTACATTACATCTTCGCCGCGGCAATGACTTAAAGTACGTTCATTCCGTTTCATCAAAGTGACGCCTGTTTAGCTAGGAATAATTGTCATGTCTGCATTCAGGAATCTTGCTAATTTTCATTAAATATCTTAGTACATATTAGAATGTACATACCATCTTTCAAGTCGTTTTCTTTCTTACGGGAATATGAGTACACAAGTTTTTTCTTGTTCTGAGAGAATCGGTTTTTCTCTCTCGTCCGTTCAGAAGTTAGACGCATTCCGTTACAGGTTCAGTAGGGTTAGTTTAGGTAGGTAACTCGTCAATGGCTTGGTTACCAGCGTTTCTTGTAACATTTTACTAAATGGGTTTGTATGCACTTGCAATCCGCGTCTTACGTAGATTTAGTGGGCTTGACGAATGATTTATTTCTCCATTTAACGCTTTTCGATCTGCATTTAACTCTTACGAAAGCTATTTATGAAGTTGCTACGGTTTTGTATTATCGCTCTGATTTATGGAACCACTTACCGTAAAAGGCTAACATCTCACAATCTTTTAATCCCTAATCGAGATCGATCCCTAATATTTTTACTGCTGGTGCGCGCTTGGTAAATTTTACTTCTCCTGTAACTTACTCTTTGGAACATTGGTTTTCCCTGAAATAATCGCATAGTAAACTGTCATAATACATCTTTTTCATTGGCGCATGACGCAATGTGAACCAAATTTAAGTATTAGTTGCTTTTAACGGCCTCGCATCAGCTATCAGTCTCTGTCTTTAGTTTGCTGCTTACTCGATTTTATCGTCAGATAGCTACGAGGATGTACCCCTGACTTGCTACAGGCGCAATAAAACTGGATTATCCATTGGTGTCTGTGAGATTTCTTTTTCCCCTATCAAAGCGATGGAATTTCAAACCTCAAGCTGTGATCAACTTCTGTGATACTGAAAGACTCACGTCATTCCGTTTTATGTGCTGCTTTTGGCTCTGTTAACGAGGTATTATGCCTATGTTTAATTGTGGTTTAATCAAACGCTCAAGATGAGGACTATCGCATTCTTACTCTTTCCCCTATTTGATTGGAATTACTGCAGGTTGATAACAGCAGTGATTTTTATTACTTGGCGCCTTTACATTTGCAACAAAGAGTTTACTCAGTATTAGTGAAATATATGTTTGTCTAAGTGTTCCGATTTTAATTTTATTTCTTTAAATTAGAACCTTACGATTGCTATTGCTACGGGTCAGAAATTGTGTTGAGTTAATTCTGTGCTTAATCGCCTTCTGTTTCTCTGTTACTTATATTAGCGTGTTTTCAAACTATTGGTGTTGATCTTTTGTCATCGGTAGTTCTGATAATTGTTTTAATCTAGGTAAGTATTGCGCCGTTGCCGATGCTTTCTAAAAATTACATTGAACCTCTCATGGCTAAAATCCTAAGAGAGTAACTTTTTTATTTATTATAATCCCGCCGGGTTAATATAAATTTATATTAACCCGGCGAAACGACGGGTGAATTACATTTTGTATTGTTGTTTATTTCTTTCGAGTAACGGTATTAGTTCCAATTTTTTGGGTGTGAATGAATTGATAGTTAAGGCACGTTTTTTTCTGACCTCCACTTTACTCCTTGAATCCATTTCCTCTCTCACGATATTCTACAAGAACTTAATTCGTAACAACATTCGCGTGCGTAATGGACAAGATCACTTTCCTCAAAGATTTTATTCATTTTTGCCCAGATTTAGTGGTTATTACAATTAATCTAAGTGTTTCCAATTAGCCATGATTTAGTTCGCCCACGTTGGCCAGCCGTTTGGCCTAATTCGCGACGCGGGCGTTAATGAAACGAACCGGATTCTACGAGAAACTTAGAACATGAATCCTGTCCATATTATTCACCTCTCGTAATTTCTGTGCTTGTTGTAAGTCATTATGAAGAGATATATGGGATTATGGAGTTCTCAATTTGTTTCAATGCCGCGTCATTATTTATTTGCCATATTGCCTCATTTATATTCTTGCGCGACTGCTAATATTCCAGGTTATCTAAATTCTGTTTTAACAGCGTATTGTTTTGTGAGTACAAATTTCTTGATTAGTCGTACTTATTGAATTTCAAAAGGAAGTATCACTCACGATCATCCGCTAATTTTGCGCGAAAAATAATTCAAAACTTAGGCTAACATCTTGACGTTTTCTGGGGTTTTGCCCTTGTCAAAATTTGACATTATTTTTCATCTGAAATTTTCTGCTTTTATTATTTTAATTGAGGAAATTCATGAGATTGTTGACTAAGTTTTAATCTATATACCTTGAACGTTACCAGATGATAGCGCAGTTGCTACGGGCCAGAATTATTGTCATTTCTGTGTCTTCCTTTCTTCTACTATATTACCAATTTTTCAATGCTGAATGTTGATCTTCCGTCATGGTTCTGACAATTATTTTGCTATAGCGATTCAGGGGGATAGATGCTTAAGGCTCTTAATTAAATTGCTGAGCTGTGTATTTAACGAACGATTGTTACTTCCAAAAATATTATGTGGAAAAATTTATTTGTCTCCATCGAATTTTTTTGGGGTTTGATTTTTTCGTGGGGGGTTTGATTAATTTTCTTTGTGTACCAACTGTGTGGTTGATTGTTTTTTTTTCGCGTCTCACTACGATAACATCAGCTCACCGCCATATTCTCGCCCTCTTTCGCTCGTTTTTTTATTTGCGATAGTCGTGGCACGAATTTGAAAGTGGGTCAGTATGACGAAGAACGAAACTTGTCCTGCCAGTGCTTTTGAGGTCTTCTGCACTCATTGTCAGTGTTGCCAACTTCGTTAATATTTCGAAGGTGCTTAAGTTGAAAGCTCATGCGACCCCGGTAAGGTGATATCCGTGAATATCGTTTTTTTTCACCATTAATGTCGGGTTCATATCCTCTTCATATTGACTCGCCATTGTCTTCCCATGTCAAGGGGTTCTCCGTGTCGATATTTCATATTCTCATTCTAACCCACGCGCGCTTCTAATGCATTGTCGAAGCATGCTGTCATGGTGATGGCTGTCTTTCGTGTTCTGTAGTCGTGCACTGCCTATACACCTTCAAGATCGTAATTTCCAATATCCAACTCTGATTTTCCACTCTAAGCTAAAACTCATTTCCCGGCGTGAAAAGTCGTGAAAATCTTGTCCCAGCTTATTGTGATTGTTTTTTTTCGATTTCATCCTCAAGTGAGTCGTATTTAGGGTTTTTGGATAAGGTTGACTAATCACTAGCTTGCCATAGCTAACCCACCTTCGAACTAACTGATTATCATAAGTGTCTATATTATGAAATGCTGAAAATAATCGTAAAAATCGTAGTCAGGGTGGTCTAAACCTCGTGCTCGATTTTTTCAATACAGGGTTTGATATATTAATGAAGATAGTTGTATTGTTTTTGACATGAAAAAGTTTTAAAAACATATGTGTTGGAATATATGATAATCCTCTTGATGAAATCAATGCCGGAAAAGTTCTCATTTCTGATAATACGCAATTTCATTACCTGTACGTCGGAATTAATCAAGGTTCAATGAAAGTTATTCAGTTTTTACTTAATAGACTTATTTATCCCTAGTAACATCGCATGAAAAATGTTTTTGGAGAATTGAACATTTTGAGCGCTCCGTACCACGGGTAATGTGAAGGAATATGCGTGTGGAAACTGATTATGTCTGCTTTGAAATCGATATTACGTATTAGAAATTACGAAATAGATATTGTCTCCGAAAGTTAGGTTTTCAGACCCTGTGAGCTTTCTTTTGTTTTCCGAAGCGCCTGTACTTATCGATTTTCGATTATATTTAAAGTGATATCCCTTCTCTGATGTTCCACACCAAGTTTAGGCTCATTTCCCGGCGTATAGTCGTGAAAAAGCTTGTCCCAGCTTATTGTGACTGTTTTTTTTTCAATTTCATTCTTATAATTACCTGCGAGTCGTATGTGGGGTGTTCAGTAGTGGTGGACTTATCATCATCATCGGTGAACAATCTTTAGATTGTTTTGACGCAGCTCTCCATTTCTCTCTCCTATCCGCGAACCTTTTTATAGCGTATATACCTTTTTATACATCCTGTATAATCTGTCCTACGTAACTCATTCGGGGCCGTCCCTCGCCCTTTTTCCCTTCCGACTGTCCTTCAACGATAGTCTTCATCGGTCCATCGTGTCTCAAAATGTGTGCCAACTAAGTCTTCTGCTTAAGGTTTTTAGGAGGCTTCTCTAATCTCCCACTCTTCTTAGCATTTCCTCGTTACCTACACGTTCAATCCATTTTATCTTCATCATTCTTCGGTAGCACCATATTTCGACTGCTTCCACTCTTTGACTTCTCTGCTGCTGTCAACGTCCAAGCCTCCCCTCCAGAGAGAAACATACTCCATATGTAGCATATGATGAATTTTTTTCTTACTTTTATGCTTGTATTCTCAGCTGTAAGACGATTCTTCTTTTTGTAGAAAGACCTCTTCGCCTGCGCTATTCCACTGACTATTTCTTTCTTGCTTCGTCCATCTTCTTGTGTGGGCGTTTTCCTGCGGTGGGTTTTTTCGCTGAAGGTGACTACACCCTTATCCTCACGTTTTTTCCCACAAACTGAAATCTTTTTTTTACACAAAATTTTCACATGTGCTTGTTTATCTTTTTTGACAATTCACAATTAGTGTAAGTTGTATATTTTGTATTGTAAACGTTTATCTACCGTTTTTAAATGTTTGAATTGACGCCATCTAGTGGGTTAGGTGGAAGTGGGGACTTCTTAGTCTCAACCTCGGCCAAATAAAGACATTGTTATTATCGTTGGTAATCATCACCTGCTTACCATTTAAGTAATCCACCTTCGCACCACATGATGACTCAAATATAGCAGTGTCATGAATTCTTGTTTCGTATCTTCATATGGCAGGATTTTCAGTAATTTTCTTCCTATTCTGTGGCAACCAACCACGGTATTCACTCCCGTCGGACTTGTTCATTTTCTTGCGTTCCCCCCTTCGACCACCGGTGTAGCATGCGGGTCGTCTCGGCTACCGTTACGTCTCCGGTCACGTTTCTTTGGAAATGCCACATTTTTCATTTTCCTTGGGCACCTGTTGTGTTCACTCTTGCATTTGAAAGAAAATTAATAACAATAATTTTTATTCTCATGATACAATTGATCTTGCAATTTTCAAGAGAAAAAATAAGTTATCTTACTCATTTACATATTAATTTTAAGTTGGTCTGGGCTACATTTTTTTAAACTTTCACTGCTAGAGTGGTTATATAAGATTTCTAAAAAAGACGCAGAATACATGGAGATAATCTATTGAGTAAAAGTGGATATCGTACAAAGAAATAAAAGTATAACTCTTCATATTATCCCTGAATTACTCTTCGTGTATTGGCCGAAGTTCTTAGTTTATATACTTAGGTGAAGATCAACTTCTGCTTTTAATTACATTCTAAGCAATGTGTTGGAGAAAATCAGCCTCTGAAAAATCAATCAAGAGTCAACCTTTGAGAAATTTGTATCGAAAAACGTTCTAACGTTTTCTTTTATGAAGGAATACTATTTTGATGGCCATTATCTGCCTTCTCACCATTATTACCCCCTCAGGGCTGGTTTTCCGGGAACTTATCGGGCGCAGCTGCTTCTAGCTCTTATCAATGCTCTGAATAATCTCTCTCATTCCGCCCTTCAACTAAGGTCTTGCTTTTAGGAAGATCATTTTCTCGACATGTGAGTGATAATTGGGCGAAAACGATAGGTTTCTTTACGATGCTACAAACTTTGGCGAACTGAAGTATTTTATTTATATTCCTTAACATCAATTAATTGCCTCCTATTTATTAATGATCAAGATGTCGTATTCATTCATTGAAAATGAGGAAGTTTAATTTGATTAAATACGGAGATACAATTGTGGAGTTGCTTCGCGCTGAAAGGTTGTGAATTAAGAAAACATATTAATAAAATCCGAAGATTGAAGCCTAATGGATTAGAATTGTTCCATATTGAAATAAATACTTTCGATTTTCCACGATAATTGTATAACATACATGCTATATGAAATAAAACTACTTTTAACGTATCTTTATTTCACCCTGGTAGCCATAATATTTTAATTTTAGCGATAGGTAAGTCGTCTTTGAAACTTCGAAAATAATTATTTTAAACCTCTTAATTTCGTCCCTACCTGCACTAACCAACAGAGCTCAATCGGCTACTTAATTATTTTCAATGGTGATGTAGATGTTCATCGCTTTCCTGACCTAATAAAGTAGTTGTGTAAGAAGCGGCCTTAGTTAAGCCAGAATTGGTAGGAACGAGTAAAAAATTATTAACTTTCTTATGTTAAAATGTGGTAGAGCTTTCCATTGTAATCCCGCATCATTGCAACTCTTCATAAATCAGTCCTATGGAGTTTTTCACGCGGTCCAAACACCTAATTAGAGCTGAATGAAGCGTCAGCCCCACCATTAACCCACGATTTGTAATTTTCCATGGTTGATATTATAACCAGAAGTGGGCAGATGAAGCCCCCTGCTTCATATGCATTTTGTATTCTCCGAAATTTCCAATACCTTTTTTTCTCTGTGTGCTGCGAATAGCGTTCAGTTCCCGGAAAATATTCTCTCCGGCTCAAAGTAAAAAAATAACTATTATCTGCCTGCGTATTGGAATTAACTCACTGTATCGTTTGAACCGTTGGATTTACGAAACGAAATTCATCGGAAAAAGAATCCGAATGTCATTCCGACTCCCCTTTTTATATTTATTATTTTCGTCTGAGGTCGATTCTCTTTTTTTTTCTTTCGTTTCTTCGGTTGGCCGTTATCTGATCATCGTCACGCATCGGCTGCCTCCTGGCCCTGTCATTTTCTTTCGTCCCTTTTTTTGTGTGCTCTCGATAGAGATTCCGTTTTCCCTAAATGTTTTTTTTTGAGCAGAATCGTATTCGGACGCGTGTTAACCTTCAACGGGGTTTGCGTGACAGTCCAAAGGACCATGTGCCGACAGAATGTACCACTGAACTCTGGTCATTGCTGTTCGTATTCCTCAGTTATTGCCTTGCTTTATCGTGATTATTACGATGCCATAACTGGCGTGTAGTGCAATCAGGGACCGACAGTGGCGTAGCCAAGGGGGTTGGATGGGGGGTACTATGGGCACAATTATCGGTGCCCATAATTAAATAACAGTGAACCTTACAAAGTTTTCATTTCTTTACTTCCAATATGGAGAGGTCATATTTTGGAATAAAACAGACAGTCAACATATTTCAGGCGCATCATGGGAGGATCATTTTGAAGACACATAACGTGTTATCTCGGATGATGCATTTAATAGATTACTTTCCATTGCAAACATGACATATATTTTTAGCGGGTAGACAGGGATACCGACTTACAAAAAATATTTGGACTTATATAAAAAAAATTTCTTTTCTTTATTTCCAATGTTGTATTCCATTTCAGTCCAGGAAGTGCTCCACTTATGTGAAAATAAGACCGAATATGTGTTTCTGATGAAATATTTATTGGAGAGTTAATTCAAATTTTTTATTGAATATTTTGGCGTGTGTGTGGATTTCGAAAATGTGTTATTTTTCCCAGCTAGGAGCCGGCATCAACCACTATAGTCACCTTTTCGGTGTTCTTTGAGCTCTCTCTAATCTTAAGCGATCGCGCCGTGTTGATCAATTACATCAGCAGATAACACGCCTCCTCGGAGGGAACATTTTTTTTGTGTGTCACCGGAGGATAAAGCTCCCGTATCGTATAGGGATTGCTATCTCGCGGTGAATTTGCGATCGTTTTATAGGATTGAGTGTGTGTGTGGGAGTGTTGTGGGCATGCATGTCCCGCGATAGGAGTTATACATTGTCTGAGGTTACCAATGCATGCATGAGGCGCAGAGCTCAGGGAAATATGTTTTAATAATCACTTATTAAAACTGGCTGAGGTCGGAAAGTTTTCTTCATTTGATAAGGTAATAATAATCCTTATTTAAGCCAAGCGTTACCAGCCAGCAGGGTACTCAGCTACCCGCTAGCAGCCTGCGTCGAATCAGCGCTAAGCCTCGCCTCAAGGTCACTTCACAGGGCGGCAGTGGGAACCAGAAATACGTCACACGGAGAGATTTCCCGGCATTCATACTTACGCGTCGCGTTTTCGCGCGCTTGAAAATTTTCACTTTTCATTTAATCGCGAAAAATAGATATCGTCATTTAAAAATCTAAAAGCGTGAAATTCGTACTCCATGAGTAATAATCTTTCGATTTAGGTAATAAAAAAATAATGGGAAACCACCCTATTGGATCTGAGGTTTCCGCGGTGTTTCTCCACAGAAACGACCTGCGACCCCCCAAAGCTCCTATATAGCGCGGCTAATTACAACGCATCGACACTTCTGACCTGAAGACGCCAGGAAAAAATGTCATCGCCTTTAGATAAGACTACGGGGAGGAACGCCGGAAAGCTGTTATCAATGTTTCTTACATTTGCCTTGCTTCATCCACCCTAGTGGCGGTAAGATACGTATTTAAAATAATTGATAAATACTTAAAAGCCACTTGTCTTCGCATAGCAGACCTCACTGTATATTACAGTGACGAATGATGATAAAATTTTAACCATGGACTACGTACTTGAAAATGATGGTATATTAATATGCAGAAAATTCCTGACCTAATTTCACGTTACCCCGAAGCTCCTAATGATTTCAACTTTAAAAAATTTACTTGTTGGGACAAATAATTTTCCATAGCAACGCATCTACTCTTTACGGTGATATCATGCCGAGTCACGCTCATCAACGCCATGTTGGTGAAAACATTTTCACTCGACTCCAAGCTCTATGACTTCAAATTTACTATACTGCCGATTATTGCCCGGACACATGCTGCTTTTTTTTATTGCTCAAGGCTTCTCCATCTATCAACGTCTTTCTTCTCTCTAAACAAAACCTATTCAAACAATCGTCATTTTGGAAATGAACAACAATCTTTTTTTTCTTCTTATCTTGACCTCGTTTAATACATGTTAAAATATTTCCTGGATTTTAGGTCAATTTATGTTATGCAAACAAGTTATAGGCAACGTTTCTGTTTATTAAAAACCATCATCAGGGCTTAACTTTGTGCATATTTAACTTTGTACAATAAATATGTACAAAGTTAAGCCCTGATGATGGTTTTAAATTAACGGAAACGTTGGCTATAACTTGTTTGCATAATATACGTTGACCTAAACTCCAGGACATATTTTAACAACGATCTTATTAGATGCCTAGAAGCTGTATTTCCCGTGGCCCAGTCTAATTACTGTGCAGAATTTTTTAACTACAGAAACTTTGAGCCAAGCGCTCCGATTGACCGCGAGTTTGCCCTGTTGCCAGATGCTCATGACGAATGCAAAGGCAAATGCAGGCAAAGCATTCATGAGTCGTGTAAAGTTTTCGTTCCATCTGGCAACAGGGGAAAACTCGCGGTCAATCGGAGAGCTTGGCTCAAAGTTTATGTAGTTAAAAAATTGTTCGTTTTCGATCTAAACATCATCAGAAATTTTGGTTCCTACTAGCAATAGCTATCATGATTAAAACTTCGTGACACAAATTTCCTCTGCCCTGTATTTCACAGTTTTCATTAATTTTGTTTGAAACTGTATTTTTCTCTCCCGACTCGGGGCCGTTAAATTCCGGGAGGGAAAGGTAATTGACAGGACAAGCTTTGCGAGCTCGAACGCTATGGAATGAAATTGGGCGGTTGGGAGAGGATTGGAGGTAAAGGGAGATGGATATAGTCGCCCACCTTGTATTCTCCTCTCCCCCCTCAAACCTAGTAATCGCTAGTGGCGACAATAGGGGAAAATCGGAATGCAAAAAAAACAAAAGAAGCCCAATGTGCGCCCAGGGAAAGGAGGAAAACAAAATGCGAAAAGGAAGGGTCGTCCTTAGGCGTTGAGGATCGGAACATTCCGCCCAACGGTGAATTGACCCAATTCACCCAAATCCCAAGACCAAGTTTTCTGAAGTCGATTTGACCTCATAATCTGGATTCTGAAAGTATTATACAAATACCCTTTTTAAAAATCTTTATAAAAATACACTGGGTGAAAAAACTTGGCGAGGGCACTAATTTAAATACAGGCGGAATAGGCACTAATATAATTAATATTTTTATGTTCATTTAAAGTATAATGAGGCGCTTCCTGAAAAGGCAATGAGTGTCTTAGCGAAACCTTATTGAGATTTTGATTGTTTGTATAATTATTAAGATTGGAATAGATGTAATGTTTGTAACGTAATGATGTATGTATGTAATTATTGTAAAAGTAATATTTTAAAGCCAACTTTGGTTTTTCTGATTTCTGAAATTTTTGTATATTAATCTATGAAAATTTCACACGATGTTTATAATATTTTTTGTAGAAACGCATGCGCAATAAAATGTATGTCATATTAGCTTTTGTTATTTTCTTGAATTTACCGTCTTTTCTGCAGTTGTATGAATTTGTGTATATATTTTACGCATAAAATAAATTGTATTCCTTCCTTAGCAAAAAATACATGTAATACTGTGTTATTGGATGCAAATGGGTTGATGAGTTAACCCATAAGATGAGCACCTGTGGGGGTAACCAAATAATATATTTAATAAAGGATTCAATAAACATCCATCATTAATAATTCCGCAAACATTTTTTTTAACTCTAAGTAAGAATAAGCTGTTTATAGCGCATAAGGTGAAGAATAAAAGCCGAAACATAATAATGAAGCGCATAGTAACAAAACTTACCAGTATATTCTGAATGAAGTAAACCAAAGATATTGAAAAATATGTATGCGTATACGTCTAGTCCCATTATGTACTTGAACCCCAAGTTTTATGTTATAATATCGTATTGATTCTTAATTATTATATTGTATTTTTTATTGCAACTCACGTCGCGTCGTATCTTCAAGGCAGTAATTGTATCAATGTGAATGCTTAGTTTCTGGGTGATTTCTTTTGATTGTAGATGCTTTATGAGTTGATTTATTAGTCATAAATTATGGTTTTGTATAGGTAATGCACGAAATCGGTTGATGCTAGAAGTTGCGCCAATTATTCAATAGTTTATATTTGTTTTCTCAAAACTAATTTAGTATTTATATTTTTCTAAGAATTATTTGTTTCCAAGTTTCTCTATTTAAAGAATTTAAAGTTGATTTAGCTTAATAAATATCTAGTATTTTTATAGATTTTATGGTATAATGGACCTGAGGTCTTGGGATAATAAACCTATTTTTTCTATCTATCCATCTGTCTACATTAAACTCCCAGGATATTGCCCGTCGGATTTCGATTTTCAGCGCCTAATAAACCGAAGTTAGAATCATTTTTATTGATAGCCCATGAATATTCCCCAAAACTTCTTCTTCAAGGACATTAGCTTGACATTTTCTACGACAGTAAGCTCGTTTACCGAATACATATTAATGATGAAAAGTTCCTGGAGTATAGGTCGAATGACGCAAAAGGTTTTTGCCAACGTTTCGGTTTATTTCAAAACCTTCCTCACGTCTAATTTTTGCACATATTTGTTTATTGATTCAATACGTTGGCAAAAAACTTTTGCATCATTTGACCTATACTCCAGGAACTTTTGATCATTAATTAAAAGGGGTCAAGGCAAGAGAAAAAAATGAATACACATTACGATTAATTCCTACCCTGCCCATTTTTCGTTTTGAGGATAGTATTTTTCGCAATTTCGTTTAAATTTATTGGTAATAATGCCGTGGAAAAATTCAAAGAATCAGTCACGACAAGCACGTTCCCTTCACAGAGCTAATCTACGTCAGTCGGGATGGTAACGTTTTATGTTCGCTATTGACCGGTAGCCGATTTAACAGCGGTGCATATATTTCATATCCGACTTACGCCTAATCCGACTTACGACCTAGTCTTCCGGTCGTATACTGTTCTCAAGTCGGGAAATGCATCTAAACTACTTGCTTCCTCTCGGCAGTTGGCTACGCTATAATAGATGGAGAATTTTGAGTTTCGAAAATTTTTCTTGTCTTTTAGGTGATCTTGGAGGAGGTATTTAATAAACATCCCTCATTAATAATTCCACAAACATTTTTATTAACTCATAAGTAAAAATAAGCTGTTCATAGCGCCAGTGGCGGAACTAGGAATATGCTTTGGTGGCGGGAGGGGGGGGGGAGGAAATGAGAGGGGACGGGGATGGGCGACATCCAACCCACCACCATTTTTTTCAGGAATTTCAGGAAAAATTACTTGCCTGCAAATACATTTTACATAATTTTAGCACTCAAAATGTTGGTTTCATTAAAAGGTTACGTTCAAATTTACTATAATTCAAAACTTTACAATAGTTTTGAATATTATTTTTATTTCTCTGAGGCTTTGGGTGGGGGGATCTATCTCCCTATCATCCCCCCCCCCTTAGTTACGCCACTGCATAGCGCATAAGGTTAAAAACAAAAGCCGAAGCATAATAATGAAGCGCATAATAACAAAACTCAGCATTGAATTCTGAATGAAGTAAACCAAAAATGTTGAAAAATATGTATGCGTATACGTCTAGTCTCATCATGTACGTAAATCCCAATTCAGTGAATTTTTTTGTCGTTTCTCGTCAGTGGCGTAGCCAGGAATTTCGTTCGGGGGGTCCAAAACCAGGGGAAAAAGTTTTTGAAAAACAGGGTGCCAAGTAATCTGTTTTAAACTAATTTTAACACTTTTCATAATCGAAAAAACTTTATTTGTTGTAGAAAAATTTTTTAAATTCATGATGTTTCAATTTTTGTTTTCTTTTATGACGGAAAATAATTTTGTTTTTATATTTCGGTGGGGGTCCGGACCCCCATGACCCCCCCCCTCCTGGCTACGCCACTGTATCTCTTCTCCTTCACCCCTAACGTATTAATCAGTCAGTCAGTGGTCGAAAGTGTGTTTTATATTCTGCTCTTGGGTTGTGTGTGTCGAATATACTAAAATATGCAGAAAAGTTTCTCGGGTTTTCCACTGGTTGATGTTCTGCACGTCTCCCGACGTTTCGAGCAGCGACTTGCTGTTCATCATCTCCTGAAAGATTCAGAAGACCCCAGCAAGTTGAACAAGAGCAACAGAGAACAGCAAGTTGCTGCTCGAAACGTCGGGAGACGTGCAGAACATCAACCGGTGGAAAACCCGAGAAACTTTCTGCACCTGATACGCCGGGAAAACTTAAGATCATGCATGCTAAAACTAAATTAATACAATCAGCTGGTTCACGATGAATGTCGGGGTGTAAAAGTAAACAATTCTGACTCTCTTTCGGAATTAAACTCCCGGGATACCGCCCGTCCGGATTCGAATCAATTCCCCTCGTCCCTTCAGTGTGTCAGGATGACCCCGCTATTATATAGCTGGACTCTCCCCATCTCCCCCACCCCCACTGCATGTACCCCCCCTTCCCTCCCCTCCATTCCCCATCCCCCCCCTTCTTCAGCCTTCCCCTACATCCCAATCCCGTTTCCCCCCTCCCACGCTCCAACCCTCTCCCCACCTACTTCCCCCCCCTCCCTTTCCTGCGAGTTTCTCCCGAGTTCAGTCGAGTGCGAGCCGTCTGAGGGGCATGACGTCGCGGACAGTGTCTCTCCTGTGACTTGCTTACCGGACTTGCGCCTTGATTGGAAAGGATACCTACCTTGTATACAACTATCTTCACCTCTACCTATCGTCGTCATCCTACCCACGCAGGACGATGCGTGGATTCGCTTAAATCTACCATCTACGTGCATCATCCTTGCGATTAAAGCGTGTTTATACAGCAAAAAAGAATCTTATACAATAAAGGGTGTCATTGATCATTATGTGAGTGTTTGAAAGTGTGTGGAGATTTTTGGAAACAGGGAAGAAGACCTCTCCAGAATCCAACCAAGAAAGGCGTTTTTCAGTTGGTTTTTTTTCTTCTTCTCTGTCGTTCTTTCTTCTAAAACGGCGCAAGAGAGATGGATCAATTTCGCGTGTGAAAAATACGTGTCCCAGAGTTGAATGAGGACCGTATCTTTTTTTTGTGTTTACTTCTTTATGTATATACATACCAGTGTTAACGTACTTGAGCGCAACGGTATGCTTACCGTCAGTTTACGAGAAGGGCAGGAAGCAAGAAGCTTAAATTAACTACAAAAAGTGCAAAAGGGGGATAGCAGTGTTCTTCATTTTTTTTCTTTTTCTTTAATTATTAATTTTTTCTAATAAGTCATCTGGGATAGTTCTTATTTCCATATTCGTCTTTATTAATTTCGTGTGTCCTCGCGTCGTAACGTTTGATATGGATGCTTACGAAGAGAGTTGCCGCTGGCGATTGTGGTAAGTTTATTTCTCCATTTCCTGTTTTATTATTTTTATTTTTGTGCGTTGTTTTCGCTCGAAGACGGTGTTGACTGTGCATCGTTTGATGTGTACTTTTTCCAACTTGGCGATCGTCTTAATCATGGGACTAGTAGTGCTTTTCCGGACAAGAGTGACGTGTCTCTCAATTCTTCGCTCGTTGAACGATCCGAGGAAAAATGTGACGAAGATCGTCTTTCCCCACGTGTATATTCCCATTCCGCCTTTCCTAGGTTGTTCATGCAGTGTTTTTCGTCGTAGAATCGATAAGTGAATTGCTATTGGTTTACCATGTTATCCGGGAATTTCGTGGAAGTGCTTTTTTTTAATCTTTGTATGAGGGTTTAATTTTTTTCCAACTAAGATAATCCCGAAGCTTTTTATTTCTTCCTATCTCTCGTCAGCACTTTCGAATTTTCACTCGCATGTTCCTACGTAGAAACTGCTAATATACTTACTTCCATTACGCGCATATCTGGCTTTACTGAAGGGGTAGATGGTCCAATTTCGAAGTACATAATGCCCAAACCGTCGCGATTCCGCGTAAGTATCGTATAAAGTACCTAAATTGTTCGCGTGTTATCTTAAATGGCGAATAAAAGTTAACCTAATTTTATTAACCGTGGTAATGGTTTTTTGGTGTGTTATCTTGAGTTACTTATCTTCATCACATCGTAATTAGACTACGATCGCGATTTTCAATTTCAAAAGTGATGTCTACCTCTATCGTAGAAATGTCGTGTCGCATTTTATTCGTCCGGTGCTGGCGTGTCATCGGAATTATTTTGGATTGATAACCTCATTATGTTACGTACCTCATTATTGTATCGTTTCTGCTCGTTCGCCTTGGGTGGTGATTCGTGTTGAGGTTTCTATTAGATCGTAAGTGTTACCGTCACGAAAATGGGATCGAGATATTATTCCGATTTCTTTTCATGTCTTGTGGATCAGTGTACGTGTCTGTGGATTAGTTTTGCCTGGAGGGTACTTACCAGACGATGCAATGTGTAGGGTTCATTATATGTCAGTAAAACTGTTCAATTAATGGATTTTCAGTGCTTCGCGGCGGCCGTAGGAATATGGGGGATAGGAATGAACCTGTTATGCACCACATGCTGCAAAGTAAGTGGGGACCATTCGAATGTTAATTCACTATGTCGTCATTTTCCGGAGTAGGTGGATTGACATTAGCTCAAAAACTGTTAGTGACTTGTTTCAGATACTTACGCACGCGTTTTATGCGACTAGTTTGATAGCTTCGTCCATGGTGGTTAGTGGAAGTCTCCTCGTTCACGTCCGCTTTCACGTATCTCGAACGGTTTGTATGAAATGGCGGCTCGTGTTCGTGAACGAAAAAGCCTAACCTCCCGAGCCGTGCCTATGCGCCCGTTGCTATGGCTTTTAGTCTTCGGTTCGTCGCTTATCACATCCGACGCGAGAGCATTGTTATCTCCTTAGCTACCGAAGGGGGACGCGGTTATGGGCAGTGTGGAAATTGCTGATGGAATAGCTGTTAATGGATATCGAGATGGTCGATAATAATTTGAATGAAGTTTTACATTACATCTTCGCCGCGGCAATGACTTAAAGTACGTTCATTCCGTTTCATCAAAGTGACGCCTGTTTAGCTAGGAATAATTGTCATGTCTGCATTCAGGAATCTTGCTAATTTTCATTAAATATCTTAGTACATATTAGAATGTACATACCATCTTTCAAGTCGTTTTCTTTCTTACGGGAATATGAGTACACAAGTTTTTTCTTGTTCTGAGAGAATCGGTTTTTCTCTCTCGTCCGTTCAGAAGTTAGACGCATTCCGTTACAGGTTCAGTAGGGTTAGTTTAGGTAGGTAACTCGTCAATGGCTTGGTTACCAGCGTTTCTTGTAACATTTTACTAAATGGGTTTGTATGCACTTGCAATCCGCGTCTTACGTAGATTTAGTGGGCTTGACGAATGATTTATTTCTCCATTTAACGCTTTTCGATCTGCATTTAACTCTTACGAAAGCTATTTATGAAGTTGCTACGGTTTTGTATTATCGCTCTGATTTATGGAACCACTTACCGTAAAAGGCTAACATCTCACAATCTTTTAATCCCTAATCGAGATCGATCCCTAATATTTTTACTGCTGGTGCGCGCTTGGTAAATTTTACTTCTCCTGTAACTTACTCTTTGGAACATTGGTTTTCCCTGAAATAATCGCATAGTAAACTGTCATAATACATCTTTTTCATTGGCGCATGACGCAATGTGAACCAAATTTAAGTATTAGTTGCTTTTAACGGCCTCGCATCAGCTATCAGTCTCTGTCTTTAGTTTGCTGCTTACTCGATTTTATCGTCAGATAGCTACGAGGATGTACCCCTGACTTGCTACAGGCGCAATAAAACTGGATTATCCATTGGTGTCTGTGAGATTTCTTTTTCCCCTATCAAAGCGATGGAATTTCAAACCTCAAGCTGTGATCAACTTCTGTGATACTGAAAGACTCACGTCATTCCGTTTTATGTGCTGCTTTTGGCTCTGTTAACGAGGTATTATGCCTATGTTTAATTGTGGTTTAATCAAACGCTCAAGATGAGGACTATCGCATTCTTACTCTTTCCCCTATTTGATTGGAATTACTGCAGGTTGATAACAGCAGTGATTTTTATTACTTGGCGCCTTTACATTTGCAACAAAGAGTTTACTCAGTATTAGTGAAATATATGTTTGTCTAAGTGTTCCGATTTTAATTTTATTTCTTTAAATTAGAACCTTACGATTGCTATTGCTACGGGTCAGAAATTGTGTTGAGTTAATTCTGTGCTTAATCGCCTTCTGTTTCTCTGTTACTTATATTAGCGTGTTTTCAAACTATTGGTGTTGATCTTTTGTCATCGGTAGTTCTGATAATTGTTTTAATCTAGGTAAGTATTGCGCCGTTGCCGATGCTTTCTAAAAATTACATTGAACCTCTCATGGCTAAAATCCTAAGAGAGTAACTTTTTTATTTATTATAATCCCGCCGGGTTAATATAAATTTATATTAACCCGGCGAAACGACGGGTGAATTACATTTTGTATTGTTGTTTATTTCTTTCGAGTAACGGTATTAGTTCCAATTTTTTGGGTGTGAATGAATTGATAGTTAAGGCACGTTTTTTTCTGACCTCCACTTTACTCCTTGAATCCATTTCCTCTCTCACGATATTCTACAAGAACTTAATTCGTAACAACATTCGCGTGCGTAATGGACAAGATCACTTTCCTCAAAGATTTTATTCATTTTTGCCCAGATTTAGTGGTTATTACAATTAATCTAAGTGTTTCCAATTAGCCATGATTTAGTTCGCCCACGTTGGCCAGCCGTTTGGCCTAATTCGCGACGCGGGCGTTAATGAAACGAACCGGATTCTACGAGAAACTTAGAACATGAATCCTGTCCATATTATTCACCTCTCGTAATTTCTGTGCTTGTTGTAAGTCATTATGAAGAGATATATGGGATTATGGAGTTCTCAATTTGTTTCAATGCCGCGTCATTATTTATTTGCCATATTGCCTCATTTATATTCTTGCGCGACTGCTAATATTCCAGGTTATCTAAATTCTGTTTTAACAGCGTATTGTTTTGTGAGTACAAATTTCTTGATTAGTCGTACTTATTGAATTTCAAAAGGAAGTATCACTCACGATCATCCGCTAATTTTGCGCGAAAAATAATTCAAAACTTAGGCTAACATCTTGACGTTTTCTGGGGTTTTGCCCTTGTCAAAATTTGACATTATTTTTCATCTGAAATTTTCTGCTTTTATTATTTTAATTGAGGAAATTCATGAGATTGTTGACTAAGTTTTAATCTATATACCTTGAACGTTACCAGATGATAGCGCAGTTGCTACGGGCCAGAATTATTGTCATTTCTGTGTCTTCCTTTCTTCTACTATATTACCAATTTTTCAATGCTGAATGTTGATCTTCCGTCATGGTTCTGACAATTATTTTGCTATAGCGATTCAGGGGGATAGATGCTTAAGGCTCTTAATTAAATTGCTGAGCTGTGTATTTAACGAACGATTGTTACTTCCAAAAATATTATGTGGAAAAATTTATTTGTCTCCATCGAATTTTTTTGGGGTTTGATTTTTTCGTGGGGGGTTTGATTAATTTTCTTTGTGTACCAACTGTGTGGTTGATTGTTTTTTTTTCGCGTCTCACTACGATAACATCAGCTCACCGCCATATTCTCGCCCTCTTTCGCTCGTTTTTTTATTTGCGATAGTCGTGGCACGAATTTGAAAGTGGGTCAGTATGACGAAGAACGAAACTTGTCCTGCCAGTGCTTTTGAGGTCTTCTGCACTCATTGTCAGTGTTGCCAACTTCGTTAATATTTCGAAGGTGCTTAAGTTGAAAGCTCATGCGACCCCGGTAAGGTGATATCCGTGAATATCGTTTTTTTTCACCATTAATGTCGGGTTCATATCCTCTTCATATTGACTCGCCATTGTCTTCCCATGTCAAGGGGTTCTCCGTGTCGATATTTCATATTCTCATTCTAACCCACGCGCGCTTCTAATGCATTGTCGAAGCATGCTGTCATGGTGATGGCTGTCTTTCGTGTTCTGTAGTCGTGCACTGCCTATACACCTTCAAGATCGTAATTTCCAATATCCAACTCTGATTTTCCACTCTAAGCTAAAACTCATTTCCCGGCGTGAAAAGTCGTGAAAATCTTGTCCCAGCTTATTGTGATTGTTTTTTTTCGATTTCATCCTCAAGTGAGTCGTATTTAGGGTTTTTGGATAAGGTTGACTAATCACTAGCTTGCCATAGCTAACCCACCTTCGAACTAACTGATTATCATAAGTGTCTATATTATGAAATGCTGAAAATAATCGTAAAAATCGTAGTCAGGGTGGTCTAAACCTCGTGCTCGATTTTTTCAATACAGGGTTTGATATATTAATGAAGATAGTTGTATTGTTTTTGACATGAAAAAGTTTTAAAAACATATGTGTTGGAATATATGATAATCCTCTTGATGAAATCAATGCCGGAAAAGTTCTCATTTCTGATAATACGCAATTTCATTACCTGTACGTCGGAATTAATCAAGGTTCAATGAAAGTTATTCAGTTTTTACTTAATAGACTTATTTATCCCTAGTAACATCGCATGAAAAATGTTTTTGGAGAATTGAACATTTTGAGCGCTCCGTACCACGGGTAATGTGAAGGAATATGCGTGTGGAAACTGATTATGTCTGCTTTGAAATCGATATTACGTATTAGAAATTACGAAATAGATATTGTCTCCGAAAGTTAGGTTTTCAGACCCTGTGAGCTTTCTTTTGTTTTCCGAAGCGCCTGTACTTATCGATTTTCGATTATATTTAAAGTGATATCCCTTCTCTGATGTTCCACACCAAGTTTAGGCTCATTTCCCGGCGTATAGTCGTGAAAAAGCTTGTCCCAGCTTATTGTGACTGTTTTTTTTTCAATTTCATTCTTATAATTACCTGCGAGTCGTATGTGGGGTGTTCAGTAGTGGTGGACTTATCATCATCATCGGTGAACAATCTTTAGATTGTTTTGACGCAGCTCTCCATTTCTCTCTCCTATCCGCGAACCTTTTTATAGCGTATATACCTTTTTATACATCCTGTATAATCTGTCCTACGTAACTCATTCGGGGCCGTCCCTCGCCCTTTTTCCCTTCCGACTGTCCTTCAACGATAGTCTTCATCGGTCCATCGTGTCTCAAAATGTGTGCCAACTAAGTCTTCTGCTTAAGGTTTTTAGGAGGCTTCTCTAATCTCCCACTCTTCTTAGCATTTCCTCGTTACCTACACGTTCAATCCATTTTATCTTCATCATTCTTCGGTAGCACCATATTTCGACTGCTTCCACTCTTTGACTTCTCTGCTGCTGTCAACGTCCAAGCCTCCCCTCCAGAGAGAAACATACTCCATATGTAGCATATGATGAATTTTTTTCTTACTTTTATGCTTGTATTCTCAGCTGTAAGACGATTCTTCTTTTTGTAGAAAGACCTCTTCGCCTGCGCTATTCCACTGACTATTTCTTTCTTGCTTCGTCCATCTTCTTGTGTGGGCGTTTTCCTGCGGTGGGTTTTTTCGCTGAAGGTGACTACACCCTTATCCTCACGTTTTTTCCCACAAACTGAAATCTTTTTTTTACACAAAATTTTCACATGTGCTTGTTTATCTTTTTTGACAATTCACAATTAGTGTAAGTTGTATATTTTGTATTGTAAACGTTTATCTACCGTTTTTAAATGTTTGAATTGACGCCATCTAGTGGGTTAGGTGGAAGTGGGGACTTCTTAGTCTCAACCTCGGCCAAATAAAGACATTGTTATTATCGTTGGTAATCATCACCTGCTTACCATTTAAGTAATCCACCTTCGCACCACATGATGACTCAAATATAGCAGTGTCATGAATTCTTGTTTCGTATCTTCATATGGCAGGATTTTCAGTAATTTTCTTCCTATTCTGTGGCAACCAACCACGGTATTCACTCCCGTCGGACTTGTTCATTTTCTTGCGTTCCCCCCTTCGACCACCGGTGTAGCATGCGGGTCGTCTCGGCTACCGTTACGTCTCCGGTCACGTTTCTTTGGAAATGCCACATTTTTCATTTTCCTTGGGCACCTGTTGTGTTCACTCTTGCATTTGAAAGAAAATTAATAACAATAATTTTTATTCTCATGATACAATTGATCTTGCAATTTTCAAGAGAAAAAATAAGTTATCTTACTCATTTACATATTAATTTTAAGTTGGTCTGGGCTACATTTTTTTAAACTTTCACTGCTAGAGTGGTTATATAAGATTTCTAAAAAAGACGCAGAATACATGGAGATAATCTATTGAGTAAAAGTGGATATCGTACAAAGAAATAAAAGTATAACTCTTCATATTATCCCTGAATTACTCTTCGTGTATTGGCCGAAGTTCTTAGTTTATATACTTAGGTGAAGATCAACTTCTGCTTTTAATTACATTCTAAGCAATGTGTTGGAGAAAATCAGCCTCTGAAAAATCAATCAAGAGTCAACCTTTGAGAAATTTGTATCGAAAAACGTTCTAACGTTTTCTTTTATGAAGGAATACTATTTTGATGGCCATTATCTGCCTTCTCACCATTATTACCCCCTCAGGGCTGGTTTTCCGGGAACTTATCGGGCGCAGCTGCTTCTAGCTCTTATCAATGCTCTGAATAATCTCTCTCATTCCGCCCTTCAACTAAGGTCTTGCTTTTAGGAAGATCATTTTCTCGACATGTGAGTGATAATTGGGCGAAAACGATAGGTTTCTTTACGATGCTACAAACTTTGGCGAACTGAAGTATTTTATTTATATTCCTTAACATCAATTAATTGCCTCCTATTTATTAATGATCAAGATGTCGTATTCATTCATTGAAAATGAGGAAGTTTAATTTGATTAAATACGGAGATACAATTGTGGAGTTGCTTCGCGCTGAAAGGTTGTGAATTAAGAAAACATATTAATAAAATCCGAAGATTGAAGCCTAATGGATTAGAATTGTTCCATATTGAAATAAATACTTTCGATTTTCCACGATAATTGTATAACATACATGCTATATGAAATAAAACTACTTTTAACGTATCTTTATTTCACCCTGGTAGCCATAATATTTTAATTTTAGCGATAGGTAAGTCGTCTTTGAAACTTCGAAAATAATTATTTTAAACCTCTTAATTTCGTCCCTACCTGCACTAACCAACAGAGCTCAATCGGCTACTTAATTATTTTCAATGGTGATGTAGATGTTCATCGCTTTCCTGACCTAATAAAGTAGTTGTGTAAGAAGCGGCCTTAGTTAAGCCAGAATTGGTAGGAACGAGTAAAAAATTATTAACTTTCTTATGTTAAAATGTGGTAGAGCTTTCCATTGTAATCCCGCATCATTGCAACTCTTCATAAATCAGTCCTATGGAGTTTTTCACGCGGTCCAAACACCTAATTAGAGCTGAATGAAGCGTCAGCCCCACCATTAACCCACGATTTGTAATTTTCCATGGTTGATATTATAACCAGAAGTGGGCAGATGAAGCCCCCTGCTTCATATGCATTTTGTATTCTCCGAAATTTCCAATACCTTTTTTTCTCTGTGTGCTGCGAATAGCGTTCAGTTCCCGGAAAATATTCTCTCCGGCTCAAAGTAAAAAAATAACTATTATCTGCCTGCGTATTGGAATTAACTCACTGTATCGTTTGAACCGTTGGATTTACGAAACGAAATTCATCGGAAAAAGAATCCGAATGTCATTCCGACTCCCCTTTTTATATTTATTATTTTCGTCTGAGGTCGATTCTCTTTTTTTTTCTTTCGTTTCTTCGGTTGGCCGTTATCTGATCATCGTCACGCATCGGCTGCCTCCTGGCCCTGTCATTTTCTTTCGTCCCTTTTTTTGTGTGCTCTCGATAGAGATTCCGTTTTCCCTAAATGTTTTTTTTTGAGCAGAATCGTATTCGGACGCGTGTTAACCTTCAACGGGGTTTGCGTGACAGTCCAAAGGACCATGTGCCGACAGAATGTACCACTGAACTCTGGTCATTGCTGTTCGTATTCCTCAGTTATTGCCTTGCTTTATCGTGATTATTACGATGCCATAACTGGCGTGTAGTGCAATCAGGGACCGACAGTGGCGTAGCCAAGGGGGTTGGATGGGGGGTACTATGGGCACAATTATCGGTGCCCATAATTAAATAACAGTGAACCTTACAAAGTTTTCATTTCTTTACTTCCAATATGGAGAGGTCATATTTTGGAATAAAACAGACAGTCAACATATTTCAGGCGCATCATGGGAGGATCATTTTGAAGACACATAACGTGTTATCTCGGATGATGCATTTAATAGATTACTTTCCATTGCAAACATGACATATATTTTTAGCGGGTAGACAGGGATACCGACTTACAAAAAATATTTGGACTTATATAAAAAAAATTTCTTTTCTTTATTTCCAATGTTGTATTCCATTTCAGTCCAGGAAGTGCTCCACTTATGTGAAAATAAGACCGAATATGTGTTTCTGATGAAATATTTATTGGAGAGTTAATTCAAATTTTTTATTGAATATTTTGGCGTGTGTGTGGATTTCGAAAATGTGTTATTTTTCCCAGCTAGGAGCCGGCATCAACCACTATAGTCACCTTTTCGGTGTTCTTTGAGCTCTCTCTAATCTTAAGCGATCGCGCCGTGTTGATCAATTACATCAGCAGATAACACGCCTCCTCGGAGGGAACATTTTTTTTGTGTGTCACCGGAGGATAAAGCTCCCGTATCGTATAGGGATTGCTATCTCGCGGTGAATTTGCGATCGTTTTATAGGATTGAGTGTGTGTGTGGGAGTGTTGTGGGCATGCATGTCCCGCGATTTATGTAGCGCCCTCTTACGGTTTCAACCTTTTATCTCCGATTGCAAAACTAGAGGATTGTAGTGAATACGGCATTAGGTGTACCTAACGATTTTTACCCGAGGCCGACATGAAAAAAATAGCTGTTTCTTTTTCTTAGATCTTTCTGTATAGGCCGCTTTGGTAAGTTAACTTCCATTTAGGGTGAGTTTATAGGATATTGGTATTAATTAACCGTAGGGAGCACTTAAGTGTGAGAATCAAGTGCCCGAAGATCGATGCTGGCGCTTGTGGAATGAATTAGCGAGGAAACGCCTGGATAAGGGATGTTTTGATGATCAAGGATAGGCCCACAACAATTATTCGACCCAACCGAAAAGGTTCAAGAAAAATATTAGTAGTTTACTTACAATGGGACACCAAATAATAATTGTAACAATGTATCAAAGCAACAAATATAATAAATAACTCCATGATATGTCAATAAAGGCAGATATGTTAATGCATTCTCAAAAATGCTATTAATACTCTATCGTATTTTGTAATATCGCACATAAACACTAGCCAGATGTTCTTCAATTTCAGTTGCATTAAAGCCATGAAGAATAATAATTACATGTACGAAAGGTTGGCAAATTTCGTCCATCTTCATTGAGCGTGAAATTTTTGTAGAAGTGCAGTGTTTTGGTCAATTTTTTTCATATAATTGTCTGCCATCTTTTGTTAGTTCAAACAACATCCTAATATGAAACGTAGTTTAAATATAATTATAGAACAGAGTAATATGCTCAGTATTCTTACGTATAACTCCATATATTCAGTGCAACAATCAGCTGTTATTTTATCTTATTCCATTTATTGGGGTTATTCTCCAGTACAGGATATTTTTTTATATATTAGCTAATTTATCTTTCCGTGCGATATTCAATTTTCAGTTATTTTTTTTCTAAACTAGCCATTAGAGGAGTTTTGGTCTATTCTTCTACCGTCTGGGTATGAGAATAGGCAAGTTTCTTCTGCTATGCGTGAGGTATAGCATCGTTTCCTGTGTGCACGCCGACTGAAATGCAAGGTACGCTATCCTTTTCGCAACTCTTGCCCGATATTGCAAACTAGCCGCAGGGATATGCTGCGTAAGGGATACGCCCCGCCGTGATCAGCAAGTGGAAGTTTCACTACGAATATTTGCCTGTGGTCTTGAGAAATAGGTGTTTGCTTACGATCGCGCGGGCCTATTCAATTCCATCGCGAAATCGTTATAGATGACTCTTTCTTCATGCCATTTGAGTCACTAGAATTCTATTGTGTTTTCGTTCCGTCGCATGCATGAGGTTTGTTCGCGAAATAACGGGAACTAAATTTTTAACATGCCGCGAGTTTGGAGGGTCGAATTTTGTCAAAATTTTTCATTATATTGGCATAGGGGGCTGCGGAGCGGAAGTGGGTGAGCAGGTTTTCAGTGCGAAAGAAAGCTGCAATAACTATATCTAGTTCAGGTTGGCGTTGCTTAACTTATTAAGCAACACTAATCTCGGCATGCATCCAAGGTATGTGTTGTGTTTGTTACATTTGTAGTTAACGTGCAGCCAATGATTGTTACGTGATCATTATTTCTGCCTAAAATGCCTTATCTACCAACCGTGAATTTGATGACATTTAAACCGTGGAAACCTGGAAGAAACCGTGAATTTTATAATGCAGTAAGAGTGGGAACCCTGCTACGAATACCCGCTACGCTTGAGGAATCTGTCCGTTGGTGAAAGGAGTCCCCTGGAACTTGTGACGGTCAGGGAGTGAGAGAGAGTAGGGAAGACCCCTTCCGAGTCACGGCCGCGGAGGATAAGAAGAGGGGACGTGCTTCAACAGACGGACCTCGCTTAGCTGTGCACCTGGGAGACGTGAATGCCCTCTTATCTCTTGCGTCTTGGCCCCCTTCAACTGTTCTCACTCCCCTTCGAAATCCGGGGAGAGTGGCGTTGGGAGGGAGGTGAGTCTTTTGGGAGTGGAAGTTCAGCCTATTAGCGCTAATGGGAAGGGAAGAACGAGGCTTTTGTTTGTTACTTCTCTGGCATTCGCCTTCTTCTTCAGAGGCGCGGTTGCGAAGCAGTGATGGGTGGCTGCCATGGAGACGAGTGTTTGTGGAGGGGAGGTTGTAGATAGCCGTGTGCACGGGATAAGATACGGCAAGATTGCACATTGAGTGATGATTTCAGTGTCGGAGAAAGACTTGGCTCCCGAACGATGATGCGAGACTGGTTTAGAATCACAGTCAACTCTCTATAATCCTTGTTGTTTACGATCGCAATTCATCACTCTTTATTTTTGATTGCGTTGAAAATAATAAGGTCCGTTTTCGTTATCAGTCGCGTTATGTTCGCGCTATTCAAGGAGGAAAATTGCCGACCCTAAACCTATCGCAGATAAGTTGATGACGTCACGTGCTCATGACGAGTGGGTCATCGCTTTTAAATTTATGTCCTTTCTAACGATTCCTTCCGTCAGTGAGAGATACCGGTTTCGTGGGTATTAATATTTTTTCAAGTTACATTGGCAGTTATACTTTCTTCGCTTCAGACTTAATAAAATGACTTTGTATGCTTCATCATTCAGTGCCATGCTCTCGTGACGGTGCAACGTCAACTGGTTTAGACACAGGAAATACCATCACTATAATACACCCGTTATGCAATATCATTTGGAAAAACCCCCAGTTAAATGTGTGACCTTCACAAAAGTTATTTTATTTAATATGAAGAGATTTCGTATTATATGATAGCCGGCCCCAGTGACAGAGACGTAAAGTATTCGCCTGCCAAACTAAAGGTCGTGGGTAGATTCCCTCGTGGTAAGGCTGCCCCAATTCACGGCATGGGCGTTTGTAATGTACCATTGTTGTTGATTGATAGATTTTTCTGATGTAAAGGCCATAGATGTGCTGTTTAGGGGGATATTAAGATAAATAAGTAAATAAATAATAACATTCACCCATTTACGCCTGAAATGATTGATTCTTTTCAGGCAATTTCACTTCAGTCAATTAGACGCTCAGCTGTAGTTTGCTAAAGGTGTCTGGTAATATAAACATCCTCAGAGAGTTAGCTGATTATGATTCTCGTACCACGTGATTGATGTTTTTTAGAGTCTAAGCCTTCATCATATTTTCTTCGGGGTAAAGTGAAAATTTTCCTCGGTTATTTAGAGACTGTATACGTTTCCAGCCTGCGCCATTGAATCAGTTATCGATTCTGGTAAACTCAATGATAGTGCCATCTCAGCGGTAGCTGATAACTTCCCGCGAGGAATTTCTCTCCTCGACAGTTTTTAAGGACGGAACGTGCAGTTAACTTGCTTACAAGACGTGGTCTTCCGGAGATAACGTGCGTTTGAATGACATAATTGGTTAGATGCTCCTTTTTGCATCCACATATATGAGGTACCGTGCTAGCCATCACCAGGGTGTATGGCAGAGGGTGATACAAGGCATGCACTCATAACAACCTTAATCAGAAACGCGCTCGTTCCCCGGATGCAGAACAAGCATGCATGACAAAGACAAGTGGCCAGACCAGAAACTAGGAGAGTGCTAAGGACACGAATATGCTACCATGAAAATAAATCTTTTCAAGCCTATTCAATCTGATCTTGGTCTAGGTTAATTCATTAAGGCCGCTATACACGGTGAATGATCATGCGAATGATCACGTCATCATTCACAGCATCATGCGAGCAGAATAGAACATGTTCTAATTTTCACTGAATGATCATGCGCATGAAGACTCATTCGCGAATTGTTCCGACATACACGGTGAATGACCTTGCTTAATTATCACGTCATCATACACAGGATCATGCGAGCAAAATAGAACATGTTTTAATTTTCGCTGAATGATCATGCGTATAAAGGTTCATTCTCGAATTGTTCCGTCATACACGGTGAATGATCATGCCGAGTGATCATGCGAATGAAATCATTGGCCGTGTATAGCGGCCTTTAGAGACACCTGGTAAAATTTTGCGAGTTAAATACTAATTTGAATAAATTATAAAGAAGTAAATAAAAAATATATCAATTGATTTTGGCGGGACTTGGTGGAACCGTGAGATATTCATGCTGAAACTAAAACCTATTACTGTTCCACAAACTTTTATTTGCTATTGACTAGTTTCGTCGGCTATAGCGTGATTATCAAGAGAAGCAATTACCACGTCGAGCCTTACATATCTGACTACAATAGGGAGGGGGAGAACAGTTGTACTGTCTTGATAATGACGCAACAGCCGTCGAAACTAGTCGAGAGCAAATAACGTCTGTGGAAGAGTGCTGTTTTTTTCGCCATGAATAGCCGAATAAAAAAATTCAAGCATTTAATTACTATATTATTTCAAACCTTAGAGGTTGCTGTGATACATTTTTTTTTAGATTTGTACAAGGGAGTACCCAGGATCATAACAAGGGGGGGGCAAGCCATGGTCTAGGGGGGGGGCAAACCAAGTGGTGACATGAGTTTATGAGATTATTTCCTTGAAAAGATATTTTTATTTTATTTACATATCTTATACTAACACATATCATTTATCGTGGGTTTACAGAAAAGTTGTTGAATGCTTTCTTTTCATTTCAGTACTGATTTTTCTTAAAGACTAATGCGATTTCTTTCTTCTGGCGGGGCATTTGCCCCTCGATGGGTACGCCCATGGTTTTGCATACCCCTCATCCCCCCTCACCATAACCACGCCATTGTTCTTCATACCAATATATAGAGAAGGGTTAAATGGTGTACTTCGATTTTGAGAGATCTTTGAGTTATTGCTCTTCAAAGTCTGGCGACTGAAATTTGCGACAGAACGCAACCCTCTTGGTCTGGTCTAACTTGTTTTTCGTTCGAACCCCTCCTTCTACCTCCCACGTTCGCATATTTAGCGGTTTTCCCAAGTGTCACTTGTCGCCTTTCCACAAGACAGACTCGGAGGAACGCGTTCTTCCTTTGCGTCAATGGAAGACTATTGTTCTCTCTCTCCAGTCTGCCATCTGCCACTGATTGCATGCCCAATGCGTCGTGTGTTCCTTTGGCTGTCCTCCCATAAGCTTTCTGGTCTCATCTGTGGTGTAAATAAGTAGTTTCTTTAGGTTCTTTCGCGAGAACAGAAAATCGGAATTCCTTGATGAACGCGACTATGCTCCTTGAATTCCGAATTTGTGTCTATTACTGTTTTCTCTCTTCTACGGATGCTAGCTGCTGCTGAGCTGGGAAAACGTGGTGTAAAAAAATGACAGAAGAAATGGGCATAGTAAAGGTTTGATGGCGTGGCATTGAATAAATGCATGGAGTTGGCAATAGGAATTAATTTTTCAGTTAGTCTGTGTCATAATGGGTTTTCTACCCCGAAGTTCCTCCATTTTTGCCCTTGGGATGTTGTAAATAACTGAGTAATTTGAGGTGAAGAATTAATGCTGTTGTCGTTGTTTCATGGTTACCATGTTTTTTAACATCATCCCTTTTTTGTAAACGTGAACACTCATTTGGAAGTGTAAAATTCAAATTTAAATTCTTGAAAACACCTTTGTTCTACGTCATAATAAACTGCTCTTTTATTATACAGCTCGGAAAACTGGTGGATTGTGCGAAAATTCTAATTTTGAATTTTATTTATTTATTTATCCCAATTACCACCGAAAAAAGCACAATGTGGCCTTTACATCGGGAATTTAAACCATCAACAACAGACTTTTATCGAATCCTGCTTGCAATAGGCTCTTCTCCCCATGCATCTTGAAATTCAACATCAATAAAATTATTAAGGAATAATTTATTAAATTATCAAAAATCGGGAGTCTGGGTTAGCCCAGTTGGTAGAGAACTTGGCTGCTGGCTGAAGGATCCCGGGTTCATGCACCGGGTTAAGCCCTTCTGACATCCTCAAACAAAAACTCCTCGTGTGCAAGATGGCCCAGGAAAGGAACTAGCCCTCTAAGCCTGAAAATATGAAAATAACGCACCCGTGGCTTAACCTAGGGCGAGCTCTATCCTGACCTATCCTACTCAACCTTAGGGTTGAATTATTGAATGAATGATTAATAAAGCGATCCGATTTAGGAGCTCGTAAACAATAGTCAAAATAGCGCAACTAGTTTTCCGGGTTGCCCTCCGCGTCGATCCATCTACATGGCGACAGTTTCGCCGACATTGCAGCGGGCCTTCTGTAGTTTGGAGAACTTCAAACTTCCGAAAAAAAAAGTCTGAAGTCGCATGCGGCCGCCGGTGGAACTGTATCCGCGAAGATGAATCAACGCGGAGGACAACCCGGAAACCTGGCTGTTACTTACTGCAACACTATGCGGAAGCCTCTATCAACATTAGGCGAGAGGGAATTTTCCGTACTGAATTATGTGAAATAGTACGATGTAAACTTTTGCTAGGTTTTTTTCTAATCGGTACTTATTGCGTATTTGACAGTCGACGTAGCTCTCAGCATATTTATTCAATTTTTTATAATTTTCCTTATCTCCATCGACCGATCCACGTTTTCGTCCATTCCGCGGCGCTGACCTCTCCCCGGACGCGTCGAGGTCATTTCTGTTCTCCCGCCACAGTTGATCGATGACCGCGAAATTGCCTCGGATAACATCACAGGGTCGGTCGGCATTCCTCTCCGATTCTCGCGTTGGCAATATAGCTCGCAGCCCCGTGTGCGCCTTTAATTGAGAGTCTTGTTGGCTTTCTTTCAACCGAATTCCTCTCTCACACGGAGACGACATTGCTTACTTTTCCTCCCGTTGTTCCTTTGTTTTTTTTTTTTAATGCTTCGCTTTTTTCATTTATTTCGAGGCATTGACCGAGCGATAGTCGAGACGCAGTTGAGCAATTTACTTCCGAAGCTGCTTTTAAGTCTTAAGCTGGGATAGTCGTTTTTGTATTGGATTGTATTTCTTTTTCTCGACTGCGAGGTGTCTGGTAGGTGTTCACTTTTTTCTTTCTTGATTTTAAATGTGTGTTGTTGCATTTTTTGCGATCAAATTATTGTACACCTACTTCGGTACCATGATGAAAGAATGACTGTTTATTATGCCAATGGATAATCTATAATAGCAAAGAAGAGAGAAAACATGTTCTGCTCTGATTTCAAATGTCGTTTCTCAATGATTAAGGTCTTCTGTCAAATAAATACAGATTGCACGCCTTCCTGTTATTGTAAAAGGAAAAGAAAATATTTCTCAATCATGACCCCTTCGATACCAATCAAGTCGAATATAAGGCTATCAAGAATAGCTAATTTCATATCGTGTGTTTTTGAATTAGTGTATTTATTAAAATGTAAGATGAAATTTCACACTATGACCAACTATCAAATTCACCGAGACCAAATTTCTTTTCAAATCGTCCACCGTGAGCTGTGAATAATTTCGATGAATTAGTCGATATCGTAGTTGCGTTTTATGATTGTTCGTACTCTATCATCAAACACCTATGAATGCAATCGACTCTATCGTAGAAAATAGCAATTTTATTCACCTGATTCATTGCCTACTCGTGTGGTTGCTAAGGTAACATTTTAATGCAAAAACGTACGTTTCTTGCCACCAAGATGTCCAGACGAGAAGCAAGTTTTCCCTTCAGATTGTCAGTTCTCCCTTGCCTTTCCCCCCCTCTCCTCTTTGGGTAGTCACCCTTCCCATCCCTCACCAGTCCACCCCCATAAAAGGTTAAAGTCGAACCCATCCCTACACCCCAATAACTTGCCACCCTGCCTCTCTGTGCAGACGGGGAGGGCAGTAAAGAAAAGCGAAGGCTAGCTCTGAGGGGCATTTCTCCTGGGCTGTTGTCGGGGGTGGGTGGGATGGATCCTGTAGCCTTCGTGGCTGCTATAGTCCCCTTTCTTTCTCTCCCTGGCCGTGGAATTCCCTGTTGGGGTCGTCTGCGTCAGTCTGGCCAGCCTTTCCATCCCTGCCGTCTTTCACGCGGACTAAATCCCTTCCTTGCACCAGAGCAGCGTTTGGAGTTCTCCCTGCCTGGTCTGGGCCTCATGCTTTATCTCGGTCTTCCAGAAAGCCCGCACCGGTTTCCGCATTTCCAGCTGCCGCACGTTGGTCATGGGCAACGAGGTTGTAAACATACATGTATATTTACTACAAGGAGGTGTATTTACAACCTCCTTGGTCATGGGCGATTCGACGTAGTGGTTTCACTCCCTACTGTCCCTCGGTTCATCCTTTGGTGAATGTTTATGCCACTGTTGCGGACGACATCTGTCTATGGGTTCTCTGCGGACCGTGAAACTTTCTAAGTTTCACTGAGTTGGTCTAAGGGTGTAATGAAGACGTGGATAGTTATATAACGGGAATTTGATTCTTTGCAAGTTCAGTAGATGTAACCATATTCTGCCAAAAGAACCTCAGAAACACCCTGTGGCCTCTCGTCATAATTTGCTCGTATCTCAAGTATGTAAATTTTAACCATAAATTTTATTTTTATTTATTTCAATGAAGTATTTTTATTGGGATAAAATTTTGGTATTCGACGAATGGGTCTCTAAACCTTTCCAATTATCTAAGTCTCCAATTCTTTGGCACTGTTTAGAATTCATTCTCTACACCCTAAAAACTTATAAGTGATAGCAAACATTTCTAATGATTCATACCTCTCGATTGAAGAGAAAAATATCTACATAATACCCTACGAGCAACTTCTAGGGTGTTTGGCAGGGGCTGGCCAATCAACAGCACGCAATACAATCCCCAAATGGGCTCCACGCGGTCGTGAAAGAATTACTCATAATAATACAATATGTATCCGCATGTTCATAAAATGGCAAAACTTTCCATCGGTTAGTAATTTCTGTAGTAATTCCATATACAATAAGTTGCAATTGCTATTAGGAATGCGTTTCATTCCTATCCTTACTACCTACATGGTGGATTATTTTGCGTTAGGGTGATGGCTGAATATATCGTATTTAATATTGTATCACGCAACTGTACGCAAACAATCGATTTCGTATTTCTGGACCTTAATCGATGGATTTGTTGATGGATTTCATGTGGTCCGAAGGAAATTCCGGATTGTAGAGACCGGTTTGGCTTAATGGTAGCGGGGTTAGAGAAGATATCGGCAAAAAGATTTACTGTCTTCGTTTTCCGGATTTCTTTCCGACTATGTATTCCTTGGGCATTCAGGCGTATCGCCATTTACGATCGGTTTTCATTTGTTGAAAAGATGGGTCTCCGATACCGCTCCCATTCTTATGGCGACTTCTCCGAAGTCGCGGACGAACGCTTTCAGAAATCTTTAAATTGAAGTTATATGGCCCGTTTGAAAGAAGACATTTATGGAAGTGTCATAGATAGATATTCAGTATTAAAAGCTGGTATTCTTTACAGCGTCAAAATCTTTCAATTACGTTTTAATATCATCCTTGGTATAGTTACATAACTTTTCAAGCACAACCATCCACACAGCATGTAAGATATTTCTATGTACGGCCAGTTTTCTTGGTCTTGCCTGAGCCTGAGAGAATATTAAAAATAATATATTATCAATGGCACCACCAACAGTGTCGTGAATCGACCACTAATTTTCATTATGCGGCTAAAACAGTTTAACCCACGAAATAATACTCACTACTAGTAATCGTGAAACTATAGCAACAATCGATTAAAAATTATCGATGAGTGTTTTTATAAGTTAGGGATATAGAGAAGTATTTTCCTTGTAGCCATTCTCGCGTATGTTTAAAATGAGGAAAACGCGATAGCTGCTGCCCACTTTTTGTTGGTGACATCTTTCTGAGTTGGTGACATCATAAGAGGTACGGTTCATTTACTCCAGGGGGAGCCTTTTCTTTTACTAAGGGGAGTAAGATATCAACGGCGTAACTAGGAATATTCTTGGGGGGGAATACTCCCATGGAGGTGGGGGTGGGAGGTCGCCCTTCCCCATCCCCTCTCATCCCGCTCTCATCCCCCCCAATCATACAATCGTTGTGGGTTTAAATGGTCATTTAACCAAATTTCATTTATAAATGTTATCAATCCATATGAATGTTACATTTTATTACCCATGAATGTTAAACGTGCTCTAGGTACAAAGGTATTCATTAATAACGAATTTTGTTTCACTAATTGTTTTAATATAGTCTACTGAAGATCTTCCTCAGAACAATATTTTTATGCATTCAATATTATTATAACGTTATTAAATTTCATTGAACATTGAATTAAAAATTGTGTCCCAAATTTTATGTCCTACTCCGTCATTATAGCCTTTTGTAATAATTATACATCTGTCGATATGTCAGTAAACCCCATGGGAATTTTGGAAGATTTCGTCTTTAGCAGTTGCCATGGGGGGGGGGGGTCGTCCTCCCAGGTTCCCCCATCCCCCTAAAGCTCTTGTCTACTTACGCCACTGCCACACGCCATCAAACTCGAAAATACCCCTCCATACACCACGCAAGTCACTGCAAGCCTGTTTAGCAGGTTTTGATTCCACGCCAAGCATGAACTCATCCTATAATATATCAAATAAAGTAAAACGGTACAAGAGCTCGTCATTTCGATGCCTTTCATAGTGTTGTTGCTGCCGAAAGGAGTAGAATGATTATAGGCTTGTTACATGGCACGCGTTTCTATGGGTATTTGCATATTACTAACAAGGAGACATCGCCAAAGTGATGTTCGGGATCTGCATGCAGATGTTATTAACTGAAACTATATAGGTGAGGTAGAAAAAGTATCACGGCTTTCTTCCACATAGGCCCGGGTTCGAGAGATATTCGCTTGTAAAGATTTCGCGCAGTATGACGTCCCTTGAGTAATCACTAACCTCTTAACTACGGCCGTGTTTTTCTCTCTTCTAATTTTTGAAATCACTGTTACATTTTATCCCCATTCGTTTTATATAGTTACTTCGCAATTTTTTAAATTAAATATCAAATTATGGAGTTTAAACGAAACTCCGAATCGTGCCTTAATACGGGGATTACTCAAGGGATGTCATATTGCGCGAAGTCTTTACATGCGAATATCTCTCGAACCCGGGCCTATGTGGAAGAAAGCCGTGACAATTTTTCTACCTTACCTATATAGTTATAGAAAATAACATCCGTATCCAGATCCTGAGCATCACTTTGGCGACGTCTCCTTGTAAGTTCATGAATGATTTGGAGATAGGATTTTGAGGGGTGGCGTGAAGTTTTTCGACGCCGTGAATAGGATACTCACGGCCGGATGTCGCAACGACAGTGTTGGTGGCCTTTCGGATAAAGTTAGCGGAGAGTTGTCAGGCCGCTATATTTACTCCCTCACGCTGCTAGGCCTCCACCGTGACATAAGAGGGAGCCACTCATTTGGCATGGAAATGCATTCGCACGATTGCTTATAGATACCTGGACCTTAACGACGCCATTATTCGCGGTCTTTCTTGTCCACCGGCGTCTTTTTCTTGCGGCCACGTTGCCGTCGTAAAGTTTCCGATGCACTAATTGGTCACAGAACATCAGTTTCTTTTGGTAAAACGTATTTTGTTTTAATGAATTAATACGTAATTCTTCGTGGTATTTTGAACGTGAGATAATTCGCTGAAATCATTCGTTTGAAATTAGGCGTGGGATTATATCTTCTACATATTACCCTGCAAGCCACCTACAGAGGTATTTGGCAGGAGGTAAGCCTCTCCAATATGTACCAGAGAATTAAAAATTACTTTTACTAACATGCCTTACGCGTCATACGACACACACAGTCTTCTATATCTTACCGTAGAGGCTATTAAACGTAAAAGAAGCTGATAGAAATACCAGGAAAATTCATAAAATACTAAGGAATACATTGGTTATTAAGCTACACTAATAGTCAACTTGTTTTAAATTTATCGATCGCGGAAAAAAAACGACACCCTAAATCTATCTGTTCTACAGTCTATATCTCTTATTTTATTTTTTTATGATTTGATCTACCGTAATATATTGGCGATCGAAAGATATGGTTAACTCTGTCGGAAATTAAACTGCTTTGCCTAGTTGTCCTGGGAGATCAGTAACACTAACAAGACTTATCAATAACAGACACTTTATTACTTCCGCAAAATATTTATAAAAATTTCTATGACCGGTTTCTGCTATTACACCATTATCAAATACAGGAAATATTTCCTGTATCTGGTAATGGCGTAATAGCCGAAACCGGTCATAGAAAAAATTTTATAAATATTATGTGGCAGTAGCAAAGTGTTTGTTATTGATAATATGGAGCCCTTCCACCACGTCCAATTTATCGATTTAAATAACAAGACTATCGTTACGATGTATCTCTCTGGAAATATATATTTCCCCGACCATGTGTTATGTATTTTATAGTGGGAACGAATTTTTTTTTCCTAATATGAACTCAGCTTCACTTAGGGGCATTGTAAGTGAAACCATGTGGCAGAGGTTAGCTCACTCCAAGATTGTACCGTTCACTCCGATATCTTCGACCTCACTTTCGCCTTCGTGGCATAGTTCACAAATTCAGGGCATGCAAAAAAAGGTGCGGATGCAATTAATTTTTACTAAATGTAAATTGTAAATAAAATAAGTAATAAAGTAATTACGCAGTCTAACGAAATTAGATTTTAGGCGAGAAGAGCGCATTTAAAGCGAAAGCACTAAATTATGAGGCTGAATTTGAGGCTGTTGACTTTTCGCGAATCAGTGGTGATATCATTGCCTCGTATGAGATGTGACCTTCCACAATGTCATGGTCGAATCGGTGTTGCGTCATTAGACTCGGTTATAAGATGAACTGGGAGCTGCGTACTTTTCTGTGAACATTCAAAATTATATCTACATTTTTTTGGAGCTAATTAAATTTATGTGAACTAACATAACATTGCGTAGCGCTGAATTGAAAAGGAATTCCATGTAAAATATATTAAATAATAAAAATAAATTTGTAAAAAGTACAACATAACGAGTTAAAAAAGAATACTAGAATTTACGTTCGCTGATGTAAAGGCGATTCCAGCTTCTTTAACCTCATCCACTGGTGTAAATATTTGGCGGAACGTATTTATTTATCCTTACTGTGCGGAAACATTTTTAATTATTTTTCTGTGAAATGATATTGAATAATAACTTAATGCTGGTATGCATGACAGTACTCCATGTTTGAGAAAATATTTACAGCGATTGCATCATGTATAGGAGTACAATTAAAAATAATTATAATCGTTCTTGTAATTATACTAATTAAAATTCTTCATTTTCGGTTACCACCGCGTCGGTGGCTGTGGCGAAGACAACTGTTTCACAGGTACTACTACCAGTGTCATCAGGCCGATGATTTCTGATGAAATTATGGAATTTTTGTCGTCGTCATAGCAGCTGACGCGGTGGTAACCGAAAATAAAGAATTTCATCACACTCCGAAGAATTATACGTTCTCACATTCTACTAATTACTTGTTCAAGGAGTAATTTTTTATTGTAATTAAGTACAATGTGAATGTGTTAATTGTAATTTAGACCGATTATTTATTTTCAATACTTTAATTTACTTTCAATCCCCGGAAATGGCTTTCGTTGATAACACTTCTGATTGTTTTAGTACTTCACCGGTGCCATGCTATATCTTCATAATACCCTGCGAGCCACCTCTAGGGTGTTTGGCAGGGGTTAATCAATCACCAGAATGCAGTAGAAACCCACATGAACTCCACACGGTACAAAAAATGTTACGTATACCAACGGATTATACAACGGCATTTATGCAAAGGCAAAACTTGCCAAATATACATTTAGGTTATCTGCCAATAACACTAGAACTCACAAAACACGTTGTTAAAAATAATAAGAAAGTTCAGAAACATGCCGAATCTCTGTCAGACCGTAGATTGAAAAATAGACTAAACCTTTTAGATAAATTGAAGAGCAGTGTCTTTTCAAACGAAGTTAGCCATATCTTACGAACGCCAACATACTACGGAAGATAAGATCATATAAATATAATAAGAGAGATAGACTGTAGAACTGACTCAGATTCAGAATTTCTTTTTTCCACGATCAAACAGAGATTATAACGGCAGCGTTAGAACTCACAAATAGATTAGATGACTTGTGGTGTAGTCTACTAACTTATATATATGTTAATGCATGTTTTTGAATTTCATTATAATTTCTAACAGTATGTGGTAGTATAATTTGTTTGTATGCGTGACGTTTTTTGGACCGTGTGGTGTGCATGTGAGAGTCCAATTGCATGCTGGTGATTGATCTCCCCCTGCAAAACACCCTAGAGGTGGCTCGCAGGGTATAATGTAGATGTAGATGCTTCTTCGACTTAGCGCGGCATCAGACGTAAAAATATCAAGCTTGGGTCACTTTTAAAAGCGCCTTCCTTGCCTCATCCCCCTCAATACCTGTGCTCCCCTCCCTTTGCCCTTCATTCTATTTTCGTAAGTAAAAGAGCCGTTTCACTTCGTTCCCTCCTTCCCCTTGTAGTGTCATCTTCGCCTCTTCCTCTCTCAGGTGTGGAGACGGCGTTTGTCGGGGTCTCTTTTGAAACGTCGGACCATTTAGGATGGTCGGGAGTGTTTCCTAGCGACAGATACGCTCCACACTATATAGGCTTATGGCGATGGTGCTTTAGTGTAGTCAAAGGGACTGTATAGAGGAGGCCCAATTCCATCCCATAGAAGGTTGAATTCTGTTGCCACTTCGGTCGCATTTTAATCGGCTTTCAAAAATGTCCGCGGCGAGGTAATGAGTGCAATGCGATCCACTTTTTTCCATCGTTTTATTGCGATTTTAAACATTTTATTGCGAGGAATAGCATTGAAGAGTCATGAATTTTATAAATCACATCATAATGTAATAAATTTCAGTTAATACTCCTAATTTTACCTTATTTCCCTGTGTAACTCGGATCAATTTGTTCATGAGCGACACGAGTGGCGACTTTTGTAAGCCCTTTTAAATATGAGGTGGGTAACAACACATTTAGTGGCCGACTTAAGGATTCTCTTTTGTAATATTCGTGAGTGTGGTAGAGAAGCCAGAAGAACCATTGAATATGGTATAATTAGACTCAATACTTTTTCGAAACCGTAAAGCCAAATGCCTTTCTATGTTAGTTTTTGTTACTTACACAATGATTGCGATTTTTATGCACTGTATCGAGTCGCCATTTGTTTAGAACTATGGCAACTGTAGTATTTTTAATTTTAACCATCGCTGTGAAAAGTAAATACAGTCGCTCTAAGAATTGTTTGTTTCACAGCCATTCAAGGCAGACGTTCCGATAGTTTTATCTGCCGCAGCATCAATTTTTCCAATTTACCTAGTTAGATGGCGTCCCACTTATTCCACGATTATGTTCCGCGATCGTTTTGTTTCCGTTATGCGTGTGTAAAATAAATCGCCAATGATGTTGTAATCCGTGGCTGCCGCAGCATTTAGAAGATACGTTCAACTATGAATTTCTTTGACATAATGGCTAATTATTACTCTTGACGAAACTAATGATGCATTTTAGTTAAGAACCGATCTGACTTTCTCCGCCTTTGCCTTGCCGGCTTCAGAGTTCAGTGGCGGTGGGGTAAAGCCCTCGCCTGCCTAATGAGAGGTCGCGGGTTCGAGTCCTACCTGGGTAGCTTGGCCCTATTTAGGACGTGGTTGTTTGTGTACGTAAAAAATGTTAATATGTCGAAACCCCCGATATAAAAGGCAGTGTGGAGCTGTTTTCTGTGGCGTGGGAATAAATAAAAATATAACGAATGTATAGAAATGGGATTGTTGTTTTGTGTTTAAAGTGGAGTTTTAACCTGCCTATGGCTTAACGCCCAAACCCCCAGTCTAGACACAAATGAATTTCCCCCAGGTTAAACCTCAAACAGACGAGTTTACCTCTCTGGAAGCTCTATCGCCTCCACTGGTGTCGTCAAAGGAAGGGAGTCTTAAATACCCGCTTCCCTCGGACTCCAAACCTTTTTATGCATTTGTCCCAACTTTCTCTTCTTCTTCCCGACAGAGAAGTCGCCTGCCCCGCGTTCCAACTTCTCGTAGACAGTCTATTCATTATTCTCTCCTAGACTTTTTCTCCTCCAGCTCGACTATCCTGCACGTCCTTGCTTTTTTTTAATAGCTCTAATTCCTATTTCCACCCGACACACAAGCGCTTGACCATGATGATTGTGAGGATTTAGGCGATTAAGGAAATAGGGTATTGCACTTCAAAATTTATATTTGAGAAGGTGAGAAGCCAAGGGGTACAAGTGTTTTTTTTCTCAACAGAGTTAGGTAGAGTTGATTGTTGGAAGAATTACACAGAAACTTGGTTGCCATGGGATACGAGTGAGTCTCTTTTCTCTGCTGACATCGCGTGGAAAATCAAATGCGCTGCTAAATATCTAATTGATCTCGTTTATTTTCTATACCTAAATTCTGTACCTTATACAGCCTGGAAAAAAATCTCTTGTACGCCATTGCTTCTCACCCACTCATTTATAATTGGCTCGTCACCCAATTTTCGTTCATTTCTTTTTGTGAATTTTAAATATATTAAGAAACTCCTATGTATATTTCGGTTTTTTGATCCGTTCCATACTTCTCAAGCCACTCGCAGCGAATACGGTATTCACCCTTTTGCAGGAGAGTAGGTGACGTCACGTGACGTCCAGCGGGTCACACTCGCATCTGTCTCGCATGGTTGGTTTTTGTTTACCATGCTATCAGCGATTACTTCCCTTGATCAGTGGTTATCTCTGAAGCAGTATATGAACCGAAATTCTAATGACGTCACAAACTCAGGAAAACGGGCAGCACTATCTTAATTTTTTTATTTTGAAATTGCTACGAAAATGCTGAATGAGGAAGAGCTTTCTTCCTTGTCGTTTTATCTTTCCCCCGTCATCTAACGAAATCTTTTAAGACCGTTTTACACGGTACACGGAATTGCGCAGTCTGACGTACGTGTGAAGGCGCAATCAAAATTGCGTCGTGTAAAGCGGTGAATTACTAGAAAACATGCGAGAATGCGTGGATGCGAGACGGCTAAATAGCCCCTGTTCTAATTTCGTTCATGCATTCGCGCAATTCCGCGCCATTTTAGAAATTAATGCAGCTCTAACCTGCGCAATTCCGTGTACCGTATAAAACGGCCTTTAGGAAACTTGCGAATTTGAGCAAATGGGCCATCACTAGTTGAAGTTGTATCACTTTGAATATATCTTATTTACCAACGGATCGGACCATTTGAAAGGTCAACTGAAATAATTTCGTATACTATTCGCGCTTACGATTTGGAATGTACAGTTTAATTGAAGTTTTTGGGCACGAAAATGGCGTTTACGTGATAGAAACGTGATTCTACGTCAATTTGACAGTTCGGATGAACGCCGTATTCCCGAGTGGGATTCTTTTAATCGCGTGACGGCCTGGCCATTTTTATTTCCGTCGATCTCGCAACGCGTGACGGGCGTGGAAAAAAAAATGACGAGCACATTGCGTTCCCCAGCGTTGGGGCGTGTCATTGGTAATTAACTCGAGTGCGGTGCCATGTGCATATATCGCTCTAATGATTTTATTCGCTGCTGAATTCGTTCCACCCCTCTTTTCGTCTGAAAGAGTTATTTTTGTCATTGCAAATTAATGTACGAATCATGCGTTGGTGGTTTGCATAGTGTATTTATTTCTCGTGACAAAAGATTCCATGGAGACCGAATAATGGCGTTTTGCTCTATATCTAGTCGCCAATTGTTTAGAATTATGACAACAGTGGTAGTTTTTTAAAGTTTTACCACATGCAGTATAAAGCAAATACAGTTACTCTAAGAATTGTTTGTTTTATGGCCATTCATGGCAGACATTTCCACAGATATATCTACTGCAGCATGAATACAAGCTCGAATATTGAATATCCATAGAGCTAACGCGGTTGAATAATTTTGTATTTAGCCTTTATACTGAGGTATCATAAAATAAAAACCTTTGATATATCTCACGCAAATCTTTTGATTATGATGGCAACCAAGGCTTAATCCAGGGTTTTCCGGGGGGGGAGGGGTTGAGGGGCTCAAGGGTCTGATAGGCAAACGCCCATATTTGAAATTAAAAACCACATGCAACAATTACTGTAGGAAATATTCTCTTTATTTTAATATGAAAGTTATTAAATGAAATTAAATTATTGAGGCTCCGTAATACACAAATCAAAACGAACGTAATGGTTACGTGATAAAATATGTTGTCTATACTCTGCGTCTGGAGGGGGGCACGTGCCCTCCCCCCATAAATCCGCCTATGTTGACCACTTTAGACAACGCCTCGATCGTTCTTACCTTAGCGTCCTAATATAAAGGCCGCTATACACGGTGAATGAGCATGTGGATGAAATCGTTCGCCGAGTGTAAAAGCTGTATTAAACGGGGCACGGAATTGCGCATGTTTCTAATTTCTTTAATGGCGTGGAATAGCGCGAATGCATGCACGAAATTAGAACAGGGACTATTTTGCCATCTCACGTCCACGCATTCTCGCATTTGTTCTGGCAATTCACCGCTTTACACGACGCAATTTTGACTGCGCCTTCGTTTAAACGTCAGATTGTGCAATTACGTGCCTTATGTAAAGCGTCCTCGACGGCAAAATTCGCGGATGAACCGTATGCACGTGATCATTCAGTGAAAATTAGCACATGTTCTATTTTGCTCGCATGATCCTGTGAATGATCACGTGATCATTCGACATGATCATTCGCATGATCATTCACCGTGTATGGCAGCGTAAACGGAGCGATGCGGAAAACTGCCGACGCGATAGCGCAAGTGTGTCGCTCCCTGGAGAGAAAAAAAAGAGCATCAGCAGGTCTCTTTTCCCCCTCCCTCTTCGCTGTCTGCGTCTCGCTCCCAAGTCTGGACATGAATCGCCAGATGGTGAGAGTTCAAAATCTTTCTCGAGGGTTGCCTGTCCTCCGATAATTTATCTCTTTATTTGTTGCCGCGCGAAGAAGCATGTTTTCACTCCATTATAATTTCTGATCCGTTTTATCGTTTCCTGCTCAGGTTAATTGCATTTATATCCATTTCCATGTAGCTTAATTAAAATAACTCATCCTCCATTTCTTTACGTGATGAATGGTAATATTACTGAACATAATTGGGCGCGTACACTTTACAACGTGTTCCTAGAATGGCAATGTACTACTTAGGAGCTTTAAATGTGTTTGGTAGAGGAAGATAGGGCCACTGCATCGCAAAGTAGCCGCTACCAGATGGGTGTTAAGACTTTTTGGTTGCAGTGAGTTTTTTTTTGCATCACGCAGGTATTCGATTTCATGGGGAAAAAATGAACCCTTATGATTTTTAATGCTTTAAATCATACGCTGAAACAGTGGCGTAACTATAAGGGGATAGATCCCCCCCAAAGCATCAGATAAATCCAAAAAGTTATAAAAAACTATGGTCTAAATTTGAAATTTAATAACTGCATCTGCTTTATTTAACATTTATTTAACTTAACTATTTATTAACTTATTAATTTAAAAATTATTTAACATTAACACAAGTTAAATTTTTAATCCCAAAATGATGTAAAAATGTATATCCAGGCGTGTCATTTTTCAAAATTTTTCCTAGATGTTGCCTGAGGGGAGGGGGTCGCCACCTCAGACAACACCTCCCCCCCTAGAGCATGTTCCTAGTTACGTTACTTCACTGAACGTCATAAAAATTGATACAAATTGTTTATTTATTATTTTTTGTCGATTTTCTCGTGCATTTTTGACACGCATGTGTTATTTATTATGTTATTTATTTGTATATACGGTCAACTTCGTGAATGTAATCAACACGTGGGCGTTATCCACCTTCAGTAATAACACACTACGGTTTTGCGGCAATGAGAGTGCAATTTGTCGTCTTTCGGGGCCTTACTCATAGTGTAGGGAGTGGATTTATTACGCTCTCAGTCGTGCGTGGAAGCAATGGTCGGCTTGCATGTCGTGTCGGTTATTCAGTGACGTGATAGCGAAGGTCACGAACCGTGAGACCGGAAAATAAATGGTGAATTACCTTTATCGATTTCAGTGCTCTCCACGGAATGAAATCAAGTCACGAAGTGCGCGCAATTGTCGAAGGAGTTTAATTTGTCATTTCTTTGGGTCCACGTTCTATAGCTTATAATACATGCCTGTGAATGCTATGAATTATCAATACCCTGCGAACATCATTCACCGATGCTTCGTGATTTATATTATACATTTAATGTCGTTGATTATCAACGGACATTTATAGGATTTCCATAATCTTTTGATACAATAATTAGGTTCTCATTTCATGGATAGAGGTTATTTAGATCCGTTATCCGACATTATGCTATCACGTAATCATTAATCTGTTTTGCGATTGTTGTGGGTTTGGCCATTTAAGCAAATTTCATTTATAAATATTATCAATCCATATGAATGTTTCATTTTATTACCCATGAATGTAAACGTAGTTTAGGTATAAAGGTATTTATTAATAACGAATTTTGTTTCACTAATTGTTTTAATATATTCTACTGAATATCTTCTTTAGAACAGGATTTTTATGCATTAATTATTACTATTACGTTATTAAATTTCATTGAACATGGAAATAAAAATTGTGTCTCAATAATTATATCCTACTCCGTCATTATTGCATTTTGTTAAAATTTTACATCTGTCGATGTGTTAGTATACCCCATGGGAATTTTGGAAGATTTCGTCTTTACCAGAGGTGTCAAGGTGCCTGAACGCACCGGAACGCAGTTCCGGCACTGGTTCAGAAAAGACATAATAGTCAAATAACACTTTTAATAATTTTGGTGCCTCAAAATTTCTAATATTATTCTTATTGTTAGTCAAAATAAAAATATTTTTCGATTTGTTTATTCTGTATTTGCTGAAATATTTGAAACAAAGAGAGTAGTATTTCACTTGTAAAAAAAGTTAAGGAAAGCGCGTTCCGGCACTGCTAATTTTGCCATGACGTCACCGGTGTTTAGACAAGAATCCTATTATCCGATGTGCAACGCAACAATAGTCAGTGCTCTGTCAAAAGAGCGGGAAACTGTCAACCATTCAAGCTGCACGCTGTGTTATCTTATCCTTTCGTGCATAGGAATGGGCCTTTCCTCCCTCTGCCTCTACTTCCCACCCCCCCGCCCCCCCCCCCAACATCCTGCATTGGTATTGTCCCATGGGGTTAAAGGATTTTGAGGCGAGCGATCGTGTTTGCGCTAGTGAGCGCAGTACGTAAATAATCGTTGGCCAATGAACCTTACCCTCCCCCCTTCTTTTCTCCTCCCACCCCACACCGCTTGGCAAAGGCCCGACACGACGATCGGCCTCGTTGCTGTGCACAAGATGGCCGACGCACCGCCTTTTTTTTTCGAGTCACGAGGCTGGTTGGAGGGAGGGAAGGAGATCTTGTGTCCTTGAGGGAAAATGGATTAGGTGGGGAGGAGGGGGAACGGGGGTAGGGAATGAGTGGGGTGGTAAGGAAGAAGATAACCCATAGCGAAGTATTTTCCCACCTTAGGACTTGCTAAAGGCCCGTTTGAAAAGTCGACTGCTTAACGAGTCTACTGTTTACAGGCATTGCGCTTTGCTAGTGAGTGTTGACAGTGAATGCGAGAGTGTGCCACTCGATGGAGGACCTCAGCGAGGGCGATCTCGATGTTATGTCTGGTTTTTCCTGGCGAGCAATGGTAATAAATATTTCTCAGGTTTCACATCGGGTGAGGTCCTCCATATCTCCTTCGGAGGTGTAACCCGAAAATCTTCATTGCCATGGTTGACCTTACTAGATAGAAATTGACTCAGTTAAACTTCGGTCACGATAATAATCGATGATTATGATTGCATTGCAATCAGGAACTTGCATTTTACTGCACAGTGCATCTCGCTTCCAATTAGATAATGTTTGATATCTTTTCTTAATTGTCGGCCTCGGCGGCGGCGGAGATAAGTACTCGGACCATGCCGAAGGTCGCGGGTTCGAGTCCCGCTTGGATAGGTTTCCTCTTCCAGGATATGGGTGTGTGTGATTGTCTGTTGCTGATTGTTTAAACTCCCGATGTAAAGGCCACATTACGCTGTTTTCGGGGGTAATTGAGATAGATTAAAAAAATACTAAATAGGGAACATTCTTGAGCCAAAATTTAAGTCTCTATTCTGCAGTAATATCAATAATGAAATTCTATACGATAATACCGTAAATATTGTGTGATAAAAACGTAAAGTGAATGTATGTATAAACAACAAGTATGTTCTGAAACTCGTAGATTCATCGAGATTACTTCTCGAATGCCTGCTGATGTTACATGAGTGAGTACATTCATTTAGTTTTCCTGCAGTGGAATACTCTCGGCGAATGTTTGCGTGGCCGTATACTTTCATGTGAATTTATTGTTATTTCCGCGCGAGCAATCATCATGGAACTTAATAATACACTTGCTTCAAGTATCTTTTATTCGTCTGTATATTAAAGTTAGTCATTTGATTTATTGCGTAAACAGTCGGGTGAATTTATGTAGATTCATACTATCCCGCATGGCATCTTATTAGGACGTCAATATTAAACAAAAAAAGAAAAAAACTATTAAAAAATGATATGCAACTGTCTCATCTAGTAATTTTGTAAGTCCTTCATTTTCAAGGGGAAAGAACGAATTCCTAAACCTATCCGTTAAGAAAAGTATCTCTAGAACCTGCTGCCGATGTTACACGATTGGGTACATTCATTTACGGTAATCATGTAGTAAGGTATACATAGTAAAAGAAATTTATCTTATATGTCGGACCGAGAAGTATAGGAAAGTGCTAAGATGATGTTCTCCTTGTCTATTTGAAATTCTTAAATGCTCAAGCAATCTATAATATAATCTTATCAAGTGAGTATTCGAGTTATCATTCGAATTATCGAGTGGCAATGAGTGATATACACTTCGAACACGCCAATTGCTCCTACGGCCTAGAGTGCACGTGTATTATTCAAAAGATGCGAAAGGCTTACTTCCTTAGTCTTTTATGCTTCCCACTCTTCTACAATCGTTCCCCGCACGCACACATTTCACTGCCCATATAATCTCAATTCATTTGCGGTCGGTCGTCGTCTTCTTTTTTTTTCGCAATGGTAATTGTGTGCCAATCACGCAACGCAGCGTTGCGGGGGAGATGTTCGGATTTTTTTTTTTTGACCCTGGTCAGTGCTGGCGATTTCGGGGCGAGAGACGCAAAGCGCTTCCGGACTTGCTTGGTATACGAGAAGAGGCCTTAACAGCTGCTGGGTGGGAGCTCGCGAGCTGATAGTCAGTTGTTTATCATCCCGAGCACATTCCGAACATTTTGCTGCATTAACCCTCTAAGTGCTTTCTACTCGGGGTTGCACTGGCGAGAAATGTCAAAGGTATTTATATTAAATGTAACATCCTCGAGAATAAATAGTGTCATGTCATTTTTTGGTATACCAACATGCTGTTTTTTTATTTCACTCTAACTGTATTAATTTTTTTTACGTAATAAATGGCCAAGATTTTTAATTCAAGACTTTATCTGCCGCTGCATTGTTACTTTGAACAATTAACTACCCCAAAACCGATATTTCGGCTCGTTACACTTTTAGGCTGAGAAGAAAAAGCCGATATATCTGCCTGCGGCTCGAAGAGAGTTAAAGTATGTGTCCATTCTATAATAGTAGGATGGATCGCCAGTTTTCTTTTGCCGTTGTAGGTGAAATAGTTTGAAAAATATGGTAACTCTAGTGAGGAACTCAAATGACTACCATGAATATCCAGACGAATAGAAGACAGTTCAAGCAACTATATTATTGGATACTCAAAGCATTGCCATTGAACAGGGAATATCGTAAATATTTGTACCCACTCGTGTAATATCTGCTGGTAGATACGGGAGTAGGAATCTTGATGAATCCCCGATGTTCAGAATAATGGAAAAACTTGTTGTTAGGGCTATGGAGTATCCAAATCATTAAAAGGATTTATATCTCGCCGCTTTTATCAATACTGCAAGGTCCCAATAGAGCATAAAGAAAGGACATTATTCTGTTCTCCTATCCGTCGCTTGCGTCTTCAATACTTCGCGATATTGCGCGAAGTCTCATTTAAGAATTTTCACCATGTCGTGTCGCAAAAAACGAATGATGCTATATTAATTATATGTGATTACACGTTTTAATTCTCTACTGTTTTTTTTTTCTCAGGTGCGTCAGTAATCACTCCTATTGAGTTAGGTCTTTGTTCATATTTTATGACGTTAATGGGATTCGAAGACATAGGTATTAATTGCTAGCCCCCTTAAATTTAGGGACCGTATTTCTTAGCTCTGACTGACGATAGCAGAAATAAAACATCCCATTAAGCTGGCCAGCTGGCCGAAATCTTTGGGGAACCGTAAATTCACTCGGTTTTTGAGAAAGTCTTTGGAACTCCTTTTTTCCGTCGATCGCCGGTTGCGACAGTTTTTCTTTCTATCGAACTTTCGTAAGAGCGCGTCGGGCTGTAATCGTGGGAATTTCTTGAAGCGGCCGACCGTTTCATTTGTTTTATTTCGTTAGTCGCGAGGCGTTTTGTATTATATTCCAGTCAATGAATACCCAGCCGAATGAATCGATAGGCAATTTAGTGGAAGCATTCACCGGTGGTATTTCGTCCGTTTTCGCGACGTTTAGTCGCTCAAATCTTTCACTATCATGTGTTTAAGGGTTCTTTTCGTTGTAATGGGTGACATTCATTTTTGAATAAACATTATCTTCTTCTACAGTATGTTAATAATTTGTATTTTGTTTTATTTAGGTGTAAAAACTCATTGGAATAAGAAATTTAGCGTAGGATTTGCCGACCTCGAATTAACGAGAGAATCGGTGTGAAATTGTGGAACGCTCATTATCGTATTCAAGTTTTTTCTTGCGCTACGCAACCGTGTTTTGTTTTCTTTAACCGTGCAAGGAGGCACCTAAGAAATTTATAACTAAACTCCGGGAAAGAAATCGATTAAGGCCTGTGTACACGATACATTAGCACGCAGTAGTTAATGTCTGATTGCATGAACGATTTTTGTGTAACGGAACATGTACGAATGCATTAATCATATTAGAACAAGTTCTATTTTCGTTTCATGCATTTGCACCAGTTTCATGGTTACACGGTGCATTCTCTCATTCTCGTTCATTCTCTGATTCATGCATTTAGACATTTACTTTAACGAGATCATGTACCTTGTAAACAGGCCTCAAGAAACAGCGCAACTGAGTTTCAATGTTGTTATGCGATACCTCTACTGCGCAAACGCTCAACAATCGCCCACCGAATCAAATCCGCTCTTCTTGAAGCCATAGTAGTACTAGATTGCATAGAGGGCGTTGATGCAGTGGAGGTATCGTATAGTTCTGATAATGATAGGTGGCGCCTAGTCCACAGTGATTTTTATACGAATATTGAAGCTTCAAAGCAATTTTTTTCGTTAATTCAGCTTTAATTTTATGGTTATTTTCTGTATAATCCTGCCTTAATTATTATGTTATTGTTACGTCACAAACTCTAAGCCAATCGAGCAGTAGTGATGCGTTACCTGAATTCAAATTACTTATGCGTCATCACTTATGTTTTTAAAAGTCCCCAGACTCCGCAGTAGGTCGAGTAAAGGTCTTCAGAAAATTTCTTTCTTTATGGTTACCATCCAAGTCGTCCTCTGCCTGTCTTTCAACGGTCGTTTTTCATTCTACTCTGCAACACCCCAGTCCGACGCCTTTCTTACTAACGCCATCTCATAGCCCTTCCATTTCTCAGCTCAGGGTCGAAAAGGTAAGCTCACAGATTCTAAAGCAGACGAAAGTTCTCTTCATGCTTAAGCGTCCGTGGGAAGCTACGGTCGGGTCAAAGTGATCATAAAGTATGCTTTCGTCTGAAGGAAAAAAATTACTCAGAGTATCTTAATCCGAAGGACATGATATTCCCGTTCTTGTACGAAGTCGCGTTCAATATCGTCATTTTTTAGTCACAATCCTAGATTAAAAAGGAGGAAGCTAACATAAATGGTTCGGAAGGGATCTTGCGGAGGCTATGCGAACGATAATAGCCACATCTTCGATTCTTGGGGAAGGGAGTTGTGTATTGTTCATTGTTTCGCCGTGCCGCCATGTTGTCATGCGTGAAACCTCATTATTTTCGCATTTCCAATCGCCGTGAAAGATGATCATTAAGTTGTCGGGATTTTCAAGGACGGATTCGCCGTAAGTGCTGTGGAAATTCTAACACGAGTCTTTAGTGAGTTCGAAAAATAGCGTTCGAAACATGCATCGGAAATTACAGCAAATACTACATTTTTTACTGCACCGTGTTATTGTGGGCAGATTTTATGATGATGTCATTCACTCAGTAAAAGAATGAAAGATAAAGGTTAATGTATGGGGAAAATGAGTAGAGGCGAATAAAGTTTTTCATGAGTCGGTGACGTCAACAGAGTTCCGGTACATTTTCTCTACCTGGATGAACATTCCACTGAGGGGAATAATCTCTAGTCAGATTGTTAGCAACAATTAACCACACAAGGCCCGATCACAAGAACGAGGAATGACTGAGACGACGTGGAACGCTAAGCGTGAGTTGGTGACGTCATTAACTTTTTTTGCTAAAGAAAAACTATTAGCCTATTACTGTTATTATTTTCGTCGCTAATAGATGAGTAGATGTATTAAAAAACGGAAAAATGCAGTTTTCTTTGCTTTTGAAATTCTATCATAATCGACGTTAAAAGAAACATTGGTGAACAAACCCTTAGGATGTAGATAGTGCATGGAATGGCTTGAGGAGTTAGTCTGTAGTTGAAATGAACTCGGCTGTGACTGAACATTAGCCGAATAGGATCCATATCTCTTTTCTCCCCTCGTTCGTTTGTTTCTTTCCTTTCTTTTTCCCCCGCGCGCAGCCTAAGCTTGCACCATATCCCTTCGGTGAGATAAAACCCCACATTATCGCCTCCCCCCCCCCCATACCCCTCTCTCTCCTTGAGTGGATAGGCGGCAACAGTCCATTGTAAATAAGAAAACGTCCTAGCTCACGGTTTATCCACTCTCCTCATTCCTCTCAGCCTTTCCCGCTTTTTTCGCATCACAGTCTTCCTTCGGTTCTTCTTTATCTTAGGTAGGGTGCGAGTATGTTAGTTTTAAGCCGGACGTGGATATTTGAACAATACGAAAGCAAAGGTTAACACCTCCGTGCCAGGCCCATTTCCTGGCTCTATCATCTGGTGTTCCATTTCGGGAATAAGGGATACTTTTTACAATCACGATGTAGATTAGACTTGGAATAGGTATGCTTCTCCACAGAAGTGAGTTGAAAACGAAAATATTAGTGTGCAGCAGAAGAGAATTCAAAACTGACATTAAAATAGGGCAACAAAAAGTGGTAGAGGTGGATGAATTCTGTTATTTGGGAAGCAGCATACCAAGGGACGGGAGAAGAGAGAAAGAAATTGTCAGCCGAACAGCCCAGGCGAAGAGAGAATTTTACCAAAAGAAAGATGTACTTTCAGCGGGACATTTTAACATAGAATTAATGAAGCAATTTATCAGAACTTATATTTGTAGTCAGGGATGCCAACATACAAATAGTATTGGGGGGGGGCGAAACTGGGAACCTTGCCCCAGGAAGTTTTAAGTTTTTTAAGCATTTTAGAAGAGTCATATAATCAACATTGGAACACTGATAACTCGAATGACGATATCTGGACACTTCGGGGAAAATCGACAAGCCAGACACATTTTTTCCTCATACCCATGACGAATTTTTGAGGGGGGGCTCAGGCCCCATGTAGTCGGCGCCACTGTTATGGTATGCTTCTCTACAGAAGTGGTGCATGGGCAATGGCAGCCGTGGAGTAATCGTGGGTAGAGGCTTTCGAAATTTGATGTTACAGAAGAATGGCGAGGATAAAATGGATTGACCGAGTTAGCAGCGAGGAAGTCGTAAGGAGAGTAGGAGAGAAGAGAACTCTCGTGAAAACCTGAATTGATAATAAGTAGGAACAACCTTGTTGGCCATATCTTGAAACATGACCTGATGAAGACAAAAGAAGGAACATTTATTTGGAGGAAGTAAAGGATGTGAAGGAGGAGAAATACGTGGGTGTGATTAGATAGCCTGAAAGGAGAATTGATTGGAGAGCTGCGTCAAACCAATCTAAACATTTTTGACCAGTGATGATGAGATAGATTACTTGGTAGAATTGTATTTAATTAACGAAAACAGTTATGATTTATGATAACTATGAACATTTGGAAAAGGAATAAGGAATTCATTTACCCTGGAAGATTGTCGAAAAGATATCGCATTGTTACGTAAGGAGCCGATAGCAACGCCGGCGAATCTGTCGTCTGGAAGAAATATGGACCGACGCGGTGTAAAGCCCGGAAGATGTATATTTCGTTTACGTCAAACCGTAGAAGTCTACATAGGAAAAAATGTCGCTATATCCCTCAAGCTACATGGCTTCAGCTTCTTTATGTTCCATGCGCATATATTGCCCCTTGCTTTCGTCTATTGTTGTGTCGGGCTATTGCTTGACCGACTATGTTTCGGGGGTTGCCTTTAAAACCCCTTGTCCCACCCCCAACCCTGAGATGAAGGGGCGTGCCTGTCATCTACCCTTGCCCCAAACCCTCCCCCTGGAGCCAAGCTACCCTCCCAAAGACTATTTATTTTTTTTCACCCCTCTAGAGGCTGAAGGGGATGTAGAAAAAAAAAACTTTTGAGATGGGTTCCAGGCGAGGTTGCCAAGTGTTAGTCTCTCTCGATAACCTAACTCTAGACTTAGACGCGATCATTTTTTTTTTCGTCTTCTGAGCCTTGTTTTTGTTATGGCCAGCGGGGGGTTTCTACCATGCCCAAGCTTCGCTCGATGTTGATCTTCTTGGGTCGAAGGTAGTCTTCATGTTCACGTATAATTTACGATCCTTGTGCTTCTTCACAATGTGTAGCTCTTCAACGACGTTGTGGCTGATGTTTAAGCATTTTCCTCCGATAAATGGAAGGCAGTGTTGATTTAAAAAAAAGCTAACTTAACGGGTAACGTAAATTAAGTGTCTGGTAAATTCAAATTCAAAAGTGAATTCAAATCCTACCGGGATTTAGCGAATATAAAAGGTCAAATTCATTATTTCATGTATGTGAGGTTTTTTATTAACCTTTTTTTCGCCTTGGGACATGCATTAAGATGGAGCCTAATTTCTTGATAATTTGATACGTCGGGATATTCTTTTAAGTGTATTAGGAGCATGATTCGTTTCAAATCCGTCGTACTGATCACCGCAAAGGATGGGTCTGAAAGTGCGATGGAAAGGAAGTGTATTTATTAACAATCTTATTGTATCGTGAACTTTACTGTTACATTTGCCCATGAGAAATTTTGACGAAATCAAAATCACCGCGTTTTGTTTTGAAGTGATTTGATCGACTAATATTTTGAAACGGGTCCGAATTTTTTTCTTCACAATAATCGCAGTAAGACGAGTAGGTTTTTAGAGATTTTCTGTCGCAAAGTGAGGCTTGAGGGTCGTTTGAGGTACGATGGTATTATTTCGTCCCCCCAAAAGCGGAAACCCTTGGCGTATGGCAGGGGGTGGAGGTTTGTGGGCGGATCCAGGGTTCGCTGACAGGTGCAGGGTTCCGTCGCATCCCCCTACGTTCAGAGTGCGCTCAGCAGGAGTCCCCCATCTCGCACCCTGAACCCTGGCAGACATCATCCCTTATACCCCCGGTCTCCTCCCTCCGCAAATGGTGACAAGAGCTCATTCCCTAACCCTCCCCACCCCCTCGGGTCCGTTCTAAAATTGCACATCCCCCGGAGGGAAACAGGGGTGAGTTGTTTGGGGGGTTTAGAGTGTATGGAGGGGGGTGTCAATCTACGTACTGAGCATCTTTATTCTACCCCGAGAGTCGCAGTCGGGTTTTATGAGACAATTTCCGTCTTCATAAATTGATGTACAACTCATAATGACCGAGTTTCCCTTATTTTGAAATCATATATTTCCCTCTCCGATATTGCGGCATATTAATAAATATATCTCTCTGGATTACTTGAAGCCTGTTCATCGTATAAAGATAACAAAATAATTGAAGTTCCCTTATTTTAATCCCATAATCTCCCACTGATAAATTGCGCCACTATTATGAAATACATCTCTTTCAGTTACTGGAAGTATATTCCGTGATTCATAAAGGAAATTGTGAATCCAATTTTGTGAAACTAGAAGGTAAATAATCCATGAAAAAAGTCACGATAACAAATGGAAATTATCTAGCGAATTTCATGTTTTGCACGAAACGATTAGTTCTTTATTAATTGTCGTTGACTACTATTACGGCGCATCCACTAATTACGTGAGCTTCGGGGGGGGGGGGGGGTGAGGGGTCAAGCCGATTCTCACCCAATCTCACGCGGGGGATATGGGTGGGGCGGGGGGGAACTTACTACTCGTTTGTTGAGTTCGATTTAATATTTCTGGGTTTACAGTGTGATGCACTTCGTCTATCACACTGTTGGACTGATACTCTTATCACCTATGTGTTTCTAAAAAACATTATGACCGGTTTCTGGGCTGATATCAGTACCTACGTAGTATCTGATCCTGACAAGTATCACGTAATTTTTTCCGCAAGAAACAGTGTAAAATTGCGATCTTATTAACCTTAAATAGGAGTCTTAAATAAAAATTACTTTGAAAATTGTTTTTTTTTATATAAATCCAACGCAATGAATCATATATTAACGTATTTACACTAAATATATGCATTGAGAAAAATCTCACGTAAGATTAGATGGAGGGTTTCAAGCCAAATCTCACGATATGTCACTTGGAAAGGATGGGCTCCAAAAATCGGCAAAATCACCTCACATAATTAAGGGACGCCCCTTACTCTTGCCTTCTCTTCTTCAATTCGAGTTAACATTTTAACGAAGTAGCAGAGTAATCATAGACTCGAACTTCCATCAGTCCCGTTCCAAAGTCGCCAAATATGTCTCACTCAATAATTTGAAGTATTTATTATTGTTTTTAACGACAGTTGGAATAAAATTATTTAATATTCGATGCAGAAATGGCGAAGGAAATTGCTGATGATAAAATGTAAATTTTATACGTATATTTATGTATAATTAATGCGCCTTTATGTGGGGGTTTGGCTCAGGGATAAATTTTAATTTCATACAATTAGAAGTTATAATCTAGCAATTTTTATGAGTGATATATTAACATACTAAGCGAAAAATAACAAAAAATAACAGCTTAACGTTGACAATTTAACTTCATAAAATATAGGTACATACTTTGCGAGAAATAACAAAAATTGCAGCTAAATATTGGCCATTAAACTTCACGTGTGGGTTAGAATTCGATTTAAAATACACAATTGTTTGCTAAATTGATATTAGCTGGGTTTATTGTGTGTTTTACGTTAAGCTTATACAACAGCTTTCCATATTTGTGTTAATGCTGCCGCATGCTTGCGTCAGACAGCACTCTGACTTAGTTGCTGGCTGATCGGCCGACGCAGGGTTTCTTCCCTCGGAGCGCGGTTTGACGTCCAGTTTCACCGTGGATGTCTAATTTGACACCCGATATTCCCTTGTCTCTCCGTGCACAAGAGACCGTCGAGGGTTATCCGTTCGCTGATCGATTGACGGCCGTCCCCTCCCTTGTCTTCGTTGGAATTCGCTGACCGCAGTTTCGAAAGCAACCTGACACAGCCCTTATCCTATCCTGTGTCCCTCTGCCCACGCCTATTGTCCTTCTATTCATTATACATTCTTAGCTGTAACACTGCTGCCGTGTATAGCTTATTTTAGACTCAAATTGAGGGATACTTTTTTACCTGACTTATCGAATGTGGATTTCTAACCGTGTTAAATCTACTTAAACGCTTTCTTTACGTTCCAAATTTGGTTGTTAACAAAGAGGATTATTTTGATTATCCACGCATCTATGAAACAGTTATCCAAATTATTATTAAACTATTCTACCGATAAAGGTAGGTTTCCGTGGAATACTTAAGAAGCATTCTGGGAGCCTCCCCTTCCTTCAAGCATTTCCCTCTTCAGTTCGCAATAAGGCTTACTCCCTTTCATTCTATCTAAAAATGCTATTATTTTCCTTCCTTTCCCTCGTTTACCTCACATTCTAGCCTCTAACACAGTTTTCTACATCCTCTCCCCGCTAAGTACTCGCTCCATCCATGCATGTCAATAAATTCAAAGTTCACAGTACACAACCTTGGGATACCCCTCTTAACGATTACCTATCCGCGCCGATTCTCCGTCACCATGCACGTACTATACACGCGTTACTAACGAGTCTTTTCACCCCTCCAATCCTCACCTCATTTCATGAATATCTTCGTTAGTTTTTTTCCCCATTTCACCCACGTCGAAGACGTTTTCCGAGTCAACCTCGAAGAATGAACGGCTTGATTGTACCCCAGGTGCCTTTACAGCGCCATCTTGCTGGGATTTTCTACCCGTCGTGTGTAATCGGGATGAGGAAGATTGTCTCTTTTTCTTTCCCTGCGTCTCGGTCACAATATATGTGAGTGTGGGAAATGTGGTTCGATTTTTGGGCGGGGAGGGGCGCTGAGGTGGTGGGCGGGCTGGTTGGTTTCCCCGGGGTCAATGACTCGCGCGCCGCGCCGGGAATGGCTCTACCACGTTTTTAGGCGGCAACACTTCTCTCTCTGTGATGTATTCTAAGGCCCTATTCCAACTACTTTATATTACTAGTATTACAACTACTACCTCAATGGTCCAATGTACTTTTAAAAAAGTTAGATACTCAATTTTGCGGTGGCTGTCGTCGAAACGAAGAAACCACTTCATTTATTGATTTTATATTTATTTCATATCGCTGCAAGTATGCTGTCGCATGGTGGCAGTATAAGAATTAAAATACAAGAAGAAAAAGCCATCCTACCGTAGATCAATGCAAAGGAACAGAAAATTCCTTTTGGTTGAAAAAAATACATAAATATTAGAATACCTTACCACAGACAAATGAAATTTGAGCAAATTAACTCAATTCCCTAATGAAACTCAATGAAATCGACCAAAAAATCCGAACACTTACCTATAAACATTTTAGTATTTGGGGGGAAGATCTTAAAAATTTCTTCAGGTTGGTCATCACACTTTTTAATTTCATTATGCAGAAAGAATTTTTTCGAAATATCCGTTTTCTGCTTCTTGAACTTGATTTCGAATTTCGATGACCATGTCCAATCTCTCGTACTCATTTTACTCAACAGTGAATTGAATAATATATATCGTTTATTCCTGCGCTGGATTAATTGCTTAAAAAATTAATTTACCCCGTACTATCTTTTCCCTTTGTTTCATGTAAAATCAAGTGCCTCGACTTTCAGTGCGTACAATTAGTATAACTGTAATTTCCGTTTTAAACCCATAATCAATTCCATTGACATTTGTAGTTATATTATCATACCGGAAACTACATTGAAAAACACATTAATTAATAATAATCATAAAACGAAACACGGAAAAAACTTTCGTAGGGTGAAACGTCTTCTTTGCATGAAAATAACAACAAATTCTCAGAACCAGTCATGAGTGATATTGTATTTGTAGACTAAAAACTCCGTTTCATAACGCAAGCACGAATATTACATTGGAGGATTCTCAATTCCGCCGCTAGAATTGTTGTCGCTCCGCGCGCGTTACAATTAGATTTCAAAATCGCCTCTAGCGGCGTTACCAGTCGTCGATACCCATTTTTTACGAGGAAATACTCGGTAGCACAAGTAATTGAGTCAATAAATGATATAAACCACATATTTAACTCATGCGAGACGATTGTTGTCTGAATGCGAACCACTCTCATTATTGTTAATGGCACACTGTCACTCTCAAAGTCACACTGAATGAGATACCGCTGCTTAGTGACGGCGCCGAATAAAATGCGCGCGAAAAGTAAGCAGATATGACGCTTAACCGCCATTATTTGGTTCTCCTTTGAAAACAATTATCAAGGGATATGGATGCATGAAATCCAAAGAAACATTTTCGTGGTGAAAAAATGAAAAAAAAACTCTCAGTCGAATCCACGTATCTCGCGTAACTCTCTTTGACAGAACCTCCCTACATATCCTCCAAACCAGATGACATGGCCATGTGGTCTACACGTGTCAGATGTTTCTTCCGTGTCACATAGTGATTCATTGGGATCGGCGGCAGTTTTTTAGCCTAAGACTATTTCGCTGAGAATGAAGTCCACCAATCAATTTCGCGTCTGACCAAGAGGTCAGTGGTAGGCAATTCATATGGAAATGCCTTAGTGCCTTCGACACGAAACCGTCTTGCGGCCTCGGCCACTCGCCGAAAGAAAAAAAACTCCGCGTGACCTTCGCGAAATTGATATCCCACTTAGGGAGACATCTGGTCAAATGACTCGTCAATTTGGTCTCGCAAGCTGACTACTCACACAAGTGTCCAAGTCAATCGGTCCTTCCTCATATGTGAACGAACCCGTGTCTTCTTGTTTGTCTAATTGCGATAGAGGTATAACTAAAAGCGACATTAGGATTCATCGGCGGATCTAGAACCTTAAAAAATATGGAAGATTTTAAGAAAGTCCCATTATCATTGTGTTTGTTTTGGATTACGAGGTAACCTTGTGCCCCCCAAAAAAAAAGAAATGGTCACGGCCTTGCTTGTGCCCCCCCCCCCCCAGAAAGAAATCCTGGATTCGCCCCTGTTAGGATTGCCTCAAAATTCGTGAATTAAAGCCCCTGTTTTCCGCCAAAGATTCCCATCCTCATTACCTTCATATTTTGACGATCTCCGTCCAATGTGAAAAAAAAATCGTAAAAGGATAGGTGGAAGGGAAGGAGGGCAAGGGACGGCCCCGAATGAGTTACATAGGACAGGTTATGAAAAATGTTAAAGAAGAGAAATACGTCACAATGAAAAGACTTATGGATAGGAGTGCGGAATGGAGAGCTACGTCAAACCAAATTAGAATTGTTGATGCTCCTTCCGACCATCATATAATAATTTTAAAATTTGGCAGTCAATAAAAGAGACAATTCTCTTAAAAGTAATTAAAAGTGTGTTTTAAAACCCATTTATTTACAATGAACGCACAGAAAAACAGCAACTTGTAAACTCAAATTCAGTTTAATGTAAGTCATAGAAGGTTACAACTACATTGCATACACTCGGTCAAAAGAGGAAATGATATTTTCAAATTTCGTGGAAACTATGACTTTTTAAAATTTTTTTGTATTTAATGATTTTCTGAGCAATAAAAGCGATGAATTTATTCTTGAAGCCTCCACCTATATCGTCTTCTATTCACTTCGCTAGTATTTTATTTTTTTGTAAAAAATAATGTGCCGAGTGTTTTGGTGTGGTCTTGCAGGAAAATTTTTTCAGACGTATCAATCCACACCATCTTTAAGCGGATAAATTGACTCCAGTCCGTGAATTAGGGAGTTAAGGTGGACTTTTAAAACACGTTTCAGGCTGTAACGGAATTTTGTCACTAGAATGTACTAGTTATAACTTCTGCCACGGCCTTTAAAGAAGAGTTTTAAACCCCATAGAAGTTCGACGTCCTCAGCATTCCTGCTTAAACTCATTTCTTTACCCTCTTGCAGCTGGGGTACCTACCGTTTGTTTGTTTTTCGGGCGGCTTCACTGTTTTGTTTTTCCTCCACCCCCCGTGGACTTGCGCCACCGTGGTTTATTCTCCCAGCTCGCTACACGTTCGTCGTTTTTTTTAAAATAGCGGTTCACTCCTCTGGCATGCTTTGCTTCTGTGTAAGATATCATCAGAGATGGCGAGTAACTCGGTAAAAGTTACTGATTGTGAATTAGGTACGAGTTATGTTTGAATTGATTAAAATTTTTATTTTTAAAATTTCAAAAATGAAAAAATGCATCATTTATGCGTTGTTTTTCGATAGTAATCGTTAATTTATCTTGACTACCTAGCCAGAATTTGTGGCTTAAAAACACAGTGTAGCAGCACAGTTCACTATTAGTATAAAATTGCTTTTATAGACAATTGTGGGCAAAAAAAATTGTTTTCGAGAGCACTTCATATACTTTGTTAAAATTGCAGCATACGATATGTTATAGTTCATTTACCAATTGCCACAATTTAGAAAATCTTTCTTTTTTCTTTTCATAGTGGCAATATCTACCCATATTAATTTGTTTGGGAAAAGAATTCCCCTACGCTAGCAATCGAATTGTAGACTTAATTATTTTGTCTCATTTTGCAAACTCCCGGCTATCCAGATATCTTAGTGGTACTTTTAATTGCATTTGCAGTACTTTCAACTGTAGGTAGCTATCGCCTTTTATTTTGAAAATTGCTCTTGTTGCTATTCAGTGATAATTTGATATCCTTTTAAGTTGGCTACGCCAAATTTTATCCCAAGTCATTACCTCGTCTAATCTCAATAATTATCAAGTAAATTAGTATCCTTTGCCAGCAGAAAAGATAGTTTCAAACTGTGTGGGGGTGTTTTGCAGCGCAATGTGGGGAGCAGAAAGTTAATGTAAATATGTGTATGAGGTGCGCTATGAACGAAAACATTTTGTGCCGCTCATGAAAAGTTACTCCAACTGAGGATAGTAACCTCTTTGTTACCTTATACACCCGTATTTATAGTTGTCATCATCTTGAGCGCACAAGCTGCTCTCCACCTCTCGCCTTGCGTGCTTTTCATCTTCTCCCTGTTACCGAGGTCGCTTCCGTGTTTCTCCTCGGCGATCGATGGAGCTGCGGCGGGCAGGCTTGGTGTGCCGTGGCCGGCAGATCGAGCACCGAAGGTCAAACTCCACCGCCGACGGCCAGCGTTGCAAAATGTAGCCGTCGCGCTGTTGGCCAAGTGGGTTACCATGACGATGGTTTTCCGATGATTAAACAATGCCCCCGTAGCTTGCATTGCCTTATGTTTCGTAGGTCCACGCGAGTGTTTGCGAGGACTAATCCTTGAGAAATTTTATCAATGGCCTTTTTCCAATTCACCGCTCTATTGCCTGCTGTCTCATGCGAGACGTCTCTAGAAACATTTGGCCGATTGTGCTTGGGCGCACATAAATTTCTTAAAATCAGTTATTATAGTGACACCATCAATAGTCCCCGTGCCGATTTTTTCCCCTTCGGATTCGTCAAAAACTGCTTCGTAACGTACCTCATAGTACGGCAAGATGAACAGTTTAAGAGTTTTAAGCACAAAACTGAAAATTGTGCCGTTTCCAAGATTGCGCAAAAATCAGAAGGTTGAGGGGGACGAATCTTCAGGTTTCCTCAAATTATCGCAAACGACTTATTTATAAAATCATTACTACCTTATATAACGTGAGGTATTAAGAACGTCGATGTACGAAATAATTTTTCCGATAGTTCATAATCGATTCAACACTACGATATATTTCCCGACAATTCAGCCAGGTTCCATGCAGTATTACTCGCTCTTTCTTAATTTGCATCGCTTGTTTGTCTGTTTCATCAATATGATCTTGTGATTGATTTTTAACACGCTTCCTATTGTCGGATGGGCCTGAAATATTGCACACTTGCTGGCTTCTGGTGACAATTCAATTTTCCAAAATTTTAAATTTTGTTCCAGTGTGCTGTAAATGAATTAACTAAATTTCCACGCGGCAAAATTATTTATATTTTCTCAAAAGAAGCCGCTAGTTATAAATTTACTCAATTAGCTACCTCAATGATTTTTATTAATTAGGTGGTTAATTTTTTTCAAATCAATTCACCACTTTAAAGTCACTCATAATTTCCTTGTTTCCCCTCCAACGGACGTATTTTTCTTAACTTGCTTCCTCCATTAGTCCATTTCATCAATGGAATCATGTAATTTATTTTTTGCCCTCTTCCCATTGTCCGATCGGCTTGAAATTTTTCACACCTGCTTGCTCCGTTTGTCAATGCATATTCGATAATCAGACATTGGAAATGTTGTTCCATTGTGCTCTAATAAATAAACAAACTTTCCATGTGGAATATATCCCCGTTCCACGGAACCGTGCTTAACCTCCCCTAGTATGTTTCATCGATGGAATATTGTAGTTGACTTTAACCCATTTCCCAATGTCGGACCGGCTTGGGGTTTTGCGCACCAGCTTGCATTGGGTGCCAATGCAACATTCAATATGCAGACATTTGAAATTCGCAGTTCGTTTTTGCTCTAATTTCTTAGCTGGCAATTGGTTTTCAACCCACTCCTCATAGACAGAATGGCTTAAAATTTCATAATCTTGCTTGCTTCTGACAACAGTACTATATTCGATAGTCAGAATTTTGAAATTTTGTTCCAACGGACTTCAATTGATAAACAAAAATTCCATGCGGAATATATCTGTCCACGCAACCGAGTCGCAGCTACCTTCGATCGCCTCTCGGAAAAGGAATACGTACCGGCGGCGATACGAGAAAGCGACACTCTCTGTTATAGTCGTCTGGATCTCTCTCCCTGACTGACTGACTGTTATCGGCCCGCGGTGGGGGTGACTGTCGCCTCTTAAGCCGGGGGAAAAAGGAGAAAGCAGCCCGCCAACACATTAGCCTGCAACCACATGGAGTCGCTCTTGCTTAGCCGAGTCTGGCCGAGAGAATGTCTTCGTCGTCCGTCGCTACAGACCTCTCGAAGATTTGATTGAAAGGTACCCGCACCTTGACGAACGTGGTTCCCTTAGAAACGACAAATATCAGATTTGTTTTGCTTTCTGCTATCACAAACAACACACTACACTCACCAGTGGCGTAGCGAGGGGGTTTTTGGGGGATAAACCCCCCCCCCCAGAGCTCAGAGAAAATTTTAAGTTTAATCCATTTGACTTAATTGGATTGATATTAATATACTAGTATAACATACTAATATACTAGTGTAAGGATTAATAAAATACCCCTCACAAAGCCGTAAAACTCACCATTTTGAACCATTTATCTTAAAATTCCACAAGTTATTAATCTCGCTCCTTCCCCTTACCTGGTGGGTATTCCATACCCCCACACACCCCGGTATTAGTTGCACCTAAACCCCCCCCCCAGCCTTAATACCTAGCTGCGCCCCTGACACTCACAGTATAAACATATGCGCACGAAATTCATTGTAATGTCCGCTGGCTGGGTGGGGTAAAGATGGCATTACCTACCGGTACAGCTCTAACGCGTCTTCATAATTTGAATTCGTTGTAAGAACTATTCTTAGAACCTCGAGAAGTAATGACATAATTTTTTGCATTCATCTCAATCACCCCGGAAAACAGCACAATAATGCCTTTACATCGGGATTTTGATCAGCAAATAACAATAGACGATTAATCACATCCTTGCATAAAGGTTGCGGCTTTTCAGGCGGAACTCAAACCACGACCTTTGGCATGGCAGGTAAGGACTACATTCCTCCGACACCGAGAACTTAAATAAATGCAAAGTGAACTAAATACAGATGGCCCCATTCAATCCTATAGAAGCTTGATTTACGTTCCCACATTTTAATTTATTTTCAACATTAACCGCAGCGCGGCGATAAGTTCTGAGTGATCCATTTGCAGGAAAAGCGTGTAATAAATCAAGACAGTACGCCGATTTTTTTTTTAAATTTTCAGTATTTCAAGTTAGAATTATGATAACCCATATATCCCTCTTGCTCCCATTGCTTTTTTAACGACATTTGAAACTCAGGGAAATGTATCGCATACAGTTTATGAGAAGGGCGAATTTTAAAAATCTTTTTGTATTTAATAGGGTTGTTCACCATATTTTTTTATTTAAGAAATCGAAAGATCGTGCTTCAGAAGGAGCAATGACAATAATATTATGCTATTTCCTTCATTGTACATGTTTAGAGAAGGCTTTAAACAGTGACAAATTTTACGTTACGCCAAAAAGCCCTACTTCCATCTTGAATTGGTGTGTGACGTCACAAGCCTGTAGATGCCCTACTGCAGTGTTTGAAGTGGCTCAGCAGGGTTATTCCACTTTTTTTTAAAGATCTCCAGCGTCTGCCGCCAGATCAGTGTTTAAAGAAAATCCAAATTTATCCTTTAATAAGAGTAATAATAAGCAAAATTACCTTTACTTGTACATATTTATTGCTCATCATATCACAAATAGCACTACAACGCACACATTTCACGAGCTGTCTTTTTGATACGTATAATCAGTATATTCCAAATCAACTGATTCAATAAAAAACTTGGCTCACAATAAATATAAAACACTATTATGTAACACTAATAAAATATGACAATCGGTTTTCCAATCACTCTGCACACACAAAAGAATTTGCACTCCTTGAAGTTCGTAAGGATTCTCCACACCTCACTTACCACTCATCACTAACGACTTAGAATCAGTTTACGTTATTTTAGATTGACATTACGAAGACAATGAAATGAATAGGCTGAAACAAATTATTAAACTAGCTAAACCAGTTATTGTGACATCAAAAAACTTCGAATTTCACTTTCACTATTACCGTAACCAAAATATGACCAAAACAAACAACAGCGCAACGAAATTCGTGAAATGTAAACACTGACGAATGCTCCAAATGAATTGGCAATAGGTAATAAAATCAAACAGAACTTAGAGGCGAACAAACGAATGAAAATTAATATACGTTCGATGTATCCTCTAAGTACAACTAGCTCAAATATGAAACATATCCTTCGCAATAGTTAGATACCTTAGATCGAAATGTATAGGGTTGATTGAACCAGCATGGAAGAAATAAATAATTTCGTCGAATATGTTACATTCACAACTCACTTCACTTGTCGCTTCACTCTTTACTTCATCGTCTATATGCAATCAATTCACTCAGGGGTACATTAAGGGCACAAATTTTGTTCACTTGCACTAGCGGCAAAATGAAAGTTCACTGCACGTAGGTAGTTTCCTTGCAAATGCAGCTATACAAAACTTTCAATTCCTGTCAACAATTACACTACATACGTTGCCTGCCTAACTTGAAGAATGGATTTTATGTCGCCTTGATCCATCCGGAAGCTTCATGCACAACATAGGCCATTTCAAAATAAGGAATAACCTTGGCAAATGTCCAGTCGGCATGCAGAGTGCTCAGCTTGGCATCGAGCGATCGAGGGTACAGGCCAGCCGTACAGGCTTGTTTCGTCATCACCTCTATTTCAAGATGGCCGACCGTTTTTGGCGGCGTTTAAAATTGTTCGAATTTTGATTGCTAATAACTCCATCATTACTTTTTCAACGCATCTGTCATTCATCCCAATCAAAATGAAATTACATCAGAAGTGATATACATTCGTTTTTTTAGACCGTTCTGATAGGCTTGAACATTGAACAACCCTATTTTTGCTACGAACGCCGTATTTGGGTGCTGAAATCTGCTCCTTACGGAATATTCATTGCCAATTCTTTTCTATAAATAGGCTACATGCCGTCCTCACATTTTTTGTAGGAGGATTCGTCTATAAATCGTGTTCTCGTTCTTGTCGCGGACGGCAAGACGGTTTTGCGGGCCCAGTCTGTTTTTGTTTGACGGCGATGGAATTGGCTCCTCCGCGATGGGTTGCGTAATGGCGGTCGGTAGCGGCGCTGCCGTCAAATCGAGGTCATTGGGTAAGAAGCAGACAGCGGCGGCGTGGAAAACGGACTCGCAAGCCGGCCTAAGCCGCTGCTGCTACGGTCTTCTCTCCGCCTTGGAGAGATCATTCGGAGGAGGTAACCCATCGGCGTACCCACAGAATAAAGTCATAGTAAGATGGGATTTTCGGCTTCTGCGAAGTTGGGCCTGAATCACACAATCTTTTTTTCGTCCCTTTGGAGCGATGGCTTAAATGATCGCGGGAAAATGACGGTTTTACGCGATCATTTTCCGCGATGGCTTACCTCCAAGATAAGTTACGTCGATGAAAATCATTCCAATTCATCCATTTTCTTATAAGTTTGATGAAAAAAAACGCCAGTGTCTCCGCGCAAATCTGGTGACGTCATTACTGATCTGGTCCATTAAATCTTTCAAGTAGTATCCTTCACAGATGAAAGGAATCGCTAATAAAATTCTACACAACAATGGGAATATCATCCCTTTTTCCACCACTCATTTCCAACACAGTATTTCATCCATACAGAACGCACGACCGCTAACAGCGGATGTAATGCCGCATTTAATCCGGATTTTTACGTAATGATATTCGTAAAAATCCTCCCGTCCACCTGTAATATAACGATTGTCTTTATAAGGCCATCGTGTGTCATGTTGTGGACTACTAAATTGTCCTATCTTCTCCTTGTGGTTTTTAGAAGACTTTTCTGTCCTCCCACTCCTGGTAACACTTCCACATTACTTACTTGTCGATACATTTTATCTTCATCATTCTTAGGTGGCACCACATTTCGAATGCCTCCAAACATCACTATTAAGTCTTAGCTTTGAACGTCCAAGCCTAGATCCCATACAGAAACATGATCCATGTGTAGCATGTAATGAATTGCTTCCGTACTTGTATGCATGTATTCACACCTGAAGGTAGATTCTTCTCTGTGTAGAATGCCCTCCAAGCCTGTGATTTTCTACTAATAATTTCTTTCTTGCTTTATATATCGCTGGTAAGTCGGCTCCCCAGGTTACGAGACTCTTTCACCTCTTCAAGGTTTTTTCGTTCTTCTTTTGTTAGTCTCGGTAACCTATCTTTTTATGCAGACTAATGTCATATTTTTATTTTTATTAATTTTTTGGTTAATAAATGGTCAATGTTCTTTCCATTTTTATCACAGTTTTCTTCAAATCATTCTTTGTCCAATTTTTATTTCTGATTAAAAATTAATATTGCTGTAAAATAATCATTCCTTCTACCTTAATCGCCGATGAATAAGCCACCCGTTCTGAATGGACGCGTCACGATGTTAATGATTTCCGGCCTTGTGTTGGTAGATAACCACACTGTCGAATTGGTTGCTCGACGCCTCTTGCAAACCCTTGATACTGATCACCACCATTTACCACGTCCACTTTGAGTAGGCGACAAAGGGAGTCGCATGTGATTGGTTCTCGTATTGGGAAGACAATGGGTAGGTCCGGAGATTGGTGCGTGACAATGCTCTCGGAGAGCTGTCGCAATAATCGTCGCGAGGTTTTGTTTGTCCCTTGATCCCGAGGCCGCCTCTTTTTGGTTCTGTTGGATTTAAATATTCGATAACATCTGTCACGTGACTCGAAGATCTTCCGTCCGATGTGCTCTCTTGACTCTGGATTTCCTTATTAGTCAGTATAAGTTCAACACATTCAGGCTTCAATTGGTGGAAGTTAGACATATTTAAATAAATAAAAGATCGTAGCACTTTTCCACAAGATTAATTTCCACAAGAAGAATCTCGTGGAAAAGTGCTACGATCTTTTCTTTATCTATATATTAGTCAGTATTTTTTTTCTATCGTGTTCTTTGTAAAGATTCGGTGACCATTACTTAACTATCTCAGATCCTGTCCGAAACGTGATTAAGTGTGAGTAAAGTCACAAGAAAGGTTATTGATGGTAATTAGTTCCTATATAGGTTTTCTACGAGTAGCTTGGATGTAGTTTGATTCGTCCAAAAGAAGAACTATGTAGTTTCTTCACAGGTATTGTTACTTTTCTAAGGAAGAAGTTCGGATTTTTTCTTTTGTATAGCTTGTAAATTGTATTTTATTTTCATCTATATCTTAATGTATATACCTTATAATTTGTTTATACGGGTTATTATTTCTCTGAGGAAATAAAGGCGCTTACGTAAGAGGTTCGGAATTGTTTGCAGTCTGACGAATTTTATTATATTTTCTCGCCGCGATTACCTCGAGAGGTAAGCGGCGAATTTTTTAAGTGGAAAAATACGATTCCCTCAATTTTTGGAAGTTTATTACAATCGGCATAGAAATAAAACTGGTCCAAGTCCAAGTATATTTCTCGTTGTTGTTTTCCGCAGTTCCCAGCTTCGCAGCTGTCTCCTGGGCGTTAAATAAAACTGGTGAATGAGTTTTGTAGTATCCGTTCCCTCAATAAAGACCTTTGAAATGGCCACTAGGACACCTGGGCTGTTTGTTGCTATGACCAACAATAATTAAGTAACACCTAATAATGGCCTGCGCATGGGCGTACCCAGCGAGGGGCAGGAGAGGGCAGCTGCCCCCCCCCCCCCCACGATAGAAGCAAAAATCGCTTATGTATTTAAGGAAAATAATATTTTTTCAAGTACATAATTTTAAAAACAAATAAAGAGCTGTTACATTTTCCTTAAAATGTTGATTTCATTCAAATTTTCCATTATTAAATCTTACCCACAACTTGAGCAACCATGGCTCGCCCCCCTCCCCCTCCCCTATTTTTGATCCTGGGTACGACATTGGGCCTGTGAGCATGAAAACGTTAATACAACAATGTTTACTGATAATTATGCATAAAGATTATTGTAATTTAATGATTATTATTGTAACTATAATTTTTAATTTCAACAATCATCCCATTTTTACTCGTAGTCCTGCGATAGTTACGGAACTAAATGATAGTCGCCGCAGATAGTCCGTCTGACTATCGCTAGCTATCTCCACGAGGTGTTTGCCGTTGCGCAACGGCCGTTATTTGGATGATGTTCCCGTGGTCCCGTTCCGATCTCTCTTTCGGATCACGTGTAGTACATATTCCCAAAGTGCGCCTTGACCCACATCGCCTGACACCACCACCACCGCACCTCCTCCTCTGACGTTCCCCGATTTTCATTCTCGCCGAACCCGTCATGAAGAAGTCTCCCGCCATGAGACGTAATGAATGCATCCTCCTCCTCTCGGCCATTCTTTTTATCTCGACTGCCCATCACGCCTCGAACTAGGTGACCTGTGGAATGCCGGCACATGCACACGTTGTTGAAGGAAAGCGAATCGGCTTAAGGATTTATTTCTTTTTTTTAATCTTCGAGCCCGCAAATTTGAATGAAATAAAAAATGATGATGCTGGTATGGATACATTTTTTCCCTGTCAAGGCCGCGATGATTCGTTTTAAAAATATGAAACCATCCGTGAAATTCACAGGAGCAATTTCAAATAAAAATTAAAAATAAAGAATATTACCAGATTGGTACAATGATAAAAATGAAAAATATAAAAAAATTATCAAATCTATTTGTTAAGTGTATATTTTATTCAATTTTTACTGACTTTAGTACATGGGTACTTATTCTATTTTCATTTTCACACAGTCATCACTTTACACCGACGATGATACCTACATATGCGCCAATTAAAATGTGTTTTGTTAACTGGTTTCTTGGGTCGAGTTTTGGGAAGTTATAAATATTAGTTAAATTAGGCATTACAATATTTCCACAGAAGTTAATTTCGCACGTCGTGTTTCGCTGTTACGACAATTATTTTTATTTGTAATATCTCATTTAACCAGTATGATACTAGTTTTGTGGCTACCCTGGTGTTCAATCCAGGCCTAATTGCTTGGGGAGGTAGGCTGTAGGCATTTTTCATCTGCGCAATCATTTGATCACCTGGGTTTCTTAATTGGTCATAAATAAATAAAATTATCTTTAGTTGTTTTTCCATTTTATTGTGTAACTTAATATTGTTTATACATGGTCCATGCTTAATGCTTTGTTGAAACGGAATTATTCTGGTTCGCTCTTAAGAAGCTATAACGATCGATGATATAAAGCCATGATGTAAAGTGAGACATGATGGTCTGATCATAGTTATCTCAGAAATTTCGGTGGGGAGATTGTGATGGAAGACCACTTAAAATTACATATACATAATACCCTGCGAGACACCTCTATGATGTTTGGCTGAAGGAAAGGGGATAATAAGAACAGTTTTCAGTGATATAAATAAAAAAAATTCGTAAACATGAAAAAGTTTACCTATAGATGCGATTCACATCAATCCTAGGGATGTGGGGTTATTTTTTGAAAATATTCTACCAATTAAGATGGGTTTGTTTCAATGGAGTGTTTAAGAAGTATTCCTGCTGCCTCGACTCCCAGGCTCATGGACTTCGCTCTTCAATTCACAGTCAGACCTACTACCTTTCATTCTCTCTAAAAATCCTATCCTCTTCCTTCCTCTCCCCCGTTTACCAAAACTTTTACCTTCGAACACTGTTTAGCAACAGTGCGCCTAAGACGATTGAAAAAATGTTTGTATTCCACTATTCGAGGTACTATTAATAATAATAATGTTGCCTTTAATAAAAGCGAATTTAGGACTCGATAGTCCTCTCTTACAATTAATTAACTTGTTTGACAATCAACTATTCGTACTATCACTTTAGCATTCGTAGACGATGGTAAAATTTAGGATTGGTTGAGCTGATAAAAGCATTTGGGTTTCTTGGTCTAACTATGGATACGAATAATAGGAAGGTTTTGTCCGTCTTTGAAGTTAGGGCGGCGGCTTATGGGCGAGGGCAGGAGAGAGCGGGGGGTGGGGTAGGGTTTTCTGGGCGCTCGGGTTTCCTCCAACTCCCCCACCTACCCTACACCGCCTCCGACATCACCATGTGGAAGAAGGCAGGTGGTAGATGTGGCAACACTGTGTGAAATACTGGCGCTATCCCCGCAGCCCCCATCTTTCCGAGCGTAACAATCCCCTTCTTCCAGCTCAAAGGCCTGCGGTATTAGGGGAGAGGGGAGGCAGTGAATGTAAACGGGGGGGAATGTAATCCCCTCATAGGGTAGGAGGCTCTTATGATAAAGAATGGGCTGGTTCATCAATCGTTTGCAGTAGCGTTTAAATAATTTAGACTCATATATTTCTTTTTTTATCCGTAGTCCGAAAAATCGGCGACCTTTCAGCCCTTCCGCACTGAAGTTCATGACGCCAGAAACTCATCCTGAGCAGATTACTATATCTCCCATTCCTAGGCTTCGTACATCTCGTACTTTTCTGTTTTCCTGATACGTAGGCCACTTCTCATTGTGTTCGCGGCGAAAATCGACGGCTTTTTAGCCCTTTCGTGGTTAAGTTGATGACGCCACGAACTCATACCGAGCGGGTACCACTTCTCTCCCGCTCTTAAGCCTCGTTCGTGGTTCGTAATTGTTTACACGCCTGAAAACGATAGGTTCCCTCAGTGAGGGTCTCCCTTTGAAATAATTTTGAGTCCCGAACTCTGATGACGTCACCAACTCGAGAAAAGTTGGTTTCAAGCTTCGTGTTTTTTTATTTTAATCATGTGAGAGAATTTTTCCCTGAATAAGATTTTTTTCTCCTTCATTGGCCGAATTTAATTGGTGGCATTTCATCTAAGGCCTGAATATTAGGTCCTGCCCATCATCGTCATAAGTCAACAATCGTTAGATTGGTTTGACGTAGTTCCCAATTCCTCTCTCCTATCTGCTAGCCTTTTCATGCTAACCTCTATATCTAGAGGTCGACCTACCATCCACAACCTGATTGACGCACTGCGTGGTCAATCTGTGGGGTCAGCCGCGAGGTCCGGCCCATGTAAAAGCTAAAAAAAAACGTAAGGCTCTTTTTTTATGTGCCGTTTCGTATTTTTTTGAATCTAGTGGAAGGTTTAGCAGGCGATATCGTATTGAATTCGGTAGAGAGATGCTAAGATTTTTCTTCAATGAAGATGATTTTCCATCTGAATACCATGGTGGTGTTTCATGGGTTGGTAGCGATTGGTCTGCGATTTATTTATTTTATTTTATTTATTTCACACGCCACCGAAAACAGCACTGTTCGGCCTTTACATCGGGGTTGATAACATTTAACAATCACAAACATCCATGCCCTGGATAAGGATAACTTACGGGACTCGAACCCGCGACCTTCGGTTTGGCAGGCGACGACTTTGCCCCGCCGCCATCGAGGCCGGCAACTAGGAAATAGTTTTGCTAGGAAATTTACTAGGAAATGTGGTATCAGGGAAATGAGAATCCGACGCGCGGAATATTATTCGTCATCATATCGTTCCTGAGGAATTTCTATATCTGTGCCACAATGGAATAAGGTGAAAAACCCATCGTGCATTTAGGACTTTTTAAGTTGTACAAATTAATTACAATTACATGGATGAATGAATTGTGTCACAATGGAATATAATAGGTCTCTTGCACTTTGTGTGCCGACCTAGTATTCATACTGATCGATATATCGATTCTTCCCTAGTAATCAATCTAGCTCTAGCAATAGAGTAAACATATTTTTAATAGTGTACTCTTTGTCAAGGAGTTACATTTTATTTATCTGCTTTCTCCCATTGATACAAAATTGAAGTAATTATGGTCACGGTAAAATCGTGAAATGGTAATTGCAAGTCATGCACAAGATATAGTTGCATTCGCCATGTATCCGGCCTGATCTGTTATCTGTTGGGATGCTTTGAAGTTGTAAACTTAATAATAATCGATACCGTAAACCAGGGTTTCTTGAAATAGTGGGTGAACTTGGTATGGTTTGTTACTATTTTGGGCTGGTATAACTTAACAGAGCACAATATAGTGCTAACGTTAAATACTGTGTATGATTTAGTGTGTCATTAGATGGCTGTTAAGATTATATTTCTGCAAGGCCTTTTAAAAATAGGTGATGAACCATTTCAAATTACACTTCCATTTCAAGTAACACCGTTTTATGGTGTATGATGTTATATCAGAAAGAGGTAACTCGGATAATTTTCCTACAGCTTATGGCGATATATGTTGCGTCGCAGCGATCATAAGGAAGCACCTCAGGCCCCACAAGCTTCAGTTCTTCCTTCTGCGATCTTCGAACAGGCCGAAGCACACCGTCTTCCGAACACCATTCGCCTATCTACAACCGGTCGTTGCGTCATCTGTAAGGGATTGTCGGTTGGAGGAGAGGGGGGAGGGGAATGTGTGATGGTGTTGAATGGGACCGAGTATCGATGGAATAAGGGGAATGGGAGAATACAAAAGGAAGAGATGGATTGAATGGGGCCTGGCTTAGAGATGAGACGATATATATGCGCGACCATGGGTTGGACTTGGGAGTGGAATGTAATAAATCGCCAAACGAAACGGTCAAAGTCTCATGTTCGATCATACGAATTACATTTTTATGTTTTTTTTTTCTCATCCATTTTTTTCCTCGTCCCGTCCTCAGAGGGGGTCCCATACCGTCCCGCAGAAGATGGATTTAAGCTGAATATGTAAATTGTCCCGCGTGAACTAGGGTGAGATTCGCCATAATTATCGTAGGAATAAACTCCCTTATACCACAAATCGAACCACGCACCTCTTCAAACTCGCGAAACTTAAAAATTCCCGTTACTTTTCCGAACACACTTGTCTGTCGATGGACTTTTTGGCTGCCTCGCTGACTTTTAAGTAAAATAAAACTCGTCTTTGATGAGCGAGTTTAGTTTGGTAAATATTCTCGTACTCCAATATTATTATTGTGGATGGTGGAATAGTAGTTAACTTTAAAAATCTCTAAATCATACTCTCTTAAGGCCTGTTCACACGATATATTAACACGTACGGGTTAATGTCTAAATGTATGAACGCGAGAATGAACGCCAAAATGTACCGTGTAACCACCCAACTTATGCGATTGCATGTACAGAAAATAGAACCTGTTCTAATTTGGTTCATGCATTCGTGCATGTTCCCTTCCGGTCCACAAAAATCATTCACGCAAACGTACATTAACTCGTACGTGTTAATGTATCGTGTAAACGTGCCTTTAGAATTGGGAAGCATCTACCTGAAATTTGACCGTTGCTATGTAGTACCAAATATTCATGGTCAGATCACTCTGCCAGTCAGCGACTCGAGTGTCGACTGGTGTAAACATGATTTAATCCTGGTCAGTGACGTCACTGTCCGGTTGGCGAATCTTCTATCCTGACATTTGTGTTTTTTTTTTTATTTTTTTGGTCTTCTCGCGCTTTTTTTTTTTAATATCTCCCATCTCGCCGCTCGAGTTGCGCGAGGTGCGTGCCTCAGCTGTTCGAAGTCCACCGTGCGTGTCTGAGTGGGCCGTGCAGCACGGAGCGTGACTTGCAATTACTTTTTTTTCTCCCCTGCTTCTCCCATCGCTCACTTCCACCCCTAAGGGATATGCGGACTCTCACTCTGGGAGTATGGCATGTGTTGTGTGAGGATGGGTACGTGTGTGAAAGAGAACAAGCAGGTTTCTTAACTGCCACAGAGAAGCTCGGAGTCCGGCATCGGATCACGCTTGCTCCCCTGGCCTTGTGGAGGATTGTCCAACAGTAATATGCATTTGCACCTCGATTTCTACGAGGCAGGTTTACAAAATAACGGCAATTTTAGTTTAATTATGATAGTCTAATTTAGTCTAATTCAACTATTTCGGCAGCGCATTAAGAGGAAAAAGGATACCTACAGTAGTAAGGACGTCAGGGAGAGAATTGCATTAGCAACGGAGGCGCTCAGGAGCAGGAAGGAGCTTCTGAGAGGATCCTTGAGATAGAGTTTAGATACAAGGCTATTGACGAGTTTGATCTGGAGTGTAGCTCTTTACGGTGCGGAAACTTGGACACTGAGGAAAGAGGACAAGAGAAGATTGGAGGCATTGGTGATGTGGGTGTGGCGAAGAGTGGAGGAGGTGAAGTGGACGGATAGGAGGAGGAGCGACGAAGTGCTGGACATGGTGGGTGAGGAGAGGCAACTTTTAGATGAGATACGGAAGACACGGAAGTTATGAATGGAGTGAGTTCTGAGCGGGAAGGGGATGTTGAAAACGGTGTTGGCTCCCAGAATATTTCTTAAGTACTCCATGGAAACCTACCTTAATCAGTAGAATACTAAATTAATGAATGCATTTATCCCTGTGCATCAATATGTTGCCTTCAAAATAGTCCCATTTCATAAACACGTCACAACGAGTTCCTAAACATTCATTTCACTTTATCCACGTTTTTATAGGATGTTGACGTGTTGGGGTCATCTTCAACGTCTTCATAACTATCTTGGATCAGCTGATAAATTCTTTTTTTACTGATAGCATTCTAAGCATAGGCCTTTGTTGACATTCCACACACTTTCTTACACTTTATTTCATTTTTTAAGCAAAAATAGCCACACATTCTCTGATCCATTTCTTTCAACAAACGAAAATGGTCGAGCTCATAAAAACATGTCTTACCTTAGCTGTTGCCATGGACAAAGTAATCAATGAACGCTGCTGGAAATTTAATCATACTTCAAAAAGTATAGTAGGACTCATTTAACTCGCGAAATTTAAAAATTCCCGTGATTTTTAGCCATTTCAGCCATTTTTGGCTGCTTCGCTGGCTTTTCAAGTAGAACAAAACTCATATTTGATGTGAAAGTTTAGTTTGGGAAACATTCTCCAACTCCAATTTTATTATTGTGGATAGTGGTAATGAGAATTAATTTTTAAAAATCTCTAAATCATTTTCTCATAGTATGAGGAAGTATCTGCCTGAAATTTGACCGTTGCAAATATGGCAATTGGTCCCACAATGCGTTTCTTGTCTACCCTATGCTCCTTAGTTTAGTGAGTACTTACTTTTTTTGAAAATTGCGTATAGTGCTAATCACATAAATTTTTAACCTCTTTTTTTAGTTAACGTTGATATTTTTAGAGCATGAATATACCCCTGCCAACATGAAATACATGAATTTTTTTCTATAACCCAAGAGAAACCATCGTTACGAAGATTGACGGATGAGAATACGTCATGCAAATTTTTTCTATCCACAGATTCTACAGTACTTACATTGAAACGCCTGTGCTACCTGCTGAATCCCAGAGATATTTCGTCAGAGTATGGCAGTAATTGCTCTAGTGCAATAACCGCAAGGATAGATTTTAGGATTATAGTATCTGTGTGTAGTATAAAGGTAGAGGTTGTTGATCTCACAATTTTGTGCTTTGTTTCGACCACTTCTTCGGTTTTCGTCGCGTGACATGAGTCATTTGTTCCGCTTCTTGCTCTCCTAGGCGGAGCAATATATTCGCTAAGTATGTGCGAGTAAGTGAGAATGGGTGATCCCACTCCGAAAGATTAATCCGATTAGTATTATACTGCGTAAGTTCACGCTCAGGCTCCATAAAAAGTAGCCGTCTCTATGAGGCGAAGAAATCGGTGCTGACAGTGAGAAATGCTTTCTTTTCCTACGCAAAATAATGTATAATTTCGCAGTCCATGAGCAACCGGTTGTTTTTTTCCATTTTTTTTGTTTTTGAATTTCGTCATGCCATAATTATTAATTTATTAATCCAGTATCAACACTTCTATGCGATATAATAGCATTAGGGAAGGATTAGTAGGATTATAGGATTACGTGATTTTTTTTTCTTTTCGTCGATCAATGATAAAATCTTTTTTATATTGTTATTTATTTTTAATCTTGCGCGAAAGTGTTCTGAGGCTTTATGTAGCAAAGGACGTACTTCTGATTCTTTTCCGATTTATGTTCCGCGTATTAACTCGCTAATAACATGTTATGAGTATAATTAAAAAATTAAGCAGATACGAATGAAACATTTTTTTAAAGAACTCCAGATCGTTAGAAAATATATTCGCTCTTGATAACAGATAATCTGAAAACAGATATGTTATATCTCCTGTCTATTGGAAAAGGTCTCACTTGAGATTACCTTGGGAAGTGCTAACTCATCTATAGGCTACGTTGATGTGCATCATTCACTTTGGCTTATAAGTAACTGCATACGTCTCTCTTTGACATGCGCTTATTGAGACAAGGAATTGATATCCGTGCTCCTTCTCACATTGAAAAGTTTCTCACGACCGCTTTCCGATGCCTTTTTTTTCAAGGAATCAGAAGCTCATTTTCACTCTGATAGATAATGGCTATGAGAAAGTGATAGAAGGAAACAGACAGGTTATCACCCTTTTTTTATAGCGATTTAATGAGGCCGATGGACTAAATATCGAAGGGAAAAATACTACATGAACTTAATCCTACCGTGGGTATTAATTTACGTTCATATGTTTTTCATTGCATTTTCCTAAATTTGCTGTAATGAGAGTGATATTTTATTTAAATCAAAGTTTTGTTACTTTGAATTCAATCACTCAATAGCTACCAAGGCGTCTATTGAATTTGTTTTTTTTTTTTTACTTCTTCGAGAGTAAAATTTAAACTTCTGTGTTTAACGTATTCTGTTAAAAATTTGTAAAAAAAACACAAGGCTTACCACTTACTTTCGCGAAGTGGAACCGGCGACCACCAGTGGTGGATCCAGGACAGGGGCAAAGGGGGGGGCTAAGTAGGAGATAACCTTCCAGCAGTAGTAGGGATCCAAACAAAATTGCAATTTTATCTATTCTATAAATTATATCTAGTATAAATTGAATACCTCATGAGGGGACTATAGCCCCCTTAGCCTACACCATATATCCGCCACTGGCGACCACTGTATTGCAATGTCGTATAATCATTGTCTCGGCCTATAATTAGTAAGCCAACTAAGACAGTGATTTAAAAAAAATTATTTTGCCCATGTCTTCAAACTAAAAGTCTCTACACCGGTAGTTATGGTTTTAATTCCATAAAATATCAAAACGTAACCATTCGTTGAATAATGGTATTCTCTTTTGCTGTGATGGCTTTTAGTCTTATGAAAATCAAGCTCAAGTCCCTTGTTGCGTTACATGGCTTAGTATTTTCATGCATCAGCAGAGTTATTTTCAATGCAAGTGGACGCGATGATTTTTATTATCGTGAACAGTGAATTAATTTCGTACATTAAAAATGACAGTCATTTGCTGCGATACGGTTATCAGTATCTCCAAGCCTGTTAATTGTTCCAGTAACGGCAGTGATCAATTAAGTTTATACAGTTTAGACTTGTTCGAAATGTATTAGTCTAAATTTTGTCGTTCTAGCCGACTGCACTGAGGAAGCTACTCCAATAATTCGTTCTCAAAGACTGTGAATCTACTGATTAATTTATTCACGCTAAAATTTGTTATAAAAACGACCTCTTACCTAAATGAAAAGTTGTTTACTGGTAACCTATGTGATAATCTACTGCTATGCTTTTTCCCTTCGCTCGAAGCTCTAACTCGTTCGTTTCAGTACCGTGAAACGTTTCCGAAGAAGAAATTACCGTGTCATGTTAGCGTGATGAGGGAAAAATGGCGCGTAATAATCCGCTTTCTGATCAGTCCATTATTGCGTCTCTTCAATTGCGCGCGCACCCATTACTTATCGCGTCTTGCTTTATATATGAACTTCTTTTTTTCCATTATTGCGTAGCGGCAGATGCACCGAGGCGTTGGGGATTCGCGACGCGGCTGGCCAACGTCAGGAGTCCTTGAAAAATCTTAAAAACTCTCCCTCCCTCCTCCCCCGGGGGCGTCGAACTGTATCGCGGAGCGTGTGGTGGAATAGCGGAGTGTGGGAGGGAGAGAGACGTCTGGTGAAGTTTTCCCGCCGACTGTTAGCGAGCGGAAAACAGTGCGCTTCTCCTTGTTCATTTCGGCTAACTCCCGACAGGTCAGTGCGCTCGTAAACCGAAATGAATGTTAAACATGGTGATGAATGAATGAATGTGATGGCAGTCCCTACTGTACTCTACGAATCAGAATCTTGGGTACCAAAAAAGAATGAAATAAGGCAGATATAATCGTCGGATATGAAATTTTTAAGATCAGTGAAAGGCTGTAAAATAATTGGATAAATTGAAGAATACTCAAATGAGAGATAAACAGGGTGAAGGATCAAAGTTTTTCCCGGCGAATAGACTGGAGGAAGAGTTCTCGGGTTTCCAGCCGGGTCCAAGAGTTTTTCAGCACCGACGTTTCGAAGGTTGAAGATGATGGCAGACTTATGTACTTACTAATGCCGGCCTCGGTGGCGGTGGGGGGTTCGAGTCCCGCCTGGCTAAGTTACCCTTATCCTGGGCATGGGCCTGTGTGAATGTCAATTATTGTAAATTATTAATTCCCCATTGTAAAGGCCGTAAATGTGCTGTTTACGGGGTAATGGAAATAAATTAATTAGCCTTCGAAACGTCGGTGCTGAAAAACCCTTGGACCCGGCTGAAAACTCGAGAATTCTACCTCCGATTAAGAGGGTGTCCAGGCAGCACAGATGGAAGGAACATATACTTCGAGTGCCAAATGAAAGAATTCCAAAACAAGCAATGGCATATCGACCAATTGGCAAGAGAAGTGTTGGAAGACCAAGAAAAAAATGGTGAAGTGGAGGTGGAACAGGCTTAGTAGCCTAATACTAGAGGGAAGAAGAAGACATCTAAAACCACACACTTCCTCGCAAGCCGCCTCAATAAACATCCGTGAACTTAATAGAATATAAGAAAAGCTGCGCGAATCCTCTGAAAGAAATTGCTGTTTGGACCATTTATAGCTCGCGAGTAATTGCACTAATGTAGTGGCGTTGGCACCGTGGGGGGGGGGGGCAGGTTTCAACCACCCCGGACCCCCCTTTGCCCTCGAGTGTTTTCCATACACCCCGGAAGGGTCCCGAAATCTCCGGTAAACCTCCCCCCCTCCCACCCCCAGCTCCCATTTGCAAATTCCTGGCATCGCTACTGCATTCACTCATGATGATGACCTCATCTGTGTGCCGCTTTTATATTGAGAACATCGTCTACTTTGGTCGCTTTCGCGGTAAGCAGTTTTACTTGTAGTTTTCAAGTTCCTATGCTATTTTTTACCACTAACTATGAATTTTAATATCGTTGAGGTTCATTTTTTCCCTAAGCAACTCTGAGGTATTTTCGACTTTGCACATTGTTGACGGTTATTATCTAACACTTGGACGGTTTTAGATTATATGACTTTATCATCCAATCTGTAATACACTCATTCCATTATTGACGTTATTTAATATTTCTGATCCTCACATTGGCGAAGCCAAGTGATCATTAAAAACCATGCTTTCCCCCTTGGTCTTACGGAATTCAAACCCATGAATATTCGCGGAATCCGTGCTGTTCCTTGAATAATATTTATCTTTTTAATTTTCCTGGTATTGTGTGGACGTGGTTGCTTGCAATTGTAAATGGCTTTTGTCCTGTGGCTAGTCGCTATTTTTTTCAGTCGTTTCTCGGTGGATCTTATGAGGCGGGGAGATAATGTGGTTTTTTCTTGCGAGCATATCTTTCTGAGCAGCCAGACTTTCTTTGTATGCATGTATTTATGTATATACTAAGATAATTAGTCTGCAGCGTAGTGTTTTATAAAGGGCTTAATGACGCGTAAGATCCTACAGTTATTTTTTCGTCTGTTATTTTCTTGGTCGAATTAAAGTTCTATCTTCCGAAACGGAATAATTGAGGCCACCATTTTCTCGTTTCGCCGGAGTTCTTTAAGTTTCGAGTAGGTATGGTTCTCTCTTTTTTTTTAATTTTTGGGAAAGTTTCGCTCTTGGATTTGAGAAATTTCGTTCCTTGTATGTAGTTGCTGGGGAAGTCGCTTTCTTCCTTTCCATTGCTGTCGGTTGTCCGCAACCATACCGTATTTCCTCCTTTCCGTAATCTTTAACGCTCGCTGCAATTTTATGCTTTTGTTGGAGTACAGTTTTTTTTCTTCGTACTCACATTATTTTAAATTGCCTGAGGCGCCTAGGAGCTGTACCAGTGTACCATGTTCACCAAAACCAGCCAGTTCATATTATAATAATTTTAGATCGCGTTTATTTGTGGTGTGAGTGTAGTATGTTGTTTGTGATAGCAGAAACGTTTATGCTAAATCGAGAACATTGATGACATAACATTGAAAGCTTAATGATTACTTTTTTTGCAAAGTTCAGAGTATTTTTCCATATTTTTCTTTTTTGAATAAGTTTCTCTTATTTTTTGTTGCTAATAGCAAATTTATTCTCATCTTGAAATGAAGTATTTAGCCGAGTGCTAATTAGGAAAAAGAAATCCAAACCTTCAGAACTCATTTTAAGTTATCAGTACATTGTGAAGTTGTTTTTAATTTTAGCGCTTACTAAATTGTATGATCTCGATCAAGACGTTTTTCCAGCCTTAAAAAATTTCTCATTGTTGGGAATTTTTAAGCCTACTGGTTAATCCACTTCAAATATTTATTAATAAATTTCATACGCTAGAATTAATCCGATTGCTTTCATTTATCAGTTTCGTTTCCGTGAAATATCGGAGCCGTGAGCTCTTAAACAGTAAAAAAAATATTTGTAAATCTATGCATTCGTCGAAGTTTTATGGCAATCTACTTTTGTAGGAATTTTCTCGGGCTGTGCACCATGTTATTGGCTTGATTTCCAGCGACGCGTCGTTAAAGAAAAAGAAGAAGTGTTCATTAAGATGATATAACACTTTTGTCAGTAAAACTATTCGTGAAACTACTGTACGAGGATAAAGTTGGCAATTTTCAGAAAAAATCTAGCGTGGTCGTTTTTCGCTAAATTTGTTCAATTTTGACCTCAAATATATTTTTAACGTGAAAGCACAGGTAAGAAATAATCTGACAAGATATGCGCAATGTATTTGAGAATATCTCTGCGAAGTTTCAACTCCCTAGAGCGAAAAATTCGTTTTTGAGGTTTTGCCTAGCTTTTTTCAATTCTAGCCCACCGTGCCCAACGTGTCGTAAAACGACGTTTGCTTCCCATTTTCAAGATGTGTTTATCTCACCGTGTCGGAACATTTGTGTGTGAAATTTGACACGGTGAGATAAACATCTACATTTGTATCTTAATCTACATAATACCCTGCAAACCGCCTCAAAAAGCGTGTGGCAGGGGGTGTTAGGACACCAGTCTCGAACGAAGTTCCGCCTAGCATTTATTCAAGTCCTTTATTCAGTTACGTATTTTAGGGGATTCTTCAGGGGCCATTGTATTTTTTTATCAAAAATTTTTATTCTTTATAATCTAATTTTTATTTTTATTCCAGAATTTCATTAAATAGTTAATTTTTTCTCGTTTAATAGTTTTTGTATTCCAGTAAAGGAGTTAAGGGAGTGTGTATTCAAATGGATGTTTACAAGTCTCAAACGTGAGAGAGGTTTGAGTGATATTAATCGTAGAGCGTAACTCTTTTAACCCATTATAACCCAATGTTGCTTCTAAGCAACATCAAAAATATATAAATGTTCTTCTCTATTCAGGAAACATCTAAACTACTCATTATTCTGTGGCGTTAATTGTATTGACTAATAATTTAGCCACCACGATATTTATAATTGAGTGCAAAATTTTCAAGTTTTCTTAATGAAAAACCTTGATATTTGAATTCTCCCAAAAGTAGCTATGGGTTAGAAAGGGTCGAATCCTTTTATAAAGTGAACACCCCCATCTCCTGGGGGTACTTCATACTCTCTCATTGATAAAAATTATAACTTTTTCACAATTATTTCACAAGTGCAAATACCTTATATTTCAATAGAATGCACTGAACGTGATACTCTTAAAAGGTAGAAAACATTTTCGCGTCTCCCTCGTGATCTCACGATAATTAATGGTGTGCGCGGTAATGTTGCTCCGGCCAGCATCTTCTTTTGTTTTTGTTTCAAACGTTGTGCGTCGGCAGAGAGAGAGAGTCAGGTCGCTCGGCGTGACAAACAGCCGCTCGACCTCCTCTGAGAGATTTATGGCGACGCAGCGCAAGATGGGGAGGAGAGATAATATGGCGACCGGCCGCAACGCCCGCACTTGCTGTGCACTCCTCCCTCGGCCGGGGCGTGTTCTATTTTTATATTCGCGCTTATTTATTTATTCATTTTTTTCCGCTCTGTGTCTCTCCACCCTTTAGCAATATCCTTGGCTCATAGCGCGCATGCGCGAATTTTTCGGCCTTCGTTCGCGGCATTTTCTCGCCCTTGCCATTGTTGCGCCATTCGTCGGGGCCATTGTTGGTGTTTCATTCCCAACCTGCCATTTTCTCTTTCCCGTCCGTTTCGTTTCAAAGCGTGAATCTTTATCCAGAAAGTCTTACGGTCATTATGTACTAATTTAGACCGAGGTTTTTATCATTTTATGTGTGCATAATACTTAAAGGTACATCGCGCGATATCAAACCCTAATAATTCACCAATATTAATTATCTATTAGATTGCCATATCATTCTTTATGTTTCTGAAGTAACAGCGAATTGTTAAATCAATTTCAGAAGAAGAGAGGAAACAGATCAATACTTGTTGTCTACATGTTGCTGAATAACTACCAAAGTGACCAATTCCAAACTTTTTGTCCCATACTACGTCGCGTTGGTCAAAGATAGCTCATAGGTCATTCATTCTTTTCATATTTGTTGTCGTAATAAAAATTCTATTCTACTCTCCCTCAGCTAGATATCTGGTGGACATATTTATAGAATGCAAAAATATTATCCGAATGGGATAGTTATCCAGGCCTATGAAGAAGAAAATGTAGAACTGTGAAATACGCTCGCCCTTCAAATGTAGGTAATTTGAAAAATGATATTTAAGTATATCTTGTTTATGTCTTCAAAATGGCACTTTGTGCGTCGAAGTAGGTCGAGATACAGTTCATGTAACAATGTGGAATACACAAAGTTGTCGTATAATTCATGTAACATTCGATCGCTGAAAACGACTCCCATTGTGTTTAGGGTTTCCCTATGGTAGACAAAAGAATATTGCTGTAAAATATACACGCCTTTCCCCGAAGGATAATTTGAAAATGGTGTTTAAAATTTGTTGACCGTCTTGAAAATCACACTTGGTGCTTATAAATATGTTGATGTGCAATAAATGTTGTAATGTGGAATGCACAAAGTTGTTGTACAGTTCATTTGATATTCGTACCCACAACCTACTCCCCATTTTGTTTAGGCTTTCCCTATTGTAGACAAAATTATTTCGAAGTAAAATATACACGTCTTTCCCCAAAGGATAATTTGAAAAAGATATTTAAAATTTGTTGACCTTCTTAAAAATCATACATGGTGCATTTAAAAAGTTGATGTGCAATAAATATTGTAACGTGGAATGCACAAAGTTGTTGTACAATTCACTTGATATTCTTGCCCACAAACTTGTGTTTAGGCATGCTCCACGTCTTGTTTCGCGTCCTTGTGGGGAGTGACGTCGATGAACTGCTTAGCCTTGTTGGAATGCTCTGCGCGAAGGGAAGGGATTAATTGATAGCTTAAGCGCTGTCGAGTCTTGGCGTTGGCTTTTAAGCCCGTAAAAGTCGCAGAGGTGGGGACCGGTATTATAACAGCAGGGATGTCTGCGTAGCACGTAGCATCCACTACTTATATTCTCTCCTGTTTGCATGTCTCTCTCGTCTTCCACGTCGAATATTACTGAATCTGTTGAGTGCTAAATGCTCCGCATCGTGGATTTGGAACAATCGAAGCTGCAACATTAAAAACGAGTCTCAACCTGCAATGAGCTCTTGTCGTACATCATAGTTTCTAAGAGCGGCTTCCTCTTCGAAACGTCGGGAAATATTAAACCAATTATTCGGTGGAAACCCCGAGAAACCTTTCTGCGCATGTTACAAAGAAGTTTTCTGTGGTCATGGTGTGATCTCTGCATTTTAATTGGGTTTTCTTACGCGTCAGTTTGCATGTGGACATCAGTTTTGCTTACTATTCTGCCCTCTGTGGAAATATTGAATAGTCTTCCACGATACAATACGCTAAGAAAGCCTTTGATCAAGCAATTTCAATGTTTGTATAAATTATTCTCACTCCGCTAGATGGTATTTTTTTATTCAAGAATTCAATTAGCTGTCAATGTAAAGAGATTACTCTTGATTTAAGAATATTTTCTTGAGGCTGCAAATTTAAATCAAGATGATACCCATTTTGGGCACCTGTTTATGAGGGACCCAAACTTAAACTGGAAATTCCAAGTAACCTTCCACAAAAGAAAATATTTAATTGCCATACTAAGATTAATATTATATTGAATCACTAAATTCAAGTTTGGCTACCATCCGATTTAAGTGAACTCATTTTTCGAAGCGGTTACTCGTTAATACGTTACCTCGAAATATACGTCTATACGTATTTATACGAACGTAATACGTTAACTCGAGTCCGTCTTGGGCGTTCCCAGTTTGTGAAAGAGCGCTCAGTGACAGAAAAATCTCGTCTTGTCTAAGTGACTGGTTGCGACTGTCGTCTTCCCGTTGAATGCTTCGAGGGAAGGTAGGAATGTCCATTCCAAGAATTACCCGCGCAATTCATTCCCGGTGACAGCGTATAGAGTTTCCCGCTTGGCTTTATCATCATCTCAGCATAAGCTAGACTTCCGGGTAATACCACTTTTTTAAAAGCACTTCCTATAGTATCTATTTTTCTGCGAATGTTGCATGATGTGTATGTGGTAAATGTATACTTTTTAATGGTGTCTTTTCCAACTTTCGTCACGTTTGAAAAATTTGATTAAATTGCAATGATTTTTCATATCTTAAAGATAGTTTGAACATTATATCAGGCACCCTTTCGTGGTACTATTTATTATTAACTATTGAAAAGATAAATATGTATGAATATAGAGAGTTTCCTGACGAATGGAGGGTTTTTTCTTTCCTTATTTTGTGGAATTCTTACGCATTGATAAATTAAATGTTGAAACGATGTTTACTGACGTTCTAATCTTTATTACCAGTGGTTTCAATGGGAGGGATGGATGACCTCGAAAGTTAACCCTGATGGATAACGTCACCGCTGCATATTCTTAAAAAAAGTTGACTATATCTACATGTGGAGAATCTCAAGAGCTACCGTAGCCCCATTTAAGTGGAAATCTAATCCCTGATAGTATATATAACTCTATTTAAATCACAAAGCCGGCCTCGGTTGCGGCGGGGTAAAGTCCTCGCCTGCCAAACCGAAGGTCGCGGGTTCGACTCCCGCCTGGGTAGGTTGCCCCTATCCAGGGCATGGTTGTGTGTGATAGTTGTTGTTTCATGTTATACCCTCCGATGTAAAAGGCCTTGTGAGCTGTTTTCGGGGCGATGGAAAAAAATAAAAAAATAAATACATATGAGGAATCTTAAAAATAATCGAAATACCGAAAAATTCAAGTTAAAATTCATCTTACCCAGCCGAGCACAGGCAGTAAAAATGTATTGATTTGCCTATACCGCATGTGTAAGAACTCACATGGATATTTAAATAACGTTTAATTAACAAATGATCGTATGTTGGTGAACCTATCGTAATGGCGTTACTTGTGATTTCTGTCACTTGCCTCGGTTTCTAGTGTTGAAATCTTATGACACCGCTCTATCAGATACATTTACCGCCTTATCTTCACTTGCCACCATTCATCAATCTTATCTCATCTTCGCACGTACCTTACTCCAAGCAATGTCCCAAGCTTAGCTTTGCCCAGCCGACGTCACATCCTGTGAAGGAGTGTTGCTGTAAGCTTAAGCGTATTCCAATAACTGATTATAGGTATCGATAGCGAACGTCGTGCCTTATGAAATCTTGCCAGTAAGTATTCAAAAACAAATCTTGATCCTGAATCTCAATTTTGTCTCCCTTCTTAAGTGTCTGTAAACATGAAGGTTTCGGAAGTGGGCGTTAGCTGTACTGTATCTCTTGCCGTCGGCAGGTGAAACCATGAGTCCACTGTAATGTTCTACCTCAGGAGAAATATAATTGCACAATCTCTTATGATGAATGTGGCTACGAAAAATCTACATTTTCTCTAATGGAAGTAAATCTTTCCAGTATAGTCGCGTCGAAAATTAGCTGGATGCTCAACCAAATTAAAAATTAAGCTATGGAAAACATGTGCATTTATAATTGCATGATAAAGATGATAATTATTATACACCACGATATTGAAGTGTGTAATTTAAACTATCCTCTTAATGTAATAAAATGTTCAAAGCTTTGAAATTCCACTTAAATTTAATAGCGTATGTCATCATCTGGTGCCTCGTCGAAACTTCTGCCGTGCAATATTGAATTCAAGTCGAATTAGAAAGTTTTTTATATTTCTCTATGTTAAATTTATTCCACGAAGTCACGGCCGAAACGACGAATTATATCTTCTTAATTCTTCGGCATCCCCAGATTACAAAAAAATTGACGATTTACGTAGCACTCACGGTAGAAACTCAAGGCAGTATTGTCGCAGTTACCTGGCGTTTGAATCATTCTATACCATCACAGCGCTTTCTCCAGAGGTCCCGGCACTACCGACGGAGGTCTGGCTAGGCGATGCATTGGAGGCAATTTTTGAAAGCCGATTACGATGCGACCGAAGTGGCTACAGAAATCATCCTCCTATGGAATGGAATTGGGCCTCCTATATGCAATCCCCTTCACTACAACAAACAATGTAGATCACCATGGCGGCCGCATTTGCAAACATGCTTCTGCTGATGTTGAAGTTGTTTCGGATTTCCCACCGAGTGAGGTTCTCCATCTCTGCCGACGTTTCGATGGCCGTGTCGTCCATCGTCGTCAGGGCTTGATGACGATACCCTGATGACGATGGACGACAAGGCCTTTCGAAACGTCGGCAGAGATGGATAACCTCACCCGGTGGGAAACCCGAAACAACTTCAACATCATCATACGCCGGGAAACCTCAGATCTTCCTTCACAGCCTTCTACTGGATTCCTTTTACGTACTAACGCCCAGAAAACTGAAGAAACCTCTTCTTCGCCTGTAAATGATTCACGTGCTTTGAATAGCCTTGGGGGTCTCGCCTTGAAAATAAAGCTCGTATTTTTTCACCCTGTCATTTCTCTTTTTGCCAATCTCCGCGATTGAAAATGGCGTGGTCCCTGAGAAATCACCGCAGAAAAAAATACTTCCAAGATTGTATGGTGGGGTAACGGTTATCTGTGGTCCAACTTTGTAAATTGATCCATTGAATTCCACGCCTGACTAGCCTTGAGGGAACTAGAATGTGTTATTTTTTCGATAATCAGATTTGATAGGAGGGATAGTAAATGTTTCCAGCGATTCTGTAAGATTTTCGTAAATGAGTTAGTAATTCGATCCAAAAATTTTATTTTTATGTAAGTATACCTCTACTCTCTACTGTTGACTTCGCTCTGAGTTCGTATTTGCTTCCTTTAACGCTTAAATGTTAGAAATTTTGTTGCATACTAACTGTGGATTTAATTTTACAATTACCTTCAATGCAAATGAAATAACAGCATTTTCATTGTATCACTAAGTATATTTTATCCAACGATAAAATACATTTTTGCTTTTTTATGCACGTACATACACGCCCCGTGTCAATTTTAGTCATTCATTCTACTTTCTTAGTCATCATAATGAAGTAAGTTTTATATTCAAAATAATTTCAAGCAATAAGATTATTATAAGATTTTAAAACCAGTAGTCAAGGTATGGCGGCCGCGGCCGCAAGGCATAGCGTTATGTGATTCTATATGTGCGTTTTATATTCTACATAAAAGTTGTCTGACACGAACGGTGAATGGATGAAATTGTCATTTAAAATAAATGTCAATGTTTTATGTTCAATTGCGATAAGCCTTTCTTTTCATTTAATCTTTAATCTCGGGCAAAATCCGCCGCGATGAGGAGGGATGGTCGAAATCCTATCAGTCCGCGAAGGAAGCGATCCCTTATAATATTTATTAATTACGAATCCTGATTGTTCAGGTATTTTGAAAATATTTGTAAGTATTTAATTCACGAAGGAGAATTGTCAAAATTTATAGGCATGGAAATAAAGATCGAAATTACTTAGAGGATATCGAGAAACGTATATTAAGTTCGTGTTCGTCTCGCACTGTTTGTGAGCATTTGTGATTTAAATGTAAATTCTATTCCTGTGCCTCATTAAACATATTTCCTAGATTTAATTTGTCCTTGATTTAAAAAAAATGTGCTTCCTAGAAGGCACCTTTTTAAGTTGCTTCTTTAAGTAGGCAATAGATTGCTTCATGCTGTGTTCATGTCATTGAAAATATTTCCTAAATTTCGTGCCCTTGGTCATTGAAAAACTGCACGTCTTAATAGCCTTTGCTAATGTTTTGCAGCTATATGAACTATTAAGTACCGTGTCGGTTGTGGCATGCGGGCACTTCCCTTGGCTTTCTTTTAAATCCTCTTATCGCATTCCCTTGATCGTATTGGGTCGGGCTTCCGCCTTAGCCCAGGCAGAGAGAGGTAGGTATATCAACCTTCGCATGGTCGGCTCTTGTGTAATCTCCGCCTAGGAGCGGATGAATAATCCATGAGGCCTGTTGAATCTCGATGCACGGGCTTCCTGCCGAGGCGAATTTTCTTTCGGAAGGTCGGCAGTATGATAATCTTGCATTCCGGGCGAGTTTTTCGCGATTTTTGTTCAGGGGCTGCCTCTTCCGTGTACCAGCGCCATATCCACGATTGCTCGCTGCTTTCATTTTTCGCCATTGCTTCGAATCAATGGGTCGATTGAGCGATGAGGTCTGTTGTCGATAATGGGAATCGAATATCAGATTCTGAAACAATGGTCGTCGATAGTTGTCGATGATTGTCGTTGATTTTGCTTTGTTTTACTGTTGGGAATTAAATGATTTGAAAGTTATATCATATGGAATCACTAATGGGAGGATATTATCATCTGCATCTAACTACTTTTCCATTAGCCTTCACAATAGTCGTGTTAAGGCACCAGATGTTACAAAATTAAAATATGGCAGTCCTTCGGGACTGACCGATGGAAGTCAATACTTCTTGGGCGTTAATTGTGGAACACTTAATTCGGAAATGATTTTTTCCATTTATGAATTGTAATATATGATCGTTTTCAAAAAAAGATGTATCTTAATAATTTTCAATTAATAAATTGTTATAAACTTCAATGTCTAAACAAGTGGACAGTACAATAAGTTCTATCGTTTTATTCAGCTTGCTGTTCCTCGATATCTCGCCAAACAGAGTTGAACTCTTCAATATTCAGTTGCGCATGCATTACTCACTAGTACGAGCGCTACGATAGGGAAAGCGTGATTATGTCATGGAACAGACGATTTGCAACCCATATATTCATAATTTTAACATAGTTACCTAACGCGCCTAAAGAAGTATTAACTTCGAACAAAGTGCGCGTTGGCGTAATTTGACTACTAAGTTTTCACCTTGGATGTTTTGAAGCCCTTTATCGCACGAGGGAAGAGTGTTTGCTTGGTTGAAAATAGGATTGAGATACTATTATCAACATCGTTTCTGTACTACTGTTATAGCATTGAACTCAATGTGTGAACCAGGCTATACGCCGTTACTTACGCTCTATGACTATTCCCGACGAGCCTTCCACTTCCTCGCTCGTGACCCAGATTGGCTTCCGCTGCGTGAAGACCTGAGCGGTTGTGTAGGTGAGCCATCAAGTCATGTTTTGCCTCTCGATCGCCTTCCTTAAGGCCGTTTTACACGGGGCACGGAATTGTGTAGGTTAGAGCTGCATTAATTTCTAAAATGGCGTGGAATTGCGCGAATGCATGAACGAAATTAGAACAGGGGCTATTTTGCCGTCTCGCATCCACGCATTCTAGCATGTGTTCTAGCAATTCACCGCTTTACACGACGCAATTTTGATTGCGCCTTCGCACGTATGTCAGATTGCGCAATGCCGTGTACCGTGTAAAACGGCCTTTACGGATGGTCGTGAGTTCGTATCTATGGGCAGGTCGATCCTTTACAGGGAATTGTTAATTGTATGAATTAAATTATATAAAAGTGGTGTACCCACCCAATTTCACCAGCCAAGCAACGTACCATCTGGCAACAAATGGTTATAATAATCGATATCTCCTGTGCAAAAACGCTCAAAAATCGCCTACCGAATCAAATCCGCTCATCTAGTAGCCCTTACAGTACTAGATGATCGGATTTGATTTGGTGAGCGTTAATGCATTGGAGGTATCGTAATAATGTGCTGTTTTAAGGGAGGTGAAGAGAAACGATACCTCTTTTCTCCCTATATACTTCCCGACGATATCGTTATATTTAGTGGATTAATTTTTTAATATCATAAGCTTTCGTAAGCAGCTGCGTATTGTGCTTAGTCAAGCGGGCTTTCGCGGCGATTGTAAGTCGCAACATCGGGCGATGAATCGGGGAATTTACTGGTTTACTCTTTTAGTCGGCCTGATCAATTCTTGTATCAAAAATTTTAATTTATCCTGCGTAATAATTCTGGTTAATAATTTCTCTTAAATATTATAACGGTGACTTAGTTACACAATGATAAGTTTTATTAACCTACGAAACGCTTCTTTAAGGAAAGAACACCACCTAAGATATTGAAAGGAATGCTTCACATGGAATTATCTTTAATGATTACCATTTAATCTTTTCACTTCATTCATCTTTTAGGAATGTTTCATTTGTGCTAAATTGTAACCTATTTTACTTTCATATCGCAAAAAATAGATACAGTAGCGGAAAAAACCATGCAGTACTTCATTCGCTATTTAATGATCTGGTTTTGGAAAGGAACATACAGAGAGAATTTAACGTAGCATGCTTCTTTTGTGGATTTTTGGAGCAACGTTTATTTTTCACCCTCCAGAAATATCCCAGACTCTCTATATGTCTCGTACGCGGGAAGTAGGACGATCGTTAATCCGAACGAAATTAAGTTCCTGCTGCTCGCGCCTTCTCTCTCTGAGAATAGCTGCACACTTTCCGCTTCTCGTGACGTTTTGATTATGGTCTCCTTTGAATCCCGCAATTTATGCGCTGGTACATGAACGTGTTAATTTGAAAGAAATGCGTATTTTGAAAACATCCGTGATACCCTCGCCGCTGTTGAATTTTGTACGCATTTATTTTTATGCATTGATTTTATAGTTATCCCAACAACATAATTACGGGGAAAACTCGATTCATGCAACGTGTGCTAAAATACACGTGCATATACAGCCTCGGTCACTATAATGCATTAATTACAATGGACATAGTCAAAGGACTAGCGTAAAAAAGTTCTCATACCTCAACAGGACGATTGATGATTGGAATAGACTCCCTGCAGAACAGTTTCTGCCCTATCCTAGCAACATAAAGATTTTTTAAGAAGAGTTATAAAAAATTTATCTTGGAAAATTGATTTCATAGCTATTTCATTTTCGATTTCTCTGATCTAGCTTCATTTTTATGATGTTTTTTCATTTAATCCATTTTTAGTAAATAGTAACTGTTACCATCTGGCAAATAGCGAACTTGTGACTTGTATAATGTAATAATAATATTAATAGTAACAATCATAATCCATCGATAACATCATTGCTTTACAAAATGAGTTTATTTCTTGAAACATATTAAGTCCTTTACACTATTTATTATATTTCTCGCACATCCTATGCAATGGCGAATTTTTGACGGAATCGTTCTATACATCGTTTAAATTAAATAAAGACATATTCTCGTCAGATTTATGGATAATCTTTGAATATCAGTGGCCTAAAATCACGTACTATTTTCGATCCTCCTTTTAGTTTTAAAATGCTTGAGGTCCCAGGTAAAGTACTGGCTCCCCTAACCCTTGGAAATGTGATATTCATAAGCCTGTGGTGAGATCTACCCTCACCAATCCAAACTAACCTCGAAATGAATTCCTGAGAGCCCTGTATATTTGTATGCATAGACACTCATTTATTACGTATTGTTTTAATCTTAAGATGTGTTCGGATCGGCGAGGGTAGAGCTCACCCCATACGAAACTTCATCCCGATTTTTAGAGAAAAATGGTTTTTAACTATTTTTACTTAATTAAATCAGTTTAAATCCTATCTAAATCCTCATGTTCTAGTTTTAAATTGCAGGGATTATAGGTCAGAGAAATCACGATAATCAGAGACAAGTCGGTTTTTTTTTCATTGGGCCAGGAAAGTCAGATAATAGTCAGAAAATCTTGTCCATGGCGTCGAGGATAATGTATGTCATGGAACTCGTACCAAAAGAACCGCCGTGGTGTCGGATGTCTAAGGGCTTGTGTCTTTGATGCAGAAAGGATCGGTAAATTATCCTTGTGAAGCACATGACTTTGATTTATAGTGCAGTAAAACCTCTCTCTAGCGGAATCTTTCGGACCCATCATTTTTTTCCAGATTTCAAAAAAGACCGTGAAAGTCATATCACGTCTATTATGCCTCGTTCACATGTGTGTGTTCATGAATGTGGAATTCAGGAATATTGCAACAAACCTGATTTCGCTTGCGAGAAAGGAGATCTAGGTATCCTTTTGAATGACTTTGGAATGTCCTCTTGATAGAGACGTCTTTATCATTCCATCCGCTCACAGCGACCGTATTGCTTCAATGCTCAATTAATGCAATTATTTTTTTCCAGTTTGAAATGGCAATGAGGAAGGATACGCATTCTTGGCATCAATTATAATCTTCCCACTTGGAAGACTAACGAGGAAACTGAGGAAGTGAATACTCACCTAATGCAGAGGAAGAAATACTATTGATAAAAGGTCGTAGGTAGCATTAAGCGTAATGCGGATGTTAGAACGCGTTGCGTCTACCACGCAATGTTTATCTTATTTCGTTACCATCGTAACCTGTTGCGTGAATTTGTACTGTTTGTTCAGTAATTGTTGCTACCACCTCTCGGTGTCATAGAAACCTCTAAGATTGCCATCGCTACATGTGTTTTGTGAGTCTGCCAACGGCCGTGACTGGCTAGAATGCGGTGAAGAAGGCGAAGGTAACAGCCGCAATCACTTAAGCGTAATACAATATCATTTCCCGCCCTACAAAATAATATAAATTATCGTTAAAAATGTTTGCCAAATCTTGGAATAGAGATTCCAGTCTGTATTCATCGTTGAATGTTTGTGATGTTTTTTGAACAGCTATTCAATGGTCTTAAACCGGGTTAAAAATTGCGAAAATGTGAATTCGATAATGTGGTGGAAATACTCTTAGAATCTATATTTTATTTTCGTTTTTATGGCCCATTCTGTCTTGCCCTCTCCGTGTTAATTGACTACTCTCTAATACGTAATATTCTTCTGTGAATACCTCACAAGTAGAGAGTCTTTTGTTTTACCATTTAGTTTCGTATTAGATCGTTCGTCACCTTCTTCACGGAAAAATAAGTTACCTCATCTTCAGCAATATAAGCCGGATGAAAACATATAAAACTCAAATCTTTCGACCTCGCAGGGGTAAGGGTTACTGGCGAGGCAGAATTTTAATAATAAGTGTCATTTTATTGTGAAATTAAATATCATTTATCAGTTCTAAAACTCGGAATAAAAAATTAATGTACTCGAATACGGTATCTCATTTCCAAATCATTTTATTTAGTTCAGTTTACTTGATCTGCTTCTATCAGTGGTCTAATATTTCTAACATAAATTCGCGAAAGAAAGCATCGGAACTCGAAGTATACGGCTCGATCTTTATTTCCTCGATCATGGACTATTAAAGTTCAATTTTCTAATTTAAACAAAATTGGCATCGGATTTTTCCATCCCTAGTCGGGACCATGCACCCCAAACAATACCCGATGGGAAGCCAGAGAACTATTCCTGTAGAGCTCGACATTGATCCATGGGAGCACATTTTATGCCCAGGTGGGTTTTCGTTCGCCCTATTCACGCTTTCCGCCTCGCGCGCTTCTCTTGTTTTTACCTTACCGATTCGCGCGACGTCTCCCATCCTCTTCCCGCTTCGGCGCATCTTTCCCCCCCAACCCTTCCCTTTAGTAGCACGCGCCCGCGGCAGGCGACGGAATTAAACCCCCCTCCACCACCCCTCCCCTCTTAGTCCTGGAGGTGTGGCGGGCAGGTTTCCAAGGTATTCTTTATACATATGTTTTTTTTCGGGGGAGGCCAATGATATCACTTCCGGAGAGAGACTTAAGGAGCGCCAAGGGAGCAGACGGCCAGAAAGAGTAATGGCGAACGTTGAACGAGCGATGGGATACGTGGGTGGGCGGGCACGCTTTCCGTTTTGTTTTTGTTTTATTTTTCTCTCTTGAATGCCTCATGATTTCGTCCTGGAGGGAATGAGTTATAAGAGAGTACATCACTCCTGCTTGATCTCGCTGTTTTTCCTGACGTACTACTCTTTCGAAACTAAGGCTATCATTCTAAATGGTAGGCTTCCATGGTTAAAAGTAGGTAATTGTTGATCAATTGTGATCGCTTTCTGGGCCCAGAAGATGGAGTGCTGCATCGCCTACGAAACGTCGGCCAGGTATATGAACAGTGACAATTCGACGCGGGATGAACCCGAGACCAAGGGGACTCCATTACTAACTACTAATGTAATACTCCATTACCAATTACTAACTGACTAGTGTAATATTCGTGGCCGATACAGTGAAATTATTAAGGCTATCATTTCAAGAAATATCAAGAAATTTTCAGACGATGGAAGGTAGATAGATATTCGTCAACATTTGCCTGTATCTAAATTTTTATTAGTTTATGTATTTGAATAAATTATCACGTACAGCCGTGATGCCATTTTTATTGAAATTTTTAACCATTAAAGGAAACAAGATACAATTACGGTATAAAAACCTGTGGAGAGAGAGGAAAATATTCAAGTAGCTGACAGATGGGACTGCTCTCAAGGGACTACGTCAACGAAAGTTTCCAAATCTTGGAAAAAGGAATCTTAAAGGATTGGAAAAAAGCATTCAAGTTACTTAATAACGTAGCATCACTGTCTTTTTTATTTGAGTGATTACGGCTTTATTTATGTTCCTTATCCTTGAAATTTGCTATTCTGAACGTGTACTATTTTCCCAAAACGTTAATTGTATCTACCTCATATTTATTGTTCAAGATAGTTATTTTCATTTTTGGAGTAAATTGGAAATAGTTGATCTACATTATTTAAGCTAATTTACATTGAATAGGTACCAGGATAAACTTTCTAAAAGCATTACTAGGACCTCGAATCGTAACATGTGCTCCTTCCTACGTAAATATAACACATGCATCGTTGAAACATGATTTCTGTTTCATCTTAAAATTGTAAAATCCAACGGTTTAAAATATTAACGCAATGCTAAACATTACTACAAAGAATTCAAAGAGAAATAAGGAGGCCAAAAAGTAAGATAATCACGGTGGAAAATGTTACCTCAGCATAAATGTGCATATACTTACTACCACTTTTTGTATCAACCTCTTCCATCGATTGGGGCTATAACATCGTAGTTGGCGTTATTATTATAACGGTGGTGTGGTTGGGTTTTTGCGTTTTACTCGCAGATGGTCGCCATGGTGCATACCAGTGGAATTCCATTCTCATTGTTGGAGTTTCGATCACGCGTTGTTGCGATGAGAGGTTGTGGAGACACAGACTTTTCAAGGATTTTGACTCTTTCGAGCGGACTGAATGCGGCCTTATCGTCTTATCTGTGGCGGCAGGAACCCATGACCCTTAAGCACTGCCCCGTACACTTTAACCGCAATATCTTATCTATGTTTATTTTGAGTGCAGCGCTTGAATAATGAACTCATTCGAAAGTGTGCAACATTTGTCCATTATGTTGGCATTCAACGAGCGCGTCTTGTGCCCGCGGAATAAATAATGGATTGAAAATTGATTCTTTAGAGTCGCTTGGGGAATTTAATGATTCATAAATATTTGTATAAATTATTTACTTTTATCTGCGGTTAAAATCCTCACATCGAGGCATTGCTACATTTTAATATCCTAACGATATAGGGTGATTTTTATAGTTCTCTTCTCAATCTTGGTGGCAATGTATTTTCCTTATACCTCCATGAGTTCGGAGCGCTGTTGCCAAATCTCCCACGGTCACCAGACGAAACGAATTAATATTTTCTCGAAAAACCCATCCTTGATGTCGTATTTAGTGAAGCACAGGCTCTTGGTCTGTATCCATAATGTGATAACTGTTGATTGGATAAGCTTTAACATGGTGGATTCATAAAATTATTAGATGCAAGCGTAGTTTATATCAGCTTAGCTTAAACACGCCGTAGAAAAGAAATCCACTATAATCCAACTCACAATAATCCTCGGCTTCGTTGAAAGTGGGTCACTGCTGAAAAATATATGGGCCGCGAGGACCATTGTATTCTCTGTTATCTCGAACATCGTTAAAAAATATTCTCGAAAGGCGCAATCTACCCGGTTTAATTTAAATCAAAGTGGATGACCTTCGTATTGTTTCACTCGCGAATCTTGCCGTTTTTCGCGTTAGCAATTTTCAGCTTACTACCCAGTTTCATAACGTTTTCTTTATTTTTTTTAGTGCTCTAGTTTTACAAAACTATCACACAGTAAAAAAAAAGACGAAAGGCCATATACCACCACAAAAGGAAAGGGTCGAACAAACAACAATCGTTGCGTTGGCAACCGTTAGTAGATAACCGCATTTTTCATCTGTTTTTCAAGTAAAAACTCGGCTCAGTTCTGTGTCCGCGTGTTTCGAGGTCCAACTCCGAGTTAATGTTCGTTGCCGATGAAGTGTGTCAATTCATTAATATTCTATTAATGAACCAATTAATTAATTACGTCGCCCGTGGTAAGGGTCGCCGGGGAACGTAGTTGGATTGTAAATTGTCGCCAGTATTTTCCGTCTAAAATATCGTGAAATAGAGGGAGCGAATTAAAGTTTTTAACCAAATAGTACGTGATTTTACCTCATAAGTAGGATAGAAAACTATAGATGAAATATATAACTGGTATTCATTGCTTTTTGGAGTTTGGAATGACTAAAAATAACGATTTTGTTTTAAAAACTAATCATCGATAGCGCTATTTCTTGGGACGCTTGTATTATCTTATCTACTTCTTTAGAAAATGATGTAGTTCGTGCGTATCGTATTTCGGAATACGCTAAGTGTCTCCTGTGATTTATGCCCAATAGCGTCACCAGTCGTGAGGAAAAGTCATTTACGCCTACTCAGATTTAACAATCCTAACAACTCCAGTTAAATGGGTCAAAAGTATTAGTCTTGTCTCCTCCAATTTCTCTTCGTTTTTTTTTTGGCGCGTCGGAATCTCTTGCCTAGCACTGCCCCGCGCAGTGACGCCATTAAATCATCCCCGTAATTTGATATCTCTTCATGACCCCGAATACTCTTTCAGTCATCAGGAGTAGGAGGTGTCAAAAGAACCCTTCCTTTTGTTAACTCATTTAATTAGCATGTCGAACTCTCCTCGTCAGCGGTAGTAGTTTTGCAGTCCTTGGAGTGGCATCCGGTTCTCAAAGCCTCGCGTTATCTTTTCCCGGAAGAGAAATAATAAACCTGAAGCATTCGCCGCAATCTCCGTTCCCGAAGGTAAGGAATGAAGTCGTGAAACCTAAGGTGGCCTCTAGCTGTGACAAAAGGCCTTTAAAAAACATGCAGAATCTTTTCCGAGTTCTTTCTTATGCCAAACGTGTCATTTCGCCGATATTTTTTTAGCTAACAAAATTATTATTTTGTATTAAATATGCAATCCATGAAAACATATGATAAAAGTCTAATACTGTCTCAGGATACTGTGAATAATTATTCACCTTACGCGATATTGCCGCTGGGGATTAGTTACAATCGTCTCCTGGTGTGTACACGAAAAAAATAAGATTTGTTAAAAACTATCAAACAGGTATGATAGGGAGTAGTTTTGCTAATTATACTTAAAATTTTATTCAAATAACAAAGCGCTTGATTAATTTCATCGAGCGGTCTTGAAAAATTTTATCGAACACTACGACATTTCATAATTTGGTCAATTGTACGTATTGAAAGAGTTTGGTAAAAATAACTGCACAATTACGATACGCTTCAGAGTTTGGTAAATTTCATCGAAGTGATGATTAATTTTACGGAATTGCTTGCTTGTTTGGTAACCATTATCAAACTCTATTGCTTGGTTTGATAGAATTTACTAATCGTTTTGCGTAATCTGTCGTACGGACTGTCGTTCCTGTTTTGTTTATACCAATACACAAACGCCGTTGAAAGATTCCTAACCAAACCTTACTTAAAAGACAGGTTGGTCGATATGATTTTATTTTCGTTATTTGTAACGGCAATAACGTTTTAATTTTGTTTACGTTCATTTTTCTGTTTATTTCCTGTGTCAATGAAAACTAGTGACTTTCTTTGAATTTTTTTTCTTTTCACTTGAAATCACAGCTGCTACTTTCTTGAATCTTTTGTATTTTGTTATCTCGTTTTTTGATTTTATTATTGTTACAAGTTTTAAATTTTATCGAAAGCATTTCAATTTCAAACAAATTCGGCAACCAACTATTTATTATTCTATTTTGTTATCTTTTATTGGACGTCATGGTCTATCATTAACAAAACCAATTTTAATCATTCCTTTAAAATATATTATTGATGCTTTTGATGCCGGGACGACAATGTACGCCAATAGGGCAAGACTATTTTAGCGCGTGTATACGCATTTATGGAGAAATCTGTCGGCCCACACCATTCCCACGCATCCGCAAGAGCTTCCACCGTCTCCGGCCGCCTACGCTTCGAGAAACTGGGTCTAGTTGAATTTCCGCGACAGACAACATGCTTTAATAAACCCTTCATCTCGAATAGCCGCATCCACTGAACTTAATGCAACGTGAAAATTTCGGCTGAAACGCAGTAATTTCCAACTGAATCAAGGAGTAGATATAACTATTCGATGCTAAAAAATACCGGTCTATAGTATCTAATTCAACATCATTTAATGCAGCCCCTTTGATGCCAATTTCATATTTTCTAGGCGACTTGTATAAACTTTACTCTAGTTAGCGGGTATTACATACTATTTTTGACGGTGTTTTATCCAATTACCCTTTTTCATTGTTTTTGACAGGGATGAAAGTATTTTAATTTTTAAAAAATCTCCTAAATTGGTTAGAAAAATATTTTTTAATAGATTTTGGTAGCATCAATTGTGCATGTTCAAGTTTACTGGATCAAGCTCCTCTTGTGCTAAAGGAAGCTTTTTAACATATCAAATCAAATCAAAAAGGCCATATTAAAAGCATGCAACATCTTTTCCGAGCTTTGTCTTGTGCCAAAAGTACCATTTCGCCGACATTTTCTAGCTTACAAAATTATTTTTTGTATTAAATATGTAATCCATGAAAAAAATTGATAAATGTCTAAGACTGTCAACCGACCAAACCAAAGGATTCATTCTTCGTGAAAACTTTCGCGGGTACTCGTCATGTTGAATAATAACTTTTGGGGTATGTCGCCGCGTCAATTTTTGGGTGGCCCCAACGTTTCCCGACCGATGCTGGTCGCTTTCTCAAGGGATTCTGAAGAGGTGGGAATTCAAATTCATATATATAGGTATCCGTCTCAGGTGGTGGGGGGAGGGGAGCGGGAGGTTGGAGGAGTAGGTTGTCGATCGTTTTTGCTGATTACGGGTTGCCAAGTACGGCTAATTTTAAGGCCGGTGTCCCTGTTGAAATTGTTCTTCTCATTGTTCCTCTCGGTCGTGAAACGTTGGGGCCACCCAAAAACTGACGCGGTGACATGGCCCAAAAGTTTTTATTCAACAGAATATTCATGTTTTACATTTTTCACAGTTATTGCGCACTATAAGTTAGTGTGTAATAAATGAAGAAAGATAATGTTAAAGATAACACGTATTTGAAATTCATTATTGGTAGCGCTCGAAGTCTGTTTGTGTAACTATTTGATTTTCGCTCAGCCGTTGCGGTAATAATACAAGGGGTTGATTGGTGCAGCTAGCGAGGTTGACTCCGGCGAGCGAGCCGCTAGGATGAGTACCGCATGCCTGGTGTGGAATCACCCCATGCCACACACCATGTTGGTGGCTAGCACGGTACCTCGTAGATGTAGTTCTATAGGTACGCAGCAGTGAACTATCAGTCGCGCGTTTGCGTGGGTCCACCACTGTAGAGCGCATTCACTCTCGCTGTAGATCGCTATGAGCATTTTGTCTTCATCATCGCTCGTTATGTGACGTGCGTCTTTACGTTCGTACTCTGTCTGCAACCGTTCATTATCTCTTTAGCGCTCGATAACCGGTCACGAACGTGGGTATCAGAGTAGCAGAGCATTTGCATAAATCACGTTCAAAGCGTAAGAGGTGGAGCTTTTTAGAGTGTCGTGCGTATCTTTAGAAAGGCGAGTCATCCGCACAGCACATGCTATAATGTAATACCAGATCTCGCTACAGTATCATTGCATGAGTTATTGTTGAATGGAAAAAAATTAACCCATCTGACATGACATAACTTGAGTGTGTTTGACGGTAATTTTAGGTTAGACAATGGTATAGCTGCCATTTGTAACTCGAAGAAACTTGATTCCATTTCGTACTCGACTGTTATGAGGCATGGAAATTAATTTTAGAGGGAGTTTGACGTACAGTGGACATGTTTTAGAGACAGAATAACGAATGTTGCCGACATTTCATCTTATGTAGGGCATTTGTGATGTAAGTGTAGTGGAACCATCTGTTAGCTTAAAATAATCCATCATCAACCAAAAGATTCATGTTTTACATTTTTCACAGTTATTGCGCAATATAACATAGTGTTTTATAAATGAAGAAAGATAATGTTAAAGTTAACACGTCACTTAACTGAGATAGTACCCTATCGTTGTGTGATATATGTAACTAGTGTGTTTACTGGAGAAGGAGGTATCATATAAATCGTATATTAGTCTTGCCTTCCAGTATTTGATATTTTAGCTTAACCGTGTGAATTTATTCATTTATAAAAAACTTGCTAATTTTTATTAATATTTTACATGATATTTCAACTTATGCAAAAGTAATTTGAGTTCCAACATTTATTTATCACGTGAAAAGAGGAAAATGAACCAGGAATACCATTAAGTTTTAACTGAAGTGTTATGTGATATATTTTCAGGGAAGGTGTTTTCTAATAGAACGACTACACGAAGAATTTCATTTTGATTTCCACCTTTTTTCACATTGTATGTGTTTAACATGATTGTTATATATGAGATTAACTTTATACATGTTTTTTATTACATTTACGTAATTTATTTTGTTTATATAACCCAATTTTAAGGCCTTAGTTCTGTTTTTGTTGTTAGTTAAATAAATAAATCTCTTTTAGAACATCATCTAACCCTAGTCAGTGTTACTGCAAGGACTTTTTTATCTACCCAGCGAAACTGAATAATAACGGTGTGAGGAAAACAGCTGATTCGGACGCTCAACGTATCAACGCGGTAACCAGGTTAATTATTCATCTATTCGTAATGAATGCACAGTGGTCTCGCATTTACAAAGATGAAATCCCCCTTGGAGTAAGAGCGCAATATTGGTGAGGCCGTGGAAGGACGAGCGATGGAATAAATGAATTTGCCCGCTCGTTTAAGTGGCCGTTTGTTTCATTTTTTTTTTCTTCGCCTCGAAAGCGTGTCTCAAGGACAAAGGCTCTTTCATCCACTTCGTATACATATATGGGAAGGACACAAGGCGAGAGAATTGTCCAATTCGTCGGAGTGAGGAACGACTGTTTTAGGATGATAAAATGTTATCGTTTCAATACTTGCCGGTAAGGTTTGGTGCGTAGATGCGATGCCATCAGTGTTGGTAAAAGTACTGAGAAATGTAAATTAGCTCGATTTAAATTACTTCTTACAAAAGTAATCAATTAAGAGTAAACATAGTATATTACGAGTTAAAATAATATCGTTTTAGTACTTGCCGGTAAGATTTGGTGCGTAGATGCGATATCATCAGTGTTGGTAAAAGTACTGAGAAATGTAAATTAGCTCGATTAAAATTACTTCGTACAAAAAGTAATGAATTACGAGTAAAAATGGTATATTAAGATTTAAAATAATATCGTTTCAATACTTGCCGGTAAGATTTGGTGCTTAGATGCAATATCATCGGTGTTGGTAAAAGTACTGAGAAATGTAAATTAGCTCGATTAAAATTACTTCGTACAAAAAGTAATCGAGTACTAGTGAAAATAATATATTACGAGTTAAAATGATATCGTTTTAATATTTTCCCAAAGCCTCAGAGAAATAAAATAATTATTTAAAACTATTGTCCAATTTTGACACAATATAATGACTGCATCTTCTTGAAGTTAAATTTTAAGTTACAAAATTATTTTTAATGTATTTCCGGGCTTGTCATTTTTTCATAAATTTTTCGGACCCCCGGTTGGATGGGGAAGGGTTCGATCTCCTCAGGCTCCTCCATCCCCCCCCAAAGCATAATCGTAGTTTCCCTTTGCCACTGTCTGTAGGCTTTGGTAAATCAGTAAAGTCATCGTCGATTACGTGAAAGTGACGGTTAAAACGAAATTAACGATTCCACTTTCACCGTAATGAGTAAATTACAAATAAAAATGTACAAATTAACCGTTAAAAGTGCAAATTCCTGCAAAAGTAGTCGTTATAAGTATTGCGATAACATTTACTCGATTACTGACCTGCACTGGATAAATAAAGTAAGAGTAATCGAATTACTATTAATGAATACATATTTGGTAATTTTTACTTCTAATCGATCCATTTTTTAGAAAGTAATTTCAAGTTCAAGTTGATCCATTTTTTGTAAATTAATTTTTATTTCTAATATACTCCAAGTTTCGTGCTGGTAATCGTTACATTTTAATTAATCGTTGCATTTTCAACATTCGCAAGAAAGTATTTTCACTCGCGAGGAATGTTATTGATGTCAGTCATGCATTGGATGGACTAAATCATCACGAGTGCATTGATTTCGGTTAATAGCCCCAATCATAAAATATATCCCCATGAAATTGGGATATCTCTGCCCGTCAGCGACGCGTGTGGTGACTTTCGTAAACCCATTTGAATGCACTGCGGGCGACAACGCATCCGTTGGTCGTTTGTAGAATCCTCTATTGTAATATTCGTGCTTGAACCACTACCAGTGAGGAAATGCTACTTCCTCATTGCCTATGCTTTCACTGTTCGCCTCGTGCCACGCTGAGGCCCTCGCGTTAACGCGTGTAAGTACTTCAAGTCTCTCGAACAATGCATTCAGCGTCAATCCATTCGCATTTAGTGGGAGCAACCTTAATACGTTTACCCATACGTCTTTGTCGTTTATCATCGTCAAGCCGCCTCGATGACTGTGCACACGTATGGTAATTTCGTAGTTGCTCTTCAGGTGCCTTTCATTGGATAGTCGTGAAGGGGCGCAGCTAGGAATTAAGGCTGGGGGGGGGGGGGGCGTTTAGGTGCAACTTATACCGGGGGTATCTAGGGGTATGGAATATTCGCCAGGATAAGCGGGAGGTACGAAATTAATAAATTGCGGAATTTTAAGATAAATGGTTCATAATGGTGAGTTTTACAGCTTTCTGAAGGATATTTTATTTATTTATTTATCTCAATTACCCCGAAAACAGCACAATGTGGCCTTTACATCGGGAGTTTAAACAATCAATAGCAGACGATCACACATACCCATGTCCTGGCAGGGGTGACCTATCCAGGCGGGACTCGAACCCGCGACTTTCGGTATGGTAGGCGAGGACTTCCCCTCGCCGCCACCGAGGCCGACGATTAATCCTTACGCAATTAAATAAGTAATATCAATCCAATTAAGTAAAATGGATCAAACTTGAAAATTTGTCTGAGCTCTTGGGGGGAGGGGGTTTGTCCCCCAAAACACCCCCTAGCTGCGCCACTATTGTCGTGTATAGCGTATGTCGTGAAAGAGTGAACGATCACTTATTGCTTCGTGAAAGCACAAGTTGCCGAGCACGAAGTGGTCCCAGAGCTACATTTTGTAATGGAGCTTTGCTTTTAGAGATCTTATCGACTTTTGGATGGGCGCAAGGCTACCGGAATCATTGTTTGGTATTCAAGGAGCCGAATTATTCAAAACCTTTTATACTGTCGAATATATTGTCTTCTCTTCTTTACGAATCGTTTTTCGCCCACTTGAGGAGCCTTCAAAAGAGGCGCCAAACACGAGTAAGATGCCCTCATTAAATAAGAAAATAATTTATTTTAGTAAATGCTCGTGCAAAATTACTCTTTTTGAGTGGTGGACGATTACTCGGGAATTCCACCGGGTCAGGTTCTTTAACTCCATCTCGGCCGACTTGTCGACGTGTTCTCCATTTGGTGCCCTGATGATGGTAGACAGTGAATACGAAACCCTTGGGCGGGCTGGCGGGGTTACTCTCTTTGAACCAGTGGTGCCCTCTACAGATATTTACAACCTCCTTGATACATAACAATACTAGTAGGCCGGGACAGCTGATCGCCCGAGCGACGTAATAATAGTTAAAACAAAACAAAGCAGGTGCGCGTTTGTCTTTAAAGTGAATAAGAACGATTGCTGCTGATTTATTACGATTTTCGCAAAATGTTTTTTTTGCACCAATTGTCTTCTGCTAGTACCCACCACTGTCTACTAACTAATATTTACATCCTCCTTGGGTAATGCTCTCCCTACATTTCAAAATCCTGGCTCTATCACTGGTGGAGTATCCTCCGTTGAAATATTCGTGCCTTTCCCCCAACCCCCCGAACCATCTCGTCGTCCGTGTAGCGATCACATACGGCCACAGTCTGGGAAACGAGCAGAAGGGAAAATGTAGACGAAAGAGAGGTAGGGGGGGGCTGCACTCACCCCCAAACCCCCCATTCCCCTCCTAAAGGGTCGTTGCACTTCTCCCCCCTTCCCCCTCCCCCTCTAACGCACCAAGACCGCTCACCGATGCAATGCACCCCCCCGCCCCTCTTCCCCATCCCCCCCTTCCACCTCTCCTCTGGGATCTTCACCCCACCCATCCAGTCTGGTCGAACAATGTGTTGCGAGGGTGGAGGAGGAGGAGGCACCCGTATAGCGCGTGCCGCGACGCACTGCGTCGCATTGTTGCGCTCAGCCGCCATGTCTTTCCGCCAAAGAGCGTGCACGCTGACCGTCGTCTTTTTTTTTAATCATCGATGTTTTTTAATCATCCATTAATTACATGAGGCGTTTAGGTGGGGGAGGAGGTCAAGCTGAATCTGTTAGATTCTTAACGTGAAGTTTTTGAAGGCACTCGTTTGGTGTAAGTGAAAAATATGACTTCAACTCAAAGACACTTCATTTAATTAACATCAGATCAGAAAAGTATTGTTGCCCAGAGTAAACATTAATAAAAATATTTGGTCGCCAGCCAATGAACGTATGAAAATTATACATAACAACACCCCCCGTAATGGATGAAGTGTTACAGATGATTCACAATAAATTACACAAGTAACCTTCATTTCAACGACACCGAGCAAAATTGACGTAGTATGAATCAATTCAGAAAACATGCAATTAATTGAAGCATATAAATAAATTCTTCAACATTCCAATCAACTTAAGTACCAGTACAAGTATTGAAAGGACAATATTAAAAAATACATAAAAAGAACTTTTAAACACTTAATTTAATTAACATAAGATCAGAAGAGTATTGTTGCAAAGAGTAAACACAAATTAAAATATTTGGTCCCCAGCCAACGTACATCTGAAAATTAGGAATAACATCGCTGAGGAAATGACAGCTGACATACTTACCAAAGGTTTAAATCGTAGCAAACTTAAAAAATGAATGCAAGATTTAAGTATGGTTTAAAATTTCTATTTATGTATTTTTTAATATTGTCCTTTCAATGCTTGTACTGGTACTTACGTTGATTATGATGCTGAAGAATTTATTTGTGTACCTCAATTAATTACAAACCGGCTGAGGATTCCATTCGTGACACGGTTCTGATGTAGTTGTTTCAACAGATGAAAAGATACCAAAAAATGCGAAATGAGGAAGTAAATGTTTAAGTCTTTCGTAAATCTTATACTCAGTTTGACGCTTAGCCATCGCAAAGGATAAATTATCCATACCCCTAATATTAGTGTGAATCAGACTGAACTACATATTCCCTTACTCCTTACGATACATCTTCAGATTGTTCAAAATGATTTTGTCTACATAATGATCACGGAAGTTCATCAATGCACCTATCAATCAAAGTAGTGCAGAAGATAGGCTTTCTTGAGAGTGGAGTGGTAGTTTTAGATTTGAGCTTTAGGGTGTGTCGACGACAAAACTCATTAGCACCACCACGCACTATGAAAGTCAATCAATCGCCTCTACCATATGGCGGCTGCAACCAATTAACTCCATCCATTATTTCTTCCTTCACGTCGACATACGTCCAATTTCACCTCGTCTCATCCATTAAATCTATCCTTCCTTATCCTTGCCCAACTTGCCTTTCCGTCTATTAACGACTTAGAATCTCTTCGGTCGTCAATACATCTGTTATCTACCTAATCAGTCATCTCCTTATCTCTTCCGAAATTTTCCTCTTCTAACTGACCACGTCTAGTTAGCATCTCCTCGTTTATGTTTCTCTACCTGTTCATTATGCCTTCTCTTTTTTACTCATTCTCGTACACCAGCATCCTGTTTTCCTACTCCTGTCGAAGAAACCACGTTTCTGGCGCGTATAACACTGAAGCTACTGCGTTAAATCATAAAAAGGAAAATATCATCAAAAAAGGTAAATCTGCGATTTAAGTTTTTCCTGGTGAATAGTATTTAGGCATTGTTCTTGGACTCTGCACCAGGCTTCATTTTTGTCAACGTTTCGTAAAACGACGTATCTACCATTTTCAAGGCCTCTATCTCACCCAATCAGATATCTTTCGGAGATTTCAAATCTGACACAGTGATATGAGCACGCCTTGAATATGGGAAGCAAATCTTTTTCCGAAACATCGGCGGAAATGAAGCCATTATTATGTAAATCTGCTACTAAATAATCTAAAGCCTTAAATACACGAAACGTGGCCATTAACAAATCTAGTACATATTACCCTGCAAGCCACCCGCAGAGGTGTTTGGCAGAAGGTAAACCATCACCAAAATGCACCAAAATTTACTTTCACTAGCATGCACTTCGCAGCATGCTAGATAAATCGCCACTAGTAACTGACCTCTACCTCTTCTTTCTTTAGAATGAATAAAGTAAGTAAATGTGACTAAACTAGATACGAAGCAGTGCGATCCTTAGAAAACGTCCTTTTTCAATTTTTTGTGGCAAAATACTATTTATTTTCTGCCATCGAACGCATACTAGAAGATTCGACCTAATCTTCTAGCACGTATTCGATGTTACCATTAGGAGTTGAATATTTCTAGCACCTTCCAACATGTATACTTGTAACTCAATTACTTTGGCACGTGCATTTTTAAATTTTCGTCCGCAATGCTACATGATACATGGCATCATAAGCTAACGTAATGTAATTTAGCCAATGGCCTTGACGTCCGTGTAGTTTTACGGCTTTATATATGACCCAATTTACCCGAAGAGACGCTAGTGTCCAGAAAAATGAAGACATCCATGGTGATTGCAGATCTAACATGGAGCTTGATTGACGGCACGCCAAGTCTCTAAAAGTTTTTTCTCTCCTGTTTATACTCGTTGTGTATTTCAGGGAATGGAGGCTCAAATAAAAGAAGGCTGACACTAGGAGGCGCAAAACTTCGCCGTCTCGAGGGAGTTGCTACGCGACCAGTTTCCCATCTTCAATTGTTTTTTTTTTTAATCTCTTTGTTTTTCGTGCGTCCTTTTTTTCTTGCTGCACTCAGACCTCGTCTTCGTTGTCAAGGAGAGGAAGACCTTCTTTACGTTCATCCTCGTACTTTCATGCCATAATTCTTCCTTTGAGCTGCGACCATGAGACGATAGGATATAGAGTTAAGGATATAGGTATAAATATTTGTAAAAAATTAGCTTTTACTAATTTGATTAAAACCAAAATGTATTATTTGTTTTCATCAACAGATTTTTTCACGGAATTTTATTTGAAAAAGATCATACACAAGCACTATTTGTGGTCGTCTTATTTGTATTCACATATTTTCATTATTTGTTATTTACAACATATTTTTTCCAAAACTAAGGAGTTTGAGTATTGATTCTCACAGTATTACATTTTCTTTACTTAATGAGGTATCAAATTGTCTTAGAGCAGTAATTGTTTGTTTGCCTTAGTACCTCTATAGACATTCTTTAAAGACGAATTTTTAGTTAAATGTTGCTATGCACCTTTTTTCATCATTGCTTTTGCCCCCTTTGTAGCAAATGGTGTGTTTTCCCGTTATTTATTTGAAATATGTCAGTGTCACCATGTACCACAATTGCCAATTTGAGTGTATCTAAGAGGACGTTTCTCCTATAAAAATTTATATGCATTGCATAAAGCAAGTAGTGGAATTTTCGTTCACGTCGATGCTGGGGCATCAAAATGCTTACGGTTCTCTTTTTACGTCTAACGACGATAAATGCTTGAGATTACCTCGGAATTCACAGATAGCGATTCCTTATCAGGTTGAAGGAAAAATCGATAGCAATTCAGCAGCATTTCCTGACCTGAGGTTATCGATAGAACGCTGCACGTGTGCCAGTCAGTAATGCTGGCATTGACAGCTATCAGGGGGAAAATGGTATGGTGATACTTTGTTGGTGGAAAGGATGCTAAGGGAACAACGGTTCTTATTATGGTAGCCATAACTTTTCTTTATAATGTACAGATTTGTGTGATGCGTTGCCCATGTGTTTATTTTGTTTTATACCAGCATAAAATTTAAAGAATGACATGTTCTTTGACTAGTTTATTTGATTGATAATTAATGCAGATTTAAAAGTAAGCCTTGTGAAATATGTTATCAATGGCCACATTAATTAGTCATGAACGCTCAGATCTGCTACCAAAGTGTATGTAATCAGTACAATATGACTGCCAAGAAAAATCAAGGAACCTTGCTGTTTAGGTACGTCGAAAAAACATGATTTCGTCATTTTTGTTGAAATCTCGAGCCGGTATCGAGTTTAAATCATATTTTAAAGAAGGCAAGAATGTTAGATAAAATGCCCTATGATATAAAATGGTGTTACACCTAGTAGAGATAATGCATAACTTTTTGTAAAGAGCATAGGTAAGGTTGAAATACGAGGAAAAACAAAAAAAAACGATAAATACCCGTGGTTTGTCTTTGGTGCTTCTCCTCTCCTTAAAATTCTGCGAAAAAATATACTGATGATAGTAAATAGCACGCTTGAGTTTCAATCAAATCAGCGAAATTGTTTCTCATCGATATATCAGTTCACTCCCTATTCCTCTTGTCGTATAGAAAAAGTTGCGAGAAAGAATTATGGCCCTTGTGTTTGCTAATGGGATGTGGGAAACCATATGCTTTGGCTTCGCGTGGTTTTGACCTTCGCCGCGTATCAGTTTAGGCCGGGTTTTCCTAGATACGCGAAGCGCCAGGCGGCAGCAGCGGTCGTCGTGGATTCAGAGAGTAGTATTCTCATTCAGTGACGCCAGTGCTGCCAACTTACACATGGCAAATTAGTGCTATTTAATTTCCACGTGCAACGGAGGATATTCTACATTTCGATGGCTAAGTTCTAACAGCACGTATCTCAAAATTTGGCCGGTTTGGCACAGATATCTTAAACAAAGTGTAATAACATTAAAAAATAAAATTCATGCAAAAAACAATTCTTTGTTGGCAAGCGTATGCTTCTTTTTTCAGTTTTATGAATTTTAGGTTTTTTTACTTTAGCGTACAATTAGAAAACATTAATCGTTTTTTTTCTCTCTCCTGCTAAGTTGCTATTTATGAGATACGTGCGTTTAGAACTTAGCAATCGATATAAACTTAGAACGTCGCGGTCCGGGTTCCAATGCATTAGTATCTGATGATGAAGAGAGCTGAGTAACCTCTAAATCAGTTGGTGGAAGAGTGATTTTTACTTCAGTTGAGTGAAACTTGAGTTTTATTAGTTGCTGTTTTTCCACGTATTAATTGAAAATTAATACGTTTTATAGAATTTTGAATCTATTAATTCTTTATTTCCTTAATTTAATATTACCCCTATCAAATGTTTTTAACATGTAGTGGATTGCTGTATTTAACGCACATAAAAAAATGAGTAAAATTGATTGGTAACTCTTTGGGAAAACACATGGACAAACATCGATTTAATGTAATTGTTAACCGAGTAATTTAGTAACCGATGTAATTTTGAATGCATAATGAGTTTTTCGTAACTTTGAATTTGCTTGTATTTAGCGAGATGCATGAATGCCGTTGTGGAGTTGTATGGTCGTATTTGGGTGGAATGACCCATATATTTTCAGTGCCGCGCATTTTTTTAGCTTAAAAAATGTTATTTAGTTATCTAAAGGGGGAACGTGTTCGTTTTAATAATGCAGGGGAAATTGAGATTTTTGTTAGGGAATTTGGATTCTGCAACAACCATTCTTCCTCTTGCATTTTCGGCCAGCCGGTTGATCGAATTTCAGCCAAAAACCCTCTCTTCCGACCATGAAATACATCTCTTGTCGCAAACTATTTTTTCTCTTTGCTTTAATTTCCTTACGTTCCACTCTGCGTAAAAATAGATGAACGGCAGAAAGCGGTGCTTCCTTCCCCGCCGCTGTGTGTAGCGGATGGTTATCTACCTCCCCTCTCTCCCCCCACTCCTCCATCACTTCCCCTCTCCTCCCTCCCTACTCCACTGTGCAAACAGAGACCGCCGCTAACTCACCACTGCTAAACTCACGATGTGTTTCATCTCGTTTCGAGTTCGTCATGTGCTGCCTGTGTTCTACATAACTTCGTACTTCAGTACTTCGTTGTGCTTTAATTCAATCAACTCTACTTATGTTTTAATTCACCGCTTGTGACACGAACATTACGATGAAGGATTCATGAGTAAGGCTCTAGACGTGTTCTCACCAACCGCGCTTATGGGCTTACAAAAATCGCCAATCGTGTCGCTGACGGTCATAGCGATCCGGATTTTATGATATTGTCATTATGTAATTTCTTTTATTTTTTTATTTAACTCGAATTTTTGTTTTTATTCTCATCGCTCAGCAGTTCGCGTTTTTTTAAGCATGTGTATTGCCTACCTTTGGCTGGAAAAAACCTTGCTGAAACAATATATTCGAAGTAAAATGTATAAAATTGATGTCTTTGAGTGTTAACGTGAACCTTCTCACTATTTATGTCATTACTAGTAACGAATCTTTTACTGATTCCAGTTTTTTTTGCCTCATCATTCCCACATATATCCCCCAGACTATTGTCCAACTTGAATGAATTCTTCTCAGGTTTCCAACCGGGTTAGAACCTGCATGTTGTAGGTCGATGTTTCGTCGGGAGACTCTCCCAACATCTTCATGGCTAGTGTTTCGGGATATAGACCCTACTCCTTCACCTAGGTGGTCCCCGATTATTCCCTGATTGGTTATTCAACTTCCATTGATTTATTTCCTGTTATGCAATACTTGTCTTGCATTTCAGAAATACAGCTGCCTACCGTCCTACCTTGTTCGTTGCAGATACCTCCTTTTATTTACCTTTAACCCTGCGTGCCCGAGAAGAACTAGATTTTATTCAACTTTCAAATGGTATGGAAAAAATTTAATATGGAAAAGGTTTTCAACAACCGTCTTTGCGGTGGTAATTATGTTGCTTAACTCGCAGCCACCTGTGAACTTAATTAACATAGCTCTGGTAATACATATATTATTTATGGTCTTATTAAAATAAGACATTGCTATATTTCCACTGAGTTTTATTATTACACAACGCGTTTCGCCCTTTAAAACGACATTATCAAGTGTTATTGATATCCGTGGGTTGTCTTTGGTGCTTCTCCTCTCCTTAAAATTCTGCGAAAAAATATGCTGATGATAGTAAATAGCACGCTTGAGTTTCAATCAAATCAGCGAAATTGTTTCTCATCGATATATCAGTTCACTCCCTATTCCTCTTGGCGCATAGAAAAAGTTGCGAGAAAGAATTATGGCCCTTGTGTTTGCTAATGGGATGTGGGAAACCAATCAAGTGTTATTGATAATGTCGTTTGTAACGACGAAACGCGTTGTGTAATAATAAAACTCAGTGGAAATATTGCAATGTCTTATTTTAATAATATTAAGAACTTCCACCTTATCGTGCCCAACATCATACAAGAATTTTGTGGTCTTGTTTTAGCACTACTAAATGCTTTGAGCTGGCGCAGACTTCGTTAATCTCTATGATTGTATTATTAGTGCTCGTTACAGTGGAGAGCAACCTTTGAGGGATGCTGCATCCGGGTTATTTGACGAGAGTATTTGATGAGCACTCAAATATCCCGTGGTAAATGTGTTTGTACGCTGGAAACCGCTTCAGGCAGTATTGCGGAACCTCACAAAGTTTGAGGATTAGACTGTGAGTGAGACGCCTCTATTGAGTTCGGCTATGCTACGGTCTTTGTTTGGCCTAATCCCTAGGAAACTTCCTCTCGCCTCAAACTAGTGCTTCATCTCCTGCACTGTGAATCTATCCATGAACATACGTATGGATCTCTGTGTGTACAACTATACCGCGGGCGAATTCGTTGTCTTGGATATCGTAGGTTATTTTAAGCCCTACAATTATTCTAATTAGTTTCATCTCACGGACCCAGTTGATTCAATGAAATAATATTTTATGATTTTCCGGCGAATTATGTGGATAAGCGTTTCTCCGTATTCCCGCCGGGTTAAAAACTCTATGTCTGTCGACATTTTCAATAAATGAATTAAATAAGGATGATCCCCGAGACGGAGTTCGAAACGAAGGCAAAAATGGAATTTTCTATCCGGTGGGAATCCCGAGAAAATTTTACCAACCCTTTTGAACGTTCAATATTGCTCAACAGTTAGTTTCCTACGTTTGAAAAATTCGCCACAGTTCCAGTGACGTCATGGCAAAATTAGCAGAACCGGAATGCACTTTTCTCAAATTTTTTTAGAAGTGAATTATTCGTCGTCCTTACTGGAGTAAAACCCACTGCAGGAAAACGCCCACACAAGAAAGGGGGCGTGATAAACCTGCGAAAAACTACTGAGAGAGCTAATGCAAACCTGAGTATCAACAAATACAATAAATTACATGGAAAATGTCACTCAGTACCTGTAAAGAAAAAGGGAAGGAAATTTTATTCCATGAAGGAAAGCGGAGATAGCCCATGACGGCTGGCCTCCGCTTTTTTTCTCCTCCTCCGTGGACTTCGCAGTGCTAACCAACTCCCCCTCACTTCTTCGCCGTCTTTGTGTTGAGAGGGAGGAAGAAGTCCTTGGGCGAAGCAGGCAGGGGAGCGAAGGAAAGAAGCCGCGATTCCTACTCGCCCGAGGCAGGCGTACCAGCGCGATTGTGTGACTAATGTCGTTTGAGTAGTCAAGTTCCGAAGCAGAATATCTAAGGCGACCGCCGCGATTTTCTCTGTCATGGAGTACTCATTCAGACCAATGGTAGGTACTGCATAGAGGAGATCCCAGTCCGTTTAGTTGAAGCTTGATTCGTGTTTCCACTTGGAGCGTTTTTTAAATCGGTTTTCAAAAATGTCCGCAGAGGGCCGATGTGTGAAGAGAGATCCATTTGATTTGCTAATTTTAGCAACGACACTTCGTTACTTCCATAATTTATTTAAAAAATGACTACCGGTTTCGGCTGTTACGCAACCATCAAGTTTACCTCAACCAACCTACGCACTCAATCAACTTACTTCAACAATTAACTCAACTAGTTCAGTATCGTTTGGTCATGTCGAGTGACTAGGGTCGCATATTTAAATTCATTATTTATGCAAAAAAATGTTTGATACAACAGATTCGAAATAAAAAACGTAAACTGTAAGTAATTATTTTTTTATGTTAAACCATGTAAACAGCTTTATTCTTTTATGATAACTCTGCGCTAAATACACATAATGAAGTATTGGCCGACATTGAAATATTGAGATGGAAATGAAAAATTGAAATTCCGTGAGTGTTTGTACGTCGCCAATCTCAAGTTGTCGTATCATACCCGTGTTCCATTTTTATCCGGACGTGGTGGCCTTCTGCGATCTTAATCTGTATTCTCCCTCGAGACTCAGTCTTTCCTCGGAAGTTGTCCGTCATATGTTTTCAACGACTCGCCGGGGGGAAAATTTGCGGGTACTCATCGTCGCGTCGGTCGCAATTGAGTCTCCCCCTTTCATTCACCAGATGGACGTCCCTGAAGGATACCCGTTGCCATGATGAGTGAGCACTACTGTTTTGTTTCTGTTATTCTATTTGATTCTACCTTTGAACATAGCTTCGTCTTACACTCACTGAAAATAAAATCATAGAATTCATCGTCAACAGTCATCAGTACAAAATGCTTATTTTCCCGGTACTTTATCTCGTACCAGTTGATGTCTTAACGTATGAACGCGAGAATGAACGCCAATATGCACAGTGTAACTATCCAACTTGTGCCATAAATCCTGTTATATGTTTGTTCATATTAGAAATAGAACCTGTTTTAATTTGATTCATGCATTCGTACACAATCCGTTCCGACCAACCAAAATCATTCATTCAAACAGGGGGGCAGCTAGGTATTAAGGCTAGGGGAGGTTTTAGGCGCAACTAGATCTGGTGCGTGTGGTATACCCGCCATGATAAGCGGGAGGTGCGGGGGCCCTCCCCCAGAAATTGTTTAAGATAAATGGTTCAAAATGGTGAGTTTTATGGCTTACTGAGGGATATTTTATTAATCCTTACAATCTTCAATAAGTATATTAACCAAATGAAGTAAAATGGATTAAACTTAAAAGTTTCTCTGAACTCTGGGCGGGGGTTGATCCCCCAAAATTCCCCCCTCGCTGCACCACTGCATTCAAACATACATTAACTCATACGTGTTAATGTATGGTGAAAACAGGAAATAAGATTGGCTCGACGCGAGTCTCCACGCGATTTTCCAATCAGCTTATCTTCTAATCCCTGTATAATTCTTCTGCTCCACCTGATTCATCACCTTCCCCACGAATCTCAGCCGAAGCTACTGCAGTATATACTACATCTGATGTTCATCCCTTCCACCTGTCCTTCAGCGATAACTTTAATAATTCCATCGTGTATCAATATAAAGCCCATTAAATAGGGTAGTTCCTTCATCAATGAAAACGAAAGGCATTGATTACGATACGTTACCCACCATTAGTGTATTCATTAGTTTATTCAAGGGAATACACAAATTATTTGGTTTTAGAGATCCCAGTTTACACGAATGTCAATGGTCAATTTTAACCTCATTTGCAAAAGGCCAGATTGGCGCCCATGCGATGCCACTCCACGTGACCCAGGGACTGTCACAGGGACCTAGTTTCTATACGAGTAGATAGGAGTTTTACATCGTCTGAGATTACCAATGCATGCATGAGGCACAGAGCTCAGGGAAAACTGCCTATGGTCGGAAAGTTTCCTTTTTTTGATAAGGTATTAATAATACTTTTTAAACCAAGCGCTACCTGCTAGCAGGGTATTCTGCTACCTGCTAGCAGCCTGCATCGTAGCGGCGCTCATAGCCTCGCACGGCGGCAGCCGGAACCAGAATGACGTCACACGGGCTTTGCCTAGGCTTCATACTTAGCCGTTGCGTTTTCGCGCGCTTGAAAATTTTTACTTTTCATTTAATCGCGAAAAATAGATATCGTCATTTTAAAATCTAAAAGCGTGAAATACGTACTCCAGGAGTACCTTTCGATTTAGGCAATAAAAAAAAGAAACCACCCTATTCTTTGGAAGATACCAAATCTTAATGTGAATGCATAAAATGTATTACTTACGAAGTTGTGATAGCATAACACCAACAAAATAACAAGAGAAATCAAAATTTACCTTACAGTTTTTTTTCCTAAGGTAGTTACTTGTTATCCTCCGATCTCTAATTCCAAATACGGCCGACTGTTGGCTATTTTTATCTCTACGGTTATTTATATTAGTACAATCCCACGAACCCATTTCATTATACGATTTGACCTTGCGATTTTTGTCTCGTTGTTGATACACAAAAAAAATTCGCGACCTGAATCACTTAATGAACAGGATTAATGAGGCAACGACTACCATTAACGAAGTAATGTTAACTAATGTTTGGATAAAAGTTGAGTATCGTTTGGACATTTGTCGATCGACTTACGTCGCACGTGCTTAAATTTATAAATTTCGAAAAAAATGTTTAAGACAACAAATTCGAAATAATAAACACGAACTGTAAGTAATTCTGTTTTCTTTTAACTCTTTGCATGCCATGGACGTAATACTACGTCCTGTTAATCTTTCTGAAGATTGCCATGGATGTAATAATACGTCTTTCTATTTCATTGACTTTAAGTTTGCGTGAAGGCGTAATATTTCGCCCGTGGTACTTTTCCAGCTTACTGCTTAGTGGTTTTGTTATTTCAAAAATCAACTGCTTGATGGAAAAAGAGTTCTTTTAATGTCTTGAGGACGAAAAGTCCTCTGTAGCTACCGGCACCCTTATCGCAGCCTACTTTGTGTGAAATTTCTTTGGAGGAAAGAATCGTTCGTTGAGGGTGCAATAACCCTTTTGTCATCCAGGATTTTGAATGCTATGCTTGGAACAATTCTTTTGTTATGATTTCCATGGTTTAAACAGTTCAAATTGAAAGTAATAAAAATTATTAAGCATTTTATGGTGGTACATCATTTGTTGCAACTTTTTTATTTAAAAAAAAACAGTAGGTTTTCATTGTTAAAATATTTATTTAAAAGTTAGCAATAAATGTTATTCAACTCATTCATGAAGAAGAGCAAAGTCCATTTTTATTGAAATACACATCGATATAAATATATTTTTGATGCTAATGTTTAAAAAAAATATTGCGAATTTAGTTAAAATGGCCGGATTTTTCAGTAGGGATAAAAAAAATTAGCGGCCGGCACTCAAAGTGTTAAACCATATATAATTCTTCTGCTCCACCTGCTTCATCACCTGCCCCACGAATCTCAGCCGAAGCTACTGCAGTATCTGCTGCATCTGCTGTTCTATCTTTCCACCTGTCCTTCAGTGATAACTTAAATAATTCCAGCGTGTGTCATAACATGGCCCATTAAATTGTTCTGCCTTCCACCCAAGGTTATTTCTCTGCTACTCTTCTTGGAACTTCCGTATTACTCACACAATCTATTAATTTGATCTTAATCACTCTCATAAAGCACCACATTTAGAAAGCTTAAAATCTTAATTTCTCCACTGCATCTTCCATGACTCACTACCATAGAGAAGAATATAACATCTATTTGTTCAAGGGCGTACCCAGAATCAAAACTAAGGGGGGAGGGGGGTAAGCCATGGAAGTTCAAGTTGTAGGTAAGATTTAAGCATGGAAAAGGTAAATGAAATCAACATTTTAATGAAACTGTAGCAGCTCTTTATTAATTTTTAAAATTATTTGTTTGAAGAAATATTATTTTCCTTAAAGACATTTGCGATTTTTGCTTCTAGGGGGAGGGGTCAGCTGCCCCTCCCGCCCCTCGCTGGGTACGCCCATGTATTTGTTAATGGAATGAGTCTTAATTAAATTTTTAACGAGCTATGCTCAATATATTTGGTGTGAATTCTCGTGTCTTTAAAAGGTGGGGAAGGCCTAAATGAATTCTCTGTATGTAATGTTCGCTAGTTTTATGGCCCGTTTACGGCCAAAGGTGCGAAAACGCACCATTTTTTAAATTAGTTCGTGAAACAAATATCTACCCCGTTATTTAATAGTTTTTCTATGGTAAATTATTCACTAGGCAATAAAATTATTTTTAAAACCATTTTCTTCTAAAATTTTGATGTTGCTATTTAGTAATAATTTTTTCAAATTTACCAAATTTCTTTTTCATCGAGGGCTATCAACTTAATATTTTTTTACAAGTGCACTGAGAATATTTATGAATCCTAATACTAGTATCATAAATATATAATATAAAATATAATTTGCTGTTGAGTGTTTTGTGAATCATTCTGCAATTTTTCGCATGGTATGTGGAACACTCTGACAAGCCATGTGGCTTAGAGGGACCATGAATGCTAAACGCAATAAATGGATATACCTAGTTAAGTAATTGAAAAAAACGTACAGAACAGGGGAAATTAAGAATCATCCAGGGCATGAGTAATTTTGTTCGAGCAAAGTTGGTATTCGTTAGATTCCCCCAGTGTAAGGGTTTTAAATGCGCTGTATTCGGGACGATGAAGATAAATGAAAAATATGTGAATTAATATTTTAATTGTTTTTGGTTTAGTAGCTTGTAAGAACGATGGCGCGATAAGACTTGCTTTTTGCTCCATTGCTTACTGGGAGTACATGTGCTTCCGGCAGCTGCGAATGTTGGAGATTCTCCTACTCGTGTGCACTTATTCTCGAGTTACATGTCGGAAGTAGATGCGAGAACAAGTGAGATTCGTTGTGCGTAGACTGCGGACGACTTGATTTTCCACTTCCTGCTGCGGTGCTAGAAAGCATTCGCAGCTATGGACTCAGCTTGAATACGGTTTGGCGTGTTCGCTATACTTACGTTCCGTTAGGTATAAAAAAAGTTGTACGGTTAGTCCCCTTTTTTATCGCTAAAATTCCTTCTCTGAAAACAAAAAAAGCGCCCACTTGCCATCGAATCGACAAGCTTGTATTTTTTTATGTAACCATGAGTTTTATGAGTTGAGGTAGGTATATGCTATTAACTGTGCATGAGATATGGGTGGGTAAGGAGCCATGGTTTACAAGTGATTTCTTTTTTCTATGCAGTGTTAGGTACAGAAATTTGGTATAGAAAAAAAACCAGATCAATTACATACTTATTAGTGGATTTTAATTTCTACTCGATGTTAGTACAAAACAGAAACTCTGTCGTATCCCATAGCAACAAAGTTTCTGTGTATATCTTCTAACATTTAACGTTAACTAACTCTGTTGAGAAAAATATCACGTGTACCTCTTTGGTTTTAACCCTCTCATATGTTAGATTTTTTGAAACTATGCACTACTTAAGACTGTAAAATTTTACTCATTGTCGCGCACATACCGTGTGACTGCGCGGGCTAAAAATTTGTATCGTTGAATTGGCACCAATGTTGATTCTTATGATGGAATTAAATTGAAATCACTGATTAGAAGGTTTTTTTCAGTCCAAATTTATGCGGAAAGTCCCTATCGCATCTCAGATTGAACGTAAGAAAGCGTATTCTTGCCATAGCTGATGAAAATGTAACTATTATTTCAACTGCTCCTTCTTCTTTTAGAAATCAATTTTCTCATTTTTATGTTATGTACCCGTCGTGTATCGATTCCTATTATGTTTGTTTTGTTTAGCAAACATCATTCTGCGTCTCCAACCCGTCTGAGATAGTTTCAAATGGGCGAAAAATCCCTAAGATAAAACATGTTGAGCCCGTTTAATGAATAGTCAAACATATCCGTAGGTGAGTTATATGAAGGAATCCTCTTCTAATTATATTTGATATTTTCGAATGAAGTATTCTCGGCTACACCGCCAGGTGAGTTGTCAAGATGATTGGGCCTATCAAAGCCCTGAGGAAGATGGCGAAGATAGTCATCGAAACTGGGAAACATCGGTCATGCCGAACCTATTCACCTGGTGGCATAGCCGTGAAAACTTGACCCATACCGTTCGCTAAGAACGCTTAAAATCTAACCTACACATTTTATATTTTATTATTATTTATTAATAATATTTTATTGATTATTAAGGTATTTTGCCTTATTATTTTCTTCCATCTTCTCAACCATCCTGTCCTATACACGTAACCCAAGGCAATAGTCTTTTCCACAACGTCCTGCTTTCATTTATTTATCTGGTAAAAAGTCCAAATCTTTTCATTGATAATAATCAATTGCATTAAAAAATCATGTCAGCATACAACCTAACTGATTGTTTAAGGCATCTCCTGATGTATAATGCCCTGGGGTGCTACTCAAAATAACGGTCTCGTGTCTTTTAATATTTTATAACTGCGGTGAGAAGTCTTTGCTTTCTTCCCCAGCAGCTGGCTCCATGCTTCTTTGGTGTAGGGGGTTCTAATTCTTGATTCGGTGTTTCCGACCCTGAGGATATTACAGGGAGGGGATGTATTGAGGGTGTACTGCGGACCCCTGCCAAATCTCATTCCGTATCCTTCCCCCACTCTGAGACGAAGACCCTGACTCACCTCCCCCATCCCTTCTGTTCCCTTTCAGCCAATTCTCCTACACCCCCTTTTCCCATTACGTTATTTTCTCTTATTCTTCGCTTCCTCCCACGCACCCTAACCTTCCTATTCACATGTCCCAAGGCAATAGTCTTTTCCCCCCACACTTTTTCCTTAACCTTCCCCCCCATCCCCTTCCGATCTCGCGTCGTGTCGTATCCTAGCAACGACCTCCGGGGTCGTTTCGCCATGGTAACCATAGGATGGAGGAGTTAGGGTGCGATGAAGCTGCCCCTCCGTGTGAAAATTCAGCGTCTTACCCCTCCCCTACCGTGTTCCTTGTTCTTAAAGGCCGCTATGCGCGGTGAATTATCATGCGAATGATCGTGCTGAATGATCATACGAATGAAATCATTCTCCGTGTGTAACGGAATAATTCGCGAATGAACCGTCATGCGCATGATGTTTCAGTGAAAATTAGAACATGTTCAATTTTGCTCGCACGATCCTGTGAATGATCACGTGATAATTCAGCATGATCATTCGCATGATCATTCACCGTGTATAGCGGCCTTTATAACCGTTTCTGTCTCCTCCTTGCTACATTATTATTGTGTGCCTCCTTTTTATCGCGTTTTTTCTGAACTCGCTTCGTTCTTTGTCGTCCTGTCCGGGTCAGATATTGCAACTTTATTTTAGCCCATTTTCGGATTAGCTATCGAGATGATATTTTCAGGATTGCTCAGAACCAGTTGACAATACAATATTCTACCTCTTTTATTATGATTGGAACTGTATGTCGATTTTTATTCTGAATTTAAAATTAAAAGTGGAGCGTAGTTTAAAAAATGGCCACCAAAATCCGATGGATTCATGTAGTTATTTCTTTGATTGTGAGAATCGAGGTTGGCGAATTCTCTCAGCTGGGATCTTTAGTTAACTGACCGTTATCTTTTGCTATAATTCCTATTGCAGCTTTGAAGTATTACAAAGTTCGGTCATTTTACAGCTTGAGAGAAACTTATGAAAAACATGCTTATGATGGTTACACATATTTTTTCAATCATTTTTTATCATTGCCGCATGTATCATATACCCTGGTGATTGGTCACAACCCGCTAATCACCCCAGAGGTGGCTCGTAGGGTGTTATGTTGTGGTGGATCTAGACGTTAAAAGAAGATTTGATATGCACTGTGCAGACTTAATTCGACTTGTCACCATTAGGAACGTTATCAGTATCGATAGAACTAAAATTACGACCCCAATACAGTTCCAGCAATCATGTGTGCGTTTATTGAAGATGTTTATTCGCAAAATGTATAGTTTTCTCCGACGTACATTACACGATATAACACAATTCCAAGCTTATCCACGCCGTCACGTTGTACACTGTATGCGTCTTTCACAACGTATGGAAGAGCTGCGAAAAATTGCCATTTTTCGAGCAAAATCAACTAGGAGATACACCGAGAATAATTTTAAGTGATGCAATAATTTTAATAATTGTAATTATTTTAATTTGTATTAAAATTTTTAATAATTGTAATAACTTTAAGTACGCATTTCCCTTCAATTTAGTGGCGAACTAAAATAAAGGTTAAAAAAAAGTGGAGTGCGCAAAAAGAATATCGGTTATTCTTCGGAAAAACTCATTAGGTATATTTTTGGCTTCAAGAGTCAAGAAACAGTGCCATCGTATCAATTTTTTGTCATCCAGAAATAAACGCGCGTCCCAACGGGAACGATATGCATTCGTCTCCTTTGTGTGTCGCCTGCGACCGAGTTCGAAGTAATAAAATTTTTCATTGCTCTTTCGTTTCCAAAGGTTTCGAAACTGTTTCTCTTACGCACGAGAAAAAATATAGGAAATCCGTAGTGTAAATCCATGCGCTCTTGGCATGTGTTTGTCGCCCGAGGAGTGATGTATCGTAGTCAATGGCGCAATATCAATGTCGACTTCAATGGAGTGACGAAGGATGCCGCGTGAATAAACATCTATGCCGTTAAAGCGTACTTTTATCTTACTGTGAAAATTTTCACATTTTATCGTAAACATTTCATTAGAATAAGGGGTTGCGTTTCTTTTTCCTGCTTTATTCCTACTTTTATTTTAATCATTTCATCCTATTTTCAGGGCATAGATAAAATTCTATTCATCATACGTATTCATTCGGTTGCATGCGTTATCATTATTGCTTTGGTTTATGGCTTCTCCCTAAAACGTGTTGAATCTCTTTTCGTGAACAATGGAATGATGAATTTAAACTTTCGTAGAATTGTCATTGTTTGTATAATCTACATGCACGTGCGCATGTTATTGGAAAGGTCAAAGTTGTTCTATAGGCTTTTTTGTGTTAAACGTAGAATCTTGGCAGTGTATCAAATATCCCATCTCAATGTGTGAAATTTATTGTAAGGTGAACGGTTTTCTTCAATGTTGTATTTATCCGAAGTTCGACTGCCTGTGGATTGGCTGCGTGCCTGGCGATTGTTATTGCAGTTGTCTTACGTCATCGCAACGCAGAGGCGTCCACGCCGATGTGCAGTGGAACTTCGGTATTCATTTTCTGTATCTACTTCACTTCCGCCCACGAATGGACGAGTTTGGAATAAGGTCATCCGAGATTGCTTTTATGTCAACAGTGACATCTCGATAAACTCTGCCAGAGTTGTGAGTACGCTTTTAGAAAACTTCCTGGACAGTAAAAAAACTCCAAAGATATATTTCTTGGTATTCATTGCGTTCAATGGCTTCCTAGGAACGTGACAACAACTATATGGGTGATGTTGCCTCTCAGATTTCCGGGGAGTGAGTGATGATTTTCCAATTTTCAAGACCATGATGGTTAGACCTACTAGACCAATAGAAACGCGGAGCAGCGCCTTGAACCGGGAGGTGCCAGAAAGATTCGTGGCGAAACTTGTTGACAGCAATATTGGGCACGGTTTAACCGAAAAAATAGAAAATCAACTATATGAATATGCCAATAGTATAACTTTTCATCGTAAGTTATCTATTTGCCTTACATCTGGTTGTCCAATGTACCGGAACAATTAGATGAATAACTTTGCGTAGCTCTTAAAGGTAGGCCTCCGCGGTTAAGATTTATCAGTGCACTATCTCGGTCCTCGGGGTTTGGTTGATGTTAGCCGATCCCTACGTGCGCCCAAAAGATGGATTGCTGCATTGCCTCCGAAACGTCGGCCAGGTATGTCAACAGTGACAACTCGACGCGGCTTCACCCCGAAGACCAAGATAGTGCAGTCATTAACTTTCTATAGATGTATTAAGATGTTGTATAGCTCTTTGTAAACAGTCTTACCGTCTTGGGATTCAGTGGGAAGGAATGTGAACAGGCTCGTAGTAGAATAGCGATGGAAATTTCGAGAAGTTTAATTTATGTTACCAACAATGTGGTATCACAAATTGTCAGGTAATTTCATTTTGTGATTTCAGTGGCCACCCTGCTGTTCGCCGCGTCCGATTTTCTAGTGGAGAATTTTTCTCGTTGATATTTTCCGGACTTACCGCACATTTCACATGCATTTTGCTACCATTCTCTCGGTATTGATTAATTTAAATCCCGTTTTTCTGTTGAAAATATTGGGTCACAATAATCAGTGAACAATCAGTGAACCTAATAAAGTGTATTCTTCCATTTTCCATAGTGGAAATGTATCTCAAAGTTAAGCCTGAAATCATCCGTTATATCCTATGAATTAGTTCCTGAGTAGAGACAGTGTGTTTCTCTTTCAACTTCTGCCATGGTATTTACTTTACCCTTTTCTACTTCGACAGTGATAAATAAACGACACACCCTGACCTTCCCTGTTCTTTCTCAAACATTTGCCGCGCTGACAAGCGCTCAAACGCGTCGCTATTTTATCTCCAGGTGGAAGGATATATCGGGCAATGCGGGCTTGCAGTCGGCACTGAAGCCATGGCGACTGCACGTGGGCTTATATTCTTGCTTTGAGGGCAACTTTTATTTTCTTCCCTAGTCAGACATATCTCGCGATAAAAAAACTACAGTCATGTTTAAATATATCTCAACCATAACAGCAAGGTTTCAATTTTATGCCAGTAAAGATCTCACTTCAATTGCCGAGTTTGAGCCACGTACAATTACTTGTTAACGAGCAGTTTATTCTTCTCAGCTGATTCCAAAATATCCATCATAAATATGTCTCCATTTGTTTCGTGATCATAATTTAAATGAGTACATTGGAACTGTAGGAAGAAACCAAGGTAAATAAACATAGTAGACACAATTTTATAGTAAACTCAGGACACTTTCTCTTTGTTAAACATGTATTAATTTTTCTCCTTGTCAGACCCTATTAACATTTTAGAGGGTAAAAAATAGTAATTTATTTATACCAAATCCGAATTAAGTATACCATAAATAAATTAGCAGTAATGGGTCAAAATTAGTTTTCTTAAAACGAACGTGGTCCCTGTTAAAACCTTGTCGAACCAATACAGTGAAATGACACGTGGCTTAAACACGTCTTCTTTTTTTCTCCGTGTCAGAGTTGTCAATATTGGGAGTGCCGATTGAAATCGCAGATCACGCAACAGGATGCCCTCTCGAGGTGTTCTTTACTTCGTGATTCTCCTGCCCAGCTGCTGCTATATCCCAACACCCTCTTGGCTCCCATCCAATCAGAGAACAGGTAACCTCGGCGCCTGTCCGACAGACGTTTAAGGAGTTGTTGTAGTAACTCTGAGCTGCTCAAAACAAACTCTTGTTTCTTAAATTTTTTTTCAGAAAATAAGTTTTGAAGTGAAATTCATTCATGACTTGAGGGAACTATAAAAGATTATTATGAAACTACGGCCGAAATGGACCATTGACCGGTTCTATAACCCGAGAAGATTACTTGAAAGCTATCAGCCGGAAAAACCTGAAATGTTTAATACTTATAAGGAGGCTCCTTTGTAAAAAAGCAATCACTCGTCTTTTTTGGGAAAGATAGAATTGTGGCCTCCGACTGCAAATAGTTGCGTTCTAAAAGGCAAGTAATTGTTCACTGAATATGCAAAATCAAATGGAAATATATTAGAATTATTGATTTTCCCCAGATTGTTTACACAACCGTATTGCAGTTATCATGTAGATGACTTGATTGGACTTTAGTGTTGGTAATCATTTGTTTATAACTTCAAGAAGTCTTGACTCAATCAACATTTTTCCTCTGTTGTGATAACAAGGTATCCACGGAAATAACTTTTGATTTCGTCCCGGGTTTTATTGTTACTACTGCGTCTTCAAGGTGATGCTTTAATCACCCTGACGATTGTTTAACAAGTTTGAATTCCTGGTCAAATATCTGTAATTTAAGTGGGAAAATGCACCTCTTATTTCCAATGTGAACAAAATCTACTCCATGCAGATAGATTTTTTTCCTCTATCCCTGGGTATGCATCGCGTAAAGAACCTATGTAAATATTCTGATTTTTTAATACTATACCCATAAAATCTACCGAGGAAAGCCTATACTAGAGAAAAAATCCACCTCGTTTTTCTAATGTGGACAAATTTTACTTCATGTAGCTAGAATTATTTTTCCTCAGCCTAGACCTGCATCACCCATAGAACCTATGTAAATATTCTTATATTTTAATGAGATATCAATAAAATCTACCGACGAAATTTTTTTGTGATGTTATTTTCTCCGATTCTTGATATAGCCTGCTGAAAGCTTCTTCGCTTCGGAAATATCGAAACGTGTTTCCCACGCTTTCTATTTCTCTTGGCGTCTTTCAATTTTTACTTTCATAAGCGCGGATACTTTTGATGCGGATGTTTTTTTTTGCCCAACCCCTTGCTTGTTTCCGACAAATGTTTTATTGTGAGTTTACAGCAGGGGAAAGATATTTCTAACGTAGGTTTTACTTTCCGTGCCAGGTTCTTACTTACACGTCTAATATAGGCTTAGATTGCTTGAGCAATTGAGAATGGATATCTTAACGAGTGACACGGAAAACATCGAATCCCACTGTATTTCCAGGTCCTATAGAAACGATACATAAAAAGGGATATTTTGCCGAACGGATAGATATGGGAATCCGTTTTTCCCCCGTACCATGAAGGACTTTAATAAATACTCGGCGGAATTACTTTAGAGCATTTCCTTTTTAATTGTAAACGGCAGGTGTCCCTACTACACCCGCCGCCACACGCCTACTGAGGTGGTTTGCGGGGTAGTGCGTAGAGGTAGATGAATGCCTTTCATTTATGCTTCTTCATCCTGGGCGAAAGAGGCGTCGTCTTCATGTTTGAAATCAAGACCTTTACAGGTTATTATAGGGATTTAAATGTTCACAACCACCGAGACCAAAAAATGAATAATATATTATATTAATCATATTAATATTATTATCGTTACATTTATGTTAAGACTTTCTATTCAATACTTCTTAGTGTATTCCCAAATTTTGTGGTAGATTCGGTTTGAAGGTCTATTTATATTATAAAAATTTGCAGTCAATTTCAAAGATGCACTGAAAGAGAAACTAGTTAAATAGTTTATTTATGGTGGTTGTTCCGAAGTTTCACTGAAATTCTCACTCTTCTCCCAACGTTTCAGCTAGCGAGTCGCCAATCTTTATCAGGCTACCCAGTCGTGGAAGAATTCCCGAATTCTAACTGGATTTCAAAATACCTGAAGACAGTGTCTCAGTCGCTTTTCAACATTTTGGAAGAAGACATCGAGATTCTAAACCTGGTCTGACATCCGTAAGATGACCTTCAAGACTCCATCGCGAAATACTTCCCAAAAAATCGAAACCCCTCTTAAATATTTATACTTTTTGCTTGTATAAATTGTTAGTTTACTGGGCGGAATAATCATAAATTTTGTGGGAAATATATTGTATACCGTTATCGATTAAATTTATTATTTATGTAAAAGTTCCATAAATATTCTTGAGAAATATTTGTATGGTCACGAATTAAATTGATTATTTTTTCAAATATTATGCATATTTATTCTCGAAAAATAATAAAATATTTTTTTCAATTTCGTATTTTTTACCGACGCATCGTGTCCCGTAATCCAAGAAACAACTATGGGGTATTAAATAAATTAGTGCAGTCTCGATTTTATATTGTTTCGTAAATTAATATATTTTGGTTGCTGTATTTCCTTATTTATGAATGACTTTTGTAATTAAATTGGTATACCGTTTAAATGTAGCATTTTTTTACGAATATTTTAAGTCGCTTTATCTTATTCCTTAATCTAAAAATCTCATCTGGCATATCGACGTTAATGCCTTCCTTTCCCTAGTGAGTTCTCTTCTTCCGCGTCTGCCGTTTCCTATAGCGACGACATCTAACTGTTTCGCTTCCTTCCCCATCCTATTCGGGGTCTTTTCCCCTAGTGGATGAAGGTGGGTCGTTTCCGCCCACTCTGATTGGTCCGTGATTTCTTCTCTCTCTCTCTCCGCGTGGGAGCCAATGGAAGTACCGTTCGTCGAGGAGAGGGCAAGCCGGCGATAGTCCCCTGTCGAAATGTTCAACTCTCCTAGCAGGCCGAGCAGAACACATGTCATTAAATGGCCATCCCATGCTACATTTCCTCGTCTTTCTCTCTAATCTCACATCAGGGACCGAACGATCTGCTTTTGATCATTTCCGCTCGACTCCTTTTTATCAAAACATACTACTAATATTGTCAATATGTTGCAATAAGACAGATATTCTAACCCCATGTAAAGCCTGAGAAATGTACACCTATACTAGCATCGCAAAGTACTTCCTAACTTAATGGAACCCCTTCCAAAATATTTTACTTGATTTTTTAAATAGTTTTCTTGGCTGGATAATCATAAATTTTATGAGAAATATTTGTACGGTAATCTATGAAATTCATTATTCATTTTAAAACTGTGTATATTCATTCGCAAAATTAAGTAAATACTTGATACATTTCACTTTTGCTATCGTATCCCGTAATCTTAAAAAACTAAACTGTATCAAATAAATATGTGTAGTATCGGTTTTAAATTGTTGAGTTAGACATTTAAACATAATTTAAGACTTTAGCCTTTAATTAGGTTTTAATTCATATTTATAAACTTACTATTCGATGGCACTCAGTGTATTCTCTTTATCTGTGTCTATAATGTTGCTTTGGCTATTTATTATATGGGTCCTTATTAATTGTAAACAAGTATCCAAGCTGAAAAAAACCTATGGATCTTAAATGGAAAATCCCGTTTTTAATATCAATCTGATTTCATTCCACCTCCAGAAGACAGTAAGATATGAGTTTTCGTTCTTACATGAAAGCTAATAATTTACAAAGGTTTTATTTAGGCCTAATAAAATTTTACTCACTTTCAGAAAAAAATAAGCAAATAAGCTGAAATATCTAGCAAAAAAAATATTGTGAAAATTGTTTCAATCGACGGTTGTTTTTTAAATAGCTGATTTTTTTGTGGCAGAGAAAATTTAAGTTCTCATTTAGCTCTTATAAGGAGTTATTAGTTACATTTCCAGCCTGAGTGTAGGTGTTTTTGTTTGATCGTTCCGAATGTATAGAATTCCCGCTTCAGAGGTTGCTAAATGAGTTTTAAGCGTTTGAAACTCGTGCTTGTTATCCGGAAATGTTGACCCATGCTATCATACTTTCTTCTTTTTATAAAACTACTAAAATTAAGACGAATAATTGCGCAGAGGAAACCGCGAATAATCTCCGTTTTTTTGGTTCATTTCGGGATAATTAAGCGATGCTTCCTCCAAAAAATTTCCTGCAGCGTTCGAGGAAAATGCATAGAATGTTTGATTATATCTGGAAACACGAGTATGAGACGTTTGACGGTTATGAGACGAACATTTTTATTTTACGATGAAATTCTGCTTGCACGAGTAAACTCTAAATGACTCAATATTTATTCAATATTACTCCAAGACTTTATTCATTATTATAAAATTGAGGTAAAGAAAAATAAATCGATTATTTATTTGTGTATCGTCACCGTAATTGTAAAACCTCGTTAATCAAAAATATCAAAATTTTTAGAATAAACAAAAAACTTTATTTTCCTGTCATGCAACATTTAAATAACTGTTTTGGTTTTTAAATTCATTAAATTCACTTTTAAATTGATTTTTTCAGCTTCATTGTACGACACAAGAGGTTTTACAACTAATCTAATTCCAATGAATGATTCGCGATGTTTTTACATTGGAGATGACGATATGTTATTTACGTGTCTCAATGCAGTTTACTCTCCCGCGATCTTTTTATTTCCTTCCCCTTATAAATTTATATTTTCTCTTCGTCAGCCACTTTTTTCTTCGCTCCGAACCTGGTCTTTCGTTTGGACGTTTGACGTTCGGGATTGGAATCGGAATGGATCTTCCTCCTCCCTTCCCTTTATCGACCTTTTATAATCTCGATTTTTATCGGCGACTCGCCTTCGCTCCAGTCACTTGTTTATTTTCGTCGCGGCGTGACGTCACCCGCGGTGGAAGTTCTGTCTCCCTCGCCGCCTGCCTCCCATTTCCCTTCCTCATCACACTCGCACACATCTCGTCTTCCTTCCCCTTTAAGGACGACTCTATTTCGGACACACTCTGTTTTTCCCCTTCGCTACTTCAAACGCCTTCCCCTTTCCCCCCCCCCTCCTACTTGTTCAACTCACCCCCTACCAGCATCCTTGGATGCGTCCAAATTTCTTCCCCTACCCATTTCCTTATAGATGGCTTGAACGTCTCTTTGAAAACGCACTAGTTTTCGTTTTGCTTGCCCGTCTCATTCGTCCAACTATAACTATGTTTATGCAGTGGATGGTGTTACCATAAAGTGTGGTGTTGCTTCCACTGTGGTACCTACTTTACTTTTATTTACGTAATAAAAGCTATAAAAGTAATCACAGATACGAAATATGATTTTCATTAAATTTTTATACATCTGTTCACAAGTGGGAACAATGGACCGTAAACGATTATATAAAGGCTGTTTAGCTTTATTTTTGAAAATGACGGAGGAAGCGGATGACTCGACGTGTATCATTATGTATTTATGAAGAGAAACTCAGATTGCTTTTCAATTCAACAATTTCGAATTAACAGATTTCCTTCCAGGATTTAATGCAAATAGGGTAATTATAAATCTTCTCTAGAATAAATATTCTTAGTTGCCGATCGAAATTATTGAGAAAAAATATTCATATTAACATTTTTGCTGATGTCACTCACCAGAATTGAGTCAAAACACGAAGCGTTTTCACCATTTGATTCGTAACATCTATTAGTTACAGCAAGGAAAGCCGGTTGTAGATTTAATGAGACTTACGCTGCACGTTCTAGCAGGTCGTTGAAACAGTACATATTGGATTGAAGTTTCACCATACGGCCGTGAAATGCCATTTATTATAGCAATGGTGAGTGTATAATATTTATTAGTCTTTGAATAAATTCAAAGTGATTCCCTTGTGATCGTATCGACTTAAAAGTTTTCAATCTATCCCACTCACCTCTCCTCCAACGCTTTCCGCTGCTTCTATGCTCTCCGAGAGCTTAGATCGCAAATCAAGGTCGTTTCATATCTCGCCTGCCTCGCGATCGATAAGAAGTCCACTAGTTTTTGCTTTTAAATCCGCCATTGAGAAGTCCATTGAGATTGCGAGAGATCTGACGTGATGTGATAAAACTTGATGTGAATAACGTCAGTTTCAACGGTTTTATAATGTCATTAATACTCTATTTCTTCTTCTCTAAGTTCAGTATTAAATACTTTATTTCTGAAATTATAAAAGCATATTCCAATTAAAAGCAGTGATATGGTGGACCTTTTGATGAATCTTCTGTGGAGTTCTCAAAATGTTGCAAAACTATGAGATCAATTTGGTCATTTATGGCGGTGAAATCTATATCGTCTTGGCTTGGTACTTCATTTTCATCTTTTTATCAATTATATGTATCGATACTGTTGAGAATACCTAAGCTTTATTTATGTCAGTGACGGATAGCTCAACTTGAATATTCATTCATTTTTTTGAAACGATCAGAGACTGTTAAAGAGTGCATCGTACCAACATTTAATACGTTAACTAAATTACATATGAAGGAAAAATTCGTCAAAAACTGCTACGAGCGAACAGAGAGCGTTACAAGGCTTCTAAAGTAATTAGATCGGGAGACACTGGTGACCTGGAGGTTTCGTGCTAGGTTTTAATTGCTTGTGCAATTATGAACACACATCTTTCCGTGCGACAAGGAGAAAAATATGCCAAAACCGCATTTCATATCTAGGTCCGGCAGAAACGATAAGGCTCGGTGTGTATTTTTCCGAAAGGATTGGTTTAGGAATTCATTTTCACCCGAGAACGAAGGAATAAAAAAAATGTTAGGTAAAACTCAAGTGGTCAAATTTCTCACAACGAGCCCATATATTGATTAGTACTCCCATGCCCATCGAAGCTACCATAACGTGCATAATAAGGTATCTTGTGGAATTAGCATATCAATGGCTAAGTTCTAACAGCACTCATCTCAATAATAGCAACTTTTCAGGAGACCAAAAGAAACGATTTACATTTTTCATTGTACACAGAAATTAAAAACCAAAAATACATAAAAACTGAAATAGAAGCATGCATTTGTAAACAAAGAGTTATTTTTTGCTTTAATTTTATTTTTTAATGCCATTACACTTTGTTCAAGATATCTGTGTCAAACCGGCAAAATTTTGAGACACGTGTTGTTAGAACTTAGCCATCGATGTGTACGTTTCAATCCAATTCTTTCAACCCAGTTTAGCTTACAGAATTCTAATAACCTTTACCTCAGTTTTACATTACAATTTTTACCTATTATTTTTTTAATTAATCGTGAGGAAACTTCATGCATCAGACGGGTTGAAGTTTCTTTACGTTCTTACCGGCATTTTGACGTTAATTTGCGCGACGAGAGGAAGGAGCTTTCACGCCGCAAAACAATCACGAATCATTGCAGCGCCGCGAAGTAACAATGGATTTACGACATGGATTCATTCATAGGTCAGCTGTTTTGACCTTCAGAACGGGGAATTGTTCCCTCGTACCCAAATGATCTCATGATTGCATAGATCTGTGACGTGTGTATTACGGAACTAATTGTGGAACTAAGGAATGGCCAAAGTCTCCTTCACAATGTAATTTGCAGTAACTGTAAAACTCTATTAGAGCGTCATTTGGTTCTCAGCGACTTGAAATCGCGTAACTCACCTTTGGAAAGTCGAGAACAGTCTTTTCTATTGAGGTACACATGAATTTTTTCTCTTATAATTCCTTCAAAAGTGATTTCACGATCGATGCGCGGTTTGTCCTGTTTGATCTGGTTCATAATTAGAATGATCGTAGGCTTTCCCGGCGTATAGAATTGTGGAAGGTTACACGGGATTTCCACCGGGTCAGGTCAACTCCATCTCAACCGTCGACACGTCGGCCGAGATGGAGTTGGAGAACCTGACCCGATGGAAATCCCGTATAACCTTCCACAATGGTTCATAATTAGTCACTTTACGCCAATATTTGATTTATTACTAATGGCTCCTAAACCTCGGTTTTTGCTTAAAGATCGAAGTTTAAACCAGCTTGTGATACGATAAACTAAAGCTTCTAGTTACAATGAAAATGCAATATATCCGTTTCTACGGAAATACTGTTTTAATTTATTGATCAATGATTTCTTCATAAAAATAGATATATATGTACACACAGATTTAGATTTGTAGCCCATTTGAATAGTTTTACCGTATGAGAGACGAGTTTATTTTCGTAAAAGAAGATATGAGCACTTTTCTGTTTAAGAGGTAGTGTTTGTAAAATATACCGTTTTTCAAGCTTACGAAAAAATGCAAGGTATTATACATCCAATTTAAACCCTATGAAATAGGAAAATGTTTCATATTGCTACGTATGAGTTTGAAGTAGCTCTTATTATTTGACGGTTTCCACTTATTTAGTCTAAATATCTTCTTAAAGTTAAATTTTAGTGCGTCAAAGTAGTTTTTAAAATTTTATTTCGGAAATCATTGATTAACGAAGGCATGGCCATTTTATCGGTCAATCTCAAGTAAGGGCGCCGGTGTGCTTTTTCGAAAACATTTCCTGCCGTTTGATAGAGTGAAGCCTTTTTTTCAATTAAATGATAAAAATAAACTCTAATTCAATGCGTAAAATAAAATATCGCGCAAATCAGCTCGAATTCTCTCCTACGTTAAAAAGCGTGTGTCTATTGAAAGTGAAAATAGTGACGTTCACCCTCCACGTGCGAGTTTTGATGAACAAAAGCGTATTGTTTTTTTTTTGCATGTTTGTTGATTGCCAACTTTTTATTTTTGATGGAGGTGTCTGAGCCAGTTGTTTTCAGGATGCGGAACGCAAAATGGCCGTTGTGGAAGTTAAACGTGTTCATTCTCTTTCTTTCGTTCCCTCCCCCATGCGATAATTTTAGTCTAGTCGAGGGACCTTGAAAAGTTCCTTCCCTCAACTCCGTCATTTTTTTTACCTTTTGCTATTTTTTTTTAATCCGCGCCACGTGCCGGCGCAAACAAAACAACGAGCGAAGCAAACCCTATGATTGAAGCGGTTTTTATATGGTTCGGAATGGAGTTATATTTTTATTCCACGAATGCCAATTAAAAAATTGTAGCTTGAAACTTCTGGTTAAATGTTGTAGTTGTCCAACAACCTCTGCTTTAGTATGCTTGATTATAAAATAATAATAGATAATAATAATAATAATTTTGTTACTCCACACACAAATTACATGGCGATAGCAAAATTGTGTAATTTTATGTAGCCTCGTAGGATAACCTGTTTGAAGTTACCATCCAAAATAATAATACATTATGTGTTAGGTTTGTTAGGATTAATAAAATATCTCTCAGAAAGCCGTAAAACTCACCATTTTGAACCGTTTATCTTAAAATTCCGCATTTATTAATCTCGCACCTACCTCTTATCTTGGTGGGTATTCCATACCCCCACACACCCCGGTATTAGTTGCACCTAAACCCCCTCGAGCCTTAATTCTTGGCTGCGCCCCTGGCTCATTTTGCGTTACCTTGGTATATTATGCTAACAAAGCTTGAGTGCGTGCATGAAAAGTAACAACGGAAATAATATTTATAATTCATTTACATCAATATTTTATAACAGTGTTCTACACTTTCTTTAGTTAGAATCCAAAAATGTGAGTTTTGCAAAAACTGTTTCAAAGACTCAGAAATAAAGCATGGCTGGGGTAACAAATTAAATACCTTTTGTTCTACGTACAAAATAAATCTTTGAAACAAAATCAAATTTGGTATGTAAGCTCATTTGATATTGTTATTGATGAACTCTTCGTATATATTGATTTATATTTTTAATATCTCTGGGTTTGTCCAATTGTTAATCCGTAGTAGGTTCAACAACTTTATTAAAGACACGACGCGTTTCTACGTCATCACTAAAGTTTATGGAATTTATTTTTGGTATTCGTAAGTGTATTAGTTTATGAAGTAAAATTTAAAAAAATAAAATTTTATTGTAAATATCTTTCATTCATGGTAACTGTCTAATACGGAGAGAGTTTGCAATCTGCTGCCCGTAAATGTCTCAAATGACATTACAATGTTGATTTTTCAACGGAAAGACTGCAATGGTTATAGTATTTTTCAACTTTATTAGTGTAAAAATTTTCTTGATATTGATTAAAAACTTGGTGACGCACCTAGGAAACCATACTTTTTGCTTAATTGGTATTACGCATTGTCAACCCTGCGTAGACTTCGGTTATGGTTTTTCATTTAGAGCAGGGATAGAAATGAGCCTTTCAAATGTTGTATCGTGAATTCTAGTATTCCAAAAGGAAAGTATAATTTATATTAAGTAATCTTAAAAAGCTGAAAGGTATCTTTGACTCATGGTAGGTTTCTAATGTGGAGAGAATTGGCAATATGCCGCCCGTGAATGTATTAGCTGGTATATATCTATCACTGAGAGAGTTGTTCCTTAAATTCCCTAAGGTTCTTTGTATTCTTTTGCGATTAAATACCCGTTTCAGTGCAATATCGGTCCTTCTCTTTTGTGACCACCGTTATTTTTTTCTCCACGAACGTTGAAAAGCCAGGAAGGAGACGTTAGACGCGAAAAAGTATGCCGTGGAATCCGTACCCGGAAAAAAAGAAAGTTTCTTTCTCCCGTTAGGTGGAGGTAATCACTTTTGATGCAAAGCGTCGGTTAGCACGTAGCTGCCGAGTCTCGAGCTGAAGCAATCTGGGTTAGAAGCCTTCTGCTCGTATTTTCCAGTTGGCAAGCCGTGGTATTGTTCATTTTATGGTTCTATTACTATGTATGTTGGAAGAATAAATTAAGTTTAATGGTAAAAACAATTTTGCTAAACCATTTAGAGATTTTATTGTATAATTAAGCCGAAATAAGTCAAGACAATCTTATGTTCCTACTAACGGACGTTAATGTGGTACTGAAATGTGTTCAAGTATTTATTGTTTATGAGAGTTCATGTCTGGTTTTAAGTAAAGCCGACAGTTCTTTTGTATAATTAATTCCTTTGTATATGAGTATCAGGTCAACATTTTGCCTATGTTGCACGTTGACGTTGAATATTCTTGGAATTATCACTTTAACATGTGTTTTGATTGCTTCAAATAGTATGTATACCTTTTATGATGGGTGTATATCGTGAATATTTTCCAGTCATACAAAAACGCAGAAAACCTTTCTAATGGAAAGAAAACACGTGGAACAAATGTAGTTCACATGTTTTCTTTAGGAAAAAAACAAAATTGTGACCTGAAACTACTTCCTCCTGTACCACAACCATATCAATAATATTTATTGATTATAGTATAGATACAACGAAGTGTACTCTTTATTTTCTTCTGAGCTGTTTTCGCGGAATCACATGCTTATGAGATGAGTCATTTTAGAGAAATAGATGATAAAACCGCTAAAAAAACGTTGCTAGTTTTTAATTCTAACATATAAATGGCATTACTAGTTGCTCAAATACACAATAATACGCTTTATATTTATTAGATGTTACAGCGTTAATCGTGCCATCGTACTTAGCAAGATTAAATGTATATAAAATTTCCTGGGAAATGTTAATCCATACCATCCCATAACAAATGATTACAATAAGCAAAATCATGCACATTTCGGAATGATGGGATAAGTATTTTTTTTCTTTCTCTCGCGATAAGTATCTCGTATACCTATCCATTTCTTTCTCGCCGTCTGCTGTACCTCAAGTCCACCGTTATAAGGGCATTTCCTCGCTTTGACCCACTTTCCGTGCGGTGGCGCTACTAATGCTATTTGAAAAGGGGGGGGAGGGGTTGGTAGAATGTGTTTCTTAGCGTATCGAGATTTTTCACAATCCAAAGAAGGCCGCCGGAATGCTGGCGAAACTTTAGCGGGCCCGAAAGTGGATCAACGGAGAGCGAGGGGGAGAGTTTCGATGGAGTTACGCCGTTTCCACGGCTACCAACTCGACCGCGAACCCGGAGAAGGTCGCCTCAAGTTTCGGCGAAACTTTTTCGTGGGTTTAGGTGGTGCTTGAAATTAATGTTGGCGTTCCGCATGCGAGCGAGCGAGCAAGAAGAGGTTGTCGCAACGTTTGAAATTCGAAGTTGAGTAAGTCAGTGGCGTGTCCCCTTCGCGTGAGTTTACGTACTTACTCGCGAAACTTCGTTGGCGTGACTGGTTGATGAAAGCGTGATATTTTGGTGCAGTCATACGGAAGACCGACGATCGCTGCGCTTTGATGTTGTATCTTAAATTGTTCTCATACTTTGACGTGACTGTGGGATCTTATGCTGTTCTAATTACTGAAATTGGTATCGGGGCAAGTAAGCAAGAAGGTCATGGTTCGATTACTCTTCTGGGGAGCTTCTCGTGGGAACAAATTAGTTCAGTACCTGAAATCATGCAAATTTAAATTTCTTGTCGTGTTAACACTCCATGTATAGTTTGCAGACAAAACTTTGCGAAGAAGTTGTAAAGGAGGGAGTTGTGGCGATAATTCGTCAATGAAGTTCACGTTTTCTGTGTTGTTATTACTTGTATTTTAATGTAAAAAATGTTGAGATGAATATTATATTAAAGTAGGGATATTTATCTTAATCACTGATATTTTCAAAGATAAGTCTCTTCTTGTCTTCTTCGTGTAAGTTTGTTTACTGACGTGTAACTTTCGTGGCGTGACAGTTTGATGGAAGTGAGATTTTGGTGCAGTAATTCAGTGAAGAACTTTGCTAACGATCGCTATGATTTGATGTTGCACCTTCTTTTGCCCTTGTCAAAAACCACTCATACCTTGACGGACTAAATATGGAATCTTAGGTATTGGGTTATTTTTACCGAAAGTAGTTCTAGGGCTTGCTAACATAAGTTCGCGTTTGATCACTCAGCTCGTAAGAATCTCAGCTCAGCCACAACAATCGCAGAGATAACTTAAGATCACAGTTACGTAAGCATGATATCATGAGGGACATTGAAAAATTAGAAGTGATGCGATGTAAATGCAGTAGTCGTTTTACTTTTGAATTTTAGTGTAAAATTAAAAAAAAATCTTTGTTGAATTTTACCTTCCATAATATTTATTCTAGCGATACAGAAAAAGAGAATAGAAAAATAATTTTTCAGAATATGATTAATAATGGTATAAATGCATGAAAGATTTAGTAAACTTTCCATTGTCATTATCGCATTATAACGAAGCGATCGATTATTAGGAAAAATGTTTTTTCTTGACCTTTCATTTATTATTTCGGCAATTGCGTACCATTAAAATAGTGGCGAAGAAATTATTAAAAGATCTATGATATGTTTCATTATTGTTTTAGGGATGGAGCTGTAATTATTCTTTCATTGTTCATAACCACATGTATTCATCCTACGGTTAATAATAAAGCTGATTAAAATAAAATACGGCTTACAAATAAGCGTCCTCTTTTAAATTTAGTGGAAGTAAAACGATGATCGAATTTACATCTTGAGCAATAAATGTGTGGAATCTGCGATAGAAAGAGGAATGACGAAGTGCTGGGCATGGTGGGTGAGGAGAGGCAGCTTCTGGATGAGATACAGAGGAGACAGAAGGTGTGGATGGAGCGAGTACCTAGCGGGGAAGAGATGTTGAAAACAATGTTAGAGAGTAGACTGTTGGGTAAATGAAGGAGAGGCAGGAAGAGATAGGATTTTTTGGTTGAATGAATGGGACCAGGCCTTATTATGAACTGAAGAGGAAAGTCCATGAAGGGAGGGGAGACTACAAGAGTACTTCTACAGTACTACATTCAAACCTGTCTTAACCGATAGATTACTTTACCACTTCCGTGATTGTGCCTTGAAAAATTACGCGAACGGCTGTGTGGGGTTTTTCAGGTACCTCATATATACTTCGTTAAACATTCATTGCATTTAAGTTCTTTATCATTCAATATCATGACTTTTTTAACGATATAAAGGCTTGTTTTTCAATAAATTATTGTTTAAATTTTTGTTTTTTTCCAGCGATATTTTATGAGATAGCGAGAATCTTTCATGTTTTCCTACTGTAATTGCACTATGATTAACATACCACAAGATTAATCATTCTGTCCGCGTCATTAGCAGGTCCCATAGTTCATAAAAGTTCGTGGAAAAATGAAGTATAGGTTTCCAGTTGAGTTGGGATACTTGATATTTCCCTCGAAAATGATAACGGGTGATTCTCGGAGCGAGCTTCGAGCCGCATCACCTTGGTCACGGAAATATTTCGATGCCCGTCCCCCCTCCCCCATTTTGAGGGGGTGGTGGTCACGTGACCGCGGCGGCTGCTGCTGCTGCTGCGGGGGTCGGCCGTCGCTTGTTATCCGATCGATCAAGCACATTTCCCCCTCCACTTTCCAGTTTAACCACTACTGCCCCCTGGGCACAGCCTGGGTGGGGTCCAGCCTCACTCCAATTTGCTTCTCGGCAGTCAGTTGCACTCACTGAATCAGTATCACATTCCCGCCACGAGGCTTGTATGTATAGCAAAAAGGATTCTCCGACAGGAATTCATTTACCACATACCTACGCTCCACTTTCGACAGACTATCTATTTATTTATTGTGTTTAACCTTTCGTCAGGCTCAATGTGCCTGACTGGCACAGATGTGAAAAAATATTATTAACTCGTAGCACGGCTCAGTGGTACACCTTTAAACTTTAAAGCACCATTATTAGTGTAGTTTAACACAAAAATGATGTATTTCGTGCTATGCATATGCCCTTTAACGCGCGCTCATCTTGCCCCGAACCGATCCAGGAAAGTGCGATTTAACGTGCTATTTAGGGTATTAAGTATTATTATATGTAGCGTATTTTAGTATGTGAATTCTATATGATCAGCTTTTTGTATTTTGTTCATTCATTTAGCTATTAACGCTTTTATTTTGCCATTATTTTGTTAATTAATCCGCCACTGGCTTGTCAGCGTGAATGCGAAAAGCAAAAGACTGCGTAGAGTGTGCCAAAACAAACAAATACTACGAGTATAAAGGGTCCATGCCGCCTGTTGGCGTGGAGAAATGAAAAAACACTCTCGCTGAGCCTGCCAAATCCATTGCGGCTGACGAATGGTTAATGTTCGGCAACATATACCTACGAGGCATTTTCATAAATTAAGGGCCGTTTGGTCACAGGAAAAAATACACTCCTATGAAACACATTTTATTGGCACTTCTCAGCTACAAACCTACTTCACTTCTCTACATAGTAGCCTTTGACTTATAAGCATTTTTCTTTCTGCTGCACCAGTTTCTTTAACCCTCTGCTTAGAAGCTCGCCGCCTGACAGTTGTACCAATTGACAATGCCGTTCTTGAGTGCCTCTTGAGGTTAAAATGAACTTTTCTTTTAACCTCCTTGGTTTCAAGTTAGTTTCACGGCACCGATGTCTAACTTCTCCTTCACTAATAATTGTAGATCCATAAATTAGACATAACTCCGGATGAATTTCAGCTGGTGGGATCAACGATTGTCGCGTACTTTGTTGTTTGTATGCTCGGGCAATCAAACGACTTCTGAAACAAAACAAACGCTGTTATAGCTTCTCAATGAATCAGTATATGGCGCTTCAGGAGTAAAACTGTGTTATGAAATGCAAATATTTAAATATAAGCAAATGGCCCTTACCTTGTGAATATGCCTCGTACATACTTATGGGGTTTACCATCCAAAAGCACTGTTGTCTATTTGCTGGCGATGGTCATTACAAATATTTGTGGATATCTATTAACCGTTTGAGACACGGTCTAGGCTTAGATTGCTTGAGCAACTTTTTGTCATATTTTGTCGATAAATGGAGGAGACTGATGATTGATCTTGCGCGTACAGAGTGGGGAAGGGATGCATAGAATCGTGCTACAAGGAAGAATGCCAAGTAAGTGGGAGAGAGGTGGGAAGATAATAGGATTTATTGGTGGAAGGGTGTTATCATTGACAGATGTCGCCGTTTGGACAAAAATTAGATAGAAGACTCCTATCGAGTTCGTTATGTGATGGGTAAAGTGAAAAGATAAAGGTGGCCACGTCACGTGTGCATTGAACAGCTCTCGCAAGCTCATACTACGTCCATACGACCGGTGACACAGATTCCTGCCGTTCCTTTGGCACGCACAGACACGCATAAGTAGGCGCTGCGTTGGGCTGGCTGAAGGAGGCAATGAGGTCAAGGACTCCAAGAGGGAATTTTCACTTCTCGTCTGTCGAGAAATTTAAAAGAGGCGAGGAGGAAAGAGTCAGGCGTGGTTTTGGTCGCTTGCTTGCTTGTTTGAGATTATCGCCATTTTTTTTAAGGGATCGAACAAGGCAAAGATGTCTCCTTTCGGCATTCCGTCAGTCTTGGGAGTGACATCGCGACAGCCTCCTTATTCCGATGACAAGAGGTGCAATGGTGATATACAAGTGATGGCTTCGTGATAATTTTCATGGTTTTCGTTGGTGTGGGCACATGGTGATTAAAAACGGTTTATCCTCCATGGACATTAATCCCCTGGCTACTTCGTATTCGCAAAAGGACGTGAGAAATACGATATGCTTCAGAGAGTTTTGAAGTGTAGTGTTGTGTTAAATATGGAAATCGCAAGTTGCCTTTCTCTCAGGAAATTGAAATGTGAAGGATCTCGTAATGTGCGCAGTATAGAAATTCACCGAAAAACTGGATTTGAATGTGCATCGAGAAATAGTGCCGATTTATTTTACTGGTCTCTAACTATCGGTGGTGAAAAACTGGCATCATCGTCTTTTCACAGGTATTCCTTCATTGAAGTGTCGCAAAAATTTGCTGTTAAAACAAAAGTGCTAGAAGAAGCAAGGTTCTTTTAGTCGGGAGAACGTGATGTTGCAGTATGTTGTGTATGAGTATACACTATTGCTCTCGGCTCCTGGGATCGTTCGGACAAAGGGCACTACAGGTGGAATCCATACTGTCCCTCGGTGAGCGTTCCTGTCGAGTTCGCAATACCCTACATAAAACATGAAATTAAGTGGAATTCACATTATGAAAAGAGAATCGGCAGAATGAATAGCTATCAGCTTTCTCTAGCTCCTGGGAGTCGTAAAGACACCCGTTTATATTTTTTAGAGGTGTGTTTGCCGCCGACAGACTACCAAGAAAGTGCTACTCCACAAGTGCTCTTATTGTAAATACGGACCCCGCGAGGAAGTAAGGTAGGTACGCATTGGGTGGGAATCTTCATCGACGAAAATAGACGAGGCGACTTTTTTTTGATACTTAGTTACCTACGGATTGCCGCCGTACATCAAAGAAGAGATCACCTTTCTCGATAGTGTGTGCAGTTCGTGGTGGTATAACCAGTGGCGGCTCGTGAGTCAAATGCTGGGGGGGGCGCACTCCACCGTGGGGTCATAATTTTTTAATATTTAGCGTATTTTATTAAGTTTTTACGGCAATCTAAGAATAAAATTTTGTGATGCCATATGTTCCGTTTTTTTCAACAAAAATACCTAGTTTTCCTAATAAAGCTTGATTAATAAATAATAATTGCAGTAGGCTCGCGGTCATACGGATCGGCTTAGCCCGGACTCTCGATTATACTGATCAATGATCTTGAAGAATAAAAATATATTTGCTGTGATATTTTACTAATACAAACGATAATACGTAACTTTGCGTTTTAGCGCCAACATTCTTCGTGCGGATATGCCCGCAATACACTTATGTTGTTCGTTTTGCAATCATAATGCGTTATTTGTCAAATCTATTCAACACTTGCAATGATTTACGTAGCAATGGCATTTGTAACACCTGAGGAGGGAGGGGAGTGTAACTGACTTCCACTAGGCAACAAACACTACTAGAATGCGCGCGCTTTGCTATTGCAGATGTAAACTTTGATTGCGGTGTTCGCGTTGCTTCTAGAATACAGTATGATTTAAAATCAATAATTAAATGTTTCTCACACATTTTTAACAAAATCTGAAATACTCACATGCCTTTAGTTATATTGCAGAAGTCCATCCCTCTTTCCTTTTGTCCAGCAAAGTGATCAATTACACGTTCGTTGAAATCAGCGCAGGACAACAATTTCTTTCCGATTGAACACATGGCAAGGGCACTAGTCTATAAATATACAAGGGACTTAATAAACAAGGGACGACACAAAATGGGCCGACGAAAAATACGACTAAAAAGAACAAGGTGCCTGGAAACAGAATTGGGGACAATTTTTCCCTATATTTCCCTAAAACAAAAACAAGCATTGTTGATTAATTCAAAATTGTCTTCTTGAATGTACACACAACACTAAGAAACTTCTTAATCGGCAATTAAGCACAGTTAACTCCTCGAAAATGATGTCTGAACTCATTTCACTACGTTCTTTACGAGAGTCTTGCCGTTACTATAAGGAAGACTCGAGGGAGATAGAAGTCGTGGTCCACTAATGCTGATTCAGCTGAGGGACGAATTTAAGGTCAGCAAAGGCACTCAAGCAAACAAAAGACGTCACGGACCATCTCCTTGAGTCTAAGATTCATATGTGGTAAACACACGAAACGCCAACGGGTCGCACTTGGAATAGCCATGTCTTCGAAATCATTGCCACGATATAATAGAAAAAAAATTCTAGATCGTAAAAGAAGACGACTCCTAGCCACAGATGGGAGCTGTAAGGATCTCCGCACTGATATGAACTCTTCGAAGCCACTTAAATCAGACCCAAGTGGACATTTTCCGTCAGACAGCTACCGCTCTGCCGCTGAGAAATTAGGTGAACACGAACAAATAGAACAAGGATGGCTAGAAAAATGATGAACCTACACACAATAGGAGCATTGTAAGCGGAACTTCTTGACATTCATTGAATGACTCCATTTAAATCACGTTTTACGGGTTAAATCATGTTTAATCCTTAACCCTATCACGCACGCACCTATTTCTTAAATTATAAATCAGTGGGGAATGTTAACTGAATTTTCCTAATACTGAAGGTCTTTTGATAAATTTATCTGAAAAATAGGTACCGCATTTCTAATCATCGGGAAGATATGAATACATTGTTCAGGCCTAAACATTATAATATTAGTTTCCCCAAGGTTCTTGAAATTCGTAATCATAATAGAACTGTGGCAAATACTCGAGAATTGTTTTCCTACATCAATACGGCCTTTAACTGGTTGGATTTTGTGTGTTCCGGAATTCAAACACCAAAAAAACGCAAGCATAATGGGATACTTAATTTTCTGTAGCAATACCTACCAGTAATTAAAAATTAAAATCGTATAACTACACCCAGTACAGCGACCATTCTGATTCCGTAGGTCCCTTTTCTGTGGCAGCACCAAGTAGACGCCAGTTTATACGCCCGCCGGCCTGCGCAGCGATGTCAACTCACTCGTCGCTCCGCGCATTCTCGGACGACGTCCCAAGACTTCCATAACACACAACGTTAGACGCGTCATAGCACCAGCGGCCCCCACCACTACCACTCTCCATATAACTGCATGGGGATGGATTGGGACGTTCTGGCCAGCGCCCCACGGCTACAAATACGAACTTCTCGCGCTATTTCTTTTCGTGTTTTTCCAACACTTACGATGTATGGGACTGAAAAAACACTCTGATTAATTAGATGTATAATTATAAATTAATGGATATTTATGTTTTTTACTTCTTCAAATATTTGGGAGGGGCGGCGTCCGAGAGTCCTTATGGGCAAACCGCCACTGGGTATAACAGAATAAAAATTCAAGGGTGGACGTCAGCCACATGCGGAAGTTATTCCTCCGTCTTCCTCGCATATCGTTGCAAGGGTTTTACCATGAACCATTCCCTAAAATCTTTTAACGAAGAAAATAGCATAAAAATGGCGAGGTCATAATTAAACTTTACAATGATTTATTTGGAAATATTGTAAAAACTGCGCAGTCAATACAAACTTATTTTCCGTGCAAATAGTTTGGGATGCATACTAGCTTCCGAAAATCCATCAGTGAAAACTATGATGTGTGGCCATCTTGTCCTCCTTCCCCTCTCTCCAAATCTACCCCCTCCCTGCCAAGCCTACTCACCCCCCACCCTTCACTCAGATGGTCAGGGTATATAATCCCCGGTACTTCTGTGGCATCGCATTTCTACAACGGATTCAACAGCCATGTCATCGGATGGAGACTCTTTCCATACACCAAGGAGGTCCTTCAAGAGAGGCCCTTCCAGGCACGCGTTCATATCCCCCGTGTTCCCCGCGGCTGCCGAGCAGTGGAAAATACCAACGGCCAGCATATCAACCATCATTCAGCCCTATGAAACCAGCTGTTGAGGAGGAGTGCTCCTCGTAGATGGTCCCTGCCGAGACTAGTCGAACCCCTCTTATCGGACTTCTCGAGTGTTCATATAAACTGAATCATAGCCATTTTCATTTGCTTTTATGAACTGGCTGGTTGGGTACGTGAGTTTTGACTCACCGGTACAGCCCGAAAACTCTCGTCTCGGCGTGCCAGTTAATGATTGAAGTGATATAAAGGGAGTGATAATCGGTGTGGATTTAGCAGAAGACTGCTTTCATTTTATCACGATTGGAAAAGTTGGTAGTCTCTGTGTTAAATTGAATTATGGTGAATGGTGTGATTTACTGTGTGAAAGTGAAGTGACGTCATATGCAGAAATGTTTCTCGGGTTTTCCACCGGTTGATGTTCTCCATGTCTCCCGACGTTTCGAACACCGACTTGTGTGCATCCTGAGGGGATCTCCTTCGTATTCAGAAGATCCCCTGAGGATGAACAGTAAGTCGCTGCTCGAAACGTCGGGAGACAGAGAACATTAACCGGTGGAAAAATAGAAAAAATTTTCTGCACCTGATACACCGGGAAAATCTAAGATCACACAAGTGACGTCATACTTTTCTGGAGTTGCGATCCCTCATAAAATCGCCTTTGGAAGGTATGTTTTAAAATTCAGGACTGTATTAGGGGCTAAGTCTATACATAGTCCTTGAAGTACCCGAAAGCAGTGACGAGAAATCATGGGTGTACCTGTCAAGAACATCTTGAAACGCACTTTTCAACATCGTCGAGTGTGTTCGACTACGTCAGAATGAAAGAAATGAATGGTCTACGTACGTATATAAAATTGTGGATTTGAAAGTAGATTCCATATTTAACACGTTCGCGAGAGAGATGGAAAACGGAGAAATATTAGATAGAATTCCTCGTGAAATAGTGAACCGCTCCCATTTCAATTCGGATGACATCAGAAGCACTCCTAAGGCACTAAACGTAAACGCTCTCATAGAGGAAATATGCTCCGTGCTTAGAACTCACGATGGAGAAAACTTTGTTAAAAAGGAAATGTTATTAAGAGATTGTAAAATACTTGGTCGAATTGAGTGACAACATGTTTGCTGTAAGTTTATTATTTTATCGGAAAAAAATACCTGATATAATGTTTTGCTGACGTTTTCATCACTATATGGTGTGTCTATTATTGACTTGTTATAATGTTTTGATTCTGTGCAAAATGATACTATTGTTATTCTACGTAATGACTTGTATGTGACTTTTATGAGAAAAAATAAAATTTCTCTTCGAAGAAACTAAAGAGAAATTTTATGTTCTTCTCTCTGTGGAACACATTTACCATTTTATCTAGTGTGAATTGGATTCTCTAGAGGGGGGGGGGAGAGAGTGGCTATAGACCCTTCTAGCCCCTATATGGGTCCGCCACTGAATTCATGTTTGTATGCATGTGTTGGGGCAGTCATCCTCTGGGTCTGTCGGCCGAGTGAGGAAATACGAGGCGGATGAGGCTTTTTGTCTTCGTCGGCGACCGGCCCATTATTTCCTCGGAGATCCCCTTTGTCGTGGCCGGGCTGATTAGACGGGTGTAAGTGGGCAACCGTGCCAAGGCCGACCCCCCCACCCTCATCACAAGACTCCATCCTCTCTATCGTCGAGTCACCTCGACACTCGCTCAACCTATATCCATCGCATCCCATCAATATCTCTCCATCGTTCAGGTTTATCGGCGCATCGCGAATATTTAGACGGGTCGGTTTTCAAAGTATTCTATCTTTTACCTACTATTTGAATGATACGCAATTTTCCATTTTTTTAAACAGTATACCTGCATGAATTATAATTAGCAACAATATAGACATGAATTACCTTGAGAAAAAATTCGGGCCGGGAATCGAACCAGGACCCTTTAACTTTCCGAGTTACTGCGCAGGTCACTGCGCTATCCTGGTTCCCAGTGGTGCAGCAAGGGGGGTTTTTGGGGGATAAACCCCCTCCCCCTAGAACTCAAGAGAAATTGTAAAATTTCATCCATTTTACCTAATTTGATAAATATTAATTATAGAATAGTGTAAAGATTAATAAAATATCCCTCAGAAAGCCGTAAAACTCACCATTTTTTAACGATTAATCTTAAATATTTTCTGGGGGAAGTCACCCGCACCTCCCGTATTCAATACCCCCCAGTATTAGTTGCTCATAAAGCCCCACAAACCGTAATTCCTAGCTGCGCGCTTGGCTGGTTTCTGATTTCCAATGGTAATTACACCGAGGCTCATGGTACTAGATGTTAGTCTGAAGATAGATTCAATAATAAACTTCGTTATGTTCCACACAGTATTTATTTGAAAAACTCGACCGGTTCCGACCCTTTCAGCTCATCATCAAGCGGTGGACAAACAATATTTCATATCTATAAATACAAAGGGAATACGAATTTAATTTTTGAATCTATCATGCCGCCATCCCACAACGTGAACTCGCAAGCTATTGATTTCATAAGTTTAATGGGACGATGTACTTCATCATAATGGTGTCTCTCGACTGATTGCCTATTGTATCCATTTATCTTGGAATTAAAAAGCTTTTTTCATGATTTCAAAATACGAGTAGAGTAAGAAACTAGGGGTTATAAAATCTCTCTTTAGAATAAAGAATTACTTTCCATATTTTAAATTTACATATTTTATTCGTCAAATAGCTTTGCATTTTTCTGCTCATTTTTCTGTTCACGGCCTGTTTTCTTTTTCAGGCACTAACTTTAATTCTGTTAAAAAAATTAAATATTTCACTTAAACTGTAAACGCAAAGCTCATATAATTTAATTTTTTGTGTTCCAACACAATAGTCTATAATTAATTTCAAACATGATTTTTGCGCCTGATTTGCATTAGCTGTTTTTCTGCTATTTTCCTGCTACCATTACAAATGAATCAGTTTTCTTCGAGCCTTTTTGAACTGAACTCGCTCTCATTTCGAATCGTGTGCAGTTATTCATGGGCTCGCCTTATTTGTAAGGCTTTTTCATCAGTACTTGCGATCCTTTGTGTGAGCGGTCAGTAATTACTAAGTAATTTAAACAAACCGATGTTCCGATTCAATGTTATTCTGCACGTAGGTACTCAAGTAACAGGAATGTTTTTCATCATTGCTCTGGTATTTATTTCATCGGAAAGAATTTAAAGAGAATTGTTGCCTTCGCTTGCGCAAACGAGTTTATGTCATACCCGATAGGAGTTATGTGCAATGAAGAGGCTTATTCAACGTTGTTATCATGGTGTAAGACTTAATAGCATGCGTTTCGTTGAAACGGCTTTTACTCTGTAATGTTACGGTTCAAAGAGAAAGCTTTGTTTTACTGGTTGCTTGAAAATAAATACGCAAATGCGGTTTTAAAAAATAAAATATTTTTGTGTAGTATTACGTATTCTCTATGGATTATTATTAATGATTAAATGAGCTAATTAATCTAATGATAACGTTGTTAATCACGGTGTTCTCTTTCATCTTGCAATGTGAGCTAATGAATCCAACATAAATTCTGCATTTGGAATTTGTGAAATTTCGTTTCAATTCACCGAGGTGCGTTATTCAGGTTTTGTTTTCGTTGTTTGGCAGAGATAGAAATTTTACCCTGCAGATATCAGCGTTGAAACCAAATGCTCTCTGAAGCGTATTTCCCATCTCCGTATCGAATGCTCTTAATTTTATCATTTATTTGATGATCAAATAATTACATTTAACGGTTGAGTCACATCCCTCGTTCGATTTCAAATTTGATGCGATTAAAAAAATGAAACCCTCTCTGCTGATTCGTCGTTACTTTATAATTTTTTTTTCGGTCGAGCAGTTCATCCGCATCCATTTGAATTAGTTTGTTTTTTACGAAATGTGGATTTTTAAAAAAATGATCGCGAGTTTCATGAATAAAATTGCATCAAAAATGAGGTCGGATTGTTAATAAAAAAAACTCTCGACATCATTTGACTGCTTATCCGGGGAGGTAATTTTCAAAAATATTACACTGGCGGCTGCATTACGAGCAATCGGGAACAGATGTGCGTGAACTTTATGCGGTGTTGAAGTGCTTAAAAATATATGAGTTGATTTTTTAAAATCACTGTGCCTTTCTAAAATTTTTTGCTTTTGAAAATAAGTTTATGGAATTTTTTTCATACGATACTTAATCTGAAACACTACGACTATAAACGCTGAACCAAAGACTCTGTAACATTTGATGCTCTCGGGTAATTCGTGAAGTTCTTTTTCGTAAATGCAGAAGCTGGAAAATTACTGTCCAATTATTTACTTCTTTTTCATATTTTTCCCATAAGAAAATAGTACGTGCTATAAACTGTTCGATTTTACTATAATTTGGTAGTGCTGATTAATTATAACTTTTGCGACATTTTACTGGTATTCTAGAATGTCTGTGAGGATTTCAGGCTGAAAGAAAGCCTAGAAATTACGAGGAATTAAATTGAGTGCGATAATGAAGCACCACCTTTATAATAATAATAACCATTAATTTTGTTTGTTACGTATTTTCATCTTCCTTCCCGATTGGTAGTCGTGTGCGTAGACATGCATATGGGTAACGTCACTGGTTATGTTAATAATGAATTAAAAAAGAGTTATCCTAATTGTTAGTCTTTATTCAAGGGATATTATGATTTTTAACCTCAAAATATTCCGCTACAAAATTTTGAGTTTTCATGCGATGCGCTTACTTTGGTTGGTAGTCGAGTTTTTACGTGTTTATCGCTTAACGTTTTTTCTTGCACCATTATTTATTTCGCGAATGTGTGATATTTATTAATTTCAAAAAAGTGATATACTGAAAAGTTTTGCCGCGGTTTAATTTCCAACTTTATGTTTCAAAATTTGGCGTCAATGTAAACGCTAATGATAAAGAGGCATGTAAAAAAAGACTTCTGACCTCTTGCTTCTACTATTGATAATGCTTTTAGGTATGCCCCGCGTAATTAAGTGTTTTTTTGTGAGTTTGTACGCGGCACACCCGTAAAACATGATCAACAGCTCTAATGACCCAAGAAAGCTTAATGCTTTTCTACGTAATAATCCGAAATTCTCCCTGAATATCAATAAATTATTCATACTCGGATTCTTCTCAAAATCAGTGAAAATTTATGGCTACTTCCGGATTAATTTATCGGGGAGATGAAAGTAGTTCTTCCGACGCCATCGCACCGCGATTTTCAATGCGTTGTCGGCGATCGTCTTGTATATTTTTGCGTCCGCAAACGCTTATATTCGCGCATAAAGCTGGAGAAACTGGAGTAATGAGTCTTGGTCCTTATTCCTCTTATCGCGGCGTCGGCGGTGTGTTTGCGTTTCCTTATTGTTTTTCCCTCGACTGCGCAATCGTTCTATTGCAATCATGGCCGCTTTAAAATATGGCTTACCCACTCTCCCGAGATTGTGTGTTTGTTCCATTCCGTGAGGGACTCCGTTTTTTTACGACCGCTGAATATCCTCCGCGGAGTGGGAAATAAGGTCCGAAGCTTTGTGTGTGTGTACCGATATCGATTCACTATATGGCGTTTGCCCTATATTCCTCCGAGAAGCTGAACGATTTTTCTTCTTTTCCTAGCGAGCCTCCTCCAGATTTCGGACTGTTAATTTTTTTATTGCCCCAGGCGTATGTTTTTTTACCTCGTGGTGCTTCTTTCCGTTACGGTCAGCACAGTAAAGACACTCCGTGATGCTAAGAAGAGGCCCAATTCCATCCCGTAGAAGGCTGATTTCTGTTGCCACTTCGGTCGCATTTTAATCGGTTTTCAAAAATGTCCGCGGCGCGGTGATGAGTTCAATGTCAATCCTTTCTTCCATTTTTTTTACAATATAATGTTTATAATTGCGAGGTATAGCATTGAGTTTTTATAAATTTGATAGATCACATCATCGTGTACATAAATTTCCATTATCTCTACTAATTATGCCTTATTTCCCCGTAAAACTCGGATCAGTTTGTCCGTCAGCGACGCGAATGGCGACTTTTGTCAACCCATTTATATCCGCTGTGGGTACCAACACATATAGAGGCCGAATTGAGGTTCCGCTTTTGTAATATTTGTATGTTAAACGCGTAGGAGAACGAATAAGTTAGGATAGCATGTGAGGTTAGGCCAATTGTAGCATGTTTTCGTAAATTAATCTTTTAATTGCTTTTATTTTGATTTGTTAAGGGCAACAGGAAGAGGATTGTATTAGCAAAGGAGGCGTTCATGAACAGGAAGGAACTTAAGAGGGGATCTTTATGTTAGATCGTAAAGAAAAGGTTAGTGAAGAGTCTGATCTGAAGAGCGATACCTATAGCATCTGGTTATAAGTAATCTGTTACCGTGGATTTAAAAAGTGAATCTTTTCAAATTTTTGGAGTTCCTATTTGTTGTGTTGTGAAAGTAACGTTAATGCGGCAAGTGAAATGCTATGCAGAGTACTCATGCGTAATTGCTGTTAGCTCATTATCGACCTTTTTGTACAATCTTGCTTATCAACTGTTGGTACATAGGCACAGAAATGCATAAAAAATGTTTAAAATTTTAGGCGCAGTAAGATTTGAATTGTTACGTTTTTTTTCGAAAAATTTCAGACAAATCGAAAACTATTCATTCCAGCAGGACCCGGTTGCGGCTAGTTCGTTGGTTTTAGGTTAAAATATTTTTGTCCTCGATCATTGTTTTGTTGGGTCGTTTTGGTTGAAAGTTTCTTGGATTAATATAAATTACTTATACCTCTTCTTTTTATAAAATTGAAGCGATCCGGATTTCGATGAATGATAGGGAGTAAATTAATTCATCATCATCAATGAAAATAATCAATTTACGCCTGAAGATGATGATTATTATTCATCTGAATCGTCGGTATCATTCAAACAGAACGAAATTCACAAACATGAGTCAGTGTATTTCGTTCTGTTTTGAACCAACCGATTATTTGGTGACCTAACAATGAATAAAAGTCAGCGAAAGATTTATTTTCTTCGACACAATTAAAAGGCCAGCTCCGAAAAAAATATTCGTTTGGGTTGTCAAAACGACACCCCCCGGCATTCTAGTTTTAAACTACTTTTTGCTTCTTCATTCATCAAATACGTACGCAAAAATCTTTGTAATACTTGTGTTCAACTAAAAATGGGTAAATAACTGAAATGTTCAAATCTATTAACGCAATCAAACAGGCGATGACCCAAGTATAACTTACTTGCAGAAATATAAGCTTACAGGTATTTATCCTCCTCAGATATATATCTATATTTCACTTGTTATATATAGTACGCCATTCGGCGAATCCGGATCGTTGTCGTAGAAGTCATTCCTTACTCGTAGAATTGGCAGTCCGTGTCTGCGATGTTAATCGACGCTAAAAGATTTGTTTGTGTCGAGCACCAGTCGGTGGCTTCGGTTCTTAAAAAAAAATCTAACGGTTTCTTCGCCTAATTCGAGTACGTGTTAAAGCGGCAACCCTGTTTTTTCGCAATCTATTCTGTGGTTCTTTCCAGTGGCTGATTAGCAAGCAGATCATAAGTGTGTTAGCTCAATCATAAGTCAGAACTTGAACTTATTCATCCGCGTTTCAACGCTCACATTCGTAACCGCTGTTGAATTCTCTTTTCCTGAGAGCGAATAATAACTCCTTTGCTTCTGTTCTGTTCTTCAAGAATAGGCTACACGCAAGTGAGATAGGGTGTATAGTGTGGATATAGTTACTTAATATTAGTATAATTAGTTAATAATATAAAGAACAGTATATAGTTAATTAATGATTGTATTAGCTAATAATATCAGTAATTAACGTTTAAGAGTTTCTATGAAATAATTGACGGTCTAAACAATATATATGCATCACGTAAGGTAAATGTAATTTACGTGCGACGACTTTTGGGTAGAGGGTTGTTGAAGTTAAGTTAAATGCCATAATATGAGTTTATAAATTGTTCTAAATATTTTATAATAATAATGATAATAATTTATTATAAAATATACTCTTTGATATTCCGTCAACAATAATGGTCCTCGCTAACACAAGACCTAAAATAAAATCAAGAGCCTGTCATAGTTATCAAAATCGCTGACGGAATATTGTTTTTGCAAAAAAATACGCGTTATATAACCCGAAATAACGAGTTTTGTAAATGTGAGACTTAATTTGTGCAGCCAGAAATGGATATATTAAGGAATTGGGTGCAGTAAAATATGCGATAAGTAGACTCAATTGATTCTGTGAAATCTTGAGTAAAACTATGAGTAACGAAAAAAACTAAATATAGGCTGAGTATTTCTCTCTGAAATTCTGAAAGTTTCTGAGACTTTGGGGAACAGGATAGAAATAATGACTAGAGGACAATATTGGACCCGGAAATGTAAAAATTTCACACAACTAATAAGTAATAGTAAGTACTGCAGTAAGGTATTAAATTATGAAGGACTTACGTTAAAGCATCCAGAAGGTCACTTACTTTGCTATCCCTGATTTCGTATGTCAAAAGAATCTCCGTTCTCTTGCTAGTTTTTGACTCCTTTCATTTTTTTCGGAAAATAAAAAAAAGAATGCACAGTAAACTTCGCCGTCTCGTGAAGGAATTTATTCCCTTTGATCTAATCGACTTCCGTTCTGGCAAGGGTGTGCCTTCCACCAGGTGACCGGGACGACGATGGTAGAATATTGGTCTCCCTCGGTGATTATCCGAGGGTTGTTGTATGGTTTGGGGGTGCTAAATATAATGGAACCCCATTAATAGCCTGGGCTTATGGGCTGTTCTCACGGGAGGAAGCCGTAGACTCTATCCGAAAAGGAGGGGATGTGTATATTTTCCTTCTCTACACCTCAAGGTGATATTTCCGTCGCAATAGGCTTACCTATGTACGTACATATTTTTCCATCTTTCCCGATATAAAATCCCTTTAACATGGGGATTTGCCTAATGTTGTTGGGCGCAGAAAGAACCCATAGGTACTTGATACTACGATATGGCGACTCTAGTGAGTAGAAATTCCGATGCCATGGCGAGCATATTTTTCCTATCGGTTGATCTGGCGTATTGTACTGTTTACATAGGTGATAGTAGGTATGTAAGTATATTACGCATGCAAATAAATAGCCCTAGCGCGTACACTTGTCGTGGTATAAGGTCACTTACTATGGTTAAGTGAAGGTCATTGAGTTTAATGCTTGATGCGCGTCGTGTTGCTCATGCGTGTGATGTTTGATGGAGTCACCGCCTTCTTTAGTATCATCCATTATGTAATCGACTCCCCATACTCCAGATAACCAATTAAATATACTAATAATCAGTGAAATATTATTTTCCTTTCGCTTCGTTTGGAGTGTCCGACTAATTTTACGTAAATACTGCGAATTATTAAAAATAATGATAAATAAATATTTTATAACCTTTGGTCCGAGTGGGTAGGGCGTTTGGCTGCCCATCGAAGGTACCTAGTTCAAATCCCGAATGAAGTTCTTGGACACTCAAAAAAACCACGATATGCGACGTGTCCCCTCCACCCATATTGTGCATAAAATCGCTAATCTGTGGCTTAATTATTGGTGAGCTCTACCCTCAAATGTCCATTTGAGTGAAATAGTGAGTAAACATTACGAAGAGATGACCTTAATGTATATTTTAAACTAGAATTATCTTGGAATCGGAAATCGCCCGAAAATTTTAACTCCTTTTTCGTAGTACCAACGCAATCAACGATTTAAGGATCGCATTTAACGGACGTTACAAAGATTTAGTGGAAGTCTTTAGATCACTGTCATTACATATATATATGCTACCCCGTAAGCCGTCTAATTAAAACGCCAGACGTTCACGTATAGAAAGGAAATGCTCTAACGAAATTACGCCTAGCATTTATTGAAGTCCTTTCTTTTTCGGAGAAAATCGAATTCCCACGCCTATCTGGTCGGAAAAATATATCCCTGAATTTATCGTTCATCATTTTATTATAGAACTGTCTTAAAATGCCGTGGAAAGTGCTCGGGAGTTTCTAAAAACCTTCGTTAACGTTGTGATTATAAGTTTTATAATCTGGGCAAGATTGAGACAAAGAAGTCCCCTCTTCCACCTTACCCCTCGATAGCGTCAATGCAAACGTATTTAAAAACTGTAGATAAACGTCTACAATTCAAAACATACACAATATACACCATTTGTGACATGTCAAAAACTTGAGGGATTCAAAAATATCTGAAGCTGTAGTTATTATTAGATGGCATTTAAACGACTACCACGTTATCTTGGTCTCTATCGCATTATCAATTATCTTGCGAGCACGACATCTGAATTCGTTTATCTTTCCGACCTACTTATTGTCGAAGCCATTTCATTCGATTCATCCGAGGATCCTATACGTAAAGGGATAAATATATATTTATTTATTTATTTATTGAAGCGTCTTCATTCCTCTCGCTAAGAAGTGGGTCAGACGAAGGACCGTTTTCGTCTTTATGGCTTGCTGTCTGGTTTCTTGTGTTTGCATCAATTACCATCCCTTCATATTTTCCTCTTAGACGTGTCTGCCTATTATTTATCCCTGGATTCTTTTGGAACTGTGCATTCGCCATCTGGTTGTTTAGTTTGTGTGCTTGTTAAATACCATGTCTACAGTGTTTATATTTATTTCCTATTAGTCGTATTTAAGTAATGTCTTGTAAACTCTGGGGTTTTTTCGTTAATTAGAAGTAATGGAAACTGCTAAATTTGTTCTAATTGGTAAACGTTATGTTTTTTGCATCTTCTGTGAACGATTACAAATTTGATGAAGATAATTGTCACTCAACGTTAATAACTATGCATTATCTTTTATTTCAACGTTAACGAAAGTTATCGAAACTCTTGATTACTATCCATGGAATTAATTGATTGAATTCTTGAAACAGGTCCATAATAATAGTGATCAAAGGACTCCAACTTAATGTTGGTGGTATTGCAACCCTTCAACCAGCTACTACAAGGAAAATTAACCGTTGTTATGGCTTATCTGTGTGTATTCTTCATTTTTGTTTTGTTAACCGGGTTCGAGATTTTCTTTGTTTTTCGTTTTTTTTTTGTTTATGGAGCACATGTATCCATTCCATTCATTGTTGAGTCTTAAATGAGAGAACTAACGAAGCATACTTGATAGAGAATAAAGAGAAAATCATATTTGTGAGTAATCATTAGTTTTTATTTCGGCACCAGCCACCCTCTCATAACCGTATAAACTCATATTTTTCGTAAAATGAGATGGAGCAATAAAATTATTATCATTACGCACTGATATTTTCGTTGGTCGTGCACGTATATTTTTCGTGTGCTCGTTATAAAGAGAGGAGCTATTTTCATAAGCTGTGCGCCCGACGGAATACTGTGCGGGCCTTCGCCATTCTTCGCTTTCCCCTTGCGACTCGCTCCTTGGAGCTAAGTGGGTCATTTCGTTGGGAATTCCAAAGCGACGCTCCGTCTCTCTCGCGAAGAGTAGGCCATTGATTTTTTTTCCACCTGATAAAAATGCATGAAGTTACGATACATCGCCTGACTTAACTTCTCTTTCTTTTTTTCTCGTTTCAGATGGAACTTTGGCTTATAAAATCCACTTAACCGCCCCTGCTGTGCTGATATGGTGAGTGGAACCTGCCCATTTTATTTTGTGCGAATAACGGGAATTTTTGAGTTATTCCAGGATGCTTCAATGCCATGGTAACATAAAGTTAAGGGGTGGATAACGCTTAACAAGCATAAAATAACTACTTATTATTGAATTTATTAAAAATTATCGCTAAAAGAAGACGAATTCCTTTGGTATTAGAAGAATATGGCTGGTAAATGAGGATAGTGCTCTTGATGCTAAAGATAAAACTCATGGTTGGTTCTAGGGGATTTATAAGAAGTTTCTATTTTTTACTTCCATCTATTATAGTAGGTACCTGAATACTCGAGCTAAATCTGAGTTAAAAATTTCATTTATACATATAAAAAGTGGATGGGATATAAAGTAGTTAGATTAGCTGCGATGCGAATTTAACCGCAAACAAATTTTCAAGGGAGAAAATTTCATCAAAGAGACTGCTATAATTTACCTCTCTGGTTTTATTACCTCTTTTTCGATATCATTACCTAAAAACTTACTTCTTCTCGAGCTATCGTTTCGTTAGCATTCTGTAGTCACTGACATCACCCAGAAACCCCATACTCTCGCATACGTCACCAGTAACTATGACGACATCGGCTAGTTTCCTCACCATCATGCCTACTGCCTTCACACCACAGAATAGCGAGTAAAGTAGCACAGCTTTCTATGCATAATGTAGTCCGCTATTTTAATTTTTTGATATGACAATATTTGAAAGGATTGCTTAGGCGAATTTACTGGAGGATTATGAATTCTCCAGGTTTGTAGCTTGTAAACCCGCAAAACAATATTTACCTTCGTAATTTCGACATGCCACCTATTTTCTCTTGCTTTTTCCTAATTTCGCTAAAGGCAACATTTCAAAATATCAAGTAATAACAGAAATAAACCAGATACTCACAAGACACTTGGGCAACGAACAAATTTATCACTAAATTCGACGTCATTCAACATCTTGGTATCACAATAAAAGTAAAGGTTTGGAAAATGAAGGTATTTAGTGTGCAAAATTAAAATTGAAAGTAATATCAGATGATAGCGATGTCAATCATGTACGAGAGAAAATTCTGGAATGAGCGGGGAAGAATTCGCTCGCAAGCAGGGAAACAGTTGCGAAACGAGGCGTAAATTATTATGGAGCGGGAAGAGGCAAACGCGGGAAGAATGCGAGGAAAAACCGATATTAACCGATACATCCAACGAGGATTACGCAAAAAAAAATATCGGCGAGGGAATAGCGGCGAATGAGCAGGAAAAACCAATAGGGAAAGGAGGTATTCAAGGTCAACGTTTGGAGAGGAATTTATAGAACCTTTATACGAGTCAGAAATATTCACTCTCTTCCGACGGATAATCCAAAATCTTTCGAGTCTACCAAGTCAAAAAATAATCAGGATTGTTATGTGTGTGTTATTATCAAAATCACTCTTTTAATAATAATGGTAACTTACATGAAACGTATACATTTTATTCTCCGCCGTCCTTAGTAATTAGTTATGTTGTTAGACATTCAATTTTGTCTAGGAATATTGTAGTCAGATTTTGTAAGTTTTTTCTATAATAATTTTGAACAGGATTGCAAAGGCAAATTGCGACGCACAGCATAATTGGCCGTCATCATTTTAGCGCACGGCATATTTCTCGTCCTAGCACTTAATTTCACCATTTTACTGACAACGATAAAAATAATTCAAAATATCAAGTAACAACTCAGGAATTTAGAAAAAGTCGCGTGTATTGGTTATTTTCAGCTTGTAAACCTGCACACCATAAATGACCATAATAATTTCGACGTACGACCTATTACTCTCGCTTGTACCGAATTTCACGATTGTACTGAAAACGACAACAGTAATCTCAGTATCAAATAACAACTCAGGAATTTAGAAGAAATTGGTTAATTGGTTATTTCTCACATTTTTTCCGCTCCATTAATATAATCTACACCTCGTTTCCCAACATCAAGTCTATGAAATCAAGTCTACCGAAGCAAAAAACAATGAGTATTTTTATGTGTGTTATTATCGATATCGCTCCACCTTTGATAATGGTGACTTACACGAAACGTACACATTCCGTTTCCTTTCTAAGGAAGAGGTAGTCGAAATTTAAGTTGTGAAACTTTTTAATAGTTTAAAAAACAAACTTTCGAGAAAGTTTCTTAAAATCGTAAACGTAATCTTTACGAGTCGGTCAAGCCATACCTTTTTATAGTACATTTCCAAGGTTTTCCAAAAGAAACTCTTTGAATGTCACATTTGAAATTGAATATTTCCTTGTGCACTGGAGTTATGGGTGCAGTGAATTATTTTATTATCCTCATGCTCACGTTTTAGATCGAGAAAATCGTAAATTTTTAAATTAGAGAAGAATATTTATCATCCATTAAGAAGGGTTGTGCTACTTCCCCCGTGATTTCAAAAGGTTTTAATGAATCGCTTCCTTTCATTTTTTTAATTGCTCCCAGCGTTCCGCCGCTTCTCTTTGGCTCGTGTCTTATTTTTACACCCATCCGATATCCTCCCTCCTGCTTACTCTCAAACACCCTCTCCCCTGAAATGGAAGGTGCATGCTCCTTATGATTGTATTGGGGAACTTGCATGGGTCTTCGATTGTTGAGGTTGTTTTACGCGGGGCATGGAATTGCACCGGTTAGAAATGCATTAATTTCTAAATTTGGCGTGGAATTGAGCGAATGCATGAACGAAATTAGAACAAGGGTTATTTTTTCACCTCACGTCCACGCATTCTCGCATGTGTTCTAGCAATTCACCGCTTTACGCGACGCAATTTTGACTGCGCCTTCCTACACACGTCAGATTGTGCATCTACATCTACACAATACCCCTCAAGCCGCCTAAAAGGCGTGTGGCAGGGGGTGTTAGGACACCAGCCATTTACACATAAAAAATGAAGTGCTCTAATGAAGTTGGGACTAGCGTTGGGACGAGTGTGAAATAGCACCTTTCTTCTACTTTCTCATTCGAAAATTTTCCCACAGTACGCTTTACGAATCCTAATTTCTTCAGGGCTAATTTGTGCAAGGATTGAGGGAAGGAAGAGAATATAAATTTTAGATTGAACGGAGTGGAGGAGGCCTTATTGTTTCAATTGAAGAGGAAAAGGAGGGTTCCAGAATGCTTCTTAAGTACAGAAAATGTTAGTGCAAGTACGTGCCCCGTGTAAAACGGCCTTACAAAAGCCAATTTGGACATGAAAAAAGGATGTGTTAGCTCGCAAAAATTACCTAAATATTCTCCATTTACCATCGAAACAAATTTAAAAAACTGACTGAAAAATCAAGTAAAATTTCTCTGAGCCAACCGCTGCGCAAGACACCCGAGCTTTGCCGAGATCAGTCGTCAGCCGTGCCAACACTGCCGTCCGAGTCGCTGTGAGCGCATGCTGTAAACATTGTTTTGGTGGAGGATTTTGTCGCCCTTCGTCACTTGTTCATGTACTGTTATTCTTGGGTAAGTTTTCCTATTGTTATTGTTCCACGATTATTACTTGGGATTCTAGATGAGATACGGAGGAGACAGAAGGTATGGATAGAGCGAGTACCTACTTAGCGGGGAGAGGGTGTTGAGAACAGTGTTAAACGAAGGAGAGGTAGGAAGAGTATGAAAATTTTAGATTGAACGAAAGGGAGTAGTCGTTATTGTTTCAATTGAAGAGGTAATTACGTGAAGGAAGAGAAGGCTGCCTGAATGCTTCATGAGTACTCCATGGAACCTATCTTAATCGTTTGAAGACTTTAATGGTAATAATTTTATCGGCTATATATCTCTTATTTTATCTTTTCTGTAGAATCTGGAAATATAGCTACGAATCGTCTTAAGGTGAGGTAATGCGTCTAGTTTTGGTAATGTATTAATCATTTAAAACTTATAAGTACATAAAGGAAGGGTTGGCTGCCAGAATGCTTCTTAACTACTTCATGGAAACCTACCTTAATCGCAGAGGCGTATTAAAAGCAATTAAGTCACACAATATTATAAGCAACTAAGTTGGCTCAACGTCAAATACCGTAGAGAATACCTTCTGGAATCCTTTTTATTTGCTCTATTTAAAAACAATTCACCGAGGTATCTGTATGATTTGTTCCTTACTTGTCCCTCTGTCTCTACAATTTACACTAGGTCTGATCCGAATATGTTGTATTTCCCTGGGAATTGCACTATTGTTTACAGTAAATCTTTAATCGTTACCGCTTCTCGGATTTTGAATGAGATACCAACTGATGTCTAAAATTGCATATCTGTCAAAACCTTTAAACTAAGACATTATGATTATTTACTATCTCGATAAAGGCAGAAGTTGCTCTTATTGTTTTCAAATTTTTGTTCTGGTGATTATGGTACATATTTTTATGCTGTAGCGTTTTTTTTGTTTAGTGAAGAATATGTGAATTTTTTTGTTTAAAATCCGGCTCGGAAAATAGCTCAATTTGACTTTTTTTATGCATTTGCTATGAATGGTTATGTCATGAAATGGAATATGATTGCAGTAATTGATATTGCATTTAATGTAATGTGCTAGCGAAATGTAATTTATTTATGTAATTTAATATTATTATTGTTCTTACGGAATTTTTCCTGAACAAAAAATATTTTTCTATCTGTATTAATCGGTTGAATACTTAAATAATCACCTCAATAGGCAATGAAATTAACTAAAATATGGTTTGTGGGCCCATTATTGCAGCCAAAGAAGCATTTATCTTTCAGTCCAAGTCAAACCTCACAGGCTCAATTTCATCCCCCTCCCCTCCTTACCCTCCCCCCTCGCCCTTTCCTTCTTACCCCTCCCCTGACGCTACAGAACGCCTTGAAGTCTTTCCGCGGAGTGTGATGGATATAACCGCTGCGGGTGACCTTGTGTTCGCCAACTCACGACTCATTGTCGGAATAGGAGAAACGTGCTTGTTCGCAGATGTGGGTGGCTGTATGTAAGTACGGCGTTGGCCCATTCTTCTAAACCTTTCGCCCAGGGGTTGTCGGGAGAGGGCCGCAAGATCATCTCTGATTTTTTTCACGCGCCATCAAATGAGGGCTTTTCTGCGTGCTGGGCTAATCTCATCTCGGTGCAAAACCTTCGAAAAGACGATGCGAGGACTGGTTTCGCTGTTAGTTTCAAAGTCTGTTTTGCAACGGGTCACGTCATAGCCCACCTCACACTGCAGTGGCTTTGCCAGGGGGAGGTTTGCGGGGTGCGGACCCCCGACCCCGAAATATAAAAACACAATCACTTTGCTTCATGAAAGAAGAATAAATATTGAAAAATCATGAAATTTTCCAAAGATTTTTTTTTGAAAATGAAGTTTTTTCTATTATTAAAAGTGTTAAAATTAGTTTAAAACCCTCTACTTTTAGTGCTGTGTTTTTTTTTTATTTTCCCCCTAATTTTGGACACCCCCAGTCCCGCCGAACGAAATTCCTAGTTACGTCACTGTCTCACTGCATCTATTTTCCTCACTCGGGAATATAATCGATTTGGAATTAGAGCTATTTGCTAAATGCCGTCTTATAATGCATTTCTGCAATTGTGCAATGCATGCAAAAATTTTAAATTCAAGTTAGGAAATTCTGCGAGATTATTCACTAGAATATTGTCACGTGCCGAATCTTCGAACTGGTCTCTAAGCTAACTTTCCCAATTCCTCAATCAACGTCTGAGTGTTTTTCTTTTACGAGTCCACCTCTGAAGGTATGAAAAGATCCCAACATCTGAGATAAAACTACGTTCCTATTTCGTGAGTCGTTTGGCACACGACAATATTAATACGAATTGTATGGAAACAGTTGTCATAACAATTACGTGTAAATCAATAAAAAAAGTCAAATAAACGGCCTTATCTGGTGGATAAATTCAAGGAAGTACTCGTTTTTAGACAAAAAATAGACAAGGCTTGTGTCAATGTGCCCCGCATTATTTACAGCGAAACAATTATTTTATTTATGGATCTAATCCTCTTTCTAGGTAAGCAAGGAGCGTGGTTGGCGTGATATGTAATACACTTTTCAATTTTTTTCTCGCAATTTTTCCGAAAACATCCCAGATAGACTGTAATCAATAGTCTATAATCAATAAAGCTCATCCGTTTAATGGAGAGCATCTGCTATACCAATTTATAAAATATTTAACTGAAATATCAAACCCATCAATGAAGTACTTCAGCTACGGGTATCATTTTTTTTCCAATTTTGTTATTAATATAAAAACTGTGCAATTGCGCCCACTTTTGACGATGGTGAAAGTGTGTCTTATCAACGTTGACTTCATATCAGGATTGAAATTATCGTTGAAATTATACTTAGGCTTATTGTTTTGGCTTCGTCGCTTCTTTTACGATTTTAGACCGTAGACTTAATCACGTATGCATATATCAGAGATTCCGGCGTAAATATCTAAGCAAGCGGTTGTTTGGCTTAACGTGGCTATGGAGTCACCCTGCTTGGAAAGCAGCGATTACGTTGCATCCAAGCGTCTTCGTTTCCAGGGTTATCGAGCATTATCATTGTTTATTTGTCGATGCTTCACGTGTGGTCTCCTTATCTCCTCGTTTTTATTAGGCCGTGGGTGTTGAGGCTGCGTTATCTGAAGTTCATGCCTCCTTCCAAATATCCCTACTTGCGCGTAGGTGGTTAAGAGGACACGTAACTTCAGCTTAACTGGCAGTATTTTGCCTTTTTACTCTAACTTATTTCCTCAAGTCACTTTTTTACGGTAAATCTAATTTGAAAAAATTCCTGACCTTTCACAGAAGTATAAACTTTAGATTTGAGGGGGAGGAAACGTTGACGAGGTTTTACTGAATATAACATGAACATTTTAAGATGGCATTCTAAGTTTTACATGAGTGTTACCTACCTAACATTAAGACGCATTGCTTCATCTTTTGACAACTCGTCGCCATATTCCCAGATTCAATAGAAATTATAAAATAAGAGTTACAACATCAGTTTATTATTATTCAAATATTATCACGCTTGAAGAAAAGGCTAGTGAAGAGTCTGATGTAGAGTGTAGCGCTTTACGGTATGGAAACATGGACATTAAGGAAGGAGGACGAAAGAAGATTGGAGGCATTCGAGATGTGGGTGTGGAGAAAAATGGAGATGGCGAAGTGGACGGGGAGGAGGACGAACGACGAAGTGCTGGATATGGTGGGTGAGGAGAGGTAGCTTCTAGATGAAATAGGCTGGAGATAGAAGGTAAGGTACTGAGCGGGGAGGGGATGTTGAAAACTGTGGTGGAGGGTAGGCAGAGGAAGGAGGAGAATAGGATTTTTAGATATATTAACAAGGAGTAGGCCTTAATATAAATTTAAGGGGGCACTACAAGAAGGAAGGGGAGGCTGCCAGAATACTTCTTGGAAACCCACCTTAATCGGTGGAATAATTTAATAATAATAATTACCACCATGGTATCTTCATAAAATTGCAAAGCTGATGGAAGATAGTTAATAATGTAGAACTCCTCCCAGTGGCCTGAAAGGTTCAAATCCATCGTCAGTGGTCAAAACCCCTTATGATTTTTCTTAAGTTATCTCTCCTTACCAAAGTGTGTGGTCTGTCTTAGGTCGCCACTGTCTCCCCCGCAAACAAACAGGGGACGGAACCGAGTGTTCCTACGTGGGTGGCAAATCTTTTCGGCCGAATCGGCACGACGCGCAGCGATAAAAATAAAAAAAAAAACGGAAGGAAAACAGGAGCGACGCGACGCGCCGAGCGCTTTACTCCTCGCCTCGCTCGCTCTCGCAAAGGTCTCGTGATTATTCAAACCTCCTCGGTAATCTCATCATGCTCGCGCTTTTATCTCTTGTCCACCAAGGACGTCTTCAGTTGGAGAACTCTTCTCCGTTGCCTTAACCAGTGGAACGCTTTAGGTACCATATTGTTCTCTCATTTGTCTACTAAAACTTGGCCAACCTCTCCCCCAATTAAATTTATAGTTTCTTGATAGATTTGGGTTACTTGTGGCACGCTTTTTCCTTAATATCCTACGACTGTTTGTCTGGAATAACATCAAATGTCGCGCCGAAGTCGCGTAAACGCCGTGCCGGTAAGCCATGTTTACCACAACCAGCCAGATTACATTACAATTTATTTTGCGCAGTTTTTTTGTGTTGTTTGGGGTAGTTTGGTGTTTGTGTTAGCAGGAACTTACAAACTAAAACAGTTGTTGATTAACAGAAAGTCCACAGAATGTAAAATATATTTTTTTCCGATGAATATCATTTCTTTCATCGATGGAATCTTATAGTTGATTAATAACCCACTTCCCATTATCGGATTGGCTCGGATTGGCCATTTTGCTTGCTTCTAATGATTATAATATACTCATGAATCAGGCCTTAAAAATCTGTTCCATCGTGCTCTAATCCATTGGCTAAATTTCCAGATGGAAAAAAGTTGTACATTTTATCTACAGATGACGTTAATTATAATTTCTTGGCAGAAATTTCTTCAACAAATATAGTTAAATCAACTGCATGGTTTACCAATTGAAAATAGAAAATAAATTAGATTTAAAAGATGCTTTTTCGAAAAAAGGATAAATTGTAAAGCAATAAATAAGTAATAAACTTATCATCACTCGAAAAAAAGTGAGTATTTTAATTTCGAAGTTCGAACAAGTAACGGTAACTTTAATGAAATGAATGCTCTCACGTAGTCATAGAACGACACTAATTCTTTAAAGCTATGTCGACATTTTCTCATATTATAGGGAGTTTCATTATACCGATGCCATTCAATGTTAAGTTTTTCACCACGTGATAGCCTACGTCTTACCAATCGCATTAAGCAAACTATGAGATGAAAATGATTTAATGTCTAGTCACAATATTTTTCTCGCTGTCCTGCAGTGTTATCAATTTTTTTGTGTCAACAGGGAGGCAGTGCATGCTCACAGGGCATTCCTCGGCAACATTACATTACGTAAAATGTGAAAATAATTACCTTTATGGAAAAATGTCTTGGGGTATACTCTGTTAAAATAAATCTTGCATCCTTCACATGGGTGACATTGTATTTCAATAAATTTATATCGGTGTAGTTTTCAACCTACTATTATGTATAGGGATCGTGTATGTGTGGTGGCTAGAGTGTTGGCTTCCCACCCCGTGGACTCGGGTTCAAATCCCGACGTTGGCAGATAATTTTCAGAGACTGCCCGATCCCTGCTTGAATGTTGTGTGGAGGGCTATTTAAGAAAACACTCCGTCCTTCGGATGGGACGTTAAGCCGTGGTCCCCTTGGCGCCTTTCGTCAAGAGCAGACTAATGCCGACGCCGGGTTTCTCTCCACCCTTCCTCCTATACCTTTCCCTCATGGCGCAAATGAACTCAGCTGTCGGTCGCCTCCCCAAAATACCATACTATACTATTATGTATAATGCGTTATTACCTCTACATCCGGGTTTCAAGGATTACTTGCCTGTAATAGTTTGCGAGTAGTTTAGAAACTCGATGGGTATATCCTCAAATGGTAAATGTGACATGCTGGATTGGTTTCAGCTGCTGGGAATGTCACCTCTCTAGTTTTATATCGCCGTTCAACTTTTGACCTTAATCTGAAGACAAACTCATAAACCTTTCCGAAGGGGCTATTAAAAGGATTTGACCTTTGGGTTAACTTGACAACGTATTACCAGCCTGTCTGCCTGCGCCGGGAATTAAATATTCCATCCTACAAACATCGCGACTGTCGACCTCAATATCCGATTACCTTGTTCAATTTGCAGTTATGGTGTGAAATATATAGTGATAGGATGAATAAATTTGTCTCCGTTCCTCAACCTAAGTTCTATGTGTTGCACAGGTCCCGTTTTATCGCGTGGAAGTATGAAGGAATACAAAACTCAATACAGTATTTGGCGTGATCCAAGAAACACTATTTGGAGGTTAAAATCTACATTGTGGGGAACATTCGTTTTTGGTGTAATGTTACATATTTCCGGAAAGAAGACTATAAATATTTGTCCTGATAATGGGGGCTTATTCTATCATTCCTGAACTCGTGTACGGTAATTTTGTTAACTGTCAGTTTCAGCTATCGATGTTTAGTCTCCTTTAATGGTATGAAATGTCCAATAAAAGGCTCAAGAGGAAATATATTGTTAGAACGTAGGTTTCCGCGGCGATGGTTTGATCCCTGCATTTCTTCAGGGTTTTCTTCCGCGTCAGCTTGTTTGTAGACAACAGTTTCGCTGGCTATCCTGCCAGCGTCTTCAGGTCGAAACTGTTGTCTACAAACAAGCTGACGCGGAAGAAAACCCTGGAGAAATGCAGAGATCAGGAAATATATTGTTGCTTGGCTCGCTGAATGTTGATTCTCATCTTTAGTACGTATTCAAAGAAGCATATCTGTGAACCGACTCTATTTGGGGAGATGGGGAGGGGGGGTTCTGTGCTCCCGAAAAGTCCTGTGGCCTTTTCTGCTCATCCCGCCAGTTCTTAGAATTTTTATTTGCCGTTTTTTTTTTTCGGTGGTATCTAAATTCGATACCTCCATTGCACAAGTTCTCAGCAATCGCCCACCGAATCAAATCCGCTCATAGAGTAGCCCTACAATACGAATCCGCTCAGCTAGCAGTAGCCGAAGCGCAAACGCTCACTTCCGAAGCTTGGAGAATTGGACGTGAGCGTTAATGGTCCGGCTGCTGCTGAGCGTTTTCGTATTGTTGGACTTCTAGATGGGCTTCTACAACTATATGAATATTGTATACTAGAAGGATGTCATCCTAGTGCACCGACACTGGGATCCAGGAATTCTGATTTGACATTAGATGAGTGAATATAAAAGCTATGTTAAAGCACAGCATTTTTAATGTGGTTGCATTACAGCTGGAATCCAGCGGATTTGATTCGAAGGGCGATTGTTGAGCGCTTGTGCAGTGGAGGTATCAAATTACTATAATCGGTTCTTAGGAATAGAGAACAGTACTTGGCTTCCAGGTATAAAATCGTTTCAGGCTTAATTTTGTGGAAAAATGCTATATCCATGATTAAAACACAAATGGTAATATCCACACTATTTTAATTCAACACTAAACCGACCAGGGTTTCGACACTTTGTGAAACCATGGTCGGTTAAGTGTTACATTAAAATAGTGTGGATATTACCATTTGTGTTTCAATCATTAATCTTAGCTTCCAGGCTTTCTGGCTGTTATTAGGTGTGGACTAATGGCTTTGACTTTGGTCCTATTAACAAGCTTCTACGCGATGTTAAAATTCCCTCACTACCATCGATTTTTGAACCCTCAAAGCGTAGAGGCAGTTGGAAATATTGCAATAGATTAGAAAATTTAGTGTTTCGACTATTTTTCCTAGAGTTTCAGACGATTTTAGAGGATATCTTGTATGGTGTTGGCCACGATATGGTGGAAGTTATTAATATTAGTAAAATAAGACATTGCAATATTTCCACTGAGTTTTATTATGACACTACGCGTTTCGTCGTTACAAACAACATTAAGTGTAACAAATCTTAAGGAGTTCCTCCTTGTTACGTGTTACACTTGATAATGTTGTTTGTAACGGCGAAACGCGTAGTGTCATATTAAAACTCAGTGGAAATATTGCAATGTCTTATTTTACTAATGATTTTAGAGGAGGTAGATTCTATGGCATTTTGCCGTATATCGTCTCGTTCACCCCAAACATTTGTATGAATCAGTCAGTCAGCGGTAGGAAGTGGGTTTTATGATATTTGGATTCTGTACAATGCACTGGTATGCACTCATGGTCAGCTGTTACCAACCACGCTGCGCCGCGCCCATCGCTTGACTTACTTCCCGGCATCTGATGCCGTCTCTTGCCGGTGAAGTTCACCCCGCGCCGCCGCTGCACCAAACTCAAATGTTTTGCTATTTACATCGGAGTTTTCAAATCATCTTTCTGTACACCCCACTATTGAATGACCTTTTCAGAATTTAACCTAACCAAATTTTCTTCTCCATCAGCAATACTTTTCTCGTGTGCCTCAATGCTATTCGAACCATTTTACTACAACTATCGTAACTTAAGTCGAGCTTCGATAATATTCAGACTTTTCTAATAGCAAATTTATTGATAGATCCGTAGCCTCGTACATCGTATATAAAAACAATTTTTTAATTGTGTTTTTGAAGCTTTAATTTGTAATCTGCAATTAATCGGGTACTCGAAACCTAATAGTTACCAATGCTGATTGTTATAGGAATGTTTTCGTGTCATTTCAGATTATTTGCATGTGTTTTTTTAGGCCATTGTGTGTATCTTCAGTAATTTTAGTTATTTATCTGGTATCTTTAAGTCTGAATCCCTTTCGTGTAGAATCTAGGGTAATTACATACAGTTATATGACGAAATTGAGGTTACGATCTTTTTATGGGATTCATTTGTTCTTTCAAATGCTCCATCTAACTTAAATTTCGTCAAAAATACTGGTAGACGTACAAATAGCTTCCGTCCAGTAAGTTTTTCTCGAGTTCCAGAATAGAAAACGTTTTCGTATTGAAGCGAAATTCTTTGCTGTTTCAAAATATTTTTTTATTACTTTGTCTTCATTTGCATTAAAATAACTGAGAAGTTCCCCCCCCATTAGACTCGAAGAATAGCTAAAAAAAAAAGTTTGCAATCGTCCTTTGTACTATCCTGTGAGCTGGTGATTCGTAATGGCGATTTTTTTTTTCGAAAAAAATGCGACGATATACGTTTAATATTTTGCTCTCTCGCCGTTAAATACTCTAGCTTCACTCTTCTTATGCAAAAATTTGAATTTCATAGCGGGGTACACAGCCAATATTTGCATTTACTATTTATTTCTTATTACTATTACAATTTGAATTAATTTTATCCAGCTAGATTAAGCTTCTAAAAAAATTGTTATTTGGATCACTCTCTCGACCCTTGATATGTTACAGTTCCTGGGATACGTTGTAATATTCAGATCGCTTATCTTCAATAAAATGAAGTATGAGATTGGAATGAAAACTTGTTTTCGTCTTTCTAAATCACTGAAACAACATACGTGAATAGTTATCCTTGTAAACAGCGGTGACTGGGGGAACATCAAAAGATTTTTTTCCGTTTTGAAATAATGTTGGAAAGGGGTGGAAGAAGTTACTGAAGAGAATGGTGAAACGAATGGGATTGAAGTCGCTGGGGTATGTCAGAAGAGTTGACTATGTCGGACAGAAAGATGGAAGGCTTAGAAATAATAATTGGAGTTTAAGGCCGAATATGGAGTGATGCATGCATACGCGCGTCAAGGAGATAATTGCGAGTGTGAATGCTTGACGGAGTTATGAGGTAATGGAAAGGATGAAGCCAAGAACTGGCCGGATGGATTTACTCACTGAAATGATATCACCCCTCTTGTTTGCTCTGAAGAATGTCGGGGAGTTTATCCACTACTTCTTGCTCTTAGGGCGTTCTTGCTGTATATATGTCCATGTGAAACTGAAGGAATTGCTTAAAGGACACCGCCTCAACATGAGATTTTACTTAATGCCGTTTTACACGGGGTACGGAATTGCGCAGGTTAGAACTGCATTAATTTCTAAAATGGCGGGTAAATACGTGAATGCACGAACGAAATTAGAACGGGAGCTATTTTGCAATCTCACGTCCACGCATTCTCTCATGTGTTCCAGCAATTCACCGCTTTACCCGATGCAAAATTGACTGCGCCTTCGTACACACGTAAGGTTGTGCAATTACGTGCCCCATGTAAAACGGCCTTTATGTACACCGAAGCTGAAATTCGCCGTGAAAAAGTCATTTGACCTAGCCGGAATGCGAACCCGGATCTCCCGGCTGCCTGTGAGGTATGCTATCATTTACACCACCAAGCCATTCTATACCTAGGCCAATCTCAGACTAGGTTGACCTAAATAAGGAGTTCACTTTGTGGAACAATAACTTATTCTACGCTGTCCATTGGCTAAGATTTTACATTTCATGATAATTCATATTATTAAAGTATTCTATCGATGAAGGTAGGTTTGAATGGATTATCTAATATAAGTATTCTGGCGTCTCCCATCCCTTCATAGATTTCCCCTCCCCTCTACGATTCATAATAAGACTTACTCTATTTATTTTTTTCTATTTTCATTTATATTCTATTTTTTATTCTTATTTCTATTATTTTAATTTTATCTATCTAGTAAAAATCCTACTCTCTTCCTTTCTCTCCCTCGTTTACCAACATTCTACCCTCCAACAATGTTTCCAACATTTCCTAAAAAGACAGAAACTTTTACTCTTAATAAACTTAAACTTAATTTCTTTTTTGAACCTTTTTGATGGCATTACCTCTGCAGAGATTATTATAATTAATTATTTATTCACCCACTAATATTAATTAGTGGGTGAATACTGGCTTCTCTCAATTTCCAATTATTTATTATTTCACCGGCCACATTTTGATATTTTTGGATTTTCTCTCTGTCCGTGAACTCAGCGTTGTTATTCTGTTGCACTGCTACATCAATTACATTTGCTTTTTGTTCTGAACATGATCTGTTGATGCGGATCAATAATTTATAAGGTCTTCTGTAATCTATGGTTTTGTCTGTAAGAATCGGTCGGTCCCTGTATAAAATGTGTTGACCTGTTTCTTGTACTGCGTGTGGTTGTTATTTGTAATACGGTTAGGTATTTTTTTTAAGTCCATAAGCAGTTGCCAGGTTCTGGTGAATAATTTTTGCCGACTGGTTGTGTCTTTTTTGATAGTCGCTACTAGAAAGATCTGAGCAGCTTGAAGTTACATGTTCGATGGAATCACCGGATTTCCCGCATTTTGTACATTTGACAGCAATTTCTAGTTTGAAAATGTTTTTTTATTATTGTGAGTTCGCATAACTCCAGCTGTTATTATTACTGTCAATATTATTGTTGTCATTATTATAATTATTATTGCCAACTTTATTATTTACTTCCGTTTTTTACGTAAAGAGCACGGGTTCTCACCAAGGTAACTCTCTACTATTCTATTGCGTTGAGACATTTTTGTACTTTCATTTCCATTTATTACTAATTACATTAAAATTTACTTATTATTAATTATTTCTATTATCAGTATTGTAATTACATCGTCTTTTTTAATTAAATTTTCTTTTCATTGAGTTATGATAGTGTATAGAGCACGCGTTCTCACCAAGATAACTCTTCACTGTTCTATTGCGTTGAAATATTTTCTCGTGATAAGGCAATTTGAAATTATTACAGTCTTTAGCAATTTGATTTTGATGAATGTATTTGGATGAAGTTGTAATTGTTATTACTGTCATTATTATTATTTTTGAAGAAGGATTTGGTGCTTTCCCGGCGAATGCTGTTGATTAAATCTTCACGGGAAGTCAGCCGGGTAAGGATGGACATTACTGCATACGTTTCAATGGCCTTCTCTGCCATCGTCTTCAGGGTGAATGATGGACCTGGTTATTGCCGGGCTTATATACACCGCTGGGGAGGTCAAGTCAGGTCAGAAAAGGCCATTGAAATGTTGGCAGCAATGTTCATCCTTACCCGACTGATTTCCCGTGAAGATTTTATCAACAATTATTATTGTTGTTACTATTATTATAATATTATTATTATTGTCATTATTATTATTTTTTTAACTGATTAAACTCACCCTAACTGTCATCATGAAACTAACCTCTACGGAACGGACTGGGGCATCCTATAAGAAGCTATCATAATTCACAGTGTCCGGAGATATCTGGTGGAAATTTTTTATACCCATGGTAATAAAATAAAATGGCATGTTGATGGAAAGGTAAGGAAAGATGGGGGAGAGAAACCCGGCGCGCCGTTTTGTTGAACAAGGCGGTATATTTTTTTTTCGCAGTAATGTTAAAAACATAAATTTTTTCATAAAATGTAAACTATTTTAAAAATTCGTAGAATATAGGATTTTAATTTTTTTAATATAAACAATAAAAAGTGTCAATAGAATAAAAAATTTCACGACGACAGATTTTAAAAAATGCACACTTTTACTATGGGTTGCTTTAAATTTAGGCATCTTTTAGCAATTCAATTTTGGGTCGGTGCTTTGTAAATAAAATTTCAAAATTATTCTCATGGCTATAAGAAACTTCCTAGATTTTAGGAATTCGCTAATTTTGAGTCACCTCCCTTACTCTGCAAACAACCCGTTTTCCCCGCGAGCACTACCAACAATCACGGGAGAACCCAACAACCTCCGAAGTCGACATCGCGACGCGACGGGCCGACGGAGAACCGTTAGCCGCCCTGAATTCTCCTCGCTTACTACGCGGGCATTCGAAAGGGCTAACAAAATAAACAAATAAAAAAAAGGAAATCAGGACCCGTTGGTTCTTTTTCGGTAGGGCCACTTTTTCGTCCGGATGTCCTCATTTAATGAGTGGAAAGCTGCATTGCAGTGAAACCAGTGGCGATAAAGATATGTTCACAGTCGACAACATTTTGAAAAATCTGGCAGACTATTTTAAAAAATTGACTCCGAGAAATTAATGCACAGAATTTCCTCTAAAAGATAATTTACTAAAGGTCTTAGATAATTTAAGGGTGATGAACAAAAATAATAGTTAAAATTTCGCGGTGAATATTAATTGAGAGCCTGGACTAAATAGCTCTACCCTAGTGGATACAAAAAAGGGGGGAATGTTTACGAAAATATCGGTACAAGTAATATATTTTTCAATAAAACAATGAAATCAACTTTTTCATTTGTTTCTTTTTACGAAGATTTTGGTAGTTTCAATCGCTGCGACATTGTGTAGCGATGGCCGAACTCGATAATCATGGAAGAAATTTTGGCATCAAGGCCAATTTCAGAGGTTCATTACCTGTAAATGAAATTTACTTGAATTCCATAAGATAAGCATTGTACGCTTGGATATTTCCTCAACCCTTCATGCGTGCATTGATTTTATTTAGGTGCCGAAGTAAAAACCAATTTGTGCATCCCTTGTAACATGAGCACAAAAAATGACTTATAGTTTACAATTTTCGATTATATGTGAGTCAGATTAGTGGATTACGAAAGTGTCATAAATAGATATTTATTGCCTTATTAGTTGAGCCACAAAAAGAAAACCTAGCAGAAGCATATGGGAACTTATTCGTAAATATGACTCTACTTGGAGCCAAACGATTTTTTAATTCGATTTACTTAAAGCTACCCCTATCCAATTAGCAAGTCGTAACTTTTTTATGCCTCATCATTGAGGCCATGGTTATTCGACTACAGCCAAGTTTGAAGGTGGCATTTTATTTGCTTGAAATTGTTCCTCCTTAATCGCGGTAAATTTGACACCAAAATTGGACGGACGCCAGGAAAATTTCACTCAAGGTTAAAAAGTGTTAGCTATATCATAGCCTCCACCCGCGTAAGATATCTCAGGACTGATTTTGTGCCGAGCATTTTCATTTAGTGTATAGACGTTACCCCTGAAGGCTAGATGACATTATCCTTGGCGTTTTTAAATCCTTGACGGTTGTAAATTCTAGTATGCATGCAAGCGAGTCCAATGTAGGCGGTAGTCAAATAAGTTGTTGAAGATTGTCACATCTGTCGGTCGTACAAAATGTACCCTCGAAATTTACAATTTGGTTCTGCGATGATAATTAAAGAGTGTGCTTTGAACTAGCAATACGTTAGGAAAAAAATATTATGAAAAAATGCTTATTTTACCTGTGAAACGCATCTGTGTTCCTGAAGGATATTCAAGATAAAATATAAGTATTGGTTACAACGCCAGGTAAGCACTGTTGACTAATTTTTGTGTAAAGAAGGGTAAGGTATGAGGCAAATTGCGGTACTTCATTTACGTAAACATTTTACTGAAATTTCAAACGCCGTATGCTTTTCGAACTTTCTCCCGAGCAATTTTTCCACGGACGCCAGCATGAAGCGAGTTGAAGAGGGCCGTGCGTAAAAGGTGCAGGGAATCCAAGTGTAGCGCGTTGACTTTCTGAGAAACAGGATTTTCAAAGAGCTCATATATAAAATTCGGTGGTATAATTTTCCGAGGATGTTAGACACGCGGACTATAGAGTTGCCGGGGATAAAATACGCAAAGTTTGTGCGACGCAAATGCGATGTCTTGCACGGGATAGCACGGAGTGGAATGAAACAAAGTTGCGTAAAATATGGGCATTAAAAATTCCTTCCAGAGTTCTACTACTGGGAGATCATTTCTTACGGAATATTTTCTCAAATGTAGGTATATTCACCCAAGCGGGAATACATTCTGACTGCATACATGTTTTATTTTAACTACAGGCATACCCCGAGTTACGTATGTCTCGACTTACGTAAATCCGTACTTACGTAAGCGATAACCGTATTTCAAATGATTACGTTAATTTTCGAATGCGAGCGCGAAGAAGTAGATATTCGCTCGTACAACCTATGGTAGAAAAAATATCGAATAGTTATAGAGTTTTTTACGTGCTAAAAATAACAAAGTGACCCATTTTTGTCATTCCTCGAAGGAAAATTCATTAATTTCTGTAGAAAAATCGCTTATAAATCCCAAGTCAGCAATCAACGTGAAAATTTGCAGTTCTAGCGATGGATGTGGTGGCGTATGTGGTTGCGCTCATTCCTGTACGATACAACTTGTTATACAGCAATTTCTGAAGCGCCAACGCAAAGGTTCGACTTACGTAAATTTCGACTTACGTATAGTCTGCCGGAACGCATCTCTTACGTAACTCGGCACGGAAAGAAATTTATTTGTTCTTCGTACAAATGCGTGATTGCTGCCTCAATATTTGTTGTGGAGACAAATCCATCATTAAATATAGAAGAAACTTTAGTTTCACAGAAAAAACTCGTCTGCAACGGTTGCAAATGCTATTTGTAACCTTGAATTTGTAACTCTTAGAAATGCGTTTGTAAGGCAAGCAAATAGATTTGCGGTAATCGACAAGGGGAAGTGCATTTCTACCCTTTTCCATAAATGTAGCCTTTTTTCATAACTGCGAATTTATCTCTCAGTGAGATGCGTATTTTTATGTGTAAGTGGTCCGTCTGCAAAATCATCGTAGTCATCTATTAGCAAACCATGATGCCTTGCGCCCGCGATTCCGGTGATTAACGGAAGTGCTCTGGAGAGGAACTGGTCTTTCCCGTTGCAGAAGCCTTCGCCTCACGTGTTCGCCGAGTAGAGCTGCAAGAATCTTCAAAAATCATTGCCTACGGTAAGTATTTGTTCTATATTTTTATATTTCCTTAAATATTATCTTCCGTTTGGTGAGCCAGTAAAAAAAGAAGGAAGCACCTAAATCAGTTTTCGTAGATTCACCATAGATTTCAACTTCCACCATAAATGCTTTTGGCTATACTTTTCATTACTTCGAAATATCGTGGTGTATTTAAGATTAGAACATTTTTTTGCATTTTATTTTCATCTGCAGTACACCGTAGGATAGAAAAATAAGAATACTTTATTTAATAACAATTTTTGGATCGCTAAAGCCAACGTGTTCGTACAAAAGTGTTTAGTGTGACGATATACAATTAATAGCATCATTGAAATTGTGTTTATTTCAAGCATCCGGAGTTTTAATTATGAGTCTTGAGGAGAAGCTAAGGAGATGGGGGCTTAGCGAGGAAGCCGTAAAGACTTTTCAAGGTAACAAAGTAATTAAATTTGTTGTATTATTAGGTTTCCTCAGTGCGTGCTTTAATATTAGTATTCAATTGTACTTTTCGAGGCTTGTTTGGAATTGTAATATTGGCAGTAAACGTCATTCTCTTAATCAGAAGTTATCTTCAGCCTTGTTTTAGTTCACTTAAAAACTCGTGAAAAAATACCAGTGTGTGAAGATGAGTGCGGGCCGCCATTTATATCGTGTAAGCTAATGGAATTTTGTCATGGGTTTATTTAGAGCAGTGCATTACCGAGGACTTACTCGAGTTCATAGACGAACGGACTTTGGAGCTCTTGATGCCTTTAGTTGGGGATAGGCTCAGGTTCCGAATGAAAATGAGGAGCGAGGGAAAGAAAGAAACGGTTTGTATTTTGGTACTCTTCAAACTTGGAATTTGATTCTGTTTTATAGTAAATCAGCCTAAAATTGCCAATTTCAACGCTTATATGCTTGCTTTCAGGAGAGTACTGCGCTAATATCAGAGATAATCGACCCTTTTCCTGAGAGTACCCCACAGATATCAGACCCTATAAGTACAAACATTGTAGAAGGCACCTCAAACGATGTGTCAAACCAAATTCCTGACAACGGCCAAATTTCATGTAGTGGTAAAGTTATCAAATGAATAATTTTTTTTAGCTTGTAGTGAATTTCAATATTCCTTTAATGACTATGACTTTCAGTTGAATTATTTTAACGCATTTTGCCAGTGATTGCAACCAATACGCTAAAATTATATATCCATAAACATCATTGTAATATTATTATTCAGTAAATGGCAACTTCTGTACATGAATGCTCATCTGCTAAGTATAGATATCAAATTCCATCTTATAAACATTTGCAAAATAGATCCCATTGTGTTTCAGATGTCCTGTAGATATGATTTAATCCATTTGTGTCACCCATTTGAATGTTTACAATTACATTTTGAAGTTCATGGTATGTTTCAAAACCGTTTTGTCATGAATTGCTAGAAATGACTTCGAATTTTTCTCTACAGAACCTAGGGCAGAGATTATTGTGATTGGCAGAGATTTTTCTAAACCTGTTGAGGTGTCTGTGCACAACAAATTATATTTTGAGGAAGAATTGGTGAGTTTCACAAACCATTGTGCAGTGGCTAGATTTTTGATAGTTATTACATTATTTAATGCAAATCGTATTTACTATAATTGGCAAGGTAATAGTTTTATTTGGTTATACAAGTTTGTATCACTTTCCATAGGACCTTGAAAAAGTTCTGCTTTCTACCAGTGAGGGCAAAATTGTCCTAGGGACATACAAGAGTCTGGGACACCTAGACAAAAGGGCAAGAGATCTGTTGGCTGGGCGTATCATTGCTCATGAGCTCAGAGATGATCTTGATAGAAGGTACTCCCCAATTTAGGTTTTATTTTTATGCACCCTAAACCCTTCACAGGTTTTTAAAGTCTTCAATGTTAATGGTGTGTACGGTTTGAAGCTGATTAAATTCTATGAATAGTATTGCCTTAAAATCATGCCAATTCTTGACTGTTAGTAAGTTGGGGATTTGCGCTTGTGTGTTATTAGTGTACCTTTGGTTACTTTACAGACTCTCGGCTGATAGACTGACCTATTTGGCAAATAGGATAGTGGAACTGTTCCCCACTGAAAGCAAGGTGAGTACAACCTGGTGATCTGCAGAGCTACCTGGACAAGACATGTAACCTAATTAATTAATTTGAAGTTATTGCAGTCAAGCCTCTTTTCAATATGGATGGCAAGGATTTCAGAGTAACAAGTCTACTTGGTTACATTCCTTAAATGTTGTGCTTTGCTTTCAAAAGAGAGTTAATGTCTATCTTGTGATTTTGCACTCAAACCATTCCACAGATTAATTATTTTAAATGTTTCATTTCCTTGTAGCTTTATGAAACTAAACAATATATATGTACATATTCATTAGTTTTTTGTAAACATATATGTACATATATAGAAACTTATGGTGGTTATACAATCAATTACAGTCAACCCCTATAACTGATAAGCCATTATAAAGTGAAAATATATAAGTCTATGTTGTTACCCCATTGAATTCTTCAGATTGTCTATCTCCCCTCTTGGTATTCAATATTTGTCTCATGACTCTCCTCCATTTCCTACCAAATATTTTCACTCTCAAGAATATAATTATTTTATATTAATATAATTATTATTATAACTTTGCCATCTTCAGCCCTTGCTTATGCAAAGATTTTCTTTAATATTTCCCATTTTCCTTCTATTAGTGCTCTTTAACATCTCCATTGTCTTTGTAAGGGGTTATTTCCTTGAAGCTGTTCCTCTCAGCATGGTGTTGTCATTTCAGTGAGATAGTAATTCGAAGAATTTTTTAATGCTACTGTAAAATTACTTAAGGAATGAAAAACATTTTCAGGGTTGCTGGATATCGATCGACTCAAGAGGAGTGTGCGAGACTGGTAAAGGGAAATTATACTCTAAATGGTATAATACCCGCCGCTGCCATTCTAAGCTTGGCCTTATACCAGGGCGGAAAAGGGGTGAAAAAAGAGCACATGAAAGTTTCAGTCAAGGTAATGAAGGTAATGTTTTATATCTTAGTGTTAGGAATAACTTGTCATTTTGAAGGGTAATTTAAAAAATCTAAATGTTAGTAATAGCTGTTAGAGTTATTTTAAATTTCCTTTACTTAGTAACTTAGATAAAATAGCCATTATACATACATAATATATTATTAGCATTTACAAATCTCAGTTCAGGGCAAGGAGCACATCATTTAAACTGACAGATGAATGAGGGTGTGGAGAGGTATATTAATAAATTGTGCCAGTTGGAGAGTTATGCAGTGATTGATTGCTTTTAATTCAAGTACTCCAATTTTTAACAATTGTCAACCAATACTTGGACCCACACCAAGGCTCCATTATCGTTACTTTAATTTTTAAATAATATTTTGAGGCAGTCATCGTACAGTGTACAGAAATATATTTTCCATGTACTAATAGTTTCATTCCTTTACAGAATCTGAGGTGGATGATAGCCAAGATGATGATGACTCCCTCCAATGGCTGAAAAATAATGCTGAGCCCTGGGTTAAAGTTCAGGAATATTGGGAAAAAACCCATCAAATTAGACGTCGCTGCCTCCAAAGAGATGGGAAATCAGTCCATGAGTATATGAAAGGGTATCCTGCGTTACGCTTAGATAGAGGCTATATGCTGGTAAGTAATCCATATATTTCATCAAATTTTTGAGCTAAACTTTTATTTTATGAATGGTGTAGTTGGTGAGTTATTGATTTGCTATCAAAACTATTGCAGTTGGAGATTGACTTCACCTCCAAATTCCCAAATAGCTCCATGAGCTTATATGCTCTATGGCCAAGGCTTAGTAATTTTGTCCTGGAAAGGGTCTGCCTTAAAGGAGAGTTGAGGAAGGCACTTGATGAAGCAATTTCACCTGGTGAGTAGCAGAAAAGTATTAATTGTAAATTAGCACCTGACTTGCATAACACTAGGACAGATTATGTTTTATTCTATTTTCATGTAGAAGAATCTTCTTCATTTTCAGATGAAAGAACAGCTCTAGCTCTCTTGCATATGAGCAAGATTTTTCCCACTGTAAATGCCCGGAAGCAAACTAAATCAGTGCGAGAGTGGAGGCCATCAAAGCTCGAGGCTCAGGAAGCTTTTGTTTTACACGTAAAAGTAAGGAATCAATATTCACACTATATTCACCGAATAAATCTTATATTTCAATTTTTTATCTAATTGGTTGATGACATTTATTATGATAATACAGTTCAGATAGTAACTTTTAACAGAAATCTTACAAATTTTCTCAACCCTCAGGTTATTGGGGACCTGGAAACACAGCTTGAGCTGAGAAAGGATCGCCTACTGAATTTTGGCTGCCAGCTTCAACCTCTAGCAGCTGTGGTGGGACCATCGTGGAGAGAGATACACCAGGCATTCTCCATCATTGGCCCCAAATACTTCGAGGTGGAAACTCCACTAAAGGCAGTGGATATCACATTCAAGGCATTTCATGCCTTGAATGCTCAGTACCCTCCTGAAGCCAGCCAAATTTGGCAGTTCATTCAAAGGGCAGTGTACGATATACCTCGTGATCGGAAATTTGAGCCTCACTTCAGCTTTGTAGAGACTCTGCTGCAAGATTTTAGTGCAGCAAGGGATTAAATTCCCTAATTATATTTATTTGTGTACATATTTTTCATTAAGATTTTATTTTCTGCTAGTGACTAGGTCTTTTTCTCTAATTCATAATGCCTGTATGTGATAAGTGTGGGGCAGAAATATCCACTATTCGTGGTCTGTTTGCTCACTATACGTTTGCTCATCCCATTGCTGACCATTATAGATGTGCAGAGAATGGCTGTTTTAGAGTATTCCACTCCCGAAACTCCTTTCGGAAACATCTACAAAAGGTACATAAATTTCTTCTTGAGCCAACAGAAATAGGTGACCAAATTCATAATGGACTTGTTGTAGACCAGGATGATGGTGATTATGAAGACATGCCAAATCTCAGCAATAATGCCTCTCATGATACTGCTCCTCAAACTAAAACCTTTTCTCAGGATTTCATAAATTCTCTCTTTTTTTGTGCTGATTCATTTGTATCCAAACTGTACAGTAATCCTTGCTTACCAAGGAATCACATCCAAACTATAATCGAGGATGTGGAAACCTTTCTTGGTGTGGGTTTCTTGGAGCTTTTAAGAACTAAAGTGACTAATTCATTAAGGCTATCTAACTGCGATGAGGGAGAAACAGAAGAAGTGCTGAAAATGTTTCAAGCTTTGGAATCTCCATTTAAACATTTGAGTACAGAACATCACCGCCTCAAGCACTTTAAAAACACTGGTAATTATATTCCACCAGAATCATATTTAATAGGCCACACTTTCTGCAGTAAAGCCTCAAAGACTGGAGGTAGAGGTGAAAATGTGGAGGTTACTGGTCAGTTTGTTCCCCTGAGAAAGACTCTAAAAAAGTTTTTTGAATTGCCAAATGCACTCAATGATACCCTAAAGTATATGAAATCCTTAAAATCAGATTCCTCATCACTGCAGAATTTTATTCAGGGCAAACTTTGGGCTAAAAAAATAGTGCAGTATGCTGAAAATGATATTGTTATTCCCCTGTTTATATACTTTGATGATTTTGAGGTTAACAACCCATTAGGACCTCATTCAGGCAAGTTGGGTGCTGTATATGCTACTATTCCATGTTTGCCACAAGAATGCCAGTCCCTATTAAGAAATCACTTTTTGGTTCTACTCTTTGACAGTTGGAGTAGGTCTCATTATGGTAACAAGCAGGCATTTCAACCTCTACTTGATGAGTTACTTTATTTAGAGACTAATGGAATTGAAATATGTAATGTTGATGAGTTTAAGCATGTGTACTTTGTTCTGGGATTAGTATTGGGTGATAATTTAGGGCTAAATTCAGTTCTTGGGATGGTTGAATCGTTCAATGCTAATTATTTTTGTCGTCTTTGTAAGTTGAGTAAGTCTCAAAGTGAAAAGCAGACTACTGACCTTCCGCATATGCTCAGAAGCCAAAAAGAGTATGATGATGATGTTAAGCTGAATGATTGTAGTAAGACTGGAGTGAAAGAGGATTGTGTTTGGCATTATGTGCAATCATTTCACATCACATCAAATTTCTTTGTTGATGAAATGCATGATATGCGTGAGGGAATTTGCTCTTATGATATGATTCATATATTGCGTGGAATAGTTGATGGACCAAGTAAAGATCTTGATTTAGAAACTCTCAATATACGGCTGAAACTATTTGATTATGGACCGATAGACAGCTCAAATAAACCACCCCTCATTTCTCGTCACCCTTTGAAAAAGGGAAACAAGTTAGCAATGACATCCTCAGAAATGCTTTGTTTTGTGAGATTGCTTGGGGTTATTATTGGGGATTTAGTGTCGGAAAATAACCCTTATTGGGAGTTATATGTAGTCCTCAGGCAAATCATTGAAATTTTGGTTGCTAAGAGAGTTCCAAAAGATATTGTTGGTTTGCTAAGGGTTTTAATTGAGGAACATCATGCTCTGTATTTAAAGTTGACAGGAGACACACTAAAACCGAAGCACCACCTTCTTACGCATTACCCTCTCATTTTCGAAGAAAGTGGACCTGTTGGCAATTTATCATGCATTCGTTTTGAAGCTAAACACCGGGACTCAACTAGAGCTGCTTCTGTTAATATGTCCCGGAGGAATATTAGCCATACCTTGGCTGTCAAGCACCAGTTGAGTATGTGCTATAGACTTGCAGCCAATGAAGGCATATTACCAAAACCGCTTCATGGTCCCGGCGATATGCTAGAAGTAAACGGTCTTGTTGAATGGTATCATACACTCCCAGCAAGTCTAAGAGACAGAAAGGTGCTAAGTCCAAGTTGGATTGAGTATAAGGGTACTAAATATAAACCAGGTATGGTTCTTGTCACTGGTGCTAAAGATTTGTGTCCAACATTTGCAGAGATTAGGTTCATCTTAATAGATGACATGCCAATTTTCATTTGTGTAGAGCTAAAGAACTTAGGCTTGAATGAGCATGTTCTAGGGTATGAGGTGATTCACTCTAGTGAGTGGGTTTGCATTGGCATGAATCAGCTATTGGACCCTCTACCACTCTATGCATTCACTATGGCAAATGGGGAAAAATATGTAGTGCTGAGATATGCCATATAAATGTAAATATATGTATATGTATCCTTTTCAATGCAATTTAACTGTAAATATGATGCATTTGTGACTAGCATGGAGATACCACTCTTAAGGATTGTATCTACTATTGTAATGTACTTGTTTTGCTTGTCAATTATGCTTTTCTCAGTTACGGATGTAACTAGTTACTATTTCGCACATGTATTTCCTTATGTTTGATGCCATTAAATGTTTGATTCTCAGACCAAACGACCTTGTTGTTATTTTGATCTTAAACCCCATTACGTGTCCAGTCTACATTTTGTCATCAGCACCGATAATTTGCTAAAATAAGGCATGCCAACGCTACAATTACTTCCGCCGGCCCAGCAAACCGCTAGGTTGGACTAACAACTGAACGCCGAAATAGCAGATGCCTCGGCTACCTCAGCTAGTCTGACGTCTGGCGGAGCAAATCGCATTTGTACACGGAGAAAATGCAGTCGAGCGGCCAGCAAATGACTTTTGCTTGCTTGGCGGAGCAGAGGCAACAAACGCCATTTGCTCAGGCTGCCGTGAGTTTTGCTGTCACTATGCTGACAAACGAATTTTGCTGCAACAGCATAGGGAAGGTAACACATACAAAGTTTTTTTCTCCGTGGGGGGATGCCTGTATAGCATTAAATGTTACGGTATTGCTAAAGAAATAACGGCGCCGCACTTAGGGACTATAGAATGATAAACTTTAAATTCGTAGAAAAATTCAAACAAATATACCTACTAATAATATTCATCTACATCTACATACTACCCTGTACAAAGCCTCAATAGGCGTGTGGCGGGTGTTGTTAGGACGTCAGCTGTTAACAAATAAAAGTAAGTGCCCTAACGAAATTCCACAGAGCATTTGTTGAAGTCCTTTGTTGTTCTGGAGAGAAACGAACTACCATAACTCTCTGCTAGACAAAAAATGTTTTTCTATCAATTTATCGTTTCTGTCAGACTTGGAAATATAGTGGGGTTGAAATATGACGTTTTCCGTGTCGCTCTCAAAGATATCCAATCTCAATCGCTCTATCAATCTTAGTCTTGCGCGTAGCCTCTGATTTAATATTAAATATTGTGAACTTTCGATTGCCAAGAGCGCGCTGACTTGCCGCCTACACTGGAAAGTAGTCCACGCCTCGTCGCCAACGCTTAAAGTCTGCTAAAACCTTTACTACATGAATCTCTAATAATATGCATATGATGCATAATCGATATTTCACCTCAGTTGTCCACTTTTTAATTCTTGGAAATCAATTTTTTATTGCAGTGAGTATAACTCGCGTAGTTGAGACCATGAGAGAGGTCGCCGAAGCACTACGCAGAAATACGCCAGAGTCATTGAATTATACAATATACATGTCCGTTATAGACATTGATAATGTAACAACCTCCATAATATCGATAACGGGAGATTAATTTCCCATGCTTTAATAGGAAAATCACATCTCTGCTCAGGCTAGGAAAGTCATTTATCAGCGGTACTCCTGGCATTCCAGGAACTTAACTCCAAAAATAATTATTCAATAAAATATTGAAAATATTCGCTTTTATTAGTAGGAAGTTAAGAGGAACTTTATGTTGTCATAATTTACCAAACTGGATAGAATAATAGGGAAAATTTCCATGCATATATGTCACACTGAAGGCCAATCTCAAAGGCTTCGGCTACTTAATATCATCCTCAATGCTTGATATTATCGATTTTTATGACAACTTAACTACCCAGAGTTTAGTCCCATCCAAACTTGCAATATTCCGTATCAAGTCAAACTTTTCAAATGGAATACCGCTGAGAAATAGTTCTTTGTCAAAATCTATCCATCCAGCCAGGAAAATTCCCAGACTTTATATAGTAATAATGCGTTTCCAGGGTTCTCCGTTTCTAAAAATATCGAGGAGGATGATACAGTGGTTACCGTGCGCAAGAAAGATCAAGTTGGCTGCGAGGTTACCAATCGCAGAGGCCAACAATGATACCTCCACTTCGGTGTAATCATGGGCGATGGGAAAAGTTAGGTAGCGAATGAAGTACTTCTGATAAGAATTTTTTTAAAGCCCGATTCTTGTAATTCTTCCTGAGTGCCTAATAAAGTTAATTAAACTATAATTTCAATCGAAATGAACAAAATCTAAACAAATAATGTCATCGGAATTTGCCAATCATAATTTGCCTTACACGCTCATTAATCGATCTCATATTTTGACATTTAATTTTTGGCCGATGTTCGGTAGCCGATTTTTGATAATAGATAATTTTTTTATACCTCAAAATTTTGGTTGCACAAAATAGAAACAGCAAAGCAGAGGGAACTTTAGGTGGTCTCCAAGGTCACAGGACCATAATTGAGCCAACAGATAATTACAACAATTTATGGTGTTACAAAAAACGCGATGACTGTTATATGAGAGTTTGTTACAGTGAATTACCATTTAAAAAATGCTCAAGTTTAATTTTCAATGATTCCCTTTCCCCTAAATTCACATTTACTCCCAGAGTACCTATAACGATTAACAATTTAACGACGGGTATTTTGGTCTAACCGTGACCGCGGCATAGTTAAACTCTGAAAGAAAACGTTCGAGGCCGTAGCGAGAAGTTGTATCGTTGAATGCTCCGTCGTGGCGAGTTCGGCCTTGAGTGAGTTGACCAGCGATGCTCGAAGCCTTTGCCCTCCTCCCTCGAACGTTTTTCTTGATAGGTAATGTAGAGATTTCAGTGAAACTTCGATCGCGTGTGTTCATTTTGTGATATCCCAGGAAATTTTATGCTTCACTCTGTGGTGTATTGTCTGATATGCTGCGCATTGTGATATACACTTGCCAACGTATTGTGTATCGCATTCGTTTTTCTCTTTGCGCCAATAAACGCGTCGGGACGGTTCCCAAGCACTCACGCCTGAGCCTTCATGTTGTGTAGTCATTACATGCCCGTAATTAAATGCATGTATTATGCCGTATTATGAACCATGAAATCTATTTCACTCAAAATTTATTATGAAAGCACACATCTCCCTCTGTAAGACACGTGTTAAACGTTAATAAAATATGATAACGAAAGATGTCAGTAATAATCGTATTCCCACACTTATTAAATATAACCAAGAAAATACTTTTTTTTAAATCTCTTTTGCTGAAATCACGAGCCAAAAGTAAGTCAAATCATTTTTCCACAGTACAGATATTGTAATTTATGATGAAATTCTATCTGGATTCTACTGCTACGAGTCCAAAATATTTACATATCTGACCTTCCATGTAGCATGGCCCGGGTATTTTATAGACTTAGTTATTAATATGAGCTCTCATAGACAAGCAATTACAGTTTTAAAACCTCTGGACCGTAAGAGAGATTGATGAATCCATCCACTTATGTGTGCGGATCTGATTCCGTCCAATTGGGAGATGATAAAGGCATGACGTCACTACGGAATCATTTGCCTCATACCCTCTGGGAATACGATGCAGAGAAAAAAATTTTCAATGGCTGGGGGTTTGATTCACTCATGCTTTAAATGATTAGGATAAAAATAGCCTCTATTACTAGCAAATGTCGTATATGATTGACTAATACCACGTTTCACTCACCAGCCAGGTTTTCCCGAGTCATGATTACATCCGAATATAATGTCTGCCTAACTTTTAAGTGAATAAAAGTGGAACAATAAAGTTAAATTTGACTGTTCGCATATTAATTGTAAGTACGTGAAGTATGGGTCGTATTAAACCTCGATGGCATAAGTGTAGGTTTCTTAATTTTAAGCCTTTTTATAGAATATTTACTACTATTTTTCTGAGGGGAGAATTCCATTCTGTCACAATTTAAAATGATTTTTACCGCCCACCTTTCTTAAGTGGTTGACCTCATTAAAATCTCGTTCATTGCAGGTAAATAATCTTTATTCTTACCCGATATTTAGACTATTTGGTATTTAAGACGCTTTCATATGCCCATTCGATTATTTTTTTTATTTCCAGCCTTTAAATTATTTATATCAATAACATATCTCATTGCGAAGACTCAGTTTTCTGGTGAATGCTAGTAATGCATCAGGAGAACAGTTTTTTACGAATCTACTGTTCGGAGATAAGTCTTCTATATTATGCCTATTACTACATTTCTGAGAGGAGATTTTTAATGCATGTTTTCCAACTTCATATATAAGTATACGGCCGTCTTTTTGTGCCGCTGAAATGGTGATGGTGGAAATAATGCTTTTAACGACTCGAAGCGAGAGAAATGAAATGCGAGATTTGAGTTTTTATTTGTTTGAGCAGAAGAGGTGCTTTCCGTGATCGATTCAAAGACGAGTGTTTTCAACTCTTTCCATCTCATTCGATTTAATTTTTTATTATTATCATCACGATTTTTATTTCGACTTCTTCTGTTAATAAAATTGGATGCAAGACAGAGACTGTACTTCGTAAATCGTCGTAATATATTCTTGAGTCAGTCAGACTTCTTCCAAGTTTTGAAAAAAGAAATATTTTTCCCCGTCTTTATTGAATACGGATCGCTTATTTGAATTTTTTTTTCATTTCTCCCCCCATCAAGTCGTAAAATTCAAATGGCGCCTTATGATTTTTTTTGTCTCTTATTATCGTTTTCCCCTTGCGATCTTCAGTCCCTTTAATCGGAATTCATGAATATACCAAGTACGCGTTCTCTGCGCAAGGCAAGGTCAAGTCATTTGAGCTTCGTTTTTATTTTATGGTTATTGATGATGAATAAATCCAGGCACTACATTTAATATTTCATCGTTGTTTCCCTTTATCTTTTTGTGAGTTTGTTTGTTTATTTAAGGCTTTCCTATTCTGATATGATCTGATATTTAGGCCAAGATAAAGTCATTCAAGGAAAAAAGATGGTGTCGAGAGTCAAGTCAAAATTGAAAAGAATTAGCTTTTATTTGTAATGCTGTCTCAGATATTTATAACTAAAAATAAGCTTAAAATTGAACTTAATCTAAATTCAAAGTCACTATATATGATGCAAACTTTTTTTCCATGCTAAATCGATGATGCTAGAGGAATTTATTTTGGCGGAGATAAGGTCATTCAAGGTAAAAAGATGACGGAGAGAGTAAATTCAAAATTGAAAAGGAATTTATATGTTTTTTGAGGATAATGATGTCTGAAATATTTATAACCAACAATAAAATGCAACTTGAACTAAATATCAATTAAAGATTCATTTACTATGGTACATTTTTAAAAAATAACCATTTTGTATGCATTTGTGCATGAATTCGAAGTGATATGTTTGAGTGGGCTTTGATGACTGTTTATCCTTTTAAATCCTAATTTGGTCTCTTTTGTTCATAGGAATTAAATGCTTGAAAGAGCCAATTAATGTTGAGAGAAAGGTTTGTTTGTACCATTCGTATTTTGGCCAAATTGAAGTGTGAAGAAAGTTCGCAACCTCTTTGGCAATGAGTTCATCAACATCAAATGTTTTTCCGTCGCTAACGTCTTTCACTTTTTCTTATATTCATGGAAAAATTATTTTATAATTTTCTCAAGAGTGGAAACGTCAAAAAAAATAGTTTTCAAACTTTTGGCCAATATTAGAGAAAGTTTGAGATTATGACTATTACGATATAACCACGCATTGACTTTCTCCATGCTATTTTCGCTAAAATTCGGGTTTTGCATGAATGACAAGGTATACGTGAGTAACTAGCGCATCTTAGTGAAGTAGTGACATAGGTATCCTAAAAACGCTTCATTTTTGCATTTTTTTTTGTATTTAAAACAGTTATTGGCTAAACCTGTATTTTTATGCCGGTCAAACTACTTTTTAAGAGAATCCAATACTAGCGGACGTATAGGGAACGTGAAAATCATTTCAACCAATAACTATAACTCGAAAAAATTCAACGCATAACAATCTTTCATTTTTGCATGGTATGAGAAAATTATGCGCGATCCATGTGAGACTAAAATGTGAGCCAGTTTATCCAGCGCGTGATTTCATCCGAGCAGGTGCATGTCTCGCTTCTCTTGTTTTATTCTATCTCCTTCAGGTGACGTCATGACGAGTATTTGTTTCTCTCTCGAGCGAAGGTCATTTTGACGGGGCCGCGTTAGTTGGAGGACGCTAAGCTTCACTCCCTATCGAACGAGCTCTTTTCCTGACGTTTACCTCTTTAGTATTGCTATCACAGAGAAATTCTCAGGTTTTATAGGCTATCAGTGCCATTACAGATTAGGGGCGAAGGGACTTCGTACAGGAGGCCGTCCCATTGAAGTTTGATTTCTCTTGCCATTGCGGGCGCATGCTGATCACTTTTCGAGGTGGCGGCGGGGTAAATTCCTCGTCTACCAAATCAAAAGTCGCGGGTTCGAGTCTCAACTAAGTAGGGTGGCCCTATCCAAGGCATGGGTGTTTGAGATAGTCCATCATTGCCGATTGTTAAAATCCCCTGGTGCTTCAATGTGATACTTTCGGGGAGTTGTAAATAAAATAAATAATAATTAATAAAAAACGTTTGCAACGCGGTAGTGGGTGTAAGAAGCTTCGTCATGTTATTCTCGTGGAAAATTTGACCGCATCGTGAACCCTTGAGACCGTTTGTTTTTCATAAGTATACCTAAATCCATACCTGAATCACATTTGAGAATGTGAATTAGTTTGTAGATTTTAAAGGAGATAGCTATCTTAATGTGAGCATGGGAACTTCGTAACTTTCTTGACTGAGCAGACTCTTGTCAGTATTTTTCTGTCTCGAACATGAAAATTTTACCTCAGATAAGATACAAAGGTAAAATTCTTTCGTATTTGAGGTACAGGTAAGTTTCGAAAAGGTGTATTCAATAGAAAACCTTATTGATTTCAAATGAGATCGTAACAAATTTAAAGATTTTGGGCGATGAACATATAAATAAATGCTTGATAAACATAGTCACAAAAATCATCTTTTTTACTACTAAACATGATTTGCGATTAAAAAACACTTTATTTTATTTTATTCAAGGTAACCAAATATTAAGTTTTCACACTAATTCTCATTCAAAATTGAAATGAGTTTTAACCTTGATAGCGGAACTAATTCGCTGGCACATCTGTCGGTCTTATAATTTTACTCTAGAAATTTGGTTCTGCAATAATGATTATAGTGCAAAGGTTAACATTCTATGCCTAAATAAATCATAATGATCGAGCGTAAGTTAATACCATGCTTAACAGTTGGCAACGAGAATTTTGGGATCCATTTTACATGTATATCACGACTTGGTGTAGCCGTCCGGAACATGGTTGTCATCTTTAGCGTCATCGAAGCCCGGCATGAATTGACAAATCCCATCCCTTCTCCTTTTATATATGCTAACATATGTTCTCCCCCCCACTCCCTCCTTCCATTGCGTCCTCATCATCCCCCACCCCCATTTCCCCCAACCCCCTCCCCTTTTCACGTGGTCCCCACTCCACCCATTTAACTCCATGACCCAGATATTCTCTCTCTCTCTCCCTCCATCCCCCGTGGTAGGCTGCCGCCATGATGTTCCAGTCCTACCAACATTCCCCCTTTCCCTCCCTCCCCTTCACCTAGCTGGCTGGCTGGCTCGATCTGCCCCTAGATGTGTCTCTTCTTCGCATCCTATCTCTCTCTCTTCCCCCCCTTGTTTGACCTCCTTTCAGACGGAGTCCTTCGTTCGATACCCTGGAGCATTGCAAGCTTGGTTGGTCCCGTTTCATCTAATTCTACATAATACCCTACGAGCCATCTCTAGGGTGTTTGGCAGGGGGTGATCAATCACCAGCATGCAATTGGACTCCACATGCACACCAGACAGTCCAAAAAACGTCACGCATATTAACAAATTATACTACCACTTGCTGTTAGAAATAATAATAAAATTAAGAAACATACATTAAGTTGTACATAAGTTAGTAGGCTACGCTACAAGTCATCTAATCTATTTATGAGTTCTTCTGATCAAGTCATTCAATTCAGAGCATTGTGCTGAATATGTTAAAAGAAAAAGGTTCGCAAAAAGATGTGTGTCATGAAACTGTATGATTACCATGATTTCTTATGTGAAACTAAGATTCTGATTCTTTCCTGGTGAAAGCAATTGGTGAAGATGTTAAACATATTTAAAGATCAGTCGATAACAATGGAATGAGAACCATTTGCACAAAATTCAGCTATTCTGAGTGCATTACTATACCGTAGGAAATGCTTATCTGAAATTTTATTATATTTAGTTGTGCTGAATGTTAGGAAATAGACCCCTGGGAATTACATCGTAATGGATGTAAAATTAAAGATATCACTGCAGGACCAATTTCTAATGTAATTGACTGAAATGTATTATGAACTTCTTACTTTCAGAAACTATCAGGGAACAAACCGCATTCCCTTCTACTCTCATTGTTTATTTTACATTTGTTAATTCATATCCTTCACATGTTTTAATCACAGTAGTGTTACTTAACTCTTTATTGACTGATGAATGTCTCTACTACATCCTCTTATCAGTGATGACTATATGGCAGAATAACTTCATATCTAAATCATTGAATGTATTTGAATGAAATGAAATTGAATGAAATTGCTTTTTCCTCACAAGTCTCTTTAGTTCAGCGATGTTCTTTTTGAGTGAACCCGAGCATCGGTTTAACAATCTCCACCAATAGTTGGTCATGCAAGGAAAAAAGATCAAGTTAAAGGTCAAGTCAAAATTGAGCAGAATTAACTGTGATTTGTGAGGTTGATTTTGTCTAAGATATTTTTAACTAATAATCTCACTTCCGGTCATCGTTGCCGGAGACTTTCTCAGTGTTATCACGTATTTTTTGCATTTTTTTTTTATTTTCCCAGATCAGTGGCTTACTTTACTTGGTCAAGTGGCTATGCGAGGTCAAAGTCAAAAGTTATCGTGAGAGTCGTATTATTAACAAAACCTTTATAAATTAAAAATATCGTGAAATATAAATATGGATATTAAATTCTCCAATAAAATTGTACGAATGGTACTCATCAATGCATGCATCAATCATATTTCCTTCCTTAATTCCTGCGTGTTACAAATAAGAGCTTAAAGAAATCGCCGGGTGACTAGTTCCATTCTATTATCTCTTTTAATCATACTTTTAGCATTTATGTGATGCCTTAATGATTATTTGAGCAACTTTATAAAAGAAACGGAATATTATCGTAATGAAAATGACTGCTTATTTTTAATGTAACTTGGGATGTTAAAATGCTCATTATTTCGACCAACTTCAATCAAAGCATACCTTCCCTTCGTCTGTAAACATCATTGGTTTTTGATACTTATAATTTACTCGTAATACTTCAAATAATGCCTTTTTGTTGGTGGTCACGTTAGCAGGGATTAATATAAGTGAAGGGCGAGGGGGGCCGGGCCCCCCATTCCTCCGAAATGGAAGAAAATTAATTAATCTGAATAAATTTAAACATAATACGCGAGAGAAAATGGTGAGAAAATGTTAATGCCTTAAAAAAATAGTATTTTTAGATTAAACCCACCACTTATTTATTTTTAATTAATTTATGAATTCCGCAACCAAAAACTAGCATAAACATTGATTGTGATGATTAATAACGTATTATTGATATTGGCCCCCGAAAAATATAATCGATATTCGTCACTGGATGTTAGCAATTACTTCTTGAAACCTAATGCCGGGATGATGACTGACAAATTGTGTGGGGACTTGCCGCGAACTCACTGTACGATCAGCGGAAGATATATTCGGCAAGTCGCCGAGGCGGAAGGCGCAAGATAAGTGAAATTCCTCTGCGGTGTCTCCACCCGCCCTCGGCCGGATGGAGATTCCTAAATAAAAAAGAATGGATTCGATCCCTCTTAAAATCAGCGTCAACCGTAATTTTTTTAGAAAATCTCATCGGAGGGAGAAGTGATTTATTTGAAGGTCATTCGTATAACTTCTCGAATGATTTTTGAGTGACTGGGTTATGCACGCGAAGAGGGGTGTCTACAAAAATAAGTTTTTCTGAGAAGATTCTAATCTTCTTATAGCTAACTGTAAGACTATAAGCATAGAAATAAAGAAACAGAGTAAACTTCTCTCGGGTTTCCCACCGGGTTAAAGGCTTCATAATGGCCATTAATATTGGAAAGCCACGCCCTTGATCATCAAGAAATCATCTCATCATCGTATACCCATCTGGTGACCTTCATTTTAAATTTTAGTGAAGCAGAATGATTCCACGCGGTGATCTCTAAACTTTGATGTACATTCATCTGTAAATTTTTACAGCTTAAAGTAGGTATTCTAAGCAGATTTTAGGAGTAAGGGCCATTATGAAGCCTTTAACCCGGTGGGAAACCCGAGAGAAGTTTACTCATATCATTCGCCGGGAAAGCATCAAATCTTTCTTCAATAAAGAAACAATTCGTCAGATAGATTTTTAGATTCGTAGATTTTTTCATTTTGAAGTTGTAGCCATATAAAACGCAAATTTGATTTTTGCTTGGTTATTATATATAAGGTACCGCATTTAATGGACATTAGAAGATATTGTGAAGATTGGCGCTGAATTAATTTTTCAATTATCTCACGTAAACGAAGTTTTGAGAAAGACATTAAAAGTAATTTTCCATTCTGAAGTTTTCTCTGCCATGAATAGGTGGTGAATAAACTTGAAAAAATCAACCAGTTAATCTTTTAGTCAGCCTGCTGCCTGTATTCTTTTGAGGGGGCACCTGGAGCCTTACCTTTTGATTGCCCTATCCCTCTTAATATGGTGAGACAGAGGAGCGCGCGATTGTGTTTTATTTTTTATTTTTTATTTTTATTTTACGCCGAGAGAATTTCCGGTCCGTTGTCGTCCAGGGTCGTAAATTACACGTTCTGGGATCACGACCGATCTTCCCGCCGAAATAATCTCATGGTCCGAATATTTCCGTGAAAGTTTATAAGTCATCCACCTGTGACCGGATGGAAGGGAATTCCTCAGTGTTCCCTTGTACCTTATCTTTCTGAATTCCGCATTACCTTGCAACATGCATTGAAACTGTAGCGTCAAATTTTTTTTTTCAAATCGTTTCAAAGTAGTAATGAATCGTTTTCAAAGTAGAATATTGGGTAAAAGAGGGAGAGGAAGGAAGATATTAGGATATTTAGATAGAATGAAAGGGAAAAGTCCTTAATATGAAATGAAGAGAGAATTCAATGAAGGGTTGGGAGAGAGTACTTCTTAAACACTCCGTACAAACCTACCTTAATCGGAGGAATACTTTAATAATATTTGTAGTAATGAGTTTTCTCTAATACATGGGCGTACCAAGCGAGGGGCAGCTGCCCCCCCCCCCCCCTAGAAGCAAAAATCGCAAAAGTCTTTAAGCAAAATCAGTACTGAATTGAAACGAAAGTATTCAACAAATTTCCTTTAAACCCACGAAAAATTATATATATATATATATATATATATATATATATTAGTATAAGATATGTAACTAAAATAAACCTATTTTTCAAGGAAATATTCTCATAAGTTCCATTGCTTGCCCCCCCTCTAGACCATGGCTTCCCCCTGTTCCCCCGTAGGCCATGACTTGCCCCCCACTTATTATGATCCTGTGTACGCCCTTGCTCTGATACTGGAAGTGATGGAATACTACCCAGGTTCAATACAAAATATAAGTACCGATTGGCTTTCATCAGATATAATTCCATCTACTTCTTTGAACCTCTTTCCTAAAGAGACAAAACTACCCCAGCTTACTCCTTCGCCAAAACGACCACCATAGTTACGGGAGTTCTTTCGAAGAATCCATTTCTTAGTCACTCCACAATTCGCAAAACAGTCGGAACTTTTCCCAGTATCAGAAGCCTGAACTCTGCCGAACCCTGCGGGCACAAAAAAAAACTCCCGTTTGGGACGAAAATACGTGAAAAAAGGAATTCCTCGTCTTTTTAAATATATCTATCTTTCGCCGCGACGAGGGGAGAATACTTGAGTTGGCCGATTTCCAGAGGACTGACACGCGTTCGAGACGAAGAAATATTTTTCGACGGGCCTTATTCCGAGATACTACGCGACCAGAAGAAATATTTGAAATGTTAATCGAATTCTCGGAATTGAAAGATGCAAGCTTTTGAATTGATAGAAAATATAGAGCGATCTATATGTAACACCACCACAATAGACGCAGGCTATAATCGATCAGATTTTAATTTGAACAACAAAGGCAATCAATACAATTATGTATGCATTATACAGAGCAAGCAACGATTATTATTATTATTATTATTATTAAAGTATTCTACCGATTAAGGTAGGTTTCCATGGAGTACTTGAGAAGAATTCTGTGATTCTCCATCCCCACCAACCACTTCCCTTTCATTCTATCTAAAAATGCTATTCTTTTCCTCCCTTTCCCTCGTTTGCCTAACATTCTACCCTCTAATACTGTTTTCAACATCCCCTCCCCGCTAGGTACTCGCTCCATCCACACCTTCTGTCTCCTCCGTATCTCATCCAAAATCTGCCTCTCCTCACCCACCCTGTCATGCACTTCATCGTTCCTCATCCTCTCCGTCCAATTCACCTTCTCCATTCTTCGCCACACCCACATCTCGAATGCCTCGAGTCTTCTCTCGTCCTTCTTTCTAAGTGTCCACGTTTCTGCACCATAAAGCGCTACACTCCAGATCAGACACTTCACTAACCTTTTCTTTAAATTCTTACATAGCCAACATCTCAGAAGCTCCTTCCCGTTCATGAACGCCTCCTTTGCTGATGCAATTCTCTTCCTGATGTCCTTTCTACTGTATCCGTTTTCCTCTAACGCACTGCCTAAATAGTTGAACTCAAGCAACGATAGGAGTGTTTATTATCAGGCAGTTAAGTAGATGTTTTCGCAACGGGAATGTGAACCAATCCTACTTTGCGAAACACCTATGGGAATCCGGACACAAAGATGACTTCATACCTGAGGTTTTACATAATGCCGAAAAAGTGAAGAAGATGGACTCTCTGGAAGAGTGAGAAATAAAGAAGAATAGGGTGGTTTCATATTATTTTTTATTGCCTAAATCGAAAGATTATTACTCCTGGAGTACGTATTTCACGCTTTTAGAATTTTAAATGGCGATATCTATTTTTCGCGATTAAATGAAAAGTGAACATTTTCAAGCGCGCGGAAACGCGATGGCTAAGTGTGAATGCGTGGAAAACCCCCTGTGACGTCGTTCTGGTTCCCGCTGGCGCCAAGTGAGGTGACCTTGGGGCGAGGCTTTGAGCGCTGATACGACGCAGGATGCTAGCAGGTAGCGGAGTACCCTGCTAGTAGGTAGCGCTTGGCTTAAATATGGATTATTAATACCCTAGCAAACAAAGGAAACTTTCCGACCAAAGGCAGTTTTAACAGGTGACTTTAAGAGACGTTTCCCTGAGCTCTGAGCCTCATGCATGCATTGGTAATCTCAGACGATGTAAAACTCCTATCTACTCGTATAGAAACTAGGTCCCTGTGACGTCACGCGGAGTGGCATCGCATGGGCGCCAATCTGGCCTTTTTCAAATGCGGTTAAAATTGACCATTGCCATTCGTCAAAACTGGGATTTTTAAACTCAAATAATTTGTATATTATGAATACACTAATGGTGGGTAACGAATCGCAATCAATGCCATTCGTTTTCTTTGATGAAGAAAACTACCCTATTTGTGTATGGGCCAGGCACAAAATGATATTTTATTTCAAAAACACTCACAACTCCTCACCACCGCACTTTCCCTCCGAAATTTACCCCCACAAAACCAACCCCCGGCCGTCTAACCTTCCCAGCCTTTCCTCCCCCTAACTAGTCACTCAACCCAACCATTCCCCCACTCCACACCAACCGCCACCTCCCTCTTCTATTACCTCCCCTACTAGTCCCTAGCGTTAATAAATTGAGGTTGGCCCGGATTACCCTGTACATTTCAAACGCTTCAAAAACTATAGACTTTCAAAAGGAATATTAATTCGCTTATACCGAATTCTTTCCTGTGTCTTTCCATTCTACATTACTATTGTATTTTGTATTCAGTGTGCTTCCGTTGTTGTCAGCCATCGCAAGAAGTCACACTTACAAATTGTTTAATTATTGTCCGGAAAAAAATAAAAAATACTGAAAACATAAAAATGAAATAAAATTGTTCTAAAAGGAAAAAAATGAACTAAGCAGAAAAAATAATGCAAAAAAAATAAAAAAGAAGAAAAAGCATAGCAAAACAACAAAAAAATGACATAAATTGTAAAAATATTACAAAAAGTGATAATTCTATTTAAAAAATGTCCAAGCTTTTTTATGCCATGACAAAATAATTTTAAAATGTGACTCGATTTTTTGCCTGAAACAACGAAACACCCAGGAGACAGCTTTAATCAACTGAAAACTGTGGAATTAAAGCCAGTGATATATACTTGTACTTGGAGGGGTGGTGGTGGATTGTCTTTGTACTCTAGAATGACGCCTTAGCGTCGAAACTCGTCGTACCAGCAAATAAATTCATTGAAAATTTACAGTGTTTATATTCATGCAGGGAATTTAGTTTTCACCAAAATGCATTACACTATGTTACACGAATGTCAATTTTTATGCTTTTTTCCATACTTATCGAATTGATACAATAAGACGCCGTACTATATGTATCTTGAGCATAGTATTATTATTTGCCGAAACCGGAATCGGTAGAAACAAATATGTGAGTGGAAATAGACTAGTACTTTCATTATGTTAAATATTAAATATTACCAGCGAATTAAGCCGAAAACTGTATATTATATCTGAAAGTATGGTATGAAATCGCTGAAAATACATTAACAAATGAATTTTCGATTACGAAAAGAAGTTTTACGCACACCCAACTTCGATCGCATTTCGAAATCAAACAGTGTTACCAGTGATATATTCGACTCGACACAAAAACATCGCGAGAAGCAAGGTGAATTGCACGCCAAAACGAAAAAATGAACGCAAATAAAACACAAAAGAAATGTCCCATCGCCGAAAAGCTATTAGGGGAAATGGCTGCGACCTAAACAAGCGCGGGTGGACAGGCGTGCCTTTGCGCCAGTCTTTTTTTTTCCTCTGAAACCGTCGTCGTAGCAAGGAATGCCAAAAGCATCTATCTCTTCCTCAGCCAACTCTACTCAACCTCCATCCATTCCACACGTGTGCCACACTCGTAGACGACTCTGGAAACAAAACTATTAAAGGTATACGAAAACCTAAAAGCCTAAATCGAAAGCATAAAATGACTAAATCAATTGAGTGAAATAATAATGTATATTTAAAGAAGAATATATTATTACACCGTGATCATCCTTACTGCGAGAAATTTATGATGTTTCAATAAAATATTGGATATCTATTCATTGGACAGAAGAAGTGAAAGACAGAGACGGAATATCATGAAATCAGTCCGAATTAAAAAACGTCGTAATCCACCAAATATTGGAAAAGGCGAAAAATATTATTTCATCAAATGGATGGAGTATGTGGGGCCATATAATGTTGAAGATATTATGGATCCACCGAATAAGTCATGTGGAAGCCCTAAGAATCTATCCGAACATTAATAATTTATTCTGATGTAAAATATATTATATAAAAGTCAATAATAATGACCTCGAAACTCAATAGAGTGGATTTGTTGGACTAGCTTTGCAACCTTACGAGCGTAGTCAATTTCATGAAAATAGCAAATAATATTGAAATTCGACAAAAAATATACGTTAAATATGAATTGAAGTTATGAATAAAATTTTTTAAATAATTTAATGCGATCAAGGGCGGACCCAGGATTTTTTCTGGGGGGGGGCACAAGGGTAAGGCAGGCAAACGGTCAATTCGAGATTAAAAACAATATAAAATAGTTAATGTGCGAAATATTCTCTTTATTTTAACATTTAAGTTATAAATACGAAATAACATAAATGACGCTCCATAATACACAAAACAAAACGAACGTATTTTATACCCGTATTAAAAATCTTGCCTACTTTTTAAGCGTCTGCAGAGGGGCCATGCCACCCCCCTAAATCCACCTATGAATGTGTTTCAAATAAAAAATCCCACATCACGATAAATAGAATGCAAGAAGAAAATAAGATCGCGACAACGCATGAGCATTAAATAGCGGCTTGGTACAAAAATAAAACGGAAAAGGTTGTAGCACAAAATTATTTCAGAGGGAAAAGGAAATGGCACGTACAGGAAAATAGTAGGTACAAACAATGAAAACTTTTATGAAACAAAACATTTAAAGGATAATTTCACCTGCAAGATATTTCGAAATCAAGTCCATTAATTCGGTAAAAAAATTGTTTCGAGTTATATCTGTTGATAGTTAATTACTAATGGATTATTATTAATCATGGAAAATAGCAAGTATTTATTTCAATATGGAAAAATTCTACTCAATCGCGCTTGATTCAACGGATTTCATTACGCTCGTTCCTCTAAATATAATATGTGAAATCCGATAATCTTTATTGGCATTCCGGAACATACGATGAGTATTTGCGGAGCTCTAAATAAGAAGAGCATCGAAATTGACCGATCGAGCACAATAAATATCGATAGTTCAGTGCGAAACTACGATCTTTGCACCGGAACCTTTCTTCCACTGCCACTGAGCCATCCCAACGTGGGGACAACACTCTGACGCGGTGGTGGGGGTTAATATCGATCGCATAGTGTAATAAATGGAGGGGTTTTAGCGCCCTCTTCATATCGTGTGGGGGAGGATGGGTTAGGGGTTTTTATGGCGGAGGCAGGGGGAGAGAAATACCCTGAGCGAGCAAGGACACTGTTAAGTCTCCCCACCCATCTTTGCACCCCCCGCGATCCCCCCTCACAATCCCGAGTCGTTTGAAATATTGGCTTGGCCTATTTATCACCCTCCCCACTTTATACGGCCCTGATCTCCTCCTCCAACACTCCGCTACTAGCGAGAGAGACACGGTACGGAAGATAAAGCAAGTCGCGCGGTGCAAGAACGAAACCTTGAGGGACTCCATTCCAATTACTTACTTTGCTCACTTTTTTGTCAAGGATTTTCTGCCGAACTAACTACATACCATAGAGCCACGAATGTTACAGAAGAGGATCCTCCAGTCGCCCTCTAAATGAATTGTCACCAACGGCGCATTTAAATGTGTTTACAAAAGTCGCCACTCGCGTCGCTGACGGACAAAGTGATCCAAATTTCATGGGGAAATATAATATAATTAGTGGTGTTAATCAATATTTATATACGTGATTTATGTGATCTGTCAAGTGCATAACTTTTAATGCTATTCATCGCATTTAAAAACGCAATGATGGAAAATATTATAAAAGCGGATCGCATTCCACTGATCACAGCGCCGACATTTTTAAAAACCAATTAAAATGCGGGCGAAGTTGTGACAGAAATCAGCCGTCTATGGAATGGAATTGGGCCTCCTCTTTACTGTCCTCTTGCGATGGCCTCTTATTGAAGAGAACATGTATATGAGGCTGAGGTTAAAGGTCACGTGATCACCACCCTGATGTCCAAGGCAACATTTTTACTTTATTAGTGGAGTAAACGCGGGAGTGAGTTAATTGCTCTACTGCAAAAAGCTAAGGTCCGTTTCAGTAATTACCGGTTGTAATGTTTTTACAGCTGTAATAAAATAAATACTATCATGAAACGGGGACAGATAATCCATAAAATTCACGGTCTTCAACCGATACCCCCTAATTATTTTTCGAAACGTAGAACTCATCAAACGAATTCCTTTGCAAAGTTTAATTACAGACTTAACAACGCTTGAAAATGTTTGCACATTTACCTAGTAGAAACGCCAAATTTCAAATTTCAATACCAATCCGTTAAAATAAAATAACTTTCCTTTGTTAAGTTAAAATAAGTTTCCTTTGAGGTCTGGTGTAGGAAAAGAAAAAATATAACTCGATGTGATTTCAAATGAAACCTTTTATGTACTAATTGTGCGATAATTAATTTTTCTATGCAAGTTTATTCGGTACCTCACCGCGATGAGGCACTATGATGCCGACAACATTTGGAGACAATATTATTCAGTCTTTCGACTTGAAGATTTTAGCATCTATGCCGCAAACTATGAAACGCAGGAGCACATAACGAACTTAAAGCCACTTAAATTATAATGCTGTAATTAAATTTCCACTTCCAAGGGAAATAGCCTTCGTTTTCATACAAAAGAATAAATAATATACACTTGAAATAGATGACTCACATAACTTTTAATGCAAATGACGAAAAATTAAAATTACCTTGAGAGGTAAAACCATCTCCTGAAAAGAACGATATGCAGATAATATACTCAGTACGTTTTCTTTACGTAGTTTTTTTTGCGATTAAATGAGTCTTCCTACTAATTTAAATAAGAAGCAAAATTCATGGAGCGACAAATTACAACAGTTCTTCAATCGTACGAAGAAGAGGCATAAGGTCATCAGTAACGTTCCCTAAGGGATCTGTTCCAGTATGCATAGACGATGACCTTCTTCGATCTCGTAATATTCTCGCTGTCGCCACGGTAACCGACGCTATGGGCAAGCCACATAGCCTTGGACTCGATAGCGACTGATGAATCAATTGTTCCCTTTTCTCTCAACCTCCACATCATTCTCAGGATACCATTTTTTTCATTCTACGCTTTTTCTATCAATGCTTTCAAAAATGTGAAACTCCTAATCTTATCAACATCTGATTTTTTGAAACAGCAATGCCAAACAGGAATAGAAACAGAATATTGCAATTAAATTTACGAACACGGATTTTACAGGCCTTGAATTTCTGGATGTTTGAAAAGATATCCGAAGTAGTGAATGTATTAGTGGGCAGAGGAAAATATGCAAAAGGGTTGTCGACCTCTGAATTTATTTTTCAAATTTCATGATTTTCATCGCAAATCGAGTAAAACGGTAAATACTTAAAAAATGAAACCTCAATCATATCGACTTTTAAGCGTTAAGAATATTGGATTTCTGTGAATTCCTTTTGCATCGTCTCTCTGCACAGAAGCTCTTCGGATTTATTTCAACAACGTCAATGTATTTTCTCAAGTACGAGACTGACAACGATGTGTATATTTGTAGATATATGTTTGATGAAAACTCTAACGAGTCACTGTACAGGTAGATTTTGGCCGCAAGTTTTTTCTCCCTAATATTCTAACTCGTTTAGTCGTGTAACGTTTGATATTTAATTACTGTTAATTTTGAAATACTGTTGACGTTCAATGAATACTAATATTTAATGTTGTTATGGAGTTGTTGATGGAAGGAGAGGGATTGTTGAGAATAGAAAGTAATGGGAGAATTGATCTAAGTTGGAAGGCTAAAAAAAGAAAACTGTATCTTGAAGAAAATAAATACGATTTGAAAAAAAAACATTGTGGGTTGCAAAATGTAATTGCACGTAATTTAATTAATGTGTGATTTTTCGTCTTTTTTCAGGTGGCTATCCCGTGGATCATAGGGCATCACTTTTGTTGAGTCTTCTGGGACCCTGACTCGTGCTGTTACGTCTGGGGTGAGTTAACATTAACATGAATAACTATTTCCTGATTTTCAAATGGAATCGGGAGATTATATGAAGAGTTATGTATTGGACGAATGCATCGTCTTTCAAAGTCAGTGTTAGGAAATCGTCTTTACAAAAAAGGAAAAGCTTATAATTACATTCATAAATCAGATTTTTATATACTAGGATTGATGTTCATCCAATTGCTTCCATGTTGAATTAGTCAGGCAATGGCATGAAAATATTTATAGCGTTTTCATTTTTTTACGATTTCGATCGTTATCGAATTATCGATAGGTGACATACTTACGTTTCCTTTGCGTAAGTAACTTTCTGCGCTTCGATTAAAAATTATTGTATCCTGTGAAATTTTAGGTATCAACAGCCCGATTCATAAATCAATTCTTCAAGTTAATAAGTTTTTCGTAGACTTTACGCCGAGAATAAATCGCTTTCATCTTGTGGATGGACGATAGCAAACAGTTTAAGTCGCTATGGGCTTGTTGGATTATCCTCGCCTCCGCTTCCAGCTTGTCTTTAAAGGTCTCTTGCGATGGGACAGATCGACCTGTGCCAAGAGCTTTAGCTAGATGGAAGAAGCCCATGCTCTGAGAAAAGACGGGGAAGATTTGGGATTTTTTTTAAAGGTTTATTATACGTGCCCTCACAGCTGAACCTTTTATCGTTTTCCCGACTCAGCGTGGTTCGGAATGATAAGTAGTGAAATGTTCCCCCTTTAAATATCCCTACCTTGCGTTGAAAATTAGTCTATGCCGACTCAGGTTGGAAAACTTCACTTTCCGTCTCGAATGATGATTCCTTCTCTTACATGATTTGACTTACTATTCAAATTAACCGTTAACTCAGTCATAGGATTGGGATTTTATTCGCAAAGTTAACATATGAATGAGGAAGTGGATTTTACGTGTGACAACTTGCTATGAAAATAAAAGTAAAAAGTCTCCTTCCATTTTCTTTAAGTTGACAACATCGTCGAACTCGTCATAGCCAATGGCTTCATTTGCCAATTATATCATTGGGACGCTATGAGGACGGAGAATATTGCGGGCTAACTATGGCAGCGACGTGTAATCGCCAACTTGCCGTGAAAGCATCAAAATAAAGTATTGTGGTGAAATGGGATTTTATTGTAAAAGTAGGGATAACGTGGGTAAAATATCGGTTGTTCAATCATGAATGGTAACATTGAATTGTTAAAAGCGCTTTATGAGGTACTGTAGTTATTTAGTCGCCTTGTAAATCTATATTTTTAATAACGTTAATCGTGATGCTCCACATGAGCCTAGGAGAAGTTATTTTTCGCGAATTCTATCGATATTTTATTCCAGTATCATGTAACAAAGGGAGATTTTCCGGAGACAGAAATTTAGTCTCTTCAATGGATATTTTTGGTTCAGACAACTACAATGACATAGTTTAATCCCTATTTTATCTGGGATTAATATATCAAATTGAGCTTTTTTTCATTAGCACATCACTAAGATTTTCTTTTCAGCGACAAATCATGATTGATACTATACTTTGTTGCAAGAAATTAACATTCACCCGCCCCATAATGCCTGCTACGTTTTCAAAAATTTAATTACTGTAAACTACGTAAAACATTTAATTTCCTCGGGTGAAGCTGGGTTAATCCATCAGTCCACTCCCAAAAAAAACCTGCAACCCCTACAAAATTTTGAGCGTTTTTCCCATAGTGGTCAACTTATATATTTTTTTTCCCGCCTAGCGCGAGGAAAAAAGCGTCTGGTTGTTTTTTATTCCAGTTTTATTTGCGTGACCCCGACTGAATAATCGTCGCTTTTTTTGACGCTCCCACCTTGCTGAAAAATATTCCTCCACAATATGAAGCGTATGCGGGCCAGCCACCGCACCGTGCATTTTACCGCATTTTCCCACAAATTGTTTGTTTATTATTCCTTCCATTTATTTATTTCTCCGACCACCGTCCTTGACAGTCTTTTGTCGTCGATTGCGACGATGGAATGCAAGCAGTTATTCTCTCTTCTTCCCTCTCTTCTTCCTTACCTATCTCTCTTTCTCACTAGTGTTAACATGTTTGTTCTCGTCGTGTCTGAAGGACTAATATGACTTTCCGTCTGCGACAGGCCAGAATAAATTCCCTCGAGTATACATTCGATACCAAATGAAGAGATTTCACGTAGACCGTGATAACTAATTCATTCCACTGTGTAGATAATTTCTGTCCACGTACTCCAAATTCATTAAACAAAATTGAGGGATGGAGAAGACAAGGGGCATAATTGATCTTTTTATGGACAGAATTAGGTAAAGAAATTATCTCAAGAAAACAAACGAGATCAACCAGATATTTTGTAGTGCATTTTATTTTCCACTCAATGCAAGTGTAGAACAGGGACACACTTGTATCCCTTGGCCACCAAAGTTTCAGTTTTTGTTCAGATTCAATCCGCTGTTGGTTAGAAAAAAGACTTCCAACCCTTGGCTTCTCACCCCTCAATTGATCTATTTCTCATCGCAACACCACCTCATTCAGTGGAATTATTTGCGTTAAAAATACCTGAACAAATACCAAAGGTTAAAAAAGCAGACTACAAAATAGCTCATAAGAATCAAAATACAATACACGAAACATAAATCAGTAATCCCTAAAAATTTAGGAATCAATATTTATTTTTAAAAATATCTTTGCGCGATTGTGAAGGATGTTACATAGGAGAAACATCTCATAACCAAAAAAAATAGGATTTCACAACATACATCACCTTTAAAAAAAAAAGTGGTCACTTGTTTGTTCTCGTCGAGTCTGAAGGACGAATATGACTTTCCGTCTGCGACAGGCTAGAATATAGTCCCTCAAGCTGCTAGGAATTAATATTCACCTGCCCCAATAGTTGCCTACAACATTTTCGAAAATTGATGTACTGTATTAACATAAAACATTCGATTTCCTCGGGCTAAGCTGGGTTTCTAAAACCCAAAGAGGTAAGCTTGATGGAGTGGAATTTTTCCACATTGAAATAAATATTTGCAGTTTTCCACGATTATAAAATGTATTGCTACCTAGGTTTCAATATTACTACACTTTGAAAATTGAAACAGGTCGTAATAAGCTTTATAACCTTGGAAAATTTCAAATATTTATTTCGACATTTTAAAAATAGCATACAGTTCTGTTCATTTGTTTACCATCTCTTTCATTTTTTATTACAATTGTTTGTGTGTTTGCATAGTCCATAAAACATTCCTTTAAAAGTGAACGAGAAGATGTGCGACTAAACTTAATAGAATTTACCTCCTCATCGTATGAAACGCTATCAAAATTTTTTCGAAACGCTAAATTTTCCATTTTCTATCTATGGCAATGTTTCCAACTCCCTCTACACTTATAGGGGAGGTATGGAGTAAACGAGACGAGATACAACATAAAGTCATAAGAATATTACATTTACAAGACAATGGAGACGATTGTTTTCCCTCCATCTACCGAATCCTTTTATTTAATTTCTGTTTCGGTTATGAGTGATCGACCTCATTACAGTGGAGTAGCCAGGAATTGGTTTCGGGGGAGTGTCCAAAACCAGGGGAACATTTTTTGAAAAAGCAGGCTAGTAAGTAGATGGTTTTAAACTAATTTTAACGCTTTTCATAATCGAAAAAAACTTTACTTTTCAAAGAAACGTTTTGTAAATACATGATTTTTTAATATTTGGTTTTCTTTTTTGATGCAAAGTAAGTGTGCTTTTATATTTCAAGGTGGGGTCCGGACCCCCCTCTCGCTACGCTACTGCCTCATTACATCGTCGGGGCGCAAATATTTGTGAGCTGACTACTGTTCTACACGTTCTGGTCGAAAAGTCGCGTCTTGTGTCACGAGCTACCCCTCTTAACAGATGTCTCGTTCATACATCCCGAAGGAGTTTACTTGTTTTATAGCTTACGTGTGTGTTTACCTTTCTGAGGGAAATGAAAACGAATCGTCTGGCTTGGTCGTTGACAAGTCATTATTTTTCAGCCTCAAGGCTCAATCCGTTCACCGTGAAGGCTTTCTCGGGAATTTTATTTTATTATTTTACATATCGGCAAGAACGATTTCACAATTTCATTATCCCATACAGCTATAAAAAAAAAGATTTAATCTTTCACGCTCAGCATATTGTCGTGATTCTGGGTATCCAAATTCGTCGAATGATAATGATGTATTAGCATCCGAAGCTTTTGGAATCGCATTTAATTTGGTTAATCTTTTGCTGTGTAATGTTGAGGAATTAATGCTGTGCTGTATTCCAGAGCATGACGTACAACTTCAATTATTCAGTTTTTTTTGCGATGCAATAGTTGATGGTTCTAGAGGTAGGGATAGATGTGTTCTTTTCCACAATCGAGTGACATTCTTGAAGCAAATATGGTTATTGAGGGTTGCCTTTTTAATTACAGATTAATTAATAAATGATATCTTTGTCGAGAGTGCCTTTTTGTTTTTTACTGTAATTTTAGACCTTATTTCCTTTTTTTCTCAACTACTAGTTGGATTGCCTCAAATGGGGATGATTCGTGGACGGCATGCGATGAAATGCTATTCTACAAAGGTTGATTGAAATCTGAGAACCGGATGCCTTTTCATACTTGCTGTGACTTTAAAAGGTGAAAAATGAGAGATTTAATATTGCCATTAAAACATTTGGATAGACTTAAATGTATTTTTTTCTTTAGTTTATTTATATAATAAAGATACATTTATTATGTTTACACATTATACATTATTAATATATAAAATCCGAAGGATATATTATTCTTTGTATAGATTCAATCCGTTGCCGAGTAAACTTTGAGTCTGGATATTTTATTTTTTTATTTTTTTATTTTATTTTATTCTAAAACCACCGGATACAGCTCTCATTGGCCATTTTACACCGGGGTGTTCAACGTATGTAACAGTAAACGTACACAAACAACCATGCCCTGGACCGGGGTAACCTACCCAGGCGGGACTCGAACCCGCGACCTCTTGTTTGGCAGGCGAAGACGTTACCCCGCCGCCACCGAGGCCGGATTGTTACGCCGTGGTTAACACATTGTCGCGATGAGGTGTAATCGAGCTATTCCTTGTCGCTTAACCGAATGGCAGTCTTCTCTGTGCTCGTCAGGTAGCTCTTTATTTTTTATCTCTCTTTTGGCCTGCACCGCTATCTCGTCCACGCGATGCACTTCAATGCCCAAGATGGCGTCTTCGGCCTGCCGTGCTCGCCGGCGGAAGTTCGCGGGTCGGAGTGGGGCAGTGCAACAATGGGCCCCATTCATTCCGCCGCGCGGCCTCATGGGAAGGGCAGAGGGGAGGGGAGTGATTTGTGCTGATAGGAGGAGACACACATAGATAGAGAGAAGCGACTCTTCCCTGCGATGTATTTGCTCTGGCGAGTGAAGCGGGCGGTGGAGGCTGCAAACTGCACTTTGGCTCCCGCTTAGGTTCGATTAATCGAAATTATCGCCAATGGTAGCGATTAGTTGATTCAAGCCAGACTCATGCCTCGTTCACATTACGATTGTCGGAGCGATCGTCCTAACGATAGTTAGGCCGAACTAGCCGTGTGAGTGCCTGTCCTGACAATAGTTCACGAACACTTTACGATGGTAAGGCGCTGGGACACCGGAAGAGGAAGCGACAAGAGAAAGACGAAAAGTTCGTGTAGCTCTCTTCGTTCTATTTTTTTCATGGATTTGTCCTAGGAAGGAAGAATATGGGCGGAAGAAAAAATATTCGGTAAATACACGTTGAACACAGTAATGTCTTGATCTACATATCTCAACAGCTTTGCTAACCGTCAGTTTCCCGTTCACTTTAGATGTCGGCACTAGAGGGCAGCACCGGTTTTAACCATTGTCGTGTGAATGCACGATAGTTCCGACAATCGCTGTAACAATCGTAATGTGAATGAGGCATCACTGAACTCAAAATAATGGAATGATGGTCGCTATTCATCTTTGATGGGAGTGGTTGAAGCCGGGCTGAAGCCCGTCTGGGCACTCCAAACAAAACCGACTCTCACGTATTTTCTAACAGGGAAATGCACAAAATTTGAGCAAAATGTATATTGAGGTGCAATAAATGTCGCATGGAATCCAATTCATTCATATTCCAAATCGCAATCTCACCCGTGTTATTTACGCTGAGAAAAAAAGTCGTGTATTTAAAATTTAAGAGTAAAGGCCGTCTGAAATAAGCAACGCATTGGAAACCGGGAAAATACGTGCCTTTTTATTTTTCAAACTCAGTCAAAATGGAGTGAAAGAGGGACGGCGAAGTGCTAGACATGGTGGGTGAGGAGAGAAGGCTTCTGTTTAAGATAAGGGGAAGAGAGAAGGTTTGGATTGACTGATTTGGTTTACTGAAAGTGGAGGGGATGTCAAAAACATTATTAGAGGGAAGAAAGAATGTAAGGTAAGCTAGGGAAAGGAGGAGAGATAATAGGATATAAAGATGGAAGGAAAGGGAGTAGGCCTTATTGTTAATTGAAGATGGAAGTCCAAGTTTGGAGTGTAGAGAAGCGGAGATAATCTAAAAAATGCTCGTAATAAGCCTATTTTAAACGATGCTGTACTTTAATGATGGAGCTTACTTATTTTTCCCAAATTCTTTCCCTCAATTTGGATGTATTTCTTTGGAAATATGCCTTTTCTACGCCCCTCCAAAAGTTGTTAGGGACTCTGACCCTTCTCTCAAAAATCAATAAAAAAATTTTATGCCAGATATCCGAGGGAACATGGAAATGTTCCAACAGAAGGGCGCGAAGCCGGCCTTCATTTGTTACACTTCGAGGAAATAACTAGGGGTTTTTTACGTTCTTCCCATTCATGGGATTCCATTAATTTTCACTTGGTTCGTCGGAAGGATATGCCAATAAATTTGCAATTGTGTCCGCGGGTGATTTATGAATGCATCAGTCTGAAAGGAAATGCCGTGATACAGTTCGTGATTCGTTCATTTAATGACTTCTGCCTTTTGTTTTTTTAGATAATTATTCATTGGTGAATTGAACGGAATAACTCAGAAGGGTTGTAGGGTATGATGATTATAGTGCTGTCGGACCGAAGGTATGGTCACATTAAGCAGTACAGTTCTTTCCTTAGGTGATAGGTCCATTAATTACGTGAGAAGATTTTGGCGATTTTTCATCCCTTGGTGAGATATCGTGAGATATCGTGAGATTTCGCTCGAGTCCCTCCCCCTCCCTCTAATCTGGAGTGATATTATTCAAATGCGTATTTTCAGTATAAATACGTTAATCTATACTTAATTGCGTTGGATTTATTAAAAAAACAATTTGTTTAATTATTTTTATTTAAGATAAGTTAAGACTAGGATTTAAGATTCTTAAAATCGTAGTCTAGAATTTTCATTTTGCACTATTTCTTGCGAGAAAAAATTACGTGACACTTGTCAGGACCTCCTCTCTTCCCCACGTGAAATTAGGAGAGAATCGGCTTCACCCCCTCCCTCCCAAGACGACTCCCGTAATTAATGATGCACCCTTATGAAAAAACGTGTTGAATTAGCAATAAATTAATAGCAATAACTATATACTTTACCTCTTTAGTTATTGCTGAATTGGGATGGGCTGGAAACTAAAAATAAAATCTGTTTTGAAATCTAACATCCAGATAAAAAAAGTAATAATATTCATATTATTTTGCAGTTTTCGCTCTAAATAGATATACGTGTAAATATCTCTTTAAATATGACATGAATTTACACTCCGGATTATAAATATGCGCCGTATACTTTTTTTTAATTAAAACAATTATGGAAGGGCTGGTGGAGGGAAGAAGGACGAGGGACGGCCTCGAATGAGTTACACATAGGATATGTTATAACGGATGTAAAAGAGAATGATTACGTCGCTATGAAAACGCTAGCGGATAGGAGAGAGGAATGGTGAGCTGCGTCAAATCTTAGGATTCTTGATTTATGATGATGATGACATTTCTTGAGGTTGCTATTCTATCAAACTACTTCAACCACCCCCTGCCTGACACCAGTTTTATGACCATCCAAGTAAATTGCGGATTTATATACACTTAAGGCCGTTTTACACGGTACATGGAATTGCGCAAATTGACGTACGTGCGAAGACGCAATCAAAATTGCGTCGTGTAAAGCGGCGAATTGCTAGAACACATGCGAGAATGCGTAGATGCGAGACGGCAAAATAGCCCCTGTTCTAATTTCGTTCATGCATTCGCGCAATTCTACGCCATTTTATAAATAAATGCAGCTCTAACCTGCGCAATTCTGTGCCCCGTGTGAAACGGCCTTTATGATAAATTGGTGGGCTATAGAATTGATGTCCTAATCATACTGGCCAGTTTTTAAATAATCGATAATTAGCGTGTGCATACCAATTTGCGAAAGAACGTGAAACAGATGGTAGTGTATTATCCGTGACTTGGAATTTAAGAGTTTCTCGTCGAATGAAGTTCTTTTGGTTGACTTCTGTGTTTTATTAAGTGAGCACCCTTCATCATTCCCTTCGCTTGAGTTTGCTAATGCAGCCATTGTTCCCAGGGCAACCGATTCGAGTGGAAATAATCTGATGTTGTCCATTCCGTTTATGAATTCCACGCAGGAAAACTCTGGAGATAGATCTCATGTGGCGAGGATTTCTCATGCTTCATTCGCTTTGCACCCTCTTCATTGCACAGTGCTCATTATCAATCTTTTTTTTGTGGATATTTTGTGATGTTTTCCAAGATTTTTACTCTTCGTAACTGGTCTAAAATTAAATTTTATCCTCCGAGTGTCTTTAAATCCGCGCATTTCTCATTTTGTGAAGAATTGTGAATTTTTTTTGCAGCTTGATGAAACTCAGTAATAAGAAAATTAGAACAAGCTGGGAACGTATTTTTGGCCAATAGTAGATACTTTTTTATAGGTACACGTTTTCCATCATCATACGACATATTTCCTTCGTAATTTAAATTCCTTCTCTTACTTGAAGATTTGTTGAAACATGAGCATTTTATCATGAATCTCCTCGTCGTCATATTTTATCATTTTTTGTTATATATCATGAAAACTGTCATAATTCGCTAAATATTTTAATTAATAATTAATGTTTATTCCTTTTGCATGTCTATTGTCAATGGCCATCTCAATTGTTAAAACATTGTTGCTCATTCCATAAAAGAAATGCTGTCGACTTCAATAGAAATATTTATTCTCTAGAACCACTTAAATAATATAGCACAATTGTTATAAAATCGTTGTGTATTCCATAAAAGAAATGTTGATGACTGCAGTATATTTTTTTCCAAAACCTCTTAACTAATGTATTTTGTAGGGCGTGAGTAGCTATTATTAACCATAATTAAAGAGTTCCCATATAATTCAATTTTATGCCGTAATCCTATTTATTGAGGCGGCCCAAAAACACATTCCGTGGTTCTCTATGAAATTGAGGAACCTCTTTATTCATTTCTACTACGACCGCGCTGTTATCCTTGTTTGCCCATTTTCAAGCTCTAATGGACAGAAGCGGGAGAGTTAAACTGAGTGAGAGAAAAAAAACCGGCAAGGTCTCGGCAATCAATCAATAATCATGTGTAACTGATTTCTTCAGAGATATATCCCAAAAAAATATATTTTTACTCATTAGAAGATTTGTTTAACCACGCATATCATGTGTAACGGATTTTATTTCCTACAAAATTTATATTTTTTCACTGACTTGAAGATTTGTTTAACCAAGAGTATGTTATCTATTGACAACAGGCAGAGATTTTGCCAAATATTTTTAATAAATAATTTAATTAATATTTATTCTTGTCGTATGACTATGGTAAGTGGCCGGCTCAATTATTAAAATATTTTTGCTCATTTGGTTTAAGAAATGTTGTCGACTACAGTAAAAATTTTGATGAAAGTAGTTGACGCAAGCGAGATAAGATGGAAAGACATCCTAATTTAAATTATCTCTCTATTTTATTAAATTTTTTCTCAAAAATCTGTTACCTAACATATTCTGTTGGGCATGGCTAGCGATAATTAACCAGAGCATTCAAAATTATAGCGTAATCCTATTTATTAAGGCGGCCGCCGGGAAACACTTTCCGTGGCTCTCTACGGAATTGAGGAAACTCTTTATTCATTTCTACTACGACCGCGCTGTTATCCTTGTTTGCCCATCTTCGAGCTCTAATGGACAGAAGCCGGAGAGTTAAACTGAGTGAGAAAAAAACAACGACACAAGTCTCGGCAATCAATTTACGATGGAAACGCGAAATGCTCTTCGGGAAGGGAGATCACCGGAAGCAAGTGTTTGCTCCATTCAACCGCGTCGCATTAGACGATCCCGCGTCAAATGGTCCCCTTTTTCTTTCCCGAACGAATCCGGGCGATCGCGTTTTGTTTTTTTTTTTTTTTCGCTCCACATATCGCCCGTCCTCTTTGCGCTCTTCATCCGGGAACCGTTATCCGGGCGACATGCAAAATTTTTAATGTCCTCTTCGGGCGGCGAGCTTTGGCTTCCCAAAAAGCTTCCTCTCCGTCGACATTCAATTTCGCGGATAGCGAAGCGAGCAACGGCCGGGCGCCCTCAATTAGATTCCGCCATTCGCCATCTCCCACTCAGCTCTATTGGAGGCTTTGGCGTTTCCGTAGATATGCGTTCGTCACAAAGCACGTGTAGAGGAGGAACGTGGAATATATGGTCGGACTGTCTGCTGTGAGTTGAATTTTTTTCGTCTTTCTATCCAGTCTTAAGTGATGTGTTTTGTGCATTAGGCAAAAAAACACTCCTATCAATAAATGCAGTACCGCTTTTCCCGTCATTCGACGTGAAAAATTTTGTGGGTTAAAAATGTCGCCGAACACTTTTTACTAGTTTGCTGTCATATTTCTACGCCGGCAAGAGAGGATAAACAATCAATTGAAAAAATGACACCCTAAACAATAGACACAATGATCATAAATATTTAAGTTGCGTCATCTTCTTTTAACGCCAGTTTACACGATAAATTAGCACGTACGAGTTAATGTCTAATTGCATGAACGATTTTTGTGAACCGGAACGGAAGATGTTTATATGCATGAATGAAATTAGAACAGCTTCTATTCATTCATTCGCACAAGTTGGGATGTAACACGGTGCAATTTCGCGTTCACTCATTTAGACCTCAACTTATACGAGCTAATGTGCCGTGTAAATATGCCTTTTTACTCGTAAATATTTCAATTTTCTTTGTGAAAATAAATTTATTTTTAAACCTAAATAAATTGAAGTTAACGAGTAACTTTCACTTCTTAGGCTTAAAAAATTATGGCAATTCTTAGTTTTGTTGTAATGTAAAATTCCCATCATAGTTCTCCTCTTCAGACTTTGTTTATTCCGAATGTATCACACAAATTTGGATCAAACCAGGTAGCAGAACATGAAGAAAAGGAGACCATAAATTTGCAAATAAAAATGTTTATATTCGCTTAAAACAAATGAATCATGCAAAGTTTAGCACGAACTGATTCAAAACGTTTCCTAGATCTTTTTAATGGATTGAATCGTTATCAAATCAATAAAAAAATCAGCCTCGACTTTTTCATGCCATGGGAGTTAACACGGGGAAAAGATTGCATTTGGAAATGCTCGCGCAAGAAAAAAGATACAGACCTTTTAAGAGGTTTAAGAGGAAGAAAACTTCCAACGAGCGACCCTCTGAACTCCTATCAAGTTGGCAAGCCTGCCATAGGGGCAAATATCATCACAGATACAGGCAGTCGCCGATAAACCGTTCTGCACACGACCACTTCCCTTTTTATCCCCCCCAATTATTTTCTCCCCCGAAGTGGCCCAGTCATGTCGAAAATTAATTTCGCCAATGTGGAAGAAGCGCGGGCATCGCATACCTCCTTGTCGCACCCCTACCGTAACACACGAAATCCGCCCTGTTCCACGTCGGAGCGGTTCCAGAAAAAGTAGGTGGTGGTAAATTTACGCATAAAATGGAGAAGGGGCACTAAAAATAATAACGAATGAATATAAAAATGATGAATTCATTACTCCAAAATTTCTAACATTTACATTGGTTACAAAAAAATGAAAGAGCTCCAGGTAGCTTCAGTGGTTAAAACCAGTTTGTAAGCTACCATCCTTAAATTTAAAGTAAATAAGAGTCACAAAAATTATTTATTTTTTGCTTTGTAAATATGCCATTAAACATGGTACTATTTACGCACACACGCCAAGAAGAACGTAAATATGTATCATGATTGGATAACAAACAACAATCGTTAGCCTTTTTCACAAAAATTATTTATACTCTTCATCTATTTAATTGAAATAGGAAAATTGTCCAAAAAAATTTGGCCTAAAATAAAGAAATGATTCATAAGATATCCACTCCAAAATTCATATCATACCAAATTCATTTTTAACTGTGCGGTGTTCCATTTTAAGGTTTCTTGGTTGGATAACTTTTCATCCCCTCAAACGAGGGAGAGGAGGGAAGAGAATAGGATTTTTAGATAGAATGATAGGGGGTAGGACTTATTATGAAATATGAATTCACGAGACGGTTGATGAGGGGAGGGGAGACAGCCGGATTCTACATCTACATAATATCCCGCAAGCCGCCTAAATGGCGTGTGGCAGGTGGTGTTAGGACACCAACCGTTCTTACATAAAAAGGAAGTGCTCTAAGAAAATTACGACTTGCAAATTCGTAAACTCGTGTCAGCGAAACATGATGAAGCTCCTTCATGATGTATCAGAAAGGAAAGACAATAGCAGGTTCCACAATTTATTAAATACGGCGACCTATCTATCCGTTCGGCAAAACATCTCTCTTAATTTATCGCTTCGTAATGCTTTGTGAATGCTCCATGTACACCTACTTTAATCGGTAGAATAATATAATGATAATAATCCCCTATTCCGGCGTCCGTTTTCAAATTCATCTCTTCAATTCTTCTCCGCTACGTGGGTGAGGTTACAATAGTAATGTAAATAGATAATTTACGCTAGATGGTGACGACTATTTATTGAAACATGGCTTGCTCTATTAAAAAAAAAGAAGTGGTGTAAGAAATAGCTATAGCTATCCAACTAAGAAACCTTAATATTATGCCGCCTAGCTCCACGGAAGAGCCCCTCCCCCCCACTATCCTCCCACTCCCCTCTATTACCCTCCCTCACCCTTTAAAAATCCCCATAAGGGTGGGTGGGTGGGGGTGGGGCGGGATGGGGTGGGTGGGTGGTGCGCTGGGTGTATTGATTTCTGGCTTGCAGAGGTTGTCCCGGGTTCCCCACCCGCGCCTGCCGCCGACGCGCTCGCTGCACACGAGGATGCTGGGAAGTGGGGGGGGGGGGAAGGGGAGGGGGAACCGGTTGCCATGGACGCACCAGCCGGAGATAACAGCGGAGCATGGGGGGAAGGGAGTGGGGGAGAGTGTGAGGTAGACTTTTGAGCGAGTCTCGAGTTCCCGAGTGTTCGAAAAATTACGAAAGGAGCGATAAAATGGGAAGTGAAGGACTTTCGAGAATTTGATGAGGGGAGAGGTCACTGAAATTTTTGACACGGCGGATATCTTCGTAATGACTGAATCAAATTGTATGCATTGCATAAATATCAGACAATTTATATCACTAGGCCGGTTAGTATCCCAAGTGAATACGTCGGCGCTCTTTTTATACAACGAAGAAGAGAAGTGGGCAGTATGTGACTATAAAATCAGCTGAGGTCCGTTCATCTACTCCCTCGCAAGCCGCCTAAATCGGCGTGTGGCGAGGGATGTTAGGACACCAGCCGTTTACACATTATAAGGAAATGCTCTAACGAAATCACGCCTAGCATTTATTGAAGTTCCAAATCATCACATCATTCATAGTCATAAAGATATTTACCGAGCGGGGGAAAAACGAATTCCCATATCTATCCGTTTGGCAAAATATCTCTCTTAATTTATCGTTTATATCAGACAGAAATCTGGAGGAGTGCTAATATGATGTTCCATGTATGTCTCTTAAAGATATCCAATCTCAATTACTCAAGCAATTTAGGCTAAAAGCGCAGCCTGCCACTAACACCGTGACAGAAAAGTGTGGCGAGAAACCTTTCGTCGGCATTATTCTTCTCTTAACGGAATGCGCCATTGGGACCGCGATTTAACGTCCTATCCGACGGATGGAGTGCTGAACTTGAAGTGTCCTCCACAAAACACTCAAGCAGGGATCTGGTAGCCTGTAAAAATTCTCTGCCTTAGCCGGGATTTGAATTATGACCCACTGATAGGAAGCCAACACTCTAGATACACACCAACCTGATATCTTTGATCAGCAAGTACATTTTCATTTAGTATTTAAAATAGCCGGAAGATATCCACTCCTAAATTAATAACATGAAGAGGACGAATCACTTTATCTCAGCCGGCTGTACTAACATAAGTGCTTTTCTCGACAAATTATTCGTTTAAAAGTCATTTTACCGTGTGTAATTTTTTGCAGGTTTTTATCTGTATTGTTAAAACCTTTTGGGATGTTTGTTCGCGTTCTCTTTGGGTGGCCTCCTAATTTTAAATTTAAGACCATGATAACTGATTAATAGATTGGCTAATGACGTGATCGGTAAAACTTTGATCCTTTACCAGCCTTTCCATCCTCTTCGTGGCATTCAGCTTATTAAAACCACTTGTCTGTTTCCACACACTTTTATTTACATCGAACATGGTTTCGGCAACTTGTGCCATTATCTAGTGCCTTGTGGCTTGATAATGGCACAAGTCGCCGAAACCATGGTTGGTGTAAATAAAAGTGTGTGGAAACAGACAAGTGGTTTTAATAAGCTGAATATCAAAGATTTCCACCGTATCACGTCGGACACTGTACCTCTTAGTGACCTTTCACAGCGGAATAGCATATTAACGCCGAGAATTTCGTGGTCGAATTGGCAGGCAGAAAGAATATTTTTTAATCAACTCGGTTTACATTTCGCAACCCTGGTTTACTCCGAAGCCTACTTCTTCATTTTTGTATGCGTTAAGATTTAGTTTATCACGATTTTGACTCGACATTTTTGGCCAATTTGAGTGCAAAGATGTTAGGAGTAATCCGGGAGGCCAATCAGCAAGCTCGGATCTTTTTAAATAGGCCTTAGTAAATCATTGTTTAAAAGTTAGCGAAAGTATTAGCTGAACCTTGAAAGTGGTACATTGAGCCGTATACACGATTCGCTGGGAATAAATTCCCTTGAGTAAAATTGAGTATGTTTGTAACTTTTATTTTTACAAATTAAATTGGTCTTTGTCGGTATAGGTTAGTCTGTGCGATTTTTAATTCATTGGAACATGGCAGTGTTTATAAATGGGTTTCTCGTTCTGAAAAATATATTCTCGTGTTCGTCTCTGATTTTTATCTAATCTTAATCGTAAAATTATCTATACATATTTAATATGCTATGAGGGTTATATTTTCCGGACTCCGTAGTTTTCACGGTTCTAGCCGTGTCATAAGTATGAACACGGGAAAAAGACTTCAAGATTTTTGAAAAATTTAAAAGATATACACGAGAAAGTTATTCCCTTTATAATTTTTGCTCTATTCTGCAGTTTTCTCGATACAGGTCCTGGCTATGTGTTTGGCTCATTAGCTCTAAATATGCATACGTTGTATTTTTTAAGTTCATCATCGATAGCATATTTAACATTTAAAGTAATTTATTAGTTTAAACCGCTGTGTGATAAATTTGCATTGGATAGTTCCAGCTGGTCTTATAAAATCACCATTATCATAGCCTCCCGTTCATTCATTGGATATCACATTTAGTTAATGTAGTTTTGCTCCTGTTCATACAAACAACGAAACCTGTGTACTTTTTTTATGACTTGACATTCTTGCTGCTCTATTCCTCTGCATAGCGGTATTTCTTTTATATTTCTGCAACGTTATGCTAATCCGTCGACGTGATTTACTAATTTGAATCACTATGGTATTCTAAATGTTTAGTTTTCTACTGTCCTATGAAAATATGCCAATGCTACCTCATACCCCGTCATTATCATCAGTCAACTATCCTAAGATTGGTTTGACGCAGCTCTCCAATCCTCTCTCCTATTCGCTAACCATTTCATAGCGACGTATTTCTTCTCTTTTACATCCTTTATTACCTGTCCTATGTAACTCATTCGGGGCCGTCCCTTGCCCTTCTTCCCTTCCACCTGCCATTCTAACGAGTGTTTTCATCAGGTCATCATGTCTCATAATGTGGCCAACTAAGTTGTCCCAAACCTTAAGAAGAAGACGTGACAAATTACTATCTGTAAAGAAAATGCATGACATCCGAGTTTCTAAAAAAAAACACCGGTTTTTTGCACGTAAAATCAAGTTGTCCAACTTTGAGCGCTTAGCATTACCGTAGTTTTCGTTCCACTAAATTGCAATTTTAATATCCGAATATCTAGTGTTAACAGTTTGGAGCAAAAAATATTTTTATCACAAAAACTGATGGATTTGTTGTAAACAACGAAAACCTCTGCTAATTTCGAAACCAGTGGTTCTGGATTGGTACTGTTCTCTTCCGTATAATGTATGTGATGCAGGTATGTAGATCATACACGTTAAATGCCATTAGTATATTCAATATTTTTTATATTTATGTTTGTTTTAACGTGTTTATAGCCATCCATTCCCTTTCCTAGTTTTTTCAAATCATGTTCATTTCGCGAAGAGTAATAACGATGCTCTTTTTTTAATCGCTTGAAACTATCGTTCGCAGCGCTATTCCATCGCTTAAGCGCCACGAGTGTGTTGTCTCACCCCTCTACAAGAACTCTTAAATCACTTTGGGTTGTTCCACCTCGCACGCCCACACCAGACCGGAGCTGGATTCCAGTCACTCCACTCCCCACCCTCTCTCTCCAACCGCGTGACGTTTAGGTAACCATGGAAGCGGGCGCACCGCCGAACTCCCCTCCACAAACTCCCTTCCCCCCCTAAAATTTTGCCTCCCGGAATATTTCTCTGCCCGCAGCTGGGTCACCGGGGAACGGAATGGGAGGACTCGCGTATGCACACGTTTTTGAGGATTAAAAAAAATATCCAGTCTTTTTCATAGCTCTTTAGTGCTGATGGGAGTACCTCAAGGATGCGACAGTGCACCCATTAAATTATTTTGCGTTAGTTCTCAATTTTTTTATTTATTCATCATATTCGACCGATTTAGTAATGAGGAAGACCTAATATGGGTAGGAGAGAAAAGAAGCCTCATGAAAACATAGATTATCATCATTAGAAGACGGAACAATCTTGTAGGCCATGTCATGAGACATGGTGGTCTGATACGGACAAGGAGATGGCAAGAACGGAAAAAATGATCTCGAACAAAATATGCGGGACAGCCGGAGAAGGGTGTGAAAAACAATTACATGCATCTAAATTAGATAGCGAAAGTAATTTTGTTGCAATTTTTTTAATTTTTTAATTTAATTTTAAAAACGTTTATCTTCAAATCAGACGTTTGTTTTCGTTTCATTTGCCATTATTGCTATCTAAAAACGTTTTCGGTCCTATGTGGTCTGGCTGTAAACAACGCTAGTTTCAAAATAAATAAAAATACAGCGGGTTACTACAAGAAAATTTTGGAGTTGCTGGCTACGATAACGGTGTTAAATCTGACGATTCGTGAAGATTCACTATTAGATATGAAGTAATGATACTTTGATTTCTCAGCGTAAATCTTTATTCCAAATGTGGAAAAGTGCAAAGTACATTTACTTAATATATATTTCCTTTACAGTTCTTCATATATATTTATTTCAAAATTGGAAAAGTCCAAAGTATCACTGCTTCATGTATCTTTATTTCAAATTTGGAAAAGAGCAAAGTATCATTACTTCATATCATACATTAGATATCCACAATGCATCAGCCTTAAAAATTAATCTAAAGATTCCCTGTTCCTTATTGAGTATACTTTACATGTAACATGACGTTAGCTTTCACTCACTAGGTTTTCGCAGGTTTTTCACGCCCCCATTCTTGTGTGGGCGTTTTCCTTCAGTGGGTTTTTTCGCTGAAGGATATTACACCCTTGTCCTCATGTTTTTTTCCCACGAACAGAAATCTTTTTACACAAAATTTTCACGGATACTTGTATATTTTTTGACATTTCACAAATAGTGTATATTGTATATCTTTTGTATTGTAAACGTTTATGTACCATTTTTAATATGGTTTTACATTGATGCTATCGAGGGGTTAGGTGGAAGAGGGGACTTCTTAGTCTCAACCTCGCCCGAATAGAGGCATATTATTATTATCATGAATAAAGCAGTGTTGTCGCACGGCTGGCGATAATGACTGTTCTCGATGGATGGGACGCGCAGAATATTTCCGTGACCTCACGCCGTCGGTCCAAACTTCAAAATGATTAGCCCCGACTGATTTTTGCAGTGATCCCCGAGCTCCGCTCGGTTGTCATGGAGACGAGCCGATGGAGCCGCGATTAGCTCGGCCTCGTGTGTTCGTCATCCACCACGTTCCCATCTGCAGTCCTGAATTCTGATATTTATTTTTGTTCGCACAAATGTTGGAAACTCCGCATCTCATTATTATGCTCTTCACCCGCGGGTCGCCATTATAAATGTAAAAAATCGCATGTCGTTTCTTCGCTGTTTCCTCTCCCAGCTTTCTACTCCCGAGAGTTCTCTGGAATTGAATTTCGTGTTTTTTTAATTTCGCAATGGGAATCAAATTGGTATGCATCGAGGAATCTTCGATGAAATATCGGTTATATCCAGTAAAAAATTGTATAGGTCATGGCTTCATTGTAAAGTCTAGTTGCAGAAATTACTCCGATCGTATTCGAGAGTTTAACAAGCTACATTTTTTACTGTAATGGATATTTCAATGCGAAAATGTATTCATACACGTATGGCCATGCATTGGCCTTTTTGGAATTTTTTGGCCTTTTTGGAATATAAACTTACCACTTCAAAGAAATTAACTAGTGTATATCGATGAATACCAATGATCGTAAAGTAAGATTATTAAATGTAAAACAAGATTTAAAAAATAAAATTATCCAGTAGTATTTCTGCACTATTTATAGGCGTTTAGGGACTCTTGAGTTTATTGTCCTAGAAGTCATTGTTACGGCTCAAGTCTTATCTTGGATTTTTCGGATAAAAGTTTATATTTAAAGTCTTATTATTTGTGTTTTTCGGGCTATTTTTGCATCTCTTTGAGATCGATTGCGGGTACCTCGCCAATTACAGCGATATACATTGCCCCTGTATTTGTTCGCAGTTTCCCTATATCAAGACTAATGAGTTCTTGGGGTCTTGCATGTGTTGGGTAAATTGATCATCCGGTTGTCGGATGTCCTAATGAGCGCTGAATATCCCCATCTGATCTCCGGCTTCGATTTCTCTTCATTAGTTGTATTTTCTTCTTATTTATATTCTGTTGCGAGAGCAATCTTAAATTAGCGAGCAAAAATCATTTCGGCCGTGGAGTGAGTGTAACGGTAGGATTATTTTTATAGCGAGTCTAATCTTCTCTGCACTCATCTGGTTAAAATTTTAGGGAATGAATAATATTTTATACGCTGTTAATGGTCTGGGATGAGATTTGTAAGTTTCAAGTTCAAACCTGTAGAATTAACGTATGAAGTATAATTAATTCTACGAGTACGTACGAATCTGCAGGTAGCTAGGTATATACATATTACAAAGATTAATTCGATTAAATGAAGTGGTCACTCAGCGGGTCCTCGCTCAGTCGGCGACGATCACGAGCAAATAAGCCGCCTGAGGAGCATTTGATGGGGTCGAATGGGGCAGTTCAATTTGAGGCAGGTCCACTCTCTCTATAGCTCGTGCACATCTAGAGATAAAAAGAAAGAATCGCTCTACTTTCATTCGCGTCTAAAAAAAAAAAAGGCCGTGATATTCCGAGGGACGCATTGCTTCCGTTCGACCGTAATTTATCATTTCTTCCGATTTATTTGTAGTTTAAATTTTATCCAATCATCTTTAAATTTTCAGGGTTTATATGATCCAAGTAACCACTAAAATTCATCCCTGCAGACAAAATGGTATTCGCAGAATACATTCATACTACATTCCCAGCTTGAAAACAGCATAAAGTCACGTTTTCTTGGATGCGTTTAAGGCGAAGAGACGCGAAGGTGCAGATTCCTTGAATAGCGATCTGCTTCCAGCGATGTGTCCTTGTAGTTACATTAGACCTCTTGTGTGAGATTTCCTTATTTGTGTCAGACCTCGAGTATGCATTATTGTTGTGAGTTAGTGATCATTCATCATAGTGATAGCCAATGAATGGTGTGAGGAATTTGTCTTGCGTAAAGCTTATTGGAGTAAATCATTGTAAATAATATCATTTCCGCTTGATAATCACCTATAATTTGGACGATGCAGAGGTAGTATTATTTAAATAAGACATTGCAGTATTTCCACTGAGTTTTATTATTACACAACGCGTTTCGTCGTTACAAACAACGTTATCAAGTGTATTGTTTGTAACGACGAAACGCGTTGTGTAATGATAAAACTCAGTGGAAATACTGCAATGTCTTATTTTAATAATATTAAGATATTCCACCATATCGTGCCCAGCATCATACAAGATATGCAGAGTTAACATTGGATTTACGCATGTTCGTACCGTATGAATTCATTATCAAAAAATGAATTCATATTTTTTTATTCTAGTCATATAAAATAAGAATACAAGTCAAATGAAGCTTTGGCATACGGTTTCTAAACCCTTTGGGCCAACTTCACGAAACGCTAGCCCGAGAAAAAGCTGATGATCGAAAAGGAGAAATACACTATTATGATGAAAACTCAAAGCGCGATAAATCGTGTATGGAGAATATGTAGGTATAAGTAGCGATTCCGGGGATTAATTTCCCTCATTTCCTGTGTAATTTGCTTTATTTCCTGGAGTGCATAGTCGCGTAATTGAATGAAAATTCGAGCGTTAATACTGCGCAAGGCGGATCAGGTCCATTTTACGGTTTGACCACTTTGAGATATTTTTATTGACATTTTCAATCACGATGGTGTTGTATGAAAGAATCGCATATCTATGTCCTTCCTCTTCATTTTAACGTCATTCCCGTGCAGCTGATAATTTTTTCCTCCTGCCATATAATATTCGCTTTTTATTTCTATCTTTTGGCCAAATGTACGTCCGTGTTTACCTCTTCGTAATATGTATTTGCATTTTTTTTGTGAAATGGCGAAAAATACGTTGAGTTCAGTGTGCAGGGAAAGAAGAAAGATAAAATGTCTGAATCAATTAGCGTTTTACTCACTCAGTGATTCAACCCAAAGGTTAATCTTAATTTGTGAGGGTAGAGCTCGCGTTGGACAAAATCATAGGTTACCTAATGAAAAAAAACCTACGTCATTTGAGATTGTTAGCTGATTAAACGAAAATAAAATCAATAAATAAATATATATATGAATTTTTATTGATCGACGATGGAAATGAATTCATTGCAGTAAGAAAGGGCTTCCCTTTTTATACCATACTTCAACTGGTGTAATGCTATGAAATGTTCCAAGTGAATTTTCTCCTACCTAGTCCTCACCTTATCTTCTTTTGCGCTTTGTTCGAGCGTTTTATTAGAATTACTGTTTTTTCTTTAATACATCGCCGTTGTTGACATTTATGAAGAAAACGGAAAAGCGTATCATGTAATTTTTCTTCTGTTTTCGTAAAAATGGATCGCTAGCTAAGCAAATGGATGGCTTCTCATTCAAGAATGTTAAGCATCTCGAAATAGAGTTGACGACTTCGGGCATAAATAGCTATCATTATTGGAATTTCGCTGAATTTTTTTTCTAAATCGCTTGAACGGTAGATATGATAGGAAAAAAATCAACCGAAAAAGAGCCTAAGGAAAATGAGTTATTGAAATAGTTCACTAGGTAGGTTATTAAAAACCCGTTGACATGGCAACGACAAATGGCTGTGAAATTCTTATCTCATCCTCTTATTTCCATTCCCTCACCTTAATCCTCTATCCACCTTATGTGATGGACAGGGTTTCAGGGAACAATAGGGGGAACTGTTCCCTTCTTCCCACTCCCAATACACACATACCCTAGATTCCGCGCAATCCTGAAAGAGACTCTCCATTTTTACCCCCGTCGTCAATTTTTCAGGGGACCCTTAGTCGTGGTATGCCTATTTTTCTCTTATGGTCGAAGTTTAATTTTGCTCGGGGCACATTGAGAGCTGCTTGATTTTATTTGAGGAGGTGAGACGATCATATTGAATAGTTCCAGCATTCTGGATGACTTCCGACGCCAAAAATTCAATTATCAAGGAATATTTATCAAGGATGAAATTCACCACGAAAAAAAAATTTGGCTTAGCCGGGATTTGAACCCGGATCTCCCGATTGCCGTTCTATGCCGTGAATTGAAGAAGTCGGTCTAGCGTTAAAATCAGAGACTAAAATGAGATCTGGCTGGATAATTTTACTTCATTATTGATCATTGATAGTCTGAAAAAAAATCGTTCGCACGCAAAGCTATAAGAGTACCAACTCGTTGTTTGATAGCTCACCGCAGAATTTTTCCCACGTTATGGTTTTAGACTGTTTTTCTTTTTCCATTTCCTAAATTTAACCTGGCCACTATTCTCAGTTCTTCTTCCTACCTTTCAATACCTTCACCTTCAATTTATATTGATCCAGCTCTGCATCACACCTTGAGAACACTTACATCTGACCTCTTCAAAATCCATGATCTTAGGTGACCACTTGTTGGACCAATTCCTTAAATATGTTTATCATTTTTATTTCTTTCAACTTGTAAATATTGTTTATTTTTAAAGTTCGTTTTGCACGGGACGTTCAGTCGTACAAGTTCTTGTGCAACACGGCGAATTGTATCATGCAGAACATCGAATTGTATTAATGAGTGGACGCCAAACAGACCGAATTTTTATTTCGTTCCAATAAAATACTGTATCGCCTGCTTCGTTTGTTCATTATCTTTCATCTTTTCAAGAGGTCACTATAAATTCCTCATCCTGACGTCCTCAATTTACGGATTAGCTTTAGGGGATCAATTGACAAGGATGCCCAATTCATTTCCTTTCGTGTCGCTATTGATTTGGACCCCAACCTCATTAAAAATATGTTTTGAATGTTCGAAAAGAATTATAATGGCAAGTGCTAGTAATGGAAACATGGAGGGGCGCTGGATGCGTCGAAAAGAGGAACTAAAGCTCACGTAGCTGGCGGTGGGAAGGGGTGATGGTGGGATGGGGTTGATAAGTGTCCCGCAATCACGATGGGCGCCGACTCCATCTCCCTGTTGACTCGGTCGTCCTTGGCGACGACGCGCTGGGAAACAAAAGAAACTCGGCTAACTCGCGACGAGTTGGTGAGTCTCGCGTTTCTCTTTTATTTTCCTTTTTTTCGAAATACCGAAGCGTCGCGTCTTTCGATTCCTCTTCTCTGTCTCTCGCACTCTGTTGGAGCAATTGAGTTGTTGCGCCATCTGAAGGAGGATTTCGCAACTGTATTTCATGCGTTGAACATGTCTCACAGTGTTGTTAATTTAAAGGAAGTGTCTTAAAGTGTTATCATTTCGATATTGGTGTGCACCAAATGCAGCTGACTTGAAGGCATTTCATACAGAACGTGACAACTCGTGAAAGTATCGAAAGTTATCCTTACCTTCCGTTTATATGAACTTTCCTCAGTGCCTTGAATACCTATGCTAAGCACTCCAAAAGTAGTAACAGCGACTTGCTTCACATTTTGCAGAAGCCGTATTAAATACAACACTTTATAGTATAATTATTCAGTATCAAATTCAAGTGCGCATTCTACGCTTTCAAAATTCATTAATAATTGTCCTAAAGGCGTTGAAGCTTTTAACCTAATTTTCACAGGTCTTCGAAAACCCGTAGCGTATGTTAATTTTCTTCTTGTTTATTTTCTGTTCAATGGGAGCTTAAGAATAATGTTTTTTGTTAGAAAAAAATATTTACTTATTTTTCTTTCAAAACTAAATAGTACTGAGATTTAGATTCGGATAACATTCATTGAAGTTGATGATTTGAGGCGTTACTTTATGGAATTTATTCATATTGAATGAAAATTAAACCATGTTTTTCCACATAAAATATTTATTATATCTCTACCATGGATTTGACGCTCTGCGTCATCCTCAGGCCCGAGAACCATGGTTGTCTAAATATTTTATGTGGAAAAACATGGTTTAATTTTCATTCTTTGAATTATGTGTATCTATAGCTCTTACTTGATGTCAGTGTCCATACCCAAGAGTATATTCAGGGATTTTCTGTCACTACATCCAGATGTTTTCGATGACAAAATTTTTAAGGCAATGGTTGTATCTCGGCCACTGTAATTTAGTTGTTATCTGGTTTTGTCCAAGTCATGTGTTTATTTTCACTAAAACTAGGAAAAAAATTTATTGTGAAGAAACACAGACTCTTTTCTTTTGATCTAGAAAAACTTACCGTCTTCTCCGAGAATTCTTGCGTAAATATTCGAGCATCCGATTTAATTTATTTTTTATTACTAAATCTCCTTGCTTGGTATTTGCTTAGAATACCTCTTTCCCCGTGTCGTTCGTATCTGTTGCGATTTAGACGTTTATATTTTCTAGGGGGCGTAGTTGCTTTTGTGGGTCACGAAGTCAATTTTTTCTCGTAATCTCGCGACCTTGAGGTTACGTGCGGTGTGGGAATGTTGGCACTCGGCTTCGAATGGGCACAGCTCAATGTCACCATCGCCCCCGTGTATTGGCACCCGTGTCGCCGTGAGAGTAACGCGCAGACAGCGTGTACGAAGTATGCGATGCATTCTGAAAATAATATGCGTATACGTGATATGCCTCGAGTTAATTTACCATATTAGGAGCACCCGTGTACCATCTTCTGAGAATGGTTTCGCACTCTGATTGCCGAAGTCGCAGTTCATCAAAAGATAAATCGAACATACCTTAGGGGTAATATTGTGAAATATTTCCGGGATGGAAATAAAACTAGCCTTGAAAATTTCACTTTTGAATTTTAATTATCACTCGACCCCGGCCTTTGATACTTGGTATCATTTTCAGGTCGCCTCGAGACCTCCCGAACATGATCCAAAAATTATCGAAAACCTATTAATGTGTGGTAATTAAAATTCATATGTAAAATATGGAAATTTTTTATTTCATTGGAAAAAAATGTCGATGGCAGGATAGCCGGAATATAGGTGAAATGGTTATTTAAATCATATACCGGCTTCATCGAGTTCCACTTTCATATCAGTGGAAGTAAAGGATAAGAATATAGAATATTAAACTTTAGGTATTTTCACATTCGGCACCGTGGTGTGTTTTCTCAAGGCCCATCAAAAATGTGCTAAATTACATGCTTATTTTCTTTTCTCTTTAGTCCCGCGAAAGTGAGGATTCTATAGATATCGATAAATTGAATATGAGTTTTTCCTCCGTCCATAGCAGCCAGAATATGGGTGTAGTGGTAATTAAAATCATTAACTTATATAACGAGTTCCACTTCCTTATCAACGGATGTAATGGCTAATAATATAGAATAATTACCTATTGACATCTTTACATTTGTCGGGTTATCTTCACGAGTTTTTTTATTCAAAGAAATAACGCTTCCAAAAATGCCCTTAATTAACTATTAATTTCCATCGCGTTATTTTTTTCTTTGAAAGGGTAGATTCCTTAGGCATCTTAAATTGATTAGGAGTTTTTTCCGTCCACTGCAACCGGAATATGAACAAAATGGTGATTTAAGTCGTAACAATCGTTGAAGGACAATTGGAAGGGAAAAAGGGCAAGGGACGGCCCCGAATGAGTTACATAGGACAGGTTATAAAGGATGTAAAAGAGAATAAATATGTAGCTATGAAGAGATTAGCGGATAGGAGAGAGAAATGGAGAGCTGCGTCAAACCAATCTTAGGATTGTTGACTAATGATGATGATGATGAACCACCGGTAGAACGAATTCCGATTCGATGTCAGTGGGTATAAGTGGGATTAGAATGTAGAATAATGATTTATTCTACTAGGTAGGTATTTTTACTTTCGACACCTTGACGATTTGTTTTCAAGAATTTTAAGCCATACAAAAATGTATTTAGTTGCACATTCCAATAACATCGCGTTATTTTAACCTATTAGTAAGTGGCGCGAAAGGCAGGATTCCATAGACAGAATCTTAAATTGAACATTATTTTTTCCTCCATCTACAGCAGCCAGAATGTGAGTGAAATGGTAATTGAAGTCATTTACCGCTAGAACGAGTCCCACTCTTAGATCTTCCCCCATGAGGTACGACCCCAACTGTAGGTGGGCTAGGTATACTTCGTTGATCCCAACTCTACGGCCAGCCACCTCTCCCCTCCGTTCGCTTTCCAGCCTCTCCTTATTTGGGTCGATGGCATTCTGGCGATAAGAGCGCTGAACTCCACTCCTCTTAACCCCACTCTCCTTTTGTGCCCTCTATATCCCCTTCCGCTATATACCCGGTTGTTATACTGTAGTGGTGAAAGAAATAAAAAAAATAGAGAAAGAGTTCACCGAGGAGCTCGTTATGCTAAATTTGCCCTTAATGCCACGAGTCTCCCCCCCGTGCAGGAATCGAGTAGTAGTTGGCCCATAACGCATACAGGGAACCAATCTTTTTTTTACATTTAATAAGCTCGCTCATAGTTGACTTTATCTTATTTTATTTGCATAATCCTGTTGTGTTTATCATCTATTTCTTCTATTAAAAATTCACTAACTCTTGATTTGCTTTGTGGTAATCCACTATAAGTTTTCCTGGGTATTACACAATTACTTATACCACTTATTTTTTACAGAGCGCGACCCGGGGTTCAATGAATTATCATTGGCGCCTGAAGATGATGATAATTCATTAAAACCCGGGTCGCGCTCTATAAAAAATAAGTGTTATAAGTAATTGTGTAATATCCAGGAAAACATCTATTTCTTCTATTGTTACACGTGAAAATGTATGTTAGGGCACACAAGAACAATTGAAATCGACTGTATTCCATCGATCACGATGAAAGTATGTACAATCATGTTTTATAAGGTAAATATATTTGTACTATCTACTTCGTTGTATCTCGCTGTCAGAACTGTCGATAAAATAAGTAACTCGCTACGCAGGATCGCGCATTGTTGAATCTATCGTTTCTTATTGGAATTGCATAATCCTGTTGCATTTATCACCCATCTCTTCTATTTTTATACGTAAAAGTGGATCTTTGAGTGCACAAGGATAATATAAATCGACTCTGTTCCATCGTATTACAATGAAAGTATGCACTTAAATGAATTTGTTCCATGTAAAAGTATTGCACTAACTACTTCGTTGTTCCTCGATCTCAGGACTGTCGAAGAAATACAACTATACAAATATTCATGTAATACATTTTAAATTGAGATTTAAGGATTGAAAGTGAAAGAATTGTTCATTTAGTATGATTTACACTAGAATGTGCAAGCCGCTTCAAAAAACCGGAACATCGGTATAATCATCCGCTTTTGATGGAAGTCATCACTAAAGTCACCGGCTATTTCCGAAGTGTCCGCTGAGTCTTTTTTTTCCTTTAGGAGGTGAAAGAACTCCCTTAATCGTTTTTTCGTAGAAGTTTCCGTGAACGAAATGACCGCAGAAATTAGGCTTTTGCTGATTCAGTTGCTGCCGTACTTCACCGCAATCAAACGGAGAGGGATGGGATATTGTCTTTGAGACTGTGAGGAGGCGTAAAACCTTGATAAGGATGGCTGTTTGTCGCTCGACTTGTTATTGGCAGTTTATCTCGTCCGGAGAAGTTGATGGCCCTTGGGGAGATTGTGTGTGCGATCCCAGTCCGTCCGGAATCACATCCCACCAGGATCATTTATTTCCTCTGGTAATCCGACGACTTATAGGGTAGCAGAGTGAGTGGGTTTGGTGTAAAGACTTACATGAAGGGATGAGATGTTTTGGAAAGTATAGTACATATATATATATAATACCGTTCCTCATTGAATTATCCCAAGTACACAGCTTATTATGGTATATATATACAAAAAGAATATATACCTACACATTTATATTAGTACTTCAAGATGTTCCTCGGTGAGGTATATAACACAAATATATCCCAGGTTGGTGACACACAGAGCAAAGCACCATTAAAGATACAAAAGATCACATAAATAAATTTTCGGTGGCAGTACCACCTTCCTCGGTCTTCGAGGTAAGTAATAAAGCAATAATTGATAATATTTTATTTATGCTCGATACAAGTTTGAATATATCACATATAGGTCAATACGGCTCGAGAGAATTTTTTTTTACAGTTATGGTAACTTAATTATCCTTGTCAAGGCGAATGATTTTTTTCTCTGTGGATTTTTCGCACAATTTGTGCATTGCGGGTGACTCCGTAAAGTTATCACCGTGGCTATTCCCGTAATACTTAAATTAATTAAATAATTTAATGATAAAATAAGAGAGATATTTTTCGAAACCGATAGGTATAGGAATACCCCCCCCCCCCCCCCCCCGTACAATGAAGGTCATACATAATGATAAATTCTAAGTGGAACTTGAACTGTCAAATCACTCACATTGCAGGCCAATATTTTTTGTCGCAAGTAAAATGGTGCTGCCTTAACACACGTCTATTGAGGCGGCTTGCGGTGTTGTATGTAGATGTAATAATTGCACTCAAACATTGATTTATTTCATCGTCAGTTTTAATTGATCCCACATCTGAAGATGATTACTACCTAATGTGTGATCAGAAACATAATTGTTTTACTCTCAACCTCTATTCAATAATGGAACAATATTGTGTGACAAGATTTCTGGAATTTTAAATGGAAGGAGGGTGCCTGGGGAAGATAGTAGGTTAATTAGCGCTGCGTTGAAACAGCTCCACCTAGATGTTGCGCTCAGGCAAACAAACTCTCAGGCTCTCACAGCGCGTGTTTTTATCATTATTATCATAACATTTCTTGGAATAATGAAGTTGAGCTACTAATTGGCAGAGAGAGCAAGAGCAAAGACAGGAAATGTAATTTAAGCACATTTCTTTATTTTTCATATAGAAAAAATATTGGTCCGCATTTTGATTTCACTGCCTAGGTTCCACCTGGAATTTATCATTATATAAGTCCTTCATTGTACGTTCAAGTGCGTATTCCTATAACAATCAGTTTTGAATAATATCACTCTTATTTTATCATTACATTATTTAATTAAGTTGGCATAAGCGAGGTAAAAATATTGTACAGACGCATAGATCAGTATGCGATCGATTTGAACCTTGATGGAGCATCAAAATCATATTCATAATTGCTTTAATTACTTCACAGAATTCATACAGAATATAGACTTGATTAGATTCTTTGACTGGTAAGTTTAGGTAGCAAGAAGAATAACCTGTGTTGCGGTTACAATTATTAAGTTCCTTTTGGAATGAAATTTATCGCCATCGCCTATTTTTCATGTGAATACTATTGGAAACCATTATTTTTTTACTTTTTAGTTCACTTCAACATAACCATGATTGAAAAAAAAATCCCAATGCACGTGTCCCTTAATTTCCACCGCTTCGAGGCGTCACCAAGGGTTCTGAAGAGGGTATTTTGATGCTCGATGAAAGTTTCAAAAGCGATCGAATCCGGGCCTATGCGGAACAACACTGTGTTTTTTGTCTTTCGATTTACGATCGTCCAATTCCTCGGAGCTGGGCGTCGTTCGCCTCAAGGAGGGAAAAAAGCCGTGTGGAGAAGTTATTGCAGGGGTCATTCGGAGACTGCAAAAGCCCATTTTGCTACGCGATGCGGCTGTCACTTGTTACAACTGCCCTAGCCGGACGCTATCCGTAGCGATCGTAAAAAAAATCGGTGACGAGAACTGAGGTTAAGGCTGGTGATCGTGGGTTACGTCCCATAAGCTCGCTTATGACTTGCTGACGTTGCGTTGGTGTCGGGTAGCATTTGGTATCAATTGTGATAGTAGCTGCTTATCAAATCTTTCTGATTACTAACCGAGATAGTGTCTAGGGATTTCTTATATGCTTATATGCTGAGGGTTGCTGTATTTTTGGGATGATGATGGATTAAGGATTATTGTATGGGTGCACGGAGAATGGATAAGATGAAATGGACGGACAGGAACCACGAAATGCTGGACATGGTTGTCGTGGAGAGGAAACGGTAAAGCTTAAAGAATGAGGTTATTTCCCGGCGAACTATAAAAGATAAATTATTCGCGGATTTTCCTTCGGGTCAGGTCTTCTGATGGCATGACGCGATTGAAAACTTACGAAGAATCTCTTAGGAAGAGATGGTAAACTACGAAGCATGAAACGGTATAAATCGCTGCGAATTGACTCCATGACCTATCTCAGGAAGCATAGTACCTCATCCGGCGTAGTGATGGAAAAATCTAAAATCGAGAAAATCAAATGTCAAAGATCGAGGAAATCGAGATCGAGTCATGATCTCCGAATTTCGATCCTAACTCGAGTTTTCAAGTTCGATCTTGACTCTAATGTGTATTTGGAGTGTTTTTCGATTGAATAATGTACATATTTTTGTACTAGCTGTATATTTTCAAGATAATAACCGTCGATATTTTTCGATTAATCGATAATTCGTTTCAAATTTCGATTTTTGTTGAAAAGGTCGAGCTTTTCATTTCGATTAAAAATCGATTTAGACCGACAGTTTTCCATCACCAATCCGGTGGGACACCCGGGAAGACTACCTCGTTAGGAGAGATGGTAAATTACTCGGAGGATTAATGGCTGAATCGCTGTAAAGTGACTGCTCGTTCTATTTCAAGCGTAACGACATATATCGCGAGCATCTTCCGCATGGCTTGTTAACTTACCCCGGTGCCTAGTTTAAAGGCCGATAAAACGGACTCCACTCCGACCTATCGATGATGCATATTGACATCTCTGTGTATCGGATCATTAAAATTATTTCCATCGCCCAGATCGGCGAAAAAAAAATGGAAATTGAAGTTACCAGCGAGCGAGCGTCGTGCAGTGGAGAATCTAGTCGTTTCACGAATTGGTGGAATTATCGTTTTATTTGCCTAGGTACTTGAGTTCGCAGTAATTGGAGACTTCTGTGGATCAATGTTTTTATAGCTGCTTCGGCTGGAGAGAGAGAAAAGAGGGAAGAATTTTTTTTTTCGTCGCATTTACCATCCGCCTAAACTTCGGTCGTTGAAACTGGAGCAGTGAGCGAATGAAAAATATTGGATTCTCCTCTTCACTAGGAACTTATCGGTAAAAACCACTGGAAGAGCCGAGCGTTCTATAGTCGTGAACCATGTATTCAGGGGAAAAGAATAGGGTGCTGGATTTGGAAATCCTTTATGTCAAGTGTAAAATACAAAAAGTTGAATGGGTCAAATAGCGAAATGTAAAATAAATGAAATAAATGAGATGTAGCAAAATGTAAAAATTCCCATAGTTCGAGACCGTTTTCGTCATAGATCTCGTTCGTTGCATCATCTTCTTGTAAAATAAGCATCATTGGTACTAAGAATGTTTTTAAAGTATCTGTTATTTTCTGCTTTGATTGGAATTTTATGAATTCACAAGAATTATTTTTTATCTCATTTGCGCATTGCATTAAATATTTTAAGAAGCATAAAAGAGTATCATTTTTATCTTTAGATTAATAATTACGTAATAATCATTTTATTCTTGTATAACTTAATTAACATAAGCTGAAGGAACTGGAGCAGGCATGAATTTGGGCTTTCCGTGTGTTTTCTGGACCAGGAATCAACCGCGCCCACTAGAACACAACCAATCCCCGTCAACCGTTTTTCCTCCCTCCATCTTTACCCTCTGCTTTGCACCCTTCCTTATGCCCTCACTTTTTCTCCTCTTCTCACTTGAGAAAGATGGGCGGCGTCCCATCGAAAATTCGTAAGAAACAACCTTTCCCCGTAAGTTCCCCACTTTTATTTTTCGTTTTTCTATTCATCTCTAAGTTTTTCTGTGTGCCCGCCCTAGGGCAAGAAGAAGTTTAATTAACATAACTTTATTTATAATTGCTAAATAAAGCATTATTTAACCGGCGCAAAATATGATTGCATAATATTTATTCAATCAGGACATGTGCTAAAAATGTTTACGAAGTGTTATAATCATAAAATTTCAACAATATTTACATTATATATGCAATATATGATATTTTTTTAACTTACATTCAAGTCAATCCTGTTCTTAGTTTTTATCCTAAGAAATTAAGAATTAGTTTATGTATTATTCAGCAGCCCTTAATCACTCGAAGCCCGTGGCTTCTTACTTGGTATTTGTTTGGACCGTGTGTAAATATTTAATCTCTTCCCCTACCGTAGCATATCCCCTAGCCTTCTCCTCCCCCTCCCCGCTCCTTCCCCACCCGCCCTCCCCCAACCCACGAGAGGAAAGACGAAAATCAATTGCGATGATTTTTTTCGCAGCCTTCCCCTGGATGTGGGTCAAGTGTCCTCTCTCTCTCTATCTCTCTCACTCTTTCTTTTCCATCTTCTTCTTCCCTCGTCCCGTTACATCTCAATTCCCACCTCCCTCCGTTCCCATGGTTACCTTCTCAAGAGATAAACTTTGCTTCGTGAATTTTTTATTAGACGCTGACACACTTCGCACCTGTGTTGAAGTTTTCATCTTTTTTACTCCTCTCTATAACAATTCCTAATAGTTACGATTTCTAGGCTATGAAGCACCCACGCACTACCACGCAAGCCGTCTCAATAGAGAATAAATATATAAATTAAGAGAGATGCTTTGCCGAACGGATAGCCATGGGAATTCATTTTCCCCCAATAATTAAGGGCTTTGATAAATGGTAGGGGTAATTACGTTAGAACATTTCCTTTTATTTTTGTGTTTACGGATAGTGTCCCTCCCATCACTAATACATCTACATACTACCCCGCAAGCAGCGTAAAAGACGTGTGGCAGGGGGTGTTAGGGCACCAGCCATTTACACATAAAAAGGAAATACTCCAAACGGAATTACGACGAGCATTCATTTAATTCCTTTATGGTTCGGGGAGAAACGAATTCCCATTTCTATCCGTTCGGCTTAGTATCTATCTTAATTTATCGCTTCTATCGGACCTGGAAATATAGTGCGGCTCTAATATTATGTTCTCCGCGTCGCTCCTTAGGATATCCATTCTCAGTTGTTCAAGCAATCTAAGCCTAGCGTGCAGTCTTCAGCGGCTCCCAGCCTAATTCCCTTAGCATCTGGGTAAAGCCCGTATGACACTTCCCAATTTATTGGCCAATCCATTGGATATTGGATTGTGGACCCACTGACACACACCAATTTCTAGCCCAATCTCCGTTTCACAATATTGGGCACAATTTCTTGGCCAATCTAGATTTTAGAACGGGTTCTATTTTCTCGAGGCCAATCTCCAATCAGAACTCAGTCTTGTCGACTCCTAGTGGCCAAAACTAGAAGCTCTTTGCAAAAAATTTCACCTCGGAATTTTAATATCATATATAAAAACTTTAGAAGCATAGCAACCCATGAAATAGCTCAAATAATTAATGTGTACTTTGAGAGAATATAAATTCACAAACATCAACTGTCTAAAGTGGGTAATTCGGAAATAACATTTCGGATATTTAATGAATAAAAACGTCGTGTTTCTCCTCGATAGCATCTATATTTTGTTTATTTTATAATTATTAAACTATTTTTCATGATTTGAGCGCTAAAGTTTCGGGTGAAAGTCCCATTTGATGACACAATCTCTGTTTATTCGATGAACATATTCCAGCCAAAACGAGCCGCTACGTTATCTTGGCTCACCTATGAGATCACCATATTGCCTATCTCTCATCATTCAAGGAACTCACCCGAATGAAATTTCAAGCAATTCGAGAATATCTTTGAAGCCCCTCGAAATAGTCATTAAATTGACAATTATTATGGCACCTCCCATTCTGTAGCTCATTGGCAATCAATCTGCGTCTCGAGATGCTCTTTTGTCATTTAGTGTTATGTGGCGTTCTCTAGCGGGATATTTGAACACTATAACGGCCAATATTGGTGTAAATATTGGTACGTGTCATACGATGCCTAAAGACCAATATTTTAACCAATATTGCGCGCCGATATATTGGCCAATAAATTGGCAAGTGCCATACGGGCTTAAAGCTGTCTGTACGCCGTTGCAGTTTTTATTATTTATAGAATATTATATAAGTAGAATACTTATATAATAGAGTTTGTGATATTAAAATTAAGGGAGCACAGTGCTTAATATCTAAAATTTTAGGTAGCGGAATTGTTTTAGATACTTACCTCATTATGATTGCAAGCCAATCAAAACACATGCAGTAGAGTTTTTGATATGAACATTAAAATACTGGTACCAAAAAATTTAGAAATTAAAATCTATGTTCACTTATTATTAATTTCACTAACTCTGTTTCATGTGTTTCGATTGGCTTGCAATCATCATAAGGTATGATTGTTAGCCAATCGAAATATATGTAGTAAAGTTGGTGATATTAAAAATTAAGTGAACAGTACGATATCTTTGTGTATCATTTAATAGGCTATTCCGCGAAACCTCTTCAAAAAAAGCTGACTTCGCTCTACATACTTGCTGCTATCACGGTAGTCTTCGGAGAATCGTAAAAATGCATCTAATCCCATTACCATGTCCAGCTGCTCGTGACCGATGGACAGGAAGGGCGGGCTTAAAATTCAATTGAGACCTTTTAGTCGGCGAAAACATTTTCATTTTCGAAATTCCCCGACTCTACTCTTTCCAAGACATTTGAAATGCAGGAAAAAAAAACAAATGAAGGTCGTAAAAGCGCCTCAAGCCGCAGGAAATGTCTTTCGCGCCGGAAGAAATCGGCAGACGAGGCATTTATATTGACGTCCACCGGCCTCGGAGCTGGATATTCATTTTTTCATTCTAAGTACCTAACGAATGGGTTTTATCGCGCGGTAAAGAAATCGGAAATGGTCCGCGATGGAAAAAATCAAATCGGAAATATATGCGAGGTAGACGCGAAAGAGGAAGATCAGCAAATATGGTGCTTGATAATCGGCTTAACAACTTCGTTGCAAAAGAAATGCGAATTTAATAATAATCTGCGCATAAAAATTGGGAAAACGTTTAAGACAGAAAGACGTTGATTGATTACGATGGTAGAAATTAATCTTACCTTTTTTACTTTAGTTTATTTAATACTTGTTTTTTGTTCATTTGATTGAATGATAAAATCCTTTAACAAAATGTTTAGTATTGCCTTCGGATCATATATAATACTCTTAATGCTGACGAAAGAGATTTATCGGATGAGAACACGCTGACGAATGGTCGACTCAATAAATAATAAATCTTATCAATATTTTAAAATAAAGGAAAAACTATCCTGTTTTGAAAATACTACTTGCTTGAAATCACACAGAAGGCACTGTATGCGTAAGGCCAAAAAAGGTCTAGTAATTATGTGTGTAACATTTTATTAAACCCTTTCTTACAAAATTTTCTTTAAAATAAAATAGTTTAATTTGTAAAGTTAAGGAAATCAAAGAATTGTCTTGACTTTATTCTAAATTATTTTTAATCGAAATAAAAATAAATCCCTTTAATGAAGTATTACTTGAGGTCCATCAGTTTTAGATCGGGATCATCTGTTATTCCAAGTACTGACGAATGTGGTTAGTTGCGTAAGAAAAAACATTCGAAGGTTTGACAAAGTAAAAAAAGAATTAAAATTTAGAAAATGAAGTATTAACTTCGACAAGTACAAATTGATTGTTTGAGGCGTAACTCGGTGAAAGCGATCATAATTAACATTAAAAAAAGAGAACTTTGTGCTTTCACATTAATATTTATTCACGACCATGGTTTCAACGTTAGACGTCATCATCAGGAGGTGAAAGCACAAAGTTCCCTTTTTTTAATGTTAATTCGACAAGTACATTTAGCAAACCGATTGGTATTAGGGGATATAATGTGAAAAGATTCCTAAATTCATATTCTCTGGTGTTCGGTAAATATGTATGGTGCTCGATAATCTTCTTTACGTCTTGGTCGTAAAAATCCCCGTTTTGTAACGATCCAAGCGTGAAAGCAACCCTCGAGTTAAGGGAGAGAAAAAAATCGGTTTTCGGGCGAGAAGAAGGGTTGAGGAGGAGAACGGATTGAGGTCACGTTCTTGAGACCTCCTTGAGACAGTGTTTGAAAGGAAACGGGCAAGGATGACGAGGAAAGAAGGCCAAGAGAGTGTGGATTACTCTTGGCGGATATTTGAAAACGAGAAGGTAGCGAAAGGTAAATGCAGCAATGGGTTTGCTGAAGAAAGAGAGGCGTGATGAGTAAATAGAATGTGGTGTTGATTCTTTCATCGTAGATCATGTACTCTTATTGATTAGAGAGTAGGCCTTGGCAACCCTTGTTTGCATAAATGCCATTATTTCTTTCAGGCGCTTTACCTTGAAAAGAATGTTTTGATACGATTATTATTCGAGATCGTGGTAGCCTAGAGGATGAACTTTGGGTTACTAATTTTTTTTATTAACAGGTTAAAAGCCTAGTGCAATAAATACAATCGGTAGTATCAAGTTACAATTTAAAAATCTAATGACCTAAAAAAATCAAAGAAATATTAATAAGAAATCCGCTACAAATTAAATTACCAAAAAATTGAACAAGCAGCGCGATTAGAAAATCAGGTAAAATATAACTGAAGTAAAATAATTGGACAAGGATGTTTTTAGATGGAAATGACTAAATTCGATACATTGAACCATTTGAACATTTATCTTTAGAGAAAATTATTCGAAGATAATATTTTATATTTTAAATGAGTTATTAAGTATATTCAGAGCATTGTTTGGTTGACGATCTCTTAGTTCAAATCGACGGATTATTACATTCGTAATATCTTTTGCAGTACTTGGCATAAAATAAACCCTTTTTTTTCCTTGTATGATATGTTTTTGTGGTGAGCGTAATGGCTTAAGGGGGAATCATTTCGTTATAGAAATTACTAAGTTAAATGGAAGCATTACATCCTTATGAACATTTATCGAAGCAAACCGGGTTGAAATCCCGGTTAAAGACATCGCGGAACCCGAAATAAATTCATGGCAATACGAGGTTCCCCAGGAATGAAATATGCCGTTAATAAGTGAGCCTCACACAACTGTGACCAGGGGTCCTTCATACTTTCAATCGGAATGTAAGTACGAATAAGGTATACTCTTAGATAAAAATTATTTGTTTCTTCATTGAAAGAAAATATCAATCCGAGAATGCTTTCATTTAAAAAAGTAGAAATTTGAAAACGAGTGTGGGGTATTTATTAACACTAGAAGCATTTACTGTACATGTATATCCCGGGGACTACTCCGGGTGAAATTCAATTATGTATATCTTTTCATTTGGTCGTAATATTTTAGGAATCATCAATCCCTATTGTGCTCATGGGTTTAAAAACAGTTGATTTTACACCACAGCAATTGTATTTCCATCAAGATAATTCTTTTCTCGTTAGTATATATGGGCGTACGTCGACTCAAATTCAGCAATCAACTTCAAGCATCATAATTTTCCCGATAATTATTTTCAGTTTATTTGCGTAGTTACTAGTACGATGTTCGATGAAAATTCAAATGAAATACGCCATTACCTTACCTCACGCCCATTGGAAAAAGCTGATGCGTTGTCTTAGCAACATATAATTCTGGAGCTGATAAATCTTTTTAATCGTAGAATTCAGTAGAATTTTACTTCCTCTTGACTCGACTGGCCTTTCACCTTTAGAATAAACTGGTTTTTTTTTTTTGCTGAAATGATTTCGGCGAATGAGTTAATTTCAAATACGTCCCGCAAAATTTGCGCGTAAATCGTAGCGGGGAAAGGAAGTAATTTTCTAGGGAATTAATTTACTTCTCTAGAGTGAATTCTCTTCTCTTAAAAACTCAAGCCCAGATCTTTGAATCAGAAATGATTTCCTTGACATAGTGGGTGAAAAACGTTTTTTTTTCCCTCGTCCTTTTGATTTGTGGATTAAAAGAATTGGGCGGGGACGTTGAGAAAGGTAATCGAGTTGAATGCGCTTGTCCCCTCTACAAGGGAAAGAGATATATAGAGCTGTTTACAAGACACTGCGACCTATTTCATACTTCCTTTTCACCGAGATAAAAGCGTCTCGCAAGAAGATAACCATTTTCCATGCGTAATTCTTTTTGCTCGGTAGCAAACCCTGTCTTAACATCTTAAGACCGGTGATATTTATTGTTCCTCGAGGCATTAACTCAGAAATGCCAACCAGTTCATGACGATGAATTCTGCACATTCCTTAAGGTACCCGTACAAACAACTTCTCATATTATTCAGAAAGGAATAAGCTCATTGCTGTTGTCCTACTACACCTTTCTACTACAGATCTAAAATGTTCTGTGACTAAATTTCTGTGCTCGGTTCAAACGAAAATGCCAACACTGGCAAGTAGACAAGGTCGTTTAATAAGGAAATCATAAATGCAAGTAAAAGTAATTTGTCACAAACTGTTAGCTTATGAAACCCAAGTACATACTACGTTTGTGGCATGGATGCGTTTATTCATGCGAAGTTGTGTCTTGGGAAGGTAAATTTTACGAAGAAAGGCGAAAAAAATCATAAATGGCATCTTTGGAAAAGACTATATTCGACGACACTGAATTCGGAGCTTCAAAAGCTATCTACAGAAAGTTTCCACAGAATGGTATTGCTTCAAGTTTCTCATTTATTACTAGACTTGACTAGGGTAGTGTAGTAATGCTTCCAGGATCGGCTTGAAAGGTTTGGAAAAGGGATTAAAAGCTGTTTCCGTTGTGATGGGACTATGTAATACTTTGATGTTATTACCAATAATTCCGACAAGAATCTGAGAACTTTTCCTCAAAATAATTTGAACATGTTTAAAAACAACCGTTTTTTATATTTTTTAGGCATCAAAGGCCAGTAAGAAGTCGAAAGTCGATGTTTAGAAGACGACGACAATGCAAGATGAAATTCTTTCCTGCATTCCGATGCTAATAGATCAATGTGTACTAAATTTTAATTATCTGACCTTCTACATAATGTGGAATTATTATTTTATGTTGATTCAGTGTCTTGGAGTAGAGGTCTTGAAGAATTTTAAATGCAAATTTTATGCAAAAAATGTGTATGAATGAATGCGGGAATGAATGTGGGTGGGAAATTTTGATACACAAAAGGTTTTGACAATATTTTTAAAATGATAAATTAAAGAATAAGAAGAATTCATTATAAAATTAATTAAGAAGAGACTATAATTAGTTATATAATTAATTAATATCAAAACTCTATTCTCTTCTTTTTAATTAATTCTTTTTCTTTATTTTATTATTGTAAAAAAATTGTTATATTTTTATTTAGCCTCTACGTGCCAAAATGATATGTTCATATTCATTCATAGCCCTGATGAAGGTGTATATATGTATACCGAAATTTTGGAAAAAAATCTTCAAGGCGCGCACTCCATGACAATCAATCAACATTAACCCTCTTAGTGCTATCCTTCTTCCTGGGGTGCTGGCGAGAAATCCGGAGGGTATTTTCATAAACTCTCATTCAACTAAGAAAAAAAACAATACAAAGCTATTTTATTACATATCCATAAGCGGTTTTTTTTAGTTATTGAGGTTAAACTGGTTAATATGTACAAAATATTTTTGCGTTTACTGTAATATAATGTATCAATGTAAAAAGTTATAGCAAATTCAATAATTTACTACGTAAGAGCCGATATATCGGCCCGCCACCCTAAAAGGGTTAAACATAGATGTTAAGATAAAGAGAGAAAACTCGATTATTATTTATGGACATTGCAATTAGTATGTGGCCTCATTGTTCCACGCGTATGATTTATCGTAAACTTTTTTCTATAAACCTGGCTTAAGCCGTCGACGGCTATAGTCGGGTTAATATAGATAAAATATTTTTACGTTTACTTTTGTAAAATATATCAATGTAATAAGTTATAGCAAATTAAATAATTCACTACGTAAGAGCCGATATATCGGCCCGCCACTCTAAAAGGGTTAAACATAGAGGTCAAGACAAAGAAAAGAAAACTGAATTAATATTTATGGACATTGCAATTAGTATGGGCTCTCAGTGCTCCACGCGTATGATTTATCGTAAACTTTTTTCTATAAACCTGGCTTTAGTCGTCGACGGCGATTACCGCCATCAGATTACTTTGGGGAGAAAAAACACATTCCCCACGCGACGTCTTCCTCGTTTAGTCGTCTACCTTTTTCCCTTCGACGAGGATAATGTTGGGTGACGGGGACGAGGGTGGGGAAGGGGGATCCGGAAAAATCGAACTCCGTTACCATGGTTACGCCTTCTCCCCCCTCCACTCCTTCCCCTCCCCTCCGGTCGCGAAAATGCGTTTCGACGTCTCGCGCCCTCGTCACTCGGTGTGCGTGGTCGAGCAGTTCGGGGCAGACGGCGCGACGCCACGCGTCGTGTTCGTCTTTTGTTTTCTCCTCTCTCTCTCTCTCGCTCCGTCTCCCAGATCGGGTTAATTAAAAGCGGAGGCCCCCCCTGACCCCCGTTATCCTTTGAAGATGAGCCTTCCCTCCCGCTGAACATGTTGACACAAGATGATGGTAATAGATTGGATTTGCTCCTTTATAGAGGTCTCCTTCAAACCTCTTCCGATGCATCTTCCACTGTGGCGGATGTCGGAAAGTCTTTGCGTCTCCACCGCAACAAAATCGTGGTCCTCCTCACACTACAGGGCACCCGTCTCTATATCGCTGGCTGGGGTGTATTGTTGATGATTTCGATACCCCCACTGCATAAACTCTCAGCAATCGCCCACCGAATCAAATCCGCTCATCTATACAGCCCTCATAGTCCTATGGTGGGTGGGCGATTTTTGAGCGTATATGCAGTGAAGGTATCGAGTTTTTGCGTCAAAATTTAAAATAAGTGTTCATTTTGTGATATCCTATGATATTAGCAAACTATTTTAACTTAATCTGTTAATATGCAAGGATATCAATGGTGAATTTGCCTTACCACCCTGTGGGTCCGGATTTAAATCCCGGCGGTGATGGGGTAGATTTTAAAAAATTCCCCGATCCATGTGTAAGTGCTTTTTGATGGACGGCATATGTACATCTAAATCTACGAAGTACCGTGCAAGCCACCGCCAAGGTGTGTGGCACGGGGTGATCCCACACCAGGCATGCATTACTCATTCTACTAGCCTTAACCCCTGTCACTTCGATTAATTTTCCGAATATCGTGCTCCTATTCTCTATTCATTTTATTCTGTGGTTCTCTTTTAAATGGTAGGTGGTGAAATGATATTTTGCAATTTGTAATCAATGTAGAACCGTGAATTAAAATGTGATTATTGAACATGGAGAACACAGTTATCGCTACTCGAATAAAATCATTTTAGTCCTTGCATCATGTTTCATGAAATATGAATTATTTATGTATACTTTGTATGTTTTAACATTTTTAAGGTCTCGAAATAATTATATTGTTCCTCTAAATAGCGCTAAAATTATGAAAATCCGATGACGAGATGCACTCGTCATTGCGCGGTTTTGGTATCGAAAGTTCATGACAAGCTAGACTCGTCATTACAGCGCAAGGGCTTAATCAGAAACGTGCTGGTTTTGACAGACACAGATCAAGCGCTCAGGACAGCGACACGTGGTCAGGCCAAAAATTAAGAGAGTGCTAATAACACGAACCTGCAATCAAGTGCAGTACTCCGTCCATTGAATGGGACGTTATGACGTGGTCTCCGTTGCGCCTTTCAATGAGAAGGCTAACGCCAACCCCTGGTTACCCTCCACCCTTTATTTTCCCACCCTCCTTTCGTGACGCAAATGAACTCAGCTGTCGGTCACCTCCTTCAACTGCCACACCACGAATAGTGGGTAATGTCCCGGCATGTTCATTTGGAAGGTGGTGGTCAAGTCGGCGTTAGGCTTAAGTCTCATTGAAATTGGAAGTCCACGAAAGCTTTATCTTTTTATTATTTTCTCAGAGGTATTTTTTTCCGATTGCATGCTCTGTGGAGTAATTTCAATGGAGACTTGGCTTTGTGAAGGCAAGCTTCTCGGCATGTTCTTCCTAATGTTAAATGGTTCTTCATCAGATGGAAATCTCTACAAAGAATGTTTTGTATTCTCTAAGATACCAACCACTTAGATGGATACCAAATAGATTTTCTGGTTCTTTGGCCTTTTTCGAACAAAAGAGTTGGAATGTGTTAACTTTGGCCCGCATCATCTGATGTCACTTTGGGTCAGAGGCTTATTCCATTTTCTGGTACCATTTTGAACACCACCAGTTATTTCTCGCCCTTCTTCCAAAGTGTCCAAGTTTCCGCACCGTAAAGCGCTACACTCCAGATCCGACTGCTCTAGCGTCTTCTCTAAAATCTTACATAACGATCCCCTCGTAAGGTCCATCCTGTTCATGTTGCTAAAGCTACTCTCCTTGTGCCCCTACTGCTCTAATCGTTTCCTCCGATGTTCTCTCCTAATAGTCGAATTGCTCTACATGCTCAAGTTTTAGCCCAATTAGTTTCATCTCGAACTCCTAGCTCGTGATGCCTAGAACTCATAGCTCGCGGTGCTTTACAAAACCGCATAACCTTGAACGCCTCCTTTGCTAACGCAACTCCCTTCCTGATGTCCTTACTGCTGTATCCCGTTTCCTCCATCAGGCAAGAAAGTTAACCAATCGAATAATTTTATGTACAAATTCCAAAGATTGGTCCTCAAGTCCTTGAAGTACAGCGGACCAATATATCGGGTCTTGCGTAGTCCATTATATAATTTGCTATAGCTTATTATATTATATTTATGTTTCAGTAAACAAAAAATATTTTGTCAATATTAACCTGTTTAACCTCATCAATTAAAAAAAAACAGCGTATGGATATGTAATAAAATAGCCTTGTATTGTTTTTTTCGCGGTTACTACATTTTATTAAAATGTACTCCGCATTTCCCGCCAGAACCCCAGGAAGAAGGATAGCACTAAGTAAGAGGGCTAGGTATCCAGGATAGAGACAAGGGAGGGGCTAGATAGGGTCTGGAGGGTAGCAGCAGTGGGGGTCCAGGAAGTTACGAATTTTTTGAGAATTACGAGGCTCGTAACAATACTTTAAGGTTCAATGGTATCAGCCTCAACTATGTGGAAGTTGATATTCACAAATGAAAAGAAGATTTCGTTGACTTCCACTGATTTGTTTTCTTTGTACGACATTTTTCGATCCATGGAGGTCATTTTCAAGTATTTAGTCTTACTTCAAGTACCAGGAAAATAAATCAGTGTAAGTCAACGAAATCTTGTTTTCATTTGTGACCTTAAGGTTGTCTCTTTACTAATTTTTCAAAGAATTAAGTTTTTAAACAATTTTTTTTGTACATTTCTAGTCATTTAGGTTTCTATAATTCATACGTATCTATTCCTTATTATATAAGGCCCAAAGCAAATTTTTTTAAGCAGTGAATTCTCGATTACTCTAGCCTTCTTGGGTTATGGGGCTCTCCTTTGCTGTATATGTTCGACAACTGATCAAAGTAACCATTTTATCTAGTTTAAATGGATACCCCAGTGGGGGGGACTATAGCCCCCCTATCTCCTCTTTGAATTAGGCATTAGTCGGTTGAGCCCTGATTAAATCGCTTGCCTCCACTTTGATTTTTTAACGTCGAACACTTGAGTGGGAATCTTCACAAAGGTCCGCTCCGAGTTGGATTTTTATCGCAGCTGTTCAACCTTTAAAAATATCGCCCCCACCTCTCTTCCTGCCCACCTGCGCTCGCTATTAATAGCCTCCTCCAAGTTTTTCTTCTTCTCCTTTCGCGGCTATTGCCTTATTTCCTCCTTTCCCATGAATAATTGATCTCCGCGTCGTTTTCCTCGGCCGGCGAAGCAGGAAGAGGATGGTGTTTAGGTTTCTTCTTCGTACCTATATCATCGATCGTTACTCACTCGTCACTTAATCTCTGGGAGATTCTGAATCCGGCCTGGATTTCGCTTAATAGATATTCTTTGAGTAGGAGTCCTCAGTGGAGTAATTTCAGTCGAACTTTGGCTTAATGAAGCTCTTCGGTATGTTCCGCCAAGGTTGAATACAGGCCGTTTTAAACGGTACACGGAATTGCGCAATCTGACGTACGTGCGAAGGCGCAATCAAAATTGCGTCGTGTAAAGCGGTGAATTGCTCGAACACATGGGAGAATGCGTGGATGCGAGCCGGAAAAATAGCCCCTGTTCTAATTTCGTCCATGCATTCGCGCAATTCCACGCCATTTTAGAAATAAATGCAGCTCTAGCCTGCGTAATTCCGTGTACCGTGTAAAACGGCCTTACCATTTCTTTCGGCGAGGGCGTTTCGATTGAGTTGGGGCATTGTAGTGAAAGCGTTTAAGTAGATATAATGGGTTTCTATCTTTATCATTTCGTGTTCTCAAAAAAATAATACTCGGTGATATTACTACGAGTTACTGATAAAGTTGTTACTTTTTTATGCGTGGCAGTTTGGTTAAACAATGCCTTTGGGTTGGCTGGTGAAGCTAGGGTAAGTTAAGGGTGCTGAATACCCTTCTCTCGAGGACTAAATGGGTTTCAAGTTGAGACCTTATTAATCTGAGTTTAAAATTAAGGAACATTAAGGATGATGTGAATACTGACAAGTAGGGATGAAGCTAAAAGTCGTATTAAAAGGGAGAATTTTTGCTAAACGATTCAGGGGAAGGAAGGAGATAATATTTATTGATAGATTGAAAGAGAGTAGGTCTTATTGTGAGTTTGAGAGTGAAGTGCAATTTTGGGTGGAAGTGCGAATGAGGTGATTCGTGAAAAATGCTCCAAGTAAACGTACCTTAAGCGGTGGATTGCCTTTGATAACAGTGAGGATAAGCTCACTTAACCCAATATTAGTATCAGATGAACTATTTATAAATTTAAAGTCCTGGCAATTTTCCTCTAATACTTAAATTTGCTTTATTCGATTTTCCTTTCACGATTTGATTCAATACATTACCCGAAGATTGCAAAAAAATCTTAATAATAAATATAATTTGATGTAGGCCTCGGTGGTAGGGGGGCTAAGTCCTCGCCTGCCATACGAGGGTCGCGGGTTCGAGTCCCGCCTCAATAGTTTCCCCCTATGGAAGGGCGTACCCAGGATAAAAATTAGGGGGGGGGGCAAGCCATGGTTGTTGAAGTTGTAGGTAAGATTTAAGCATGGAAAAGGTGAATGAAATCAACATTTTAAGGAAACTGTAACAACTCTTTATTAGTTTTTAAAAATACTTGCTTGAAAAAATATTATTTTTCTTAAAGACATTTGCGATTTTTGCTTCTAGGGGGGGAGGGCATCTGCCCCCTCTTGCCCCTCGCTTGGTACGCCCCCTATCTAGGATATGTGCTATTGTTAGTTGTTGAAATTCCCAATTTTAAGTCCTCATCGTGCTGTTTTTGGGGTTAATTGAGGTAAATAAATAATGATAAAATTTTGCCTGTTAAAGCCTTAAACAACTACCCATGGAGATGAACTATCCTAATTTTTACTCATATCCCTATTTCGAAAATATCGAGTTTGTTTACGTTTTTTGGCGTCTCCTCCATTTTTCTCTGTAGGTATCACGCACAAAGTGGTGGAATTTCAAGAGCGACTATGGAGGGAGTGAGAATGTTGGTGAGCGTGGCATGCAACACACCTCGTAACCCACTTTCCCAACTCGGAGAGAGAGACTTTCCTTCCTCCCCGTCCTTTCTCCTTTCCTTTGCGCCTGATCCGTTAGCTTTCGGTTTCCTGTCGGGCACAACACTGCCAACAATGGAGATACCAGTCAAGAGGTGCGGCTTGGGGCCGGATTGACGCGATGCGCAGCTGATCACGTCGTAGAAATCTCATGAATTCTCCCATTAGAATATGAATTGTAATAATGATATTTGTCGAGGATTTCAGAACGAGACGGTTTAAATCATTTTACACGTGAAGAATGGAATGCGCATAATAAATATCTCTGCGATTTTCCTTATCCTTATCTTGTAGTGTAGTTTCTATCAATTTTATCCCTCTATGCTTTCTGGCTCAACTTTGTGGAAGTTGAAGTTCATACAGTAGCGGCAGTGGCGTAGCCAGGGGGGGACCAGGGGGTCCGAACCCCCCCCCAACCCCAATTATACAAACACAATTATTTTCCTCTATAATAGGAAACAAAATATTGAAAAATCAGGAATTTACAAAATACTTCTTTAAAAAATGAAGTTTTTTCGATTATGAAATGTGGTAAAATTAGTTAAAAACTCATTACTTAGTATTCTGTTTTTCAAAAAATTTCCCCCCTGGTTTTGGACCCCCCCCCAACGAAATTCCTGGCTAAGCTACTTAGTAACGGATACCAGGGATGCCGACACACAAAAAATATTGGGGTGGCCCAAACCGGAGATCTTGACCCGGGAAATTTTATAAGTAGTTAGTTTTAAGTTCTTTAAGCATTTTAGAAAAGTCATATGATCAACATTAGAACCCTGATAACTCGAATCTCGATATCTGGACACTCCGGGGAAAATCGACAAGCCTGACACGTTTTTTCCTCACACCCATGACGAATTTATCGAGGGGGCTCGGGCCCCCTCAGGACCCATGGAGTTGGCGCCATGGCGGATACAGAAAAAACTCAAGGAGGGAGCGCAAAATATGTTTTGAGCTGCCTTTACTTTTACCGTAATGAAATGTAAGTCGCATGCAAATTTTAAGCAAGTTTTATTCAAACTGATCATACACTTACACAAGATAATGTCATTTTATGATATTAAAAAGTTACAATAGTGGTTCTGCAATGTTAGGTAATGGCGGCGGCCCCGCAAGGGGGGGATGCCCCTTGCGCCCCCCATATGTAACCGCCACTGAGTTCACAAATGACAAAAATACATCGTTTTCTTCCATGAATTTATTTTCTCGGTAAGTACGACTTGTTTCAACCTCAAATGAACCTTACCTTAAACCTCAAGGTAGTTGAAATTGACATCTTGAGGTTGAAATATGTCGTATCGAGAAAATAAATCCGTGGAAAAAAATGTCGTTTTTTCATTTGTGATCAATTTTATCCCCTGTGGTGATGGCAATTATATAATCACGCCAATATCACCAGAGAAGAGAAATAGGAAACTTTTCACATAATTTTCTCTGATACCGTATCTATTTCCTCTTACTTGATTTTTTGATTATGTTCCCCCTGTAGAAATTCAGGACAATTTTCTGCCTGTTTCCTCATCTTTGTAACTGGTGAAAGTTGTATTAACATTCTCCGTGCATGCTAGGAAATGGTAAATATGCTTACCTTGAATAGGTTTTTGTGTTGAGCATAGCACGGACCATTATAGGATAGATGTAATCAGTAACTTAAGTATGGGTGGATCATGAGGGTAGAATAGTCCCCTCCCCCCAGAACCCTAACTATAAATAATATAAATAATAATAATAAGTGTTCGTATCACTGCGATCGTGCTTGCTTGAAATACAGCAATTACTTTTCAGTTTTAATTATACCTCTCTAATTTATTCAAATTAAGAGTTTATTTGCATAATCAACGAATTATAACACGTTTCTTTAATTTATACACTAAATATGAAGCACAATTTCGTGTATTATTTCCCGGTGTGTGTACTATTCAATCTGTTCAATCTATCCCAAAGCCAATGTACGTCATTTCCTCGTATTTACGACATTTGAGGTGATCGTTACCCCCTGCATTATTGCAAATATTTTTATGAAATACTCGTGTAACCTATATTTTTGTGCCATCTTAGAACAATGAGTTCTGAAGTAGCTTTTATATTCCATACATGCCCTGCCGGTGTTCGATGGCCTCCTTTAATCACGCAACACATCAACATATTACCCCACAAGCTACCTACAAAAGTGTTTGGCAGGGGGTGAATTGTCACCAACATGAGGATGAACGAGAGGATTATGATTTAATTCCGCGAACATATACTACGCATTGTGTACGCTAGATGTCACACATAAGCTTTAAGGTTAATCTTTATTCTACTTATGAAGGCAATACGCTTATTGAAGCTGGAAAGATGCTGTTAGAAATTCTCGAAAGTTCAGGAGAATGTATTAAGGCATACATAAGTTGGTTAGCAACACTGCCAGTCAACTAACCTATTTGTAAGTCTCTACTCTATCTACTTTCTACGTCTCTTATCGATCGAAATTAAACGACATTCTAAATCTATCTCTCCTACAGGTTGGCTGTGCCGTACATAACACCGTCTTTGTTCTCTCCGGTACGAATTGTATCTTTTATCGAGTGGACGTAACGACTGTCGTAGAAGTTCAGACAACAGAGAGTTTTATCATCGTCGTCCGACAATGCTGCCTTTCTTTTCTTATTGCTATCAAGGGTTACAGGACTTTTCCTTTCTCTGTTTTTTTTCGGAACACTTGGAAAGTGCTGACCGTTAACTTACGGTCCTAAATTATAGCTGACCGTCTTTTCTTTGGCTCTCTCTCGGGATCAACCGTGCTCTTTGTCTGTCCGACCCTCTTCTTCCGAATTGTGCAAGTCACTTTCCACTCGATTCCTGCCAGCGTAGGTCTTTTTTTATTTATAATTTTCATGAAGCGACTCCGGCTTTCAATTCAAGAAATTCTACGTGGAGTAAAAATAAAAGCAATTGAGCAATCGGGCTCAGTTTGTTTATAGTACTTTGGTATAGTCACTGTATCCATCTTTATGTAATGTCATTGCTTTAAAATGAGGAGAAATAATTGGTTGCCATGTAGAAGAGCAATTGGGAAATGGACAAAATTTCATAGAATCATCTTTAATGGGCCTCGTATGGCTTTCTTAATAGTTTACTTCCATTAAATTTATTGCCTACGTTTTCTCAAAAAATATTGAATACTATAGCCAGTGACCGATTAAGTTAAAAAACATACTGTCGAAAAATCAGGTGGATTTCGAAAAAAAAACGAAGGATATGAAGATGCAATAGCTATGGCAGATGTAAAAAATAATGAATACACTCAAAATTTTAAGAAATAGGAGTTCGTAGTATTAGGATTTTCATTAAGCCTACTTAAAAACTGTTTTTTGTAACCTTTTTTCCATTTCCCGTAGCCATAATTTTGAACTTGCGGGTTTTAAATCTTGAGTTTGCTGTGCAGCGTTATTTCAAGTTCTCGTATAAATTTACTCATGAAGTTCTCGTTGCTATGCATTCATTTCACGCATTGTTTCGCATTGTTGAGGTCGCCGCTTTCCCCAGCGACCGTCGTCAAGCATCAACCACTCCACTCGGAGAAGAGGAAAGGAATGCAGTGGCCAGCGCTGGTCTCCGTGGTGCTTGAGCGCGCCCGTGCGCCGCACAAGTGACCGCCGCTGCGGCTGAAAGGCTAAAGGTCGACTCGCCTTGATGCACGCGCTAGGGAGACAAGAGTTTCGCACTAACTAGAAGGGAGCGAATGTGTCATTTTGGCCCATGAAGTTTTTTTTTATCTTCACGCACTTTTCTGTCTTTATAGTTTTCTGCATATTTTCGGCATAGACCACAGACGTTTCTGCCAAGAAAAATATCTGTGGTGTGTAGGGGATAAAAATACAGAGAAAGCTCTACTTTAAGTATTCCCTCTCTCTAGATTAACCCTTTATAACCCAGTGTGCCTTCTAAGTAACTTCAAAAATGTATTCATTTTCAGTTCTATTCAGGAAATATTATAACCATGTGTTCGCTTTTAAAGTTTAATGGCATAATGTGTAGCTTCCACAATATTTATGATTGAGCAGAAATTTTCATATTCTTAAAAGGTAAATTTTTACTAGAGGTACAATCCGGATTTCACCTTCAAACCTTCACTTTCCTGTAGTATTTTTGCCTCCTGATTAACGTGGTGACATTCATTCCTGGCGGAAATTAATAGTTTTCGAGATAATTTAACTTTTATGGATAGCGATTTTCGGGTTCTGCGCATGCGCGGCCATATTGGAATGGCGGTAAATGAGTTTCACGGAACATGTTTGAAATTGTAAACAAGAGAAAAATATCCCTAGTGATGGTCCAATACATAACAAAGTGGGAGGTAGAAGTGGGTAAATCACTTTCTGGGCACATGTACGGGCTGGTCAACTAGAAAAAAATATCCTTCGAGCTGGTCCAGTTGGTAAAGTGGGTAAATCACTTTCCGGGCACATGTACGAGTTGGTCAACTAGAAAAAAATATCCTTCGAGCTGGTCCAGTTGGTAAAGTGGGTAAATCACTTTCCGGGCACATGTACGAGTTGGTCAACTAGAAAAAAATATCCTTCGAGCTGGTCCAGTTGGTAGGGTGGGAGGTAGAAGTGGGTAAAATGTGCTTACCTTCCAGTGCTTATGGTTGCCCAGATGTCCCAGGCAGGTCTTCCTCAGTGGGTAAACTTCAAATTTGGCGGCATGGTAATGTTTGCGCATGCGCAGAAGGTGAAGTGCGTGAGTGCGTAAAGTAAAGGGTGAGTAAGTGAAGATCGTAAATGTCGGCGCATGCGCAGAACCCGAAAATCGCTATCCATAAAAGTTAAAATATCTCGAAAACTATTAATTTCCGCCAGGAATGAATGTCACCACGTTAATCAGGAGGCAAAAATACTACAGGAAAGTGAAGGTTTGAAGGCGAAATCCGGATTGTACCTCTTGTAAAATAATACCTCTTAAAATTATAAGCCTTGAAATTTTATTTCTCCCAGAAGCAGCTGTGGAGTAGAACGGGTTAAAAGGCTCCAGTAATTGCAGTTCTCGCGTGATGTGTTACTTTATCTACAAACGCAAGTGTACTCTTGATAATGATGCAGAGGCATCGGAACTAGTAAATTTATTAAGTACAGTACCAAAAACGTCAGCGTATTCGTTTCAATATGATTTTTAAATCTATTTTACTTAATTGGATTAATATTACTTATAGAATAGTATGAGGATTAATAAAATAGTCATCATAAGGCCGTAAAACGCACCATTTTGAACCATTTATCTTAAATGTTTCTCTGTAGGAGGGCCCCCGCACCTCCCGCTTACCCTGGCGGGTATGCCATACCCCCCTGACTTCCAGTATTATTTGCGCCTGAAACCCACCCCTAGCCTCAATTCCTAACTGCGCTCCTGTTTTCATAACATGTTTCCTTTTATTAGGAAACGTTGTCTATCACCTAGCAACAACTTAAAGAAGAAAAAAGAAAAATCGTCCTACATGTCCTGTTGGACATGATGCCTTTCTGCAGTTAGTGATTCAAACACATAAAAGAATGGGATGACAAATGAGTAGTTAAAAATTTGTGTGAGCATGACGTGTGGGTATCACTATGACTCGACTCGTTCTTGTCGTTTCGAAAAAGAAAGGAGCTAAGTGCGCAATGGCGGTATGGCCATGTCACGCGTTGTCAGCCGCATTCCGACCTGAAGGATAGAGTGCCCGTGTCAGTGTCGTGTTACACGTCAGTTTGAACTTTCGCCGAGTGCATTGCGCAGCGCTAAGAAAGAGAGAGAGAACACTTTATGAAGGTTGCTACGCGTCCGACTTGAATTACTGGGCACCTCGCCGGTTTGGATGATAATAATAATAATTAACTTAGTGGTTCTCGAGGTTAGATCGTGTGTCTTGCACCGACGCGACGTGAGCAAGCAAAGGTCTTGGGATCGTCTGTCGGTACGGAGATTCAGGAAACTTCTTGCAGGATCGTTGCGACGTGTCCGTGATGCTCGCAAAATATGTAAAATATGCGCTGACCGAAAACACACTGATGGCTGTAACATGCGTCGACGTCTGAGGCTGTTTTTCTACATGTATCGCTGCGCCTCGTATTCTTGATAGAGACCGTTTCGCAATTATAAAATGAACTCTGTTTTAAAAATGAGTTTCCCATTACTTACGACTATTCTTCTACGTGTATATAAATGAACACTGTTGTAAAAATAATTTCTACTCGTATAAAATGAGCATTGTTATAAAAATTACCTTCCATTGCTTATTGAAAAAGACTGGAAATTGTACTACGTAAAGATAAGTATATAATCAAGTTTACCCTTGATATTGATGCAAGGATATCAAAACTGGTACATTTATTAAATCAAGTGCAGTACCAAAATCGTCTGCATATTGGTTTTAAAGTAATAAGTCTCTTTATGTCTTGTAAAATCTCTTGAATCGACACATATCATTTTAGTGTTTTGCTGTCTATAGTTACCAGCTTAGGACTTCGCCGACACTGATACATTGCCCTTTACTGTGGCTGCAATTCAAATGGGGTAGTGTGACCTCTATAATCTTAATTTTGTATATAATCGGAGAACGGTTACTTACTATCGATGTTTTTCAAGTATTCCTTTATAATCCAATTTAAAACTGGTTTCAGACCAAGATGGCATATTTTCATCAGTTATGCCTAAATAATTTTTGTTAAAAAATGCAAATTTGTTGTCAATATAATAACCAACCTCTACTTATTAAAATAGTTTGCAGAGTATTATGTGGGTTCGCAGCGTTTTCGAAGCATTTTCTGTAGCCATTATAGAATTTTTTTTCGTAGTCAAAGATATTATTGTGGGTGCGTAGTAACCTAGCGGGTAGAGCCGTTTGGTGCTGACTGAGGGGTACTGGGTTCAAATTCCGGTTGAAGCCTACGGACTCCACTAACCAAAAGTGAAAAGTGGCTCAGGGAAAGATAATGGGCCCCGTACCCTGAATATGTGATGTTCACAGCTAGTCTTGGGTGAGCTCTACCCTCACCTAACCTAACCAGCCTTCGGGTTGAATCACTGAGTGAGTGATGTTATGATAATGCATAATTCAGGGAAATTATGGGCGCCGTACCCTGAATATGTGAAGATCACACGCCTGTGGGCTAGTCTTGTTTGAGCTCTACCCTCACCTAACCAAACCAACCTTCGGGTTGAATCACTGTGTGAGTGATTTTATGATAATGTATAAGTCAAGGATATTATTTCATCTCCGTCCTCAGGGAAAGCAGTTTTACAGTAATGTCCTATCCGGTTGAGTACCTTTAACTTCTCATCTTGTGTCTATTGAAGTGACCACCATAAGTAAGTGTATGAGTGAAAGAGTCGACCTCTTTTCAATGTTGTAACGGCCTCTCCTCTTCCCTTCGTCAGATTTCCCCTTTCTCCCCCTTCCTCACTCGTCCGTATAACGGAATCCTCGCGTGGTCTGCTAACCAATGAAGGGAGAAAGCCTTTCCCTATCTCCCACCCCCCCCCCCCCCCGCGTCCTGTTCGTTCACCCCTCCACCTTTTCTCTCCATTAAAAATGTCGGGTTGATCGCCCCTTTCCATGCATATTCTACATCTACATAGTACCCCGCAAGCCGCCTAAAAGGCGTGTGGCAGGGGGCAGTGGCGCAGCGAGGGGGGGGGGTTTTGGGGGATAACCCCCCCCCCCCCCCCCAGAGCTCAGAGAATTTTTTAACTTTAATCCATTTTACTTCATTGGATTGATATTACTAATGGAATAGTGTAAAGATTAATAAAATATCCCTCAGAAAGCCGTAAAACTCACCATTTTGAACCATTTATCTTAATATTCCGTAATGTATTAATCTCGCACATACCGCTTATCCTGGTGGGTATTCCACACCCCAACACACCCCGGTATTAGTTGCACCTAAACCCCCCACCCAGCCTTAATTCCTAGCTGCGCCCATGGCAAGGGGTGTTAGGACACCAGCCGTTTACACATAAAAATGAAGTGCTCTCACGAAGTTGGGACTAGCGTTTATAAAAGTCCTTTATGGTTCGGGGGAAAAACGCTATCGCTTCTTTCGGACCTGGAAATATAGTGTGGCTCTAATATTATGTTATCCGTGTCGCTCTTAAAGATATCTATTCTCAATTGTCCATGCAACCTAAGCCTAGCGCGCAGCCTCCGAATCTCCAGCGGCTCCCAGCCTAATTCGCTCACATCATATATTATCAAATATTCGCTTATATTCGAAAATAATCACTTTTACCCCTTAGCTTCTAACCCCCTCAATTGTTTTAGATAATTATAATCGCGTATTTTCGTCTAGCCTTAATTATTTAATGTCCTTAAAAATTCCGAGTATCAAATAAAATGTCGAAAAGTCTGGTTACCCAAGTAGAACCGTTTTCATGGTAATTGAAAGGTGCATTCAAAAAATTGTTAGCGTTACCATGGCTCAGTAACTAATGAGTCGCGACCACATGTTTATGGACAAAAATTCGTGAAATTGTCTCCCCTACCACCTCCCGAAGTATTGCAGATCCCTCTATAAACTCCGTATAGTGCAAGGTTTTCCCAAAAGGCGCCGTTAAGGTTAAAGAAATGTCGAATTCCGCAGCTCAGACATCACGACGCAACAAAGAACGAGACAGATGACTCAACAAGTTTCGAACGCGGAATAAGCACGCGTGGAAAGCATTTGAAGATAAGAGCGCGAAACTATTTCGAGAGATCCGTCACCAAAACATACTTAAGAGCACAGCCGCTAATGTGCAAGCTGGAAGTGATACCGACCTCAGGAAAAACAGCTGAAACTAGCATAAGACGGGCAAAAGGCAGCCAAAGGATAGATAAGAAAGTTTTGTCATCATTCATTGCTGTTTAAAGTATAAAATAATTGTGTTGTCATCATCATAAGTCAACAATCCGAAGATCCGAGGTTTGTCGTAGCTCTCCACTCCACTATCATAGGGTAGGTTTCCCCGGTCCAGGGCATGGTCGTTTGTGTACGTTTACTTGTTACATTTGTTGAACACCCCGGTGTAAAATGGCCACTAAGAGCTGTATCCGGTGGTTTGAGAATAAAATAAAATAGTTACTAATATTTTCGTGCTCACGTATTTTTTCTCTTCTAAATCCATAATTACTTGTCCTAAGTGACTCATTCGGGATCTTCCTTTGCCTTTCTTCCCGTTCACTTTCCCTTCGACGATTGTCTTCGATCGGGCCATCTAAAATACTAGAAAAATATGGAGAGGCCGATAAAGTTATTCCTCCTTCTTCTCAGAGTTTTTGGAAGACATCTCTTTCCTCCCACTCTTCTGATAAATTCCTCATTATTTACTCGGTCGATCCATTTTATCTCAATCATTCTTCTTAATCGTCGAATTTTGAATGCTTCCATCTTTGACTTCTATGCTGCTGTCAACTTCCATGCTTCCCTCATATAAAGAAGCATGTTCCATGTGTGCCACCTGATACATTGCTTCATTACGTCTCGGATGGTATTCTTATGATAGAGATATACCCTACATGTAATTTTTTAATTATAAAATTGTTCAGATAATTAATTAAGTTCAATTCATTAAATTTTTCCCGGAATTTCCAAGGGATGTCACAATAACCATGTGTTTTCCAGCACCAATGAATAAATAATATATTTGGAGTCCTTCTGGTTTAAATTACATCCATTTCAGCTACAAAATTACGCATTACAAGTACAATACACAAAGTAATTGAATTATTGCAGGAATTTCCAAGCGGTGCCACAATAACCATGTGTTTTCCGGCACCAATGGATAAATAATATATTTGGCGTCTTTCTGGGTAAAAATACATCCATTTCAGTAACAAAATTTTGTAATTAACGCCAATCAGCACCATTAAAATCTTTCTTTGCAAGTGGGATGTGTTCTCCAGCATTCATGTCGACGTCCTCTTTTTGCGAGGAGTCGTGTGTGCCCAACCACGTATCGCTTCTCTCCTCGGGGCGAGACTTTCTTCTTCCACCTCGTAACGGTACTACCTCCGACTCACTCCTCGGAGGAGCACTGCACGGTTTGTGAACTAGTGTAGGGGGATAGAAGGGGGTCTCTCTCTCTCTCTCTCTCTCTCTCTCTCTCTCTCTCTCTCTCTCTCTCTCTCTCTTCTCTACCGCAACCCCTTCCCTTTCCTCCGTTTCCAGAAGGGCTATCGCACATCTAAGAATCTAAATATGTACGGGAAAGTAAAAGTTCATGATGAAATAAGAATGATATTTGCAAAAAAACGGCCTGAAACTGGCAAGATCGCATGGTAGCAACATCGCAAAACGAAAACAACTACGTCGACTTCGCTTACATAATGCAAATATATTTCCCGGCTTTTACATACGTTTTGCATATATTTTGTTTATAAATAAATATTTTTGTTTAGGATTTACCACTCTTATTGTGAATATTTAGTCTAGGTGTGTCGTCAACAGTTCTGTGTGCTAAGTTTCTATGGAGTGTTGAGACTAGTTAAGTTGACTACTGTAAATCACTTTTTTTTTAAATCATTTTTGACGTTTACATTGTGCTGAGGTGCAAAATTGCTCTCACATTTCATTCCTAATTATGTTTTCTTTTGTTTAGATTTTTGGCGACTTTTTTGCGTAAATAATTGGTAGCTCGAGGACATCACTTGACTTCAGCCGATGTCGCCCTAACTACCTTCATTATTGTACCGATTAAGGTAGGTCATCATGGAGTATTTAAGAAGTACGAGTCGTATTTTATCAGTCTACCCTCCCTTCATGGACTTCTAACTCAAATTCACAACATGGACTTCTCCCTTTCATTCTATCGAAGAATACAATTCTCTCAATACGTAGAATACCTTTAATAATAGCCCCATCATCCAATTAGCCTATCTTCGGATTTCTCTCGTAATCATGTATTTATCACGATTAGATGTCTTTGAGAGCGACGTGGACAGCATCTGTGGGAATCATAGGAATTCCATTTTCCTACGAGAAATATAGGACTTATATAGCTGCAAGGTGGTACGCTTATTTCCTTTTATTTTATTTTTTGTTTACGGCTGGCGTCCTAACACTCCCTGCCACATGCCTATCTAAGCGACTTTTGGAGTAGTATGTAGATTTAGATTTGATTATGGAAGTAATTATGGTCGGATTATGATGATGACAGATTACATTAAAGCACAAAAAAGTAATTAGTATCCGAAATGAAAAACTACACATAAATTACGTATCAACGTCCACAAAGATAATAGGAAAATTCTCTTATGCAAGAAATAATAACTGGCCTTCATTTGCCATCGCGTAATTGATAAACACGCTGTAATATTGTCGGTTGCCTGCGCAAATATAAGTGAGAGCACGGGAATTGGCATATGACAGTATTTACCTCGCCTCTACGGACGGTTAGGGAGTATAATATGCAGGAGAGGTTTAGTGATGAATTTTTGGTCCTCATTAGTTCAATTAACATTCGATTAAAGTTGTTCATCTAGTGAAAACCTACCGTGTTTTTTTTTTGTCCAAACCAGCCGACGGAAATAAAGAACTCCATTTTCATTTTTCTTTTCTTTCCATTTCTCTCTCGCGCCGGCATTGGACAAATTTGGGACGCGAGATCAGCTGACCTGTTTTTCAGGAGTTAGCGATGGAGGTCGATGCGTTTCTGAGTGAGACCGTTTTGCTCGAGGTGGCGACTGGAGAAAGACCACTCGGCTTACGATCGGAGCTTAGGATCCTGGTTATATGCTTTACTCAGTGAAGTAAAATGCGATAAAATGTACGATATTTTCTGATGTTTCATTTTTTTATGAACAAATTTACAGAAAAAGTGACCGTGGGACACTGGCTTTAATAATAGAATGTCTCCTAAGTCGTTGTCTGGTAAATTAACCAGTCAGCCGCTATTCAACTTCTAGCTAATATTACTGGACTGGGTCTGGAAACAGAATAGTAATAAACAATTCACAAGCGATCTTGGTCCAGCGCGCAGCCTCCGAGTCTCTAGCGGCTCCCAACCTAATTCGTTTATCCTCCGTGTAAATTGTCGGTGGCCTGCGCAAATATAAGTGAGAGAAAGACAGCTGGCGTAAGATTGCATTTTCCTCTCCTCTGCGGATAGTAATGGAATATTTCATGCACAATAGGGACGTCTTACAGTCGTCAGATCGAGAGCCAAATGAGTTTCATTCATGCGATCAGTTCTCCTTCTAGATGTTTCTTTTCTTCGAACTCAATCTCCGCACTAAAAGTCGTGGAAGAGTTGAGTTGGCCTGGAGCTGTGGTTGTTTCTTGGACATGTGATTGAAAGGAAAACTTTGTTATGGAAATGATCGCTTCCCTCGAGGTACACATTTGTTTTATCTATCTACTGTATGTGGGCTTTTATCAGTATAATTGCTCCTCGTGTCTGGCACCATTTTTATCTCGATATTGGTAGCCTAGCGCTCAGGCCTGGGAAAAATACAGTCCGAGGAGTATTTGAAATACATAATACCGCCCCAAATGTATTTGAAATGCAAAATACGTTTGACATGGGTGTTTGAAGGACAAATTACGAAATAGTGTTTTAAACACCTTTCAAAATACGCAATGCATTTGTATGGCAACTAAGAGATCTTTAAAAAAAACTAACTTCCTCTTGCACGTTATGTATAGTTGCAAACATGAAGATAACGATTCTAAGGAAAGCGAAGTAATCTATGGAGCGTAATGTTACAGAAATGTTATCATAGCTATTTCAAAAGCATTTTACAAATAAATATTTAACTTTAGAATGGGAAGTAATAAAACTTTGTATTTCAAATACAAGATACATTCAGGGCGTGTAACGGAAGTACCAAATACTAATTACAAACGTATTCAATTACGTATTTAACAAGGCTTGTATTTGAAATACTTTCCAGTCCTGCCATCGCTCTTCCTAGCGCGGTCTCCTCCAGATTCCCTTTCATATTAATACTAGCTGACCCGGCGAACTTCGTACCGCCTAACAATCAATGAACTTACAGTTTACTTACACCATTTATAAATCAAGAGCGGCTGTATCGTTTTTAATCATGTTTAATTTATTACAATAAAATAAGGATACAAATTCAATAAAACTACGTAAATGAGTACCAAAATTGCTTGTCAGAAAGACATTTTCTTTATTGAATCTACATAGGGTGAATCGGAGCACGTTTACGCGGATTTTTTTCAACAAATTTTCTTACGTTTTAGCTTAAGAAATTTTGGGCATTGTGGTTTAATAAAGCAGCTCATGAAATAAAAATTATACGCATTCAGTTGTTGGCTATTTGCGTTATTAGTTGTAAAAAAATGTTTTTAGGTCCAAGTCTGTTGCATACACTTGGCCCATTCAGGGGGCAGGTTGACACGACCCCAGACCGACGCTTGACTGATGCTCAAAATCGTGCAAGAAAAGCCCCTATGAAGCAGCATTCGCATAAAATGACTTAAGGCGCGCCAGTTTTAGTATCTCTGTTTGGAAAAAATGCACTGCGTAAACGTACTGCATGCGTAAACGCACCACGGTGAGCCCTACACATTCGGGTTTAATGTCTTGCGTCAAGCACCTTCTGAGAAACAACAGTTTTTGTTCTGTTATCAGGCGCAAGATGAAGCGGATGAAGCTAAATAAATATAGCGAAGCAAAGCAGTGACGCAGCGAGGGGAGGTTTTGGGGGATTAACCCCCCCCCCCCAAGAGCTTAGAGAATTTTTTTATGAAAGATTTTGTTATTAATATTTGGGGGACGGATGACTAACAAACAAAACATATTTAACTATTCACACAGACACAAAACCCACTATTTTGAACCATTTATCTTAAAAAATGTCTGGGTGAAGTGCCCCAACACTTCCCGCTTACCTTAGCGAGTTTTCTATACCCTACAGACCCGTGGTATTAGCTGCGCCCAAAACCCCCTATCCTAGCTACGCACTTGAAGCGAAGGAAGAAATACAGAGGATGGTTTATCGACTCTTGAACATAGCACGCTAAACTGAAAACCCATGAGAAAATCATGGGTTTTCATTAGCACATGAGCACAAACAACACAAAAACTGAAAGAATGACCATGCAATTTTTTAATCGTTATCACGAATGCAACGCGAATTGTAAATTGAATACGTTTACGCTCAAAAGGGCATATGAGTTGAGATCATGGAATCTACGGAATTAGGACTTCCTAACCTTTGAATTTTCCTTTGAGTAAAGTTGCGTGAATCACATTCATCACCAATTTTTTTAATGATCAAACACGTTCCGTTGGATCGTTATGGTTGGTTTAGGCTTCGAAAGATCATGAGCACAGAAACTACATTTTTCTTTAAATCGTGCCTTGGTAAGCCAGGTACGTCCAAGGACTTAAAATATTCAAATAGATAGTTGGTGATTTCGTCTTCGTTTGTTACACATTTAAAAGATTCGAATCCATGAAGAGTACGAACTATTTGAATTTACCTCGTTTTAGTCATCCACATCTTCGTTCTTGCTCGCTAAATCAACCATCTTTGATTCTTTTGGTGATCAATCATATTCTGGAACTCTTTGTTGATGAGCTCACTGAAACTAATTTGCAATCATTCCAAGGCAATGAGTTAAAACTACTCGATTCCTCGACAGGAACACGGAAATTACCGTTTGTCAACAATTGCTTGGAGATTTGTTTACAAACACGGTAGTGAAGTGTCAACTCGAGCTGGGCCACGGCTGAGCTTACAATCAGCTCGAATTGAATTTTAAAAATGTAATTTCAATTTAATCAATATTTTGAATATATTTAGTAATTAAAATGTTATATTGTTACTAAATTCAGTTATTAAAGTGGTAAAAACAAAACAAATTATTTAATTTGTAGTTTTGACCGACCTATCAATTGTTGTGTTACTATAACTCCTAAAAGCATGCCCATTGGAAAGAGATGATTTTTTTGGTGAAATTGTTCTTTTTTTAATGGCCTATATGTTAACCCCGCCTGAGACGAATCCAAAGAACCAAATCTCATTGAAATCGGTGCAGCCGTTCTCGAGTTATAAGTGTTCTAACTAACACCTTTTTCGACTTTCTTTTATATATATAGATTTCGCAAGCAGTGTTATTGTTGTATTTTAGCTGCGTATATACCACCAGTTATTATGATATAAGTGTACCGTATTTTATGCATTGCCATCGGATGGCTATGCAAATCTATCGCTTGGGGATAATATGAGGTACTTCCGTTGAGGTCGAGATCAAATTCATTCAGAAAATTCATTATAATTCTCTCATGTTTAATGACCTCAACTAAGGGTATTTGATGCCTCTTAAAATGTTTCATTTTTGATATGATGTCTATACAATGTTTGCTATTTACGGCATCCCCATGTCCAGTCGGCTCAAGAGTTCCTCTTCAATGCTTGATTTATAATACCCAACCATCGCGTAGCTTCAGCTCCCCTTCTCAACGCCAGCATCTATTTATGGCGTCGTCAGGGAAACACCCGTCCCTCTAGTGGTAGCCGAGCTAAGCGGGCGTGCTTGGGATCCTCTCCCGCCTGTTCCAAGGTCGCGAGTTCGAGCCCCGCCCTGATCCCGAAAGTACATACCTATTCCGTGCATGAAGCACCTGGTGGTAGAAAGGACTTTGTAAAATCGATGTTTGTCATCTGTGATAGGAAGGTATTTTTTTAATTTTATCTTATTTATTTATTTAATGCTGCCCAAAAATAGCGTATGGCCAATTGCAAATAACTAATAATGGCAATTAATAGAAAGTAAGAAAACCTTGACAACAATGGAAAAAATAATATTTATCAGTATTATCAAGCTTCAAAAATGTCTGGAACGTATTGACCATAATAGTTCATTCGTGATGGAACTTGTTTGAGTTTGTGTGAATATTAAGTGCTTTATTTCATGGAATGAGACATAGTAACACCATTATCATTCATGTGAAAAATACCTTAAGCCTTTTACTAATTTTCTTGTGATCGTACCATAAATGAGAGAGAATCGGTGGCGGTAAAGTCTTCGCCTGCCAAAACTAAGGTCGCGGGTTTGAGTCCCGCCTGGTTCGGTTGCCACTCTCCGGGGTATGGGTGTTTCTGATCGTCCCGTTATAAACATTAAATTCGCTATTTTCGCAGTAGTGAAGAAGAATATTTGAAATGAATAAATTTCAAAAAATTTAAGTATTATTAATGTGTCTCTTAACTTTCCATTCTGCTGCCATTGTTCCTTTAACCGTTTCGATTGATTAGTTTAACATGTTACCGTGCTCTAAAATTCTTTTTCTCTCTTTCTTTTCAGATGCAGGAGGAAGTGCGAGGATATTGTGCAGTGTAAATCCTAGAGTGTTTTTCGTTCTTGTGTGTGAAAGTGTTTGTTGTGCAAGTGACTTCGAATATCGGAGTGTCTTCACTGCTTCCATTCCCCGTTCCCAGAGGGGGTCGCGAAATCACGTGAGTACTATTATTTATCTCTTATAGTTAAATATCAAATATGTAGGGCATCACGTTTCGTCATTGTGAGCCAACAATATTAATATTGGCCTCTATTTTCCGGGAATACGTCGCGTCCGTTGACTTTTCGTGACAACAGTCATAACGTCACTGCTGCTGTCACCGTCCATGTTTAACTACCGTAATGAAGCTTGCTTTAAATTGTGCGAAAAATCCACAGAGAAAAAAATCATTCGCCTTGACCGGGATTCGAACCCGGAGCCCTCGGTTTCCGGCCGAGTGCTTTAGCCAGTTAAGCTATCGAGGCTACCCTGAGGAAATTTATGAACTATACCGCGACGGATCCGGGTTCGAATCCCGGTCAAGGCGAATGATTTTTCCTCTGTGGATTTTTCGCACAATATTTGCATTGCGGCTGACTCCGTAAAAGTTATAACCGTGGCTAGTCCCGGTATACTTAAATTTGCTTTAAATGTAAAATCCTGATCAATTTATTCCTTACTTCATCGCTCATGTTTTCCTTAAATTTGCTTGTCTCTGGTATTCTCGGGAGATGAAAGCTGATACTAGACGTCGCGGAAGATTAATGTAATTTCCTAGTATTGGTTTGACTCAGCTTCCCAGTCCTCTTTCTCCTATCCGCCTTTTTCTCCTAGCCTTTTAATAGCTACGTATTTCTTCTCTTTTACATCCTTTATAACAGGTCCTTCGCTTATAAAGGACGTAAAAGAAAATAAATGTTATGAGAAATGACACATGGAACGTGAGGTCGCTTAAGACCAGCGGTAGGCTGGAAAAAGTTTATGTAGAAATGCAAAGATTATATTTCGACGTGCTAGGAATCAGTTAATTGGATAGTATTTATTAATGCAATACCAGTATGCAACATATTTCAGGAAATAACAGCGAACTAGCCGAATGTTTTCTGATATTTGGTCGGCGATAAACCGTTATTGTATCAGGTGCACTCCTACGGAGAAATTTCTGCGGCAGAAAATGCGTTACGAAAAAAATCGTTTAGTAAAAAAATGCCTTTTGAACTAAAAAAAAAGCCGTTAATTTTCATTTAATTTCAAGAAATACGCCTGCAATCGAATTAGTAGTAGGTGCCCATACGACCTACCAGTTGTTCAAATAAGGGTAGAAGGCTTTAGAATTAGGAGCACTAAAATAATCGGCTATTTTCAAAACACATCTAACCATATCTTCACTTCGTTCCATGTCTTAACCGGACCGGTTTACCGGAGTTTAACTATGTCTTCACCCGAAATGTTAATATACATTATATATTTTAAGAAAAATATTTTGGTGGACCTTGACAATGTCACGCTGTTGCGAAACCATGGTCGGTCACAATGAAGTACCATGTGGAAATAGCCAAGTTTTCGTTTATTCTATTCCGACGAAATTTTGATGGTAGGAGTATGTGAAACCGAGAGAAAAATTTTTCTCCTGCAACTGGCATGAAGAACGTCTTCAATCCACAGAACTTCAATTTATTTTAAAATCCTTCCATCACCAAAGCTTCTTGACTGTGGTGTTGTAAACCATTTAGGAAAAAAAATAATTCTGAAAGTGCATTAAATTTTTTTAATGAGGGGGATCGGGTTGGTGTGGTGGCTAGAGTGTTTGCTTCCCACCCGGCGGGCTCGGGTTCAAATCCCGGCAGTGGCAGAGAATTTTCAGAGACTGCCCGATCCCTGCTTGAATGTTGTGTGGAGGACATTTCAAGCGCAACACTCCGTCCGTCGGATGGGACGTTAAGCCGTGGTCCCATTGGCGCCTTTCGTTAAGAGCAGGCTAACGCCGACGCCGGGTTTCTCTCCACCCTTCCTTCCACACCCTTCCCTCATGGCGCAAATGACCTCAGCTGTCGGTCGCCTCCTCCAAATACCATACTATACTTATTTAATGAAACAACCTGTTTAGTGTCTCAAGGTTCGAAAATCATATCGCCTAACTCTTGGTTTGATTGCTAATTTTACAAATGGCAAATGTTAGAAATTACGATGGTTTTTTTACATAGTCAATTCGTAGTTTAATTGTGCGAAAAATCCAAAGAGGAAAAATCATTCGCCTTGACCGGGATCCAGGTTCGAATCCCGGTCAAGGCGAATGACTGTTTCCTCTGTGGATTTTTCGCACAATTTGTGCATTGCGGGTGACTCCGTAAAAGTTTTCACCGTGGATAGTCTCGGTATACTTTAAAAAAAAGTAGTTTATTTGTTATTATATTTTTAACGTATCATATACTGAATACAGGGAGCTATATTGAGTACTTGACTCGATGCCCAAGGTTATCGCCGAGACTCAGCTCAGCACTCAGCTGTTCATTTTACAGTTGGCATCTTCTGCTCCTTTGCGGAAAACTCTTGCCAGTGAATGTTGAGCAGATGCGATTTCTGGAGACCAGTGCCTTGTTTACGTTGCCATGGCAGTGATCCATCCCTCATCGCGTTTCCCCCGCTCCTTCTAAAATGACTTATCGGAAAACTGTAAAAGCACTGAACCATTTAGTTTCCTACGGAGTGCGTTTACACTGTCACCGGACTTTGTCCCAGGACTAGAGCGAGATGTTCACGGAACTATTTCTCCAGCATTTTGGAAATTATTTGTCTTGAAACTTGACCTGGGAGATAGTTCAGTGTCAACCGCAGATATGTTCGGATTTTTCGTGAGACAAGGCGTACTTAAATCTGTACGATTAGGTAATTTGCATAATTCACCCCTCAAGTGGCTTTCGAAGCTCAAATTTTAGATCATTGAACAGCCTTAAATTCATTTTCTGTGCAAGTGAATAATTATATTTATAGTGTAGTATACTTATTTGGCGAACATATCAATTATTCTAGAGGAAATGCATGTAAAAACACTTTTTGTAGCGTATTTCTATGGAAGTAATTAAAGGTCATCTTCATTTCATCTAATAATGCCTAATTAATCCGCTGTTTCTGGCTGAAAATGGTTGTAATCTGAATTACAATTATACACCATTTTGTTGTGAAAATATCTCCTTTCCTATGATTTTTTATGATAATGCATTTTATTCCGTATATTCAAAGCGACGATTTTGAATAATTTGATTGTTACGCTTTTTAAAATAATTTTTAGTCTTCATATCATCAATACTAAGACTAAAAATTGTTTTTCTTGTGTCAGTGAATATAATTTGCGGTCTTCATGAAACCGTTAGTAGAACTAAAAACTTAATTTCACGAAAAATTGTTTGATGAACCGTTTTCCAGTGATATACGAAATAACGTTACGCACTAGTTCTATATCTCCGAAGTATCTTAATCGTGAATCCGCTGCGATAAAGCGGCCTAAGTGCAACCAGCAGCGGTATTGATGTTGTACTAATTCATTAATTAGTATTTTCACTGATTTAGGGTTTAGAGGGAGTTGAGCGTTGTTATGGTAATAAGCACCTCTTGGCTGTGAGCGTGAGTTGATAGCGCGTATCTGGGCCACGCTGTGGACCAAATTTCGTGCCTTCAAGACACAAACTCACTCACAGCAGGTTCCCTTTTCCGTAAGTTTGCCGACGGCGCTATCCAAATAGACCCCTTCGAATGTGCCGCCCTGCGAACGTACTCGGTGGAGCGAGTGTGGATAACTTGCTAGTCTCCTGACTCAGCTTATATCTCCCGTATGTAATTTGTCTAGCCGGAGGGAATTTCAGTCACGGAAGACTTCCTCGCCAGCCGTTAAGAAAACGTTATTGCCCCGTTCATGCCGTGCCCGCCTGCGACTTCGGTAAGTTTTGGTGTGGCGTGTGTAGTTTGTAGAGGTTGTAAGTTGCGGGATGAACTGTGTTTGGAGAGCGGACACGATTCGATATCGGCGTTCGATCCATGGTATGCTGCTACATTTTATGTACTTCTGTCTCTCTCGCAAGTTTTTCTCGTGCGATGAATTGAAAAAGTTTACTTCACGTACGCTTTATGTTCATGTCCCTCATTTTCCTAGGTATTTACCTTTCATTTTAAGCGACTTGCACTTCAATGTCCCAGTTATTTTGTCATACAAGTTTTTTTGTAATTTAAAATAACAATGATGGTCTTTTTACTAATAATTTTCGAACTTAGTAGATCCCCTGTAATTATGACTGGCAATACGAGTCCCTTATACCCCTTTTTACACTATGCACATAGCGACCACGGTTTGTATCATCGTTGCCTCAAAACGTCGCGACGACGCGTCGTGTAAACGCACGGAGTTAGCATCATAGTCCTTAGTACCTAACGCTGCCAACTTACGATTTTTAGCGCTAGTGCGCCGAAAAAAAAAGAGTAAGGAAATGAATATCGATGCATGTACAATTCTTTCGCGCCATCGCAATCTTGAAACAATCAGAGATAATTCATAAATAAATCTAGTATATCAAAGATCTATGGCAACAATTGAAGGAAGTATTGAGCAGGTAATGGAAGGAGATAAGGGAAAGTTTTTTGCTGGTGTTCTATTTAACAAACGATAGCGGATGTACTGAACTGCAGTTTTATTTCTTTATTTACGGGTTAACCCATTAACCATATTTTGGTAACACACACTTTCATCGAATATCGTCTCCGTCTCTAAGCCATATCCTTCCAGTTAAGGATAAGAAATTGCTCAAGCGTATCAGAATATTATGTCCCAATATTGGAGACAAACAGTCTGGAAATAATTTTTTTTTTTTTGATAAATCATTTTGCTCCAAACAAATTCAGATTTTAGACTAAAACATGGTTGAAAAAGTTGCGAGTAAATTTTTGTCTCTCATTATCACACCCATGGCTATAGGATTTCGCAGCTCTCCCAGTGAAAGTCTGTGCTGTGTTTCAATTTTTACATTTTTTTCGACGCGATAATTAAAACTTTCGGGTACCCTCTTTGTTTACATTTTCTCGGTGGTTGTCCGGCGGATTCCGAGAAGCAGAAACGCCTACTTTTCGTATCCATCGAAATCCGAGAAAATTATGTGCCAGAAGGACTGAAAGAATACATTTTTACAACAATAATGAACCTCGAATTTGATGAAATTTTTATGTGGTACACAAATCCTTCAATTAACACGCGATTTTTTTCTGTTTTTCATCGCTTTTCGAATTCCATTTATTTGAAAATAAAATTACTTTTTTTGAGGATATCGGGACTAGCCACGGTGATATCTTTACGGGAGTCACCCGCAATGCCAAAATTGTGCGAAAAATCCTCAGAGAAAAAAATCATTCGCCTTGACCGGGATTCGAAAAGCCAAAAGGTGAGGCATAACTTGAAACACCTATCTTCACTGCTTTTTATGATTTCGAAAACGGGGGACGATATGCTTATAAATGATTATTTAAAATCCTGGGATTATTCCGTCTTTGTAAACATTCCATTTGATTGTGCGAAAAATCCACAGAGAAAAAATCATTCGCCTTGACCGCTATTCGAACCGGATCCTCCGATATTTTGGTCGAGTGTTTTAGTCAGTTAAGCTACCGAGGCGTCATTCTTCCATGTGGATGTTTGTGGATACTACAGAAAAACTGTCGTTCTAGCACAATCGCCTCGGAAGCTTAACTCGCTAAAGCGCTCGACCGGAAATCGGGGGAATCCGGTTTCGAATTCCCGGTCAAAGCGAATGATTTTTTTCGCAGTTGATTTTTCGCATATTTTTTCTCATTCTAGACAATTTAAAAATGAGTTATTAGATGTGGTAATATCGATTTGGCGTTATTAAAGCTAATATCTTTCTGACTAAACTATTGATACCCATTAACAGAAAGGAGGCTAATGATTTATTTAATGCAGACGGCCTCTATCAAATTGCCGATTACAAATCATTCATCGAAATATAAAGAGAAGTGGTTTACCAACTACATAATAGCGTCTCACGTGGATAAAAACCTCCATAAAAGAAACGTAAATTGTAGCTTTCATCGAAAAAGTCACTATTCTTATCTCAGCGAAAATTTAACCTTCTTTTTCGTGAAACCAAATTTTAACGCGTGAGAAAAAAGTTGCTTAAAATAAACGTAAATTGTATTTTTCAACGAACAATTCACTATTATTCTATCATAGCTAACTTTAACAGTTTTTTTAATCAAATTAAATCTTAGCACGTGAAGAAAAACCTGCGTACGTATAAGAAACGTAAATCGTATATTTCGACATCTATAGATTCGGCTTCAACTTTTTTGAAAATTCATGTGTGCACTGAGTGTACATGTAAATAGTGTGTACATGTGTGAGAATGTGAGTACTCGAGAATGACGCCTTAGCGTCGAAACGGATCGTACCAGCAAATAAATTCAGTGAAAATTTAAAAAGTGTGTTTATATTCTTTCATCGTATCTTTCAACGAAAGAGTCACTATTTTTTGACCTTAGCGAACTTTAATGTGCACGCTATATTTTTCAAATGCTAAAATTCATTCTTTTTTTCAAAGTTTAACTTAATCTTTCGTCAGTCATGCCATTCGGTAACATTCCCGAGCCCACGTGACCTCATTCCTTCCTCTGTCTCTCCTTCGTTTGGCAGTTTTAATGATTTTCTCGAGACGGCCGCGTTAATTCAGGCTCCGGTCCTCTGGACTCATCTCTCGTTCACCACGGGATCAAATGAGGAATAAAAGAGAAACGTCGCGCGCAATTCAGAGAAAAAGAGAGAGAGAGAGAGAGACGTGTCTTCGTATCCTTTTAACCGAACGAGGAGACGTGTGACCCCGGCATCACACCCACTTTCGTTTGCAGCTGATGCGATCTCTGTTTCCCTTGTGTTTTTTTTTCGTTTTTTTTTTTAGACTTTGTGAACTTTTACTTTGACTGAAGGAAACTTTGCCGGAGAAGGACGCATCGCTATCTCTCGTCCAGTATTTTGTTGTGACGTACCGTAGCTCGTTTAAAACTTAATACATCGTTAAATTAATTCATGAAGACGATACTTCGTTGAATTTCCGAGCGTGAAATATGTTTAACCCATGATAACCCAATGTTGCTTCTGAGCAACACGAAAAATGTATAAATTTTCAGATTTATTCAGGAAATATAAAAACTACGTGTTCTTTTGCGCTGAAAAGACTAATGGCGAAATATTTAGCTGCCACAATAATTAAGATTGAGCATAAAATTTTCGCATTTAAAAAATGAAAAGCCTTGAAATTTAACTTCTCCCAGAAGCAGCTCTGGGTTAGAAAGGTGGTTAAAGATGTGCTACCATACATGATAACGATGTGGAAATGTTTAATGTTAATACTTTCCACGCATTGTATCCACACAAACACATTGTTGAATTTACGTAATTTTAACACGTTAAAAGATATGCGGCTTAAAAATGATAAAGATTTGAAAATGTATCATGTTAAATGTTCTTCATAGCTTCCACACATTGTATCAACACAAATCGTTGAATTTCTGTGCGTTAAAGATGTTAAAAGATATGCGACTATAAATGACGAAGAAATGTAAATGTATAATGTAAAATGTACGTCATAAATTTCACACATTTTTAAGTTACCCGACCGTTTTAAATAGCTATGTGTCGTTTTCTGGTTCTACCCCTTGTAAACAACTTATTAGTATTGGATTAGATAGGGGAAATTGGTGATTAAAAACATGAGTGGAAAGTACAAAGTAGTTCATAATAACATGTTTAACTTAATGTAGCATATAGATAGGGTATATACAGAGTTATATTTTATTTTAGTTATATTTTTAACCTATACTATGTTTACTTAATTTGGTGCGACACCGATGTACAATCTCAGTTTCGCAGAGCACCAGTTCGTTTTTATGATAACAATGTATGTATGTATCAGTTAAAAAGATACGCTCCGTTATCTAATCTATAGAATTTAGCTACAGATTCAGGAAAATGTTCATTCATGGTACACGTGAATTACAACTTTTACTTTATATTATCATTTTATTAGTATTATTTAAGTGGAAATATACATTCCTTTTTCGGTGCCCCAGGGTATGAAAACCACAGGGAAATATTAATATCAACTAGTAAAAAAAGAGTGTTGATGAGTCTTTTTTTGCAGTTGCCTATTCGATTTGAAAATGAAAAAAAATTTATGGGCAACACTTTATTTAAATTAAGTATATGAATTGATGTTACCTTTTTTAATTTTTGAAAATTAAAAATCTAAATCTCTAATTACAAATCAATATCAAATTTTGGATTCATTAAATGTTTGATGTTACACAGTTGGCAATGTTGTTTTTTTCAAATTGATGGCTACGTGTGCTCCTCATTTGACTTAATTGTGCTTCATTATGATCTAACAACAGCAGCAATAGCAATGTAAATTCATCCCTACCTAAATTACATAGTTTAATTAATTCAACTCTACTCCACCGTTATTTTTCTATCATTTATTTAATTATGCTTATCCCTACATTTAATTGTAGCTTCAAATTCAGTGAACTTATTCCACAATAGGGCGGGCACTCGTGAGTTCAAACTCTCATATTATATTATTATTCTTATTAAATTTGAAAATATTTATTCCTTTTTTGGTTCTGATGGATACCGCAGAAATATATTCTATCATAAACCGCAGAAATATATTCATCACAACTAGTAAAAAGATAAAGTGGTGATATATCACTTTTGAAGTGGCCTATTGAATTAATTTTGATAAAATCATTTGAAAATGAACAAATAACTTTTGATATTATTTTATTAAAATTGAGTCGTTATTCCCCTTTTTATTGGCTTTCCAAAAATCCTTACCCTCTGTTTTAACCTTCCATTTTAACCAGCTGACGAAATTCTTACCGCGCGAATCTGGGATAAAATGTAAAAATGCGTCGAAATTTCCGGACGAAAATATCCCGAGATGAATGCACTTTCTGGAAAAACCTTCAAATATTCCTCTGCGTGTTTTTTTTATAAGCTCGAGTTGATTCCCAAAGTCAACAACTATTTCCGAGTTGGCTCAGTCTTTATCTCTAGCGGCCAACTCAGCTCCATTTCTCCCTCTCGGTAGCTCGCGGAGAACAAACACGAAGCGCCGGGCGCGCGGACTTTCTGAGTTCATCACCGTGCGACGCCCGAGGCCGTTTAAAACAAGCGAAGGTTGCGGAGTGTGATGGAAATGAGGGAATGGGCTTTATTATGCTGAACTCATCGGGAAATCAATTCGTGTCGGGAGCATGAGTGTGCTCTTATGAGCAATAAATACCGCGAACATACTATTTCATTCACTCAGTGATTCGACCCGAAGGTTGGTTTGGATAGGTGAGGGTAGAGCTCACCTCGAACCAAGTATCATGGATGTGAATATTATATATTCAGGGGGCAGTTCCTTTCCCGGGCCTACCTCGGCCATCGAGGATTTTTTTTGGGTGTCCGATGGCTTCAACCAACTTAAAACCTATAAATGATCCCTATAAATTAAATCCCTAAGAACATTCGACCGCGTCTCCTCCGTTTGTTAAGTGCTGACATTAAATAATCGGTTATTTCACAAGTAAAGGTAATACTTAATATGCATGGTTTCTTCCTGGTTGCTTTCTTTGGAAATCTGCTGGTAAAATTTCCAAGGTTGGGTAATCAACTTGTGGAATATAAAGACGAACTAACATTTGTGAGTTATATAAGTTTGAATAGCGGCATATGTATAATTGGAAACTAATTTATTCTACACGCTGAGGCCAACTGAAAGAGAAATCATTTTCCCTCTGCCTTGGGAGGCGATGCATTATTCCCTTTCGTACACATTACCTATTTATATGATTTTGTTTTAATTGTATTCACCGCAGGATGTTGTTTTCCAAAAGTTGCTTTGTGATTGCATTCTCCTTCATTTTTATTTTACGAATTTTTAACTGTATTTTCTCTAATTTTACGTTTTTCCATGACTTTATTATATGAATGGTTTTAGGATATATTACTTACTCAATATTTTAGGTGCTACTGAAGATGTTTACATCTAATGTGGTTGTATCTATTATACTTACTTATTTACAATAGCTATGAGCCTTTATGAATATTAAGCATAAAATCATTGTGTACTTTATCGCAAATTTAAGCTACCGTTGTTTTTATAAACTTGAACAATTCCGATTTTGCGCGAAAACGTGTTTGATCGAGCCTTCTACCTCTCTATTGGTTTTGTGTAAAATTGAAAACACTCAGTTGCTTCCGATATTTTTAACCCGGAGCCAATTACGAGAGCCCACGGCATCTAAAAAAAATGGCGATGTTTATTGTTGTTCATAGCTCTCGTTTACCATAATATTTACCACCAAAATATTGTATACAGTTGGTCCCTCAAATATTGTTTGTTGCGTAGCAAATTTATGAAAAACTACTGCCTGAAATTCAGTGGAGCCATAAGCGGTTCGATGAAGTAAAACATGGAATAAATGTTTGCAGTTACTCCGTCGTAGTTTCCTTGTTGATAGGGACAATGGTAAACATCTGTTATTTAGCATCCATCGCATAGTAAAGAGAATATATTTTTCTATAAAAAGGGAATAATGGGCCAATATTTTTTACTGTACCTGCCTTTCGGTGGGTATATTCTCATGTTTTATATGAATTTAGCCGTCGTGAGAAAATAAGCGAAATATATTCCGTGATGGCATGTTTTTTGCTCGTATATCTGTATTTCATGTCATAATTAATAAGTTAGACTTGAACGGTCATAAAGAATGAAACTTACTTGCCCTTTAATGAGCCAAAAGGCACACTAAGCCTTAACATATCATTAAGTAGGAAATACACGGCTTCGTCCCAATTTAGTTGGACGCAAAACGTTTTTGATTCATGACATTTAATTTAAAAGGGACTACATGCCCGAAAGGCATTCAGTGAAATATGAATAAAGCAAAAATTGATTTAAAATGCTTAGAGAGTGTATGCGTTGGGACGCATACCCATTAAAAAATTAATTTTTCATTCAAATAGTTATTCAAGAAAATTATTTTTCCCGATATATAGATTGAGTGGAAGGCGGATCTCAGAAAATCAACTCCAATTTAACTGCGAGCTGAAATTTGTGGGCATTCCTTAACAGTATAAATAAGCTCATTAAAACTTAAAATTATCTCAGGTCTTGGGGCCGGAAATCATTTCTGGTTGCAAGTTGAAAGTAATTTTCGGCGTGAGATAGCGTTATGTGATATTGCTGAAAAAATTTTAATTTTAATATTTAGCAATAGGGAAATACAAATCAATTATGGATTGAAGTATATCATGTGTAACATTTACGTAAATTTATTTATGTTATTCACTACATATTTTTAGTGTTCCGTAATTTTATGGAACGGGCGATTATGTGAATTTGATAAGCTTTGGTGATGGAATATTTTTATTTCGGCTGCTGCCATATTATTTTTAGTTTTCTCGAATTCATTGTATTTTACGGCCTATAAATTACAAAAAAATCGACCTCATTCTGTAAATTTTGAATATCAAGTGAAATCTAGCCGTACGATTGGTGTACCTACTATTGGAAGCGACTCATTTTTTTCTTGCTGTTAAAAGAACAACGCGTAACCATTTTTTAATATTAGTGTTATATATGTAAGGTGTGTGCTCTCATTTTATTTAATAAATCAAATTTAGACGTTATAAAGAGTCAATGTGCGTTGTTGCTACGTCAACTAATTATAGCATCTTTGGAACTATCGGAAAAGTAGCTGATGCTATATGAAAGTTTTTAAAATGCTAATATTGTCGTCTCCATGGAAACTTGTATTTTCTTAGACGTTCATTTGTTTTTGTGTACTTCTTCGACGTCAATTGTGTTCCCTCAACTCTGTTCATTTATGCCGTTTGGTGAACGAATGCGGGCTTTTAGGCTCGTAGACGAGATCTTATGTACACCGCCGCGTCGTGGAGTTCGTTCCGGTAGCACGGACGGGGGAACTGGCTTTAGGATACATCCCCTTTAATTGGCATATACGACGCGCGGGGCTTGACTGTTACGATCAATGCTAGCGCCCCCTCCCCAAACTAACTAAACTGGGGGAGGGGCGGGTGGGGAATGTGGGGGTTGGGGGTGAATTCCTCCCCCTCCCTCCAACCCCCCCTCTCATCCCCCATCGCCCCCTGCAAGCGAGCAGATCTCGTGAGGAACGTTACCATTTTTCATCGTGGGTTTTTGTGTGATCGTGTGTGTTCCGAGGCCAGTTACTTTTCCAACGGAGGTAGGCGAAATATTGGACCATTATGAGGATTAACGATGTGGAGAAGGAAGTTTTTAAGTATCGTAGCATATTTTATTTTTAATAAAGTCACGGGTGCACTCGGATTAAATTAAGATGAAAACCTAGAGATTTGCTACTTCAAAAGCATTAAAATACATAAAAATGCAATAAGATATTATTAAACATAATATCGAAATGCATAAAGCATTAGAAAAAAAATTACTATGGTTATAAAAAGTAAATGCATTTATGGTAATAAGATCAGGTATGGGAACGTGTTCTTCGTTGCTATTGGTTTATTTACCGCAATGGTTTAACCAATTCGTGACATCTCCTACAATGGTAATTGATATTTACGTTGGAAATATAAAGATTGGATTGAATTTCTTTCCTTTCATTGGCGTTCTTACTTTGAGTGTCTAAAAGTATGAAACGTTTTTCGAGGACTTAAAATGATCAATTAAAGGTTTTCAGTAAATTAATATGACTGATTCTTGATTTTGTGGAATACTTATTGTGGAGCACATGTGAAGTATTTTGAATTTGAGTAGGCGAACCATAAAATTGAGTGTAACTTATAATAGCAAATCACTATTATTCTTAGTAATAAGAATAATGATTTGGCCTTTCTTTTTATAATACCTCGAGTATAATATATGTTCTCATCTACTTATATTTTTGATGTTGTAATGCATTTCACAGTGCTAACAACTGCGCTCTTATGCCCATTTAATCGTTTGAATTGCTTTGCAATATTGCAATGATGTATTAATATTTGCAGTATTTATTCGCCAGTACCTCAGGCATACTATGCTTCCTATGTTGGTAATTTTCGACAAAATGTCTTGTCCTACAACTTTTCCCATTTTTTGAAGGACTTTGAGTTTAGTACAAATATCGCTTGCCTTTTAAATCATTGGAAGTTATTTGCAAGCCATTTTTCTCTTTCAAAAATATTTTCTTTTTGTAATATTTTTTCACGTCTTTGGCAGGGATAATTATTTTTAATGAATCTCTTATTGCTTCTTTTTCTCTTTGCAATTACATTTTAGTGGGTGTAATTTATAAGTTAGCTTTACACACGCTCGCGTACAAAATCACTTTCTTCATGCAGTGCTTTGGAAAACGTCCGTCACAGAATTTCGGTAATAGGTTTTACTTCTCTGACAGTGGCTTAGTAAGCACGACCTTCGTTTCCTGTGGCACATGGTGGACTTGAGGCGTCAACACCTTTTTAGTTATAACCAGTCCGAAATTCGCCTTGTTAGAAGACGGCTTGGTGATGTAACTAGCAGTATTCTTAACCTGCAGTCGTAATATCCGGGTTCGAATCCCGGATAAGCCTAATGATTTCTTAAAAACGAATTTAATTCTTGGTGTAAGGATAAAACTAGGCACTCGTGCGCCTAACTGCGTACAAAGTTACTTCTTCTACGGAGTTCTTGGTAAAATTTCGGTCAACGGCCTATTTTCAAGCAAGGTGTTGCAAAATCTGCATCTCGTTGGAACCCACGGCATTTCGTGATCGCTCCGTCAAATCTTATCTCTGGAATTTCGTCCTTGGCCTTCCATTTCTTGTCTCAGCGACTCGTGTTCTTTTCCCGTCTATATATTTCATTGTGGCCCTGCCACTGTTCTTGAAATATGCGACCAATTAGTCATCGCCTTCCTCTTGTTCCTCCTTCTTCTTCCTGTCTGCGTCTTCTCCCACGCCCGCTCCCAGAATTTCTTCATTAGTCACGCGTTCCTGTCAACTTGGACACCGTGGAATCTTCGTTTTTCTTCTCCTTTGAAAATTTCTCCAGTCGGATAGATTTCCTCACGAATATTACAAAAGAGGATGCTCAAGTCCGCCTCTAAATGTGTTGTCACGCACCGCGAATTTAAATGGGTTTACAAAAGTCGCCACGCGTGTCGCTGATGGACAAATTGATCCGAGTATCACGGGGAAATGAGGTATAATTAGGGGTATTGACCGAAATTTATACACATTTTGATGTAATCTATCAAATTCATTACTTTACAATGCTATTCCTCGCAGTGAAGGACATAACGCTGTAAAATATTGGGAAAAAGTGGATCGAATTACACTCATCACCTCGCCGCGGCCATTTTTGAAAACAGATTAAAATACGACTGAAGTGGCAACAGAAATCAGCCTTATTTGGGATCTGATCGGGCCTCCTCTATTGGACCTTCGCCTCGGATTTCCTATTCGCTAATGTGTTTCTCTTCGCGTAGGTTCTTCTCCTTTGTTTTCTGCGAATGCGACTAACCATAACTATCTACCACTTCAGTGTCGAGGTGGTCGCCTTTCTGTTTTCTGCGACTCGCTTAAGTCTGTATAACTGTGTACTACTCCAGTGTCGAGGTGCTTACCCTAGGGCCCCTGCAGCGACGTAGTCAATAGGTCCCAAGTGGCAAATACCCCCTTTATAAAAATAATGGAATATATTTACCTGAGAATTTAAAAAATGTTATGATTTAAAAAACGAGTTTCTCTTTTTTTCTTGACCACTTATTTATTAGTGTATGCAGTTTCTTTGGGTGTCGGTCTTGTGTTGATAAAATTAAAATGCTATTTTAAGAACGGAAATAATTTAAATTGATAAGTACATTGGAATATTTTTCTAATGCCAACATTTTGCTTGCTGAATATAATTTATCATAAGGATTATGTAAAGAAGTGGTATATGTTTTCAAAACCAAAAATAGTTGCAATAAATGATCAGACAGGCATTTTAAGAAAAAATTTATTGTTATTTCATTAATCAAAAGTGATAGGAAACCATACACGGTATTAGCTTGGCAACCATAAACGAATATCGCAGAGAAGGTACGTGTCACATTCTAGTTTTTTTGTTAACCTACCGCTGTATTTGTTTTTTATTATGATATAAATTATTATAAAACATAGCTATAACTCTATATTTTGTTTTTATGCCAAAATTTTATCCGTTGAAATAATAATTGTTTTCGGCACTGATATGAGCTTCGATCGATAACTACAGTTTGTTCATACGGTTGGCAATCCATATTTCGCTTCTCACTCTCTCCAAAATTGTTGAAATTTTCGAGCAATAAAGTGAAGGTAAAACATGGATAATCGAACTGTTACACCGGTGCAGATGATATATAATGTGCAGCCAGATTTATTTATGTAGTTCTTCGGTGTTCTTTTAATGTCTTCCGTAGTTATTGTGATTCTGATATCAATGTGGTGCACACGCTCAGTTTTTTTTATTTGACGATGAAGTAGTTGTCATTGTAAAACTAATTTTATGCGTCCGCGATCAATTGGGATATCCTAACATCATCAAAGGTTGTTCGTGAAGATTTTCCAAGTCATGACGAATAAATAACCCTATCATTCATAGCATATTTCAATTTTTTATGAAACAAAGAAGCCTCAAGGGGGTTCATTATGCATGCGCCGTATTTGTTATTCATCCATCAAGTTGAGTACGTCAAGAGAACGTTTATGAAACTAATGAAGTTGTTGAACTTTCTTACTAAGGTCATGCGGTGGTTACCGTGGTTCACGTTGCTATTGCATGCATTTTCATCGTTCCTGAGGTCGATCATTAGTCAACTTCTCGTCGGCTGCAATTATTTACTCCATCCACTTGCTCTGTCTTCTTTCAGTATCATACTCCGTGCTCGTTAACCTTTTCTCAGTTTCGTTTGTCTTTTGTTATTTCACATCATTCTTGGAATGGAGTGTTTTGGTTTACAATTTACGTAAATAAACTCGTTAGTTATTTTTGCTGTCGATAGTAATAGTGTTTAAACAATGAAGAGACCTGACTTTTTTCCATTTTTCGATCCGTCGTGTAATTCTCAGGCTATTTGCGTCGAAAAATACACGTACTTAATCCTTATGCGGATAAGTTGATTACGTCACCGACTCTTGGCGAGCGGGTCACCTTTTCTAAACTATTCCTTGACCTCGCGCGGTTCATTGTTGTTTTAACTCTCGAGAGGGCCTTCGTTGTTCAATGACCGAGTTAATTAGACGGTGCTATAATTACGTCACCAAATCATGAAAAGTGAGCGGAAGGTTATGCGTTTTATTTTATTTTGAAATTTTGAGATAATGGTTGAAGAATGACGGTGAAATAGATTAACTAGAATTAACTAGATTTTTTTCGTAGTAACTTATCTGTACCTTTCGTCTATCGAATTCTTTGAATAAATATGCGATTTCGGGTCTTGAGAGTGGCCGCATTTTGTCATCGCAACAGATATACCATACGATATTATTGAACTAACATTGGAAATAACGCGAGCGAATTCTTTCCATGATTATGGTTTTATCGGTATTTATGTTAGGTTTTTTTATGTTTCAGTAATATTTCGGTGATCGGCTCTATTCTTCCTAGCTGAATGTTGCATAGGAGATTTTATTTTCTCTTCAAAACGGCTTTTTTCTATTTATCTTCGAATGAATAGATATTTCTTCAAACACATAGCTACCAAACTGGCCTTAAGTCACTTGGGGAAGCTGGGAGATGATATATTTGCCGAGGAAGATAATACAAATTTTCCATAAGTTTTGCTATATAGTAACTGTTAAAATTCAATGAGTGCTCTTATCTCATCTGTAAAAAAAGTTAGAGGGTTATGAAAATTTCCATGCACATCAGTCATGTATCAGCTGGGTTTAATGCAATATCGTGGCGATCACGATGGATTATGATATACGATAATTACGGATATACGATAATACGGATCATGACAAGGATTATGATGTACTTTTAAGTTGATGCTTATTAATATAGTGTAAAAATCACTGATTATTTTGTATGTATAATTATTATTTCTATTCTGCATTGTTGCTGGTTTTAGTTTTTGCTCACAGAGTTTGTTTAGTTGTTAAGACTTGCTAATTATTTGTTTTATCGTTATTTTCCGGCATTGTTGCTGGGTTTTTTTTAGGACCTAGAAGTCTTGTTTTATGTGTTTTTTTCGTTACTAAGGCAAGCTCAGCCCGATAGTAAAGTGAAACTCAAGAAGGATCGTATCGTTCGCTCCTTCATATTTTTTGCTGACCTCTTTCCCTTACCTGACGCTAAACCCGCTGTCACGTGAGATGAAGAGGACGTTGATGAATTACCGCTGTCCAACTCTCGACGAACTCGTGTATCGGGGCGATATGCTTCGCGCGAGTCCCTTCCAATGAGCTCCTCCGTTGTGAAGCACATAAACCGCGGCCTCTTCCCCCGTCCTGATCGGGTGTGACGCGACGGGAAGCGAGTTTCATTTGTTCGTACTCATATCACGTCACTTGGTTACCGATAGCAATCGAGACGGATTAGCGAAAATCCGGTAATCTCTAGAGCCGTTTATTTCGATGCTAATAATGGCTGTTTCCCAAAGAGGTTGTTCGAAGGGAAGGGGGTTGGGGGAAAGGCACGATATTTCAACGGAGGATACTCCACCAGTGATAAAGCCAGGATTTTGAAATGGAAGGAGGGGTTTACCCAAGGAGGATGTAAATATTAGTTAGTAGACAGTGGTGGGTATTAGCAGTGGACAATTAGTGCAAAAAACGTATGTAAAAACCTTTGCGAAAATCGTAATAAAACAGCAGCAATCGTTCTTATTCACCTTAAAGACAAACGCGCCCCTGCATTGTTTTGTTTTAACTATTATATCGTCGCTCGGGCGATTAGCTGTCCCGGCCTACGCGTATCGTTATGTACCAAGGGAGTTGTTAATATCTGGAGGGGGCACCACTGGTTTCGAGCGTGGAGCGAAGTGTGGCCGGAATGGGGGTGCTTGGGGAGGAGGAGCCACGCCCACTTTGACCAAAACATTGACAATCCCAAAAGGGTCAATGTTTACTATTCGGTGAAATGTTTGGTCATAACTCGGTAATACATAAAAATAAACTATGGAACGCACAATTTAAACCTTTTCTACTTACTTCTTTGGTAGGCTTCGTGAAGTTATGACTCAAATATCTTTTCCCAGGGAAAAATTATCATCAATCACCACGGTTACGTTATCTACAAATCAGCTCAGCTGAAAATAAAATTTTACGAGGCTAAACTAGTCATTTACCCGCACTAACACTGGTATTTAATCTTTCTATAGCCAACGGATATCTAAAAATTACAGTACAAAAGTATATTTTCAACGATATCACAAGTAGAAAAAAGAAGTTTTACTGGTCACGTGACCAAGTAAATCGCTAATATTGGCGGAAAAGCGTAAGTTCGTAGGTTAACGTGCTCTACTTAGCAGCACTGCAGTGGCGCAGCGAAGGGGGGGGGTTAGGGGATAACCCCCCCCCCCAGAGATCAGAGTAACGTTTAAATCCATTTTACTTAATTGGATTTATATTACTTATAGAAGAGTGTAAGGATTGATAAAATATCCATCAGAAAGCCATAAAACTCACCATTTTGAATTCTAGGGGAGGAACCTAGCATCTGGCGGGTATTCCATACCACTACTGGGGGAGTCTAAAACCTCCCTAGCCTTAATTAATAGTAGCGGGCGTAACTTGGTGGAAATCCATAATCGCAGGAATAGAAGGATCAACAACTTGGATGTTTCCACATGGTAATTTATTGAGACCGACCATGGTTTCGTTACAGAGTACACCTTGATAATGTTACTCTGTAACGAATTCATGGTCGGTCTCAATAAATTACCATGTGGAAATAGCAAAGTTTATGATCCCTCTATTCCTGCTCCCTAGCCTTAATTTCTAGCTGCGCCCCTGCAGCATCGGACATGATTTCGACAGTGGTGAGACCCGATTCGACCACATCATCTTTCCATATGTCCTTTCCCGCTTCCCAGAAAATTCCCGAACGAGTCTAGGTTTTCAAAGTCACCCAGCAAAAACGCATCAAATGTGACGTTGGCTTCATTTCTCTGAGGAACCTCCGGCACGGACTGAGGAAGGAAGCGAGTGAAAGGGATAATGGGCCAAAAGAGGAAACGCAGCGTGGGAAGAGAACTGGAGAGACGCACAACGGCATCAGGCGGCCGTTCACCCCGTAAGGAGGGAGTTAAAAAAAACATCGTACAAAGTTCCGGTGTCCTCGAACGAGCTTAGAGAGTAAAGAAAACACTAATAACTATCCACATTAATTGCCAAGGTAAAAACCACCCATATTACATAGGAGATCAACATTGCTGAATAGAAAGCTGTACTTTTATTTTCTCATGGGCCCCAGTGCCTACGAAAATAAACGACATTATTATTATTATTTTGTTCTTTAATTTTCTTCAGTTTTCACTGAGTAGCTTTAGTGTTAAGAGCACGGGTTCTCACCAAGGTAACTCTTTACTGTTGAATTGGGTTGAGAAATCTTCTCGTGATATGACAGGTTGAAATTATTACAGCCTTTTGCAGTTTGATGTATGTATTTGGATGGAGGTTGAGTATTTTGAAACTATTTTGTATATGTTTTGGAATGATACCGGTAGCTGAGATGACAATTGGAGCTATATAAACCTGTTCCATATTCCATATTCTTTTTATTTCTATTGCCAATTCTTGGTACTTGTTAATTTTTCCTGTAATTGTCTTTTCGATGTTATGCGACAGTGGCACGGCAATATCAACTATGTAGCAAGTTCTATATTTCTTGTCAATCAACACTATATCTGGTCTATTATTAACTATAGTTTTATCTGTTTGAATAGGCAGATCGTAATATTATTATTATTATTAGTTCATGCACTTCCTCAGCTGGTTACACCAGACGGTAATATTCACCTATCCTTAGGGCAAATTAGGATTAGGCTTGGATGTTAAGGAAGAGAATTCACCCTATCCTACACTATCCGATCATGCCCGACTCAGGAATCTTCTCACGATCTGGCAGGTCTGTAGTAAAACAGCTTTTTGCCCGAGGTTAATCAGTTCTTTTTTAATTCCCAGGTCTTCGACTTCTTTTTTTTAATCTTTTAGACAAGACTCCCTCCGCAGAGATCATCAGTGAATGAATGATGACGTCTTTCAACTTCCAAATATTTTCTATTTCACCGGCCAAATTCTGATATTTTGGTGTTTTCTCTCTTTCCGTAAACTCAACATTATTATAATTTTTATTACATAGGAGAATCCTCAAGTCGGCCAAAGGAATACATTTCACATAAAATGTTTGAATCCGTTTTTTGTTTAAACTATTTGTTATACAATTTAGCTAAATTGAACATATATGGAGCTTAATTTTTGGCAAATAAAATATTACATTCACCGCGTAGCGTATCTTGTAAATGTGATGTTACTCTCCGCTACGTGCGTGCAGACAGCGTTACCCAGATTTTAAGCGAATTTGGCTGGGATCCGATGGAGATTCGGAGGCTGTGCGCTAGGCTTAGATTGCTTGAACAATTGAGAATGGATATCTTTAAGAGCGACACGGAGAACTTAATATTAGAGCCGCACTTTATTTCCAGGTCCGACAGAAGTGATAAATTAAGAGAGATGTTTTGCCGAAAGGATAGATACAGGAATTCGTTTTTCCCCGAACCATAAAGGACTTCAATAAATGCTCGTCGTAATTTCGTTTGGAGTATTTCCTTTTTATGTGTTAATGGCTGATGTCCTAACACCCCCTGCCACACGCCTTTTAGGCGGCTTGCGGGGTATTATGTAGATGTAGATAGGTTTACAAAAGTCGCAACTCGCGTCGCTGACGGACAAAGTGATCATCTGGATATAGTTAGGGGTGTTAACCGAAATTTATGTACAAGATGATGTGATCTCTCAAATTCATAACTTTTCTATGCTACTCCACGCATTTACGAGCATTATAAAGGAAAAGATTGATTCGAAGTAAAAATTGAACGGTTATTTGCTATGGAGATGAGATCTGGAACTCTCGAAATTGAAAAGACAAAAAAATATGTTTCGACGCTTACCGACCATTTGTCATTTTCTCTTGTTGCTCCCTTTTTGTCACGCCTATCGGAAGGTTCAGATGTCCCCAGAACTAGGTCGCTCATTGATTTATCACCGCCGAGTAGCCCTTGTCCCCTTTTATTCGCTATTTTACGTCATTGAAGTGTTCCTGGCTCTGAATTTAAATTATCTCAGTTCATGTAAATAAAAAATATGGTCGTCAGTCCCCAATAGAGAATTGAAGAAGAGTTATGGATTATTTAATTGGTGAAGGATTTTTTACCATTCGTATTTGCTCACTGCCAGAATATAACGCCCGTTAGCAAGCGTTGAGTTGTAAGGTTGCCTTGTATGAAGTCAAAATACGTATGTGAAATCGCAATGGCACTATCCTCAGCTCATGAAAGGAACTCGTTAAGTTACCCCCCATTTTTAATTAGTTGGTGACGTAATTAGAGTTCCTGTTCATGAACTCTTTTGTAGTTAAGAGCTCAATGAGGAAAACATCCTTCAATAGAGTTAAAAAAAAAAGGGCAACGAAATGATGATGCTATTAAAGTAGGATTCGCTGAGAAGTGGTGACCCTCTAAGGAGGGGTACGTGACGTCATCAACTCATCGCTGAAATGTTGGGGAATAGCTCTAGAAGTATGCGACGCATCGAAAAGCGTTAAACTACGAGTGTTTTTTTTTTTTTCAAACGCCATGCTAATCGACAGAAAGAAAAAATTAGTGAACAATCTCATTCGTGAAGAAATACTATTTTAAAATTCGTTACCGTGAGGATGGTTTTGATTGATGTTTAAGTATTATTGTCCTCTATGTATTGTCACACCTCGATAAGTGAGAAATCTCAATGAGTGAGACTCATTGCAAAGTCACATCATGTTTATCCTTGAAAGGCTTTTATGTTGACAATCTAGGAACCTGTATAAGAAAGGAACCTCGGAATCTAGGGACCTCTGTCCGACGTAATATTCGAACCCTGAAAACTCGACTCTCGATAACTGGACACTCCGGGGAAAATCGACAAGCCTGACACATTTTTCCTCACCCCTATAATTAATTTTTGAGGGGGCTCAGGCCTCGACAGGCCCCATGGAGTCGGCGCCACTTTTCTAAACAGACATAGTTACAGAAATCAGGTAAAGAAAGCAAACGAGATCTACTAGATATTTAGCGGTGCAAATTATTTTCACTGAATCTAGGCACAGAACAGAGAATTACTTGTATCCCTTGGCCACCATGTGTTATATATTTTTTCTATCAATTTTTGCACCTAACTCTGTTCAGAAAAAAAAACAATTGTACTCCTTGGCTTTTAACCACCTCAATTAATAACAGGTATATTTCTTCACGTGTTGGTCGATAAATACTTCAGTTCGCCAACGTTTCGAGAACGTAAATAGTCTTATTCAGGGCTCTCATACCTTAATATGAAATTGAAGATGTGTACTGTCAATCGCTCATACTGAATTTTTTTTTCAATTTTATATTAATGTATTAAAACTCGGTGTAAGAACATTTACGTGTTCGATACTTTGGCGAACTGAAGTATGTTACTTTTAGACCCACCCCTCAGGAAATATATATGCGTGGGAAGTGTCTTTGGAAAGAAATCAGAGGAAGTGCAACATGGCTTCCAACGAGGGAATTTTTTTGTGAGTAATGTTCATATTTTTTAATTTGTACGGATGCTTTTTAATTTTTTGTTCCGTTTATAACAATGAAATATCGTTCCAGGGAATGTTGACATTAATACCTTTAATTAAATAGCTAGGTAACCCGTGCGAAAATATCGCATTTTCACGCTATTAGGGAATAAGTATATTAAGGAAACGGTGTTAATGGGTTTTTAAACTTTTTTTTCAAGTTAAGATTTTAAAAAAAATGTTTCAAGTCGGTATATCTCGAACGAGTAATCCACATGGAAAAATCGAAACTTTTAAGTCAAATTGGTAAGTACTGAACTAGTAAATAATGATAAATAATGGTTCAATGGTAAACTTTGAGATTGAGATTGTATTTTTCGTCAGAAGCCGGTAAATCAACGTTTAAAATCATACCTCATTTATCACAGTATGTGGAATATTAACTGAGCATATACGGATGACAGAAAAAGGCCTTTCTGTAATAACAATGTGTACGATATTCCTTTTGAATGTAATATTTCGAAGCTCATATACTTCCTTTAATGTTTCGTCTCGAGTAGGGTATGTCGTAGAAATCCTCTTCCCCGCGGACACGTTATAAGATGAGGTCCGTGTCTGTCTGTCCGCCCGCATAAACGTGCCCCTTGTCTCTCTCTCTCTCTCTTGCTGCTTCCGGGTTCGCGTAACACGGCCCGCCGACTCTCAACAGTTATATATATACGCGTAGCTATCCATCTGCCGTTGGACGGAAACTGCTCGCCCGGCCTCGAATGCGAATATGTGGACGGACTTCTTCAATCTTTGGCTGGACGGCCGACAATACCATCTGTCGGCTACTCCCGACAACAACCGAATATCTTGTCACTACCTGCATAGAACATCCTCATTCCAGCTTAGGACATCGCTTGTCTCCTCCTTGTTCAACACGGGAAGGAAATTATGTTTGTGGCTTCAAGCTAACGTCCGCTAGAGATGGAAATAGATGAAGCCTACGTGGACATTCACCGATGAGGGGTAACTTAAGTCGGTGTGTGTGAATAGCAATACAGGGTGTTTATCAGGAGGAAACTGCAATTCTTCAGGAGGTGGTAGTGGAAATAATTTTAAGCACTCTTGTCTATAAGCATGGCGTCGCAACTCCTTAGTTACTATGGCAACGCAAACACTTTTTTTATGCACTTTGCAATTTTCATTAAATACTGCGTGTAATTTAACTAGGTATATTGCTTACAGTTTCAAATCAATGGTTCCCGAGTTCGTGGAATGGTGACAAAATAAGCTCTTATAAAAACATTTTTTTTAAAAACCAGCCTTTATATTTAGATTACAGGGGATGAGCAACGTTTATATATGACACAAAGCAAAAAAACTCAGTGACCCCGAAAAACCAAAAGTGACGTATTAAAAAAGTCACTATATTTATTAAATTTTCAGTGAATGGTAACCCCCCTATGTTTCAAAATGCCACCCCTATGCTTTTAAATGCCTACCCCTATGTTAAAAATGCCACCCCGTACGTTTTGGGGGCTATAGGTTGACTGGGGGGTGGTTAAAGGGGGGTTGGAGAGAAAAAGTTATATTTTCATGTATTGTCATCGGAAATGAAGAAGTGTGCAAAATTTCAGCGTTTTTGCTTCACAGGAAGTGAGTCAAATTTGAGTTACAAGATTTGTACCAGACAAACAGACAAACAAACAGACAGGTTGGTGAGTTGATATAAAGGCTGGAAAAAAGATTCAAAAATAAACGTTGTTATATTAAACACAGTATTTATTGAAAAGTCTAGTGTTTTCGACCTTATCAGGTCATTATCAAGAGGAAATAGAACCAGTACTTCCGTAAACATGTCACATTAGATTCTCTTACTTTTGATAATGACCTGAAAAAGTCGAAACCGGTAGAATTTTCAATAAATACTCCGTGGAATATAACAACGTATATTTTTTAGTTTCAAAATCAATGGTTCGCATGGAATAGTGATATGATAGATTAGAAAATAACCGCTATTAAATTCCACAGAGTATTTATTGAAAACTGTACTGATTTTGACCTTTTCAGATCATTATGAAGATGTAACAGGACCAGGACTTGCATAAACATGTCACATTAGGTTCTCTTACCTATTGATAATGTCCTGAAAAAATCTAAACCGGTAGAATTTTCATTATATACTGCGTTTCATGTAACAAGGTATATTGTTTACAGTTTCAAATCAATGGTTCCCGAGTTTGTGGAATGGTGACAAAATAGATTCAAAATAAACGTTGTTATATTGAACACAGTATTTATTGAAAAGTGTAATGGTTTCGACCTTATCAGGTCATTATCAAGAGGAAATAGAACCAGTACTTCCGTAGAAATGTCACATTAGGTTCTCTTACCTCTTGATAAAGACCTGAAAAAGTCGAAACCGGTAGAATTTTCAATAAATACTGCGTGGAATATAACAACGTATATTGTTTACAGTTTCAAAATCAATGGTTCGCATGGAATAGTGATATGATGGATTAAGAAATAAACGCTGTTAAATTCCACATAGTATTTATTGAAAACTGTACTGGTTTCGAAATTTTCAGGTCATTATCAAGAGGAAACAGAACCAGCACTTCAGTAAACATGTCAGTATAGGTTCTCTTACCTCTTGATAATGACCTGAAAAGGTCGAAACCGGTAGAGTCTTCAATAATTACCGTGTGGAATGTAACAACGACGTTTTATTTTTGACTTCATTTGTTTCCTGGTCTCGTTTCGTTGACGACCGGCGTCTTTCCAGTCAGCCCTCGCGAAGGAACGTGAGCAATGAGTCTTTTCGATTCGCAGGCCGTCCGTCTCGGGCCGCGAGGTCGGCGACCTTTGCCCTCCCGGAAGCAGAAGGGCAGACTGACTGCAACGCCTCGCTGCCGATAGCTGAGAGAGACCCCGGTTTAACCGTCTCCACCCCCGTCCGAAAATTCGCCCTGCCCAACAACTGGAACCAAAGACGTGTATGATAATGCGTTCATTCCTCTCCAACCCGTATAGCACATTTCAAATGACTGAGTAGGCCAGAATTGGCTTGTTAATTATTTTTTTTCCATATCGCAGATTGTCATGTAATTTAATACATAAAAGCATTGGCGTACCCAGCGAGAGGGGCAGCTGCCCCCCCCCCACCCTCCCGCCCCTAGAAGAAAAAATCGCAAAAGTCTTTAAGCAAAATCAGTACTGAATTGAAACGAAAGTATTCAGCAAATGTTCTTTAAACCCACGAAAAATGATAAGTATTAGTATAAGATATGTAGATATCTTATACTAATAGATTGATATACAATGTATAGATATAACTAAAATAAAACCATTTTTTTTTTTCAAAGAAATAATCTCATAAACTAATAAAGCGTTGTTATAATTTCCATAAAATGTTGGTTTCATTCTCCTTTTCCGTGCTAAAATGTCACAACTTCGCTTGCCCCTAGCCCCTAGACCATGGCTTGCCTCCCCCCATCCCCCCCCCCAGTTATGATCCTGGGTTCGCCCTTGTATGAAAGAACCGCTATTTTTGTCCTATTTTCGATCTGGTGGTTTGTAAAAGAGTCTGAGTTTTTCCCGGTGACTGACTTATATGAATTCTTCTCGGGTTTTCAATCGGGTTAGGATCTGCATGTTATAGGTCGACGTTTCTTTAGACTTTCCCTACATCTACAGGGCTGATTATGACGATGTAAAAAGTGTTCCGGTCTATATACCCTTCGTCAACCAGGTGGTCCCGGATTGGTTAGTTAAATGGCTTTCCCGTGCTTCTTAACCCGGTTGGAAACCCGTGTAGAATTCATTCATGGGTGAAGAGTTCTCGGGATTAGCAGTTGTGTGTTCAGTTCTCTCGGGATTAGCAGTTAGCAGTTATGCAGTTCCTGACCCGGTGGCGATCCCGAGAACTCTTCACTCGCAGAACTCTATTCGCCGGGAAAGCACGAAATCTCTCTTCAATTCATTCATGATTGGTGTGGTGGCTATAGTAAGTAATGGCTTCCCAACCCGTGGGTCCGGGTTTAAATCCTGACGGTGGCAGACATTTATCTTTGTGTGCCCGATCTCTGATTGCGTGCATTGTGAAGGGAACTTCATGTACAGCACTCTATCCGTGGAATGGGTCAGCAACGGTTCCCTTGGCGCCTTTTTTTAGTAATAGACTAATGCTAACACCGGGTTTCTCTCCACCCTTACCTCCCAAACCTTTCTTATGGCGCAATTGACCTTAGCTGTCCGTCGTCTGCACCAAATACCATACCAATTCCTTTTCCAATGCAAATTCCTAATAAGGCCCTCCTAATGAAGTACGCTCTGGTGTTTTCCCGCTGAATAGTGTCTTAGAAGGCTACTAGAGTTAAGAGCAATTTGAGTGTACTTGAGGTACTCCGTCCGTCGGAAGGGACGCTAAGCAATGACCCCCACTTGGCGTTTTCACGATGGGCAAACTAATAGTGGCGCTGGATTTCTCTCTATCTTTCTACAAGTGTCGTCTGCCTAGGCATTTACTTTCAGGGTGAAAAGTTCGATTAAGCAGTATCAGTCAAAATAAGCAAGTTATAAAATGATTCCGGTCTTTTTTTGATTACACCTCGTATATCTACCTTCCCTACAGCGCAAATTACTTAAGCTGTCGGTTGCGTCCGACAAATTCCATTCCAGGATTCAAATTGGTTATTATTACCGCTCGTAAAAACATTAATTCCAATTCAAACTGTGTGTAATAACCACCAATTATAACTAGTGGTTATTATATACAGTTTGTGAACATTTAATATCAATTTAAATAAATCACATAAAATGCTCTTCGTCTGCGAAAGCTGAATTGCATAAGATGTCGGTGACTTCCTTAATACCAGGATTGAAATTGGTTAATATTATTGTTTCTAAAAGTATTAATACAAATTATATAAAATGTATATCATGACCTCTAGTTGATCTAAATTCAAATAAATCAGTCATAATGTGAAAGCGTTTTATGAGGTACTTGCACAGAGCTGCTCATTGTGCTCTACAATAAAACTGAGCCATATCGGAATAGCCGACGGCGTTTTGTATGTGTGTGTAGAATTTAGGTCACTGCCACCGGATATTTATGTTCTTGCAAGGCATCGAGGACAGCGACTATCACTTGTGCTTAGGAGAGCTTCTATGTAATGAACCGAGCTCGTCATATCGTGTAGAACCCACCAAAACCTAGTTAGTCCCAGCAACCCTCCGTTCTCGTATACCGATCCAATAAATGCCGGACTCAGGTCAACTAATCCTTTATTAGGCTTCTCTTGGCGAATTAAAAGGAATAGTGCATTTGAGGAAGTTGATTTGGTACACAATTAGAGTATAATCTAATTAGTTGAAGCTATCAATTTTTTTAAACAGAATGTATACTTCAAGTGAACGATGTTTGAACCTTAATGGAAATAAAAGCGGTGAAATATCTCTAAGCGCTATTGATTTTTTCCATATAATTTGTTGCAATTACTGAAGTTTACTGGATAATAGAATTGAACTCTACGTTTTTGCGGTTCAAGAAAATGACCTGCCGATACGCATAAAATATTACTCGAACGAGTTAATATCGGAAGCTGACTGACATTTGTATATGATCTTTGATGCCATATGCCAATATAAAATTGCACTCGTGGCAGCATAGCTGTGACTTTAGGGCAGTCACGGTAGAAACATTGGCTCCTTGGGAACCAGAACTACTAAAATAAAACTTATTGATACTGTAAATACTATAGTGTGCGTAATGATAAGGAGAATTTTTCAAATAATTTTAAGGCCTGATTTTTTTTAGTAAATTATTTGGCATTATTCTCGCGTCTTCCTAGATCCAGCGATAAGTCCGCTAACATTTCACTCTGCGCAAGATTTTAGAATGAGACTTGCTTTTTGTCGGAGGGAAGAGGAAAGTGAAGGTCAGCCCTAATTAATGCTCTTAACATGTATTTAGAGAGTCGCGGAGTGAAGGCGCAGTTTTTCAAGGACGTTTCGTCCCATTGTCTTTTTGCTCTTGGCTCAATATTGTTTGAATTCATATTTTCATTCGCATATGCACTGTATCCACTTGTATCAATACTTTTCTTTGTATGACCAAGTATAGATATTATGTTTCTTTTTTTCGACCAGTTTCTTTGAATGTGTATAGTAATAATTAAATTTTAAAAAGTAATTCAAACAATTCATAATCTCAACCCTTAAATTTATTATATTTAGAAATATTTGAGAACTTGAGAGCATAATAATGCTAACGGTGTAAGTAGTTACTATGGAAATAAAAATAGACCACGTTTGTATGTACAAACTATGTTTATTATTCGCGGGAAAATATTTATTTCGGCCATTTTAAGCTCCAAAAAGCCACTAAGTACCCGGATAAAATGTTTATCCTTCGCTTCACACAATACTGAATGAAATGTCATCTGAAATGGTTTGGAAATCGTGAAAATTGCAAGTAAGTAACGTGCTTCAAGCGTAATACACATTCTTTTTGGAAACCGTTAGAGTTGGATGAAATCTTAATTGATGAATCCTCTATTATACACTTGAACTATAAATATGATTTTCGGAAACTTGGGATTCAGCCGAACCATGTGCGTGGTTTTCCATCAATATTAGGTGTTTTAACTATCATGAATCGTAAATAACGGTTGATGACATTGCCTTTACTTTGAAATTTGTTATTCCTGAAGAATCTGGGATGGTAGGAATGCAAATAAATATCAATCGAGTCTGTGGCAGCTGGTAAACTCCGCCGTTGAGTTGTTCAGTATGGCTCATGATCCTCATCAAATGTTCAATTATTGTATCGCAAGCCTATTTAATAGCGTAGACTCGAGTTTGTTACACCCTTGGGCGGGATATTTCCGTTCCCAAAATTTCGGTTACGGAAACCTTTCGGGATACAGCCGATTGTAATGTAATTGGCGGGAAATTCAGCAAACCGCTGCCGCAGGGAAACAATATAACCAGACTTTCGACCATGATGTCATGCGTGAAATAGAGATTCGATTCGAGAGCGAACGACCCCATTAGACATATGGGTCTAAAACGCGGTCATTGTCGAGAAAAACGATCGGGAACATTCGACTTCCCACCAATATTATCGATTTTTTTCTACCCACACTCCAACCTTGCCGACAGTAATCACGCGATGAGGTAGATAAGGGATAACTGGCCCTCCACTTCGCACTCAATAATAGTGTTTCGCCTCTCCGTTCACGATGTTGTTTTTTTTCTTATTCTCGCATCTTCGGCGAGCGTGTTTTGGTTTTGCGTGAGAATTGCTACCATGGGAACTACGAAGAGGAGGCCCCAATCCTTACCGTAAGTTCAACTTGTGCTGCCGCATTCAGAACTTTTTAATCGTTTTTCAATTAAGTGCGTGCCGCGATGATGGGTGAACGCGATCTATTAACTCTCAATATTTTACAATTTGATATTTGCAATCGCAAGGAATAGCATTGATGAAAAGCTGTGTGTTAGATATATTTTACAGTTAAAAATATGCATATCGATGGACAGCCATAATTATAGCTTAGTTCCCCCGAGATATGCGAATTGCTTTGCCGTCTGCAATGCGAGTTACGGCTTTTGTAAACCCATTTAAACACGCCTTGGGTGACGGTATATTTATTAAATAAATAGTTTGCGATTCCACTTCGTGGAATGGTGACGTGATAGATTCAAAAATAAAGTTTTTTATATTCCGCACAGTATTCATTAAAAACACTACCGTTTTTTACCTTTTCAGGTCATTATCAAGAGGTTATAGAATCACCTCAATAACATCAATTCTGATAATGACCTCTTATTGATCTCTTGATAATGACCTGTAAGGGTAGAAACCGGTAGAGTTCTTAATAAATACTTTGCGGAATATGACTGTTTACTTCTGTTTCTACAAAGTTTACTTCTGAATCTATCATGGCATATTTATTGGACGAATGTCCTCTAATGCAATATTCCTGGCATCAACCTTGAAGATGGTAATCATTCGAGAAGCGTTTACTGCCCCTCCACGCGGGGTCAACAACGGTGTTTCGCGATTCTTTTCGCGATGTTGTTTTTTTATTATCCTCGAGTCTTATTCGAGCGTTTGCCAGTGGCGTGCTACAATCGTCCTTGTGGCGATCTCCTCTAACATGAGTGTGGGTTCAGCCGAAAGCAGGCGAGACCTTCCTTTGATTCCACTCCTTAAAAATCTCTCTTCACACACCCAGCCTATCTTCGAAGAGAAGTTTCGCCCTATAAGGAAGCGGCGAGTGTGAGACTGAAATGAGGAACAGTTGAGAACAGAAAGGCGTGGCTGGTTTGCTAGGATGAGATGTGGCGGCCATCCAAAGAAAATGTTGAAAAATGGGTCAGAATACATTCCCATGCATGAAGTATTCTACGCTCTTTTGGGCTTTGAATATCATACTTTGAAATTGCCTTAGTACGAAAAATTTGCGATGAATTGAGGAAATATTTTGTTCCTTTGAGTGTACGGCGAAAAATTGGTGTTGCGCTCTCAAAATATTTATGCTGCCTTCAACTTTTGTTGAATTAAATGCTTTCTCCATTATATTGTGCAAAAAAAAGTTAATTAAGTGGGATATCTTGGCCGGATATACCTACCGTTCGTATTATCACCGATATCACCGACGACAGTACAATCAGAGCAGCCAGATTAGTGTATGAATTTACATAAGAACTACTCTCCACTATTCTCCAACTGTATTCCTTTCTTCAGTTAGGCAAACGTCCCAATTTTCATCATCATATTACTATGCTATCCCCATTTCCGCTACGCCTTCTATTACTAGATCCTCCCTCTATAACTACAAAGTGACTCATTTGTCAATTTCTTCTTTGAATATTTTTTTTATAAATAATTTTTTTTTCATAAATCCTCTGATTCATAGCTTCTATATCTTAGAATTCTTTGTGCAAAGTATATCATTTTTCCCGTAGCAGTTATAATAAAACGATGAGCAGCTTGTGCTTATCATTGTTGTGTATGTTTATAGGTTAACCTTTTTGGGTCTTTTCGTCTTATGAAACTTGTATTCATCAAGGAAAAAATTTGTTGAAAAATAATTATTCGTGGCAATTTATTTCCTAGTCGATCTATTCCAATTATTTTTTACTGCTATGCATTTCATTGTTTGTGTATCAGCCTTGCCTAGCACCTGTGTGCGTGGCTGCAAACTTCTTCAAGTCTTGAATGAGAATAGATGTATGCGATAGCGAGAAAAATTCATTGAATTAGCGATCTAGTGGTAAAGCAAATGCTGTTAATATTATTAACCTACAATCTTTTGTTTTTCGTTTCTGTGATGATATTTCGATGAATGACAAAAATTTCGCAGGTATGAATTATTAGCCGATTAATGAATTCGAACTCCTTTCAAAACGGATTTCTCTTGTCTATGGGAACGCATTTAGCCTCCTAATTGGCGAACTCTGCCTCGCCTCTTGTTTTGATTGGAGAGAAAGTTGGACGTCGCGGCGGGGGTTTAGTATCGCCGACCGCCACCGCTCCCAAGGTGACGGCGCTGCGCGGGAACAAATGAAGGCGGTCGCGCGCGGTAGGCTTCTCAATGGGAGAGGGGATTATTTTTTCCGGGCTTCGTTGGTCCCGATTTGGCCGTCGGCGCCCGAGGCAATTAAAATTACCGGCGTGATGGCATTCACGAACTCGATGCTCTATACCAGAAAAGGAAACGGAAAAATCCTTCATAAAATTTTTCTCTTTTTTCTATAGGAAATTGGCTGGGGATAATTTTATTAAAAGCCTCTCTTATCCTTTCGTAAATGAGAGTCAAAATTTCTGTAAGCCATTTATACCATTCTGAGAGAAATTTAATTGTGACGAGGTTATTCGAGGTCATCGTGTGCAATGGTTGTGGCCCGTGTCTTATTTTGATGTTTTCGGTTGAAGTTTCAATGATACTTGAATGGACATTATCTCTATTTTCCTCCACGTTTCTCATTCAATCGAATTATTTTCAATGATTCTGGGCGCCAGTGGGGGTCAACATGATGTAATATTTAAGACAATATGATAAGGTAAGCGTAGAAGCAAGAAAAAATTAACATGACGTACATTTGGAGTAAGTATGTTACTCTTCGGATGTAAGGCATGGACAGTGAGACAAGCAGCTGAGAAATCAAGAGAGGAGACTTTCGAAATTTGGTGCTGCATGATAATGATGAGAATCAAATGCATTGACCGAGTAAGTGATGACAAAGTCGTAAATACAGCAGGGATGAAAAAAAGACTCTTGATAAGAAACGAAACAACCTTATCGGCCATTGATACATGATGGCCTGAAGACGATCTTCGAGGGACAAGTAGAATGCAATAACGGAAAAGGAAGACCTCGAAAAATGTATGGAATAGGTAAAGAAGAATGTACTAGATAAGAAATAAGTACATTTGTAAAGAATAGCTGATAGGAGAATTGAGTGGAGAGATGCTTCCAACCATTCTTAGGATTGTTGACTAGTAATGATAGCTTATGGCATACGTAATAATAGATATATATGATCTTTGTACCAATCTATTACGTGCTTGTTTGTATCGGAGGTCATTCAGGATAATCTGGAAAAAGATATGATATGTTTGTGTTAGTTTATGTTAACGGGGCGTGACCTCGACGTAACTCTGAATCACAGATCGCGTCACGCGTGTTGTAATTCACGAACTGCTTTTACCTTCTTTTAAGTTTGAAGTTGGGATCTGTAGTCTGCGATAACTTTCTTGTTGCCTTCCGCCTGGCATGTGAAAGTTCGTGCGGGGCGGTCGCAAAAATAAATAAATAGTGCCCCCGAGGTCTTTGAGTGAGATCCATGGAGCGCGTTAAACATGTTCCTTTCTCGTTTGCGAACGCGAATAGTAGGCGGTATAGAAGAGTATGCTTTGTCGCGAGACATTTCTGGAGCAGGTTCTGCAAATGCCACTTGTTATCTCTTCTCGTGCGAATTGTTCATGCGGAAACTCTAGAATGCTTGTTCAATGCTGTCAAGTGACTTGCTTTCTCGACTCCTTGGCTTTGCTTTTATTTGAACTTTTACCCATTTTGCTATTTGGATAATTGCACGAGGTATATTTTAAACTGGCGAAAATCAGCCGTTTAAATTTTTGACGGGTTTTCGGGACTAAATGAATGGATGAAAAAAATAAGATTTAAAAAAATGTGCCCTTATCAAAAACTGTTGGTTAGGTTTTTTTTAATAAATGAGATGAAAAGGATAAAAAGATATTTTAAAATACACGCCCTTTCCAAAAGCTGTGATTAGGCTTACTTGGAAACGAGTGTAGAAGATCCTGATAGGTGAATTGGGGTTGGTTTTATGTTACATGTGATGTAAAGCATATTTTTTACTAGTTAGTACGTAACGTATTCTGTATTTGGAAGAAGTGCCTTTTGTAACCTTTTTTTAACTTTTATTCTTCTTTTTCGTTATGATATAAATGTGAGTTTTGTATTTATTTTTAATCCGCTTTAATAATTTGATATATTTATATAATTTAATTTAATTTATATAACAATTTATTATATTTTATATAATTTATAACTTTTCATAATTTTATTTTTTTAAGTGTGGGCTCTAAGGCTACCATAAACTCCCTCAAATAAAATGCGAAATAGCATGCCCTTAAACGATGCAAGCCGCGTGAAGTCAACTTGTACAGAACATTTAAAAAATATAAGAAAAACGACCGACTATACCAGGATTTGAGCCTATAATCTTCAGTTAACGAGACAGGTCGTTGCGCCAGATGGCATCTACTAATAGGGTACTTCAGTAGTCAGACTACCTGACGTGTGAGCCTCTGTGTTTACTCAGACACTATTGCTTTTCTCGTTGAGATTATGGGAAGCCGACGAAAGTTCCCTCCTGAGTAAGTGAGATACTTAATTACTCCGTCAAGTATTCGTTTGATTCATCGAGTAACCATACAAATACTTGAGTACTCGACTGCTATTTAGATACTACAAAAACCTGTAATTGAGTCCATAGATGAGGCCCACGCCTGTCAATTTTCCCTTGATCCCTTCTAGCCCATCCACTTTAAAAATACCCCTGAATTCGTATCTTGGACGGAACTGTACTAACACGGTACTCCAGTAACCATGGTGGCTGATGTGCAAGCGTCGCGTCGGTGGTTATTCAGACACCTGTGCTTTGCTCGTCGAGGTAAAGGAATGCTTGCGAAATCTTACAAGTTCCCTCCTCAGGAAATGAGATATGTATTTTTTATACTCTTTCATGTGTTCGTCTTACTCTTGGAGACCCACACGTATACTTGAGTACTCGAGATATATCTAGGTACAAAAAATCTGTAATACAGTGCATTCATGAGGCCCACTCCTAATGTACACTTTCCCTTGATCCCATCTTACTCATCCACCGTAGACACGCTCTGGAGTTCATATGTTGGACGGATCTATACTAGTAGGACACTTCAATAACCAGGCTACCTGACATGTTAGCGTCGGTGTTTACTCAGACATCTATGCTTTGCTCATCTAAGTATTGGAATTAAAAAAAAACTTTCGAGGTCCCTCCTTAGGAAATGAGATACTTGTATACTCTTTCAAGTATTCGTTTGACTCCTCGAGTATCCAGGAGAATACTTGAGTACTCGAGTTCTATTTATGTCCTGAAATACCTGTAATCGAGTACATACATGAGGCTTACTCCTAATGTCTGCTTTCCCATCATCCCTTCTTAACCATCCACAGTAGACCTACCCCTGAATTCATATTTTGGGAGGATCCCTCGAGGGGAAAAGGGAGGAAAAATATTTTCCCTCGTGGAAGAAACCCCTCAGGGAGACCCTGGGATCCTTTCACCAACCTTTCCTCCCTCCAAACCCTCCTCATCCAAACCCTCCTCATCCAAACCCCTTTACCCTTTTCCACCCCCTCGTGAAGGAATAACGAATAAAAATGTGAAAAAAATATTCGTTATGAAAACATTCCCGAACATGCTCCAAACGGGTCAATGGCGGGGCCCTTCTTTCCCCTCGAGCCCTTTTTCGGGTGACGTCACGCCTTCCCCCTCCACCTTATACTCCACCCTCGCCCTTTCTTCTGAATATATCTCCCACCCCTAATGCCTACAGTTCGATATTTACCCCCCTCCCCGTTTCGGGTCCCCCAAACCACACTTCTGCATGCGCCGATATGGCTGCCCGTGCCTCCGGTCCCCATTCGATCTAAATTCGATGTTGGATTATCACATTTACTGTGGTTTAAGTCATTTATTTATTTGATTATTTGTACACATAAGAGCATTTCTGTCAATTATCCTTGAAACAATAGCATGATTGTAATAGATAGCAGCAAAGAGTTTAAAATGATGACTGCCAAATTCCAAATTCTCAAGCTACGGTTGTCGTTTTTGATTAAATACAGTTTTGATCATTCTCGATGATATCCATATGATCATTCTCGAACGTAATTATAAGAATAGGGTAGTTTCCTCCATCAAAGAAAACGGAAAGCATTGATTGCGATTCGTTACCCACCATTAGTGTATTCAAAATATACAAATTATTTCGTTTTAGAAATAGCGGTTTAGACGAATGGCAATGGTCCATTTTTATCCTCATTTGAAAAAGGCCAGATTGGCGGCCATGCGATGCCACTCCACGTGACGTCACAGGGACCTAGTTTTTATACGAGAAGATAGGAGTTATACATCGTCTGAGGTTACCAATGCATGCATGAGGCGTAGAGCTCAGGGAAACATGTCTTAATAATCACTTATTAAAACTCGCTAAGGTCGGAAAGTTTTCTTCATTTGATAAGGTATTAATAATCCTTATTTAAGACAAGCGCTACCAGCCAGCAGGGTACTCAGCTACCTGCTAGCAGCCTGCGTCGCATCAGCGCTAAGCCTCGCCTCAAGGTCACCTCACAGGGGGGCAGCGGGAACCAGAAATAAGTCTCAGGGAGAGATTTCCCGGCATTCATACTTACGCGTCGCGTTTTCGCGCGCTTGAAAATTTTCACTTTTCATTTAATCGCGGAAAATAGATATCGTCATTTAAAAATCTAAAAGCGTGAAATACGTACTCCAGGTGTAATAATCTTTCGATTTAGGCAATAAAAAAATAATAGGAAACCACCCTATTGCGGACTGTATATTACGAATTACTATTATTACAATTATTCGATCAAAGTCGAGCCATGCTGGCGCATACCACTTACCGATCCGGACACGCCGCTGGCAGACCGATGGCTCCGTCTCCCAGGGTTGCTCTTCGATCATGCCTTCCTGCTTTCGTCTTCAGGTCGAAGGAGAGAAGTCTACGCAACGCTACGCTGTCTTTGTAACAGTTTTTAGCAGTTATTTTCACGATGTTCAGCTGTTTCTTGTAATCAGCGTTTTGTGTGTTTGTGTAATTTGGCGTTAGTGGTAGCTATTTGGTTATTTGTGTGTGTTATTGTTCAGGGTGAGTAATTGCTCTTTTCCATCTGTTGTATTTCAAGTGTGGGTTTTCTTGTTAATTCCAAAGTGGTTGTGATAGGGTATTTTGTTTTCTGTTTAGCGAGTTTTCAAAGGATTTTGCGATTTGCCGTGTAGGCATTGTGCTGTTTTTTTTTAATTTTGAGGTTATCGTGTATGTATTTGTTGCGACGAACCAGGGTGCGCCCGTGATGGTCCTTAAAGCCTTTTTATGAATGACGGTGAGTTTGTTTGATTTTTCGTCGCTTTATATAGCACTGGCCGTCCTTCCCCTGACAGTGAGCGGTGATTGGTCAGTACTCTCTTCCACACGTTGCTAATTGGGTAGCCATTGTCTTTGTCAACATTATTTGTCTTGTGGATTTCCAAGACTTCTCTGATCTGCCTTGGATAGTAGTGGCTCTCTTTTGGCACTATCTTCTTTCTCTCTACCTGTGCACGAATAAGTACAAAATATAAACAACAACAAAACAAAAAAGGCATGGTTACACGGTACATTACCATATACGAGTTCCAGAGTTGTGTGTTTGCGAATGACTTTTGAGAACTGGAACGGAAGATGTACGAATTCATGAACCAAATTAGAACAGGTTCCATTTTCAAGTTGGGTGGTTACACGGTGCATTTTCGGGCTCATTCACGCGTACAAACATTTAGTTATAACTCGTAAATGTTAATGCATCGAGTAACCAGGCCTTAAGAGATAAGAGTATTAAAAAATACAAATATAAAAAATCAAGTAAAATATGAAAGGGGACGAAGGCGGAGCTTAGGTTTTTTTAAGATATATGGGGCATAGCAAATTTGATGAAAGAGTCTTCTGAGACAGTGGCGGATACAGATGGGGAGTGCAGGGGGCGCCCCCCCCCCCCTTGCGGGTCCGCCTTTATTGCCGAACATTGCAAAACCACAATTGTAGCTTTTTTATATCATAAGATGGCATTGTCATTTACATGTTTATAATCACTTTAAATAAAATTTTCATATACTTTGCCTGTGACTTGATCACATTTTATTACGATAAAAGTAAAGACAACTCAATTTATGTTGCGCCCCCCCCCCCCCCTTGAGTTTTTTCTGTATCCGCCACTGTTCTGAGAACAGGAAAATGATAGACATTATTTGTTAAAGAGTTAAGTAGTGAAGAGAGGCGGTGGTACTCTTTTGTTTAGTGATTCATTTATTATATTATTTCTAAATATTGCATTATATTATTTATTTTATCTAATATCCAATCACCTAGGCGGTGGGTATTGCAAATAAGACATCTGAAACCTTAACACGTTGGTTACGGATGGCTCATCATTTTTTCCCGAGCGTCAAGCAGGGCCCCCGTCCGAACGTGAATTAGGCGTGAAATTTGTCCACCGTGAAAAACGTGGAAAAAGCAGCGAATATCGTCATAAAACCTTAAAAATCTCTCAAACTTGATTGTAAAACTACGATTGGCAGATGAAAAGAAAAATCGATATGTCGATCATGTTTCAAGGTCAGTCAATCGCAGACACTGTCCACGCATTTGTCTGCGCACGTATATTCTTAGCGCAATTAGTGGTCCGAGTGCAATGACGACACATTGACCTTAAACCTGTGATCGGAAGACCGGTAACCGAAGTATCCATTAACCCTGGCGAAAATTCAGACGCTTCTTCACTTCCCTGCCGCCCTAATCCCTCCATATTCCCACTCACCACCTTTAGCTGGCCCTGAATTTTGCTAACGATAGGAGACGTCATAAGAGATATAGCACTTTCATTGTTGCGTTAGCATTCACGGCGTCTGTCGCGTTTGTTATGTTTTTCGTTGACGTGAGTGATTGTTACGTGATCAATATATCTGGCTCGTCTACGGACCGTGAATTTGAAGGCATTTATACCGTGAAAACCTGAAAAAAAACTTGAATTTCATAATTTAGTTAGAGTAAAAACCCTGGTCAAGTAAATTTAGCCTATACTTTGATCTACGATCCTGTAAAGATTCCCATCCATACTCGCCTAAAGGCCACTATGCACGGTGAATGATCATGCGAATCATTCAGCACGATATGAAATCATTCGCCGTGTATAAAGGCCGTTTTACACGGGGCACGGACTTGCACAATCTGACGTACGTGCTAAGGCGCAATCAAAATTGCGTCGTGTAAAGCGGTGAATTGCTGGAACACTTGCGAGAATGCGTGGACGTGAGATGGCAAAATAGCCCCTGTTCTAATTTCGCTCATGCATTCGCGTAATTTCACGCCATTTTAGAAATTAATGCAGATATAACCTGCGCAATTCCGTGCTCCGTGTGAAACGGCCTTAACGGAAAATTTCGCGAACAAACGGTCATGCGCATGATCATTCAATGAGGATTAGAACATGTTCTATTTTTGCTCGCATGATCCCGTGAATGATGACAGAGCGAATGATTTCATTCGCATGATCATTCACCGTGTATAGCGACCTCAACATATTAGTAACGCTGCACTTTTTATCGTAATAAATCATTGCGAATCTGGCCGCCTCGCGCTCTACGCCCACACTCTATCAGCATAAATGCATAATTCATTGCTGGCGTTAGAGTTAATTAAGTGAAAATACGTCAAGAACTCTGATTCCATATCTCTTGTTAGAAAACATCGCTTTAAATTTATTTTCCGTAATCCATGCGGATAAATTGCATGCTGGCTCATTACTGCAATTTGACTGTTTCGACGGATGTAATGTGAAAATTCCTCTTACGAGAGTTTTAATGAATAAGGTTGCCTTCGCGAATTTCTAGATCTTGTTGGCGGAGTTTTAATCCTTGGATTGCTCCATTTTCCTCGTCGACCTTCGCCACTTATGAGATGCCGGATGGACGAGTAACCCACATCTAGATCGCTTTCATATTTTTTCGGCGACTTGTTGTCATTCATAACTTTTGGACAAGATATTTTCTTATCTGTTATCCAAATTTTTCGGATTGGCCTATTGACGTCCATTGTTACCCTTCATTCAGTTATGTTTATGCGAGAATATTTTCGTTTTCTCAGCGACTACTAACCATTTTATCAATTTTCCGAAAGATTTCGCGTTATCGGGAATTGATATTTTTTGGAATGTCCTCTTTGTGTATGAAGTTGACGATTTTTGGTACCCGTAATTCAATGGGGTATTTAACTATTTAAGTGCCTAAATCGTTAACATTTAAAATGATTCACTAGATATAATATGTTTTACGACTTAGTAAACGTCATCTCCATGCAGCTATTCTCTTGTAAGTTTAAAAAAAGAAGAAGCGAAATTTGCCGCCCAGATTTCCTGATTTGGTGGCGTCTTTAGATTTTTGGCTCATTTTCTCTTTCGCTGAGAAATTTTCATTCGAAGGTATGACTCAACATTGTCGGCACGGCCCATAAGATACTGATACTAGGAAGTGAGAGACTGTTACCCGGTCGGCATGATCTAGCAACGTAATCAAATGTTTTTTATAGGTCAGAACATTTATTTCTAGTTATAGTCAAATATTACAATTTTTACCTCGGAGTCGTTGTTTTGAAATCAAACATCGTAGTAAACGGTAAACGCTAAAAAGAAATCTAGCTCTAAAAATGCATTAAATAAGTGGTATTGCTGATCTAAGTAGCATTTGTGCTGAATTCACTTAAAAGTTTTTAATGACTTATTACCGTTTTACGTACTATACACGTGCGTAATCAACAACAATGAATTTAGAGTCGTTATATTACAGGTTCCTATGAATAAATTAACCCTCTATATATATGCATCCATAAATGCGTGTGATGCTTGAATAGCATTGATAAGATAAGAATTTAATAGAATATGTAAACATGAATATCAATTTTGGTCAACAGTTTTACTTATTTACACCTATAATTATATCTTATTTCGCCATGACATATCTGCCGTCAACGACGCGAGTGGCGACTTTTGCAAATCCATTTGCATGCGCATTGGTCGACAGTAAATTTAGTGGCCAACGTACAGTCTCCCATTGTAGTGTATGAGCCTCAGCGATTTTGCTTCCCCTCGTTCAGTTATATTCCTGCATTAATTCTTAAACAAATTCACGGAAACTCTTACATCTCGTCGGTGTTTTTAAAAGGTTGGAATCATGTTCCCAATGAGGTATTTCTAATATGTACCTAACTCAATCGAGACCTTGGACCAGAAATAAAATAAAGTATATATAGTGTTACCTGGTTTGCGTGCTGCTCTGAAGTCTTGTTATTTACCCGGAGTGGAGAAACCTCATATATATTTTAACCTCGAAATGCAAATCAACTAGTGTAAAGTGGGACAACACGAGAGGTGCTTTCAAGAGTCTGCCGCCCAACCTCGCGGTGGAATTTTGAACTTGCGGTGGAATTCTTAGTCTCCTTTTCGAACATAGCGATGCCATTTAAGTTTTATAGAGTACGTACGTTTTTTTCTATATAAATAAATGGATACTGCGCAAGACATGGTTTTTTTTTGCTTCGAAAAGAAACGTGTTTCCTCGTGAACCTCACCGTGCTAACATTATTTAATCCTTGTGCTTGTAGTATTTGTTACGAGTATCCGAAATTCACATGTATAGTGTGCATTCATACACAATGCGTAGGTCAACCTTTGGTTTTTCTCCAAATTTTCAGGTATAACGTAAAGTCACCCAAGTATTTTGCCTCCTGGGCTAGTGACGTCATGGCAAAATTGGCAGTGCCGGAACGCACTTTCCGTAACTTTTTTTAGAAGTGAAATGTTACTGTGTGTGTTTTTAATCCAAGTTGTTTTTTTATTACTTTTTCGTTTTGCTTAATAATGAATATATTATATAATTTTAAGCAACAAAATTGATAAAAATGTTATTTGAATATTATGTCTTTCGTTAACCAGTGCCGGATCGGCGTTCCCGCGCGTGACACCATGACAACGCTAGATACTTGCCCACTGAAATTCATATTCTCCCGAACTATTGAAATTTGAAAAATCAATGCCATCATTTCTCTGATTGAATATTTGAAAGGTTATAGATTTGTTTTAAAAAGTATCTGCATAGTTACTCATATGCATAAGATAATAATAATGCATTTATTACTCCAAATTTCGTAATGGTTTAACTTATGTCAGAAAAATTGAAGAAGGTTTAGGTAGCTTCAGTGGTTAAAAAATCAGCGTGAACGTTACTATCCCTAAATTTTTATGTAATGGTAGTCACACCAAAATATTTATATTAAAAAAAAATGTTCCGGATGGTGGTTCTTATGTATATAATGCTAAAAAATCATGGCTTAGGATATTTTTTTAACTTCCTATGGCAAACCCAACACCTTTTTTCCTTTGTATGGTCAAAGATCTCATTAAATGAGAAGCATTTTTTTTCTTATTATAAAATTCCCTTTTTTTCTACTCCAACAATATCTTAAAAAATATATATCCATACCCATTTTTACCATAACCCCACACGTTTCTTTTCGAAGCAAAAAAAACCATGTCTTGCGCAGTATCCATTTATTTATATAGAAAAAAACGTACGTACTCTATAAAACTTAAATGGCATCGCTATGTTCGAAAAGGAGATTAAGAATTCCACCGCAAGTTCAAAATTCCACCGCGAGGTTGGGCGGCAGACTCTTGAAAGCACCTCTCGTGTTGTCCCACTTTACACAAGTTGATTTGCATTTCGAGGTTAAAATATATATGAGGTTTCTCCACTCCGGGTAAATAACAAGACTTCAGAGCAGCACGCAAACCAGGTAACACTATATATACTTTATTTTATTTCTGGTCCAAGGTCTCGATTGAGTTAGGTACATATTAGAAATACCTCATTGGGAACATGATTCCAACCTTTTAAAAACACCGACGAGATGTAAGAGTTTCCGTGAATTTGTTTAAGAATTAATGCAGGAATATAACTGAACGAGGGGAAGCAAAATCGCTGAGGCTCATACACTACAATGGGTGACTGTACGTTGGCCACTAAATTTACTGTCGACCAATGCGCATGCAAATGGATTTGCAAAAGTCGCCACTCGCGTCGTTGACGGCAGATATGTCATGGCGAAATAAGATATAATTATAGGTGTAAATAAGTAAAACTGTTGACCAAAATTGATATTCATGTTTACATATTCTATTAAATTCTTATCTTATCAATGCTATTCAAGCATCACACGCATTTATGGATGCATATATATAGAGGGTTAATTTATTCATAGGAACCTGTAATATAACGACTCTAAATTCATTGTTGTTGATTACGCACGTGTATAGTACGTAAAACGGTAATAAGTCATTAAAAACTTTTAAGTGAATTCAGCACAAATGCTACTTAGATCAGCAATACCACTTATTTAATGCATTTTTAGAGCTAGATTTCTTTTTAGCGTTTACCGTTTACTACGATGTTTGATTTCAAAACAACGACTCCGAGGTAAAAATTGTAATATTTGACTATAACTAGAAATAAATGTTCTGACCTATAAAAAACATTTGATTACGTTGCTAGATCATGCCGACCGGGTAACAGTCTCTCACTTCCTAGTATCAGTATCTTATGGGCCGTGCCGACAATGTTGAGTCATACCTTCGAATGAAAATTTCTCAGCGAAAGAGAAAATGAGCCAAAAATCTAAAGACGCCACCAAATCAGGAAATCTGGGCGGCAAATTTCGCTTCTTCTTTTTTTAAACTTACAAGAGAATAGCTGCATGGAGATGACGTTTACTAAGTCGTAAAACATATTATATCTAGTGAATCATTTTAAATGTTAACGATTTAGGCACTTAAATAGTTAAATACCCCATTGAATTACGGGTACCAAAAATCGTCAACTTCATACACAAAGAGGACATTCCAAAAAATATCAATTCCCGATAACGCGAAATCTTTCGGAAAATTGATAAAATGGTTAGTAGTCGCTGAGAAAACGAAAATATTCTCGCATAAACATAACTGAATGAAGGGTAACAATGGAGGTCAATAGGCCAATCCGAAAAATTTGGATAACAGATAAGAAAATATCTTGTCCAAAAGTTATGAATGACAACAAGTCGCCGAAAAAATATGAAAGCGATCTAGATGTGGGTTACTCGTCCATCCGGCATCTCATAAGTGGCGAAGGTCGACGAGGAAAATGGAGCAATCCAAGGATTAAAACTCCGCCAACAAGATCTAGAAATTCGCGAAGGCAACCTTATTCATTAAAACTCTCGTAAGAGGAATTTTCACATTACATCCGTCGAAACAGTCAAATTGCAGTAATGAGCCAGCATGCAATTTATCTGCATGGAATACGGAAAATAAATTTAAAGCGATGTTTTCTAACAAGAGATATGGAATCAGAGTTCTTGACGTATTTTCACTTAATTAACTCTAACGCCAGCGATGAATTATGCCTTTATGCTGATAGTGTGTGGGCGTGGAGCGGCGGTCTGATTCGCTATGAATTATTACGATAAAAGAGCAGTGTTAACAATATGTTGAGGTCGCTATACACGGTGAATGATCATGCGAATGAAATCATTCCCTCTGCCGATCAGGGTCTCACGTCGCCTCACCAGCTCATGAAATTAGGTGGCAACTTCGGATTTTTTAAAGTATATTTTAGCACAACGAGAGAATGGCTAAAAAGGAGAGGATTTTTAAAACTTAAAAATCCGTTCCGTCATCCAAATTCATCCAATGAATTGCGACTTCGGGTTTTAGTGAACGAATGCATAATGAAATCACATTTTAAAATATTATGTGAAAATGACATTCACGTCGTGTTTGGACCCAACTCCGAAACGTTTGGGTAATCCATCAAAAAATTGCATTGCACAACGACGTCGCGCAACGTACGATCGACTTTGCTCGATCGAGTTTGTCGACGCCGCCGTGCGTTTCCTTCAGCAAGCCTCGCATGCATATTCAATCGCATCCACCAAATTACTAACCTTAGACAAACAGTAAACAAGTCGCCATGACGACGAGGCGACTCAAACAGAGACGCGCGCTCGACAATGACGCACACTTCGCGCGCAGACATTCTTTTGTGTTCTCGCCTGCCATTCACCCTAATCTCACTCAGACACCCTTTTTTTATCGCCCGAAAAGAGGGGGGAAGTGCATCGCGCGAAGGGACAGGGTGGGAACACGACCCTTTTCTTTGCGCCGCGCGCACCCTGAGGGCATCTGAAGAAGGGATAGACTTGGTCGGAAAAATAAAAAAAAAGACGAACGCCAGCGGGCCGTAAACGGAATGGACTTGTGTAGGGGTTGGTGGGAGAGGAGGGGAAAGATTCAAAAGGGATGAAATGTCGAGGAGGGGTTGGATTAAGAGTGCCAGCCAATTCCGGCGTCTGGCGAGGGTGACAATACGGGGTGCAGTGCGGGGGAAAGATGGTTTAAAGAATGCAGGCGAAGAAGTGGCGCGCTTCCGGAACTGGAGCGATTTTGCAACACTGGGTGCGCGATATTTCATTCGAGAGATGTGACAACATTTATCATCAAATACATTTGCAGCATGTGATACTTAATAAACAAAATCATAATTTAAGCATAAAAGTGCAAGATTGTCAACTTGGTAACAGTGTGTGAGCGATATTTCATTCGAGAGATGTGGCAACATTTATCATAAAATACATTTGTAGGTATAACCCTGGGGGTACATCCCTGTACATCCCTGGGGGATGAAGGGGCTTAGGGGGTGATCCCCCCTCCAAGCAACAAAGGGGTTTCGGGAAAATTTTTGAAATATGACGTGCCTGGAAATACACTTTACATCATTTTTGCACTTAAAATATAACTTTAAGCAGATGCAGTTATTATGCGACTAAACTAGAAAATGATTTTAACACACACATATTTTTGAGTGGATAATGTTGCTTAGCGCATTCGAGCGCCAAATATTTATATAAACCCCTCGCAAAAAAATGTCGAAGTAGTAGCTGCTTTGCATTTTGATTCACCTCTAAGTACACATATCTTGCACTTTAATGCTTAAATTATGTTTTTTTTAATGAAGTATCATATGCTACAAATGTCTTTGATGATAAATGTTGCAACATCTCTCGAATGAAATATCGCTCACACACTGTTGCCAAGTTGACAATCTTGCACTTTTATACTTAAATTATGATTTTGTTTATGAAGTATCACATGCTACAAATGTATTTTATGATAAATGTTGCCACATCTCTCGAATGAAATATCGCTCACACACTGTTACCAAGTTGACAATCTTGCACTTTTATGCTTAAATTATGATTTTGTTTATTAAGTATCACATGCTGCAAATGTATTTGATGATAAATGTTGTCACATCTCTCGAATGAAATATCGCGCACCCAGTGTTGCAAAATCGCTCCAGTTCCGGAAGCGCGCCACTTCTTCGCCTGCATTCTTTAAACCATCTTTCCCCCGCACTGCACCCCGTATTGTCACCCTCGCCAGACGCCGGAATTGGCTGGCACTCTTAATCCAACCCCTCCTCGACATTTCATCCCTTTTGAATCTTTCCCCTCCTCTCCCACCAACCCCTACACAAGTCCATTCCGTTTACGGCCCGCTGGCGTTCGTCTTTTTTTTATTTTTCCGACCAAGTCTATCCCTTCTTCAGATGCCCTCAGGGTGCGCGCGGCACAAAGAAAAGGGTCGTGTTCCCACCCTGTCCCTTCGCGCGATGCACTTCCCCCCTCTTTTCGGGCGATAAAAAAAGGGTGTCTGAGTGAGATTAGGGTGAATGGCAGGCGAGAACACAAAAGAATGTCTGCGCGCGAAGTGTGCGTCATTGTCGAGCGCGCGTCTCTGTTTGAGTCGCCTCGTCGTCATGGCGACTTGTTTACTGTTTGTCTAAGGTTAGTAATTTGGTGGATGCGATTGAATATGCATACGAGGCTTGCTGACGGAAACGCACGGCGGCGTCGACAAACTCGATCGAACAAAGTCGATCGTACGTTGCGCGACGTCGTTGTGCAATGCAATTTTTTGATGGATTACCCAAACGTTTCGGAGTTGGGTCCAAACACGACGTGAATGTCATTTTCACATAATATTTTAAAATGTGATTTCATTATGTATTCGTTCACTAAAACCCCAAGTCGCAATTCAATGGATGAATTTGGATGACGAAACGGAATTTTAAGTTTTAAAAATCCTCCCTTTTTAGCTATTCTGTCGTTGTGCTAAAATAAAATAAAAAATCTCCGAAGTTGACACCTAATTTCATGAGCTGGTGAGGCGACGTGAGACCCTGATCATCGATTCGTTCCGGAAGAAGCGTCGTTACGAAACTACTGTCGTTCTCGAGAACTGTGTAAAAATAGCGTATTATAATTCGTTTCTTGTACCAGCTTGTAATGTTTGACATTTTCCTATCGCAATATTTTTCAACGGTATCCTTTACAAATGATAATAATCAATACTATTCTATGATTCATTACTTCATTACAATCAACACTATTGCAGTTGAAACACTATTCATTACAATTAACATTAGTGCAATGAACCGATCTGTATTTGATAACAATTATGTTCTTTCAGGAGTTTTAGTAAGTTTTTATGTAAATACATTAACTAAAAGCAATTCTCCGGGCCTAAGTTTCAAAGCGACTTAAACTGCTGAAAGTTCGTAATTATAACAACATTGGTCGAGAAAGGTAACATCACGCATATAATTAGTCATTTTCATAAAATGGGGCAACTTTCTTAATGTGTGCCATTATCCCATCGTAATCTAATGCAGCAGTTTAGTCTCGCTCCGTGATCGTTAATTGCAAAGACCTGTTCGATCTCCAATCTCCAGAGAGCGGCATATTCTCGACTCCAGCTGGAAAAAGGAAAATAAGGAGCTCTCTTCGAGGACGACTTACGCTCGATCGTGAGCCTGCCTACCTTACTTAATCGTTGTCCCGGCAAACCACCGCCACCTTGGCCTGATTTACGCCAGTCGTTTGTTTCCACTCGCCTCGAGTTTACGGGCTTCATCATGTCCCCGCTGCATGTCGCAGAGTAGAGTCGGACGAAAAAAAAACGAGAGAGCTTGGCCCGGCTTTAATTCCGTTTCGTGATTCTACTTTAGTAGTGCATTCGTTCGTGTCGCTGTGACTTTTCTCACGCTCGTGAGATAGCAGGATGTTGGAAAGGTGAATATTTTGAGGGGCGGTACTCGAGGTGTAATTTTTTAATAGTCGCTTATTACACAATTTTGTGACACCAGAGCTACAACCAAAAGCATCTCCAAGGAACATCCATTACGCCGAGACTGGGAAAAGATTTTGTAACATACTATCAAAAATTATCAGAGGGTTGGTTCAGGAAACGAATTATAAGTACTTTTTACAAAAAAAACTATTTATTTGTCATTTTTTATTCAAAATGTTATCATCTTAATTTCTTTCATCCACTTATGATCCGAAAAAAATCTGCATTCGTGGTAGATGTTGCGGAAATCCCTTTTCAAAATTCGCATTATTGTACGGGTTTTTTTGTCGGTAAATGCCTGGGCACACGAAAAATGAATTAGTCTTCAATTTAAAAGTCATAGATATTCAAAAATTGTCCTCCAATCATATACGTCAACTTTAGAATGATGACATTAATAGTGGCTACTATCAAAATCTTTTTAGTGTCAAGCGTCGCTCCACTGCTGTTGAATTTGGCGACTCAACCAACCCTTACCAAAACTCCTTCATGGACAATCCGAGAAGTCGTGGCGTGTTCGGAAAAAAATCAATTTTTCTTCCAAAATTAGAAAAAAATTCTTATCATAGATGGGGTAATCTTCTTCCATACGTATTTGTACGTTTGCTTATTTTAGAAGTACCGAGTTTAGAATGGCTGTAGTTAAATCTTTTTAAGTACCTACCAAGCGTCATGTTTTGTAAAAGAAACGAATCTCGTAAACGTACTTCCACGTATGAAATTTTACACCTGTGATGATATTTTTTATGAGCAGGATTCCAAGATTGACAAGAGTATAGATAAATTTATAATATGGTAATTTTTACGAGTGAACTTGACCAGAGACACTCTAGCTCAAGTATGTTGATTCGATGCTAATATAAAAATTACGAGCTCTTACATAAACTCGACTTGAGCCTGAATTTTGAACCTCCGAGGTAGAGTGAGGACTCAAACATTGAGTCAGATTCTGTAATACAGTCCCACTTGATTCCCCCACCCACCCGAAGGTTGGTTTGGATGGGCCAGGGTAGAGCTCACCCCAGAATTTGCCTCAGGGGTGAGAATTCCGCTCATTTAGGGTAGAGGGAGGGGCTCTTAGCACTCAAAAGATTTTTTTCTCTGGATTTTTGAAAGCTACTCAAATCGAGTCTACAAATTCCAACGTGTCCTACGCCGTTGTCGTCTCACATATTTTAAATGAAATACTTCTCGTAAAAATTCTTCTACGTGTGATATTTTGCTCCAGGACTTAATTCTAGTTTTACAAGGATGTAGATAAATGTATCGTTTTTATTTAAATTTTACGACTGAACATTACCACCACTAGCTCAAGCAGTTTGAGCAAAGCGTGGTAACTAAAATCCGTTGTTGAATGAGGTAATACGTGAAGAACTGGAAGGCAGCAATTAGTATTGAGTGCTCGAAGGGAAAAACAATTCGCTTGCTCATCATGTGCCGTTCAGCGAAGAGGGAAACGGAACCTATTTGTTTGCCGGAAACCATCCGAGCCAATTCACACTCATTAGTATCCCTCCACCAGCGGTGTTTGCGCTAGCGTTTCACCACGTACCGGCGGGTAAATAAACAATCAGACGGAATGTGCAGACGGCAGTTGCGGATTTAGGGGGGCACAGTTGTCTAGGTCCCCCCAATTTTTTTTTTAATTTTTATCGCTTCAATAGTTTTTGTGTCCTTGAATTTTTTCACTTTTCATTTTAATCGCGAAAAATAGATATCGTCAATTAAAAATCTAAGAGCGAGAAATACGTACCAACTCCAGGAGTAATAATCTTTCTATTTAGGCCATTAAAAAATAGGAAACCACACTATGAAGAAAAAGCGTGTAAAAAAACAAGGGGCAGATCATTGGGTACCTCCTACATTTTACAAAAGCACTATATTGAAAAATATTTGTTTGAAAATGAAGAATGGAAGATTGGAATCTCGTCTGCATGAATTGTTGGAACATGGGAGGGAATGGAACACGCTATGGAACGATAACGTATTCGGAAAATCATGGGCCTGACAGAAAAATTCACGCATGTTTGAAAATTAAAATTCTCTCTCTTTTATGAGCGACGATAACCGAATGAATACATACATTACGACGCGGCCACAAGTAATGTCCTTTTCGATCGATTAAGCGGGAGTGGGATAAATTTTTAACGCGCGCTACAGAGGAACCGCCATATTAGACCGCGAGGCCGAGCGCGCGATTGGATGGGAAAGATTGCAGCGTGGACGGGCAGCGACAAGCGAAAAAGACCTTGAAAGTAGGAAGAGATATATACACGGATGATCGCCTCCAAAATGAATGACGCGATGGTGAGAAATGAAGAGGACGACTCGAAGTATAAACGAGCGGGTCGCTGAGGAATGCGTGGGGCGAGAATGCAAGCGAGAGGCGATTTTCATTTGTCCCCCGCGAGCGCGCGCGAGAGGAGAATGAAAACAAATGAAAGGAGAAATGCGGGGAGACAATGAACGTGAAGAGTGTCGCGCGTCGCGGCAATTCTAGCGCTATATAATCAAATCATTGTGGTGAAGGAATTAATTTGAATATTAATAAATACATTTAAATGATATCGCGGTGATGCAATATTTCAAGTTCCTCTAAAATAAAGTCATTGAAATTATCATAAGACGAAGATTAGGTTTCATGCAAACATTGTAGTTCGTTTTCAATTTCTAAATAGTAATGTCTATCGATAGCCTATGGAAGCAATGATTCTCGAATCGCGAGTTAATGAGATCGAGGAAAGAATTTATGTAAGATTCAATTATTAATCTTCGTTGATGCAAGGTAAAATTTTAAAATATTCTAGGTTGGAGTTATTATTACTGGGGATTGGTAAACTGGGGTCCGATGATGTTCATAAATATTTAACATGCGACAAGATAAGCAAGGCCTACTACTTTGCATTCTATATATAAATCCTATTCTTCTCCTTGTTACTAATAGCAGTAATTGAATTTGAAGATATTTGCATGTATAGAATGCTAGGGAGTAGGTCTTTTTATGAAAACGGAAAGAGGGAAGAAAAACTTTTCATGATACATATCGCGAAGAAAAGTAATAACGTAATGTATGTTTGAGTGCATGAAGAATGCAACGGATTTGGCATTTTCATTCAGTGAAGAGAGGAGTTCAATACGGGATAAGAAGCATTCCAATTCAAGGACGTACCCAGGATCAAAAATAGGGGGGGCGAGCCATGGTCATCCAAGTTGTAACATTTTAACATGGAAAAGGTGAATGAAAGCAAAATTTTAAGAAAATTATAACAGCGCTTTATTAGCTTTTGAAAATATTTGCTCCAATTAAATTATTTTATTAACGTGTATTATACTAATATCATTTTTCGTGGGTTTAAAGAAAATTTGTTGAAAACTTTCGTTTCAATCCAGTCCTGATTTTCCTAAAAACTTATGCGATATTTTCTTGGGGGGTAGCTGCCCCCTCCTCCCCCCCGCTGGTTACGCCCATGTTCCAATTCGTAAAAAGATGCTCCAAGTTCATGTACTTTAATCGCTATTATACCTTCCATATTAGTATTATTAAAGAGTGAATTTTTTATCACGATTACTTAAAATGTACAGTACATGACAATAGCGTTTAGGCTCATAATTCTCTTTCCACCCACTGTTTTATTCGCCGACAATAGGAAAATGGAATTGCCGAATTGTTACCCTCTTGATTCAGACAAAGATGCCCAACCACTCTCTTTTTGTCGTACCATTTCTCTGTATTTTCTTCTAATTATCGCCATTTTGCTTGATGCTACAGAAGACTTAGTAGTGGTCATTTCTTTCAAGGCTTTTGAAAATAACCAATCAAAAGGTCTTCTTCTCTTATAAAGAAAGGGTTTAATTTTCTCTTCGATGAAAGATGAAAGTGTCCTCTGAATGAAATTTCAATACTGAATGAATGTCTTCGTACAAAGATGAAGGGTGGGGATAAATCGAAATCTAAAGCCTCAAACGAACCAAAATTCGCAACCTCTCTACAAATGAATTCTCCATTATTCTCTTTAAATCAACCCACTCACTTGCTGAAATACACATTTAAAAATGAGTGTTGTGTAAAGGTGGAATATTCGTCGCTAATGAGAAACGTGGATCGTAAAACTTTCACAAAATAGCCCGTCAAGGGTAAACTCCGAGAGATTAGAACAATATATGAAGTAGTTCAGAAATATTGACGCTATTATGTAATCGAAGGTAACGACACAATGTAAGAAGCGATATCACAGAAAAGGTACTTATTCTAGCTTACAGAGGATCTTACTAGTAACTCCGTGTTAGAAAAATACACGAGGAAGAAAAATGTCCGATGAATGTAATGATCTTCTATGGACTTAGTTTCAAAGAAGATATTCACTTCAAAATTATCTAAAACATCGAACATAAAGGAAGAGAATTGTCCATTGTGAGTGACAATGTCCGATTGAATGGAATATACGTACAGCTAGTTTTATGAATTTCTGCAATCATTGAACGGTAGATAATCAGTCGTAAACTTAAATTATGTCTACTTTTGGAAAACTGTTTTCGCGTGGACCGCATAGGACCCGGGACATAGGTATATCTGTTTCTCTGCCATGCATTACTACACCATTTATCCGATCCCCATGAAACTTTGGAATTGCTTGAAGGAAAATGTTTCTTGCTATTTAACTTATCGTAACTTGCCTCATAACCCAGGAATCGGTTTCAGTGCAGCGGTTAAAATTTTTGCACTTAAAAAGTACTTTCCACCAGAACAGAGGACTATATTTGTTTCGGATGACTGCCCAAACTGTTTTCAATTATTTCTATCAATATTCTTATACAATTTACATTTTTTATTAGTGCAGTTATCCGCTTTCTACAGCTGCGTTTGGCTGTAGCGAGTGACGACAGTTTCGAAAGCCATCCTGCTGATATCTTCAGGTCGAAGGTGAGAAGCTCGCTTTTTCGCCGCCTTGTGCAGCGCATTTCGTCCTTCCGCTGAGCGCTGATTGCCTAGCACACTCTTCCACGGATCACTGAGTGGGTAGCCATAGTCTCTGTTAAAGTTTTCTATTTTATGGATTTTCAAGGCTTGTCTAATCTGCTTTGTATGAAAGCGACTCTCTTTTGACCAGTAGTTTTGCCTTGTCAAAATAAATCCTATGACCTACCTCACTCCATACACTTGCTCCGCAGTCGCCGACAAGTTAAATTGCTCCTTTTTCGTGGCTTTTACATGCTCCTTGATCCTCGTGGCTATTCATCGGCATGTTTTGCCAAAATACGATTTTCCACAGGGGCATGCAGTACTTCATAATTTTACATTTCACATTTTACTGCAAATCACGTTCCCAACTGAAAATTTCACATTTTTCTCTCCTCTGCCAACATTACGCATTTCCTTGACAACCAGTTCCAATTTTACTGAAAAGCGATTGTAAATTGTCCATTAAGAGTTGGAATACCTATACATCGTTACCATTTTATTCTAGCTTAATATATATTCCCTTGAAATTCTGAAAATTTGAAGCTAACATTTCCCGATTCCAAAATGCCTGCAGTCTATTATAGTCGCCCTATAGGATACACCACAAATCCAAACGGCAGCAATAATAATGGTAACACTGCTTGCAAACCAGACAAAAATTTATCAATACCATATGTTAGGAAAATAATTTTTTTCTTAACTCATTCATTGCATTAGCAGTTAGGTTAAATGCTGACGTATTACTCATCGTTATCAATACCGTATAGTTATTTTAAAAGAAAAAGCAAAAAATAATTGGTTTACTATAAGCACGTGATACAAACAATGAAATTATTATACTTGCATAAAAACGAGTGAAACTAGTGCAGATGTAAAAGCCCATAAACTCGAGCGACGAAAAAGTTTTCTCGGACGAAGAGCAGAGCACAGAACTAGGTCATCGATTCTTCCCGCCTCCGTTAGAGATTTAGCGTCATTTTGTGGTGGCGACTCGGACGATTCTGAATATTAACGAGATACGGAAAGAAAATATAGGTTTTGGACAGAATTGAGAATCGCCCTTGGGAACAAATCGTAAAAAGACTCATTCAGAGGGAAATAAATACACTGGGGATAAATGTACCCAATCACCTTCGGAAGCTTCTGTTTTTGGATGGGATATATCGATGGTACATGAGATTAATATGAAAGAAGGAAGGCGAATCCGTCTGACAAATGTATTCAACATTATTTGGCGATGTACTGTAGAGCAGGTGTCTTCAATTTCTTCTAAAGAAAATCCCAAAAATTGTTCTCCGGCCTCAGTGGCGGTGTGGTAAAGTCCTCGCCTGCCAGACCAAAGGTCGCGGGTTCGAGTTTTCCGCCTGGGTAAGTTACCGTTATCCAGGGTATGGATGTTTGTTGTCTGTTCATTGTTATCTAAAACTCCGATGTAAAGGTCGAGTGGTGCTGTTTTCGGAGGTGTGGAAAGAATGAAAGAAATAGAGAAAGAAATTTCACATCTTCCGCAGGGCCATTATGCTCCACTCCACCACCACGTAAATAAAATAAAAAACATGTAATTTCAAAGTGCAATGAGCTCTATTGGTTGAAAAGTTCAATAAATTAATGTCATTCTTTAAATTGTTTATTTTTTTACGTTGTCGTTTTTTACGTTACGTTAGTCGATGTCTGGTGTTATTTTTGTAGCCGCTATACAATATTTTCTTTAGCCTCAATGGGCCACAAGAAATTAGCCGGTGGACCGCATGCGGGCCGTGGGCCGCGGGTTCAAGATCCTTGCTGTAGAGCATACTTCAACTTCTAATGAAATGAAATACATAATATAAACTATATGAAATAATATTATGATATACAGGGTGATTCTAAAAGAATATCACAACCCTAAAAATGTATAACTCTGCATAAAAGAAAAGGAGAACTAAGCACTACCTGTCTTCGCATTAAGGAAGCTCTGAAGTTCAAAAGCTCTAAAATGCTAAATCACTAAAGTTTAATTTAGTTGCTCATTTGTTCACTTGAGGTGCTGTTGACGTTAGCCTACCACAATGAACTTCATCACTGGCCACAAACAAGCTCTGATATCATCCCCCGTGATTTTTCCTTAAGGTATGTTTAGGTACCTATGTTCAGGAGGTTTCCATCACCTCTACCATTAAATATTGATGATCTGATGCAAGAAATATCAGCAGACATTCAAATTTTTACACCCAATATGCTATTGAGAGTGTGAAACAAATTCAAGTACCCATCGAGTTGATATCGTTTAACTGTCAGGAGGAGGTCATATTGAACATTTGTGGACTTGTTCTTAAGTGAAAAAAAAGCTTTTATATGTTCTTGATAATGATGTATAACACACGTTCCTTTTGTGTTTTTTTATTAAATGCAGATTTGTGAAGGTGTGATATTCTTTTTAAATCACCCTGTGTATCGTGCATACAGATAAGATACTGATTCATTGTCGATTCTCGAATATGTTTGCAATTAGGCACAGATATGTTTCCGAGTTTTCTTCCGCGTCCGTTCATCTTCGTGACGATGATATCGGTGGCGTTGCAGCAGGCTTCTTCAGGTTTGAAGTGTCAGATGCAAGTTTTCCCGTCTTGACCCAGCTGTCATCACGAAGATTAATCGACGCGGAGGACAACCGGGAAACCTACCTGCGCCTACTGTACTACTCCGCGGAAACCTTCATCAATATGTCTACTTGTAGTTTAATGAATATATGCTTTCACCGAATTGTGGATAATTTATTGTTAACTTTAATGTTTACCTTTAGAAAACTGTTTTTGCAAGAACCACTAAATTGTGATCGTCATTGGTTAATGCACGTAAGTAGTCAAAAACGTTTTGTACAAAGTTGAACTGATAGTAGAAAAATTAATTATCATTATTGATGAACGTATGCGATAATTTTGTTTGTTTCAAATAGGCATCACTTTCGATGAAATGATATACATATACTTTTTTTGCCTCCAGCTCTTGCTCGCTAAACCGTTGCGCCAACCAACTTTCAAGATTATGGCGAAAAATGCAATTACGGTTAAAATATCAGTTAAGTAATATCGAATTTATTATTCCGCGATTTTGCGATTCCTCGAACTAAATATTCGAGGAATCGTTAATTTGAGCGTATTTTCGTGCCGGCAATTGTCGCAGCATCGATTGTCAACTGTGACGCGGAATGTGGAGTAAAAGGTACAGAATATCTTCCGCGCGCTCGAGGAATATTAGCTACACTTCCCGCTTTATTAGACCAATTTTCGAATCATATCTTTCAATCTACTGCATCAAAGGCTGAATGGGGCTTCTGCCTTACACAACTAAACGAGTTCCTTAAATTGAATGATCAGAAAATAAAAGGGTTCCTTTCCATTCTTCCTAGTTCCTCACGAGTTTTCCTGAATCGCCATCCCGTCACCCCACAGAGATTCCTTCGGTTCGGAGAAAATATTCGTAAGGCCTCTTTCAGGCCGTCACTTCCCGAATTAAGGCGAACTCTACCGAAGGCGGGTTTTCCGAGAAATTCCATCGCTTGCGCCAGGGTCTGGGCGAATCCTGAGAAATCCCTAACCTATCTCGTTTTTTTTTTAATCATATCCCTCCATCGGCCCTCCGAAGGAATTTCTCCGAAAATAAGTGAGTTGCGACCGTGCAATAGTGGTGACTCTTGGGTCTTGGGGGAAAATCTTCATTTCGTGAATTTTCATGGAATTGTAGAGGTTTCTATAAAGTGCAGGGATGCCCAATGTGGGTGAATCTGCCCACTCAGAGGGTTGCCATATATACTATCTCCATAAAGGCAATCAGTGAATCAGCGATGGAGTCATTTTAGTCATCCCATAGAAGAGGATATGAAAACTTCTTTCCCTCTCGCAAGTATAGCTATAAAAGTGCTTTATTGCACGCTTCTTCGTAACTTGCTTCGTCTCGAATTATTTTATTGATTTTTAACACACGTGTTCCCATTGTCGCATCGTCTTTAAACTTTGCGCCCTTGCTTACCTATGATGACGGTACAGTATCAGATATTTTAAATTTTGTTTCATAGAGCCCTAATTAATTAACTAAAATCTTATAGGAAAATAGTTTTAAATTTTCTAAAATTCCGTATGGATATTAATGTTACGTACCAATGCTTACTCACCTATCGGGTTCTTCTGCACTCCGTGCAAATGAACATAATCATCACCCATGCTTTAATACGATACATCCACTGCACAAACGCTCAACAATCTCCCAACGAATAAAAATCCTAGTAGTACTAGATGAGCGGATTTGAGCATTTTTGCAGTTGAGGTATCGTATTCTCCACTACCGTGTGTTCACATATCACATTCTCCACTGTTTTATCGGGTGATAAAAATATTATTTTTACATTTTAGTACATTTTATGCTGTTTTATTAAAAAACACGTTTTAATCTAATTTTATTTTTTTCACTCATGAAGCATCATAATCATCCAGTGTCTTCTTGAGTATATTCTTCAGACGTTTATTTTTTAATTAGGTTTTAAGTTATTAGAAACACGGAGATTGTGTGTTACCGAGGGTTAAATTAACGTGGTTTTAAATAATTACGTAATAAATTTAGTTTGGAAATATTGCTATCAGCGATGAATTTTAATGTACCGACATTTTGTTTAGAGATTTGAAGATTAGATATCAATAAAGTGAAAGAATGTCATCAGTGGGCATAACATTCCAGTCAGGGCTTTTTTTCATAGAATAATTGAATAAAGGAATGAATAAGCCTTTCCTGTGCAAGTCCATTTAATCCATTTCTCACGGTTGGTGAATGAAGGCATGTGAATCATTCCCACTCGAGGTAAAGCCAAGTGCAACCGCTTTATCTGCGGACGCCAGCGAGTTAATGGTTTACCTTCGAGGATATACGTACTCTGTCCTCGTTATGAAAGAGGAAAGCTGGATTTTTGCATGACTTTCAGAACTGGATGCACGTAATCATTTTTTTAAAGATCGCGTGCTGTTATTTCTGCAGAAAATCCCTGATGAATGAATTTTTCATTTTAATATTGTATTAGCCGTTTCTGGATTATTTTCTAGCGCCGTCGCCTTGCGTATGCAATGTATCAAGTGCTGCATTTTTAGTATGATTTGCTAGCTTATTAAAAATGTTTTGCTGTCAAGAAAATAATGTGCTAGAAAATTATAATGTTTTACAATAATTTTTAAAATATTAAATGAAATTTGCATGAACAAAAATTTGGAATTGGACACCCTTTGAGATCATCAAATCCCTTGCTCCACGTTTTAGTGCGGTTTGTCAGCTAGTGAAAGTTGCTTTGCTGTTGATAAAATATTGCGCTTGAAAGTAATGATTAGTAATAATAATTTTTAAAGTATTACGTGAACTCTTTACCAGCATTTCGCCAGAATTGTAAAACACTGAGTTTCCCACTCTCGTAACATGTCTACTATCTCGATCCTATCTTCTCTATCAATCCCGGATCTCGGCCATCAAAGAATTAAATTTTGTGTACATTTTTTAAACGATATTCTAAACTCATACATTGATTGTGCTGATTTTCTTTCCCCTATTAATGTCATAGTCCCTTGGAGATCCACATGTACGTATTCCATACTTCATAAATCCATCCCTAGACTATCCTTCGTCGAGTGCTCATTCCACCATCGCCTTTACTCCCTGCTCAATTCATCGCGGAATAATATTGATCCGTTTTTTCTGCCCTTAAACGCCCGTTTGTCAATCACGCCTTGTCCCATTCCCCGAAGGATAAATACGCCTCTTTCTCCACTTCCCTTTCCACGTGTCTCGTATATCTTTTCTTCAGTGTTTTGTTTTGATTGCTTACGTTTACATTTCATGTTTCTTACCACGTCACTGTAAATGGGCAGAAATCCTCTATGTGAGAAATTACTTACATAAATTAATTAAATAATTAAATTTGTATGAACAAAGATTTGGAATTGGACACCCTTATGAGTCTATGTCGCTTCTTGCGAAATATGGAATCAATTGTCATTCAATTTAAAAAAATCTAAAATTGCAAGTCAATTCAAAAAGAAATATTATGAAATATTGCTACATGTGAATTGCATATTGTAAGTTAACTGAATCGTTGCTTAAGTTAATAAAATCAGATGTATTTATGAGTTCATACCTTTGTCTTGCTGATAATTATATATATATATATATATCATATTATATATATGTCATATATTAAGTCGCATTCTGTGACATCGATGTTTAATGTAAATCTACATATTTTTTGTAATATTTCTGTCTCTATTATATTTATAATCATGTATGTTCCTAAGGGACACACTTTTCCCGGAATAATAAATTTCATTTTCTATTCTATTCTATGAGAAAATTAAATCCCTTTAAATATTGATAGTTGTTTTTTATAGAAAATCGAGGAATTAAAAAAATTATCATGGAAATCAGACAAAAAGCGTGAAAAATTGAAAATGCAAATAGTTGGTAAGAAGTATACTTAAAAGGGGAGGATTATTTGCGGAGTGGTAGCCGGCCGAATGGAGCGGTGACTCAGACACACCCTCATCAATCCGTGTGCTCGTTGCTGGATTGAGTTGGGAAGGATGGGAGAGGGGGTAACTTCGGCGAGTAATTCCCGGGAGGTGCGACCGTCGTCATCCGCGACGCCCACGATCCGAAAAGAAGGTCGCCTTTGCCTCTCTTCAAGAGGGATTCCAAGGAAGCGATCCGCTCCGACACCCACCCACTCTTTCGACATAGCTCCTCTTCCGTCTCCTCCTGCGCACCTCCCTCGCTCGACTTAATTTCCTATTTACTTTATTTACACTTGCCCTAGCTACATCTAAGGTTTCCGCGGCGTTTCTCCATATTATCCTCGACTTTCGGGCGTTCCTCCGCGTTGAGTTGTCCATAGGTGACGACAGTTTCTGCAGCCATACTGCTGGCATCTTCTAGTCAGAAGTGGCCATGCGTAAATTTGGACGTCTTATATAGGTATCAGAGCCTACCTGAGAACCAACCAATCAAAACCGACCTCTCGCCTCGCCACTTCTGACCTGAAGTTGCCAGCAGGATGGCTGGAGAAACTGTCATCACCTATGGACAACGCAACGCGGATGAACACCCGAAAGCCGAGACTAAACTTTCCCCTGCATTTAAAGGTTTGTAAATGGACAAATAACTCTATTGGTGATATCGATGGCTAAGTTCTAACGACACGTATATCAAAAATTGCAACTTTCCGGGAGAGCAAAAGAAACGACTTACATTTTTAATGGTACATTGAAATTAAAAAAAAAATTCATAAAACTTAAAAAGAAGCATGCATTTGCCAACAAAGTGTTGTTTTTTGCTTGAATTTTATTTTTTTAATGTCTTTACACTTTGTTTAAGATAGCTGTCTCAAACCGGCCAAATTTTGAGGTACGTGTTGCTAAAACTTAGACATCGATATTTTTTCGGTTACGCCCCGCGTACTTTCTCGTTTTTTTCCCGACGTTTCGTTGCCGTTGCTGGTAACTTTTTCGTTGGGAAGGAGGATAAGGAGTTGTCATTTTATTTCCAGATTTTTAGACCAGAATTTCAACAGCGAAAGTGGTTTAAATATCAGCCTCACGTGGGATCCTGTTCTAAAATTATGCATAATGAAATGACACCTCCTTCATCCCCTCCCCGAATTTATTTCTTGCTTCTACCGCTTCTAATTATCCTGATTGCCAAATAACAGAATTCATCCACCTCTACCCGGTTTCGTTTCCCTATTTTAACGTTCTTCTTGACTGACTCTCTTCTGCTGCATACTAAATCTTGTTATTATTGTTGCTCATTTTCACCTGATATCCACCCAATACCCTTTAAAATTTCAAGACGATAGATTATGTTGTGAACGAGTACGTTATAAGTCAGCGCAGAAGGCTGCCCGAGCGGAAGTGATGCGCCCTCTTAAATATCCCTCCCATTTGAACCGTCTCTCCCCATTTGACTCCACGGTCGAATGCCCCTCTCCTTCTCTTGGCGTCGCTCGCTGCAGACGGGCAGGTGCCGATGACGTTAACGGCTCTCGGCAAGAGATTGTCGTGCGGTGGCGTCATGTGTGCCTCTGCCAACTTTTGGTCGCTTCTTGGAGGAGGCTGCAGGCAGTGGCGTAGGGGGGTCCCGGGGGTCCGGATCCCCCCGCCCCCGAAATATTAAAAAAAACAATCATTTTCCTTCATAAAAGAAAACAAAATATTGAAAAATCTTGAATTTTGAAGCAAATGAAGGTTTTTCGATTATGAAAAGTGTTAAAATTAGTTTAAAACCCATTACTTAGCACCCTGTTTAAAAAAAATTTCCTCCACTGGTTTTGGACCTCCCACGAACGAAATTCCTGGCTACGCCACTGGCTGCAGGCTAAGGGACTACATAGAGGAGACCACATGCCCTTTGGGCGCATTAAATTCGGCTTTAACTTAATAGAAGCGATTCATTTATTGAAAATATGCATGATTAAATTATTTAAATCGCAAGCAATCACGCTGAAGAGCTTAGAAAGCGATAGATCACGCCATCGCGAATAAAAATTGGCGCTCTAACATGCCTAATTATAGGTTGCTAGTTTATTCCTGAATTTCGGTTTGCACTGCCCTAAGTGGCGGCTTTATTAAACCTATCATGTATGCAGTGGGTGATGACAACGGATCTAGTGCCTGACTGGAGAATCAGCAATTGTAATATCCGTGGTTTAAAAATCTTTAAAATCTTGCCTCCCTTCCGGTGCGGAGAATACAATACTATTATTATAATAAAATATTGTTAGTATTTTGATTATGTGAGTCATTTTATTGGGGCTATCGCAAAAAGTCTTAGCTTCACACCTCAAAAATGTAAATTATGTGCATACATCTAACCTTATTTCTTGGCAGATACCATGAGAATGTGAATAACACTTTAGTAGTATCCTGAAGTATACCAATAGAATAAATTAGGCAAAAAATGGAGAAATTCATAATTAAATAGTGAAATTTAAACGAAGGACTTCGTTTTTTTGAATATCAAGTGTGTATTATTCTATGGACATAAGTCTTTTACAATAAAGCAGTGCAGAAAAGCATCCAATAAGAAAAATATGGCGAGAAAAATCGTCGTAATTGAATGTAGATAATTGATTTGACGTACTAATCTTTGTGTGTTAAATGAAATTTTATGGAAATTATTTCTTGTAGAGGTTATCAGAAAAAAACCCTCATGTGCAGCATTTGGAATTTAATTTATTAGGTGACTCGAAATTAGAAACGTGAAAACGTATATTCGTGTAAAATGCGATCACAGTTCAATGTTCGCTCGTTATTGCGCGTCTGAAATTCTATACCAACTATCTTCTCTTGGGCTTCGTTAGCACGCTTGTGAACACTGAATTTCTTGTTCTATGGAAATTTCATAGTAAATGTATCATCAATGGGGTACACAAATAACCACTCGATTGGTCATTGAAACGTATTGCACATCATGTGTAACATTATAGTCACGCGAAGGGAGAACGCTCTCTCGCATATAGAACAGTCGTGATTCGCCCCGCGTTCGTCAACTGTTTTGTCTCGGAATGCCATATTGTACCGACAGGGGGCATCGTTAGTCATAGGTGCCCAACCTGCAAAGGCGCGTACGTTAGTCACATCGTAGCCTACGTTATTCATATTCATTCATGTATATAACGTAGGCTACGGTCACATACAGTGTATATTACTATCGTACCATACCGGCTTTCGCTGTTTCCCCACACGACCTCATGCGGCGCCAGTGCTTATTGTACATCCGCGCACTCCCGCTGTGTCGCTTCGAATGACATTTGGGCGCGATTACATCTCGCATGTGCTCCCGTTCTAAATTTCCTTTTTTTGATTTCTTTTTGCATATTTTGTCGGGCCGTGGCGGCACTTGATGCTTGATGGAGATAAGAAAGAGAGTCTGGTCTACGTGATGGGAAAGAATTTGCATAATATTTCCCCTTCCTATCGAGCCACCTGCTGTTCTTTCTCTTATTTTGTGACGTGTTGAGTTGTTACCGGTTTTACCGCTTGCTTCTTGGGGCATTTGAAAATTTTTCCCATGGGACAAAATTAAGCGTCGCCAGGTTCAATTGCCCGGCAAAGGAAGATGATATGACCTCTTTATCGGTTACTGGAAATTTATGCTTTTTTATTATGGCCGCCCAAACCATCTGTGTGCCTATAGTTGTAATTTATTTTTAGTTAATTAACGGAATAGATCGTCTTAAATTTGCAATCACTTTCTCTTTACTAATTCAAATCATCCCTGTTTAAGTGGTGCCTTAACCTTTAAAATGAAAATAATGGCTCAAACGAATTAATTTGTTGATACCAATAGGTAGGCAAATAAATTTAAACTGAAAACATACCTTTATTCTTGGAGTATTTTAATGGAAAATTATATATTTTATATATTTTGTTCTGCTTCTGAGAATTCCTTATACGAGTGATGGTTTACCTAGAATAATATCTGTACTTTATTCCACGAATTTCTTAATGCATTCCTTCTTTATGGCATCCAGAATATTTTATCAATATTAATGTGTTAGTTTTGTTATAATCCTGGTAAAATTTGAGGAGGATAGCTATTTCAAAACTGTAAGAAATCCGAGGTTCTTTTCATACTTCATTGTTTTTCTTAAAACACTTTTAACATCGTGGTCATAATCTGGAACTTCTTACATAGAATCATAAAATTACGTCATAATATGCACTCTAAAATTTCTCGAAACTTCTGCTGTGGCTCATTTTTAAGTATAAAGATTTTATTGGCTACTCAATGTGACATATATTCAGTAACATCGCTTATTTTCAAGTTTTAAAAACGTATGGGGTGGTTTAGAGCTGTGACTGTATTTATAACAAAGATAGGAGTGTTTGAAGTCGTAAATAATTTCAGTCGCGTCTTCACGATTGCGTGTACTCTCGGATATCTACCTATGACTCACCGAACAGCGAATACGATTTTTTTTAGGAGTGCCCGAAGGAGGAAATAAATGACTGGCGAATGTTTGGCAGTCGCCGAAAAATACGCGCGAAGAATTCTCGTGCCGGGTGATTGAGTCATAGTGGATGCCCCCAAATGTGGATGTGTTCAAAACAATGAGTGTCTTACTCGGCCTATTTTTTTGCTTGAGAATGCCAGTCAGGCTAAACGCCTTTGCGCGAATCCTAATAAAGTGAGATTGCGTGTACATATATGATTTCCAACAATGTGCTTGTTGTCCTTTCTTTATTGTCATTAGTCATAGAGTTCGAAAGATGAGGACACCCAAAAATTCGTCATGTTTTCGGTCCGTCGCATACCTCTCAAGCCATTCGCGAAAAAAATCAACGGAATTAACCCATCCGCAGGTAAAGTGATGACGTCACGCCCTCCTGCCGAGCGGGTCGCCGCGTCTCGGCCACTACTCGTCTTCGCGTAGTTCGTTGTTGTTTTTTCACTGATGTGAGCGATTCCTTGTCGTAACGAGCGGTACATCCACGCCGAATTAATGATTTAGAACTCAAATGACGTCTTCAAGTATATGGGGACTATCCACGGGGATAACTAACTCGAATCCCGGTCAAGGCGAATGATTTTTTTCTCACTCGATTTTTCGCACAATGACGTCACTAACTCATGAAAAGTTGTCGGCAACTTTCGCGACTCCTTAATTTATCTTATCCGAGAGAATAGTCAAATGCGGATGACTATTTGTGTCGTAACTTATCGCTCCTAACCACGTACCGAATATTTTTAATTCATTGCGATGCCTGAGTAAACGACCCTATTCCCACGTCAATAGCTTAGTCTGAAATAAACTCTAACATTGCCTACCCCCTACAGCCAACAGTTTAATAATCTAATGATTTGAATTAACGACCACTCTGAAAATCTTTTAAGGGGTGTGACGATACACTGTTATAACAATCGCGTTCCTACCAAGATTCCCCTTTCGCCTCCCATGCAGGCGTAGAATGCGTCGAAACCGGTTGGTGAGTATTAAATCAGTGTCGAAAGTATAAAGCGCCTTATATTATTACTTTGAACTTAAAAAATTAGATTATTCTCTAGAAATCTAGTGTGGGATTGAAGAGATGATGAAGTAGCGCCTTAACAACCTCGGCTATCGAGGTTCCAGTTCTAACGATTTGATCGTTGGATTATTCTTCCTCATAGGATAATCCCTCCAAAATCGTTAGAACAGAAATGGCGTTGCCTGGGTTCGCAGGTGGTAGGACCCGCCCGCCTTTGTGACGGTGCGGGATTCCTCGTCCCATCCCTTCCTTCACTATCCCGTCCCAGGAGGCGTCGTCGGGTTCCTATCGCGGCGGCGCCTCCTTCCTTTCTCCTTCCTGTCCTTCCCCCTCTGCGGTGCAGAGGTAAAAAGCCTCGCGGTTATAGATCCTGCCCCAGGAGTGTATCCTTGCGAGCCCGCCCTAGGAGTCTCGTTCCATTTGTAGTATTCAAGAGGATTGTGGTAGGTGACCATACAAGTTGCCTCTCCTGACTATATAATCAGAATAAGCATCTAATCCCAATCAGGAAGATTCGGCGCTTCCGACGCTTCCGGAAAAAAAGCACCTATTTAATATTTATAATTGTGAACTGGCTTAGTGAGAAACACTCGAAAAATGGCAGAATCCTGACCTTCGACAAATAGATTACGGAAACAGACTATTTCGCCCCCTACCGGCGTTTCCAGTGCGTTTGCGGCCAGTGCATGGGGGAGAGGTGAGGGGAGTTATAGTGGGTGGGGCGGCAAAGGAGCGGTCGTCGCGACGTCGAATGCAGCCAGGGCTTCTCGTGTGTGTGTAGGGGGGCTTCTGTGCGCCTAGCAACCGACGCCCATTGATTGACTGGCGTCCAGGGCAACCGACTCGCCCTGGAGACATGAATCTTTTCAGCGTTGAAGAGAGATCCTTTCAGAGGAATGGCTAGGTGCAGTCGATACGTGGGAGACGAAAATCAATAGCTTCTAGTGAATAATTCAATCGGTCAACATGATAAACTGGTTATCTTTCTTGATAGAGTGTAGCGGTGTTTGGTGACAGCGGAACAGTTAACCTGATTGAATTCCACACGCCTGACGATAAATCTGGGGTGAGTTATACCCTCACCTATCCAGACAACCTTAAGGTTTGAATCACTGAGTGATTGAATATTGTTTGGCATTCATCCATGAGTCGTCACATTAATTAAAACGAATCAGTAGTTATTATTAAAATGTAAGTGACGACTAAAAAGAGTTGGGCCTTAACTGAAGCGCTGAGTGGAATATGGATGAATCACATTTGGGCCCAATTAAAAAAAGTGTGTTGTAAAAACGTAAATGCAATTTTTTATATATATCATCTTAGTTAACCCATTGATTTCATTATAAAATTTATTAACTGTCCCAGTTTCATATTTTTCTGCTCTTGGCATCAAAATGGTTTCAGAAATCTCAACAAAAAACATTTTGTATGATCATCACCAATAGTCAGCAGTCCAGTTTCGCAAATTTGTCCACTCAATTCTTATGACGGCATTCACGACGAGAAATAGACGGCTTTAGTTCTTTCGTAGACAAATTGATGACATCAAAAACTCATTCCGAGAGGGTCACCGCTTCTCTGCTTTTCCTCTCTTCTAATCGGATCGTTTTCGCGTGGTTGATTTTTGATTGCCCTCATGAGAACGATTCATTCCTTCAGTGAGAGATTACCTGCGGACGAGTTTTTTGAGCAGCCTCTATGATGACTCGCGAAAAGTAGGCGTTGAACTTTCGCGTTTTATTTTATGAAAATTCTATTTTTTCGTCTTCTCTTACTTTTTCGCTAATATTTACTCAATTGTTTTAATAAAGTGCGAATTCGGATGCGATGGAGCGACACAATCACCATGACGACAGGATGTGTAGGGGTAAGTGAAAATCTTGGGCGATGGTGGGGTATAGAGATAGGGGAAGGATTTAGAGAAGTGTGCAAACACAGACCTACCGCAAGGAATTCCGTTTTAGGGCTCCCAGGATCCATTTCGGAGTTTGGATAGGGGAGGTGGGTAATTCCACCCATCCGCCATTTTTATTTTTGGTCGGGAAAGTGGGGCATATCTCACGCTCCCGCCACTGCCCCATTCAACCCGCACATTTCCCCTCCCCCATTCAACTTGCATATTTATCCCTCCTCCTCCTACGCTTTTCCCATCTTTTTCGCTTTGCGCTTTTCATAGAACCGCGGCCGTTTGGAGAAAGAAAATATAACCGCCTCTTCTGTCGGGCGGTTCTTTTGTGTTGTGTGCGAAGCCGATCCTTTAGGTTTCGCCGATAGATTTTTTTCTATAGAAGGGCTCCCTTTACTCTATTCAAATGACCGACGAAAAATATTAAAAACACCTTTCAGTGGATAAAAATCGCCATTATATTTTTTTATTCCGAAGTGAAAAGTTTTTTCCCCCATTAAAAAAATTCATGGTAAGCTAATATATAAGCTTGAGGCTCCACCTTTCGGTCCATATAGGTAGTTCAGCTTTCGATTCGTAGGTACCGAAATTTAGGTGGAAGCCACATTGGTGCCATTTTATCGCAGCATTTACTCCGAAGTCATTTTTTAAATGATTCCTTCGTCAAAGAGGATCGTGAAGAGTGTCGCTGCTAAATGAGTATGAGTTTCTGAAGATGGTATAAGGCGTTCCGCGATGAGGACGTAATTTGGCTGTAAGAAGTCTACTACGTCACTTTCCAAATGAACTTGCGAAGGAGTTGTTTCTTGATCAAATGAGAGTGGCTTATTAAAAAATATTATTGAAGCGTTTGATGCGCTTAAAAGATAAATTCACGTACCTTCGGTCAAATCAGGATCTTATGCCTCCGCACGTAAACCTTAAATAATAATTATTAACATGCGAACATAACTTATCTGATTGGGATCTTTTTTTTATTCTTTTGATTTGGATACATTTGGAATCAAGGTCGCTCCCAGGATCATAACGAGGGGGGCAAGCCATGGTTTATGGGGGCGGCAAGCCATGGGGTTTATGAGATAATTTCCTTGAGAAAATAGTTTTATTTTAGTTACATATCTTATACTAATATGTATCATTTTTCATGGGTTTAAAGAAAATTTGTTGAATTCTTTCGTTTTAATTCAGTACTGTTTTTTTTAAAGACATTTGCGATTTTTGCTTCCAGGAGGGGGGAACCTGCCCCCCCCCCCTCTTCCTCTCGCCGGGTACGCCCATGTTTGGAACTATTTATTGTACTTAATTCAATCAAAATGTTGACTAGTGAAAGCGAATATGATTGACCGTGACGAAGGCGATGACTAACGGATGTCATACATTGGCTAGAAATTTATCATAGTAGGCTTAATCGTTTTAATGCGTAATTTCTTGAAATTCTGTTGTATACAGTACTTAGATTTCTTTTCTGTCATATCGTCTTATGCATTCTGTCATATGCTCAGTCTTAAATCAAATTTGATCGATTCCTGCCATGAAGGAGATATATCTAGTAACGTTCGCTCAGAGTGTCTCCTTGAAGATTTAATCGTGCTATAGCGAATGATAAAGGCGTCATTACGAGGTCAGTGAGCGATAGGCTTTATAAAACGACTTGCCGTGTTGGAAACCTTTTTAATGATCTTGTACGCTGCCCTCTCGACGTTGGAAATATCTTTCCTAGGAAAAACCCTGTAATTCAAGTTTAATTCGTTCTCGTAATCAGTTTTATCGATGCAATGCGATAAACGTAAAGGCATTGGCCTCGTTCGGTGAGTTATTGAGGTTATGGATTCTGAAGGCGATGCAATGGTTTAACTGCCTCTCAAAACCCGATCTAGCTAAGTATTTTTTAAATGTAAAATCTCTTTTTTCACTCATTTTATTTTTTAATTACAATTCGGCCAATGCCTATTCGAAATGCCGGCCGAAATATTCCATTAACCCACTTACGACTAATTTATGATCTTCTGAATGCTACGACACTAAAATCTTGGGTTGACGAAGTTTTATGGTCTTACGCTGTGATTGCCTCAACTCATGTTCAGTTCGCTTGAATGATTTCTGCACTTGTTTTGATTTTCGCATAAGCTCGATGCGTAGGCATTTTTGTACGGAAACGGTGGGTAATTTGCGATGCACTTCATGTGCAAGAGATCATTCTTAGGCCCATTACACCCCTTGAAAGATTTTGTTTTTGTTTTAACAAACGAGGGAACGTGGTTAGGGTATTTACTTGTATGGCGTAATTGAATTAGTTGTATTTTGTTTTCAGTCATTCGTACTATTAGCTGCTTTACACAATGCAGTTTCCCGCATTCGTGGGTTTACGGAAGAGATTCTACAAATAAATAAATGTTCCGTGTAATTCGGCCTTTGGACTTGATTTTGCGGCAAATAATAGGGTGGTTTCCTATTATTTTTTTATTGCTTTAATCGAAAGATTATTACTACTGGAGTACGTATTTCACGCTTTTAGATTTTTAAATGACAACATCTATTTTTCGCGATTAAATGAAAAGTGAAAATTTTCAAGCGCGCGAAAACGCGACGCTTAAGTATGAATGCCGGGAAATATCTCCGTACGTCGTATTTCTGGTTCCCCCTCCCGCCCGTTGAGGTGACCTTGAGGCGAGGCTTAGCGCTGATACGTCGCAGGATGCTAGCGGATAGCTGAGTACCTTGCTGGATGGTAGCGCTTGGCTTAAAAAAGGTTTATTAATACCTTATCAAACGAAGAAAACTTTCCGACCTTAGCCAGTTTTAATAGGTGATTATTAAGACATGTTTCCCTGAGCTCTGTGCCTCATGCATGCATTGGTAACCTCAGACGATGTATAACTCCTATCCTCTCGTGTAGAAACTAGGTCCCTGTGACGTCATGCGGAGTGGAATCGCATGGGCGCCAATCTGGCCTTTTTCAAATGAGGATAAAATTTGACCCTTGCCATTCGTCTAAACCGGTATTTCAAAAACCAAATAATTAGTGTATTATGAATACACTAATGGTGGGTAACGAATCGCAATCAATGCCTTTCGTTTTCTTTGATGAAGGAAACTACCCTATTATTTCATACTGTACTCATTTGTTACAGGTGTAGTTTTGACGTAACTAAAATGTCAAAAAGTGTCATAACGGAAATGATATGCCTAATGCGTTTCTGGGAAATTGATATTTTTACTTCCGCATTATATTTTAATGGATAATTGGGACGTTATAAATTAATGAACAAAATTATTCGACGTGTATTCCAAGAATAAAAATATTGCAATAATTTCATTGGTTAGCTGATGTAGTTGAATTAATTCTTTGATTGCGAAATTTTTCTCCCGTGAATGAAGGAAACATTTCCTAACGTTAGAAGTGCCGACTTTATTGAGTTAAAAATTACTTAATCATTACTAATCAATTCCTGTTAAGTAGAGTAAAAAATTTGCATGAATTAGGAAATATAAGCTTTCATTTAATGAATGAGTAATTGTATAATTTTGGGCATTTAAACGTACTAAAGGTCTTAAAAGTTATATTTTTTCGTTTATAATAGTTTCAATGAAGCTATAAAGGAAATTTGCGACATTGAATGCGTATGTTGTGGAATCAGTGGACATTGTTCGTATATGCTCCTGGCATAGTTTTCAGGTGGAAATATAGCATGACCTTCGTTCCTCTGCTGAGCGTTGTAAAATAAAAGCTAATTGCCGTAATGTCCGTGAGAACCCTGGCTCTCATGAGCCGCGTGCGTGTTTATTTGCGTCCTGAGTTCCTCAAAGCATTGGCTCAGGGCCCAGTCAGTTCCTGGAAGGGACTTAGCAGGAAGATGTCTCGGGAAATGTCGGAGTCATGCTCTGATGTATCCAAATGGACGGTTTTTACCGGTGAATAATTCTGCTCATTATAATTCGAGTATCAATACGCTATTGAACGTAGTTGATAAAATTGAAGAACTTGTGTGGCTCCATGTTCTTTGTCGAGGTGCGTTCAGAAAATAACGGGAATTTTAAATTTCGCGTGTTAGGATTTTGGAGAGTAGGATTGTCAATTTTCTATCATGCTGTTATACAGTGAGTCCTCGTTTAACGTCACTTACCGTTCCTGAAAAATGTGACGATAAACGAAATGACGTTACTCGAAACATAATATCCCATAAGAAACAATGTAGAAATTGAATATCGGCTCCTAGACCTCACAATTGCTACGCGAAAAAAATTTAGCGTATCATATCTGGGGCATTTTTTACGATGGGAATGCCAAGCTATGGCATAAATACGAGTTCCTGTCTTCATCGACGACAATAGCAGCACTGACGTAAATCCTTCTCCATTTTTGTATCTTCCCGCATTTGCTCTTCGGCTTCGCGAGCGTCGCCCGGGCATCATCATCGCTGAAACATCGTCGCAGTTACAGGAACCAAAATTATTGTGAACACGGCGAAAAAAGTGGCGACAAAAACTCCGAGTTCTAAACGGAAAAATTCCTTGAAATCACTTTTTAGGTTCCTGAAAACCATTATGTCAAGTAAAACCTTGCGCACCTACCTAAGAATTCATTTTGCAGAAAATTTGCTAAAACCGTAATCGCAATTAACAATAAACACACCGTTTTACACTTTGTATAGACTGACTGTATTACCGCCCACAAAACGAACAACCTTCAACGCCCGCCGCTTCGCGTTTTTTTCTCGCGCGAAATTTAAAAGCCTTGACGTTATCGCGAAGCGAATGTGCGATAAACGAATGACGGTCTCAAAATTTTCGTGACGTTTTCGCGAAATGACGTTAAACGGGGTGACGTAGAACGAGGACTCACTGTACATGCACCTAAAGCATGAGAAAATTTTCTGTATTCATTCTTACATTTGCCTGTGGCAGACCCTAAGGTTAGACGTGTTTTTTATGAGCCCGGCGATTTTCGGCTTACTCTTCATCGCTTGTTTGTGATTTTTTTTGGCCAAAAACAATACTGTAACGATGCCCTAGTCTCCTTATTTGCCAGACATGGCTCCGTGTGGCTTTTTCCTATTTCCTTAAATATAGAAAACATTCCAGGGCGATCGTTTTACCAACATGTACCTATAGCATTAAAACTAAATGGGGATTTTTTTAAGGCAACACATTAATGTAGACGAATATTAAAGTTTTTTTTTCAAAAAGCTAAAATACCCATTATTTGCTCATATAATTTTTCTTTATAGTTCATGGCTTAATAAAAATGACCGGGTTGGTTTTAATAAAATATTCGATGTAAACTTCTCTTAACCAGTATATTACCTCTAATAAAAATAGTAATAATAATAATGAATCCAAGTATGCGGCTTTAACATTATATATCCTTGGTGTGTGTCTTTGAGATGTTTGTGAGTAATATTTACGGATTATTTTTAAACTAAAATACCAGTTATTTACTCTAATAATACTGTTCTTCACAATTCTTCGCTAAATAATAGTGGCCGGGTTGATTTGTAGAAAATACTCAATGTTAAATTCTCTTAACAAGGGGATTAACTCTAATAAACGTATTAATTATAATGTATCCATATAAGTATGCGGCTTTACAATCATATTTCCTAGTCATACGTCTTTGAGATATTTGCGAGTAGTGTTTACGGATGAGTGTAGAATATTATTCGGCATAGGATGATACGGAATGAAACTTTCCCGACTCCATCATGCCACGAGAGTATAGAAATTTACGATTGGCGATCTTTTCAATCGATTGGCTTCTAAATTTAACTCAGCCCATAAATTCTGTGAGTACGGTTAGCTTTAGGAACCTCTCTAGATATGTGGGCGTTTGATTTTTTTCTACTCACGTAAACGCCTGCGATATCATACCGACCAGCTGGCTGGCTCTTGCGTGCCTGACTTATGGGAGTGGGGGAATTTTTAGCCCCTTTAGGATGACGCGTCATCGAAGGACTACGTGTTTCATTTTTTTGTTCTCCGCACTAGAAATTAATGGCGTGGTGGCATTCCATCAAAAGCTAGACAAGCGGTTTAAATATTCGGTGATACTTAAGTTTTTTTGAGAACCAAGAGGTTAGCATGTATCGAAAATATTTTTGATGTCTTGAACTTTCGTATTTTATAAAAATTGAAACTTTTAACTTCCATTATTTAGTCACTTGTTAGTGTTTGAACTCATATTTAATTTCATTTATAAATATTTTGTATTTCATTGAATTTTCAGTGATGAAGTTTCGAATTCTATAAAAGTTTTTTTCGTCAAAATGTTATACTATAAGTATTAATACGGTATGCAGAAATTGATCGTGTTATCTTGATTCATGAGGTATTCTTGAAAATCGTCCAATTTTCGTCATTTTTCACTGTCTCCTTATGCATTTTCGTAAATAAAGCAGCCATGTAAGCTTCACTTTTAAAATTGTAACACCTTTGTATAATTTTCTTACGGATTGTTAATTATTTTGCTGTATTTTTTGTAACATTTACCTAGGATGAGTTATAGCTACCTAATCCAACCTACTCCAAATTGGTATCATTGATACATAACTGATTCTGAGTAATTCCGTATTAAATTGTAATGAATTCTTTTGAAGGTTTGTATGTGGCGTGCATACAAATCCAAGGTTGCTGCCAGAGTATAAAATAAGTCGCTATATAGGTTTCACCAATGATAGCATTTTAGAACTTCTATTTTTCAGCTAGGTATTCAGGTCGTTTTATATGCCCATATTTAGGAGAACTGCATGTCTTGTTTGAGGAAACAACAATTCTATTTTCCCCCTAATGCAAGAACCCGTTCTATGCATAAATGTGTTCCATAAATTATAGAAGCTATAATAAGTTATTGAAATGGTGTCTTAAGTTTACAGTATTTGAATCTCGTGGAATGCAATAGGAGGCTTTAGGCAATCGACAGCTACAAACATTGCTACGCTACGGTCTCTACTATTTGTGCGGGTGATCCCCAGATGGAAGGCCATCATCTTTTAAATGCCGCAAACTCGGCCGGATGCCAATGTCAACATCGGGCAGCCCTCCCCATGTCGATAACGAGAAAGTTTATCCTTTGAGTCATTAAGGGGAGGAAGAATGGGCGGGAATGGCGCTAGTTGGCAGCGGTAGACTCAGAGAGTTGAAACTATTAGCGCGCGTCCGTGGAATTACTTCACCTCCTCCGCCACCTGTGCGCGCGCCATCATTGTTTGAACAAATAGGGCCGAGACTCGTTAAACTGTTGAATGGGGCATTAAAAACATGGCCGCGAGGCGTGCGATGGTAACTTGGATAGGACTTTTTATTTCCTTCAACTGGTACCGATGACTTCCGCAACACTTCTTGCGTAACTACATAAAAGAAGTAAGCAGTGTAGTTGTTGTAAAGTTTTTATTTCTTTTCTAATCTCGCGTTCTTATTTTTGAATGTGACATTCCCGATAACTCGAGGTCCTTTATAATAGTGGAGATATTTATCCTCTACCAATATTTTTAAATCTAATATCTTCCTTTATCTAATCTAATACCATCTGTCTCCTCCGTATCTCATCCAAAAGCTGCCTCTCCTCACCCACCATGTCCAGCACTTCTTCGTTCTTCCTTATATCCGTCCACTGAGCCATCTCCAATTTCCTCCACACTCGCTTCTAGAGTGCATCCAGTCTTTTCTCGTCCTCCCTCCTAAGTGTCCATAGTTCCGCACCGTAAGGCGCTACACTCTGGATCGGACCTTTCACCAACGTTTTCTTTAAATTTGTACACAATGATCCTCTCATCAGCTCTTAATTTCCAAGTTTTCGTAATTTTCCCTCTAAATGTGAGCATAAAAGTACAAAAAGTTTCCCTCAAAAATACGTTTTTGTCCATAAAAATGATGCCTGCTAGAGGTCAGATATAGTTTTATTAATACAGTGTCACGTGAATTATTCAACTATTCCTGTTAAATGAGACATTTTTTTTAAATATTTCACGCAAGCTCCCTTTTATACAAAATGTATACGTCTATTCTCGGCATCCTTCAAAAGTTTATATGAAAGAAATTTTAAAAATATCTGAAAAACTAAGAGACAGTCGTTTGTTGAATTTAGGTGGAATGATGCAAAGATATCTCAGTCGTTAATGGAGACTGTCGCGTGGTCCCCAGTCCGTAGGTTCCTATCCTCTCCGCTAGGAGGCGGCGCGCCATCTCTGTGACCCAATGGCCTCGTTTCCACAGATGGCGGCCTGCCTGCCTGCATGGCAGTCGGCGCTGCCTATATACGTGTATGTACCGCGTGGTAGTTATTATGCATGACCACGACTCGATTGCGATAGGGGTTCCCAACAACTAGCTAAACCCCTTCCCCCATCCAGGGTACCTACCTTCCCCTTTAGATAGGTCGAGGGATAATAGAGGTGCGTGCCGTGCCGGCTGAAGGCAGGCGGCCGACCTATCGATTTGAGCTTGGGCGTGTCGCGTTCCTCTACTTTTTTTTCTCTCGAAAATCCCTCTTCATGATATCCGAGGTTTATATGGCAGCGTGTTAGCATAATAAGGTAGGAATATAACTGGTACGATAACTTTTGATAGCCCAATTTCCCGACTTATTTATACGCATGTCGACTCAATTTTCTTGAATTTTTATTTTTAGCCTCGACTTTGCGCGTAATACTCCTGGATGAAATCAAAGTCGTCTTGTAGGGTTATTGAGATCGTATCGTAAAAGAAGCGATAGAAATTAACCTAGAAGAAGAGAACATCAGTAGAGGCAAAGGCTACTTGAACACGAAAGATGCATACGCTTCTTTCATTCTTAATTCAACCTTCTATATTTAATTGTGAATAGTCTTTTACATTCATAATAAATAATTTTTTCGCCTCGTTTTTTTCACCTTATACGCTTCGATGTTCGTGGATTTGACTTCGGTTCGCCAGTTATAATATCCTATGCAATATTCTGTAACCTGAATTTGAATCCAATATCTCAAAGACCTCTCTTTTTCAATAGCGTGCATTAAAGAAAAAAGATAAATTGGACGAGGCAATGCCCTCAACAAGTTGGAGAAAAATTAAAAGTTTATTCGCCGGAGCCTTGACCCCTGTCGCTGCTCCGAGACTGATTTTATTCCGTCAAAGAGTCATTCTTCATATTCCTTTATCTGCGTGGCTTGGAGCGTAAAACTTTTTTCGCTATCTACACCTTCGACGTTCCACTTCCTGCGATTACCCTCTGCGGGAAAATGAATTGCGTTTCTGTCTCGTCGGAATATTTTTACCTTCGTTTTTTTTTATTTATACTCCCCGTTCATGAGAATTTTCTTTCGAAACCCTCCACCTCCGAATGTGCCATACATTCGCGTCTCTTAGACACTGGACGAATGATACCAATTTATTTGCGAGCGTTATCTGTACTTCCAAAGAAACGCAGTTAATTTCCATTTTCTTGAACGGTTAATCCATTAGGTACGCGAAATTCGTGTGTTTCTACTCCGAATATTGCATGATGATAGACTCATGACATAAAACGCAAAGAAATTGACAAATTTTTACCTGAAAATTTAAGTTTTTCCTTATTACCCTAGAATTTCCCTATAATTTAAGGTTTTCCTTCCCTATTTCGAACATTGTAGCAGTCGTAATGACAGAAAACGCAAAGAAGTTGATTAATTTCCTTCCTACATTTTAGTATTCATTATGACTGAAAATGCGAACATATGATCAAATTTCCTTCTGAAAATTTTGAAGGCGCATTTAATAATTTTTTTTATTTTCGAGAAATCCACAAAAAAATTTTATTTACGAATAAAATGATTGGGCTTGCGGCATGGATTCGTGAAAATGCTTCATTTGCAAATGAAAAACTGTAATTTCACTTTCGTTGTTTGTGTAACTGTAAATTTTACGAATGTGTAGTTTAAAAACTTTTTCATTAAAAACATTCATTAAAATCTTTGTTCATAACCTTGTTTCCAGCAGAAGTATTATTAGAACCTCTCCTCTACTAAGTATTTTCATGTCCTGCAGTAGACAAGTTCTTCTCCTTCCATGTTAATAACTTAGCTAGTCTTAGTAGCGCAATCATTTGGAATTGATCCAGGCAAGACTTGAAGTGGCCTTTACGCGTTTATTCTTACTGATAGTATAACGTCCTTGAATCTAATCCTGGAAAAAATACTTGTTTGGACTTCACAATTCAACCTTTTGACTCCAAGAAATTCTGTTTTCAATTAAATCATACTCAAAACTGCACCATTCTGTAATGATATGTATTTTAAATTATGAGAAGATGGCTGAAAGAGAGAATTCTTGTCGTCGTAACATATCTTTCTAATCCAGCCACCGAATTCTTCATATGTTCAATTTAGATTTGTGTACTGAGTTGGATATTTTATCACTGTTCGATAAATGATAGGCTACGAAAGTAGTTTTAAAACAGGTATATTCTTAGAGAGGTGGTAGGCCACCTGCACCCGAGCGCGTCCAGTACGAGACTGACTGCTTTCAGGGCGAAGCCGAAGTCACCAGTCGACTCACAGTCGAGCTGCACCGTCGACCGGTCAACTACGGCGATGCAATCGATTACCGTTCAGTGCCTCACCCCAACCGGACAGTTTACAAGTACATCGTAATTTTGGCGCATAAGTTTGCGTTGGCGGAATAAATTGTCGTTTGTTTCAGAAAGCAATCTTATTTTTAACAATTTGACATTGAAAATGAAACATTTGAATGCAATTATGAAATTTCAGATTGATGAATTTATTTTTTATTATTTTATTAAATAAGTTTTTTAACCAATGTGGTATTTTCATCTGATTTTTTTTGGTATGAATTCGCTATAGCGAAATTCATTAAATTTCATCACTTTTTTAATTTTTTATTAAGTGAGATTTAAAACATTAAATATTTTAAAATACAAACACAAGTTTAGAAGAAGGTTTAAAAGTAGGAAAGATTCGTATCATAAAAGAGTGATTAGTTGATTTAGCATATATACCATGCTGGGATATTTGGGTCGTCGTTCCAAATGCGTGTTAGCTTATTTGTATCAATTTGACATTGAAAATGAATGCATTTGAATGTCTTTTTAGTGTCCTTCAGCCTGGATTTGAAATTAATTACCAGCACATTACCCTCACTTTTAAACTTTTTTCATATTTCCCGCGGTTGAATCGATGAATGCGATCGTATATGGAGATGTACGGAAATGCGCGGTGGTGACGAGTTTTTGGATGGTAGCCGGGGTCCATTGTTTACGTCCAACCCCCGTTACCTACTCCCCTCTTTTTAACCAGATGCCCTCCGGTCATAAATGGATACAAGGGGGAGTGTGATACATGTCGGTCCAGTGTGTGGAACTGGGACAGCTGAGCCCTGAAGTACGCCGTAAATATTAATTACAATTCTCAGTCACCCCGGCGTCCTTGCATAAAAACCCACCCTGTTTATGCGAGTATATTCGTTTTATTGCCGCTGATTTCCCTGTTGTGTTACCCACTCAAAATAGGTGTATATTATGGCAACTGAATAGAAAATTAATTACCTGATGGAAAATATGTTTGGCAATTGTTATCCCACGTGGATTTATCTTTAACGGCACCTCTCTAAAGGAAATCCGCTATAAACGATACAGATGAAGCAAGGTTTTTGATTAAAAATAATTAGGCATTTACGAAACCCTAAAAATGACGAAATCTTATGAAAACACGCGTGGAAATAGGTTAAGAGTGGGCAAAAAGCGGTTTGGTTGAATTATATTTAATTAATTGAAATACCGACAAATTTTAATGACAAAATCATATGTTCCTTCAGATGGAAAGCTATTACTCAGACATAAAAAATGTATTTTGATCGAAAATATTTCTTTAAAAATTCATTATTCCCAGTGATAATGAAATATACCGTTAATAATAAGCACATGATGACATAAGTATGGCAATTATATTTTAATCTTCACTTCATCAGAGATACATGTTATAAGTTTTGAATCATTATCATTGTATTTCACCGTATCAAATTTGAAAAATTTACAATGATATTTTCTGGTTTATAAAACTGTTATATTTGAGATACAGGTAAATTTTGAAGTCATTCAAGTCAGAAGATCCTTAGCACTAAGGTGTACTCCAGTTAACGTTTGAGTAATCTTGTAGTAATATTGAACTAAATCGTTATATAGCTAAATATAATGTGTACATTGTCGATAAATCAACTCCTCATATGTAGATAAACAAAACCTTAAAATGGTAAATCACAATTATTTTATAAAAGAATACAAGGAATATGACGTATGCATGGCTAAAATAAATGTTCTACTGTTTAAAACATACGATCACTATAATTGATACGGGAAAATATTGCTCAAATAAAATCAATCGATTCGGCTATTACTTTGTGAAAATCCTAGTTGAAATGAAAAATAAACAACCTTGGTAACTATTCACTGGAAATATAAAGCGTTGAAAGGCGACGTACCAATAAATAATTTCCAGTGAAAAGTTACCAAGGTTGTTTATTTCTCATTTCATTGCTCAAATATATTATGCCAAATACATATAATTGAACGCCTTAACACTCATGCAGTTTAAAAGCTCAGGCAGCAAGGAAAATATTAAAGAATTGGTTAAATTAGGAATTTTTCATCTTTTACATTTGTGTTGCGATATGTATTATTTTTCGCGCTTATATAATCACGTATGTAAACATGTAACATTTTTAATGTAACTATTTAACTGTGTTTCTTACCTGCAGCAATGAAAGAACAATGTAGAACCTTCTGACAAGTCATTTGGGTCACTGAAGTACCAAGGTTGTCTATTTGCAATGAAGGCGTAAGATGTAATTTTTTTTAAAGTTGATTAAAATGAATTTTAAAGGAGTTCTTCATCGTTGAGAATGAGAGGGAGAAGAGGTCATGAGGTGCTACTGCCACGTTGCGGCTTTACGATATATCATCGCTACGCCGAAGCGCCAGACAGTTTCGTAAGTCCTTGGAGTCGAAACTATCCCTCAAGTTTGCTTCTTTCACGATACGCTGGCGCATGGATAGTCTTATCTCGCTTAGAAAAGACAAGTGCAAACATGGGTGATAAGTTTCTTGCCGCTATCCGATGAATTATCTACGAATCCTGCTGTCATTCATACACGAGGTCATTCCTAAGCTAGGAACTCGTGTGCCGCGCAAGAGAGCGCTCGTATTGTGCGGAAGTCGATGTGCTTCCCTGCAGCCGATATATTTCACAGCGAATGTCTTCCTTCTGCGGTTACAAAATGTTCTCTACTTACGTCAAAACAAAGCAATGGGGTGACCAATAGTCTAAGTCACTGACTATCTTGCACTGATGATCGCATAGCATTAACTGAAGCAGGTAGAGCAAATCAACTATTTGGGCAGCACATTAAAGGAAAGCGGATGCAGTAGTATGGACATCAGGAATAGAATTGTGTTTGCATAGGAGGCATTCGTGAACAGGAATTAGCTCATGAGAGGATCGTTATGTAAGAGTTTAAAGAAAAGGTTAGCGAACAGTTTGTTCTGGTTTGCAGTTTGATCTGGAGTGCAGCTTTCAATGGTGCGGAAACGTGGACGCTTACAAAAGAAGACGAGAGAAGATTGGAGGCATTCGAGATGTGGGTGTGGAGAAGGTGAAATGGACGGAGAGGAAAAGGAACGACGAAGTGCTGGATATGGTTGGCGAGGAGAGGCAGCTTTTAGATGAGATACGGAGGAGACAGAAGTACTTAGCGTGGAGGGGATGTTGAAAAAGATGTTAGAGGGTAGAATGTTGGGTAAACGAGGGAGAGGAAGGAAGGGAATAGGATTTTTGGATGGAATGGAAGGGAGTAGGCCTAATGTATGGGCGTACCCAGCGGGGGGCAGGAGGGGATTTTGGGAAGGGGAGGGTATTTTGCGATATTTTCTACAACAGCAAAAATCGCCAAATTCTATAAGGAAAATCAGGCCTGGATTGAAACGAGTTTTCAACAAATTATCTTTAATTCCACGAAAAATGATGTTAGTGTAAGAAAGGCGACTAAAATAAAAATATTTTTTGAAAGGATTAATAAATTTCTTAAAATGATGGTTTCATTTACCTTTTGCATGCTAAAATGTTACACCTTGAACGGCCATTGATTGCCACCACTAGTTTTAACCCTCTATGCCCCAGAGTGATTTTGAGGTAACATACCGCATTTATGAACTTTTTGTTATTTTTTTCATTTCTTGGCCTCTGTATACCACTGTGACTTCAAAGTAACAGTTAGCCTACCCAATCCCCTCTCATGTATTATTTTTAGTTTGTTTTTTTCCCTCCTGAGGGCGTTCTCTGTCAGATCTCTGCACATGCACATGTAAAAAAATTGGGGCATAGAGGGTTAATTCTGGATACGCCCTTACTCTGAATTGAAGAGGGTAGTCCATGAAGGGAGGGGAGACTGCCAGAATACTGCTTAAATACTCCATGCAAACCTATAATACTCAATGCAACTTCATGGAATCGACGTATCATAATGGAATGCAAAAAAACTTAAAGAATCCACATAAATTTATTGCTGTAAGACCTAGGTTTTGATGTATCACGTCATCATCTGGTACATTTGAATTGAGGAGACAGAATGTAATTACAGTATTAAATTTATGTGGAATTATAAAGTTATTTTTTGCATTTCATTATACTTTCACAATACATAATTCTCTCACCCCGTGATCAGATTGGATGGCCATTGTTTTTGCCGCAATTGCCCCATTTGATCAGAGGGCGTTGGTAGGTATTCGTTATATTGTCGCGACCCCATTGTATTCGCGTCGAACGAGAGGCCGCGCTTGTCCTTTGCCGTGAAAAGGTTGGCGGGTCGCCATTTTGTTCGCGTGACTTGATGCTCCGCCGTCGACCTTGGGTTTACCTCCAGGGAGGAATAATTGAAGAGGGCGGAGGAGAGCGCGAAGGGAATATATGAGGTGAAGGTTTTTTAAGGCAATAAGGAGGAGAATGCTTCGCAATGGATGTCCTCGTTCATCGTTCACGGGCGGAAAAATAATCGGCATGTCATCGGCACAATCGCGTATTACCCTCTTCTCGTCTGCGTTCCATCACGGTCGAGGGCAATCCATAAGTAACGTTTCCATTACTTAGATGGCTCTAGTCAGAATCCACCGAGTGGATTATTTCGAAAACTCGTCATTAATTAATTTTTATCTACTCTTTTTCCTTCTGGGGTAGGTCAAATCATAGCTAATAAATTATAGTATTTTAACTTTTCTCTATCTGTTCAAACTATGAATGAATTTACAAATGATCTAATAGATTTTATTTCATTATGGTATACATAGATTATTCCAGTCTGCCTTCACAGAAACGATTATTTCGTGAGCTCGACGTGGATTAATCAATGTTTATCTACTCTCTTTATGGGGGTGTGCCAAAATGGAGCTAATAAATTTTGATATTTTATCTTTTTTTTCTATAAATTTCAACAATGAATGAATTTACAAATAATTTAAGAATTCTTATATTAATATGGTATGGTATTTGGAGGAGGCGACCGACAGATGAGGTCATTTTCACCGCGAGGGAAGGGTATGGAAGGAAGGGTGGAGAGAAACCCGGCATCAGTAGGAGCTTGCACACGGAGAAAGTCGCCGAGGGGACCACGGCTTAACGTCCCATCCGACGGACGGAATGTTGCGATAGGAATGTCCTCCACACAACATTCAAGCAAGGATCGGGCAGTCTCTGAAATTTCTCCCACACCGCCGGGATGTGAACCCGAGCCCACCGGGTGGGGAAGCCAAAACAATATCCACCACACCAGCGAGGCTTAAGCCTGAATCACACGATTATTTTTTTCGCCGCGAAAGTGATCACTATCGCGATCACTTTTCCCGTCGCGAAAAGGGATCGCTCTAGTGATCATTTTTCTGTATCACTCGGTCACTCCCGCCGTCGCTTTTCGCATCATTTCCGATATCACAGCTCGTTGTCATAGGACCCGCATCACGAAAATATACAGCGTGTTTGTTTATCTATGTCGTTCCCACAATTGTCAAACGTCGCGCTGCTATCGCTCAATACGGTCATGCGTTCTGATTGGCTGATATGGGGTTTTAGGAACGGTTTTAGCGACGGAAAATGCGACCGGACGAGTGATGAAAAATATCGATGGGAATCCTCATCGCGATCGCGAAAAATAATTGCCGGCGACGATCATTTTGCGAGTGGTCACTCTAGTGATCGCGATAGTGATCACTTTCGCGACGAAAAAAAATGATCGTGTTATTCAGGCTTTATTGTTTAAAAGCTGTTGTCCTAACATCCCGTGCCACACGCCTATTGAGGCGGCTGGCGGGGTAATATGTGGATGAAGATGAAGCATACGTGCTGATGGCTTTTCTCCCGCCTCGAGAGCTTCCTTCGCCTCCAGTGATACCTCGAAGCATGCACGTCCTCTTGTGCGGGTATCATGCATTTCAGAAGAGGATGCGAACTTGTTTTCACCGTTACCTCCCGTCGGGTGACATCCGTTCAAGATTTGCTGCACCCGCGGAGTAGGAGAGAGCGTGCAATGCTTATGGGCACGCGTTCGGCCGAGTTCACCTGCCCGCACTTATCTATCTTTCCACTCTTAGCCATTCATATGCTGGCCTATTAGGAAAACCTAGAAATATCAGTAAGTTAAAGGTTTACTGTCAATTTTCTGAAAATAATGCTTAAATATCACCTCACGGCCGTTTTCAGTACATTTTGTATTATCCTCAGGTCACCTAATCTGATTCAAATCACATGGCCTACAAAAATTTCTCCACTTTGTTGGCTATTCAGATACAACCCCATCATTGTTAATATCTGTCACCTGTCCTGAGTAGTGTCCTAACGTATCGATTTCATTGTTAAATTTCGCATTCATCGATTTTTTCTTGGTGCGCTTTGGGAAACTTTTGGTAAACAATGCAAGAAATAAAAGAAAAATTATTTGCCTCTCCAACGAATAAACAACCAATCAGGTCGAAAACATTATATTGAAGACTAACTAAATAATTAAATATAATTGTTGTTAATTATTTGTATCAATCATTGTTATGTTTTTATAAAAGAAAAAAAATTAGCGTTTGTGTTCTTTAATCTGCCCGCCGATGAGGCCTAATGCAGTACTTCTTATCTGTCTACTTGTACTTTCACTCTTTAATTTAAAGTTATTATTAACTAAAATTCATAATATTTACTTATTTCAAATCGCTTACCCTGACATAACGTTGCCGAAAATAATTCTAGCGCTAACGTTGATAAAACTGGTAACAAAATTGGATTTAAACAATAATATTAACAAAATTAGTTATTGAAGACCAACCGAGAAAATTTTTTAATCAATTGTGTGTAGTACCATCACTGTTCTATATCTTTGTATAAAATAGATGACAAAGTTTGCTAGGAAGAGGTTTACGCGAGTTTATATGCGATACTGCCAGTGGCGTAGTCAGGAATTTCGTTCGGGGGGGGGATAGGTCCAAAACGAGGGGAAAATATAAAAAAAAACAGGGTTCTAAATAATGGGTTTTAAAATAATTTTAACGCTTTTCATAATCGAAAAAAACTTAATTTGTTAAAGAAAAATGCTGTAAATTCATGATATTTCAATATTTTGTTTCCTTTTGCGATAGAAAATAATTGTGCTTTTATGTTTTGGAGGGCGGTCCGTACCCCCGAGACCCCCTTCCCTGGCTACGCCGCTGGATACGGCCGCCGTTTCGCGATTGTTTTGGTCTCGCCATGTTCTTTCGCTCGTCTGCACTCAGCTGGTGAGGGAGCCGCGCGCCGTTTGGATGGAGTCGCTAAATAGCTCGTGAGGCGAGGGGAAGGGAATTTTTGGGGGGGAGGGGTGTCAGAGAAGGGATAGATGGGAAAATGGATCCATTTGGAACACCTGTGTTACTCTGCCGCCGCCGCCGCCAGGCGTTTGGGGAAGTTTGGCACCGTTCGTAAATGACGTCAAGATGTCTCTGGCCGCTTTTTCTATTTCAAATCCCATACCATCCCTCACTGGAATCATTCCGTTACGCCGTTAAACCTTCAATTGTCATCGGGTAACTCCGCAGCGCTGTATCTCTGTAGCGACTATAGACTTTTTAATGATATTGGTTTTTTTTAAGTAAGGCGTTTGTTCACGGCGCGCCGCGGCGTGCTAAAATGTGTAATTAGGCTGTATCAAATTCAGATGAATCAATGGATACATTTTTCAGTCAATAATTTATGTCAGCGGTTAGAGTTGGCTTTAAAGCCATTGCAATTATTTTTTATATTTAGATAATCATTAATTCACTTATAAGTTAAGAATTATTTGCTGTTGTCAATTTTTCTATTTTTCCCTTTGGAGCACTCCACCCTAGCAATTAAAGGGAATAAGGTTTTAATTTTTCGCCTACACAGTTATCTGTGCGTTACCCACGACCTTTGGCGAAAATGTCATTTGACGGAATCATTTTTATCAGTGGTTTTAACAAAATATCTATCTTACCAGTACTTAAGTGTCCGAACGAAGTGTTATGGATCGTGAAGATGTTTCAAATATTCAAAATATCTCTCTTTAATTAATGAATTAAAAGATAATGTTGGTGATAGAGAAGTGATATTGTAGAGTTGATAGATTTGATGTTTATTGTAATTATGGGAGAACTAATTATGCCTTCTCTCTCTTTACAGTGTGCAGAGATACGGCCTCAAACTGGGATTAAGGATTTCGCTAATATAAGGTAAGCGGTATTAAATAACTACGACGGATTATAGGATTAGTATTTCCGTCAATGCTATTTGAATTCCCTATCCTCCAATACGTATACATCCTTTTAAATGCACCAGCTCGCACTATTGCTTTCGTTGGTTCGGAATTAATTCAAGCGTCATAAACTGGGTGGAACCAAATAACAATTGCGAAATTTAGCACATACGATTCATTTTTTCACGGTATTATCGGCTGAAGTCACAATATTGTTTGTATTCTCATTATTGCACAAGCTTTTTCTAATCCCCTGAAAATATTTCTAAACCCCTGTAAATATGATGCATAAAATGCATTTTTGTATTTACTGTTGTTCATACAAAAATATGGGACCATTCGCTACTATCGTTTCTATTATCGCTTCCTTTGTGCGTCAAGCTTTCCGCCGAGGTGGCGGGGGCTCCCTTAAATTATGTTGCGCATCTGCTGCGCTTTTTTTTCGGTAATCTTCCGACGGTGCATGTTCGTGCGGGGCATAAATGCTCTGTTCTTGCCTTCCGGTTTTGATCTCCCGTGTCTCTCTTAATGGTGGAAGGGGGGAAGTCGGCGTATTACTGAACGACAAGAGTAGAGGTCCGTTCAGTTCAGTTCCCACGGGCTTCAGTCTCCTTCCGAGGTGAAGAGTTCATAAGGTTGTGTAAGTCTGGTGGCCTTTCTGAACACGCGGTTCGCTCGCTGCACCATCTATCGCGAGAATTGAGAATTCCACGGAATCGCGAGACCCCTATCTAGCGCTCTCTTTCCTCCACTCGTCCCCGCGATGCGCTTTCGTTTTTCTTTTTTTTTCTTCGTCGTCGCGAACGGTTTCCGTTTCTCTTTTGTTTTTTTTCTTCCCTCTCCTTTTCTCCTCCTCCCTTTTGAAAGAGACACCACCCTCCCCGGGTGAAGCGATTCGCGTCGCTCTGGAAGCATCTCGAAATTCCGAGCGAAAAAGGAATTCGTCCCGGAACGAGCCTGGTGAAACAATTGCCGAGCGGAGGGCGGTGAGTTTTTTTTATTCTTTTTAGTATGAAGTCAAGAGTCGTCTCTTCCTCTCAGTGAACTTAGTGAGTGGGCTTTTTAGAAATGTGAATGTTCAGCTACTTACGGGAAAATACTTTTCCTTCTTTCAAGTTTTCTTGGAGGATTTTCCGTATCATTTTTTTGTCTCTTGCGTGCAATAACACTGTCATCGTTCCGACGTGTTTGATAGTATATAGGTCCGGCTTTAATACCTGTGCGAGAATACTTTTCCTGCGAATTAATCTTATTTGCGTGTGCTCACGCCCGCGAAATTGAATAGCATAATGAGGCATCACTTATCTAATGATTTTTCTCTTGTTCTTGGCAATAAAACTACCTAATATTTGTTGTTTCTTATTTCCCGGAAATTCAATTGAAAATAAAATCTTCTCGGGAAATCAGCCGGGTGATGATGGCCATTGCTGCCAACGTTTCGAAAGCTAAGCCCATTGCCAAGGCTGCTCTTCCATATGTTTCCACAATCTCGGGGAAATTGTCTCGTATTCTCAGAAAACGCAACATTGAGACAATTCACAAGCCACCAGGAAAACTACGGAGCCAACTTGTGAAGGTTAAAGACAGAATGGGACTCAAGACCTCTGGCGTCTACCAAATACCCTGTGAATGTGGAGATAGCTACATTGGGGAAACAGGAAGAACAATTGAAACCAGGATATCAGAACATAAGCGGTGCATTAGACTTGGATACCCGGAAAAATCTGCCGTAGCCGACCACTGCATTAAAAACAATCACACCATCAAGTTCAATGAAACAAAAATCCTCTGCAAGGCAAAGGGATATTGGGACCGCCTTACAAAGGAAGCTATCGAAATACGAATCACAAATAATAAAATGAATAGGGACGCGGGTTTCAACCTTAGCAAATCGTGGAACCCAATCATAAAAAGAATGGGTAAGCTGAGAGGAGGAGAGGACTCTAAAAAACTGACCAATCACGGACGACCTGACCTCCCCAACGGCGTATATAAGCCCGGCAATAACCAGGTCCATCATTCGCCCTGAAGACGATGGCAGAGAAGGCCATCGAAACGTTGGCAGCAATGGCCATCATCACCCGGCTGATTTCCCGAGAAGATTTCATCAACAGCATTCGCCGGGAAAGAACCAAATCCTTCTTCAATTGAAAATAGTTTTTACCGAAATACATTTTAAAATATAAGAATGCGTATTTCAATAAAAATATGTAATTTAAAATGTTGAATTGTTGTAGAAACTGAATTTTTTAACAAATTAGGTAATTAAACTCTCCTAGTATTTAATTATAGCGTAACCTTGAGGTCATACGCGGGTTTTAAACTTGTTACAAGGTTATATCGTTATTTTAATTTAATTAGTTGCTAACTTTTGCACCGAATAAATTTCACTTTTTATATTGTTTCATGATTTCTTTAGCCAATGCACTTTAAAACCGAAATTATCTGCCGCGTTTTTATTCTGAGACGTTGGTACTCTTGTCGAAGACATTCATTGACTACAAAAAGATCGAGGAGAAAATTTTAAATAGTCATAATTTATTTACTATGAAGCACGGTATTTGAAAAGGCATCTTTTCCGGAAAAATATTTTGTATCTGGAAATAAACACCTTTATGAATACGTTACCCTAACACATGGCACGTGACCTTAGAATAGCATATAACAATAGAGAAAGTTAAATTTAGTCCAATAGAATAAGTGGCGCCGCTTCATTCATCGAGAAAAGTTTTGGAATCTTTTAAGTAATGATAGTACTGTGAAACTAAGAAGAATGGAAGAAAAGTGAATTCTTATAAAAATCTTAAGCCGTAGACGGCAGTGGTGTAGCCAGGAATTTTGTTCGAGGGGAGTCCGAAATCAGAGGGGGAAATGTTTTTAAAACAGGGTACTAAGTAGAGTGTTTTAAACTAATTTTAATGCTTTTCATAGTCGAAAAAACTTCATTTGTTAATGAAATATTTTGTAAATTCATGATTTTTTCAATATTTTGTTTTATTTTATGGGGAAAAATAATAGTGTTTTTATATTTCGAGGGGGGGGGGGGTTCCACTGGTAGACGGGGTAACTTGGTCATTTTGTGAAGATGGATTGCCTGATGAACTGCACAAATTGTCCAAATTGATACAAAGTATCCTTATAATTGTACGCACGACTGTAGGAAAACTGGATCGTAATAGGGGTCATCGTATTCTATTATGCTAAAGAGTATTTTTACGAAATCATGTAACAGGGATGATAATGCGGTAGGTAAAAGAACAGGTGGTCAGGGCAAGTTATAGAGGATGTAAAAAAGAAATACGTCTCTATGGAAAGGCCAGCGAATGAGAGAGCGAAATGCATCGTCATACCAGACCATTGTTGACTTATGATGATGATAGTACGATTTACAATTTCCAATAAGGATGTTAAATAAGAGAAGGAACACCAGTATTGGCCTTATACTCCTTTGTAAATACTTGTTCAAAACAATACTGGAAGGAACAGTGGAAGAAATAAATGGAATTACAATTTGCGATGGAAAAGGGGGCTCAAGAGTTCATCGTACTCTTTTCTACTTAATGAAAATTCCTTTTTTAATAAAAAAGAATAAAAGTAGATAAACTGACGAAAGTATTCAATCGTTTAACGGACTATATTTTTACGGTTCATTGTGCGCATTACTGTGGGGAAAATGGATCATCGTAGAGGCCGTCGTATTCTATCCTATGCGGTCAAAATCTTTGAACATCCTGCGTCAATTGAAAGTATTTTTGGCTAATATAATCCAAAGACATGAATTAAATTAGTCTAAACGACGAAAGGTTTTTATTATGCTACAGAATGTATTTTTACGGATGCATATAACATGGGTAAAAAAAACATAAGGGCAGACCTAGACTATACTTCGTGGAATATTTGGTGAAGGTCCATGGATGCCTGTCGTGCATAGAAGTGATAAGATTGGCCCAAGACCGCATGGAGTTGAATGTTGTTGAAGATCAATCCTAGGATTGTAACACGAGAAGAAGTACGCATTACTCTTCACGCAGGGAAAAGTGGCTCATCGTAAAGTTCATCGCACTCTCCGCTATGCACTGAGAGGTGATGAAAACTTTTTTGCACTTTGTTGGACGTGAGGCCGGTGGAAAGTAGGTGGAAGTGGCTTTATCCATCAGTATGTGAGGCCGAGCCAACTTTCTCCGCAAATCAACGGCTTTGAACTTTCTTCTTCGGCCAATGGTTCGCACGAGGACGAGATGAATTAAGACTTCGGCCTAGTTCGGGCGCGATGCAGTAGTTCGAGATTCCACCGCTCCGCTCTGAGATAGCGCAGTGTATGACCAAAGAATATTAAAATGGAGAATACTCCAGTCAACCTACAGATGATTTGTCACCCACCGCGCATTTAAATGAGTTTACTGAAGTCACCATATGTGTCGCTGACGGGCAAAACGATCCGAATGTCACGCGGAAATAACCTTTTTTTATCGGGGCTATTGACCGAAATTTATGTTCGTGATGTTAAGTTTGATATTTAAATATTTATATTGATGTTGTTAGGGATTTGTTGACAGGAGGATTGGGGCAATTGTTGAGGTGAGTTGGAATATGGCTCGAATTTGAGAGGCAAAAAGAAAGTGTATTTTTAAGAAAATTAAGAGGATTTGGAGCAAAACAAAAGTTTGACGTTACAGTGATGATGTGATCCATCAAGTAAATAGCTATTCTTCGCACTTGCATACATATTATAGAACATATTTTGAATAAGTGGATCGCGATACGCTTATCGCCGCGTTGCGGATAGTTTTGAAAACTGATTAAAATGCGCTCAAAGTGTAGGCAGAAATCAAGCTTGTAATTGACAGTGGTGGTGGAAGAAAATATCATATTTTTTCTTCCTTAACACATGATTTGACCTATTTCAATGTTCGTGAAACTGGAAAAAGTTTCTGTGAAATTGTAATTTTTCGATAATTTGGATGAGTCGAGCTAATATTGCATTTTCTGGCGTATGTGTATAAGAGTATATATTTCGTGGAAACAAAAATGGAGTCCTTTGGCATAGTGAGATGGAGATAACATCGGTGTTTGGGACCCGTCAGTAAAGAAGGGCAGAAAACCAGCTAATGACATATAATCGTATTTATTAGATATATTGCATATTACTTGATAGGAAATTTACGAATTTAAGTATACCGGGACTAGCCACGGTGATAACTTTTACGGGAGTCACCCGCAATTTCCACAGGGAAGAATGACGCCTCGATAGCTTAACTGGCTAAAGCACTCGGCCGGAAATCGAGGGATCCGGGTTCGAATCCCGGTCAAGGCGAATGATTTTTTCTCTGTGGATTTTTCGCAGGAAATTTACATTTGTAAGTGAATTTTTACGGTAATCTGTGTAATACAATGGGTGAATATCGGTTGAATTAAATCGGTAACTTGTGATTTATGGTTTTTCATCTTGGAATATCTCTATTAAACATAAATGTGAGGTTTCAAGCAATACCGATTTTTGACAAATAAACGCTCCTGCCAACGTAACTGCATTCTCTTATACGTCTGTAAGTCGAGTTCATTACGAAGAGTGAATATACCCGTAGGTTAGCAGAACTATGCCATCTCAATATATTTATTCACCATATTTTCCATGTTCGTTATTTTAAATCCCATCAATTTTTGTGTTTTTTTCGGAAATATTCTTCCCATTTCGCTTACTTAGATCCTTTAAACTCCCGATTTCTAGCGTGAATTATCATGAATTGTGATATATGCATCGATCAGCGCAAGGAAATTACTTTTTGTCGCCAGTTTAATTCAAAAGCTACCGATGCCATGTCTGTTTCTTAAATCATTTATTCAAAGCCATCGCGCTCGTCTTTACTTCGTGGCCCTTGAGAAGTTTCTCGTCTCGCGTGAGCTGTGTCCTTCAAGTAAAAAAAAAAGAAAATCGCGAGCAAGTCGCATGAGCTCTTCTCCAGAATGACTCTGCATTATTTGCGCACATCAGTAAATGCATTCTGAAGTAAATCAGCACGTCCATATTTCATTCAATATGTTTTGAAACCCTTTCTATTCTCATTCCCCGTATTATTTTTTAATAATTAATGTGATATAGTTTGTATAATAAAGAGATCCGTATTTTTTTCATTTTAGATGCTTTGCGACGTATACTTCTGGAACTTTTCGCGACAAAAAATCGACTATCTTTTATTTTACCCTTTCGCTGGTAAATCGATGACGTAACGGACTCATGCCGATCGGGTCACCCTTGCTCAGTTACTCCTCTGCTTACAATTAGTGAATTGGCCTTGCGTGGGTCTTTGTTGTCTTCACACACTTCTATTAGCTATTCCCTCACTCAGTGAACGGTTTTTCCTGATAAAGTGAATGAGCCGAAACTCAATGACGTCACCAACTCATGATAAGTGGGCGGTAACTTTGAGAAGAATGGTCGAATGAGGTATTTTATGCACTGCGAGAGTAGGCCTTAGTGTAAATTCTAATGGAAGTCCATAAAGGAAGGGGAGATTGCTAGAATACTTCTTAAATGCTCCATGGAAACCAATCTTAATCGGTAGAATAATTTATTAATAGCCACCTCATCTTTCCCTTCCATTAACCAAATGCTTTCAGTAAATTGCGATGACGGGCCTGAGTTAGCGACCATATTAGATGTTAGCATAAGAGTCTCGGTACTATTACCATGGGAACTAAGGAACCTGGGTAGAGCATTGGTTTGCGCATATACCCTGCAACCCAATGGCACGTGGTTCGAATTCAGATACGGGGGAATATTTATTCCCATGTAAAATTATTTGAAGATCCCATTGCAGATCTATTCCAGCTTGAAGATGAAAATTAGCTGAATGCCAGTTTTTTTAACTATTTTATTGGTTAAAGTTTTTTCCTGGATGAGGCAACTCATCAAAGTCTAGCGGGGGCAAGGACGAATTGGCCCCCGTTTGCTTCCTCGGAAGACGCTGCAGAGACCAAATGTGCATGGGTGATTAATCAAAGCGTCGCTGAACGCCTCGGGAGTTTCCTCCTTGATGGCGACGAGGAGTTTATCAATTAATAACCCCGCTGTGTCGCATGTGCGCGATGTTCGCTCGCGACCTTCGTTACGACTCACTCGCCAGATGTCTCTGCCCTCGCGTCGTCGTCTCAGCTCGGATGTGGCGCCACGTTTCGGTATGATCGTATGTGTAGTGTATCTAAATATCTCTCTCTTTTTCCGTCTGTTGACTTTTCGGTCCCCTGGAAACCTTAAGCTCGCGTTTATAGGAAACAAGAGACGGAAGTCTTCCGTGATTGTTGGAGTATGATGATAAATTTGTGTATGAGGTATTGTAGAGTTAATTAATTAATCCGATGTGGGGGAATTAATCTCTTGTGTACGTCTCGTCTCGAATTGCAAAAATACAGAGCAGTTTGGAGGAACAACCGTAATCCCGAAAATATTTTGACAAATAACCCCACTGGTACTGAAGTATTCATTGCGTGTCTTAATGTAGGCACGATGAAACATACAACAGATTATGGCCACCTTGCCACAATGTACAACAACATGTGCATCTGATATTCATTTATGATATTAGTTCGATTGCCGATATTTGTTGTAGGTTCAATTAGAAATTTTCGTGTGCTTGCCACCTCTTATATACTTATAAATATATGTACGATTTTTCATTAGCTTCTATATTCTTTAACGTTGCTATCACCTGTTAACATTTTCACCTCTCAATTTTTGTTCATATGTAGATACAAATATCGAAATTTTAATATCTTATTCCATATTCTTTCTCATAAGAACAACATTAGTCCTGAAAATTCATCATTAGGACATTGTATTTTCAGGACAAATATTAAGTAGTAAATTTTATCGATGTTATTCATTTACTTGAAGTGCGTGCTTGCAGATAAAATTTAATACGTAAGCATTCCTGCTTTAAGTTCAAAGAGAAGTTATATTTGTCTATGGAAACTTTCTTCATCTTCATTAATGAAGATGATTTTAGATAACTCGCTGCGTTTTGTAGATGGATTTTTCTATTTTTCTCCTCTACGTACCATTTTTTATTGCAGTCAGGCGCAGGCATTCAAAGGATGCACCTTAATCTTTCCTTCTCTGCCTGTGGGCTGTATCTCTTGGTGCCCATTGTACGTAATCGTTATCTCATACCTTTATCGTTGGTGTGTTCATAACTCTGGATTTTTTTCACATATGCGTGGACTTCGTTCAAGGGAACGGAATGTCTCTCATGTAGCAAACGCACGCGGTGGAAGAGCTAAACTCGAGTGCATGAACGAAGATTGATGGTTCATTTATCGCGATCGCTAACTACACTTCCTGATCCACTTTGCCGCAAATGGTTCTAGCGATGTTGACGTTTTCAAGGCCGGCATGGGGAAACGAAATTAGTTCGGCATCCATCCGCTCGTAGCTTCTGTCGCTTTGATAGAGCTTGATTATGGAGCTCGTCTATCCCTTTTTTAGTGGTAAATTTCGATTTTATGTTCATCCGACATTTTATTCATTTACTAAAGTATTTATTAGGGCTTTTAAGATAATGTTAAATCGTTGTTGGCTTTTGAATTAGTCGAGATTTATGGGTAGTATCATAAATGAATATCTGCCATGTCTCTGCATATCTACAGTCTACCTTTTTATGATTATCCATGGAAACGACTTCAGGCGATAAATAGCGTCATATTAATTATATTAGTTTTTTTAAGGAAACGAGGATCTTTTTCAATGGTGCAATTTATACGATATTTACTTTGATCTCCCATATTCGTCGGACGAAATGAAGATGCTGTACGTCTATTTCGGTAGTCCTTTGTAACGACTCAAAACCTCGTTATTCCAGCTTCCTAAAATGCAACCGTAAAAGATTGACCCCATTTCTTATGTTTCATCCTTTTTTCTCATTTAAAATATCCTTAAAAGTTCTTAGCGACCTAACTTGGTGAGTCGAATCTTGGCGAATAGTTGATAATGCACGTTGTTGGATAACCAAAGCGTCAAAATATTGATCCAGTTGAATTAAATGATGTAATTATTGGCTAGATGACAGTTGCGTACTCGTCGGGGATTGAATTTTTGATAATCTAGTGAAAATATTCGAAGTTACCGTCAGTTTAAATGTACTCGTGAACGTAATTTCTCTTTAAAGTTTTAAAAATGTCACGCATGTCAGTATTTTATTCCATAATGGCTATAAATAAAAAAACAACGGTTAGTAAATGTAGATACAGTATCGATACCTCACATTTTTAAATGGTTAAATCAATTATTTTTGATGGGAGAAACGGAATAGAGGCACCCTTTTTAATTCCATGAATTTTTCGTAAAGTAATCATAAATGTTCTTCACGCTAAAATGATGGAAATTCTAATTAAATTGCTCTATCATGAAGATTAAGACATGCTCTGTGGGACTGTGTGTTTTGAAAAGTCCTCGACGAAAATTTCGGCTGCCTTCGTCATCGGTCATTATTACGTCACGATGCCATTCACATCTGATTTGGGTATAATGATATGTCCGGCCGCCTTGCATGCCCGTTAGGAGAAATTGCTTTTAAGTATGAATCACTGTCACTGAAGATCCCATCTTACGCACGCCAGTGTAATTTATTGTGGTATACATATCGCCGCGGCGTCTTTTTATGATAATAAAACGAGATGAATTAGTTAGTGGCTCATGCTGCAGACTTTTAACCTGTCCGAAATGGGTAAAAAAGAACTCCAAGTAAGACTACATAACGTCCAGTGAAATCCTCAAGGCCGCGCGCTAGTTACCGGACTGGTTAAAAAGTCAACGGGGCAAAGTCGACGTCCTTGTTGATGCGAGCTTCCAATTTCCTCCGCAGCGGGGCGCCTCGTTCGCTCTCCCAGCACTGACCTCGCCTCTATTCGCCGTCCATCAGCATCGCCGCTTTTATTTCCTCCTGGCGGTGGCGGCGAGAAAGCTCATTTATTCCCTTTCGATTCTCTTTTTTTTTCTTTTCCCTAATCCTCTCTTAAAGGCTTTGCGCTTGGCTCCATTCTCGTCACTGCCTTTGCCGATGACCGAGACAAAGTAGTTTGCTGCACGAGAAATTTTCTGAATGGAAAATTTCTTTAAGAAGGACGTCGATGCCAAAGGAAGCATGCGGGTACTTTAACGAGTCGTCGTCCCGCTGAAGTTGTCTTCACCAAATGAGATAGATACGAGATTTCACGTGCTGTCAAAGAAATGAATGCCTTACCCTTCCGAAGAGTATCAAATGCTATTTATTTCTCGTTGAAGTCCAAATTGACTCCATTACTTCAAAAAGGCACGAGTCTAGTTGGCGTGAATTTGAAAGGAACATTTTTTGTTAATATTTGGAGCTACAAGAGCTTTTTCTTCGATTTTTTTAATGTTAATGGAAAATGAATAAAGTAAAGTAAGATATCATATTACGAAGAAAAGTTGAAGAGGCGGTTAAATGTACAGAGAAGTGTTTTCACCCTACACGTTTTCGAAATTATGGCTTGAATTAATGGCAGTATCCGAGCAGCCAATATTGTTAAAATATTGACATTCTGGAGGTCATGGCTTAAATTACTAGCTGTATCCGGGGAGAAGATATTGTTCAAGTATTTTCCTATCTACTATTGTTTGCTTTTTGGGGGGTAGCGTGGTAGCCTAATGGTTATAGCGCTTGTCTTCTGATCGAGGTATTCTTGGCTAAAGTCTCGGATAAAGCATTTGGACAACCCCAACCAAATATGATATAAGAGTGACATACAGGTGTATGCCGCGTGATATATCCAATTTTGCCCTGACGTTTCGTGTCCGACTGCTGGTCACTTCTTTTAGAGAATGGTGGTGATGTTTTGCCCTGCTGATTTTTTATTTCAAGTTGGAGAAGTCGGCTTACGGGGTGAGGAGTTAGTGCTGGAGTGGGAAGATAAAAAATGTTCGTATGCCGTGTTCCACATTCCTCCCTCCTTCTGGGAAAAATCATCTTGGCATTGAATTAGCCACACTACTCTGAAATTATGGATAGGTAATAGCGTTGAATCGGTCAGCGGGCTTATTTCGATCAGCTTCAAAAATACCATAATAAATGCGCAGGCGGATTTGGGGGGGTCACGGGTACACGTGCCCCCCCCCCCTCCCGACGCTTAAAAAGTAGACAATTTGTTTAATACTGTTATCATTCTGTTCGTGTTGTTTTTTTTGTGTTACGGAACCTCAATAATTTAATTTCATATTAGCAACTTTCATGTTAAAATAAAGAGAATATTTCGTAGATTACAATGGTTGTATTTTGTCTTTAATCTCTAGTATGAGAAGATCGTTAGCCTGTCAGACCCTTATGCCCCAGAAAAAAATTATGAATCCGCCCCTGAATAAGTGCATTAAGTTATCGTAAGCTCCATCGACATACTTGTGATAATTCAACAGCCAAAAGAATTGCATGTTTTCTTCAAGAGCCCTGTAGGCAACGATGGGCGGAAATTGGTTCTATTATAATTTCTCTGGGAATTACGAAGTTTTTTCCCCTATCATGAAATGACTGGAAGTTCTCGAAAACTCAGGGAAAATCATCGCGGTATTGTATTGGCCACACTGTTCATATCCTTTCCCCTAACCTGTTGAATCCCTGCCGTTATATATCAGTGTCTCCCTCCCCGCTCTTCCGCTTGTATGTATTTCCTCGTGTCTCTTCCCTGATTGGTCGGTCGTTAATGAGTACCCCTTTTTCCCCTACCTCCCCTCTCAGCTTCCCATTCCCCTTGCTTCCCCTCCTTTCTCTCCCATTACACGCGGTATCGCGGATCGAGAGTATATCCCCTTGTCTCGTATACTCGGCGAACTCGGGAAGTTCCGGACCCTAAGGGCCTTCCCATATCGACCTTTATAGCTCCCCTTCCCCCCCCCCCCTTCTTCCCTTGATTTCCTTGGCGTCGCTTTAAAGGCGGTCGAAATGTGTTCTTGATTATGTACAGATTTGTGTGGAAGTTCGTGCTCAAGTTTATCCTGTGACATTCTCGGGATAATAACCGATAAAATGTATGCTTCACTGAGGCGTCTTCATGGAATTTCATTGCAGTTTCAAATTAGAGTCTTATGGAGAATTTTATAAATATTAAATTTGAATCTTGGATTGTACGTCTTCAAATTGAAATGCAATTTTTTAAATTCATTTTAAAGACGTAAATTTCGGTTTATTTATGAACCATCATGAGGGCTTTATATTTTAATGGGTATATACATTTGATGCTTAAACATGATAAAGGGTTACAGCAATGTTTTTTTCACAATAATGAAATTAAAAAGTTTACAAATTAACAATTCAATTCGAGGCTAGAATTTTGGCAAAAACCTTTTTGCTATATTTACCGATGGTAACTAAGCTAACAGAAATCATGGTGTCCTATCAAATTAGATTGCTTATATAATATAAACTTATGATTTGATTGAACATGTTTGATTTTTTTATGACAACTATTTTTGTTTTTGGAAATTTATATGATTTCTTTAAATAATCTTTTTGTGAATATATTTTCAGAATCTAAAATTTTGATATTTTGAAAGACCTTGGTTGAAACTGTGGTTTACAAGGACACAGTGTTGATTTTTTTACAGATGATTTATGTTGGGAAATTCTGTTCTTCAGAATAACTACACTCCAAGATTCAAATTTAATATTAAATATAGAGGTCAGGGAAAGGGATAAAACAGAATCTATTAATGCAATGAAATCGTTAAAACTAGGTAATTTGCCTGGTGGTAACATTGACTTAACGAGTAAAATGATTGACAACATTATATAAACCCTTGAAACCTACTTCTTTAACCAATTTTTTAAAATACGTAACTTTTTTGGGGGACGGCTTAAACATTTTTGCTGGTAGGTTGTTCGACTCCCGTATGGTTCGGTTCAAGAGGAACTGCTTTACATATGTCCTTTATTATCGGTACTTTATTTTGAGCTGATGATCATTTTTTCGCACAAAGTTTGTTTCAACCATGTCCTTCCCAAATTCATGTCATGCTTTTTCCTAAATCACTATTTTATACATCCCACATACTCTGCTCCTTTTCCTCCTCTCCAGTTAATTCTCCCATCCAATAAATTTAAGTATTTCTGCAACATTGTATGCCGTAAAGTATCCTAAATATATCTTTTTACCGTATGGGTCGTCTTATAAGGAATAGATTTTACGTAGAATAAGACGTGATAGGAATACCATGAAAAATCGAGGAGGTTTTACGATTGAACATTTCGAAAGGCTTGTTTCTTATCGTTTTTTCGTCACGAGCCAATAGTAAATACAACCGTGTTTTAAAGAGGATAAAATATAAGATAATTTTTGTTCTGATAAGTAAGTCCCAAGTTCTACTTATCTATCCTTCAATGTAACTAAGACCTTGTATTTTATAAGCGTAGTTCTTGATATTGGCCTTAAAGAATCAGCGATAGGCATTTCGAACGCCCCTTGGAGGTGCAACTGCATGATTAAAAAAATTCCCTCTCCGAGTATATCATTTAAAAAAAGAGTTTCGCCATCATATATGACGTCAATCTTGGTTAAAAGTTAAACGTACTTGTACAGAGTGCTGTGGATCTAGCAATCATTTTAGTGTAGAAGAGGAATATCATGCCGTAAAAGGAGGCTTACTATCTCGGTGAAAACTGGAAGGCTCGAAAATTTATGCGTACAGTAATCATGCCAAGCAGAAATTTACCTTCAAAAACGTATAAATTATTTATTTAACGTCGATGTCAAAGGAAGTATACCTGGTTATCCAAGTTAACATTAAAATGTCAAAACTATGATGAAATATTAATTTATCTCGCATTTTAATGTTCATTTTAACAATACTCCATTCTACTTTTTTCTAACGACTGTGATAGGGTTCGGAATCGGAGCTTGAAAATTTTTTTGCGATTTCTCGCATAAAATTCCCATAGTGCATGAGGTATGTATTGTTCAGTTTTTGCATATATAATGTAGGTGTCATGCATTTAACCTTGCATACTGTGCATATATTATTTCGTCAATAACTTTTTGCATAAAACTTCACTCTTAAATCAACCAAGTTGGAAGTAATGATGCATAAATACTTAATGGTTATCATTGCATTGTAAATTACTTACGTGATAATTTAAAAATTCGCGTAATGATTTAAATCACTGTATCAGAGTAGTAATTACTCGCAGAGTAGTAATTACTTGAATGGCGCCTGCCTCTTTTCGTGACCTTTCGCCAAAGACTCAAAATGTCGAGGCTTCAACCCACACTCTCCATGTTACCTTCGTCTTGACTTTGGTAAACTGTGACCGAGGTGTTTAAAATACTTGATACGTGACATTCATCTGTCGCGTGGAAAACTGCGTGTGAACTGGAAAAGATATCAATATAATGGAGGGATTTCTCTGGTACTAACGCCGCTGGGCAATCATCGCTTCAACTGCTGACGTGGAGAACTTGTGACAGACGTGACGTTTCTTCACACTTGGTCAGACTCAGTGAAAAAAGAGGTGTCTGGACACCGTTGGGCAGACTACGAATGCGTCGGAATATAATAGGAATCGTTTTAAACCTCTTGTCGGAAGCGGGGGTCGAATCCCGGTGCCGTCGGTTGGGCGCGAAGTCTTAAAGAAACTGGTCCGACTGGCTTTTACATGACTTTCTTCGGCAACGGTCAGAGGCCGTATCTCGCCAATCTGGTTTCTCTCAGGCGTGTGACGGATTTGTAGAGACTTGTGCGTGGCTTCGAGGATGGTGTTTGCGTTTTGAGTGGACCGGATGGTTGCCGCTGGACAAATCGCGCGGGAGAAATGGGAGCGGTCCTGTATAGGAGCCTTGCGGTACACTGCCCTTCAGCGAATGTCGGGTGAGATGCCAATGCATAAGAAGGATTTGATGTTTTCCCGATGAACTACTGCGATCAATCTTTCTGGGGTTTCCTACCGGGTCAGGCTCTCCGTTTTTGCCGACGTTTAAACGGTGTATTCATCCTGATTGATGCAGAAAGCTCAAATAACGGGCATAATACTTATTACTAGAGCTCCTTGATTTTCGCGAATAAAAATGCTAATGGATTCGTCTATTTTGGATTATTTACACCATTCGTGATGTTCTTTATTACTTTTTCCTCGACTTGTATTAGATCGATAGTTTTCAGGTGGCACTGCCGCAGTAAAAACTTACAGCAATAATGAGTTCGCTTATATCTAGCTACCCTACTCATTACTAATGTATAAAATCCCGTTACTTGAGCAAGGGCGCCGCAGTCAGCTCTGAGGACGATGGTGTAGTTTTCTATTGAAGTTTCGGTAGAAATCGAGAGCCTGACCCGGTCGGAAGCCAGAGAAATATTCATCGCTGGCTAATGCATGCATAATTAACTTTAATTAAATCTCGTTCGTAATGGGCCGGTGCACCAATTTTTTGTTATCGCCTATTGTAATAGTTTGAAAGTGAAGATACCCATGCTTTTACTTGTCGTTTTACGATCCGTAGCCTACTTTTCGATCTTTTTCACGGCGAAAATTGTTCAACCTTAACCCTTCGACGTATGAGTCCTTGACCTCACGAGCTCATGCCAAGCGGGTCACCGCTTCTCAATATCTCTTCGCCTTCTGCATTAGTCTCACGTGTATCGGGTTGTCTACACTCTTACGGATCATTCATTCTTTAAAAATAAGCTACTCTTGGAACGGGCAAGGGAACCAGAACTCTAATGACATCATCGACTCACGGAATGTGGGCACATTATTTTATTTTAAAGTCTCCATGGTGAATTGTGAAATTTATCGCAATTTCACATATTTAATTTCACACGACCGGTTTCTTCATGGTGCGACGTTTCCTGATGTAGATATAGAATATACAGGATACTCTTACATACACTAAGTCAGTGGGACAATGCTTAATTTCGCGGCCGGAACGCGCGCAAACAGCGTTAATTTATTTGATTCTTTCTATAAATTACCGTTTTTGCGTGTCTGTATGTTATTTTTATCACAATTTGTGTGATATAAGGTACTTGAATACGTACAGATCCAAGATGAAACTTTCTAGGTTCGTATAAAATGTCCCTTTCACTTCTTCACGTAAAAGAACTTAATAAGGTGTTTTTGCTCGTAAAGATGTGCAGTAGGTTCCTTTTGGTATAATACTTTGTACAATAAATTTGTTGACTTTGTGAATACTAGGGCTGAATGGGAGACAGTAATCGTAGTTGTAAATCTGATAGAATCGAGTCTAACATTTTTTTCCCGTTTAAATTTTCGTCATGCTGGAAATATTAACTCCTCAATATTTAATTGGATATTGTTCAAGAAAGTAACTGATTTTATCTTCAGGGACGTAATTATTTTCTTGATAATGGAACAGTGAAAAGAGCGATGGATTTACTTTCTCCTTTCCATGTTTACGAAGTCATACTTTCGTGTTCTAGCTGGTGATCATGGGAAGAAGAAAAAATTATCGTGCTCGGCGAAATTAGTATTTAAATGCCTGAATTAAACCACTTTAGCGAAATGGTAAAAGATATAGGTCATTAACCACCGCATCTGAGGTTCCTTAGTATTGATGTTTTTTTTTCTGGTAATCAATCAACAGGTTGCTCGAATTTTTGTGTGCTCGTTTGTAGTTTAAGTGTAAATTTTATTACGTTCACGCGGATTACCTACAAAAGAAAAAAAATTTCATTGATTGTCGATTAAAAAAATGATGATCCCTTCTACTTTTTGTAAATTTTTAATTGTCGTTGCGGTTGAACTTCAATTACTTTTATCTCGTTCCTATTGTGGTATCAAAGAGCACATTCTGCTCTTCATTCCTCCGCATAAACTGAAATAGATCACGTGACAAAACCTTATGCCATTAAGTATACCACGTGACCACCACTAGTAGCTCCATGTATATAAATGTTTTATTAACATTTAAATATAATATTTATAGGAAGTTTTATTTAATGAACTTTTACGCATGCCTTAAGCAAAATCTTAGCTTGAAAATAAACTATAAATCATGGCTATTAGACAGTGTGACGGTAAAATAGAAGGAAAAATATTATTAAAGGCACACATATTTGGCGAAAATGCGAAACTATTGAAGTGTGCATGGAAGGCACTAATAAGTTTTTCGTAGAACGGTGGTGAAGTATTTAGTTTTTGGTGGATAAATACCCTGAGAAATTTTTTTTTGGGGATTAAAAGGACGCATAACTCCATCAAAACCTGATTTATTTTGCTTCTAATTACTTTTTTATTACTCATGCTATCATTTTAAAAATTTCATTGCATATATAGATAGTAGTTCCCATTCAATATTTCCTCATATATACACCTTGATAATTTTAGATCAGTATTTTCTTAGGTTTAAAGTATTTAGAACATTTCAGATGAGAGGAAATATTGATTAAGATTTTCTGTCTATACAACGTGAAAATTTAAATGTTTACGCTAGTAATATGTTGGTAAACAAGACAGGCAAAATACGACCAGTTGGAAGAGAAAGCTGCGTTCTCTGAATGTGTCAACTTTTTATCCAAAACCGCGACCGAATATCAAAATTTCATGAGATATTCACATACTAAAATAATGAAATTCGCTCTCCTGCTCAGTATGTCCATGTCCATCCATTTTTTGTCCAAAGACGCTGTTTTTCTCCGTGCTTCCATGATCGGAGAATCCACTCAGTATTTTTTATACCTCTCTCACGTGTCCCAGTAATCTCGCTCTTTCAATGACAATTATCATGGTTATGCTTATATAATTGACTGTTTCGATTACGATGCCCGCGAAGAAGTTTGCATAACTCGTGCCTAGAATGGGAAAAAATCTAGCACAAGGCAAAACTTGCTCTGTTCCCAGTCCCAACAGTCTGTATTGTTATACAAACAACGTTTTCTTGATTTGTTTACTTCTCATTTGAAAACTGGTCGGATAAAACATAACCGTTGATCTAAATCACATCTAAAGAGTTGAAAACAATTTTCTTTGTCGCGCTTGCAACCATACGTTATAAATTAGAAGAAAAAAAAACAAAAAAATGGAACGCCTGGAATAAATGCATGTGAGCATTGAAGCAACACATGCACTCAACTTAACAACTTAAATCGACTTAGATCGAATCGAATAAATCGCAAAATTATATAATTTCTAGAGCATTATTAATTTCTACTATTCATGTTATCAAGACAATTATTCTATATTATACACATAATTATTTAATATATACTTTCGCCTAAGTTTCGCTTCATTATTGAAGTGTCATCAGGGCTATAAAAAGTTAACCAACCAAATCCGGATTATTATCGTTATTACGTGCATACAGAATGGCTAGTATAATAAATATTACAGTCATTTTATATTATTACCTACCTAAGTCCTGAAGATCGTTTTTAATGTAAGGAACATCTGGATTAAATATCATTACACATTGAAGTACGTCTTGCACTAATAAAAAAACGGTCTATTAAAATAAATGGTTGATGTTACAAATTTAAAATAATGACGTACTGAAACAAATTTCACTGACAACGTGATTAACGAGATTCCGATGTGTCATTCTCATCCGCTTGGTTATTTGGCGCGCACGAGTTCCCGCGCTTGTCAGTCCATTGCCAAGGTTACGCCTTTCAACATAGCTCGACCACCGCCATGTCGTTTACGCAGGCGCGCAAGGCTATTTTGTGTAATAACCGTTCATTACCCGGCGTGCATCATCGATCCTCGGCGTATGGGATTTATAGAGGGCAGAGGCGTGCCTTTTGGGACGTGATGGACTCGTGATGTTCGAACGACCAACCCAATCACGAGACACATTCTTAACCATTGTTCCGATGGCCTGTGGATGGATTACGGTTTTTTGCCATATTCGAAGCCCTTGTGGATTGAGCGTTCATTGTTCCAGCCTCACGACTGTGTGAGGATAAATAGTGTTGTTATAATTTTTCTGCGTTGTGGTTATTATCTTCGTAAGTCGTATCAGTACTCTAAAATAGTATCCATGAGTGCGAAGTTGTTTGCACCTTTGTGAGAGATTCCTTCACTCTAGGAAAGGTTCTCTCTGAACGAGTAAATGAGCCTGAATTTTAATGGCGTCACCAACTCATGAAAGCAGGCCCAGCAACTTTCGCGCTTTTTTTTATTTTTAACTTACTAGAGAACGGCGACCGGCATTTCTTCCGTTGCATCTTATGTACATTTATGAGGTACCATGCAAGCCATCACCAGGGTGTGTGGCATGGGGTGATTCCATGCCTGGCATGCAGCACTCATCCTAGCCTAAATCGGATACTCTCGCTCGCTTGCCGGGCACAGACCAAGCACACAGGACAACGACAAGCTATCAGACCAGAAACTAGGAGATTGCTGAGGACACGAACATTCTACCACGAAAATAAAAGAGCTAGTTAGTGATAGAAAAACGAAAAGCTATCGTAGTAAGTAATTCATGCATGAGTTACAACCAAAATAGTCATGCAGATACTTGTTTTACATTTATTTACAAGTGTAATTAGCTATCAACAATACATGCAGAACCTATTTTACCTGGTCCGAGTCAAGCTATCTTAGATCTAATATATCGCTGGTATGGACCCTTAATATACGAGGAAAAAAGTGCATCTGTTCTGCAGTGCATTTTCGCTAATATTATCCTTGTGACCGTTTCTACCTTAATAATTTGGATCACTCAAAATATATTGAACATCAGGCAAAAAGTTATTTACACCCACTTGAAATTTCCGGAAAAGATTCTATCTAATTTTATCCCCTACGATCGGTTAGACTTTCCCACTCCCAATTAATTATTTTCTCTGAATTCTAAATTCATGATTAAAATTTTTTTCATCTGACCCATCCAGCTACCGATTTTTTTCAGTGAATGACACGATATGAATCACGCATCGCGATCTGAATGATGTTGACGAGTTGTGACTCGCGGACACTTACTTCCTCTTCATGAAATTATTTTTTTTTATTTTTTGGGTTGGATTCGTTTATTACCCACTCGTCTCACTTTGATCTTGTTCGAATCGTTTTTCCTCTTTCTTTAGAATGAAGGCCGGTCTCTCGTTTTGCTGACTTATTATGCTGGTAGAGGGATTTTCGTCGTTGGAGGATGTCACGTGACCACGCTACACGCGTCTCTTTGAGTCTATCCATGTCTGTCTTATCTCCGCGTCGCGCCCGTGTCAGCATGTCTGCGTGCGGAAGCTCAGGTTTGCCATCCTTCCGGTGACGAAAACGCCGAATCGTGTCTGAATTAAACTTCGACCCTAAGCATAGAGATTCATCTGATTGTTTACTAGGTAAACTGTGTCTTCCTCATTGTACTATTCTTAGATAATCGGCTGTAGAAAACGAGTGTTGTTTATAAATATAAACGAAAATACGGTTGGTGCCAAAACACTTAGTTTTAAGGAATAATGTATACTTTAAATGGGTAAAATGATGCAATAAATAAGTTTCACGAATGTACCTAACGTTCCAGAATGTAATGAATTTCCATCGTGAAAAACAATTATACGTACAATGGGGAATTTCTTGGTCATAACATCATATCAGTTAATCAGCGTTTTCGCATGTGATTATAATAAATCAAATAATAAGTAATTTATAGAATATTATTAGTTTTATATTATTATTATTTGCATATTATTATTAGGGTTGGTCGATTTTGTCATAGGCAAACAAGGAAACACAACCTCAAAAGTTTTGGGTGCTATTCGAATAGCATTTTTCTCGATGTCCGCAAGTTATGTGGACGTCACGGTGCGACATCACGACGTTGCGGTATGCGAAATATTTATCTCGCTCTGGATGTATGATTACGAGATGAAAGGGTCCATACTCGAGAGAGATTGGGTGCATTGAGCAGCACTTTGCTCAATGATCAGTTGATCATGACGTCATAATCACTCGGTGATGGCGTACCGAATGAACGTGACGTCATGATCACTCGGTGATGGCGGAACGAATGCAACAGTTCGCAGCACGACTTTCACTTGTTTTTTTCCACCTTCTTCTCCGTGCTTATCGAAAGACTGCGTGGCTCACTAAAATGGCGAATTCTCAGCGTCGTGACGTCACTTTGCTCTGTCCCATGACGTCACAGCGCTCACTTGCCCCGGAGAGCAAAGGTGACCCGATCGAATGCTTCCAACAGTCCAAACTGTCTCAATAAGTCGCGATTGCTCACCCGGATGGCCGGTTTGGAAAAATTCCCCCCCACCCCGCTCCCCTCGTTTTCCATTAGGGCAAATTAGCTCAGGTTTCAAAGAAGAGAAGATCAGCGAACTTGTCGGGTCCACGAGTCCTCTAAGCGGAAGAAGGGTCGTTAGCGCGGAAAAGACCACAGCGATACTCGTCCGACCGGTTCGTACGCCTTCATTCCCCGCTCTTTCGTCTTCACTCGTCCTCTCCTCGTGCATCATCGCGAATAATGCACTGCTTCTCACCGCTATAGATGCTGAGGAGTTTTTGTAAGTAAGTCTGGAAGATAAATTGGTAGATGTTCGTTCTCGTTACGTTTTGGTTCCAAACCATTTGACGACGCAATGATGGTGCTCTAAAGAACGCATTTACTATATAGGCCAAGTGTACTCAATTATACATAGTTATTAGTATCCTTACTACTCGATTGTTTCTGGCTTTACCTTGTGAAAATCCATTCTGAACAATAAAAAGTTGGTACCTTTTCACACGATTTATTCAATACGACCGGTTTCGTCGCAGAGGCGACATCGTCGGGTACAGAAATAGTTATATTAACAGTTATTTTTTTGTTGTTTATCCGGTTGCTAATACGCGTTGGTAGGGGAGGGTTCCCCTACCAACCTAGTGGGGTTGAGATCCTTACTACTACTCAAGCAGGGGCGCAGCTAGGAATTAAGGCTGGAGAGGGTTTAGGTGCAACTAATACCGGGGTGTGTTGGGGTATGGAATACCCACCAAGATAAGTGGTAGGTGCGAGATTAATAAATTGCGGAATTTTAAGATAACTGGTTCAAAATGGTAAGTTTTACGGCTTTCTGATGGATATTTTATTAATTCTTACACTATTCTATTAGTAATATCAATCCAACTAAGTAAAATGGATGAAACTTAAAAATTTCTCTGAGCTCTGGGGGGAGGGGGGTTTATCCCCCAAAACTCCCCCTCGCTACGCCACTGTACTCAAGTACCTATATGCTTTGCTCTCCCCTCTTTGCTCGTTCATAATCGTCTTTTAAGGAGCTGTTGTAAGTAAGTCAGTTCGGAGATAAATTGGTAGATGTAGATTTTCCTTACTTATACCTCCATAGTCTGAGGAACCGTTGAGGACGCACTGTTACTGCTCGAATTTCCGCATTTGCTATCTTGGCCTAGTATACTCAAGTATAGGTAGTAACCAAGTATAGGTAGCAACTAGTATTCTGATGACTACTCGAGTACCTTGTATTCAGGGTTGGCAAGTGAAACGAAAGTCAAAACCAGTAAAATTTCAATAGTTTCGTTCCAAGGAGCTGAATGTAGAAACGAAATGGATTTTTAACCCGTGGAGCTAAACTCAGGGTCGAAACGAAATCGGAGTCAAAACTACTTTGGGTCGAAACTTAACTAAGCCTCTGTGACGAAACGAAACGCAGATAATGTTTCGCACAGCAGGGATCACGTGCTTCACCTTAAAACAGTTTAGTTTCGACCCACACACAGAGTATGAAGTACGGTTGAATGTAGTAGACATTCCGGATCAAAACTAAGCTCGTTGGTGATTTTAATTTCGTGCGGGAACGAAACTAAACCTAGGCCTCGCAGCACTGCAGGAACAAGTGACTTTGTACGCAGTCACGCGCACGGGTGCGGGTGTTGTGACGTCAACATCTTGTTCGGTAAAACCCATCCCGAAGTTCGCTCTGAGAAAATGGATTGGTGGTGGAACTGGCAAACACACCTGACCGGCAATCGGGAGATCTGGGTTCGAACCCCGACTAAGTCAAATATTTTTTCATGGCGGACTCCATCCGTTGGTGTATTTAACTAGTCCTCGTGTTTTTCTGTCCCTCTGGGTCGATACGAAACATTTTCGTATCGTTTCACTTGCCATCTCTGCTCTGAGGATATCGTGGATTCTTCCACTCTGACGCATGTATTGGTCCGTGGGGGACCTCAGTGTTGTCGGAGGCCCCATTTGAGGGCCCCGCCCCTGTGACCATTCAGCGAGGCGGGGCCCTTTCATCTACCCAGGGCCGCCCTCAACACACGACGCTCAATGGGTGGGGGTAGGTAAGGGAAGGGGAATTGGCAAGGCGTTTCTCGTTCGCATATTCCCCACCCCCCTTCTTTTTTCCACACCCCTTCTTTTTTCCACCCCCTCCCACTCCTCCCTGAGGCCTTGAATGCACAGGTGAGGTTGTGTGGGTGGTGACGTCACTCACGAGCCAGCGCTTTTCATGCCAGACGAAGTTTCCGATGAGAGCTCTTGATGAAGATTTCTTCGGAATGGTGGGAGCAGCCATAAATGTAACAATTTACTACTTACGAATAGGGATCAGTACCAATATTTCAAAGAAGTTCTCATAATCGTCTCAGATCAACAATTCGAGAATTAGTTTATCACCGCTCTCTTTTCCCTTCTCGTATCCCCAAACCTTTTACACTGTGGAATATTACATCTATTTCACGTCCTCTTTAACCTGACCTATGCTAGAGAAAGGATTTGTCCTGTCTGAGTCCTCATTTAGAATGGTGGGTCACCCCACCGAAACGTCTGTGAAAAACATTTTGTGAGTGTCCCTTTTTCTATGTTTCTACGTGTGCTCGTCTGATTAGATTGAGCACGCTCTTTTTCTCATCTACATGGAAAATTTAAAAAAAAATGGCAACCACTAACCTTCCGTCCCTTGACACACCACTTCCCTCACGATTAGAGCGTGTCTTATAAATAAGGCGGTGTTTTCCACCTGTACCTTGCCCCTATACCTTTTTTCACTCCCCTCATCGTAATTCAGGCAAGAGGAGAGGCAATTACAGAATCGCGCAAGTCGACAATGAGGTGAGCTCTGGTTTTTCTTTCGGGGAAGAGAAGGGATTTTCGGGAAATTTTTATTCATCCCTTTTGTCCTTTGAGAAAAAAAAGGGTCGCGTGACACAACAGGGTCCTATTTAAGGGTCTAAAAAAGGGGAATGAAGGGCTACCGCCTAGCTCGAAAAGGAGGACCCTTTTGTAGTCTCGTTTGTTCGTTGGAACCCCGCTGTGCGTTCGTGTGCCGGCCCACAACAATCCGCTTTCGTCGCCGCGCGAGCGACAAAGGAACCGCGGCGGCCGCAGCTCGCGTTTCCCGCCTTTTGTGCACGTGCGTAATTTTGGCGGTAAGGGTTAAAGAGCAATCAGCGGGACTAGGGCAGGAGCTTGAAGGATCAAGACAGGTATTCCGACCACTATACCGTAGACGCGTATTCTTTGTGTTTTTGTATTCATAAAACCCGGGTTCTTTCGACCTGCGACAGCTCGTAAGATTTTTTCTATGAAACCTTTACGAGGAATGAACTTAGATAAGATGAAAAACTTCTCGTACTGCGTATTCTCTGGCTTATGCCTTAATTTCTTGACCGCTATGGTTTAGCCACGCATTCATTGCGTTATTATATTCACAATAACCAAGTTCCTTCGACCTAGAATAGCTTGTAATGGCCGTTTTACATGCGGCACGGAATTGCGCTGGTTAGAACTGCATTAATTTAAAAAATGGCGTGGCATTGCGCGGATGTGTGAAAGAAACTAGAACGGGCTATTTTGTCATCTCACGTCCACGCATTCTCGCATGTTTTCCAGCAATTCACCGCTTTACACGACGCAATTTTGACTGCGACTTCGTACAAACGTCAGATTATGCATGTTGTACGTGCCCCGAGTAAAACGGCCTTAAGAGTTGTTCTATGAAAACTTAGCGAAGAATGAACTTTGAGGTGAGGCAAAATTTTCGGAACGCGTATTGCTCGCGTTATCCTTTAACTTTGTTCCACAGTACGTCAAACGCATGAATGACACAAGTTAATTTACAATATTTTGGCGGTATTTCCTAGGGTGCGAGGAAATTACGTTGTATCTTCTGTAGAGAGATAAATATAGAGAAGTGAGGGTAGATCTCACGCCAGACTACGCCTAAGATATTTGAATGTCACGCTTTCAATTAATGGGGTCACTTCATTTCCCTGGGCCGCTTCGTTTTGTTTAGGGGGGTGTCCAAAGCGATAATCTATTTTCCTCAGAGATTACGATCATATATTCGGGCATCCATATTTAAAAATACTCTCGTGCCTGGTATCGTTGTAAAACTATTTATCAATGAAAACATTTTTTTCCTGTGTGGGGAAAAATATTAAAATAATAATGCACTATTTTTTAATATAAAAATATATTAATTGTAATTTTACATAACTGAAGCCATTACTGAAAATCTATTGATGGATATGGCTTGTCGTAACCTCTTCAAATTTAAAAATCATCAAAATTCAGTTTTTTTATTTCACACAAACACCTCACTATACTGACAACACAAAAATGGGCCAAAAGTTTCTCATATCAACGTAAAATGTCTGGTTGGGATGATTCATTGGGATCACCAGAAAAGCAAGTTATCCTATCGACCCAACTTCGATATTGTTTGAGATAAATGATGAAATTTTGGGAATTCAACAACCCATTGCATTTATCTTTCATTCGAGTCAACATGTTTTACTGCCCTAAGGAATTATCAGCTAAATTCATTAAAGTTACTCATCAGGAAAAACTCATATTCTTCAGCTGTATACATTATTACCGTTGTTAGAAGGGTTTGTTTATCGGTGGAAGGTCAAATAACTCGTCCTAACAGCGGTAACTATATATTCAGACAGTGCTGCTGAATTCATTGAAATGCCATTCCCATGGTCAATTTTTCTCAGAGATTACGGTCTTATTTTATGAATGTGAAAATATAATAGGTCCTTTATCCAAATATATGTACAAATAAATACGGTCCTATTTTCCCATACCTTTGTAAAATATTAATTTATTCCTTGGAATTTGCAAAATGTCATTACTTTTCTGTTACAACGGAGTTCTACAATGTATAGGCCGTTAAAATCGCACTTAATCGTTGTCGCTTATTCGCACCATCATCTCTGAATGAGAGGCGCCTTTTACTCCACCACTTCACTCTGACGCCTCCGCACTTGGAACTGACGGCCTTCAAACTGTGCTAATGATAAAGGCGCGACGGAGGTCGACGCTATTGGATTCCATCCAGCGACTATATCCGATGCCTCACATTCCCACGCTTCGTTCCCGCTGTATATGAAGACGTCCGTGCGAAAGGTTTTCAACGATGAATATGATATATTGTCAACCTCTTCAATACTACTTTCGTTCGTGTACTTTATGACCAATATCGTCATCATCTCCGCTCAAAAATCGTAAGATTAGTTTTACCCCGCTCCATACTCTATTCTAGTGTCCTTCTCTTGCTCATCCTTAAAAAAATGAACTCGTTTTTCGGAGCCTTCCATGAAATACTCAGGATATTTCGACCAAGGTTTTCGTAACCTGAAACTGTCGTCATCGCATCAGCATTTACGACGCGGTGGAAACCCGAAAGATCATCTATCCTTCATTTTTAAATCGAGTTGGTCAGAAATTAACGGGAAGTACATGTTTAAATATCTAGCGTGTTTAGAGAGTCCATTCATGGATTTTCATTTTAGTTTTGATTGTCAATTTACCACGTTTAATGATACTCGCTCTCTTGTTTGTCCTCCCGGGAAAAATCTTTCAACTCAAATTTCGTTCACTTCCTGATTAGCTCGAGCGCTGAAATTTTCGGGATACCTCAGAACTGGATGGCAATGCAATAATGTTCTTACAATTTTTACCACGATCGGAATAGTATCTCGAGTATTATTCGGAAATAAAAATGATATATGGAGTTCCAAAATTGAACACTAAAATCCAATGGAGGAGCTGTAATCATTCTGTATGTAATAAAGTATCTGTTGGTAGAGCGTAAAGTATTTTTAAGTACTTTGCATTTTTTTATTTTGGTATTATTTCCCCTGAAGAAAGATAACATTTTTAGCTGTATACATTGTTTACTTTGTTTGTGGCAGTCGCTAATGTTAGGCGTGTTTTTATGTACTCGACGATTTTCGGCTCACACTCCATCGCTTGTTTCGTGAATTTTTGGCCAAAATCGATACTACAACGGTATATTTACCAGACATGGCTCCATACGACTTTTTCTTATTTCCAAATTTAAGGGGAAACATTAAAGGCCGTCTTTTGACAAGCGCATATGACATTAAAAGCGAAGCGCCGAAAAAGATAAAGGCTATCCCAAGGGTCGAGTTTGAGTAGTGTTTCGAGGATTAGAAGTAGCGCTGACACAAGTGCATAATATCTAATGAAGTCGGCAAACATTAATGAGTACGAATGAACAAATATTTTTATTCAATAAAATAATATTCGCGTTATTTTCTGAACACAACTCGTATAATTGTTCTTTATAGGTCATGGATAAATTAAAATTATCAAAATATTTTGCATTGATGAGAACGAATAAATATAGATACGTTTTTTTGTCATAAACTAAAATTCTCGTTGCTGTCGTGAGACACCTCGTATAATTGTTCTCTATATTTCTTGGATAAATAAAAATTCACGAAAATGTTTGCAGGCATTTATTTTCTTCATGAAATATCCTGCTTTTCTTCCTTTACATGCCCTGCTTTCTTGAACATGTTGAAGTGATCAACCTTACTAATGTCTGCTTTCTTCTCTCTTTTCAGGATATTCCCGATTGTGTTTGGGCCTTGTGACGTGACTCCAGTGTTTCAACTTTTCGAGAGAAGGTTTCGATAAGTGTTGTTCCAACTCCCGCCCCCTACCAGTAGGGAAAAAGTGAGCGGGTTGCAACCCCCTTCCCTTTATATCCCCCTCCCCTTCCCCCCTCTTAAAGTGATTGCCGGCAATCCCCCCCCCTTGTTTATCAAGACTGCTACACCCCCCCCTCCCCCATCTGGTCTTAATAGTTGCAATCAGCGTGGACCCCGACCCGCAGCGGTCATGAACCGGGACGAAGCGCCTCGCCGCTGCAGACCGCCGACTGACGTCGCCACCGTCGCCAGGACAGCAGCACCATCGCCGCCGCGGCGGAATTAAGCTCGAGGAGAGACAGAGGAGGTGAGTGAACCCGATTCGCGGATTCGAAACATATGACTGTGCGCGACCGTCCCTCTGCCGTTAAAACAAATTGAAATAATAAGCGGCCTTGAATAACAGGGGAAATAAAAATTTCATGAGATCTGTTACTCGAAATATATATTGGAGATCAGTGGCTTAACCAGGAATATGCTTTGGGGGGATGAGAGGGTCTGGGGTTGAGGCCCCCCTCCGAGGAACAGTGGGTCCGGGAAAATTTTTGAAAAATTACATACCTGGAAATACATTTTACATAATTTTGGCACTTAAAATTTCACTTTGATTAAATTTGGTAATTATATGTCAAAACTAGACAATGGTTTAAAATATTTTTTAAATTTATTTGAGGCTTTGGTGGGGGGGGAATCTATCCCCCTCATCCCCCCCGTAGTTACGCCACTGTTGGAGATGATAAAATATATATATCGCATTCATAAATTTTCAATGCAAATTCTCTATGGTATTCATTGGAAATACATTGTACGATTTGAGATCATTCGCTGCACTGGGGATATTTTTTAAATATCGATGTCAAATGGAAAATAGTTGAACATTATTTCAAAGTGAACGAAGGGGCAGCATCAATCAAGATTGTAAGGGACAGACGGTATTATACATCATCAGGAAGCGTTGTTTTGGTGACGGAAGTTAATGTGGCCATGAGGCTGTGAAACTAAACGAAGCGAAGCTATTCAGAACACCTTTGCAAACAACCGCGTAGCTTAGCGACCAGTAATAATAATTTCAATCACGAAACTACACTGTAATCAGCTGACCTCTAGGAAAATGGCGGCACTAATCACATTTGTCGGGAACGAACTAGCCCTGCGCAATTCAGAAACACTGTACGTATTTTTTTCAACAACCCTCGTATTCTGTGTCCCAGGGCGTCCGGCCGGCGCGGCGTCGGCACGTGCATTTATTGGGATGCGGGAGAGAAGACGGGGGGCGCTATTTATAGCTATCTCGCGTGCGCTCGCGGATGACGGCGCTATATTTGCTAGTGTTCGACGTGAAAAAGAAAAGGGCCCGATTTGCGTGGAAACACATTTATAGACGCAGTCGAGACGTGTCCTCTCCCCTCCATAACCTCCGCTTCTTTCTCCCGTACCCTCTCTCAAACTAATCTTCCTCAAAAGAGGCGCTGCTAGTCAAAACGGCCGCGAACTCCTTATTGTCATCTTTGGTACAATTTCAAGTTCACTTTATGTTGGACAAGAAGAACCCCGTCAGGCGTTGTACTGCTTCGTTACCGCAATGTATTTGTAAAAAGCACCTAGTTATCGAGGAATGTGTATCGAAACGTTTAGAATGAACCCAATGGGAAATGAAATCGAATTAAATTTCAAAATCGTTCAACACTTATAATTCAGAGTCAGAATCACTGTGTATTATTATGAGTGGTTGTACTATTGTTGATCTCTGAGAAAAAATTCCGATTAAAAAAATTAAACTCTCTCAGATCGCCGTGTTGTCTACTGTTTGACCGCACAAATTACGTAGTATAAACGGTAAAAATGTTTTTCTTTATTGTTCTTCATATTAAATCTACCATAAATTGCGAGATTATTTGTAATTTATTCTAGTAAAAAATTTTATTTGCTAATACTTCGCATCACTTTTTTTAGACTTCACTTACGATGGTTTATTAATAATTAATTCCATTTCATACTACTCGTTTTCAGCCCATATTTTTGTCTCTAGTTCAAGACTTATCTTGTTTTGTTCGCTTGGATTTTTTTCATCGAAAACAGTACCAAAATATTGCATTCATATTTTCCAGTTTCGCTAGTTATGGTACAGCAATTGATTCATTGCTTTACAGTTGTTGGGGAAAAGATTGTGACAGCCCAAAAATATTTCATACCATTCTTTATTGTAATACAACTTGGCACCGTAGGTATATTTTTTATTTTACTCAATATTTGCTTAGATCGTGTCGCTTCACTCGACTTTTTTCCTTTTATTTTCCTCAATTATGTGAAGTCCTACCTGGAGACTGTTTTCACCCTTTTCTAATCATGTTTAGATTAAAGGAGGAGATTCATGCTGATGACTGAAATTCTTAAACGGTCGAATAGAAGTCATTCATTTCTCTGTTGAGCAGCAACTAATTTGTTTGATTACTTCAGAAAAGAACTCAAAAGACATTAAAGTTGCTGTTTTGATAGAAGGATTAGGAAAGAGCTTAAAGTTGTTGGCGTGCTACTTCACTTTATAGGAGAATATTAATTAAAATTTTACCAAACTAGAGTCATTTGCATGGCACACTTAACCCTAATCGTATTGGAATGAAATCATTCGTAATTTGCCAACGCTTGTAATATACCCACCCACTATAGTCTCGAAACGTCATGCCATTATTAGTCTCTCGAAGAATAATTCGCTGGCCGTGGAATAGGTAAATACTGCAATACTCTTAAGCTTCCAAAAATGTGCAATTTTCCCTATAAAGTTGTACATCATCGTGGCAATTATCAATAAATTCATACTTTCTTAAATTGAGATTCATAAATTTCATATGGTTGTGTCAATATGCCGGAAATTGGTCGGTGAGTGAATTATAAGCAAGCATGAGAAGTGCATGTGATTTAATTTCACGTCGGGTATCCATTAACTCCACGAAGTTTTCTGCCTTAACTGTTTCCAATACTCTCGACAGTTTCCAGTATGTACTCTTTAAACTACTTAATCGGACATCGGAAAGTGTATAATTAGCGATTCCGAGGACACTAACCCAAACTCGAGCGCTGCCCTGGTGGATGTTTGCAGGCGAGGAGTGCTATCGTTTGTAGCCGCGAACTGGGGCATTCCGAGAGGAAAGGAAGATATATTTAGCCCAGCGTCTTCCTCCTTTTCACTTCGACTGCAAGTCCCTCAGCACTCAGACCACGCAGCTTACCCAATGTGCCGAGTGTGGCGGGAGTTGCTTGGCAGCGCTCGGCAGACGATAAATAGCAACCGCCCGTATCCAAAACAATCTTCCTCTCCAAGCCGTTCAATTCATATTCCTTGCTCGCTGGGCCGATGCGAATCCCGTTTTTCTCGAGGCACTTGAAGGCATATTCATTTGAGCAGTCGAGTGCAACTGGAGTAGGGCAGGGGCTGCGTTTTAGTGAAGTCAACTTTTTCGTTGGATATATCGTAGAACAACATGGTGAAAAGATGCACGAAGATATCGTGCTATCTACTTATTTTAATTGCAAAACCCTACTGCACGTTTCTCAACTTGGTAGCAGTCATCTTCACCTGAGCCTGTTGAAACGCTTGTAATAGAGTTTTTAAATTACACCACAACACGTGTTTCAACTGACTGGCAGTCATAATCAGGTACAGCTAATGATAACTACATGGTGATGTGTTGTATCTGATGATGACTGCAAGCTAGTTGAAGTACGTGGTTTAATGTTTTGAAATTAAATAAGCAGGCATGATGATATCTTAGTGTATCTTTTAACCTCTCTATAGTTTTTTATTTTCAAACTTAATTGGCATTTGTTACATGTGCATGTTGCATTCCCAGGCACTCAAATTTTTATCGGTTATGGCTACTATAACCCCATGCTTCCTTTACTGCATTTAATTCTACGTCAATTTTCATCTCGTTGACGTTTCTGTCAGCAATCAGTCACTGCTATTTTTGTGTGACGGTTCTCTCTTCTCCAAAAACCGATTCTCCGACCCTAATTCATTTAGGAGAAAGTTTGTGCATCCTGGCGTGTGTTTTGTTATCATTTTTATGAGCTCAAACCTACTCACATCGCTGGCAGACGTAATGGGAAGATTGTGGACGTTTATCCTAGGCGAACACGAGGTCCGCATGGCTAAAATAAGTAGGTTCGCGCAAGCCGCCATTTTGATCTCGAGGTTATAACGGTCCGTCGCGGTTTCCGCGTCGATAGGAGTCATCCCGGCTGCGTTCATTGCCTTGAAGCCGGGTGCAAAATACCCACGGTGCGGAGAAAGAAACAGGGAAGATGAAGAGCATAACGAATGCTCGCAAAGCGGAAATGAAATTATCAAACGAACGACCAAATTTTGTTTGTGGAGTAAAGAGTTCGACTATGGCTTTTAGCATACCTGAATGCAAGAAATAAATGATAATATTTTACACCTTAAACAATCGACAAGAAAAAAAATACGTGATAATAATGCATAATTACATATTTTTGTGGTATATTGTTACTTTGGTAACACATTATATGGGTGCCCATCCTCAGGAATTCCAGAGCTAACACTTATCCAACCAAACAAAAAATGACTTTTTTATTGATTTGCGTTTATATTAACGGATGGAGTATTCAGTTAAAGTATAACCAACACAGCTATTTTGGTTTGTACAACAAAACTGCAGAGGTTACTTTTATTTAATTAATTATTATATTTTTTTGTAAAAACCCACATTCCATCAGACCCATTAACCATTTCTAACGCCGACCTAGTTAAGTATAGTATAGGGTAGTGTAATTATGGGAATAAGTTATCCATGGTTTTTCAGGTAATGGGTAACCAACAATTTTTTTAAGAAAATTTGGGAGATTTCTGTATTTGTCAATAACAATAACGAAAGTTTAGAACACGGAACACTTTACAAAAAAGGAACGCACTATTTACGAAAAATTTTATATAGATCGCATTTTACGTCATTTCGGTACTTCAAATTTAACTTTAAGCATATGCAATTATTATATATCAAATCCAGACAAGATTTTTCAATATTTTTTTAGTTTTCTGAGACGTTGGAGTGGGATACATCCCCTCATTACGCCACTGGACTTTAGTGCTACGAACTCGTGTTTGTTAAGGTAGGTCGAGTTGCCGGGTAATCCCTATCTATTTTCTGGTCACCAAGGAGCTGATTCCGAATCGGTTAATCTCATTGTCAGTCACCACATTGCCTTGCAACCATCTTGGCAGCTATTACTATTTAATTTTTACGAGTATCATAATAGTGGATTTTCCTGTCGACTGCTACATGTGCTGTTATCCACCGCGCAAATAGATGCAATAGGGTTTACAAATGTTGCTACTCTCATTGCCGTCAATTGAGCGTTAGCGTTCCGTGTAATTTCACGGGAAATAGGCTTTAATTTGGCTGCTTACGGAAACTTATATTCCTCCAGGTGTGACCTATCTAATTTATGCCTTCGCGAGTGAAAGTAAGTCTATTGCAGTCATTGGAAATAAATTAGTTGCACGGCGCTGTGATCATTGTTCTAAACCGATCTCAAAACGCGTAAATTGGCTCCATGAACAAACATCTACAAGACAGAGCCCTCTGGTTGGTCATTCTCAACACTACTCCCTCACCGTAGTATATCATATGGCAATCTAAGAGGACTCTGCTGCGATACAGCTTTCGCAGTAGAATTAAATTTTGAGGGGTGCTTCCACACATTAATTAATATTAACCGTCTCTTTCTCTGATCTCACTTGTACTTGTTCTTTATTTGAATCTAACAGTTACTCGTCACGTGTTGATTGGTTCGTGAGAAATAATGTTGCCAGGGTTCACAAGTTGAATGCATCAACATATCTATTCGCTAATAAGGAAATTCGAATCTTTCCAAAAATGTACTGCGCGTTCAATTTCCTCATTAATATTTCTTAAATATTCTCCAGGTGCTCGACTATTTTGTGTTTCCTGCGCAAAATACCTGAACCGTCCAGATTCGGTTATGATGTGCCATATTGTCAGTAGGTTGCGAATCACTGATGCAACTACGTGGCTCAATGTTTTCACCTTGGTAGTCATGATGAATTAAAGTGTTTTTTTTTCATGGCGTGTAATTGAGTAAATGAGGAATTTTAATTTATTCTCACGAGAACCAGACGATTTCGTTCTGCGCGCGCATATCCTACCCATCTATCCCCACCATCCTATCGGATTAAGCGACAGACATCATTCATTCCTCCAGAAACGGCTGTGAGCTGCCGCTGCATTTTCCTCCGTTCGATTTCTCTCGTCGCGTCCGTTTTGTTTGTATTTATCCTCACCAGGTGGTACCTCCGTCGCGTCGCTTCGGTCGCCCGGGGATTTATTTCATCGCGATGTTCGTCGGCCGTGCTGCGGATTCCGCGATATTCTTCCTCCATAGACTTTGTCGAAATTGGGTCCAATATAATCCTCCTAATATCAAAATTAGGTGAAGTTTATTCTGCGACCGTCGAGATAAATGTTTCCTCAACGTATTCCTCGTTCAGTTCAAATGTTACTTTAGAATATGCTTCGTAAAGCAAAGTTTTTTTTACCGAAAATTGACCTCTCCTTCCCAAAACAATTATACTTATAGAATAATTACTAGACAACGAATTCTTCCGGAGCTATTTCCCTGTAAATAACTTTTGCGTTTAGAAATATTTCTTTTGACAAATTTTAATATAGACTCATAGGCCAGTGATGGTCAAAACATTATTTTAAATTTTGATTAAAACCATAAATTTTATACGTCACCGTGACTACAAAGCGATATTTTAATCGCTTTACTGTATGAATCGAGAGTTAAATAAAATTCTGTTCAATTACCAATGAGTTGTCAGCAATTATTTATGCAAAACGGATATAGTGTTGGTTTTCGCATAAGAACCATCATAAAAATTAAATTTATTACTGTCATCAGACTACTGTTTTAGTTGTTACCAAATTAATGCTTTCATTTAAGGTAAATCCAGTCAAGGAATGGCGCAATGGTCACCTTAAATAACTGGAGAACGTATTTACTTAGAAATTTAAACATTTACATATCCGCATTACGTGTGCAATAATTAATGTTTTACGTCAATTTTTTTAATGTGCGAAAGAAAAGTTTCTTTTAGCAAAATATGCAAAAAAAGTATTTGTTTTTGGGGTGCTAAGTCGCCTTGGTCTACCTCCTTCACCCTGTGGGAGTCAAAAAAATATAATCATTTCTCCACGCGCGCCTCTTGCCGGTTCGCCTTCAAAAGTGGTCTCCGCTGACGACGGCAGTCGCTTGTTTTCCTTGGAGCCTGCCAAAGGGTTATGGACCTACCTCTCCCATGGCGCCCGGCGACCGACTGACTGTGAAGAGAATGATAAAAAGAAGACCTACCACTTCTTCTTCCATCTCCATTGAAATTTATTTCGGGCGCCTACACTGCTTTTTTATGATTGCGACGTGCGGGTTCCAATGCCAAGACGTATGGGGGTTGGAAATTATCGGGGTAACGAGGAACACAAGAGAAAAAATAATTTGCATTAAAAATAAGCCTTTTCCAATTTCTTTTTAACAATATTTTGGCAATGCAACAGTCAAGGAGTAACAATTATACAAAATAAAAATACATTTTTTAAAAAAACAACGTTTTTATCGCGAACTAAAAAGAGAACAAGTAAATTTTTATTTGATCAATTTTTCAATGAACTTTGATGTAAACAAATTTGTTGCTATAGTTCCCTGTCATTCTCGTTCCTTCAAATGATCGCAGCGTCGCCATCGGATTTTGGTGGCCTTCTTTCGAACTAATCCCCATATTTAATTTTAAATTCTGAATAACAATCGAGATTCGGTTAAAATAATAATAAAGGTGTTGGAATATTGCATTGTCATCTAGTACTGAGTTATCCTGAAAATTTCAGCTTGATAGCTAATCGGAAAGTGGGCTAAAACTGAGTTGCAAGATTTGACCTGGACAAGATAGCAAATAACTAAGCGAGCTTATGAAAACCTTATAAAAAATACATGAAATTCTATCGTTACCGGTAACTTAATTAATTACTTATATTCAGTCTCTTCTCATCTGCAAATCGGACAGGTTGAGCGAGATTTAGGAATCGTCATTCGAAGGATTGAAACCAGAGGCGGTCTATTGTGATTGGTGGCCCTAGACTGGAGCTCATGATGGGGCCATCTTTGCCTGGGGATTCGGGGATTCTTCCCCGGAAATTTTTAGAAAACTACATTCCTGGAAATGGATTTTTTAAGCCATTCTAACTCTTTAAAACTGGATAAAAGTTAATTAAATAATAGCAATTTCATAAGAAAAACTGCTATTAAAATTGAGAATTTCGCAACTTATAAAATTTAATAATGTATTATGGTTCTAGCATCTATTTTGTCCATTTCTTCCTTGCAGCTTAAACTGCACTGAAATCTAAAATAAAACCTTTTCGAATAACCCTTTTAGAAAAGCATCAGGCTCTTTTTATTCTTCTGACACCTTTATTTTATATGTATTTTTATGATCTTTTTACATTAAGTATTCTGTAAATAAAGTAACTAATGCTAAACGTATAATTGTTTGGCCACGAGTATGTTATATTACACCTTTCATTTACGCTTCGCGATAGACGCGAGCATAGCATAGACCCTTAAGCTCGGGGCCTCGGCGATCGCCGACCATCCGACCTGGCCAGAACCCCCAGGATGAGACCTTGTCTCTTCAACAAACCAATTTCACCAAAGAAAATTCAGGAAAGGTCTATAGGTGCTGATTTCCAACAGCCATTTTCCAGTCGTCGCCCATAAACCCCCCCACTCCAGTTGATAAGACGAGTGACTAACGGGCATAAGAATTACAATTCACCACAGCCACGGCCACAACCCGAGCCCCAGGTTACGACGACTCTTCCCATAAATCCTTCCAAAACCCACCTTACCCCGGAAAGATTCCGCCGAAGGATGAGATAAGGATCGCGGGAGAGGAATGAATCCTTCTTGGTGCGGATAACAGATGGCACCACGGAGCGAGCGAGAAAGGGGTGGAAAAAGAAACCGCCTTACGGTGCTGTGGAGATTTTTACCGCCGAAGTGTGCGCACGAGGTTTATGGAAGAGATTGAAAACGCTGCATTGTTGGGTGACCACATACACGCGCGTTATGTGACGAAAGAAATATTTTCACATTAGCGATTGGTTTGACATCTGGGAATCAAGTTACATTGATAGGTACAAAAATGTAACTTACAAGCAAAGTAATAAAATGATTATATTAAAGGAAATACTCAGAGTGAGAAATGTCGTCGTCGTCAATTACCATCCAAGAAATAAAATCCATTTGATATAATACACCTCTTTTAAGACGTCTTAAGCCTTTAAAAGCAGGTCGTACTAGTTTCTCAAAAGGGAAGGTATAGAAAGGATATAATGCCACATAAATAAGAACACAAAAACCAAGAATCTTTGACACTAGCAATTCGTCGGTTACCCGGAAATAAATAGATTTGGATGTAAAGGGATGTAAGATGAAAGTAATGATCCCAGCAATAAATTCATGAACGCGAAAATGCATCGTTTAAACACCCTACGAATGAATGAACGGTAAGTAAGACCTGTTCTGATTTTGTTCGTGTACTCGTACATGTTTCCTTCCGGTTCATCAAAGTCGTTCATACTTAGGCACATCAACTTGTACGTGATAATCTATCGCGTCATAAGGCTAATGAAAAGCGGATCGAGTTGAATTATTCAGGAGTTACTTTGTCGAACCCAAGTGTATAAAAAGTAATTTAAACGTTTTGTATATGCCCAAAAAACGTTTTGTGGAACTGTACTATGTGTTTTTATTAATTGTCTTTTCTCTAGTACGAAGCTTCGCGATTTTAGGCGCAGGGACAAGAAAAAGGCAAGAACAAGCGGGAGTTGTTTAGGACGCTGAGAAAGGAAGACGAGAAAATACTAGTTTGAATTGCGTGTGAAAAGGAGAGTGGGGAAGTTAAAATGTTGGAAAACCTTTTGAAAATTCACTGAGATAAAATTACGACGTTGCATGAGTTAATTAGTCGTTGGCTTGGTTAATCTTCCCAGAATTCACCGTACCGAAAGAAGGGCATATTTTACATAGTCTCTGCGCATCTTCCTGAGTAGTTTATCCTCACTTGTTTGTCGGGATTGTTACGCATTTATTGCTCGGGTTGTGCAAGTGCGTTCGCAGTTGTTAAGTTCATGTGTCATTTTATGGCCCCTCGGAAGTCTAAATACGGAGAATTGCACAATCTGGCAACAATGTGGGTCGCTCGCCCGTTAATGTGTCAATGTTTTCGACTTGCCGTTCTACGAGTGGGACTCAGGACTTGTTTATTCATAAGACATTTTCTATATTTTCTTACTTCAAATGGAAACTATATTCGCGGCTTGTAACCGCTTCTTAGCTCATCTCCTCTTATCCTCTGTCCCTCCTTACCGATTTTGCGCGGAACATTTGAATTTCCTCAGAAAGAATGTAAATCATAGTTGTTTACGTTGTGATTGTGGAATATTTTTCAAGCAGGCCTTGTTACATCTTTCATCAAAGTTCATTCTGTAGCCTTAGGTGTAATACCTTCAGCATGTGCACCTATACATTTGTATGTAATGAAATGTAAAAAACTTAATAATTCCACATAAATTTAAAACTGTACTCCCTAGGTTTCGACGTGAAACGTAATTATCTGGTTGTACTTACATTTGTATTTTTTTACATTTCATTAATTTAAGTCAATTCCATGAAGTTACACCTGAGAAAACGAATTACCCATATACATTTTTACTCTTGAATTCTTCCTTAAAAATTAATACTGCTGTTATAAGCTTCAATGTTAATCTTTTTAAGTAGCTTTTGAGATTTACTTTAAATCTTTTAACAATATTGGTACTCGAATTAATTTTCAGCGAGTAATGTTGCGAGACTTGTTGCATTAACATATTTTACTTTTCAATAGATTTTTTCCTCTCTGAAAATTAGCAAATATTTGTTTTTATTGAGGACTGTATTTCTTGCTATAGATTGTTTTTTTTTCAAAACGGAGATATATATCCTGTATGCAATTGTTAGATTACAAATAGTTGATCTTTTTTTCTTAGAGGATATATGCGCTCTAGACCTCGTAATTTCAATGTCTAATTTTCTGCATTAAGTTTCCGCTATGGGTACGTCTATATTTCGTCTCACTTTCTCTACCGCGGAAACTCATATTTTAAGTCCTGTGATAACATTTCAACCAATTCCCTCGTTGTGCTAATCCAAAGCAAGCTTAACCCCAAAGCCATTTTTTAGTGTTTCCTTTGTATTCAAATCTTGTGGAATTCCTGTATTTTGATTATAATTTCCAATAGACTTATCAACCAAGATAAACAATGAATAATACCTCTTCGCCTGTAGAGCGTTTTTGAGCGGGGTTAGTATGTTGAAAACCGTGTTAGAGGGTTAGAATGTTGGATAAACGAGGGCAAGGAAGGAAGATAATAGGATTTTTAGAAATATTGAAAGAGATGAGGCCTTATTGTGAATTTAAGAGGGAATTCCACAGTACTCCTTAAGTCTACCTTAATCGTTTGAATACTTCAATAAATGATATCATATCTGAACATCCTATTCTTTTGGGTATGTCCAACAGCTGTCTTGTACACAACCTTAGATTCTTCCCCTAGAGGTTGTTCTTACATCGTGAGCGGGGCGAATTTAAACGGCAAAGCAGATGTTGCACGGGCTTTCGGCCAGACAAACAGTGCTACCCATCTTCAGTTTTTTCCTCGAGGCTCCTTCAGCTCGGCGCGCCAGATTTCTCAATTGACGGCGGGCAGTAATGAGGGGACCCGATGTTTACGATTCTCGCCGCCGCAACATCTGGTGGCGCTCCGAGTGCTCAAGCAATGTGATAGTCAATTTTGAGGAAACCCTTTCCTTCGATCATGAATATGTAAACAAATACGCACTTTTATACAAATACCAAAGCATTGAGGTAGTTGGTCCCATCTCAAGGGGAAATATATTCTACAAAGGCGCGCATGGGCATAAGGTCCTCCATATATCCATGAAAGGAGAAAAAGGAGGAGCTTGGCAGATGTGAAACCCGAGAAAGCTTCAGTGGTTCATAATAACCTTAACTTGATTGCGATTTCTTTAGTAGGCGAGGGCAACGTTCTCATATGACAACTTACAATACGTATTATCCACTTCGTATTTTTCGTTCGTATTTTTTTAATGTTTTTTTAAATATTATTTACCGTAATGCAAACATCGGTTCATAAGACCGAAGTTACCACTTTTGCCGCCGTCGTTTGTGTCGCTACTGTAGAGTTAATTGTAATTTTCGTACCGGTGACCGGTGTCAGAAGGGATAGCATAATCCAGTGGCATTTCGAACCCTCACCCCCTCACCCTACTACCGAACTTTCTTCCATTTAAAATAACTTAACACAAGAGCCTACCCAGGATCAAAACTAGAGTAGGGCAAGCCGAGATCGTTCAGATTGTAACGCGGAAAGGGTAATGGAAACCAGAATTTTTTAAAAAAATTATAACTGTGCTTTTTTTATAATTTTTAGCTCGGAAAAAATATTTTTATTTTAAATAATTGTTTTATACTAATATCACTTTTCTTGGATTCAAAGAAAAATTTTCAAAACTTTCTTTAAATTTAATTTAATTGTGCTTATAGGGAGGGGTAGCTGCCCCCTCCTGCCCCCCGCTGGGTACGCCCATGGCTTAACAAACAAAAAATAAACAAACGCAAAGAGGTCTTCCATAACACCTCGGCAATAATGGCTACACCATTCAGTTTTGTCCGCTTCCAGAGGAAAGCGATACCTAGGTAATAGTGACTCATTTGATTTTGCCTACGCAGTAATTGCCAGCAATTGGCCTTACACGGTGGCAGAGGGAATGGTCCGTAATTATACGCTAACTACGACGACGCGGGGCGCTGGTAAACTGATATTCAGCACAAAACGTAAATTAATGAACGTTTACTGACCAATATTTCACATAAACCGAGGAATCTAGCATGAAGTTCTCTGCAATTGACGTGAAAGTCTGAATCACGCGATCAATTTTAGCCGTCCCTCAAAGCGATAGCTTCAGCGATAGGTTTTAAGGGATCAAAGAAATGATAGCTTGACCCATCATTTTCTGAATCACACTGTCATTCCCACTGTCTCTTTTTCCATTTCTAAATCCGTCCCTTTCCGCAGTTACAATTGTCATTCAATTAAGAGCCAAGCGTGGCGTCGCAATCGCTGTTAGAGGCCGCGGGTTCTGATTGGCTGAAGGAGGGCACCAGCGATGGTTTCAGAGAAGGAATGTGCCCAGTGGTGTCATGGAGCCGGAACGCGCTGGAATGCCGTTCCGGTACTGGTTAACAAAAGGCATAATGGTCGATTAACTCTTTTCTCAATTTTGTTTCCTCAAAAATTACTAGGTAATATATATTCGTAACCAAAATTAAAAAATTGTGATGAATTGTAAATAATAACTTGTAATAAAAAGAAAACAAGGAGTAATATTTCACTTATATTTTAAGTAGGTATGTAATTGTTATGCGTTTCTAAAAGCAAGATAAAGACCATATGTATTATTATTATTGTGTGCATGTACATTACTTGAATATCACAATTGAATGCTAATGATAAGGAAACAATCCCTGAATTTAACAAAATAAATTCATTTTTCATGCATTGATAGCACCAGTACTGTATAAAAAGTGTATGATGGTAGTCCCAAAACGAAAAGGGTTTTCTTCTCTAATGTAATTGCATATGAGTGGAATGAAGTTACATTATCATTATTACTTCTTAAAAAAAGTTAAGGAAAGTGCTTTCCAGCACTGCTAATTTTGCCATGACGTCACTGAATGTGCCGATTGATGAGAAAAGGGATGGGATTTCCATCCCTTGAGCCATCGATGAAATTATCTCGTGAAACGGTCATTTTTCCGCCATCATTGGAGCGAACGTTGAAGCTGTCCCTGGTAGAGACTGCTCCAAAAATAATTGGAAAATAATCGTGTGATTCAGGCCTCAGCTTTGGTTTGTTGGGACGAAGTTACATATGCGGCAAGATGATATGCTTTATCGTTACTTGCGTCATCCGCTGGGGAACATGAGTAGGTTGAGTTGCGCCTATTTCCTGTGTCTCCTCGCTTCATCATGGTGAATACTGGAGCAGACGGTGGTCTCCAAGGTCAAAGTCAAGGCTATGCGAATGTCCAGTTGAGTCCCAGCGATTTTTCCCTCGCAAATGGACACGAGCTACCATCTGTTGACAGGACTAGGAAGGTGATATGTGTGGTTATTCTGTACATCCGAATTAGGGCTCAAATTAACGGATGGCGTCACACATATTTATCCAAATACGGTCATTGTTTGGAATATCAATAATCACGAATTACTTGAAGGTCTGATTTCCTCGAGAACAGTTCAGTTCCATCGTGTCGCCGTTGTTGCTTCGAGCAATGAATGACTCATTGAACGATTGATTTATGGATCCACCAGTTTCCAGAATTTGGTCATTATCATTCGGAAATACAGAATGGCCCTCCTCATATTTTATAATTGACATTGCAGGTGAAGAGTTCTCGCATATTTAAAATATATGGCAATGAAATAAATAAACCGCATGATTAATTTCATGTTAGTTGCATGGTGCACCCATATTTTTACCACTAACAGTAGAACGGTGAACCCACACTGGCCATTCGTTTTTTAAGCCCAATGTTTTAACCTCTCTACACGTATGTCAAACGTCATGGGTCGAAACTATTCCCTCTTCCACTCAACTTTTGGGATCGAAACTGAAGTAGAAGCAGCTGAGTTTCGATTAACTTAGTTTCGTTCATAGGAGTAAAGTTTCGTCCCGGGTCGAAACTGAACTCCTTGGTGATTTTGATTTCGTGCAGGAACGAAACTTAACCCAGGTCTCGTATTTTCGCTTCCCTTCGGGTCGAAACGAACCATTTTCGTTTCTTTTCACTCGCCATCCCTGGTTCTTATTTTTCTGCTATTTTTTTGGACAGTATCATTATAATTGTCTCCTCATGACTTTCTATGGTGTACTGAAACTTGGCATACTACGCCGTTTCATGCGATCCTGCTCACTAAAAAAACATTTTATGGGTATAAGTTTCACGGTCTATCGCGTTCATCTCTTTCGCTTTCATTGATTCTGTGTACTCGCCCACTCCTACTCTGCTGCTGTCTCACTGGAGTGGAACCAGTATGCCAAGACATGCTGGTGAATCGGTGGAGAAAGTCAAACTCAGTATGGAATTTTTCTTCGACGTATAATTTTTAAATGCCCAAAGCGGTTCTTATTGTTCATAAACGCAGACTTGATTGCATTATGTAAATCTTCTTCCAAAAACATAAGCTCAGAACAAGAAAATTAAATTTTCGAAGCTAAAGATTACCCCAAATATACCAGTGTGTGAGTAACCATAGATTCCGTAAACTTTTCAATTTTGTGTCAAATTATTCTAACAATGTAAATGAAAGAATCCCTTTTTTATAATCCCTTAATTATAAGAGGCATTAAGGTTAAATTAACATTACGCGCTGTATAAATATTCTCCGTCATTGATTGGACTTCATACTCAACATTTCTGATCATTTTACACGAATTTTCATTTATAAACATAGATTTGTAATACAGTTTGATAGTAGGGAGGGTGATTTTGATTTTTGACCATCGCTGCTTTTCGCGACTAATCAATAATCGAGTCAATGTCCAAAGTACAAATCAATGTCCAAATCAATGTATAAGTCAATGTCCAAAATGACAAGTTGTAATGTCAATAGATTTCGATATTTAGGTAATTATTTTTCCCATCTAATCTCTCGTTAGAGTGCAGCGAAAAATAAGAGAAGATAGACTTCTATAAGAAAACTATGATTCCTGTGTAAATTGGCTTTAGGACACACACTTAAATTTTCACTTTGGTCAAATGGGGGTTCGTTCAAACATGTTTTGCATCCCGCAACACGGCCAATTCGACCGTGGGGACGGGCGGATCGCGAAGTCTGCCGCTTTCCATTGTTGTTTGGTATCCGAAATCAAGTCATCCGGTGAAGGGTGTACTACCTAAGCCTTTGGCCTTTCTCTCTTTGCCGTGTTCATCGGAGCGTTAGGTGAGCATTCCGAATGCAGAGCATTTGTTCCGCACGAACGCCCGCCGCTGTTCAGTTATCCTTAGTCCAACGGTACGCCCGCGGAGTGCTAAATCCGTGTGTGTCGAGGGACCTCTATTTATTGGGGAAGTGCTTCTCGGGAGGAACTTACTGGACCCCTGACCTTGTCATTAGACCAGTTTTATGCCCAATTTTTGAGTTATTCGTCAATAATTATGTCAATAAGCTGGCTGTATTACTAAGTATTTTAGATAAACCGAATCGTATGAAACTTCGCATTTGTCTTGATTTGTGACTGTTTAGGATTCTGTAGAAAATTTTATAAGTAGATGACTTCATATAATAGACATTCAATGCACTTTTAAGTTGAAGCTTCTCTAGATAAGTCAAACTCGTTTTACACAACGAAATTATATAAATTGCACTATAAATAACATTTTTGCTGACGAAGTGGACCGGAATCCAGTCAAATGATGTTTAAAGAATGGAAACAATGTAATTTATCTATTTACTGGGTTTCATTGCTTTGGTAATAGTGAATCTCAACATTAAATTATTTATTTGTCCTCATGGAGTGGACCTAGAACCTAATATTGGACCTCGAGTGCTGGACCTGTTCGTACCTAATATTTTGTGGACCTAATATGGGCTGTCGGATATATTTGCGATAACCCTTCCAAAAACCTCAATAGGCATTAGTATCATACGGTACGAGATCAAAGTTTGTCTTGTGAAATATTCCAAACTTTCGTTTTTATGTTGTTTACTACGAATATGCTTGTATCCAACATTTCAACTTGATGAAATGCACAATATGAAGATTCTCTGTCGCTATGCGGACTTTAAAATCCGATGTTATGCTTATTCATGAATCAATTTTCCTTAATTATTTCGATTATGTTGTAATTTATGCTCATATGTAGAGTAATTATTATTTTTAAGAAATGGCTACTTTTCTTGACTCATCTTGAACTGTGGAAATGACCAAAATTGTAATTTCAGTTGATTTCGGTGCGTAAATTTTCTGTGATCAATGTGATCTCTTGTTAGAGTGAAGCGAAAATGGAAAAGGATGCACTTAAGAAAAGGATATTCGATTCGGGAACCTCGCCGTTGCCTGGAAACGGAATGTAAACATCTTCCTTCAAAGCTTCCCGGAACATCCCTTCCACGATTTTTAATTATATACGATAGAAATTCATCAGCTAATTATTTTAAATTGTTAACTATGTTTATTTAAAAAATATTTCTTTTAAGTATCATCACTTTAATCAAAACTTTTTTGGGATAATGGCGTTTGCCAAATAGCGAGCAGTAAACTCATTTACGATCATGAGTTCCGTATTTAGGAACGCATCTTAGCAATGATGAAAGGAAAGATCTGCCATAAAATCTCGAATAATTCGATTTTAGTTCGTTGAACTTCCTTAATAATATTGAAAAAGGCGAAGCTTTGAGACGTTAAGGATGGGAGTGTGGATCAGCTGCGGGAACTTACGCCATGGCTTGTCGCGTCTTTGCCTGGATACGTTGAGTAAATTATTCCTACAGCCTCCCAAAAATTCCAACAATACTCTTGAATGATAATGATGAATGATGATGAATTATCATAATTTAATACTGGATGGATCATTATGTTTCCTGAATGGCACGTGAATTAAATTAGTTCCGGTGAAAACATTGGGTGGTAATTCATTGTGATTGATTATAATCCATTATCTTAAAGCATAATTAGCTAAACTGCTTTAATTCATAAGTCCGGTTTCGCTATACAACTTTGGAGACGGAAAAAGATTACATTGTTGATGATCACGAGTTCGTTGTCTCATTTTACAGACACACGTCTCACCAAATATGGATGGAAAGGCTAGAAAAATGTTTAATCGATCGATTTTTATAGCTTCATGTAATATCCGTCCAAAAAAAACTTTTCAAGACGTAGTAAGACGTGGTCGGGGATTGACGTCTTCTTGGAAATATGATATTCCGCCGTTGCTCGGAAACGAGTATTAAATAAATATCATTCCCGCTATGCCCCCAGATATCGTGATTAATAAGTAGTGGAAATGTTTGCAAATTGAAATGACCTAATTATGTTTGTAAATAAATTGAGCATCATCACTAAGGATAATTTTTTTATTATTTACTATCCTTGCTTTCCTTGATAGGCCTTTTTGATCGTAGTGTTTTCGTAATATTTAAATAATTTACGAGCCTAATCAGAGCCCATTTATCGGATTATTTCTCATGGGGGATGGATGGAAATATCAGAATAATAATCGTAATGAGACGCTTTTGGTATTTTTCTATTTAATTTTTTTGTCCATGCCGAAAAAAATTATTAATCATGAGGTCAGAAAAAATTTCGTCGTTGAGTGTTTTCATTTCGTACATATTCTTTCGAAAACGAGTTTTTTAAGGTGTGGGAATGGAATCTGGGACTTAAGTGGGGTGTGACTTCAATGATACAAGTGCTTCCGCTGTTGCGTGGTAACGGAGTGTAAATATCATTTCCTACCCCCTTCCTAACGTTACCTCCCAACTCTGGCGAGAGTTTTGATGGAAATACACATCAAACTAATGGTATTCATTAAAATTGATTTACATGGTCGGCTCGATTACGTCTCCCAAGTAAAAGGTACGTTAATGTATTTTGCAAGTATGCGAGATTAAACATGATCATCTCCGTGAAAAAAATTTCCCGCATAAGGTCTTAAGTACGTTTTCCGATATTGACAAATTCAGACTGAATATTTAATCGACAAAGAACGGAGAAAACAAATTAGCAATATAATCAGGCTCGCATTAATTTTGTTGACAGCCCTAGCTTGATCGTTAAGTTTTCCGAACAGCGTGCCATGATTAAATACTTAATTATCGCGAGTTGGGAAATTCGTACGTGTATAAAAAAACACTCGTCTTGCCAAAGGAATTTAAGGGCAGAAAAGTCTGATTTATCTTTTTTAATGCGTTTAACTTCATTGAAATAAAAAGAAGCGAAGGAGATGAGCTCTTGAACATGAGTGATGTGAGTTAATATACGAATTGGCAGTTTCCGCCGTTGCTAGGAAACCGAATGTAAATTTAAACCTAGCAATAACTTAAAGAAAAAAAAGGAAAATCGTCCAACTTGGACATGATGCCTTTCTGCAGTTAGCGATTTATTTAGTTTTAATTTCCACGAATCATTATTCAAGGCCTTCAGGCGGCGCTTCCAGAATGATATTTACATTCCGTTTCCTAGCAACGGCGGAAACTGCCGAATCGTATATTGAGAGTCAATGTTTCCTACTAAAAGGAAAAAAGTCCTCTGGGTGTTATTAGCATGAACGTTGAATCTTACCCACCTGACCTATCACGCTTACGTCTATAATTGTTGTCTTAATCTAAATATTTACGCATACGCCCACTTAGTTCCTTGTTAATTGGATGTATTTAAATAGTGCGCTATGGACGATCGTGAGTTCATAGGCATGCATTCATCATCAATTAGGGATGTAAATGAATAGAATTTTTTTAAACTTGGTTATATATTTGTGGTGCTGCCTTCCTGTACTTTTTTCTCAGTACGATAGAAAATATATTAATAAAGTTTTTAATGAAACTTCAATGATAAGATATGGATTAAATTGCATGAAACTCGCTTCAAGAAAAAATATTAAAGAGCCGAAAGAAATTAAGCTCTATGACATGGTATTATTGAAGAAGCGAATCGGAAACTTCCGCCGTTGCTTGGAAACACAATTTTAACAACAATCTCAAATATGGTGAATGATATTTGGTAGGAACATAAACCTATTTAGTTTGAAATATAATTCGTCCAAATGTTATAATATATGTACGAATTTTCATATGCACAGCCCTGTTCATTTGAATGTTTTCCATTACGGAAGATGGTTCAAAAATTGATGATACCGACTTTCCAATCTCCATTTTAAGGATCATTTCTCATAAACGAGTGGTGGAAATACCGCCAAAAAAAGTAGCATTCAGCATTTTGTGATTTTGTTCAAATTTTGTTTTTATTATTATCCAAATGCTAGAGAAATATATGTACAAAGTCGTCAGCAAAATTTTAATCATTAGATATCGGTTTTTAAATCGTGAAACTTATCTTAAAGAGATAATAAAACGTAAAAAGGTTTTGGAATCGAGCTTTTGGGAGACTGGGAAATGGAAGTTTAGATTCGATTCGGGAGCCTCCGCCGTTGCATGGAAACGGAGTGTAAATAACATTCCAGCAGTTTCCTTCCCCACCATCATCTCGGATGCCCTGGAAGGGATGTTTTCCGCCTAGCGAGGGTGGGGTTGGGCCTTAAGTGGGTCATCCCCGTGTTTGTCTCTTTCCGCCGCTCGGCAAGGGGCGGAATCCGAAACGTGCGCGCGGGCGCCATTATGGATGAAAGAGGAAAAGTATATTGACGGTGGTGATGATGCGATTTCAGGGATTGAATCGAATGCTCGGTAACGTGACATTTGACGCTACTTGAGGGGTCAAGATAATTTCAATCAACGATATAGTGTAACTACTATTGATGTATCTGGAGAGGGCGTTAGCTATGCCATCAACCGTTGGCATGTGAAGCTCGGGGTTCCGCCATATTGTTCTACCACGGTTGAAGCAGAAGTACACTAAAAAATTTGCACCTATAATTTTTATTAATTTCAAATTTATTTTAAACGTTGTATGCCATGGAGTTTGCTTATATAAAATCTTTTAACAAACATTAAATTTATCTCGAATGACTAATATGGCTGCGGAAATTAATATTTACTATAACGTCACTACGAAAAATCTCATCTCAAAATTGACACTTAAAAAACACAGAAACACATAAAAAAGGACACTCACAAAAACTCTCAGACGTTTCAGCGGGTTGACCCGCTACCTTCGGTGCCGAAGGTGAACTGGAGTTTCAATTTTTGTCCGTTCTCTTCGATCGGCCATATACATATTTTTATCAATACTTAACACACTTTACTTTAACACACGAAGCCTTAAGCGCAAGCTAAATAAATTCACAGGCAAGGAAAGAAAGAGATAGGAACATATAATAGAAAAAGGACAAGAACAACTGTGCTGTGGTAGATGGAAATAGCCTGAAGTCAAAGAGTAAAAATGCGGCCTGACTGGGACTCGAACCCATAATCTCCCGGATGCCGGCCGGGTGCTCTACCACTTACCATACCAGGACGTTTATTAATATATTTTTAAGTTGATAACATTGAAAAAAATCAGTGTAATGTGATGAAACGTGGATGAAATTTATTTTTAAATGATTTGCTATGATGATGAGCTATTTAATTTTAAATTAAAATGCTTTTGCTCGTTTGCGGATTGTTTTCTGGATGTGCGTTAGTATAACATCAAATTTGAAGCATATTTATCCATGGCGCAAATTATATTGAAGAACGTCAGAAAACTGAGGTCTAGAAAAGGTCTATGAACATCTAGAACTCTTGACTTTCCTTCTCAGTGCCTTTACATTTCCTTACCTATATATTTAATATTAAAATTGAATCTTGGAGCGTAGGTTTTAAAATTGAAATGCAAGTTTTGCCGACGTTTCAGTTTATTTATAAACCATCATTTTGATAATTTATATCTTTTATGGCTATAGATAGATGTATTACTATTTTCGATTATATTTTTGTAAAAAGCATTGTCGTAACCAAGGGGACTGCATAGAGGAGGCCCAATTCCATCCCATAAAATGCTGATTTCTGATGCCACTTCCGTAGCATTTTAATCGGCCTTCAAAAATGTCCGCGGCGCGGTCATTTGTGCAAATCGATCCATTTATTTCCAATATTTTGCAATATGGTATTTGAAATTGCGAGGAATATCGTTGAATAGTTATGAATTAGATATATCACATCATCAGTAACGTAAATTTCGGTTGGCAACCCCATATTTATAGGTACCTTATTTCCTCGTGAAGCTCGGATCAATTTGCCCGTCAGCGACGTGAGTGGCGACTTCTGTAAACCCATTTAAATGCGCGGTGGGTGACAACACATTTAGAGGCCGACTTAAGGATCCTCTTGTAATATTTGTGGTCGTAACCATGGTTAGAGAAGTTAGCTCTTAGCGCTTTACGGTGCGGAAACGTGGACATTTAGGTAGGAGGTAGAGAGAAGACTGGAGGCATTCGAGATGTGGTTGTGGCGAAGAAAGGAGAAGGTGAAGTGGACGGAGAGGAAGGGGAAGGAGGAAGTGCTGGATATGGTGGGTGAGAAGAGGCATCTTTTAGATGAGATAAGGAGGGGACAGAGGGTATGGATGGAGGGGATATTTAGATGGGAGGGTATGTTGAAAACTGTGCTAGAGGGTAGAATGTTGGATAAACGAGGGAGAGGAAGGAAGAGAATAGGATTTTAGATGGAATTAAAGGAAGTAGGCTTTACAGTGAATTGAAGAGGGAAGTGCTTGAAGGAAAGGGAGGCTCCATGAATGAATGCTACTTAAGTACTACATGGAAACTTACCTTAATCGGTAGACTACTTTAATAATAATAATAATAACCAATGGTAATGGTTATTAACCATTCTTTATGTTTTCGTTTCAAATTTGTATTTTCATTCTTATTTCAAGCTCTTGTGATGGTCTATAAATAATCCCAAGCGTCAGATAAACTTGCATTTCAATTTTTAGACTTACACTCCAACATTCGATATTTATATTAAATATAGAGGCCAGGAAAAAGGAACAAAAACATAAGTGTAACGGAACTGAGAGGAAACCCCAGGGTTTTTGATGACCCCGACCTCTGTTTTCTGACGCCCTTCAATCTAATTTGAGACGGGGATAAATCAGCGTTCATCAAAATGGAAGTCTCTCGTTATCTTTTCCAAATTCCGACCCAAACTTTGGCCCGGCTGGCGTTATTCGGGGCAATATTTTATTTTTTGATCCCCGAAAAATGTTTCCTCAAAAACTCCAGTTCGCATTGAAAACGAGTCCGTCCTTCCCTGACGCTCTGTTAGTTTTCTGGGTCAGCTTTCATCCTCGAGACGCCGGAGCACCTTCTTTTGTCTTACCGCGTATTTTCGGGGAAATTCCGCCTTCGTCCCTGGCGCTTTCGGGCCAGCCGATTTTCTTTCTTCGTTTCAGTATTCTAGCTACTTGGCATGCTTAGAAAAATGCTCGATAACGGGTATAAAAGTCATCGTTCGCATTTGAATGGTGTGCATAATTGACACGAAATTATGAGGTACAAAATTAGTGTAATTGCCACGACATTTCGTGGCACAAAATTAGTGCAATTGACAAAACATTGTGATGCACTAATTAGTACAGTGATCATGGCTGATTGAAGCTCGTTTATAAGGGTTGTTGTATTTTAACTTACGTACCGATTATTCCTTTTGCTATAAAATCGAGTTTTTAAAATAATTTTTATCCACTTGCTGTATAATTTTATTGCCAGAGTATCTTCCCTTGACAATATTAAATGCATAATATAGCAATAAATGGATAGCTTTGGATATTCCTTCTTCTATTTAAAGTTAGATTTAATGAATCGCATAGAAGGTGCAAGAAAGTTAAATGTTTAATTAGGTCATAGAGGCTATCACATGGTAATGTGTCAACGCCATATTTTAATGCAGAATTACATCGTAATATGAATGGGAATGGAAAACGAAATTAACTACTTGAGTAAAAATATGAATTCATGATTAAATATCTGAAAAAAAAGTGTAAACGATATTCATTCAGGTAGCAACTGTCAAAAAATGATAAGTTAATTCTTAGTAAGTACTTCGCCAATGTATATCAGAGCGACAGGGAGAATATCCTCTTAGAACCAGACTATATTTCTATGTCCGACATAAATAATAAATTAAGAGAAATATTTTGCCGAGCGGATAGCTTATATATGAAATCTTTGTTCCCACAAAAATGTGTTGGATTTAATAAATTCTGGGCGGAAGTCATTTCACGAATTTCTTTTTCTTTTTTTTTACTAACGACTTTTTTTCCTAACACTCCCCGCCACACTCCTATTCAGACGGCAAGAGGGGCATTATGTAGATGTACACTTTAAAACGAAATTAATATTCATAATTGTGTAATCCATCGAATTCGTCCATCGTAACTTCTCAATGCCATTCTTCGCGAGTGAAAATAACATATTGTAAACGTATGGAATAAATCCATCGCTCTGCCCTTATCGGCGCGCAGCAAATCGTTTTTAAAAACCGATTGGTATGCGGTCGAAGTAGCCAGATAGATCAAGCTTCTGCGGAATGAGCTGGGGCCTTCTCTAAGTAGTCCTTTGGTCATGAGGAATCTTTAATAACTGCTAGTTGGATCCCAGTGCGGAACTCAGTCATCTTTAACAAGGCGCCCTGATTCGTACTTCAATTGTTTAACCTCCCTTCATTCCAACAGTTGAGAATTGGTGCTCTCATTCCACAAAGCATTGCACCGCTTCATCTCCTATGTTCTCCTCTAATAGTATATCGCTCAAATGCTTGGACGCGAGCCAGAAAATCATTTACTGGAACTAAGTGGATGCCTTGAAGCTTCGACGTGATGCTTTTCAAGGTCTCCTCCTCCTTCGAGTTAAACTGACTCCCGCGCTAGCAACCGCAGTGCTGTTATCAGCAACTTCTCTCGCGGCTTATCAGTGTTATTTTTATTACTTTCTTTTCTTATTGCTATTGAACCAAGGTTTTACGCTGATTCTTCTCTGATTGAACCTCGTAACTTAGTGTAGTTTTATTTTGACCAGAGTTTTAAAAGTCTTTTCCGGAGAAGAGAATTATGATTTCCCTTTGTTGGTTAAAATTTTCTCATTTTAGTTTTCTTCTGAAAACGTATAACTCTGCCATGCATAATTCTCTTTCTTGAAATAGCATTAACTTCTCATTGGTGAAAGGCTTGAAGTATTATAATACTTTTTACGACTTTTTTCATTAACTTGTTTGCGTAAATTAAATATTTATGAGGTCTTCTCATCTGGAAATGGTTTATTTTCCTTTTTATTTGGTTACTCAAAATCCAACTTAGATGTTCCTTCGATTTTCTTGCTCCTTCTTCAAGATTTTATTTGGTCAAACTTTAAGCAGAGGAAAACCTGATTACAACCAATTTAATGCTATGTATTTAACAGTTTTATGGAAAGTTAGCCTTGCGTAGTTACTTTCAAGAAGTGCATAAACATTATGCAACCTAAATATGATTGCTATATGAGTCGGTGGTGCGTTAAAATCAACAACGCTAAGGTACCTAAATTTGTTTGAACTGATGCATCATTTTCCGAAGCCTTTCTATTTCCATCCTGAATAATTCAAGCCTGATTATTTCCATCAATATATTTTTCGCGTAGAGTTACATCTGTTAAATGATTTGGTTAAAGTTTTATGTCCATAGGGTTTTGCCCTATATTTAGCCTGATCACACGATCATTGTTTCCATTCCTTTCGAGCAATGGCGTAACTAGGAATATGCTTTGGGGGTGAGATGGCATGGGACAGGAAAATTTTTGAAAAATGAAATGCCTCAATATACATTTTACTTTTTTATGATGTTTCTTGGAGTTTAGGTCAATTGAAACCAAGTTATAGCCAACGTTTCGATTTATGTAAAATCATCCTCAGGGCTATGAAAGTGAAAACATGAACAATATAAAATACAAAGATGACAACGATATACAATATTTTTAAAATAAAAATGTTACGATCGCGTTTTTTATACAGTAATATAATTTAAAGTATACACATATATATATATATATATATTATATATATATATCAAAATATTTTGACATACCTCTTAACTTTGTACATATTTATTGATGTTGTGTTACTAAGGTATTGCCACACCTAGTTACCATTAATTTTGATTGATTAAATAAAAATAAATTTTACTGACGTTATCAATGACAAAAAACTAAACTCCAAGAAACATCATAAAAAGTTAATTTAACAAGGTCAAGAATAGAAGAGGAAAAGTAGTAATATACATTTTACGTCATTTTGGCACTTAAAATTTAAATTTAAGCAGATGCAAAATTTATGTATTGGCATTATATTTCAAAACTAGGCAATATTATTATATAACTTTTTTATTTCTCTGATGCTTTGGGGGGGATCTATCCCCTCATCCCCCCCCCCCCCATAGTTACGCCACTGCCTCCGAGGGACAGCTCCAGCGATGGTGGAAAAATGAGCGTTTCACAGAATCATTTTCCGCGAAAATTCCAGCGATGGAAATCCCATCCCTTTTTTCAATCACTTGGCTCGTCCCATTTTTTCCGTCGCTGAAACCATTACTGGTCTTATACATTGTCTCAGCCAATCAGAACGCAGGGCCGCTAACAGCGATTGCAGCGCCACGCTTGGCATTTAAATGATTGACAGTTTTAATAAATACGGAAAGTGACGGAATAATGCGTTGGGAAAAGGGACGGTGGAAATGAATTGTGATTCAGAAAATGATGGGTCTAGCCACGAAAATTACAAAAGAGGGTCCTCAAGTCGGCCTCTGAATGTGTTCTCACCTCCCGCGCATTTCAATAGGTTTACAGAAGTCGCCACTCGCGTCGCTGACGGACAAATTGATCCGAGTTTCACGGAGAAATAAGGTATAATCAGGGGTATCAACCGAAATATACGTTCATGATGATGTGATCTATCAAATTCAAAATTCTTCAATGCTATTCCTCGCATTTACAAACATTATACTGCGAAATATTGGAAAAAAAAGTAGATCGCATTGCACTCATCACAGCGCCACGGCCATTTTTGAAAACCAATTGAAATGCGACCGAAGTGGTGTCAGAAATGGGATGGAAATGGGCATTCTCTATGCACTTCCCTTAGATTGAGCGATCATTATTTTAGTCCTTTAAAACCTATCGCTGAAATTGTAGCTCTGAGGGACGGCTAAAAATAATCGTTCGCTTCATGCGTAAATAAAGGGTAATATTGTAATGTTTATATCTTTCGAATGAAAAAAAAAGAGGGACTGGTCTGTGGTCGTGTATTCACGAAGTTCTGAGGCCTTAAGTTCACTCCACTGTAATCAGACATGACTCAATAGTATCTGAAGCTCATGTGTGAAAGATGCGCGGAAGGAATCGGATCAGCCTCGCTCTCTTGCATCCGCTACCACGGGATCAGGCTGCAGTGCAGAAATTCTTAAGAAGATGCGTAACTTCTTCTCCACCGACCTTTTTTTGATAAAAGATAACCCGTGTTTAAGTTATGCTTTCATCTTGAAAGGATACGTGAAGGAGACCCTGTTCAAAAATTTCCTGTCTCTCGAATACAGGAAAATGCAATGAGAATATATTTATAGGGTAATAGATAATTATGAAGCAACGAAGCCCATATTTGATGCTATTTTTTTACCCCACTCAAACATTTTCGTGAGTAAAGCATTACCGTACCAATTTTTTTTTTCACTAGTACAGGAGAGTTTTATCCTAAACATATAAAAATTGAGAAAAAATCGAAATGGTAGCTACATCGCCAAAAAAAGATTTGATTATTTGATATTGTTGTTATTATTTAATTATTCTTCTATTTAAGGTAGTTTTTCAGGGATTACTGAGTAAGTGTGATATTTTTATAAGCAAAATAAAATTATTAAATGGGCTATCGCGGTACAGACCTCAGCAACGACCGAGGTTGTGTGAATAGGGCACCAGTTATTTTCTTAACTGAAATATTTAACCCCTATCAATTTTATTTAAACTCGTAGAGGAGGGTTTTATCTAAGATATGTTTACATTATGAGAAATCGAAGGAATAGCTGTATCATTTTCAAAATTTTCAAATTTGAGATGCAGTCTACTGATAACAACGATCTACTTAATGCTCCCTGAAAGTTTTAACATGACAGCATAAGTATTAATCGAGTAATCCGTCGTTAAGTATGACCAATGGAGGGGTATGTAATATGCCTTCTATGTGGAACGAAATTGCACATTTTCAATCTGCATTTTCTTCTTTGTGGAAAGGACGCAATAATTTGACAATTAGAGCCATGGTCTTTTGCGATTGTTGTGAAGTGGTTCGGTTCTAAGTACATGAGTTATATTTTAACGCATATTTCAATTCTTCGGCAAGTGCGTGAGCAATGAGGATTTTATTCTTCGCACTGACACTTCTTTCTTGGATTTTTTCATCTTGTACCCTATCGGAAAAAATACGTGAGTTCTCATAAGTCGTACTTATTCTCGTAAACACCCCGTAATACGGGAGTCAATATTGTAATTTCATGATGTATTTAACTTTGTGAAATAAAAAAATAATTATCCAACCGTCATTACTTACTCATACTACTATATTCTTTATGATCTTTTTTGTTCACGTTGATTTGTTATTAGTGCAATGATGAAATCACGGACACATTTCGATATTTTGTAAGGGATTTCATATCTTTTGGTGCTCGGTGTACTTAACATTAATTGGAAAGAGCCAATGAACGTTGACTAACGATTATTCCTTCCCCTCAAATCAGTCATGAGGATGGAAAACCAGAGGTTCACCTTATTACAATATCGTCACAACCCTAGTGTCTCTATATCGTCATTCGCTTGTTTATTGGAAACTCATCCGGATGGTGAATCGCTTCATTCCTTGAAACGGAAGGCCTTTGACGCGACAATGATGCAGATGTGCGAGATCTAAATATGAATAAACAAACAAATGAATCCTTGGAAGCGTGTGCCATCCTTTTCCTCCCTCATGATGGGCTGAGAGAGGCTACGGATATTTTAGTTGCGCTCACTCCCACCCGCCAAAATAGTGGCGCTCAGATCTCGGGAAGTAAAGAGGAGAGTAGGGGAGCCCTCTGGTGGAAAATCGTTATTTTTAGCGGCGTACGCTCGCACGCACGCAAAACGGCCGAGAAAGGGGAAATCGCATCGCGCGAACGCACTCTCCAGTGTGCAGTTTTGAAAACTTTCGGAATTCGCGTAATGCGGAAGCGTGCGAAATGTGGAAACCGACGCATTTGCTGAGCGTGCGTTAAAATTGCGACGGGATAAAGGGAAGGCAGAGATAGAAATGTTGGCGCACCGACACCTTTATAATAAATGTGTCTGTCTTATTAAGTTAGATTTTGAAGTAAGTGTTATTATCACAATGAATCACGTGTCGTTTTTATTTATTTTTTCGTCGTTATTTTATCATAGATTCAAAAATGAACGTTGTTAAATTCCACTCAATATTTACTGAAACCTCTAGCGGTTATGACCTTTTCAGTTCATTAACAAGAGGTAACAGAAGCGGAATGTTCGGTTAATTCTAGATATATACTGACCTGAAAAGGTTGATATCAGTAGATTTTTCAGTAAATACCGTGTGGAATATAAAAAACGTTAATTTTTTAAATTATCATTTCTCCATTCCACGAACTGAACTCGCGAATCATTGATATCGTAATATTATTTATTTTGCTTTGAATACGGGCGATTTTTTTCAACTACTAGCTTGCGTTAAGTCTTCCCGAATTAATTTTTCAGTGAAAAATGTTGAATAAGAAGTAATTTTATCATCAAATATTTCACCGAAAACCAAATTATAGTGGCAGTGATAATAAAACTTGAAATTTTAATGTGATTCAGTTTTTGATGAGTTAACTAGATCGATATTTTATTTACTCTAGGATTTTATTTTCGAGCGTAAATAATTACAAAGTTAAGTTTGAGAAAAGCTTGTTGGATTTTCAATAGGACATTGAACATTGTTATTAATTGTTGATATCAAATTATTAATGAATTTTTGTGTGCGCCTCATTGACTTCAAACACTCATATCTTGGAAAATACTTGCAATGGGTCTTTAATATTTTGGATTTTTCTTAACTAAGGTTGAAACTAATAACAGGGAAAAAATTATCAAAATCTGAGATGGTGGGCGTGGGACCCCGGTTGAGTTGACATGGAATGACCCAATAAGAGCATCTGAGAGGTTTTACCCTCATAAAGATCCTCTTTAAATATATTGTCATAGTCATCAAATTTCATGATAAATAGAGAAAAATACAGTCATAAGAGCAAATTTCATAATAATAGATATAATACAGTATATCATACGCATAAAATACGATAAATTTCAATATTTTAACATAAACATCAAATTTAATTTTAGCAAAATAAAAATAATCTTTTTTTAATTATCTACTGTCCTGATGTCTTTCAGATGTTGAGGAATGGAATTCCATACATTACATGATTTTAAATTTTTTTAAATTTGATACATGGTGGTCCGGTGACACGGTAATATTAATTTATTTTTGCTTCTAGCAGTCCTTTTTTTAAGGCTAAATTGTTCATAACATATGTCCCACTCTTATTAGCACTTCCTAATTACTTACTCGGTTGATCCGTTTTTATCTCATTTACTCTAATATGGATCGATTAATAATAAAGAGTAATAGATAAATGAAGAGCAATCGGCATTTTTCTACGTGGGAAATTTTCAGTGTCTTTTAATTAGTTAATGTATAAGAATATCACCATATTTTAAGCCTGAATAATTCTCAATATTTCATGAGAAATGATCGATAAGCCAGAGAAACAAAGCATTCGTAAAATTGTCAGTTCAACCTTAACTGATTTATTTTTGCACTTCTAATGAAGCTGGCGTTTCATGGAAACGTGGATAATAATTCGTGGATCGGACGCTAGGCGGACATTGTCCTTTGTCTATTCCTCTCTCATTGCTGTTCTCTCTCCCTCGTATTGTCCCCACTTTTCCCCTCTCTTCTCCCTTCCCTTGGTTTTCCTCCCCTCCCCCCACCTTGTCCCAATTACCCACTTTCACTCCTTGTTGAGGCGAGGACTCGAGAGCTTGTCAAGCCTTAATGACTCCCCGGTAAAATGAAAATTTCGACTTCCATTCCGAATCTAGCAACAAAAAAAACATTCTCCTCTGTTTACCTACGTATTCCCATCTTTTTTGTCACGAAAATACTCCTACACCTGCGTACTACCTTGCGTTATGAAATGCAACAATATATCGAATAATACTACAGTATAAGAAAATGCGCAAAACAAACATTTTTCTCGCGACAAATTTTCCGTAAACTTTCATGTAAACGAATTTGCTATGATTTTCTATCATTTCCCTTCCTATATTTTATTTCTCTTCCTATCCTATTATTTCCTTTGATCGCAGCGCTACTATTGGATTTTGGTGTTGATTTTTTGAACCAATCTCCAAATTTAATTTTAAATTCAGAATAAAAATCGAGATGCAGTTCCAATCGTAATGAAAGTGTTAGAATATATCATCTGGTTTTGAGCCATCTTGAAAATTTCAGCTTGATAGCTAATCGCATACTGGTTTAAAATTGAGTTTCAATATTTGAGCCGTACAGGACGATAAAAAAAACAAAGCGAGTTTGTAAAAAAAAACGTTGTAAAAATGGAGTGTCAGAGTGCATATAGCAGTATCCTCAGCAGATGCATAGCGGGAAGGGATAGTCACCGCTAAGGAAAATATTTCAGGGAGGCCCCGCATAAACGTTGTTATGACTCCGATTATAGAATTTCAAAGCCAGAGTGTTTATTAATTTCGCGATAAAATATAATACTTCAGATAAATGAAGTTGGCTAACATTCCGTGGAGTTTTTTAGCATCAGAATTGTCTGGTGAAAAATACGCAATTGTATTTTCAAATGTTTCAGGCTCGCTTATGTTATATTTCACTGCAAACGGATCAAAACCTCAATTAATCGGATCATCCTCAATTTTTTCCGATGTTCAACTTCTCATCTCCACGGCCTTTTGGCTCATTCAAAGTTAACGAACGATTCGTCCTTGGGATGGAGGCGCTGGTAAGATATCCGACTAGATGTGCCTCAAGGAGGAAGTGGTTAGAGATCAAAGGGCTAGCGCCACTAGCCTATCGCGTCCTTGGAAGCCGTGAAAAAAGAGTGGCTCTTGATAATTGATAAACGTGCGGCTATCTTTTTCGCGCTGGCTTGAGATTGGAATTCGGGCAGCGCGAATATATCCGGGACTGATCTCAGAGCTTCGGAAGAATAGACTTAAGTATTCCTTTAAATATGAGCTTCAGTATTCATCTATTGTCTGTCCATAATTGAGTTTTAATTGTGTTTCAAGTTTCATGAAAGATTTTAGAAATATGTTAATCAGCAACATACTGATGACAATGTGTTTAATACAATATTCTTAGTTTTGCTTTTTAACTTAGCGTTTTAAAAAATATAAACTTATTTTTTCACCAAAACTGAGATTATTGTTATTAAAATAATATATCACATACTGGCAAGTATTATATAATAAAATAATATAATATTTGCCAGTAATAATGTATGGTTCATTCTTTTTTGACAGCATAAGCTTTAAATTCTTAACCATGGCATCCAAATCAAAAAAAATTTTTTTTCGCGGATATTGATAAATCTATACATTTATATAAAATAAGATGTCTGTTTGTTTGTTCGCTATACGTTTCCATACGGTGACCAAAGTTACTACATAGGTGCATCTCATGCTTCCAAACCCTATAGTGCTCCTTTCGGTTGCGTCCGACGCGTCCTTTGCGTTATTTTCTCATTACAGCTTTTACGTCACGTTATACAACTTTGCGGTGAGACATCCTGCCGGGTATGCACACCTCTTGACACGCTCAAAGAGAAAATGTAAAAATCCTGCCATGTGACCATAAAATTCCAAGTTTCAAGTTTCCCACTTCTCTGGGTGCTATCCTTCCCCAGCAACGCCGGGTGGCCCGCTAGAACTTGATTAATTTGGTTACCATTCTGGTTACGCCGTTTTTATTCTCATTGTCCTAAACATATTTTAAAGAGGCAAGCCAAAAATAATAAATTGGCCAAATTTGAATCAATTACGTTAACATTTTTAATTTTTGCCAGCTTTCGAAGTTTAATTTGCCACAGCATTAAAATTCGGGCCTCTTTACTTTTTACACTCATTACGTGAAATATGCTTTTATAATTCTCCATGTAAATACCACTCACCAATTGACATTTCTGTAGCAAAATAACATCCTAATAATTCCGGTAATCTTTCTGCACGAGATAAGGAGGAGACAGAAGATATGGATGGAACGGGTACTGAGCGGGAAGGGGATGTTTAAAAAAGCGTTAGGTATGGAATGTTAGGTAAACGAGGGAGAGGAAGGATGAGAATAGGATTTTTAGATGAAAAGAGATCAGAATGAAAGGTAGTAGGACTTATTATGATTAGAAAGGGAAAGTCCATGAATGGATGGGAGACCGATAGAATACTTCTTAAATACTTCAGGGTAACCGACCTTAATCGGTAGAATACTATATTACCTACTATAGAATAATAATAATAGGGTGGTTTCCTATTATTTTTTTATTGCCAAATCGAAAGAGTATTACTCCTGGAGTACGTATTTCACGCATTTAGATTTTTAAATGACGATATCTATTTTTTGCGATTAAATAAAAAGTGAAAAATTTCAAGCGCGCGAAAACGCGACGCGTAAGTATGAATGCCGGGAAAACTCCCGTGTGACGTCATTCTGGTTCCCGCTGCCGCAGGTGAGGTGACCTTGGGGCGAGGTTCTGAGCGCTGATACAAGGCAGGATGCTTACAGGTAGCAGAGTACCATGCTAGCTGGTAGCGCATGACTTAAATAAGGATTATTAATACCTTATCAAACGAGGAAAACTTTCCGACCTTAGCCAGTTTTAATAGGTGATTATTAAGACATGTTTCCCTGAGCTCTGTGCCTCATGCATGCATTGGTAATCTCAGACGATGTATAACTCCTATCTAATCGTATAGAAACTATGTCCCTGTGACGTCACGTGGAGTGGCATCGCATGGGCGCCAATCTGGCCTTTTTCAAATGAGGATAAAATTGACTCTTGCCATTCGTCTAAACCGGTATTTCTAAAACCAAATAATTTGTATATTATGAATACACTAATGGTGGGTTACGAATCGCAATCAATGCCTTTCGTTTTCTTTGATGAAGGAAACTACCCTATTGTGATTCTGAAAAGCAACTTCCATGCTTGAAACGAAGGAAGATGAGCGAGCCTGAATGCTTCTAAGTACTCGTAGGAAACCTACCTTATTCGGTTGAGTACTTCAATAATAATAATACTCGTATTGCTGGATGAGCGGACTGCGACTGTGCAGCGACGTAGGGTTCCGCGACCGACGATGGCTTGGGTTCTGGAGTTCTCATTTTGCGCGTTCGAGGGCTTGTTCCGTGTGTGTTTCGCGAGGAGTTCGGAAAGAGGAGGCGAAGGAGTGAATGAACTTGAGTGGGTTTTAGGGCGAGCGCGTGTCTGCTCGCGACGTCTCTGCATCCATCCCTCCCCCGCATATCGACCCACTCCGCTCTTTTGCATCAGCTGCGGAGGAATTTCGAGCCGGCCGTGAATGTTACAAACATATACCCTTCAGTGGTGTCTTGGTGGTTAATAAAACACATATTAGTCAAATAACACTTTTATCAATAATTTTGCCTCAAAATTTCTAATATTTACATTCGTAACCAAAAGAAAAATTTTTGTAATAAAATGTAAATAATAACTTGTAGTAAGAGAACAGACAGTAATATTTCACTTCTAAAAAAAAGTTAAGGAAAGTGCTTTCCGGCACTGCTAATTTTGCCATGAAGTCATACCCTGTTGATACCCTGACGTAATGATGTTGATTCCCTGACCCATTTCCATGTTGATACCCTGACCCATTGCCATGTTGATACCCTGACGTAATAACGTGCCGGTCAACTATTTTGTCCCAATTTCCAGTCATAACGCCCCGTTGGCGTTGGCGCTAAAAAATCTGTGAAAATATTGTGAAATATTGAAAAATCAGGAATTTACAAAGTGTTTCTGTAACAAATTAAGTTTTTTCGATTATGAAAAGTGTTAAAATTATTTTAAAACCCATTACTTAGAGCCCGGTGTTTCAAAAATTTCCCCCCTGGTTTTGGACCCTCCCCCCCCTCGAACAAAATTCCTGGCTACTCCACTGATGATCTGTCTTGGCAAGAAAAGTTGGGCCGCTAGGAAAGATTTATATGCTGCCGAAAACCCTGTTTGACGTAGGCGGTTTTATTTTTTTTCCTAAAATCTAAGCGAGGGCTCAATTAGAGATAATTGGCAGTTCGCTAGTCTCAGATGAGTCTAATGGTGTAGGAAAACTATCCGAGTACAAACTTGTGCAATTCTCTCACTTAAAATATCCCAATGTCGTATACGTAGTAGGTTTCATGGATTTAGAAAGTTTCCGTCAATTGAAGTTAAGTTTTGATGTTTTATTTCGTATTCGAGCAATTGAATTCTGCTCGAAAGAACACGATATCGCATTTGCCTGACGACTTTTCTCGCGGCAATGTGCCGTGAAACATTCCTAATCGTATTCCTATAGCATTTGCGTAATCGAATGAGGGAAGCTGTGAAAGCCTTGCCATTGAGTTCAGCGGTCGAGTCGTTTCAGTGTGGGAGGAGGGATTATCGCCCAGCGCCAACAATAGAGCTTGTTGTGGCGGTAGTTGTCGCTTTGCCCGCTCGGCGGCGCCACGTCCCGCGGGAACGTGTAGAGCTAAAGAGCGCCTTGGCGCTTGCTCGCGTCGCGGAAGGAAGAGTCGACGCCCGCGAAAGGAAACGGGGTCAACGGGTGTATGCATGTATGTAAGGCTTCCCTTCTGCCTTTTTCCTCCTATGCACTGGAGCATAGGGGCGTGCCAAGAGTAATCGTTCATTGTCACTCGATTGTCCTAATCAGTGGCTCAGCGAGGGGGGGAGGGGTTTCCCTAGTAGCACCTAAAGGATTATATCTAGATTTAATACTTATCATAACACTTTATACATATTACATCTTTATAAAATACATGCAAATGTCCTATACCACGCAGTATTTTATCTAGATATTATACGTATTATATCTGCTGCCATAATATGGATTTTATATAGATTAAACACGTATAACTCGTCGTAAATCTGTATATTATACATATCATATACATGTCTGATGATCCCTGGTTACGCCGTAAGGTTATTATTTGTATATTTTAAAGGTTCTAGTATACATCAAGGACCATGGATCATCAGACATGTATACAATATGTATAATATACAAATTTGCAAATATATATACCGATGTATTTCGAAATCTTAAAAATATACAGATAAAATCCTTTTGGTGCTACTAGGTTTTGGGGATAAAAACCCCCCAGAGCTCAGAGAAATTTTTAAGTTTAATCCATTTTACTTAGTTGCATTGATATTATAAATAGAATAGTGTAAGGATTAATAAAATATCCCTCATAAAACCGTAAAACTCACCATTTTGAACCATTTATCTTAAAATTTCGCAATTTATTAATGTCGCACCTACCGCTTATTCTGGTGGGTATTCCGTACCTCCACACACCACGGTATTAGTTGCACCTAAGTAACCCCCCCTTCCCCCTCAAGCCTTAATTCCTAGCAGCGACCCTGGCCCTAATGATTAAATACCTATAAACCTACATCACTTGATCTCAGCACAGAGATAGTTACAGCCCAGCGTGAAAATTATAGATTATGATCTTATGAATGAAAAAGATCCGTATGCAGTTTGTGGTCGATCGTATCCTAAAATGCCGCTACCGATATTTCTTCACGGAACCTCATGACTCGTTTACATCATATTTTATCGTTAATTTTTCATTATGTACAAAGTGAAGAAACTGCTCACAGCAAAAAATAATTCCATAATAGTTAACATTCTGCTGCTCAATATCGGATCATCTTATGCATTAGTTGTCCTAGAAAATGAAATTACGGCAACTTTATCCTCGGCATGCCCTTTTTTTAATACATTGCGTACATTTTTAATGTTTTTTTCGACTTTTTTACGCGACCTTCACTGTTGGAAGCGCCTTTGTGAAAGTATCAAAACTAGCGGTTTTTCTCCATGGTGAGAACATCTCCTATCGGAAAATAGTATTCCTTATCAGAGAAGATAGGAGCGTGTTACTATTCGTGGGGGTAAGTCCTCTCGTGATATCTTCTTATTATTCTATATCTTCCCTATATCTTTCATGTGCTAATACTATCGGTATTATTACGGTAAGTCGTTCAAATAGAAGGAGTTTAAGGGAGATAGGTGAATTTTATCTCTCTGCTTGTCCAAGCGTTGCTATCATGTTTGATAGCAATTATCAGTAATTTATAGCGAGTGATTTGAGCAAGTACTGAAAGTGTAAGAAAAGAATCGAGTTGCATCTCCACGTGGGATATTCAGTGCCACCGTCTCGAGTAGAATATATTTTGGATTATAATGAATGGACGTTTCTATCTCTTGCTCTATCACCTTAGAACTGTTTGCTAATTGTTTTAGTTTAAGAAGCCTTATGACTCTTTGAAAACCAGAGTTTTGTAATCCCTGCCGTTAGTCGTTTGTAAATATGCGTAGGACTCCTTGAGTTTCGCGATCTCGTTACTGCTTGAAGTTTTTAATGTAGCTGTAAGGTCCGAAAAATCCAAAATCTTGGGGAAAAACTGTAAATAATGCCACGAATGCTAAAAAATGTAAAGACTTAAAAAAGTCATGAACATTTTTAATCCCGAAAATCAAGAATTCCTAAATGGTAAATTAATTTTGTGAGTGTCAAGTACTCTTCGAGTATATTACGCTTAGAGAGATTGAGCTAGAAAATTGATTTTACGTCGTAACATAGTACCATTTCTTTTAAATTAATGCTTCGTTTTCTTCGGAAATATTCCATTAGGCTGTGAACTACGAGATCTAGACCATGAGATTTCTGTATTACCTGCTCAATAATTTCAAGTTTTGGACCGTAAAGTCTAATTGCGCTAGTGCAAATATTTCTGCCCTTGTCGGCCTGTGAGCGAATGGGAGCAATCTAATTGTCGATTGTATCCTGAAATCTCGCAACCAACATTGCTTCACGGAACTTCATGGCCCGTAAATTGTGTTCGTGTTTTTCCGATGTACTGTGTGAATAAATTTACTGCAGCAAAAAAAGATGATTACCGAAACTCTTGTCGTTAATATTGGACCATTTCATTCATTGTTTATCGTAGGAAATCAAATTTTGGCTACTTTATTCTCAATAAGATCTAAGTACTGCAATCTAAGAGTGCAATTCGTGCATTTATTACGCGTTGTCGATGTTTTTACGCTTTCATCATAAGTAGAAGCGCACTCGTGAAAGGTTAGGCATTTAAAAGTTCTAACGTAAAATATCTTTAGCATCAAACATTAAAATTTGGTACTCACCTCTATCTGTGCTGTATTTTTTACCTTCAGAAGTATATTTTTTAAGCTGGACGGTATTTAAATTATTTAACACACAAATTTATGGCAAATACCCCGATTTATTCATTTATACTGATCTATCATTTATAATGGTCCCTAACTCTGTCATCATGGTTCTTTGGGCCATTCTCCGGGCGATTGTTTAATCACAAACGATAAATCGAGCTTAGGATATCGTTCGAGTTTAGATTTATTTCAGTTCATTTTTCAAACAAAATCGAAGGTCACTCCAGATACATGCGTGAAATGTAAGCATCTCTTTTTTTTCGAAAAGCATTAGTTACCTTGGTTATTGGTTACCTTGAAGTTTTCTTTCGGATTTGGAAGGTTCATCCTTGTCTCAAACTGATCCTGGTCTCGGTGTAAAGTTTACATTTCGCAGATAAAAAGAGCAAATGTTTCCCTAAAGAGATACCTTCCACTGCTTCGATTTGTTTTCGTCGTAAATTCACTCTTTAAAACAGTCGTGATATTTAAGGGATTAACGTGCTCACTGGGACCTTGTCCAAATTGTTGTTTACTAACAGAGCAGAACTCTTTAAACGCCCTAAAACTCCCTTACTGTTGATCTTTCTGATTTGAACTTTTCTCTACTATAATTTAACTTGTATGCGTTGCCTCCTTAACTTACCGCATGCCTTTCAGAGCCGATTTTTTGCACGCCTTTTAAAATTAAAAATTTTGCCGATTTTTTTCCACTCGCACATAATGCTAAGTCATTGATGTCATTCCACATCTTATAGATATGTAAACGAAGCTTTTTTTATCGCAGCCACGTTTACATGCAATTTATATTGAATTCTTGTCCGGAAATAAAGGCGATCCAACAACACCCGATGGAATTCGGTTTACGATCGGTCCTCAGTAACGGATTAATATCGTCATAAAATGAGGGTCTTCTGCATATCCTCGGAGGCGTAGACTGTGTAAAACCTCACCTCTAACATTTTTCCCTAGCAACACATCTACTGTTTGTTTACATACATGATCTAAGATGGAAACCTCCGCGCTTCTCGACCGTCTTCTGTCTGTCTCTCTGGCAACTCGAGAGCGCCCCGGCGTCGTGGTATTGTGCCGCCTTTATTGATCGGGCGGCCGGCCGCGCGGCGGGGATCATTTACCTCAAGTCATCTGGCATCGACCAGTTTGCCTCGCATATTAAAGACGTCGTGTGTTGTTAAAGCGTCGAGGAGGGAAGAGCACGTTGGAATTTCTCGACCCCCAGAAGTTGGCGCCGTACCAGCCATTGAGGATATGTCGGTGGAGGACGGATGACGTCACTCGGGTACACAAGACCTAAATGGCAGTGTTTTTGTCACGTTATGACCTCAGAGTTAAGATTGCTAGAGGGCGGGTTCCAAGATTCAGCTGACCCATGTATATTCATCATATGTAGTACCTCGTGACGAGGGTAAACTACATATCAATGAGGCTGCGAGTAAAAATAAAGCACATATCAAAATGAAATACATTGAATTAAAATATTTTGAACCTGTGAAAGATAAGTGAGCTTCCGTTGAATTATTTTCCATGGCTCCCAAATGTTTTAACTAAAATTTACTCCTGTGGATGAAGATAATGTATCAAGAACTGCCTTTTGATCAAAGCACGACATCCATTCAAATTTTCACTGTTTATTAATAAAATATATAACTGTTACTCGAATTAAACGATGACTCGCAGGAACTTTGGAGTAGAGTACCTACTAGTAAAAATTATTATATTTTAAATTTATCGATTACAAGTAAAAATTGCTTTTTAAAAAATTTATCGATAAGAAGTAAAATTACTTTTTACATCTATCGATTACAAGTAAAATTACATTTTATAAAGTATATCGATTACAAGTGAAATTGCTTTAAAAATGTATCGATTACTAGTAAAAATTACTTTTTTTATCTTTTTTAGAAATTATTTCTTTTAATGTATCGATTACGCGTATAAATTACTTTTTTTTAAGTATAGATTACAAGTGAAAATTACTAAAGATGTAATAGTTAACAGGAAATCGTTTACCTGTACTTCATTACATCACATCACTGGTGAAAACACATCTGAGAATCCTCAATGGTAATATTCGTGCAAGTACATGAAGTATGAAAAATGCGCAATTCCGTGCTCCTTGTGAAACGGTTATTAGAATGGAAGCAATCGAAATGCATTTGCTACTGCCTCTTAGGAGGTCTGGCGGTTTCGTCGCGTCGAAGTCTCGGGATGAAGAACAACTGACCCACTTTCTGTCCCCGTGCGTTTTTATTTTGAAGGTGGCAGGCGGAGCCGAATGGCCCTGATCTTGTGCGGGATATACGATCCGCTTGCTCATCCCTCGTTAATCCCAGTTGAGACATAATACCCTTCTCGTGTCCGCGGAACATTAGACCATAACCGTGATGAAATTGCTGGGATAAAAATCCCTCGTTAGTTAAGGAGACCATAAAACGGATATTTTTCTATATATTTAGAAACATTGACGAAACTATAGGGGTTTTATGGGGATAGATTCTCCCCCCCCTCCAAATCCTCAGAGAATTTTATATCAAAGTTGATATAATTATAAGTACATGAATTTACATGAATTATTTATTTATATTTGATATTTTCCTTGTTGTTATGATTTCCCGCGGAATTGCGAGTGAAACCCATATTTTAAGATAAAGAAAAACTCATGGTGTTAAATGTATTTCCAGACAACACATTTTTCAAAAAATTTCCCGTTGCCGAGGGGGGGGGGGGTCGCCCCATCATCCCCCCTAAGCGTATTCCTATAGTTGCGCCGCTATTTTGGAATGGCACACTATTTAATTTATACACCACGTAATGGAACGGTGTCATTGCAAAAATACGAGTGTAAACTGAATCTATCTGAGACGACTTGTTGAGAGTTTTCGCGGTAGGCGTGGTACTTCTTAAACTAAATTAGTAGTATATATGCACCGTTATATTTAGTAAGAGTAATGTAACAAAATAACATTTATTTTATACTTGTCATAATAATAATCAGTAGGGGTTTAGTTTATGTATTTTTTGGCCAAGATCAATTATTTGGGTGAGGTGGACCCCTTCTCCACCGTTCACTCGCCACTGTCAATTATATTAATATATTTTATCTAGGGCCAATTTCAGCCTGGTAGTGCCCAAACACATAAGACTTTGTATATTTAATGTTTTGTCCATTACTTTATTTTAATGCGATTGCAATGCAGATTTGATCTGGGCCACTGGATAAAGTAGCATTCACCTTAACCTGCTAAACTAAATTGCCTATTTTGAAGGAAATTAGGCTGTTTATCTATTTTTGCATGCATCATTCGAATTCGTGTTTGTTTTTAGAAGCCGAAACAAAATGTAGCAAACCACAGTTAATGATATGTTCCTGGGCATCATTTTCTACAGATTAAAAATATATTTTTAATAAAAAAAAATACTCATTTAGAAGAAATGGATTTAGATCCATCATTTCCCGTCTTTCGGAGGTATTTTGGTCCATCTTGTAACCCATTGAGGGATTTGTGTGAGCCTTTGTCATTTTTTGAAACCTGCAAATAGGTATTAGGGATTGGGCTGCGGTTTAAATACATAGTAATTTGAAAAGAAAAGTTCGAATATCCCCTAGCATTGTTGCAAAGTACCCTTGACACGCTGGTATTCCATTTATTGTTCATCTTCCGTTGTCGACGGTCATCGCTTTTCAATTATCTTCCATTGTTGTTGGTCATTGAGGGTCTAGGATACTTGATCGTAATTGTTTGCTTTAAATCCCATACCTGGGTAATTAAGATAATCAAACGGATCAAACATGACTACAAATAAAGCTATCGGTCATGAAAATAAGATACCCCACTATGCGCGTGCTAAGCTATGGTGGACCGATTTTTAGATCTGCATCACGATTGAAAAAAATCTATTATAACCGTCATCGCCTGAACCGTCATTACGTGAACCAATGACTGCAAAATCAACAATGAATTTAAAACCGATATTTTAGGTGCTAGTTATCGCAATCGAGTGAATATCGTCCAACGTCGAATATCGTAGTGGTCATAAAAATAAAGTAATCAGTGTAGTTGCGGCACTAAGGATTCGGCTGCCCCCCTCCCCCCCGCGAAAATTTTTGTGCTGCACCTATACCCGCTATGTTTGCATAAATGGAAATGAATTAAAGGCTTCCTATACTATATAAAAACCTGCATATGATTTTATGATATAGAAAGTGTAGTTTACGGCATTATTTACTGGTTAATATTTTTCCCTGCTACGGGGGCCGCTCCTTCCCCCGCGCGGCGGGGTCTGCGGGGCCATAGTCGCCGCCACTGAATCAGTGCCTGTCATTGACATCGAATGTCGCCACTACTATTTCTTATCCAGGAGTCTTCAAACGAATGACCTGTCTGTATAACAATTTTGAAATTTATACCACGCTTCTCGGTCAACTTCAAACTTTTTTCTTTCTAGTTGTGATAAATAAGAAAATAATAAGAAGTCAATCTGAAACAAGGAAATTTTTAACATTCTGTTCTCATTGTTTTCCAAATTAGTCGAACGCCTTTATGTAGCACAGTAGCCAGGCCACCACCGGCCAGCCAAAGACAAAAATACTAATTTAGAAGAAATAGATTTAGATCCATAATTTCCCGTTTTTTAAGAGAATATTGTAAGCCTTTGTCATTTTTTAATCTGGAGAATATATGTGAGAAAGGGGGCTGCAAATTAAAAATGGTTAAACGGAAATTTGAACAGAACTTTTCGAATATCCCCTGACATCAGTTTTTCTAGTTTCTTTGATAAACTAGACGAACTCGACGTACGAACCAGATAAACACAATAATACAGTAAATTATATCTTTAAATACATCCTACGTAGTCAATCACTGATGAATACGATAAAAAATACGCATTTTTATTTTGCGTAAATCCTTTTTTTAAATAAAAATTCATCTCTCACCGACTGGCACGAGGCCATAAATTTGCTTTGGGGAAGCTTGGGAGGCATGCGAGTTGACCACACTGGTGATTTTTTTCTGTTCAAACGCATCGGAAAAGCATACATTTCGTTTAATCGTTTAGTACATATTTCGTTTGCATAATGCTGAAAGTGAAATTCATCGTGAAATGTAATCATATCGAAAAATGGAGGGCGGACTCAGTATCAAATTTTGGGCTCTTGACCTGGGTCCGGGAAGTATGGAATGACGCCAGGGGGCGAGGCCGTTCTCCCGTGTAAAATTTTTGTAAATATCCATTTTTTACGCATTTTGGTGCCTAAAAACTAACATTTTCATTCTTAACAACAAATTAAATTGAAAAATTTTAGACACTCAAGGATACAAAAACTTTAAAATTAATTTTTTTAAATTGTTAAAATTGGAGGGGTCAAGACCCCTGAAATCCCCCCTTAATCCGTGCCTGGGTCAGGGGAGGAATGGAGTGTACCTGGGCTACTGGGTCGTTCATAGCACTGGCGTGTCTACATTTTTGACTTTTTCATAAAACAAAAGATAAATCAGAATTTAAAATGAAATTTTCTTTAATACGACGTTTTATTCGTTATTTTATCATGCACGCAAGCCCAGATATTAATTTGCGAAGTACAACGGCACATCATTTTAGTCGACAGTAAGTGGTCTCATCATCAGATTTACCGCGGGTAGTCTCCGCAACGTAAAAATTGTAGGACCCCCCAGCTACGCGGTGGCGCAGCGAGGGGGGTTTTGGGGGATAACCCCCCCCCCCCCCCAGACAGCAGAGAAATTTTTAACTTTAATCCATTTCACTTAATTGGATTAATATTACGTATAAAATACCGCCAAGACTAATAAAATATCCGAAAGCCGTAAAACTTACCGTTTTGAACCATTTAGCATTAAATATTTCTGGGGGAGAACCCGCACCTCCCGCTTACCCAAGTGGATATTCCATACCCTGCAGACTTCCCAATATTAGTTGCGCCTAAAACCTCCCCTAGCCTTGATTCCTAGCTGCGCCCCTGCAGCTACGTGCCTGTTCGCTGGTAATTGCTATGGATCCCTAGGTTAATTCAGGTCTACCCTACTATCTCTTCTTGAATAGGAATATGTTCTAATTTAGGTACTTCTGAGTCGCCTTTGCCCAAGGTCTGCAACCGATTCTCCTTGAAATATGATAAGTGCCTTTTCAGATAGAATACCAGCAGGTGAGCAACAAACCACAACAAACACGGTTCGTTCCCCATGCAGTCGCGTGCCGCGTTCGTGTCAACGTTTACATTGTCTCATAATACATACACACTATTTATTTCGTGCTAACTATCTGACTACCTGTCTGACTTCACATCGCAGTCTCGTAGCAGTCCTACTCGAGCCTTGCTGTGATCTGTGCTCTGGTGATACCAAGAGTGTAGTTATTTGTAACTGCCGTTAATCGATTTCAAAGATACCTTCGTCATCATTTTTTACAACACACGACTTACTATCCATTGTCTGTTAAGTTTTCGTCCACGGTATCCAGCCGCATATGATTTCATATTTGTTTCTGAACGACCGTCGCTACACTGTCCAAGGGATTGTGTATTATTGAAGTATTTCTATGGTGGAGTAGCATTTGTTATTCTCGCTCTTTTGTGGTCACTTTCGCTACTTTGTGCGAAGAATGTCACAGTTACAGTATCCGAGAAATTATATCGGTTTGTATGTCAGCTATGCGGAGGTCTTTGACGACCTTTATCAGGTTCGTGTGGTGATTTTACTGTTTTAAATCCCATCGTTTAGCTTTGTAAGAAATTTTATTGACACTGTGTTCTCATACAGACTTGATCACTTGTGTTTTCACTGTAATGATCATTGTAAATGTTTTAATTCTTCGGTTGCGTTCTGTGCATTCGGAAGGGTGATCGAAAGTTTTGATAACAGTGACTTTTTTGTTTAGTAGTGATATATTCAGAAACATGATTTTGGCGTTATGTTTATTTGTATTCTATTATAGTGTTGACACTATTTAGGTTTTTTTCTCATCTTGTCATTTGGAGTTCTGAGTTCTAGAAACGTATGCAGCGGTGAAAAGTGTTTAGTGGGATTTCTCTTTAAGGAGTATTGGAGTTCTTTTCTCTTTCCATTACCATTTGCCGTCTAATTTTCCCTTACGCATTGATGCGGCAAATTACTATTGTGTGTCTTTTCTTATTTGTTTTATCGCCAACCGAACATGGCCCTATCACGTTCTGAATTCTATGCAGTAATTTTTTCCTATATTATGTGGAGTCTAACTTTAAGTAAGTTGCCAAATATTCGGAAGTATGACCGTTTTGTCGCGTTTGTTTTTCTCCTAGCGATCGTACTCGCTGTGGCGCTAGCATTTTTTAGACCAATCCATTCGCTGAGTTAGTTTTGAGTGTCAATTCTTATTCTTATCCATCTCCAAACATGGGCTTATCACCTTCTAAAATCTATGCGGTAATTATTTCGCATACCTTATGTGTTTAATATCAATAGTTGCTAACTTCTCCCGTGAGTAACATTGTTTTTATTTCATGTTTCTCTCCAGGCGATGGACGTCTCCTTCAACAATGTTCTGGAGGGGGCCCGCCAGTACTTCCAGGGCCTGCCCGCGGCCACCACGCGCTACGATGCCATCGGGGGCGGGGGCAGTGGCCCTCCAGAGCAGCATCCTCCGCCCCCGTCTGCCCCACCGCCCCCACAGTCTACGACCTCCCCCCGGGGGCAGCAGCAATACTGGAGTGCCAAGGATTCTTTCGGACTCCCACCCACCTCAGCTCCTTCACCCTCGACGGCCTACCCAGAGTCCAGCCGCAGGGCCTACAGTACCAGCGAGGCTCAGCTCTACCCTACATCAGCCGACCCTGCAGCCACAAGCCGTTCCTCGTCTCTTCCCTACAGCACGAGTGGTCCTTACGCCACTTCCAGGACCAGCAGCTATCCTTCATCTTCTACGGTGTACCCTTATAACGGTACCGCTTACCCCACGGCCCAGCCGACTGTGAGTGCCTCTGGTTCGACTCCAGTGTCGCACCACCCATACCTCCCACCACAGGCACCGCAGTTCTCTAGACCGCACCAATCGTCAAAGCAGAGGTCTTCATCTTCAAGGGCCCAGGCTCCACCAGGAGTGCAGCCCACAGCTGACAATGGCTCCTATTCTTCATACCCAAGGGCTGCGGATCCCTATAGGAATGTCAGTCAGTATTCGGCTGTGGTGTCGTCAAAGTTACCTTCAGTCAATGGGGAGACCAGTCAGTCTGTTAGGTCGATGTATGCTCCCACTGCTACCACCATCTCCACACACTCAACAAGTCAGCCATCCACGTCTGTGTCTTCACCATACTATTCTGTGTCAGCAGGCTCATCCCTACCTACCAGTGCTCACCACTCGTATGGCGGGAAAGGGACACCAGAAGCTGCATCGTCGCTGGCCCATCTGCCTCTGAACCCAGGCCCAACACCACCTCAGCAGCCTTCAGCATCAGTCATGAAGGTGCGCCAGTATGGAAATACTCATCAGGTAAGAGAAAGTTGTTTTGATCTCTAAAATATTAGCTGCACAGCATGTCCATCTATGTGATTTTGACCATATGCCTAGCAGCAGAACTTGTCTGAAGATGTGCTGAGTAAATGATTTAATTTAGGTAAAACACAAGAAGAAAAAATATCAGAAATCAAAACCATGTGTTACTTTCTGCTTGCTATATACCATTCTTGAAATACTTTTAATCCAATGACAATAAAACCTCACTTTTAGGTTTTACAAACTTTAGTCAAAGTTTCTTATTATTATTTCTGGTCAGTCTCTTTTGTGATGCCTACTTGAAGTTACTATCAATGTCAGCTGATCAATTCCATGCTTTTTTATCATGAATTTGGAATTCAGTCATCATAAAAAAAATTCCATTGGAAGCATTCAAGTATAACAGAAACTTATTTTTGACCCTTCCCCCATGTTAGCAAAATTAAGCACTAAGTAGCCGAACCCCAAAATAAGCAAACTTGTTTCCGACATGCTCCGGGAGTGCTTTTGTCGTACTTGAACATCTCCATTTTTATTTTGTATTTGCTGCAAAGAAAGGAGGTGTAAACATTTTGTTTCAATGAACCCATGAATCAAAAATACATTAATGCAACGAGGTCAGTCAGCAAAAAAATTTGATAAATCTTGCTTGTACCGTGTGGCAGAAAGGTGGTATATTCACTGTATTAAATATCATTCAAATCATTCTATTAAATATCAAAATTTTCTATATTAAACTGACATTGATTATTATTTTTGTTAAATTTGCATTTTCTGTGTTAATGTGGAAAAATCTTGCATTTTTAACTCTGAGGCTTTATGATTTCTTTCACATTTTTTCTTTTTCCCATCGATTCAGCCTCATTACTCGTCATCACAGCCGAGTCAGCACCCATCAGCATCTCCCGCATCTGCTGCCGCAAGTGTAGTGGTCATGAATGGGTCTTCGTCTCGGGAGCCAACCCCTGATTGGAGGCCCTCACCCCACCACAGTGCTCCTGTGGCCTCACCATCCGTGCGTGATGAGGAAATTGCCGTGGGTCCCGCTCCAGCACTACCACCAGCTGCCCGTCCCCAAGTTCCGACTTCCTCTTCAGCTTCCTCCTCGCACCCATCCTACCCGAGCAGTAGTCGAGTGAGGAGGGAATCACCCCTTGATCTCTCTGTGAAAACAGTCCGACAGTCGGCTGACTCTACGGCTAAGGATGATGAAGTGTCAGCTGGCATTTCTTCCCACGGGGAAATGTCCAAGCACCATCGTGCACACCATCGCTCTCACTCTAGACAGCTTCAGCAAACTGCTCCCCAAGTGCAGGCCAACCCGCACCCGGCCACGAACGACATGTCCCACTCTGCAGCACAGTCATCCCGTGCTCTGTCATCCCAACCTCACCATTCGTCGCAGCTACATCACGCAACATCCTTGGGCATGTACCCATACAGCAGTGTGACCAGCATCCATTCGGACACCAACACTTTCAGCACGCCTAAGGTCAATTTTAACCCAAACTTCAGCAGTGGCTACGCAAATGCTCAAACCGTTAGGGACTCAAGCCGTCGCCCGAGTGTAACGCCTGTGATTTCTTCTGCTCCTTCCACTTCCGGGCAGAGCTCTGTGAGTGTTTCACACCAGCATAGACTCGAGGGTGCGAAGTCAGGAAGCAGCCATGGTGCTTACGCTGCACGATCTCATCTGGTGTCGCCACACTCATCGTCTTCTTCTTTGTCCTCAACCAGTGCTCCCAGTTATGCCACCAGTGTTGCTGGTTACCCGGGGTCATATTATCCGTCTGTGACCACTGCCAATGCATTGCCGATTTCTAATTCTGGTCGTGCATCCGGGAAAAGACCAGGTTCTGAAATAAGCCATCCAGTTAGGACTTATGCGGTAGATAACCCCAATCCTCCCACAGTGAGTCACTCCGGCGGAGGATACCCCGCTCACCCTCCGCCCTCCAAAGTTTCAAGGCTGGAGTGGAGCCAACAGTTACAGCAGCAGTTGCCCCCACAACATCAGCAGCACCCATATTCCACCCAAACAGCAGGACATGTGACTGCCCCTGGACAGGGCTACGTCAACGGTGTCATTTCTCAGTCTCCATACCTTCCACGTGATGCAGCGGCTCACAGCTCCCATCCATACAGCAGTGGGCATCTACCTCCACCTCAACCAGTCCGGCACTATTCCTCTAGCAGTGCGACTCCTAGTTCTGCTCCTAGGACTCAACAGCCTACAGCGGCATCTGTCGATCCAGCAAGTCAGAGATATTCCTTGTCCGTGAAGGCGTCAGCCACAGAAGGAACTTCAAGCAGCAGGAGCAAGGAGGTTTTGAGCATCTTGAGGAACAGCTTGGAAACCAGAGGTGCTATGAATGAAGCGAGGAACTATCAGGCGACACAAGAAGCATATCGCAATGCCAAGTTGGCTGCCTCCACTCCTGGTCAGTCGAGAGTCCATGCAGGACAGTATCACTCTGCTCATCCACATGGTGGGATCACTAATGGCCAGCCAATTCATAACCATATGCTGCACCCTCATCAGCAGTCTACCAGTCAGCTCACGTCACTGCCCGACCATCAGCAATCCCTGAGTCAAAGTCACTCCCATAAGCAACAACACCAGGCGACCATTCCAGCTCACAGTAGCCATGCTCATCACCACCAACCTGTTCCCCCATCAAATAGTCACATGAACCAATTGTACTGGCATCAGACTCAGAACTGGCGTCAGGAAATGGCAGCGACTGCTCCACCACATCCGCAAAGCAGGCCTCACAACCATGAAAATTTGCAATCCGCACCAAGTCCAATGTCCCGTGCACCTTTGGTGCATGCCGAGTCCACCAAACCGGACGCTCCAGTTGCCCAACCCTCTGGACCAAAGTTTCACCTTCCCCGTGCCGTGGACTCGATTTCTTCATTCCGGAGGTTGGAAGAGGAGGAGAGGCAATCGGAGAGTGATAATGTGCAGGCCAATGGACAGCAGGAGGATATCCTGTTGCGTGGTGGCCACAAAGAAACACATTATGCAAGGAAGTCAGAAACAAGCATCGTGCCTCGGAATGGTGCTACTAACAGCAATGGAGAATTGGACGGCCTGGCTGCATTTTTGGCAGCAAGGATAAGGACAAAAGCTGAAAGAAAACAGGTAAGTTGGCTGTAAATAATAATCTTCTCTTTTGTCACAATTTTGTCGGAACTATTCTTGAGGAATTGGGGAAGCTGGGCTAATTAGAAAATAGGGTAATGAGAACATGCTAAGTACCATAAAATATTTATTTTGAAAGTCTATATGCTGAAAATTATGTCAGATGATGGTACGAGAATACCAGAAGTCTTTTTAAAAAAGTGCAGGAGATTGGTTTTTATTATTTTATCTGTATTTTCTCCTTTAGATGTAATAGAAAGAGGTGTGGAGCAAGGGCATACCCAGGATCATAACTAGAGGGGGGCAAGCCATGGTCTGGGGGGGGGGGGGGAGTTTAAACCAAGTTGTGGCATTAGTTTATGAGATTGTTTCCTTGAAAAATAGTTTTATTTTAGTTACATATCTTATACTAATACATATCATTTTTCGTGGGTTTAAAGAAAATTTGTTGAATGCTTTTGTTTCAATTCAGTACTAATTTTGCTTGAATACTTTTGCAATTTTTGCTTCTAGGGGGGGATAGCAACCTCTCCTGGGTATGCCGATGGTGTGGAGATGTAAATTTTCAAGTTCTGGACAAAATTTATTTTTCACTGTGAAATAATGAATCCATAATTATTGTTTAAGTATTTTTTTATTTGTGCCTGATCAAATTTAATTTTTGGTGCTAGAGGTAGAAAATTCCTCCCTGGGATTATAAGAGCAGATTGATTGGGGTGTTGATAATGAAGGTAAGGTCTGGAGTGGCACACCTCAATCAGCTTTTAGACTTATTTATCTGCTGCCTTAGTGCATCCAGAAGGAGACGAAATGTGAGGAGTTTTTCACACCCCTTCAAATGATCATGTATCATCATTGTGGCTATATGAATTTTAACACGTTGCGTACAGATGGCAAAAATTCTCGTTATTTTTTTCCGAATGTGCCGGACGGATGACGAAGATTCTCGTCATTTAGGCGCATCAACCTAAACAATTTTTAAGCGTACAATACGTATTCGTTGGTACGTTTTCAGTTGTTGTTCGTTATTCATAATGAATTGATGCATCATGAAGTTTGATTGGGTAAAGTTATATTCCAAACATTAGCTTCTTAACCATGTTTAAACCAAAGGCATTACTCCCTAATAGGCACATATTTCCAATCTCGGAATTCCTAGTAATTTAATAGTTCCTAGGAATTAAAATACCCCGGTACGCAACGTGTTAATGCGTGGAACTGTATATAGCAGCCTGGGTTGGCCCAAGAGCAAAATTTTGGGTGTGCAATAATGAAAGGTTGATGTACGCACATGTCATCTGAGGCCTTCCTCTGCTGTTTCTGCTTGGCCTTCAAAGATTACCTCAACCAGACCATCTTGTCTCATGATTTAGCTGATTAGATTTGTCTTCCACCCAAGGTTTATGAAATATTTCTTTCCTACTCTTCTTCATCATTCCAGAATGAAAGCACACAATGCGACTAGGCCAGGTTGTCAATGGTATCTGAATTACGACTATAAGCTATCATCTCTTAGCTTCCACTTAATTTTCTTGCAAAAACATGTCCTAAGAAAGCATATGCTTGTATGATCACATAAGTGTCATTAATCTTCCTGATTATCACATGAAACTCTCAAGTATTAAATAAAACTTCAGTTTGAAAAATTATTCCTGTAGATTGTGTGATCAGTGGTATTGAGATATTTTTATTGTAGTTCAGATCTGTTGATGAATTGAATACTTTACTTTTGAGCAACCTTTTTTGTATAATTACTAAAGTGCTCACTCTATCTATCTATTTGGTCATCCTCATTCTTATGTCTAATTTAACAAAATGCTTGTCCATTTATTTCATAATAGGTGAGTCCAGGGCCATCCATTACAAGTCTCACTCCAAGGAGTCAAGTTCCTCAAGTGTCAGCCACAAAGAGTGGGACTTCGCCCACTGGCCACCCCAAGTCACCCAGCCACCCATATGCTGCATCGACCAATGGGGAAGAGCCCATACGAGCGGAAACTCCACCCCATGATCGCGTACCCCCATCGCCCACGAGCCTTGAGAGCCAAGACGATCGCGGCGCAACCATGCCATCGCAGATTGCGCAGGTTCCTCCGGCACCTTCAACTCCATCAGCTTCGTCGACGACGACGTCATCACTGTCGAGATCACTGTCTCCGACGGAGAGCGAGGCACCGGAAAGGGTGAGGGAGGCCTGGGGCGGTTCCGAGACTGACGTTTCGACGACACCAGTCAGCCAGACGGCCACTCCCCAAGCAGCAGGGAGTGGTGGCTCCAGTGGTGCAGGGCCCAGCCCTCCAAAGTTGACACCGGAAGAGGGGGCAATGGCACCCCCGGTGGCACCGCGCAGACGACTCTTTGTTGACGGAGACGAGGCGGCAGAGGTGGGAGGGGCTACTGCATCAGCCACTGCGTTGTCTCCGGCTGTGGTGGCGCCCATGTCTCGTCCAGTGGTCCAGAGGGAGGAGGGTGCAGTGGACGAAGGCGGATCTGCAGACGAGGCCGGAGAGGATGAAGAAGATGTTGAGCTTCCTCGTCGCAGGTTCAGAAAGGCACGGGTGTCCAGCTCAGAGGCATCAGTTTTCGATTTCCGAGGGTCTGGTGAGTAATAATTATATCATAGTTTATTCGTCCAGATATTTGTGCCAATTTTATAATGTACAAATATAGTACACATCAATAGATCATGTTAATTCATTGGTGAAACAATATCAGAAGTTTAAAACAGACAATAAATGATTCTTGGGAAGGCTTCTGCAATGAATAGTTGATGCTCTCATGGTCTCCAGGTTTTCACCAGGTTGTTTTATGTCTGATAACAATACTTTTGCTAGAAATACAGCCATTATTTAATAAATTATATCCAAGTAATATATATTTTTATATAATTTTATCATGATGGCAGAGTCTTTGATGCACTAAAATAGTTTACTGGAGGTTATGGAATGAGATTGTTGCACAGTTATCTTTCTTTCTTAGTGACCTTTATCAATTTTTGTGTGCACTTTACAGATTCTGAAGGAGAAATGCCTGTTCTGGAAAGGCAGACCATTGGAGAGCTTAGGAAGATCCGAGGAACTCCGCGCACAGGTGCATCACCAGTGTTGGCCACTCCTGGGTCTTTAGAAAAGAGTCCTAGTGGCAAAGAGGCAAATGGCAGTGTGGGCCTGGGCAGTGATGGAGAAGATGGTGAAAAAAGTGTCATCGCTGATGAGGTGAGCTTGGGAAAAGTGAAGGAAATAATTACTATAGCTAAGAAAAAGTTACCCTAGCTAAAAAATTGTGGTACCACCACAATAGAAGGTAATCTCCTTGTATGGAGCTGAGATCATAAGAACAGCACGTGATGACATTTCTTCAGCTTGAACTCTTGTGGAAGGGGCGAACAATTATGCTCATAAACATCAAAGTCTGTCCCACTTGTTGTCAGTCATTTAAAGATAAGTATGTATGAAGAATTTTTGAGCCCCCAAATTTATTTATTTTAGTGCAGGGGAAATACATTGTTCAGTAGATTCTCCACGGTATTTGCCTTAAGCTCAAGTAGTAAGTCTGTGGAGAAAAAATGTGGCAGAACATCAGTCAAGATTTCACGTGAAAGTCTACCAGTTGTCAATTCATAGCAATCAATTGTATCATTTCTGTACCACAGAGAAAGTTCTGTGGCGAAGGAAGCAATAAGCTGTTGGGTATCATTTGAAAGCAAATTTTTGGTAGTTCCTGCTCTTCCATCTTCCGGAATAATAATTAATTGTATCTTTTTAATGGCACCATTAGAGTATATAAGGTTGGCAATAGCTAACTGCTGGTCAGTAGGCATGATACACCACTGATTACTAGTTAAGAGATGTATATCTCACTCTCAACCAGTCCTTAACTTCTCAACTGCTCTTTCTTTCCTTCTTAAGGCTTTCAGGGTATATAGAGAAGGCCCTGATCAACATTTGCCTGTATCTTAAAAAATTTGTAGCTGCATTTTCTTGTATGCAATGTTTTGTAATTTGAGAAACATGCAATTATTGACAAAGTTGTACCCCAAATACTCTGAATATTTCATGAAGAGAATAAGTTTAATATGAGCGGTACATAACCAAAAAATATTTAAATACAATCACTCGAGAGGATGGTGTGTACCCTCTTAAATAATTATTTTATTATGAACGTAAAACAGATTATTTTGTAATGAACTTAAAACTTATATCTTGTAAAGATTATTTTGGGAGGCCACCATTTTTATCAAGTGTTATAATGAACATTTGTTAAAGCACAACTTTTTCTCTCCATTAGTAAAATGTGCATGTATCATGTCTATAAAAGGCAGATGGTTTACTGATGTCATAGCCCTGGCTTCACATAAAATTATTGGATCAAATCTTCTGGGATGCCTGCAATATGTATATGTATTTTCCTTACGTAGTTTTTACTTATTACACCCAATGCCAGTAAGTATTTAAATACTATCTGTAAAATTTTATATCACAAGGTTTATGATTAAAATTATTATTATTATTTATCCTGTTATGTTTTCCTCAAATTATTTAAGTTTTCACTGGGGAAATATTTAATATGAGGACATGTTATTGGTAAAAGGGCATAGTGTGGAATAAAATTTTATTGAGCATGGTCTTACTTTCCCCCATAATTTAAGAGTCATTTTTATTTCTTATCATACTCAAACAAGGAAAATTTTACCATACCATTTTTGCTAGCCTTGGTGGCAGTTGGGTGAAGTCTTTGTCTGCCAAACCAAAGGTCCAGGGTTTGATTCCTAATTTACTTTCATCCAGGTTACAGATATTTTTGATCGTACAGTTTTTCATTGTTGGACCCCCGCAATCCAAAGGCTGATGTGTGCTCATTTCAGGGTACTTCGAAATCAATAAATAAATATTATTTTCAATTGGTCAGCATTTGGTTAATGACTTACTGGATTGATTGAGTCTTTGTTCCATGATATTGAGAATATGTAATGAACTTGAATGATTGCATTACCTAATGCTGGAGCCATTAGACCAGGCATTCCTGAAAGAATATCCATAGACTTACATGTGAAATCAGTGCTTTGGTGAATTGGGCACCCCTTATTCTCATTTTTTGCTGTCTAGTATTGTGTCATGGAGGAGCAGTAATGTTTGCATTCTGCAACTTCCAATTTGAATGACGTGACCAGAAATTTTTAGTCTAATTTGACTCATATGCAAAGCCTTATCAGGAATTGGTTGGGAAATATAATTGATATATTAATAGGAGAAAAAAATTCGGCTCTTTAGGTGAGGTGATTAAATTAAATGTTTTCTTATGTGTACACAGTTTTTAAATACAGTTAGATCGGTGAGGAAATTATCAGGCTATTTTATTTGCTTTACATATTTTTATCCTGAAATGATACATTAATTTTGATTTCCTGGGTGTGCTAAAGCATATTATTCTGTTGAAATTTATGCATAATTCTTTAAAATTCAGAAGTAAGAGCCTTGATTTAAGGAGTTTTTTTGTTGATGAAATGTTCTCGAGCGGGTCTAAATATAAGTTTAATTTCTCCTTCCTTTAATAAGATTTAGTCCTCCAATGCAAAAAATTGTAGTTATATTTCACATTATGTTGCCTAGCCATCCATCAATCATCCTTCATCTTTTGGCATTTCATTTAGTGTTAATAATTGTATTGTAATGGAAGAAAAAATACTTATATAAGGCTCTATTTTTTTATTTTTCTGCTGATCTCATGTTCCAAGAAATTTTTATTTCTACCCGTTGGTGAGGTGATTAGAATCACTAAACTCCTTGCATTCACTATATGTAGGAGTTTATTATTATTTGCTAAATAACCTTAAAATCTTAGCTTCATTTATTTTATTTTCTTTACCGGAACATTACATATATTGCATTATATTTTTTCCATATCGTTTGTTCCCTTTGCAATAACAAGAATCATTCTATTAACGTTTGTTATTGTTTTATAACTCATTCTTATAAGTAACACAATGCATCTTCAGTCATTTTAGTGTGTAAACCTTGAATCATACGTTTGATATATTGCCCACGAAGATATCTATTGTGAGCTGAATATTTATGACGATTGATTTAAAGATCTTCACTAATAGGAAGAGCCATTCGGGAATATTATGCAATTGCAAATTGAAAGACTAGCCTAAAATCTTGAATTTGCATTTTCTTTTTTTATAATAGGCTGTTCAATCAGCCAATGGGTTTGGTATTTAAAAAAAAGGATAGTTGCATTGCAAGCAAAATGCTCCTACTGAGCTTTTTTAAACAATCAACAGATTGCATTTGATGGGAATACTCTATGCTCTCTGGTGCCTATTTATGTATAATTGTATAATTTGCACTGAACTGGTGCCGTATTTGGTCTTTAGTGTACCAATCGCTCACGCGTTTTGTTCGAATTTTCTTAGGTTTCCGAGATGGACTCCTTCTGGTCTGAGACTTGCGACCGCTTCATGGAGGAACTTCAGGAAAGGAAGACTGTCGCCGCGGAGCGGTTGGCCGGAGGCGCCTCAAGCCTGCGAGGCCTTGGCCGCTCGGAGAGAGCAAGGGGCGGTCGGGGACGAGGCAGAAGAGGATGGGGACGCAGGGGCGGCAACCATGGCATCACACTCAAGTTTTCCTCTCGCTCCAGCTCTCCCTTACTCAACGCCACTAACGTTGAAGATTTGCCTGCGGAGGAGACGAAGAAGGACGAAGAGGAGCCCACAAAAGAGAGCCAAAAGGTCTCCAGCAAGAAGCAATCCGTGGATGACGGAGAAGAGTCCTCAAAAGTTTCGAACCTTAAGAAGAAACGAGATGGGGAGAAGGAGAAGCACAAGAAAGAGGAAGAAGATGATGGGGACGATGAAGGAGAGAAGGAAGAGGGGGAAAAGGTGACCAAGAGGGGTCGCCGTGGGCGCAGGAGTCTGACTGCATCGACAGCATCAGCCACGACTGCAAAGGAGAGCGCCGATGATTCAGATGACGACGATGTGCCCTTGTTGAGGAAGAGACCTTGGAGGAGGAAGCAGAGGGCCACTCCGCGAAGAGATGAGGAAGAAGACGTGAGGAAGGTTGAAGAGGAAGAAAGTAGGGTCGCAGAAAAGGAAGAGGTAGATGAAGAATCAAGTGAGGAAGAGGCGGAGGAAAGGAAAACGGGTAGCTTGCGTAGGAGCTTGCGCAAGAAGAAGCCTGGCTTAAAGCTCAGAGGATCGTACAAGGGGGAGGGAAGTGGGGAGAGCTCTAGCGAGGAAGAGCAAGTTGGGAGTACAAAGGAGACAGTTGCGGAGCGCTTGAGGGCACGCAAGAAGAAGGAGAAAGTGAGGAGGGATGATGAAGATAATGAACAAGGTAGCAGCAGTAATAATGCCATTGGTGGGGATGGAGAGCCGACGCGAATGTGCTTACGCTCCCACAATCCTACCGATGGACCAGTTACCAAGGAATCGACCGAGGTAAAGGAGGTGGTTGCGGAGGAGAAAGAAGTGGTGGTACCCCAACCAGAAGAGAAGGATCGCCCAATCAGGAAAGAGCGCACTGAGGAAGTGGCTAGGAGGGGCCGCAAGAGAGGAAGGCCTGCCAAGAATCAAAGGGACAGTGGTAGTCTCGAAAGGCAATCAGGGAGGCGTCGGCAAGGTCAAAGCAGTAGCCCTGGTGGCGGTGAACTCCAATATTCCAGCTGGGAGGAAGAGGTCATACGGTACAAAAGATCCCTGAGGATGCCCATGTCCCTCATTCACATACCAAAGATGCCGTCGTCAGCACATTCCTCCCCATGCCGAACCCCAGCCTCCTCTACGCCCCAACACAGGCCATCAACACCCCTACGCCCAGATTCCGCAATCTCAGTATCTTCATCTCCATCGTCTGCTTCCCCATTCCTTTCGGCATCACTCCCCGACCTGGAGCGAAGGCCCCAGGTCCCTGGGAGCAGTGCCAAAGGGGAGGGTGACAGACGTCGTAATGGTTTCTGGGATTCTTCAAACCCAGGAAATGAGGATGAAGACTTGTTGGTGTCGAAGGTGATGAAGGAAGAGTTAGCCTCACAGACGAAGCTGAATGAAGAGATACCCGAGGCAGAACCTCCTTCAACTCCGAGGAAGAAGTCGATTTACAGCATGCTGGTGCAGAAGTATCGTCAGCGTACTTTGGATGGTGGGGCAGTGGCCACGAGGGGCAGGCGTCAGTCTGTTCGGAGGGCAGGAATAGAGGCTCGTAAGGAAGAGGAGGAAGTGAAAGTGAACAATGGGCACTTGAGAGGACGACCGAGGAGGAAGGCTTCCAAGGTTGATGTGGAGAATGTCGAGATGACCTCAACCATTGTCAACAATGGAGCTCGGCTCAGGGTGTACCCAAAGGGCACGGCAAAGAGTCAGTTGGGACGTAGCCGTCCTGAAGTTGCGCACTACCTCAGCAACCGGGTGCTGTGGAGGAGAAAGCTTCGTATGAGTACTGAATCAGTTGAAGAAAAGGGGGAGAAAGAACAGGAAGAAGTGTCAGCCGTGGATGAAAAGATAACTCTGAAAAAAGCGTCGCTGAGAAACTGCAAGGTTGAACTCGACAAGAGCTCTACTGATGCATCACTGCCAGCTTTGCAACGTTTCAAGAAAGTTAAAATGCTGAAGAAGTCCAAGATAAGTGAGAGCTTGACTGACTCAAAGTTGAATATCTCCAAGGAGACAGGAGATGCAGCATCATCTAAACTTCAGACCAAAGTAGAAGTCAAGGAAGAAGTCAAGAAGGAGGGTGATATTATTGAAGCAGCTTGCCCACCTCCTCCTGTTACTACTGTCGTGAGGAGGGTTAGATTGCGGACTGTCCGAAGGAAATTCCGTTCTGGATTTGATTACATCCGCAAGAAGAAAAAGCCCTCCCAGGCAGCCAAGAAAGATCCAGTTCTTGGAAAAGATGGCCTTGTCGTTGGCCGCAGAAAGGTAAGGTGACCTCTGTTTTGTTTAAGTTGATAAAAAGTTAATTATTTGCAGGACTGATTTATATTATTTTTTGGCATTAAAGACCAGTTTATTAAAAAATTAGTGAAAAATTAAATTAAGCACTTGACAAAAAATTAGCATCATGGTTTTGGGACATTCAACAAATAAATTAGTACTGGACACTGAACTGGAGGAGAATGAACTCTGAATTCCAAAAATTTCGTACCAATTCAAAATCAACCAAACCCCAGGGTTATTTTTGTATCAAATGAACAAAGTTCCTTGCAATTTCCTTTCGAATGCTGCCATTAGCCTAGTTACTGGAATATTATGCTAATTGCTCCTAATGTTTGATTCATTGCTAATTTTTTCTGTAAACTGGTCTTAAGGATAAATAATGAGACTTGTCTAATTGTCATCTTTTTGTGTAGGATATTTTTTGTATTTATTTTCAATGATTTACTATGTGCTCTTTATTTATGCCATTCTCGGTTAATTTCTTACAGCTTGGTGTTCCAGAGAGGAGAATGGCTGAAGGTTGGGGTGAGAGCAGACGTCTCTATGACAAAGAGTTGAGCTTGGAAGAAATGGGCAATGAAGTGAGAGGCTGGGTCGTCAACAAAGGACTTGGAGAGACAGTGCTTCATCGTGCTGCTAGACTTGGCTATACCGTGAGTATTGATAATTGTCATTTCTTTTTATTGATCATCTCTTTTGTGGGATACTACCATCTTCTTTTCCATGTGATTTCATTTCCCTTCATGCAATGATTTTTTGTGAACCACTTGAATGACACAGCTCCTGTTAGCTGTGGCTGAAATTTAGTGAAATTGAAATGTTGAGATCGTAATACTTCATTAGCTGTTTAGAAAGTAAATAATTGAAGATCTGGGTGCAATGTAAGGTTGAGTGGTCTTTTTGAGAAAATGAATAGTTTGAATGGTTGAAGAACAGGCTGAATTGTTTGTTTACAGTTCTGATATTAAATGGTATTGGATATAACTTTTGATGGGGGGATAGTATGGCATAGGTAATAGGAAAATTTAAATTGGAATAAAAAAATGTATGAAATAAATGAGCATGAGAAGCTAATATTCTTATTTCACTCACCTCTTCAATTATTCATCCTCATATGCAAATGTGTACATAGGCGGATCCAGGGGGGGGGCACGGGGGCACGTGCCCCCCCCAGACCCTTAAAAATATGCTAGATTTTTAATACGGTCCCATTATCATTGCGTTCGTTTTGTATTACGAGGTATCCTTGTGCCCCCCCCTGAACAAAATCCTGGATACAGCCGTGCTTGTGCCCCTCCCAGAAAGAAATCCTGGATCCGCCCATGAATGTGTACCATTTTTGCCACATAACTAATTTTCCTTAATGTAATTTGTTTGTTGCAAGATTGAAAAAGGTCCATTGTAACAAATTTTATTTTCACCCTCAAGGATTTGGTGTGGTACTGCCTGGAAAAGCTGAGGAACCAAGTTGCTCCCAGAGATAACGCTGGTTATACCCCTCTGCACGAAGCGTGCTCAAGGGGCCACTTAAACACTGCCAAACTATTATTGCTATATGGAGCATCTCCAAGTGACAGTGCACTCGGAGGGATAAGGTGAGTGTCTATCTAATTCTCGAAGCTTTTAGTATAAATGTAATATTCAACTCCAGTGGTCTTGAAAATTACCATACTGCAATAGTACACAATAAATAACTGTGGGCTAAGTTTTCAAATTTTTTTATTTAATGGAACATAAATGATTTGAAACTGATTTTAATGATTTGAGAAGTGACTTGTATACTCTTTGCTTATGTTTCATGCATCAAATCATACTGTGCTTAATTTTGTGAAATCAGTTTTATGTTAATTTTTTAACATTTTTCAGGTTTTTCCTAGTGCACTAAAAATTTCAGATGCTGAAAAAATTGCTTTTTCTGAGTGATAACTCAAAATCCCATTACTATATATTTAACAAGACAATGAATTCTGATTTCTTTCCCTTGATTCTTGCAGGCCTTTACATGAGGCAGCCGAGAATGGGTATATGGAAGTTGTGCGACTCCTGTTGTCATATGGTGCCGACCCATTGCTTGCGACATATTCTGGCCACACCCCCATGTCTCTTGCGGGGTCAGCTGAGTTGGCCATTGATCGTCAGAAGGCTAAGGAGGCAAACCTTGCGGGTGGAGATGTCAAAAACAGTTGGAAGGTTAGCAAGCCAGTCAAGGGCATGGAGAAGGAAGAGTTTGAATCGCCCCTGAAGCAGCTACTCAAATACCACGTGGCAGAGATGCAAGGACGACCAACTCCTGCATGGACGTTTGCTGGATCAGCCTCGTGTATGGGTAAGTTATCCTTAATTTGGGGTCATTCAATTTCAACCTAACCAATTTTATGTTGAGACGAGATGGAATGATAGTTCCCACCATCACTCATTGAGATTTTGATCAATATTTCCGTGTAGCTAATTTCAACTTTAAATTTAGAAAAAATCCATTCAAAAAATTGCATCATTTGTCCATATGCAGATACTTTGTAGCATGTTATAAAATATATCTACGAGTTTGACTTATTTTTCCATATAGCCATTTTTTCATTAAAAGTAAGCTTGTTGAAGCTACGAGACTTTCAGATGGTGTGTTCCTCCAGCTCTAGTTTTCTTAAAAAAAAAATTTCATGTGCTAACTTTTTGTGTCAGAAACGTTAAAAAATGGCTGTTTCAACAGATTTCCTCAAAGAAGTGACACCTTCAGATGTACAAACCGCATTTAACACGGTGAAGCCGTCAAAATTTTTACAAAAATTTAATAAAACTCTAAACTTGAATGGCTTATACTGTGACCCAATTTTGTAAATATGTGTGGATACATTTGCTGAAAACCACAAATCCCTTAACTTTCTTCCCTGAAGAATTCCTCTATTTTCAACTTGAATGAATTTTCGAAGAATGATTTATGATGTTTAATTTTTTTCATTCTCTCTGAACAGATCCGCAACTGAATGGGTTCAACCCGATTCAAGACATCCCATCCCATTCCTCTTACTCATCCTATTCTGACTGTGATGATAGCGTCCGTGTGGGACGGAAGAAGAAAAGGAAGAGGAGAAAGAAGGGTGTGGGTAGAGGTCGCCCCCCATTAGAACAGAAAACCAAAGAAGTCCCCAAGGAGAGCGAAGAAAGCAGTGATGAAGGTGTCGTCGTGTTCGAGACATCCTCCGAGTCTCCCCTCCCAACCATCTACAGGGTCCTCGGCACGGGTTGTGGTACATGGGCAGTCCTCCAAGATGTCGCCACGTGCTTACGTCGCTCCAAAGAGTCGGTCTTGAGACTCCTCAGCCAAGGAAGTTCCTCATCGTCTGGGTCTACGCAGGAAGAATCGGATGGCCAGGTGTTGACCCCTAGGGTAGGGCGACCCCCTAGGAGTTCGCCATCGACACGGTTTAACAAGGAGGGCCGAGAGCTGAGGAGGTCGGAGGGTGAATCGAAATCTCCGCGACCAGTTGTGGCAGACGCTGCCATAACGCTAGAGTTGCCCCTTTCAGAATTCTTGGAGCGGGCGAGGTGCTGTCATGTGATAGGGGACAAAATCCCAGCACGAGGCGGGAAGGTTGTCCTTATACCGTACAACAGTGAGCTTAAGGCACTCTTCAGCATCGAAATGGTGGAAGTTCCAAGGTGACAGGAGATCAAGGAGGGCACTTCCAAGCAGGGTAACCCTCCAGATTCCTCAGAAGACAAGCCGGATGGACTCTGCAAAGAGAAGGAGAAGTAAGTGAATGTGCGAAGAGAAACTCTTCTGAAGTTACCCGTGTGATCCATGCCGAAGGTTATCTCCCACATTTCAGAGGCTGAATTTGGCAATTAAATGGACATGAATCCATTTTTATGTGCATCTACTAGTGCAATTTTTGTCACCATAGTTGACGGCAAGGATATTTTTTTTTAATCAGGGCTCCTTCCGAAGGAGATGCTTGTTTGATAGTCGCATTTTGAATTTAAATTATTTGTTTAGCCATCTACAGATACATTTAGGAAAATGTATTTATTCTCTCTGCTTGTTGGTGTAGAGACATTCTATAAAAGTGGCAAAACATTTGATCAGTTATTGGCTGCACTGGTGTTAGCAATGTTCTTGGGTGATATCATCATTGTTTGGAGACTTAAGTGATATCCCTAGGATATTTGACTATTGTGTGGTTATTGAGTTCAGGAAATGTTTGCCAAAGTAGGAAGAAATGGAGGGAAGATAACACTTTTGTGACAGTTTCAGAAGCAGTACCTATGTGGTTCTTTCATTAACCTAACTAAATATGAATGCAACATAGTTGGAATGCCTGATGTTTGTAAAAGCCTCCTGCTATTTCCCCATTTTGATGTCCTCACTGGAAGTGCTGTGTCTCTGGCGTTACAATCATGTAGTGTTTTTGTTGGTGTTAAAGAGAGATGTAGCAAGTGTTGCAATTTTTCACTCGGCCATTTGCTTGACTTTTTGGGTAAATGAGTGCCAAAAGTTGTGATAAGTATAATTTAATCTTCTTTTTTCGTGAGAAGATGTTTAAGTATGAATTTATATGGTTTGTCTATAAGAAGTTCAAGTTTCGGCTGGACCGAGCAATTGAGAGATGTTATCATCATCAGTACTGGTACCGTGGAATTCCAAGAATTCGGGTTGTTTTATTGTTTTGAGATATAGCTCTTGACGGAATCAGTGTTAATAATATGGAGAAAGCCATGACTCTTCTTTTTGGATACAAAATCTGGCACCTTAGTTTTGCTCAATGGCCAATTGAAAAGTGACTCTTTTTCAGTGAAGCTATAAATATGAGTGCTAAGTATTAATTCTCCTGAGAAAATATAGGATTTCTTGAGCATCTAGAATATTTCTAAATAGATGATTTTTTTAAGACTGAGTTAATGGAAAATGAAGACTTGGCACAGTCCTTGATGTTAGGTTGCTGCCACTGGTATTAGTGAATATTATCGCATTCAAATATAATTACTGCCATGGTAGTAAGCAGACAAGGAAAAGACATTTGGGAGCACTGTGCTTGTAACCAGTCATGTACAGATGATTTTTCATTATCTTGCTTTGTTGACATCCCTAGATTAATTTTGTATTATAAGCAGTATACTTATTTTGCCTCTGCAGCACAGATATGTGGCCTCTCAGAGTCCTCACTTATTAGGATTACTGCATAAATATATAAATTTAAGCAAAAAGCAGTCTTTATATCTGTTTGTTAAATATCTATTATTTTTCCTAATTGAATTTTTCTCAGGGTTTGACTTATTGGATGTTTTGGTGCAATAGAAACAGAGACAAGAAAAAATCTGTGCATAGTAATTTTTCCTGAATATTTCTTATTCTAATGATGATGATTTTGTGATAATTCTGCATGATAACAGACTATAACTTACCCATTAAACTCACTGGAGCTGTTATTAGCTTATTAAGTGGTATACTTCCTTCTTCACTTATTTGTGGGGTGCTATCATGGTAACATCCTAGTGGTGCTGTCTTATCTGGCACCAGCGGTCTTATAGGAAACAGCCCTACAAGCATCATAGCTGATCGAAGCAAGTTCTGCCAGATGGAATTTAATTTCATAAAGGTCTTGTTTACAAAATTATTCTGTAATTATTCTGCATTTTTTTTATTAGTGCTACCTATCTCACAAGACTCAGGGAATATAAGAAGTTAGAAGTTGAACCTAATGAAGGTGCCGTGTGTTTAGTGGATGAGTGTGTACATGTGTATGTGTGATAAGAAATATTTGAGCCATCCAACCCTCAGCCATTGCATGCGTATCCCATTTCTTCACTTTCCTATGTATTGGCCATGCAACTGTGAAGACATCTTCGAACAATTATGTGAAGTTCATTGGTTTTTCTGGAATTGTGCTGCAATATCTAATGAGTGTTTTAAGTGTATTCACTACTATTACTATAAAGTAAAAACTGTGATGACATTTATTATTAATATTATAATAAATAAAATGGAGGCTAAGTGCAATTGCCAATGGAATAATGTCAGCCATGCATTTCTTTTGTAATGACAGGTTTCCTGTGATTTGTAATAATGAAGGATATTGGTGAGAAGTATTTTCTTTTATTTGAAATCCCTTCATCTTACTCCATCGTCTTCTGATACTTGGTACAGCAGCAAAGTATTCACTCCACATGTTTTCTATTTTGACGAATCCAGCTCTAGGATAAAGGAAAACTGTGGCATAACCAAGAATAGTTATGAAACTACTTTGAGTTACTATTTGAAAGGTGGTTGATGGTTTATATTGTGACAGAAATCAATAATTACCATGCGAATACTGTGAATGCAGATGTGGTATCTCCAAAATCACGTATTCATTTGTGGAAAAGTGTAAGTTTCACTGAAATGTGTGTGTTTTTTCCATTAGCGTTGCTAATGCCATTGTTAAAGAAATATGAGATTGAAGATTATTGGTCAAATGATTTTTTCACAAAAATGATATATTCTGCTAATACATGTCCAGAGATCGTTTTATTTTGATTTTGCAATTTCTACATTTTGCAGACAACACTCAGCCAAGACCAAATGATCCTTTATGGAAAATAAAGTATGTATTTTCATATTTGAAGAATAGATTCTCCAGTGCCATTAGGCCAATTCAGAAGTTCGTTGTTAATGAATCGTTAGTTCTATTCAAAGGCCGTCTGGGATTCAAACAATACATTCCCTCCGAATGACATAGGTTTGTTATCAAAATATTTTTCCTTTGTTATTGTGAGATGGGGGTTGTACTCGATGCGATAGTCTAGTCTGTACAGTCCTGAAAACTGTTATAGATCAAAGTACGTAGTCATTCAGGTGTGTCTGGCAAGGTGGTAAAAAAACTTATTGGGAAATATCTAGGCAAAGGCCATATTATGTATACAGACAATTGCTACTATCCAAGTCCAGCACTTTGTACGTTTCTGCTAAATAATGAGATTGTTTCTTGCGGGACGGTTGAGTGTAACAGAAAAAAATGCCAAAATTTTCCACAAAAATGAATAGGGGTGATTTTGAAAGGAAAACTGATGGTAAAGTTATTGCATTCTGTCGACCATTCATGAGGGAAAACTGGTTGACACTGGTAAAAAGGGTTACCAAACAGAAGATAATGAAACCAGATGCTGTCGTAGACTACCATGTAAATATGAGATTAGTGGACAAGTCTGACATGATGATTAGGTCTTTTTTGAGTGTCTAAGAAAATCATTTAAGTGGTACAAAAAGTTGTTTTTCCATGTGGTTGATATTTGTATGTTGAATTCTTTTTATTTTATCAAATAAACATGGGTAAAAAACCTCCTATGAAGAAGTTTGTCAAAGAAGTGGTGAGGCAGCTGTTAGAAAAACATGGTGTCAGTCAGTGAAGAAGAGAGGGCGGAGTTTTGGGAATAAAAACCCACACCCCAGAGCTCAGAGAATTTTTTTTATAAAAATATATTATTGTGGCAAATTTTGTAGCTAATATTAGGGGGATGGATGACTCATCATACTATTCACAAAATCAAAGCTCTTTAAACTTTCTGTCTGTTATTGTTATTGTAAAATACTTTACTTAATCCATTGTAGTTAATTGGATTAATACTACTTAGAGACTAGAGTAAGGATTAATTAAGTATCTCTTAGAAAGCGGTGTAACTCATCATTTTGAACCATTAACCTAAACATTTTCTTGGGGAGGACCCCCACCCGCCCTCACCTCTCCCGCTTACCCTGGCGAGTATTCCATTCCCCCACAACCCCTAGTATTAGTTGTGCCTAACCTTAATGCCTATAGCTTCACCCCTAGTGTCAGTGAAAAACCCAGATCTTCTGGTTGTTCAAGTTTGGAAGGTGCGGAAAACAATCTCGAAAGACTATAAGTACACGACATTTCTTTGAAAAAAATCCAGCAACAGAAAAGAAAACAAATTTTTTAAACCATACTTTGTGTGTAAAAACACTAACTGTAGGAAAGGAGAGCAAAAATACAGTAGATATTGTTGCCGTGAATGTTATAAAGCATATATATGTTTTGATAATTGTTTCAAAGATTATCATACATTGAAATACTATTAACATTAGGTTTTTATTAAATTATTAATAAATACTTTTTGTGGATAAAAACAGTGAATCTGGATTCACTGTTTATAATAAGAATTTAATATAAAGAATAAAGTGATTGAGAATAGCATTGCATGGTGTAAAAAAACAGGTTTTGAAGAAGAAGGATGAGAGCAGAAGCCTTGAATTTGATAAGGTTGATTGAGGAGTAATGGAGAAGGTGAGATCTATATCCACAATGCCCCGCGCAAGCTCTCTTAATAGGCAAGTTCAGTGGGATTTACAATACCATTGGTTTGAGGATAGCATTTCTTAAAGTCCTTTACATTAGCTGTGAACAAAGTGGATTCCTATACTTACTCTATTTGGCAAACTATCTCCCTTATTTTATTTTTTACACTGGACCTAGATATGAAGTGATGTTCTATTAACCCTTTCCAACATCGAGGCTGGCTCAACAAGTTTAGTGCCACAAGCACTTGGCTTGTCGTAGCATCAGTCTAACTCCGAGTTGAGCTGGACATCAAGGAAAAGGGCAATTTATGCAAGGGCAATGTTTCAAGAGATTACCTGATTTTCCGTCAACTCGAAGTTATACCTGATGCTTCAACGTTGGACCGCAAAGAGTCCCTTATGTTGCTCTGAAAGATGACCATATTCTTTATAATTTCAGGTAAGCAATCTAAAATTGTTCAATGTTGCTCTGAAAGATGACCATTCTTTCCTAGCAAGCAATCTAAGCCCTGCATCTACCCTCTGAGTCTCTGATAGCTTTCTGCCTCATTAGTACAAATTCAGGGCCGTTTCAAGGTCATCGAAGGCCCTAGGCACTTTCAAAGTCGTAGGCCCTCCCTGACTTCATTTTTAATATTTTTCAAAAATGCAGCCACACTTCTTTGCGATTTGAAATCTAAATGAACTTTCCGCATTGTTAATTATTCTATGCAGTGATGATGTAGTAATTCCGGTGTTACGTACATCATGCGCTTCGCATTCGGTGTTTACTGTTAATCGTGTGATTATATTTTCTCTTAAAATTTTTTAAAAAGTTTTGAAGTAATTAAGTTCCTTTTTCTAAACTCAAATTGATAAAAACGTATCTTCGGTCAACGATGGGACAAACACAACTATCCTCCCTGGCATTACTTTCAATTGAAAAGGATTTGACGAGGGAAATGACATTTGAGGACGTCATATGTGACTTTGCTAAGACAAAGAGCCGAAAAGTTAACATACTGTAATTTACATAGATCTACAGCACTGCAGCTTGACTTGCTCAGGTGCTCATCTCACACGGTTATATATAGTTACTTTAATACAAGCATTATTAAATATTACTGGCATTCTGAACTTGTTTTCACTTTATGTTCTGGATTTCGTAGGCCCTTGGAAAGTCCGTAGGCCCTAGGCACAGTGCCTAATTGATGATTTATACTACGAGATATCCTTGTGCCCCCCCCCCCCCCCGAAAGAAAATCCTGGATACGGCCTTGCTTGTGCCCCCCCAGAAAGAAATCCTGGATCCGCCCCTGTTCGCAGTTTTCCTAATTTACAATCTATAGCCAACATTACCTCAACGACACCTTGGAGTATTTAATTCAATACTGATTAATCTAGTATTTTTAATGAAAAGAATAATTTGAAGGATTCATCAAGAGGCAAAATTTCAAATGGAAACTGCTAATGAAAGAGTTGTGAACGTTTGACTTGGTTTAAACCAACGCTGAGGAATAGTATTCATTTTATAACTGTCAGAAAATTGAAATTTATTTTTTGCCTTTGAATTTTCCTTGGATTTTTCATTTCTTCTTTCCAGTAGAGAATTTGAAAAAAACTAGACACAAGTTGTAATTTCGAAGTTTAAAAGAACCGCGCGCTTTGCCAGTAAAAATTCGTATTTCATTTGTTACAATCGAAGTGGCTAATGGGTGGTCACAAGACAAGACGATTTCGTCTGTGAATCTTTCAATAACGTTCCTAGAATAACCATTTATCAAGTGCCATATAACTTAGATTCCGGAAAATATCGTTTTGTTCATAATCATTAAAAATGGCGGGATCGATCAAAGAGTTTCTACCTGCTTTACCTGATGAGAAGATAGGTAATATAATTTTCGAGTGTAGTTTCAATCTTGAACGAACATTAATGTATTATTTGTCTCACCTAAACTGTCAATTATTTAGGCTTAAGATTGACTATGCATTACTTAAATTCCATCTTGCCTTAGGTAGCCATGGTGAAGCTTTATGTTTTCTTACAAATTAGTCGAATAATACCGTGCCCTAATTAGCACTTGGATAGTTTATTATCCCTCTCTTTGCAGATATGCTAGCTGCTACCAGCGTTTTGCAGCAGAAGGCTTCCGAAATTCGATCCCAGAGAATCAATTGGCAATCCTACTGTCAGTAAGTAAATAGTATTGTTTGTACGTTTACTAAGAGGGAAAAACTTCTCTATCATTTTTATCTGTATTCTTTATGATGATAAATATTATGTCCAATTCATGCAGTTTTAGTAACTAAGGGTAATATGCCCTTGAAGATTTATATAAGAAATATAATTTGACATATTTTAGAAGCAACAGTTTGTTAATTTATCAGGGTTGACTTGCTTTCACTTCTGTCTCCTTGACATTTATTTGTTTTAATGGATTGATTAGTTTGTAGTTTTAATCATTAGTTATTGATAAAATCTATATTGCTGTGTTTATTTGGGTGTATGGGAGAAAAGCTAGGTTTTGACTTGAATGCGTAACCTTAGACTGAGGGTGACGACTGTCATTACCAATTCTATTTGTACAAAATATGCTGATCTAAGCGTTAAAAGTATTAAGAAGAAACAAACTTTTAACTTATGTAAGAAAGAATCTTCAATGTTCATGATTTTGCTAGCAATTGAGCAAAATCAAGAGGAAGTGTGGTCCTGTGAAATAATATGAAAAAATTCAGTCTGGGTGCTGAAATACCTACAATTATCAATGTTGATGGAGTTAATTATTAATAAACTTTAATTATAACTTCTTCTGATATTCCTTGGCAGATCGCAGATGATATCGAAGGAAGACTACAACTTTGTCATTAAGTTTGATGGAACTGATGCAGCAACGCGTGAAAAAGTTTTGCGTGAGGAGAGAGCACAGTGTGCACGCACATTCCTCAACCTCCTTGGTCATGTGTCCAAGGATACGACCGTGCAGTACATTTTGATAATGATTGATGACATGCTCCAGGTGAGTTAAGCTTAATGTACAATGGAGTGAGCTCATGTACCAATTCACATCTGATTCTGGTTGAATGTAAAAAATCTAAAGATATGTGCTTCTTACATTTATGATATGTCCTCCTCTCCTTAAGTTATCAGCAGTGAAACATCAAAGTTCTTAGTCTCTTGATGGAAACAAATGTGGGAAGTGTTTGAGAAGACAGGAAGTTGCAGTTGAACCTAAAAATTCAGTTTCAGCAGTAGTACAGCATCAGCTTTTTAACTCTACTATTTTTACTATCCTTTTCAAACATTAAATTGTGACTGGCCCAGTCGTGCTAGCTCAGAATGTTTTGAGGCAGGAGGTGGGACTTCTGACATTAAGGATGAGAGATGGACGTTGCCATGTTTGTGTGAAAATTACCCAGAGAAAAAATCATTCGCCTTGACCAGGATTCGATCCATTCCTTGAGCACTCCTTTTTTTGATATAGCAACATTTTATGAAGCCTTGCAATAACCAATGATGAATTTAACTTTCAGCATTATGATAGTTAAATATTAAACAGATTCAATGAAATGGTATTAGGGAGGGTGGAAAGCCCAGCTATTATCAAAGGGATTAATCCCTTCCCATCCTTTTCATTTCCTGATGGAATTCTATTTTTGCAATGAGGAATCATTTTTAACCAAATATTTTAAAAAACTCTTTTTTTTGACATAACCCAATTTTCCCTGAGATGTGCTGGAATGCAGTCCCAGAGTGTTCCGTTCTGTTGTCCACTGCTCAGGTTGTATTGGGGTTGCTTGTACTAATAAATATTTTGTGCAAATTTACATGCATCAGAAAACCTTTTCATTGAATCTGTTTTATATTTAATTGTCATCATGCTGGAAGTTAAATTCACCATTTGGTATTGCAGGACTTCATAAAATGTTACTACATATATTAAAAAATGGAATGCTTAGGGAGTTGATTGCCCTTGGGCTAGTGGTCTCCTCAGCACACGTATTTTGGGTAGTCATCTCAAGGGAAAAGAATGAAATTTTTACGTTTGTGGCAAAAAAACATTTCCCTCCCTTTCCTCTCTCCGGGTACGTATCTTTATGCAGGGATATTCATAAAATTGATGTTTTCTTTCCATGATATTCCACTCTTATAGGAAGACAGCTCAAGGGTGGAGATATTCCGAGAGCATGCTGCCCGAAAGCATGAATCAGTTTGGGGGCCCTTCCTCAACCTCCTTAACCGTCCCGATGGGTTCATCACGAACATGACCTCTCGTATCATCGCCAAAATTGCCTGCTGGGGATCAGAACCAATGGACCGATCTGACCTCCACTTCTACCTGACTTGGTTGAAAGATCAGCTGAAGCAGAATGTGAGTTACCTTTTGTGTATTGATGTTGTTATTTTTTTGCATGGCTGTGATGATCCATTTTTTGTAACTTCCTTGAAGTTGGAAGAAAATGGATCCTTTTATCACAGTTACATGGTATGATCTCAAGTTTTATTAAGTAGGTTTTTCTTCTTTAAAACACAATCATTAGCTTAGGAAAATATAACAAGAGTGGTAAAGCATAAATTTTTGTGCAAATTAGTCACCTTTTTCTTAAAATACTCATACCTATATACCACCAATTTTTAAGTTTAGGCTAATTAAGATTCTAGTTGTTTGAGTGGATCTATTATCTTTAATTTTGACGTTAAACTTTTAGCACCGCTACAACAAATTTGTCATTTTCCTGGTCCTGTCAAATTCTTCACGTGGGAGGTTTACGGTAGCTTGTGAGATGTGATTGTGAAGATTTCTTTATGAAGAAAAGAAATGTATGGGAGGGAAAAACTGGGAAGTGCTTGCCACGGTGAGTAATTGGAGAAAACTGCTATCGGAGGTGATTCTGAAACGACTGTTATCAATGGGATTGATTTACACGTTTGCTGACAGAATGGAATAGTGCTTGGTTTATATTATATATATAAGGTATATTGGGGATATTTGGGTAAAAATCGGGTGGTGTAATTGTACTGAACTGCATCAAAATTGTCTCGAACACAGGATGACATAATATATCTCTTTTTTAAATAAATAAAGATTCAGAAGTGTCTACTTGATTCAATTCTTTGATATGCACTAACATTTGCAAGTATGTAGTGACCCGAATGATTCATGCACATAAATTTTGTCCTATATTCATCAATCAACTTTTTGAGGAGAAATTTAATGGTAGGCGGAGTGACTTATTTTTAGTAGAATATCAGCATGGTCAAAGAATAAACTTGGGAATTTCGCACGCAGTTTTATTCTATGCTAACCAGTTTCAATGTTAATAATGCATTATCAGCAGAGCAACCTCTGTGATATTAATGTGAAAACAGGTTTGCATGGAATAAAATTCCCTAGTTTATTCTTTCTACATCTTTTTAAGCACTTTGCTAATTTGATCGTTGCAATTTTTGCTTTAAAACTAAGTTTTTTACCTTTGGTTCTAGTATTTTACGTAAATACTTCTCTTCTCTCTGGGCTACTTTGGGTATCTGTTCTTGGGGCTAATGTTGTTAGATTAGAAGGGTTTATATGTGTCAGTGTTTGGCAATTGCACTATTCTTGTGGTGTAAGGGATGTTAGTCAAGTTGTGCACTCTTTTGAAGCATCTAGTCTGTCAATAACACTCATTTATTTGAACTCATTTGGGATTATAAAGAAATCTTTTAATAAACCTCTTCAGTAATTTTTACTATTTTCTTTTCTGACTCCTCCCAGAAAAGCTTCTATATAAAATAATTATGTCAAACCAAACCTTGCCCAGTCAGCACAAGGGATAAATGCAATTATTTTAAGCACTGTAGTAAAAGTAATGAGTTTGAGTACTGTTGGGATGGCAATGGATTTAGGTAATATCTACATTGTGCTCGAATTTCAAATTATAGACGTAGTAATTTTCAGCCTTAATATCATAGTACAGTTTATAAATGATTTTAATACTTTGTTTGTTTTGAAAAAAATAACTGATTATCTAAGATTATTTTCTGCGTAAGACAATCAGTTAAAATTTGTCCATCATGACCAACGTTTGTTCACCTTTTCTCAGTCCAAGCTGACGTTTTAAAAAACAAAATATTCATCAATAGAGACTTAAAACACCGATATTGTGTATTAGTTATGATAAAAACATCTGATTAAACACATAGGGTATAAAAGGGGATCTGTTGCAACACCTGTATCGTAAATAACATCTTTCTGATAGTCAGAGTAGAAGCCATCAGTTGGCTTATTCCTGGTGTACTTGAGTTGGATCTGCACTGGATCCTTCTAAGTTAGTGACTCCATATTATGGGTGTGTATCTACATCTATATAATACCCTGTGAGCCACCTCTAGGGTGTTTGGCGGGGGAGGATAGGTGTCCTTGTATCATAGGACATTATCTGGAAATTCTTGGATGGCTGACAACCTGTGCTGGTTGGGTGGTATCCTATGAAGATTTTAAAGCAGTAACACCTTCCTGAATTTTTATTTCTTTGATTTTGGTCAAAATAAATTATCAGATATTCAGTATTGTTATTTTCACCCATGTTGATGGTGTGAGATTATTACTACTTGACTTATTATTTTGGGATTTTTTATTCAGTACTTTTATTGACTTAGGATGGAAATATAGGAGATTATTATGTTTAGACTTAAATTATGGTTGTATATATTGTTAACGAAGTGGAAGCTAATTCAGAAAATATGATCCCTTCACAATTTCAGTTAACTGATAGGTTAATTTATTATGAAAAAGCAACTAATTTTAAGTTTCAATTATTGGAGAATGATGGAATGAAGTTCAATCAAGGACAGTGCTTGATGAGATAGTTTGGACTTGCATGTTTACTGCTAGTTTGACTTGTGCAAGGAAGTATAGAAAAAGAAGTGATGATGAGAAAGTGATAAGAATGACAAATGACATGCTTGACCTAAATGCTTTGAATGCCTTATTCATTTCTATGTGATAATTATTGTCAGTAGAAGGTTTTGCCACAACATATAAAGATATAGATCGTTATGTGCGTACATACATTGCCTGGCAAAGTTATAAGCATCATGGTTTATGATACTCCAAGCAAGTTGCTGTACAGTTAGGCATTAGTTACTTTTATCTCTGATTTTGAGTTTGTGTGTTTGTTTTCGGTGCTGTCTGTGGGTGTTGATTTTTATTTCATCACCATATTAGTAAGATAGCAGCATTTCTGTAGAAATAGTTATGTTACCATTTATCCTTGGCACCTTGTTATCTTTTCTTTTTCCTGCTACTTTTTATTCCAATGATACCATATTTGCCAGTTTAAGAGAAAGATTTTCACAATCACAAAGGCCATTTTCACATGCATCGGCATTGTCCGTGCCGGTGGCAATACCAGTACCAAGTCCAGTATTATCAAATGGAAGCTTTCACATGATGTATGGGACTGCACTGTTACCAGTATCAGTAATAAAACTGGCAGTCAGTTTTCATGTTTTTCAGTGCGTACTTTCATATGCATAGCAGCCTTTCTAGGGTTTTAATATTTAGATACGATCTCTCTCACATTCAAAATAAATCTGGCTACCGGCATCGGCAATGACAGTGGGTGTGACAATAGTCTGATAGCGTTGGTAGCAGGGCTGGGAATAATTGTGGCTTTGCCAGTGCGTGTGAAAATGGCCTAGTTCCTGTGAGCACTGTGTTTTTATTTCATCGCAAAAAGTTTTTGCTTTGATTTTTAGAAGTATCGTAGAGCATAATAACCCATATGGTGAATGAGAAAATATTTTTTTTCTATAAACTATTTTGTTATTTGTGTGTTTCCAAAATCATTTTAAAATGGAATCCTGAATTACATACTATTAATATAATTAGTGATTGTATGAATTGAAAGTTACCTGTGAAACACCCTGTGAATTCATGTTTGACTGTGTTATAATAATATGTCCCACACTTAAGCAAATATTTTATGAAAATGTGATATTTCATGTGGATAATGCTTCTTGAAAAGATTGATTTGGCACAATAAATGGTGTCATAGATTCCTTTAAATAGATTATAACTCAATTTATGGATAGGGTACATGAAAATTAAGTGAACGAAGAAAATATGTGTAATTATAGGTCATTGCTGCTTTTTTTAAACTTTTGGCTTGCTGCTGCATTCCATTTAATATAATTCTTAGCCAATTAAAAAATTTTTTAGTCCTTCACCGTGAAATCGCATTGATTTCTTAGGGTGTAAATTATTTTAAATGGAACAAATGCTCAGGTGGTAGGCATTCCACTTTTTCCTATTTTAAAGCATTGCTTATTCCATATGTTTGTACTTTTCACTGTAATAAATTTTGTGATAACCTTTGAAGGCTGTAGTACTTTTTTATAGTGTTGTGGAAGAGCAGTACATATTTTATTTTTAATAATTCTCTTCTAAAATAAAACAAACTTTCTTTAAATAGAGCAAGACTACAGATTGTGTCAGATACCTCAGCTGTTCCCTATAAGACTACACCTTGTACCTTACTTCTGTGTACAAACCCTCAGTCCAAGTATGTTCTGGGTAACTGCTAACAGAAAGGCTGCTCCAAAATTAAATTTTCAGCTACACAAGTGTAAGGCGCTAGGCTCTCAAGTTAGAAAATTGTATGACGAATTGATGGTATGGATGTATTGCTAGGGGAGTTGTTCCATAGTACTTATAATTTGGTATACCTCAAGCCTTTTTGACACTGACAAACCTGTGGTATTGTTAATAGTGTTTCCCGTGTAGTTTGTTATTTTGAGATTAGATTATGTATAGATAAATAACTGTGAATATGCTAACATTTGTGAGATAAGGATTTGATTAACAAGGAATAGGATTTGAACTATGTACTTTATCACTCCACCCTTGTGGATCCTTGAACCTCTCAGATTGCTGCAGAAAGAGACTGTGAAGCAATTTTTTAATAATTTCTATGCAGTGTATGTACTTGAAATGCAAATTGTGTATTCCTTTGCGTTACTGTGTCTTCAGCAGTTCTTGTATCTAACATGTGGTTTTAATAACTTCTGATGGATACTAGAAATGATTGATTTATATGATGTTTGAATAAATCATTATCATCTCCAAATAGATTATAAAAACAATTCATAGTCATCGCTTATCAGTAGAGATTCCTTAGCTCAATAGAAAGTCTTCAGAGTCAAAAGTTTCAGCCGGAGGTATTAATGTCAGCAGGTTGCAATGAAAACCACATAGTTTACAGTAATTGTGAATGTGTGATTGATTTCACCAATGAGTTCAAATCAGTGCAAGATAGCTCCAAATGTTTCCTCAAAGCTCAAATGGTTCTCTTGGTTAAGGCAGGGATTTTCACGATATCTTCGATTAAATATTTAGATTATTTATCTTGATTTTTGGGCTGTAGGCAAAGAAAAATCTCTTAATTTATTTTTGGCTAGTTATACAACAGAATAAAACAGGATTAGGATGGTTTTTCTGTGGGATTTAGCGAGTATATTTAAATTTAGAGAGCTGAATGCATAGGGTGTGCTCCTAATACACTGTAATATATTTGTGCTTAAGATAATGACGTATCCTAATATTAAATACACCAAAGAATGAAGTTCGCCATGAAAAAATATTTGACTTAGCCAGGATTCGAACCCGGATCTCCCGATTGCTGGTCAGGCGTGTTAACCAGTTCCACCACCAAGCCATTTTCTCAGAGCGAACTTCGGGATGGGTTTTACCGAACAAGATGTTGACGTCACAAGTCCACACTGTGGCACATGTGGCGAGGGTCGTGCTTACTAAGCCACTGTCGGGGTGAAAAACCCTTATTTTGTCGCTGGTCTGTGACAACGAATTTCAAAGCACTGCAGGAACAAGTGACTTTGTACGCAGTAGATCTGAGTTCGAATCCTGGCTATGTCAAATATTTTTTCATGGCGAACTTCATCCTTTGGTGTATTTAACTTTGCACCCGTGCGCGTAACTGCTGCGTACAAAGTCACTTGTTCCTGCAGTGCTTTGATATCCTAATATTGTTTGAAAAGTGTTAATGTGTTGTTGCTACTTAGTTTCTTTTTAGCATTTCTTCCCTCTGTCACTCATGTTGTAAGAAATACATACATAACATTCTTCATTATGTTTTGAAGTAGTTGCTGGCTTATCGCCTTAGGAACAATTTGCTTATGCAATAACAGATCTCATGTCATTCATTGATATTAATAGTTATGGTTATTCAGATTTCTACATTTAGCAGAAGATTTGGAGGAAAATATACTTTCAATACAACAATATTATTTGTATTTGTTTGACTCAAGAAACCAATCCTTTGGACTGGGAAGGGAATCGTGGACCTTTGACCGTGCAGTCAGTTAAACTATTCAGATTTACTGATTCTGATTTCCATGGAAATAGGGATTGCACTGGGATTACAATTTTAAATTGCAATGGAAATCAAGGGATCCGGATAGTGAAGTAGGCTGTGGAGTAGTATACCTTTCAAGTGATAGGATTGAAATGCATTTATATATTGCAATAAATGGTCTGTTTTTATTAGTTACGTAGTTTTTCCGGCAAAAAGTTAAGGAAAATTTTATGGACTTTTTTAAAGTCATCTCACAATTTCATTTACATGCATGTATATTTGCTAATTATAGAATTTTCTTGTCTTGTAAATAATTATCTTCATGAGTTTTTCATGTGTCAAAAGGTAGAGGTAGTTGCAAATAAGTGGAATAATGCTGCTTGCTCTTTTTCTGAGTTTCGGTCTTAGCTCTCATGGGAAGAGAATGGAATAAAGTATAATATTTTTCCTTAGAAAGGAGATTCAAAGGCATCTAAGTATCTATTGTTTCTTTTCATATGATGGTAAATTCAAATTGAATATTTAAAGCACTTTCTGTAGTATAGTCTATGACAGTGTTTTATTTGGCTTCTCAATTAAGCATTTCCATAAATGACCTAAGTCGTGAATTGTCAGGATTTTTTCAGGTTTGTTACAGATCAGGGAAATTGGGGGAATTTGGGATTTTGGAATGGTTCAGGTATATCAGAGAAAGTTCTTGTCAGGGAAAATTTATGTTGTGGCACGCAAATCGAAAGAATTTCCTGGCTGGTGTTGGGCTTACATCTTTGACAGATTGATGCAGTAAAATGGTCTTTGGAAATGGATTAATTCCATATGATAACATTTCAATTATTGTTTTATGAGAATTAAGACTCTGACTAAATTGAACTGCATAGCATTGTTTATACTTTGTCACCATATATTTATGTTTTCTTGCCTTCAAAAACTTTCATGCAAATACACTTTCCTCTGCTCCACGCTCGTCTTAGGAATGTTTGTCTCATGGAAAATTTGACTGCATTTCGAGCTACTCTGAATAATTAGTGAGAAATGCGATGCATATTTCCCTTGAAAACTTGATTCACCGGCGAAGTTGACCATGATTGGCTAAGCGAGGATAAATTTTTGTGATGATCGAATGGAGAGTGCAGAAAACTCTGAGAAAATGAAGATTTTTGTCATGGAATTTGAATTGGGGACTCTTGTAGCAACCCTGTTTTAAGAAGCACATTTTCCTCATTTTACATCAGTTGTACACCATTTTTCCCTCTTCTTTCAAAAACGAATGTGTTTTATGTGACATTGCCCATGCATGTGGGATGGGCTGTATATTTTTAGGTTTAGGATTCAGAATGGAATCCTATTGCATTGCATGTATAAAATTATGATTGTAAAAGTGATCAGTTATTCATATCGTTAAGCTCTGTGGAAGGTAATGGTGTGATATTTAAGTTTATCATTCATAATGAACAGTGTACAAAAATGTTTTCTGCATACTTGGATCTTATGTGTGCTGTTCATAGTTTTTTATGATTTCCTCTTTAATGATATCATGTATTCTCATATTTTTACATCATGTGACTCACTGTCTTCTGCTTAAGATAGAGGATGATTATATTTACCCTGTAACTGATATTGTAATATTTTTAGTGCTCTAAAAAAGTGTTTCCTTTGAATCTCGTGGACTAATGTTGCTTGAATGTATTTATGTGGAAATTTTTTAATACTTTTATTTGGTTGAAATCATAAATTTTGTTTGAACTGAGTGACTCTTTGTATGGTATGGTTTTCTGTCTTTCCTTTCATTGGTTTTAAGTTGCCCCTCTATCATGCAGTAGAAATTTCAGGAATAACTTTTTATGTACCATTGGCCAGGAAGTCTGCACCGGCCTCAGGCTTTGGTATATTTATTCTCAATAAAATGTGTGTGTTTACCCATCTCAAATCATTCGTTTTGATAGTGAATTTAATCTTGAAGATAATTTTCAATGTCTTACTTATTGCCGTAACCATTACCAAGTTATTATTAAGCTTTATTCCCTCTTCCTCGTCTGAGTTATGAAAATTATTTTATTGCCTAATTGTGTTTTGATTTGTGAGCATATGTTCTCACTAACATTTTTACATTCGCACTTAAGTATGAATAATACTCTGTATTCTTAACAAATTTGCTCTCTCCTAATCTTTTGTGTGTAAAATTAATGTAGGCCACTCTTTTTTAATTGCTTATCTGTTGACAATTTTTTTTTATGTCATAGGGATCATTAGGCTACCTCACTTAGCCACTTTTTACCTTAGTGAAAATTCAACGCGTACCAAGCGAAGGTTTCCAGGATTTATTTAGCATATGTATTACGCATTTCCAAATGCGGTTATGTATACTTTCAGTATCTCTTTAAGTTATGAATCACAGAAATACTATATAAGAGAATTGTCTTTAATGTTTTGTCAGATTGTTGTGGGTACATTTATTAGCATCTTTCATGACGAATATTGCCATTGAAACCTCCTATATCCTAATATCCACAATACTGACTTAATAGCATAGCCCAAGGTCAGATTTGTTGACATTAGGGAACCTGTCACTTATTTCAATATGTCTGCTATAATTAACCCAATTAAGACATTTTTTCTTAGTGGTTGAATTGAAGAAAAAGGGAGCTCTCTAGGCCTGTTTACATGATACAATAACACGTACGAGTTAATGTAGGTTTGCGTGAATGATTTTTGTGGACCGGAACGGAACATGTACAAATGCATGAACCAAATTAGAACAGGTTCTATTTTCTGTGCATGCATTCGCACAAGTTGGGTGGTTACACGGTACATTTTGGCGTTCATTCTCGCGTTCATACATTTAGACATTAACGTGTTAATGTACCGTGTAAATAGGCCTTCAGATTTTTTAAATGAACATTGTACATCTTACTTAAGTTTTGAAAGAGTTAGTTTAGGCAGACTGTCTACAGTGACTTTGTGAATTTGGTAAAAAGTAGTGATATGGATTTTTTCTACTTTATTGTGATGTTAAATATATGTACGTATTTCATCATTCTCATGGATTTCTTTCATTCTGCATTGTACTGATAGGGTGTATTATGTTCTAAGCACAGGACCTGTCCTAGCAAATGGTGTACACTGACATATTTTCTGCCAGAAATGATAGTGCCGAAATTTTCCCAAATATTGACCGTGAATGAGCAAGTACATGCATATTGTGAATTTACGCCTCTTGCACATACCTTTATCCGATCCCCGGCATTGTAAGCAAATTAAGGGTTATCGAAGCCTAAATGTAATCAAGTGAGCAAACTCATTAGTCCCCCCAACCCCCACAAGGAGATTTTACTTAATATTTGTATTTCCCCCTATGAATCAATGCAGTTGTTGACTTTTCTATGCCAATTGGTGCTGAATAATTATGTATACATTAATTTATTAAAAAGTTTTGTATGAAGATCGTAGGCGTGTTTTGGTTTTTTGCTTGGGATTAATTATAACAAAAGTAAGTTTTGTTGGTCATAAGTTTTTATCTATAAATTCGTCCCTTGGATCTTTGATACTTGGTATTTTTGGTTTTTTGGCATTAGAATTTAATTTTGTTTAGATCTTGATGTATTCAGGTGGAAAGTTTACCAGCTATGATTATAAGTTATATTTTTTATAGTTATAGTTTAAGAAAATATGATTTTAATTTTAACCCGGATTGCCCTAGTTTTCAAGCTCCTTTTGTGCTCCTTGAAGATTACTGTTTGGTGTCAAGCTGCCCTCAGCTCCCACTGACATATGGTGAAGGTGATTTGTTGGAAGTCCATTTGCTGTCCTATGTTACATTCAAGCCTATGTTGGAGGGTAAAAATTATTATCTCTTGGTGGTATTATTAGATTAATGAATATCCTCATTAACATGAAGATTCCTTCAGGAAAGTATGGGAAACAATGTCCTTCAAAGCAAAAGGATAAGTAAATTTCTGCCATAGGTTTCTGCGGCTTAGAACATGACCTTTTTGAATTCCCAGATCCTAAAGGCCAGTGTATTGAGGGAAGCACAGTTATAAGTCAGAGGAGTATAGAGACGATATATGAACATTTTCAGTATCATTGCCGCTTCATAATGTTTTAGCAGCGTAATTTTTCATCTCTGCTATTGTTTGAATTCTCGAGAATGTTTCATTATAATATTTTGAGAAATGCCTATCTTCAGGGTTTGCTGATGTGCTAAGTAAAGTTGGGAAGATGTTTTGACTTTTTCTTTGCTGGAATTTGGAATGAATATTTCATTTATTGGTGGGTGCATGCTCTTGGGCCAATCAATATTATTTTTTTCACTCTTGGTATATATTTATATTGCTTGTCCTTAATTTAATTTGTTGTAATTACTATAAATGTAACATGGGTTTTTGCGATAGTTGTGGTTCCTTGTTGAGGAGGTGGAGTTCTTCAAATAATGGGTGTGGAGAATTAATTAGCATGTTTTACATGTGGAAAATATTGTGCTTTGAAATTTTGACTCAGTTTTAACCACTGGTTTTTGGAGGTGAACTTAAGGGTGAGGTGAAATTTTGAAGTTAAATGTAATTAAATATCTAATTTTTAAGATACCTTAATAGGTTTTATGTGGGTGAATTAAAAATATTCTTCAGCTACCTACAAGAGAAGCATTTTGCATTGGTGTTTGATGCTGGGTTACTGAAGCTGTGGGTGCTGGATAAATTTTTGAGTCGAATGAATGTTGTGATTTCTCAGGAAATGATATTGGTGGCAAAGAATGCATGCTTTTTATCTGGTGAATAATAGTTTCCAGAACCAAAAATGTAGTTTTTGTATTCTGTGAAGTAACCCTGGTATGTGAGTATGTATGCCATTGTAAATAAAAACCCCTCACTAAAAGAAGATATTTCATCGCCAGCATTGGTATGTGGAAGATTTGATGCTTTTTCAGTTGTCCTAACAGCTTTCTTGAGCCATTAAAAATGCATTTTATGCCTGGTATAATACAATTAGGATTTTTTCAATAAATGATTGGAATTCTAAAAGAATGTTTGATCTGTGGCTTGCTACTAACTTGCTCTGTGACTGGTAAAAAATGTGACTCCATTTGACTTTCTCTGTCTAATCCTTACATTCTTGGCCCCTGAATTTTGAATTATGCTAGAGGTCATCTATAAACTTTGATTACTTTGTTGAGTGAGATTTGTTTACTTAGTGTACTCACATAATGTTAGAGTTGACCGTGTGGATCATTTGTGCATTACTTTACAATGGATATTTTAGACTGTTATCAGAGTGTTTGCAGCTATGTCTGTGTTCATTTAATTCTTAACTGTGGGAATACTATTGAAGATAGGGGGATGAAGTTTGCTTCATATTAGAAGGAAAATACAATTCTTCGTTAAAATATAAAGAAAAACTAGTTTTCCTCCTCTGATTTGTGAGAAAATTTACTCATAACTGTTTGCTCCTTGAAAGTAAAATATCAACTCATTGTAATTTGTAGCTACATCGTTTGCCTACCCAAAGTGTTCGTACCATAATGAAAGTGCCAGAATACTTGCAGAATTTTATTTTCTCTGTAGTTTCTTTCACATGAGATATTATTATGACTTTCAGAGTTAGTTGGAGATGATTGCATTAATGTTTGTACTGTGGCAGTTGATTTGTATTTTTTTGTGAGTATTTCTTTGATAATAGATTTAAACCCCTAAAATCACATGTTATCTCTTATTTCAAAAATGGTAAATTCATTTGGTAAAGAATTACTTTAATTTTTAGAAGGGGACTTTTGTGATAGATATAACCGTAAATGCTGAGGTGGACATTTTTTTATTCATGAAAGGGTCAACGGTCAAAGGCCTTAAAAAAGAAATGCAATCCCATATAATCTAAGGATTTAAGTATGGAAAGAATCTAGCTATAACTCATCAGAAGCCGATTTTTTCCTTGTAAGGGAGCAAACTGAAGCATAAGTTTGAGTGTATGTCTCCACAATCAGAGGAAATAAAATGTGTTTCACTTTATACTCAATGTAGAAGCATACATCCTCTTTTAAATATATTTAGCAAACAGCATATCTCTATCTTCAATAGTAGGGCATTACGAATGCAGAGTAAGTCGCAAATTCACAACAAATGGCTAAACATTCTGTGTCATAATTATGCCATGATTAACAATTGTATTTAATAGCTGTATCATCTAGGTTAGGGCGGCTGCATAAAAATTATCTTGATTCTGTGTCAGGCCTATATTATTCAGTGTACTGCAACGCCTAGCAACTTGGTGTCCCATAGCTCTCCATCGTCTCACCAACCTTCTCGAATTTCTGCCTCAATATTCCCTCTGTATGGCTTAACTCTACCAAGGGCCAAATTTTCATTCATATTGTTAGTGTTTTATCATCAAATTACCAAAATTCCCTTTGGCACAGCCTAGAGGAGTCAATAGATATCAATGCACGTGTATTGAAAATAATTACTGAATTTATGATGAAGCAATTTAAAAAAGCTGGCAATATTGTATTTATTAATCTGGATTTTCAAAGACATTACACATAAATAAGTTTGGATGTCAGTGTATGATTATAACTGCCTGAAAAAATATTAGAGTTTAATCAAACAAGAGCTTTGAAAAAGTATCAACAATATGATTGTGCAGTCTCGCCCATTTTGACATTAATTGTTTTGGACAATTATAATTGCACATTTTCGTTCAACCTTAATTATTTAATGTCCTCAAAAATCCATAGAATAAAGTAAAATTTAAAAAAGGCTAGATACCCAAGAAAAATCGTTTTCATGGTAACTGCAAAGTGCATTAGGAAAATGTTTGCATTACCAAGGCTCAGTAACCAAGGAGTTGTGACCCCATGTTTATGGACAAGATATGCTTAAAATTGTCTCCCCTACCATCTCCTGAAGTATTACAGATTTCTCTTGGAATGAATGCCCTGTATGGGCAGGGAATGGGTAGGGAGTGAGAAAAGTGGGATATTGGAAGGAGTGCCAATGGTATTTTAATAAAATATAACACCCTCGAAAAAAAATTTCTGAGATGTCATTTTTGGTATAATAAAATGCTATTTTTTATTTTACTCTTATAATATTAATTGTTTACTGAATAATTTATCTTGATTTTTATTCAAAAGTTGAGTTTCTGCCTAATTACTGATTTGAACTGTAATTTACCTCAAAAGCCATTATATATGGGCTAAACGAACTGTCTGTGAGAGAAGGAAAAGTGGATATATCGGCCTACGGTTCTATGAGTGCTAAAAGGCATCGTCTCATTTCCATTGTTCAACACTGTGCCAATTCCTCCACCCTCCTAATCAGTAATTACTTAGCCTTGGCACCACTTTCTCCCCAACCGCATGATAACTCCTTGCAATATTCTACTGCCCCCCACTTTGTATCAGTTCCCTGTCTTTATATACCCTGATTGTATGCCCAGCCTCATCTTTTGACAATGACGCTTGGTGCTTCAAAATTGGTTAAGGTGCTATAGATACAAGGTGTGTTGGAAAAGTAATTAGACTGATTTTGTACTAACTAATGCGTTTATTTTTTTCAAACAATATTGTTATCCCCTTCACAGTAGTTCCCTTCGGTAGCTACATACCGGCGGAGTCGTTGTTCCCGCTCTTGGTAGCAGCGCTGGAACTCTTGAAATGGCATGGCTTTCAAATGGTCGGTCACAATTTTTGAATGTTCTCCAGACTTCCAAAATGATGTACATTAAGGACATATTTCAATTTCGGGAAAAGAAAAAAGTCACAAGGACTTATATATCAGGTGTGTAGAGGGGTTTAGGAACAACAGCAATGCATTTAGAGGTCGAAATTCACCAATGGAAATGGCTGTGACACAGGGCACTGCCATGGTGAAGCATTCACTTGTCTGCAATGTCTGGTCTCACATGAATCACTCTTGCCAGAAATATTTCAGATGTTCAAAACGTCCATCAAAATGTGATGCATGGTGAAAGTGTATAATTTAACTGTTCACTCATCATTCTTAATGTTAAACGACGGTCTGAGCTCACAAGAGCCCTCACACGTGCAATGTCTTCGTTAGTTTTTGAAGTTGAAGGTCTTCCTAAGCGAGGTTCATCTTCAACGTGTTGTCTGCCTTCTAAAAATGATTTGAGCCAGCAGAAAACTTGTGCTCTTGACAAGCTATGTTCCCTATTGGCCAGTCTCAACTTTTCAAAAGTCATACTCACGGATTCATCAAGTTTAACAAAATACTTTATCGCACAGTGTCGCTCTAAATTCCGATGCTCCATTTTTGTAACACACAACAAAAACACAGCTTCACTGATAGGGCTGTCAAAAGTAATTTGTCAGCTGTATGGAGTTGAAACTTGCGGTGAGTTAGTGGAAGAGATGATTAAATCGGTCTATCGTAGGCCGGCAGACACAACGTTGCTAGTTTGCCCGCAGTATAGGGATGTTTCCTTCATCAAAGAAAACGAAATACATTTATTGCGATTCGTTACCCACCATTAGTGTATTCATAATATACAAATTATTTGGTTTTAGAAATCCCAGTTTAGACGAATGGCAACGGTCAATTTTAACCTCATTTGAAAAAGGCCAGATTGGCGACAATGCGATTCCACTCCACGTGACGTCACAGGGACCTAGTTTCTATACGAGTAGATAGAAGTTTTACATTGTCTGAGATTACTAATGCATACATGAGGCACAGAGCTCAGGGAAACATCTCTTTATAATCACACATTAAAAATACCTAAGTTCGGAAAGTTTCCTTTGTTTGATAGGGGAATAATAATCCTTATTTCAGCCAAGCTCTACCTGCTAGCAGGGTACTCTGCTACCTGCTAGCATCCTGCGTCGTATCAGCGCTCAAGCCTCGCCCCAAGGTCACCTCACAAGGCGGCAGGGGGAACCAGAAATACGTCACACGGACTTTACCCATCATTCCTACTTAGCCGTCGCGTTTTCGCGCGCTTGAAAATGTTCACTTTTTATTTAAACGCGAAAAATAGATATGGTCATTTAAAAATCTAATAGCGTGAAATACGTAGTCCAGGAGTAATAATCATTCGATTTAGGCAATAAAAAAATAATAGGAAACCACCCTATTGCCAGTCTCATTACTTTTCTCACACACCTCGTATTATTGTGCAAAATGGTTAGAGTTGTTGCATTATTTACGTGCATAAGAATAATCGGGATTATATAGTGAGGCAGGTTGCATGGTCGGGATGGTGGTTTGGTGAGGTGATGAGGAATGCTATGTTCCTTGCTCCCATGGGAGTTTGGGCAAAGTATACTGCTCTAACATTATGACAAGAAGGTTTTTTGATTCGAACAACATGCAGCAGTGATGGTGATAGCTCTTCTAATGGAAATGTTAGACTACAAGTTACTGTTTCCTCATTCTGTGTTTATCATGAAGCCCTTTACAGGGGTGGATCCAGGATTTCTTTCTGGGGGGGGGGGGGGGGTGCACAAGCAAGACCGTATCCAGGATTTTGTTCTGGGGGCACAAGGATACCCTGTAACACAAAACAAACGCGATGATAACAGGACCGTATTAAAAATCTTGCATATTTTTTAAGGGTGTGGGGGGGGCACATGCTCCCCTCCCCCTAGATCCGCCTATGGCCCAGTATCAAGTATATATATAAAGAAACAGTTCGTGCAATGGTGGAATAGTGATTTTATAATGTCATTAAACCGTAATTTAACTCATCAGTACTTTATAGATCATTTCTAAATATTTCCAATATTCACGAAACATTGCTTAGTCTTGGATAAAAATTATACAGGTTTAAGTAGTCTCATGTACTACTGAAATGAGATATAAATCAGGGGTTCTATGTAGGTAATTTGGATTTTAGGCAAAAATAAGTGCAGCAATGTATCAACAATAAGTATGGAAATCAATGTAGGTTTATAGGTCACTTCATTTAATGTAAAGCTTCTTTATAGTGGCATGCGAGGCATGGAGTTTGGCAAATAGTTTGTATAGATGCTTTTGACCTTGAGTTGTCATCGATTTGCAAATAGTAATTAATATATGGCTGATATTTAAGTTCTAAAGGCATTTACGGATTACTATCAGTCTTGCATGTTTAGAAATGAAGAATTGCCATAGTATATTTCATTAAAATATATAATGTCGTAGTTGAACGAAATATACTCTGTACTGAGTTAATGTTGTGACTTTTTCTCAAGGACTTGGCTAATGTTTTTGAGACTGTGAAATGTTATTAAATCAGGCAGCTTTTTTTAGGCCCTATTGATGTTTTCTCTTTGAAATTTAAATTGTGATCATTTGTGGTCAGAATATGTTTTTACTAGAATGCCAGTAATGCTCAAGGTCAAGAAATAATTAGGCTCTCTCAGCAGCCATCTTTGGGTCCCCATTCACTCTTTATTTCAGTATTAATGTACATATTTATGAATTACTCAAGACTGGTTAAATTTAGATACCTGTTTTGAAATTTGAATAATTTTTATTTTTGTAGTATATTTGATGGTTTAAAGGAACAATTCTCTATTAAATGGATAATAATTTTGCGCATATTTATGTACCCTTCTTTTGAGTTTACCTGTCTCACTGTAATGGGTGTGCGTGTATTGGAGGTAACATTTGCAGCTACACCCATTATAAGCTTATTATTTCAAAGTCCAAAAAAATTTGCCAAAAAATATTGCAATATTACCTTTTTCTTGAGAGAGAAGAGGAATTATTAATATATGGAAAAGTGATGGCATAGCAAGAAAAAGTATTGATATATTTGAGCATAATTCCATATCTATATGATGTATTACTGGGCTGATAGCATGACAAATAGGTAAATTTCATTAGCCATTTTAAGCTTAAGCTTGGGTATCTGCTGAAGTTCCTAACTTTAATAATAGCATTTATTCATATTTTATGATCATACTAGCCTAATAAATTCTGTGCTATATAGATGGGTTAATTATGTGGTTGGATTAATTCATGGTTGCTTAGAATATGGCTGAGTTTTGCTAAGGAAATATTGTATCATTTGGCCTATAATTATTGCTTTTAATTAGGGGAGGTTAGACCTTGGAGAAATCAGTTCCTAATTCCATTCCATCACCTGCATTAATCATATTTAACTGGGGAATCCCTTAGTGATTATCAAAATATGATAATTATATAATTGTGAATTGGGTTGACTCACTTTATTTTTAAATTTTTTCTCTGCCAGATTGAAGGACTTCATCTGGCTATTAAAATATTAGTTTTAGCATGTTGATGCAAAATTTTCCAAAAATATTTCGTTTTACCAAGGGTATAAGAAGATATGTCATACTGATACTGATATTTTATTATTTTTTATTATTATTATTGTTCGAAACCCAGATTACTAGGTTCATGTATAGGAACTTTTTGAGCTTGCCTTTGGGTAAGAATGTTTAGGGAAGCTGGTGTTTCAGATTCCAAATCTTCCCCTTTTCCCATGGCTACTTGGATGAGCCCTGATTGATTAGGTAGAATTGACCAGCGGAGACTTATTGTTATTGCTGATACGTTGCTGTTATTGCCATGGCGATCTGAATTCTTTCCAGTTCCCTAATCCAAGAGCTGCTGATCATGTCACCATTATCTTGGTTGAAATTCTTCCTCACCAATCTTTCCCGGCCTCAGCAGTGGCGGATACAGAAAAAACTCAAGGGGGGGGGCGCAACATATCTTGAATTGTGTTTAATTTTATCGTAATAAAAGATGATCAAGTCACAGGCAGAGTATATGAAAATTTTATTTAAAGTGATTATAAACATGTAAAAGACAATGCCATCTTATGATATAAAAAAGTTACAATTGTGGTTTTGCAATGTTCGGCAATACATGCGGACCCGCAAGGGGGGGGGCGCACGCCCCCCGTCTGTATCCGCCACTGAGCCTCAGTGGCGGTGAGGCGAAGTCCTCACTTGCCTAACCAAAAGGTCATGGGTTTCAATCCTGACTGGATAGTTTGCCTCTATCCAGGGCATGATATTTGTGATCTTCTGTTGTTACGTATTAAAGTCCCTCATTATAAAGGTCTTAAATGTGCTGTTTTTTGGTTGGTGAAGATAAAATGAAAAAATTTTCTCTATTGCCTCGTTTGTGAAACAATCCTAAAACTGACCAGGTTTCCGTAGCACTATGATATTGTTGCAGTTGATTTTATCTTCTCGACGCAGAATATGCACAACAACTACTGATTTTCTAAGTTTACTAAGCCAGAAATACCATTTGAGTAGGTATAGTTCACACAGTCTTCGCGATACGTACAATACCACATTTACTTGGGATTTTAAATACCGTGCAGTCAATAGGCCAATTACCTAGATACTTTGCCCCCACAAGTTGGAACCTTTGCCCATTTTGATGGATTTTCTTGCTGAAATCACTGAGTTGCTGTGCTCAAGTGGAGTGATTGTAACTCGGGAATAAGTGTTGACACTGGTTGTTTGCTTTAAATAGCTTCATAGTTAGTGTTTTGAAAGTTAGGTTGGTAGGTGCGAGGTTGGAGGATTACTTTTGTATCCAGTGAAAATTGTTATCTGTGAGTTTTCGATTTTTAAGTCTTCTAAGTTTGATTTTCTGGCTTACTAATTTAGCTTTAATACAAATCAGCAATAGTCGAATTAGCTTGAGTTTAGACCATAAAATCAGTTTTGGGTGATACCAGAGTGCTTGACAATGGAGGCGATGGAAGAATTTCAAACGAGATCATCAGCTCTTGGAATGGGATGTTAAAAAGAAATGAGGGGATGAGAAGCCAAAGGGTACATGTGATTTATTTTTATTTTAACAGAGATTGATAGAAGAAATGCACAAAAACTTGGTCGCCAAGGGATACGAGTGAGTCTCTGTTTTGTGCTGACTACAAATGGATAAATCAAATGCACTACTAAATATCTAGTTGATCTCATTTGTTTTCTTTAGCTAATCTCTGTACCTAATTCTGTTAAGGAAAAAAATCACTTGTACCCCTTCGATTTTCACCCCCTCAATTCAGATCTCTAGAGTTAAGTCTCCCCTGGTCTACCGTCCTCCAACTCAACAATAGGTCTCTGAACACCTATTTAGGTAATGACTTTTCTGAAAAGTAGGTGTAATTATTAAGCTAATAGTTGTTACAATGTGGCTGTAAAGTCATCAATTTTTTTATTAGGAGCATTTAAAATACCTCGTACAAGCCATCAAAGAAAAACGTAATTCGCACCGCCGCCATCTTGAATGACGTCAGCTCATGCAATAGTGCTGTTCTTAACCAACTTGATCGTGCACATTATTGAAGTTTACAGTGGAGATATTGTGGTTATTATGCCGTATTTTACGTGTCGTAGTTATTCCTCGATATGTCGAAGCGTAGCTTCAAGTACTGTATTGTGCCTAAGTTCAGAAATACGACTAGAAATGCTCCAAATAAATATTTTCATACGGTCCCCCAAGACGTAGAGAGAAGATTGGTTCGGATGAGGAAGTCCCGACGAATGTGAATGAATGAAGAAAATGAATTCTAATATTAACGCAATGTTTATCAGATTTGACACAATCCTATACCTACTCATCTTCACCAGTGGAAAGAATTTTCACTTTATCCATTTCGAGGGGATCGCTGTCCGACACTTTTTGAAAAAATTGTATTCCTCAAAAAGAATAATGCAACCATATAGAGCAACATTTGAGAAGTTTTACTTTAAAAAATAAAATGTATATATGAAGCATACCTTTCTCGTGTACTATTTGTAACTATCCTTACGAGCAAAAACAGGATAAATATTTTTTTTAGATCTCTTAGTTTCCATACAAATGTATTTTTTTTTATTTCAAAAAGCATTTCAAATACTGTCTACACCCTTTTCATTTCAAACACCCTTGTCACAGGTATTGTGCATTTCAATTTTGCCCAGCCCTGCTTACATAATACTTGAACTGCTCTCAGAACACTCAGAACTTATCAGAAATAGCTATGCAATCATTGCAAGAAAGGCTGTTAACTTCCACCTCACCGTCCCCTCAGAAACTCGTGCCTCCACACAATAGGTCTTATTTGTGCTCGGGGCACACACGAGCTCGAGCGATACATTTGTTTTGATTGTGCATAATTTGCACGCAACCAATGACACAGTCTAAACATATGTTTAGACTGTGCCAATAGTGTCGTCAGCGTAATCTTCTCGTCCGACCCTAACAAATGGAATTTCATTGTTATTTTTCATAAACACATTTCATGTGTATTTTTCAAGAGCCAGTAATATTATATTTCCATACCTATACATCTTCACTCCTCGACTTTCAGCATGTATGTAGCAATTGCTGTTGCTTATGTAAGTAAACATTGCTGCCGTTGTAATTTTCGGCAAGTTTCCGGAGTCAGCCTTGGTGAAACCAGGTTCCGTGGCATTTGTTTTTTACGATTAAACCTCCGAAAGATATATGAGAAATAAAACCTTACTTAAAGTCGTTAAATAAACCGAGAAATTTGGTGACGATGCGCAATGCCACTGATATTTCCCTCACGATTGCATGAGATGACGTCACTTTCCGGCTGGCCAATGGAATTACAATTTGAAGTGGGTGTGTTCGTGGAACTGTTACGGTCATTTCTTTGGTAAATTCTTAAGAAAATACGTGAAATAAGTGTGTTAAAGAGGCATTACTGACAATTTTACGATAGTTTATGATTTTTAGTTAATATTTTAAGGGATATTAAAATTTTATCCAGAGACCTATTAGGGCTCGACCAATCCCACCTATCCTCACACTGACAATTTAAGCAATCTTATAAAAATAGCAGTAATAGTCTTAAGAAAAGGTATGTAGCCTGAAGTGTTGGCTGCCTTCAATTTACTTACCAGCTGCTAAGCCCGAAAAAAGTGAATATATATCAACCTCACTTTCTAGTTTTTAAACAGTGGCAATGGTAGAAACGTAATTTATTATAAGTATCTTTCCTTTTTTATACTAGTGGTAAAATGCAATTTGTTGGAATATTTTCCATCAGGGCACTTAAATATGATAATACTTTTTTAAACACCAGATTTAATGTCATTGGACTTATTGAAAATCATTGGAAAATAACGTTAATAAAGAAACTGTGAGTCATTCTACTTCTCAATTACCAATAATTTTCATTTTGAAACTTAATCTATCTAGAAATGGAAAGGACATTATTTCAGTTGTGAATTACCAAATGGAAGGTAACACCAGGTTGCATTTTTAATGCGCAAGCCTAATTATGTTGCCCTTTCAACGCATTCATCATTGTGTCCTTTGTTTTTGGGGCTCTCATGTATTCAACTTTTGTGTGGCATGCCTTGAAACCATTTGCATGTGATGTTAAACATCCATTATGCTGCTTCATCTTGTCTCCACCATTGGCGTGTTGGGGATGCAACAGTGTGATCATGTGAAGAACAACATTATCCTGGATGTCCGTGTCTCACAGCCTAGCTCACCGGCGCAGCCTCTCCAGCCTATCGACAACTCGGGCGAGTTCATCGATGACAATCCGGTATGGTGGCTAACCCCATTGTCGACAATCCATCCTCCCGATTGTTGATCTATTGATGCTCTAGGCCGAGAGCACCTCCTTCACTCTTTCATGAAGTTTTTTTTGCGTGAGAGTTTGCAGGCTCATGACTGATTGGGAGTGTAAGAGTTGGTTTTATTGGCCTCTTTTTCAGAATACTCATTCTTTTTTTTTTGTTGAGAGTTTTGGTAACCTATGGGAACTCCACAATGAGAAAAACAAGTAATTATATTTGAAAGAGTATATTAAAAGATTGATTTTTTTTTCTTTTTTTTTCATCATCACTTCAATTTCTTTTGCCATCAATTATGTTGCTATATTTATGCACAGACACACATTATTATTTCAGTGGTGTCCTTAAACAATTTAGCTATATTTATGTGAGTTGAAGTGTTGTGTGAGAGTGTGTATGTTTGAGTGATGTTCTGGAGATTCTCTTCAGTTTTTAGTTTTAAGCAGCAAGCCATAGGGTTTCAGTCCATGTACAACTGATATGATATTGACCATGCTGAACAGTATACACAGTACATCTGTAACATCTATTGTTATCTTTGTAAGTGTAATTGTACTTATCAATCTACCTACGTTGACATTGAGAATGAAATATACAAATTTTAATATTTTTCTATTGTGAAATGTGTTGATATTTCTTTTTTCCTTTTTTTGTTAAAATTCTTGACGTTGTTATTCATTTGGTATCTAAAAATTTACTTTTTATTTTTATGACAATGATTCACTTTAATGATAGTTTATTTCCTGATCAATCCTGTTACATGCACAAGACAATCATAGAAAAAATTACATTAGTAATATATGTACTTGGTTGATAGTTTGATGACTTTAGTCTTTAAAGAATATATATTTAAATAACATAAGTATTGATCCCATTTAATTTTTCTTGCTCTTCCTGCTTTGCACAGGTTCTGAAAAATTAGTTGATGAATTCATTTCTTATAGTTTGTTTGAGTTTTGGTTTCTTTATGTCTTTTGATTTGGTTGAGGCTTAGGAGATTACAGTTTATCTATGGAAATGTGCTTAGATTAAAAAAAAAATAATTTTAACCTTACACTTTTCTTGCTCTTCCTGCTGTATTCAGGTTCTGAAAACTGGTTGATGAATTCATTTCTTATAGTTTGTTTGAGTTTTGGTTTCTTTATGTCTTTTGATTTGGTTGAGGCTTAGGAGATTACAGTTTCTCTGTGGAAATGTGCTTGGAAAATTTAAATAATGATGACCATTTACTTTTAGTTTCTTTCAGTTTTTGTCTTAAGAAGTGGTACCACCTTACATAATATGATATAACACTTTACGTGATGAATTGGCAGGCATTCAAGGCCTCAGCCAGTGGGTAGGCGCTCAAGGGGTTCAAACCCACATAATGTATTGGACATACATACGTAGTCGTCAGAGTTCCTGCAACCACTCCTAAATATGTACATCCTTCCAATAAAGGAGCCTCTCCCCCCGAAACATTTTCTCTGACTGAGGCCTCGATAAAATGTAGCAGTGTACTGTGTAGGTGAGCCTAGGTGAATCAGAAAATAGTGAGGATTAGAAGGAGGCATGCGCCTACAACTTTCTGTTTTAGCAGTGGCAGAAAAAAACCATTGACATGTTAACGATGGAAAAACTCCAATAAATGTAGTCATAGATTCGTTTGTAAGCTGCAGGAGTGCAGCTAAGAATTAAGGCTAGGGGGGATTTTATGCGCAACTAATATTTAAGGATGTGGGGGTATTGCATACCCGCCAGGGTAAGCAGGAGTTGCAGATTTTTTTTAATTTTAAGATTAATGGTTCAAAATGGTGAGTTTTACGGATTTCTGAGGGATATTTGATTAATCCTAACACTATTCTATTAGTAATACTAATCCAATTAAGTAAAATGGATTAAACTTAAAAATTTCTCTGAGCTCTGGGGGGGGGGGGGGGGTTTATCCCCTAAAACCCCCCCTCGCTGCGCCACTGGTAAGCTGCTAATGTATGATTTTAGTGTCGAAATAAATATCTCTTACTACCAAAATGATATCCATAACACGATTTTATACCAAGTATTTTTACTAACTTATTTACCAATTCTTAAGCAAGACTCCCTCTTGTTTAAGGAAGCTATGATTGAACTAACAAAGCTATGAACTCTTCTTTAACGAAGCAGTATATGGTGAAAGGTCCACCTCCTGAGAAAAGGGCAATATTTTATGGGTTTTGAAGATAATATGACCAAAGTCACTATTGTTGCTCATAATTATTTGCATGGTTCCCTTGGTTAGAATGGTAAATTGGGCGCAATCATTCTGTATTCTGTCATGAGAAATCAATGAGTAAAGAGCAGCAATCATAACTCAGAAATAAGTGTTGACACGGGTTGCTTCTGTAAGTAGCTTCGTAGTTTGGGAATTTGAAAGTCTGGTTTGTAAGCGGAAGGTCAGAGGATTGCTTCCTAATTCAGTGAACATTTTTTTCTGAGTTTTCAATTGTTATGTCATCTCCACCCCAACAATGAGCCCAATGTTTATTTGTGTTCTTTCCTTTACTTTTTTGCCTGTCATGTATTTTGCCAATGGAGACCTGTATGATTAACCAATACAATTGTACGAAACATTGCCAAAAGAATAAGGTAAATTTTATGCTGACGTTGAGATTTTTTGTATCTTTATTAGAGATTATTGCTCTAAAATATAATTATCGTAATAACTACAACAAAAATTTTAATAATTTTATTTTTGAATCAGACACAGGCAAAAAAAAAACACCTCTTGCTTGGAATGTTTTTTTTTCAAATTGGTTCTCCACTAATTGCTTTGATAAGTTCATCCTTTCATGCCAAATCATATCCATACTTAGGTGGATTGTGATGAATTTTTAATTCAGGTAGTTCTTTTCCGATCATATTCTAATGAACTGTGTGTTACAGCTCTTGTTCAGAATTCCAGCGACAATGTTGACAAATTTTGTTTTTGCTACATTACAGCTATTAGCATACTAAATTATTAGCGTGTTGAAAATCATCTATTTTGAGCTTTTCTTCGTGAACTACTAAGTGCCGCTAATAAGGTACTAAGTTAAGTCACCTTAGTACTTCCTTAAATCTTCCCATTTTCCCTACTTAACTATTCCTTACCTTATCATCAGTTGTTCTCACGTGTGGCCATCACCACTTAGCTCTACTGTTGATCTTAAAATCCTTCCCTTTGCAGCCATTTGATGGAAAAGGTGGGACAATGTTTAATTTTTATGGATCTGTTGCTTAAATAAAGGCGATTTTCAGAATATTAGCCGGCAACCCTATGATGTATGAGGCAAGATCCTTTGTTATGGATATAAAGAAATCCCATGTATTACAAAAAGAACTATGGTCCCACAAAATTCATTGTAAGCGAGTTTTACTGTATATTAGTAGTTGAAACCAATAACCCAAACTCAAAATTCAATTATATTTCTATTCTAACGGTGACTAAGTGACATATCAAATGGATGTTAGGTGATTGATGGGTAGAATTCATACATTCAGAGCTGTCATCTCTCATTGTTACACATATATTTGTATCGACAAAGTATTGCTTGTACACCATGCTACCTCTACCATATTTCTCCAATGAAACTTTGCCCATTGTCAGAATCATATCATGGAATACTGGTGGTTTTGTATGTTTTTTTTCAATGAACATATCCTTTCTGTAAACTTTTCTACCACTTCACCATCCTCTCTACTTGTACCTCTTGAGTTCAAAATCATGAGATACGTTGCTGCTGATTTATAGTTGTTGTTATTGCCTTGGAAATCCTCTCTTTGGGTTGCTGATTATATGTAAATGTATCTTATTTGATGTGATGACAAGATATTTCCAGTTTGCAGCCCTTTTCATTTGGGCGTATTCTGAAAGGAGTGGCAGAGAAGGTTAATCATTTCTTACTCTGTGTCTGTAATGTGTATCTAAATACAATTCGACCCTGTGTCACTAGGTATCAAATGTGTTGAGATTTCTTTTCCATTCCCATACATCTGCAGCCAGATATTCCATCCTAAATGTTACCATTATCCCTCACAGTCTTCCTATCCTTACAGCTCCTTATTGATTCATTATTTGGATGGAATCTGCTCTTTCATAAAAAGTATTCTACCAACTAAGGCAAGTTCATGTGGAGCATTTTGCGGATTACCCCTGGCCCTGCCTCCTCCCTGATCTTCGACTTCCATCTTCAGTTCACAATAAAGCTTATCCCCTTACATTCTATCCCCTATTCTCTTCTTTTCCCTCTCCTGCTTACCTGAAAGTCTTCTCTGTAGCCCAGTTTTTTAAATCCCCTACCCACTCAGCACTTGTTCCATCCAAACCGTCTGTCTCCTCCGGATCTCATTTGGAAGCGGCCTCTCCTTACCCACCATATCCAGCACTTCATCTTTTTTCCTCTTCTCCATCCAATTCACCTTCTCCATTCTCCTCAATGCTCACATCTCAAATAACTACTCTTTTTTCATCCTGCTTCGTATGTGTCCATATCTCTGCACAGTAAAGCACTGCAGTAAAGATCAGATTCTTCACTACCCCTCTCTTTAAACTCTTACATAGTGATCAACTTTGATCCTTGCGATCTGATCAGGTCTTTCCTATCCATGCTTTCTTTGCCTGTGAAATTATCTTCCTGATTTCCTTGCTGTTGTACCCATTTTCTTCTTGCGTGTCCAAATAGTTGAATTGCTCTACCTGTTCAAGTTTGTGATCACTTGCTTTTATCTTGAGCCTCACATTACTTGTTCACCAATCAAAATTAGAATGGAAGCTGTATTTTTACCTCCTCTTAAAATGCCAATGTAGGTTTACAAGAATTATATGCATTTTCTGTTTTCATTCTTATAAGAAAGCAGTATTTTAAGATGAACTTTTCTTGTACTGGTGTGGCTGAGATACCTATTATTCCTGATCTACTTGATGTATCTGGCATGTCATTCATTCTTCATTTCAATAAGATGCTCCTTCTAATGCCTTGTCATTTTTAGTTTATTGGTTTGTTGTTTGAAGATGCAGTTTCACTTGAAATAGCTGTGTCATCTGTCTCACATTCAATTTATTTTCACCACTTTAATGGGAAAATTATCATTAAATAGTTTTTATCTTGGTGTTATTGGAGATAGATAAGGTTTCTAAATAGATTGGTATGATTTTGAAATAATTTTAACAAACTATTTATGCACTAAAGTTTAAGGTACAAAATATGCTAAATTGGTTAGTCCATTCGAAATTTAAAAAAACATACTCAAATGGGTTGATGAGCATAATAAATCATTCCATTCCATTTTGTGTGTGTAGCAAAATGTACATATGACAAAAAAAACAGTGCATAAAAAGTAGATTATAAAATCATTAAAAAACTGAACTATCTCCTTTAGCATTTTATGTATACAAATATCAATAAATATTCATCCATTAAATAATTTCCTTAGCTAACTCAGTCTAGAAGAATTCATCATCACACTGTAAGGAAGAATTCTATCAGCTTCTTGTGTTTAGCTTTCTCTAGTATGATATCATTTGTATGTACAGGTATGCATGCTTTTCTTCGTTCTTCTATCTTTTTCTCCAATGAAATCAACTTGTGTGTATCAGTTTAACAGTTTCTGTTGACCTTCTCAGTAACTTAGTCTGTGGAATTTTCGTAATTAAGTCATGAAATTTCTCTCGTCAGCATCCCAGTAGCATGATCTCGAGAGGGTGATTGACTCAGGACTTCAGAAATCAAATGCAGTTCAGGAGTCAGTTTTGCGTATTTTGTTCCGTAGAACATGAATCTTTCTTGATTGTTTATGAAAGTGCTTATGGTTATTTGTTATATTTTTTCTGAAATGCTTTTTAGATTGTGAACGTTTGCACTGTGAAAAAGGTGTGGCAATTCCTTAAGGCTTGTTTACTATGTGTATTTGTGTGAGTGGATGCTTGAACCTTTGTGAGAATGTATTAGAAAATTGGCTATTTTAAGGATCTGCTTGGTGTGAAATCAAAGAAGCAATTAAGCATAAAATGAAAAAAAATATCTGTTATGTTCAATTCAATTTTATCAGCCGACCCAGGTTTCACGTTTTCTGTGGGCATTTTCAAAGTCCTCTCATATAACGATACAAAGCACGTAAAGGTAAAGAGTATGCGAACGTCAGTGCAGTAGATTAAAATGCATGGAGTGGAACTTGGCAAGTATTCTCATTTTATCTTATGTGAGAGTGCAGTTCATCCAAGTTACCCCTGAATTCATTCAGTTTATTTGTGAAGCATTTTTACTCACGTCCATTGGCCACTGTAAATGCATTTGCCTTCTGGCTACTTAATGCCATTTCCTCTTGTTGCTAGATAGTATTTCCAATTTTTTCTCTCTTAATTAGTAATCCTCCCATTTTCAGTTCTGAAATGTGCCTGGTTGATGAATGTCTTTTTCCTATGGTTATTTTTTGTTTTGCGTGATTACCCCTTCTCTGATACCATTGATTTTTTTTATTTTTTTTTTATTTCCTGGATTCTAGGCGAATGAATACATGCAGTCAGTCGCACGGTGTATGCAGATGATGCTGAGAATTGATGAGTATCGCTTTGCGTTTGTTTCTGTCGATGGAATTTCTACTCTGCTTCAGGTAAAAACTCTTTTATTTATGGTAATTTTATTAAATTGTCCTCCTCCTTACTCTCTGGCAGAGTTTTCATGTTGTTTGGATCTTATAATCATAATCATAATATATATAATATATATAATTACTATACATAATAAGTTTATGGTAATTCATTTTTAAAACTAAATTATATCAAAGGAAGTTGGGGCATTATAAGCAAGATTATCTCTTGTTTCTTTCATATAGCCCTTTTCTTGCTAACTTCAATCCCTGAGCTCCAGGGAGACTGAATTACTGCTGCACTAAAGGCCTGGTTACACGATACATTAACACATGGGTTAATGTCTAAATGTATGAACGCGAGAATGAACGCCAAAATGTACCGTGTAACCACCCAACTTGTGCGAATGCATGAACAGAAAATAGAACCTGTTCTAATTTGGTTCATGCATTCGTACATGTGCCGTTCCGGTCCACCAAAATCATTCACGCAAACGTACATTAACTTGTACGTGTTAATGTACCGTGTAACCAGGCCTTAAGAGTGTTTAGCAAAATAATAACTTCAGGAAATTAGGAAATTCTGGTTGTAATGAACTTTTTACTGAATGATTTTTGCAGGATGTTGAATTTATGAATAGATTTGAATGTTAAAGATTGTGCTTAACTGCAGACCAAATTTCAAATTAATGATTTCATTTTCATACAATGCAGGTCCTATCGGGTCGAGTGAACTTCCAGGTGCAGTACCAGTTAACGTTTTGCCTCTGGGTTCTTACCTTCAATCCTATGCTTGCAGAGAAAATGAACAAGTGAGTTTTCGGATTTCATGCTGCACTTACATTTTCATAATTCATTTCATTCATTTACAGAGCCAGTAGCCTGTAGCTACTACATGGTAAATAAGTGCCTCATCTCATTAAGTGTAAAAGATAGCAGTACAATAGCTATAAATAGGAATGTACATGTTTGAGTGTGTTTGTGAGTATGTTTCATGTGTAAGGAACTTATAATACTTCCTTTCTTCCAGATACAATGTCATTCCAATCCTTGCTGACATACTAAGTGATTCAGTTAAGGAAAAAGTAACTCGTATTATTCTCGCTGTGTTCAGGGTAAGACTTTATATTTTTTCTTGAACAAATGTTCAAGTTTAATTAATAATGATTTGATTTAGCTCTGATCTACATGCTGGATCTAATGGATTTTGCTATCATTATGCATACTTTTCAAGTCCTTTATTCTCACCTATACACAAATGGAGGTTGTCTGAAAATGGTCTTGGAATCTTGTTTGAAGTTCTTGCCTTTCTACTCCAATTACTGATCATGATGTTAGCATGAGGTGTAAATGTTTATTTTACCTTCCAATTTTCACAGAATTTGATAGAAAAAGTAGAAGATGGTGCTGTGGCGAAAGAACATTGTATTGCAATGGTTCAATGTAAAGTATTGAAGCAGCTATCTATACTGGAGCAGAGAAAATTTGATGATGAGGACATATCTTCCGACATCGCATATCTGAATGAGAAGCTTCAGACATCTGTGCAAGATTTAAGGTGAGACGTTTTTCATAATATGTATGTATTAAAAACGTTGAGTAATAGTTAATTGAGACTGTAAAAGCTTGTGTTTGCTGAGGTGGTGACTGAAAAATGTCTGAATGCCAAAATACCACTGGTATTGATTTCCACATCCAACTCCTCACATGCTTTCGAGGAGCCTGATAGTATTTCATAATTTTTTAGGCTAAGGTCTTTTTTCTAGCGCATCATTCATTTATATTTTTTCTAATTGATATCTGATCTTGTGTTTTCCTATTGTATAAATATGTAATTTTTATGGAATTAGCTCCTTATTTATGAGTGATTAAATTGAAAGATGTATTCATACTTCCTCTCAAAGTACCATTGCTTGTCTGTTGGATTAATTATGCTTCACTGGATTTTTTATTTTCACAATCCTGTTCGTATACTCTTTAGAGCCCTGTTGCAATGGCTGGTCCCACTTCATTATTTTAAGTTTCTCTCTTGTCTCCTTCCTCACAGTTCCTTTGATGAGTACGCAACAGAAGTCAAGTCTGGAAGACTCGAATGGACACCTGTCCACAAATCTGCCAAGTTTTGGCGTGAGAATGCTCCTCGTCTTGTGGAACGCAACATGGAACTTCTTAAGATCCTAGTGCGGCTCTTAGAAACAAGTACAGACCCTCTGGTGTTGTCTGTGGCATCTTTCGATGTTGGAGAGTTTGTTCGGCATTATCCGAGGGGGAAAAAGTAAGTTCACTTGAACCTCTGATTCTGATACTTATTTTTTCAATGTGTCAAAAAAAAATCCTATTTCTTTTGTAGTGTTCTCAAGGTTTGATCAAATGGTTAAAAAACCTACCTGGGCAACATTTCACTTTCTTTATTAATCGCCTTCATCGTGTAGGCTTTGCATTAACACAATAGGGTGGTTTCCTATTATTTTTTATTGCCTAGATCGAAAGATTATTATTACTCCTGGAGTACGTATTTCACGCTTTTAGATTTTTAAATGGCGATATCTATTTTTTGCAATTAAATGAAAAGTGAAAATTTTCAAGCGCGCGAAAACGCGACGGCTAAGTATGAATGCTGGGAAAAGTGTGATGTCATTCTGGTTCCCGCTGCCGCGAGTGACCTTGACCTTGGGGCGAGCCTTTGAACGCTGATACGATGCAGGATGCTAGCAGGTAGCAGAGTACCCTGCTAGCTGGTAGCGCTTGGCTTAATTATGGATTATTAATACCTTATCAAACGAAGGAAACTTTCCGACCTTAGCCAGTTTTAATAGGTGATTATTAAGACATGTTTCCCTGAGCTCTGTGCCTCATGCATGCATTGGTAATCTCAGACGATGTCAAACTCCTGACTTCTCGTATAGTACCTAGGTCCCTGTGACGTCACGTGGAGTGGCATCGCATGGGCGCCAATCTGGCCTTTTTCAAATGAGGTTAAAATTGACCATTGCCATTTGTCTTAACCGGTATTTCATAAACCAAATAATTTGTATATTATGAATACACTAATGGTGGGTAACGAATCGCAATCAATGGCTTTCGTTTTCTTTGATGAAGGAAACTACCCTATTGGAACCGAGTATCAAGAACTGGGAATCAATTGGGGAGAACCGAACCGGTACCGAGAACCGGAAAAATTTTCAAACCGATTTATCCTTAATTGAGAATTAAAAAGAAAATTATGCATCTCTTTATTTGTAAAAAATTACCACAATCAGCAATTATATAAATAAGTAAATGATCCCATTAATCGACAATAAATTCTTTGTGTCCCTTAATTGTGTGTCAGCCATATTCCTTAGATACGCTTTCTAAATAATGCAAAACGTTGGCCAGGCAAGATTTTTTATCGTTTAGCTAAATACGTAAGATCTTCACAAAATAATAACCTATGTAAAAAGAAGGGGTCAATGAAACTAAATTATATGGTAATATTTCCATGCCAATGGCTAGGAAGTTATTTCCTCACTGAAGTGGCCTCTACTGAGTGTTTACATTATTTTCAGGGCTATTGAGCAGCTTGGAGGGAAGCAATTGGTCATGCAATTGCTTGGCCATAATGACCCAAATGTTCGCTATGAAGCATTGCTGGCTGTGCAGAAACTTATGGTCCATAACTGGTGAGAACTAACATTTTCTATTATGTTACTGTTGTCCAAGAAGCCCTTGGAAGCCCTTTTCTTTGAGTTTATTTTTCAATCCTCCCTCACATTTGATCTCATTTATGTCTTCAAAGTCTGAAGCTTTGATTATTAGTTCAAGCAAAGATCTGGTGTTGTGACAGTTGGTTTTATATTTGGGGCTTTAAATCTTAAAATTAGTTGCCACTGTCAGATTGTGTCAACCCTTCAAATATGTACCAACTGGAGTCCATCCGATGTAGCTACTATATAATTGTGGCTCACCTCTGCAATCTTCGTGAACACTTTGCTCATCCTGCAAAAACCGCAACCAGCAGACAACATACGTACATATACCTAACCCTCTTATTATGAGGTGGCAGTTTTCCCGGTCCTGTCTAATTTATCGTGTGGAGGTTTATAGTTGTTAATGGGAGAGTCTTTATTTTTCTTGATAAACAGAGGTGTATTGTCACACGATTATTTTTTTTCGTCATTTTCGAGTGATCACTCCATCGATCATTCGCAAATGATCGTCGCCGGGAATTGTTTTTCGCGATCACTCCAATGATGAGTTTTCCCATCACTTTTTTCATCACTCGTTTGTTCGCTTTTTGTGTTGCTGAAACCATCACTGAAACACCATTTCAGCCAATCAGAACGCGTGCCCATATTGAGCGAATGCATCACAGTGTTTGACAATCGTGAGAACTGCATTAGTAAACAAACACGCTATTAATTTTCGTGATGCGGGTCCTATGACAATGAGCTGTGAATTCGGAATTGATACGAAAAGGGACCGCGGGAAGGACTGTGTGATTCAGTAAAATGATCACTTGAGCGATCACTAAGAGGGACAGAACATATCAAAATGAAATGCAACATATTAAAGTATTTTTAGCCTAACTCACCAATGAAAGATCACTCCACTTCCCTTGAATGATTTTTATTTTTACCCAAATGCACAGCAATAGTGCACCATTTGCTAAAGCCTGAGTCACACCATCATTCATTCCATTCCTTTCGAGGGACAGCTCCAATGATGGCAAAAAAAATTACCCTTTCTCGAGATCAATTCTCACAGTTGAGTTTCTTATGTAAGTTTTCATGGTGTTCAGGTTAGCAGGGGGGTAGACTTCCGAGTTCTGCCCACATTGTCATTTTGATGGCGACGTTATACCTACTCCCGTCCTCAGGCCAGGCTATCTCTTCAGAGGCTGTCTCTTCTGTCTATTCTCTCCTGCCCTGAGGATACCTACAGCAGAGTAGTTGAAAAGTTGCCATCAAAATGACAACAGGGACGGAACCCAGAAATGTACCCTAATATTTCCACGATTGCTCGAGGGATGGAAATTACATCCCTTTTTCCATCACTGGCTCTGTCCTTCAGCCAATCAGAACATATGGCCACTAAAAGAAATTATAACACAATGCTTGGCTTTTAATTGAATGACAGTTGTATGTGCGGAAAATGATGGGAAAAGAGATGGTTGGAATGACTGTGATTCAGAAAATGATCGAGTCAAGTGATCATTCTTTTGATCCCTGAAAACCTATTGCTGGAGCTAGCATTCATAGATATGGAAAAATTATCGTGTGATTCAGGCTTAATCATATGCAAGTTACATGACATAATTTCATGTTACCATGGAGATGCTCGAGGTATGTTAGGGCCAATTTAGAAACGTCACCTACCCTCCAGTTATACTCAATCTATGGTTTTACAGTGGTTTTTTTTATAAAGAGGTAAGGGTGTCTGCTAACCTGGGAAACCAGGATTATTGAGCGAACTTCAGTCTTCTAGAAAAACTCTGGGATTCAGCTTGCGTCCTGGAAAAATCTGTTTTTGATGCCTCCAGCATCACGCAAAAACTAGCCCAATACATTAAATTCTAGCTATGCATCCATTGCTAATTTGGTGAATAACTTACTGATTTTTTTTATATATATGACACTTAGGTGTCATAAAAGATATAAAGCCTTGGATGGATGTATTCAATTTTTTCATCTATGCATTTAACAATTAATGACTGGGCCTGACTGACGTGCAGGCAAAAATAACCGCCATGAGAATTAACTTCTTTCAACGATACGTCACGGGTGAAGACCAACCTTGGAAAATTCTGGTTTCCCACTTCCTCGAGGCGAGACCTAGGAGGAACGGATTCTACTCCTCATTGAAAAATGCCCTCGACACCATGGACGTGAGGTTGGGAAGAACGGAGGACCTCTCCCGACAGCATGGCCCCCGACGGCGGAGTCCCTCCCCTTCGGTTTCCGGAGCGAGCTGTCGAGGCAATTGCGAACGTTGCCCGTACATAAAAGGGATATTTACAAAGAAATTGTTGCCCTAAAAAACAAAGGGAAGTGGCCTCACAAGGATGGCATATGGGGGGAGCCTACGTGCTGGAAAGCCTTCTGGACGGCGCCGACCCTGAGGAGGGAAGGCGAAGTGTCTTGGAGGCTGGCACACGATCGCCTGGCGGACAGCGTCTTCCTGTCGCGGTCAGGATTGCGGCGGGACTTGGAGTGCAGAACATGCCCCGGAAGCCAGGCCACAGCCTGGCACATCCATTATGACTGTAGAGAGACCGGAGAGGTGTGGAGGACAGCTAAGGAATGGATAACGAGAGTCACGGGGTGCAAAGCAAAAACTGCCTTGGAGCTGCACAGAGGCATCCCCCCTCAGAGGGGCGGCTTTGCAAAACGGGGCTTACTGGCAAACTTTATTATATCCGAAGCAAAGGCCAGTATCTACCATTGTTTTACGGCAATGGAAAAAGGAGAAAGAACGGCTCCAAAATACGCCGAATACTTTAAAAAAGAATTGAAAGAAGAATTAGGAGAGAATATTTATACCGTAAATTGAAGTGCGACATGAAATCCTTCATTGATATGTGGTGTGAGGGCGGCGTGCTTTGCGAAGTGGAAGAGGCGGAATCAGGGGACATGATATTCAAAATGAAGATAGAGCCATAAAAGAAAGAATGTAATAATGAAGGCGGAACCTTACTGAGGCACAACCACTCGGAGGGGGGGGGCCACATGCACGGAGGGATGGGGTCCAAGGTTGCGGTTGCCAGCCCCTTCGGCGGACCTCCCCTGTGCGCGGCCCTCCCCCTCGGAGAATGGAAGGGCGGTGGAAGAATCGTTCAACGAAAAAATTAATAAATGAAAATGGAAAAAATGAAAGGAAAAAAATCATGAATAAAACAAGGTGGTGATGAAATTTATTTAAACCTTTTAAAAAACTGCCCATTAAAAAAAAAACAATTAATACAGCAGACTCCCGATTATCCGGCTGCGGTTTATCAGGGTTGCGCATTATCCGTGCATGATTTTTACTCTCGCTCAGCTTTTTCCACGATCTTTATAAAAAAAATAAAATTGGACGCAAAATCATAGGAATTACTACAGTTATTATTTGCGTTAGAATCCCCTTCGTGAAACGTTAGCGATCGCATGCTGGCTGCAGTCACGGGAGCACCGTGTTCCTGTTTTCCAAGCCTCGCAGTGCACTACTGCGCTCCGTGATCACGGATATGTATCCCGCAGCTGTCACAACCCAGGCAACTTGTGCAAGACGCAACTACGTGGCATAGTGCCTGACAGTGTAGTTTCCGATGTCGAGCAGTGGTTTTGAAGCATTCATGCAAACCACATTTCTGTATTTGCGATCACAATTACGGACGTGTGGTTTTCGAAACCAGGCCTTACATGGAGCATTAATAATACGAGTAAAACCATGTTATCGCCGCTAAAAAGATCGTGAACTGGCAAAGAAAGCTCTCAATGAGTCTGGAAAGCACTCTAAAATAACAGAATAACTGCATAAATAATAATATATTTTTTAGGTAAATTATGAGCATTGCAAGACATTTAAGTGAAAGTTTGGGTTATCCGTGTTTTCCGATTATTCGTGCCCTCTCTCCCCATCATTAGCCCGGAAAATCAGGAGTGTACTGTATTGAAAAAAATCAGTATTTACCATTTGAAAATATTTATGCAGCAAACCGAATGATAATGTTTTTATGCATCCTATAATAGTATTTTTTATGTGTTGCTGTCAGTGCTTTAAAATTTTCTCTTACAATTAGTGTAATAAAGAAAATGGCAGTTTCCTTTCCCAACATTTTTTGGTGCTAATACAATTATTATAAAGTAATTCTCTGGGGTTATTACTGAGGTCTTCTGTTATTGGCATCTGTTAATTCATTGTATTCACTCTAATGCTAATAGATGGAAATAATGTTGAAAAAATAGAGTTCATATTGCAGCTGCTGTTTTTCGAGAATGAAATACCAACCTTATACCATGCTAATCTAGATTTTAAAAGATAGTGGAAGGACAAGTTGCTGATGGTATTGAAGAAGTATATAAATAGATTTCTTTTCCTCTTCAGTTTATGTGATTGCAACCATTTAGGTATTCATTGAAATTCAACACTTCAAACTTATGGCCTCTTGTCAGGACAGTAGAAAACAGAAAAATTCTCATGTAAAACGTAGAAATCTCTGGGAATAGCTATGTAGTGGACACATTCAAGGTTTGATTGTGTATTCTGTTCTACTTTTCAGGGAATACTTGGGGAGACAACTGGAAAAGGAACAGACACAAGGTGGCAAACCAGCCCAAGGTGGATCATCTGCCCTTGCTGCCAAGGCATAAGCACTCATTTTTTGCAGTATGTCTTGGATATGGGAACCTGCATGGTAGCCACATTTTCAGTCGACAGCCGGAACATCATTCCATTTGGTCGGGTGCTTGAGGGTATGAGCCAAGAAAACAAGGATTTCTCAAGTCTTAAGAATTGTTCGGAACTCATCAAAGGTTTCCGAATTTGGGTGACTTCATCTTGTATATTGTGGGACAACTCTAGATATTTGATTAGTTATGCTTTCTCGATGCCTGTGGAATAGTTGTGGAGTAAGTATCTTGGGAGATTCATCATGTTTTTTGCACAAAATGATCACAAATATTTCTTCGTATTCAAATGTGTTTTATCATGCATCCCACAATAATTTTTGAAGTTGTGAAAATTTTATACTTCTGTTATGTTTGAGACAAATGTATATTCTTTCCATTGAAATACTCGTAATTTTATATCTGTTGCTGTTGAATGTCTGTATTTTTATTTTGTGGGGCAATAATGTAAGTTATGGTAAGGGTATTGAACTAGAGATTCAAGCTTCATAAACTTATATCTAGAAATGATGTTTTCGATTGTGCATTTGTTCAGTATTTTAAAAGTGAATAGGAAGTCTATCAAAATCGTAATTCTTGCTGGTGAACTTCTCATTCTTTGTACCTCTACGTCTAGTGAGATGAAGTTACCCTGTGGTTTATGCCACGATCATTATGTTTCAGGTTAAGACTTAATTTGTACATAAACACGGCTGTACAAGTATTAATGTAGTGTGAATTTTGGCTTGAATGTACGAAATATAATTAAAAGATAACATTCCATTTTTATGTGAAGCTGCCCATCGTGCATCAAGTGTAAAAATTTATTGCATTGTAGTATATCCATGGTGTGTTTGTAAAGTTAAAAGTAGATGTTAAGATGTTGATACTGTCATTGTATATAATGTTGAAAGGCTTTCATTCCTTGGAATCAAAGTATGGTGTACAGAAATTTATGAAAAATATAGTGGTTTGCTTAGTTCTCAAGTTGTAATCATTTGGTTGTTTTTTTATTGGTTATTAGGCAGTAGATGTAAATAGATCACCCCTACATTGGAGAATCGCTATTATACCTTCTGTTTTCAGGACAAAAATTACACACAAGAGATATCAATATTAGAACCAGGTTCTTTTGAAATCATACCAGCTGTTCCATCAAATAAACTACCCAGGCATATTACTTGTCTGCAGAGTTTTTGTGGCTTTTGAGGACAAGGTGGTCTACACTACCAGACATACAATGCCACTGGGAAGCATACTTGCGTGCAGTGCCACAGTCCCTAGGCTAAAGCAAGTCCTAATAATGTTAAGCCATTTGTCATAGATATCATTCAAGGAAATAACCGTGCACTAGGCAGCAGAACAAGGTCGTTGTCACCTTTGCATCTTTATGGTGTCACTCCTGCAAGTTTATCAATCAGTAAACTAGGTAAACCATCTCGTCCTTTGAAGCCAGCTGAACTCCTCGGAGTGATCAGAAGATATCTTGGTATTGGTAGAACAAAAAGGAGGCTGTACAAGTATTAATGTGGTGTGAATTTTGGCTTGAATGTAAGAAATATAATCAAAAGATAACATTCCATTTTTATGTGAAGCTGCCATTGTGCAACAAGTGTAAAAATTTATTGCATTAATTAGCACAAATTATTCCCAGTCGGTACAAAGACTTTTTATAATAATTCGTGAATGGGTGTATGCAAAAGTTTTGCACAATTTATCACTAGAGATATAAATAAGACAGTTCACAAGAAATTCAGAGGTTAACTTTGGAGAGAAAAGGTTAAAATTAAACAAGTACAGTAGAATCCTGATTTAATGTTTGTTAGGGTAGAGAAAAGTTAAAAATATCATCTGACTAATGCTTAGAAGAAAGTGTTCCAGAAACCGAGCGATCAAAGTGCAGCTGCGAGAGAACGAGGGTTCCGCAAACGCAGCCCGAAAGCCGTCATCGGCAATTCGCCTGGTGGAATCGGTGAAACTGTCGTCGACCTCGGCCAATCAACGCGGCGAAAATCCGGAAGATAGAAAGATCCATATTTCATTGCATTATTTATCAACTTTACAATGACAAGGGGAAATATTACACCGCATCTTAAACGCTAAGGGGAAGATCTCTTTCAGTGGCGGAGCTGTTGTTTCATTGGGTTTTAGCGTTACTCACTATATGATAATGAATAAGTCAAGTTTACAACAAGAATAAAAAGTATTAGATTGCGATGGGCTCTTATTTCATATATTGCTATAACTATGCAATCCATGATTCGCAAAATTTTCACCTGCGTAGAATTGAGCATTACAAGTAAAATATTTTTGCCGAGGAGATAGCCCTCGGTTAAATGTATGCGTAATCCTAGGTTTGAAGCGTTCGCGGGTTCGCGGTTGGTAATAACAAAAATTCGAAGCACGAAAAGCGTTGCGCGAATATTTATTTTTGTACCGGCTCCGCGCAGGTGAAAACAACGGTGGTATCGAGGTTCTGAGGTCATTTTCGCCTGTTTCGAATTGCTTATTTTCGTGGTGCCGCAGTGGAAATGACGGGGAAAAAATTTGAACTGGGTGATGTACGTCTTTCCACTTGTTATATCCCGGTTTGTAGAATTCCTTATTTCAAGTTAACGGAGAAGTAATGCCATATCTTTCTTTGTGCGCCAAATAGATAAAATTGTTGCTGGGAGAGAATGTAAGGATGAAGGACAGAGATATGGTCGAATCACTGATAAATACGCTCATAGACGGAGGAAAAGATATGTTGCAGGTTTTTATTCATTTATAATCTATGATTTTATCTCAGAAGGGATCCCAATGCCTCTTTATCTCTTATGTTGTTTGTTGATGTTTTAGGTGATAACAGATTTTGATATGACGCTAACGAAGCAGCACGAAAATGGCAAAAGATGCCTTTCTAGTTTTGGTAAGTCGATAGTATTATCAGATAGCGTGCTTATGATCGTTACATTTTTAGTTTGCTCACAAGTATCAACCCAAGAGAAAAGTGAGCGAGTTCAAGTTTGAACCCGAAGTTGTCTTTGTGTCATTGATGTAGGCAGCTTTCATTGCATCTTCGAAGTGATATAAACCAATGAATTAAATAATTATGAGCCCTACTTCTTGAGTTCGCATGTAACTTAGTTGCTTCCCCGTGGTGTTGCATAAATAAGTTCAATGATTCCCTGATCACTATTTCAGTGTTCAGTTTCATTGCTTAACTGTCGGCATTCCTATAATTGCTACTTTATAAATAATTTAAGTCATAAAGCGTCAATCATATCTGTAAATCCCAATTGTCCTTATTGATGTCATCATACATTTCTTCTGAATGCGTTATTCAAGATTCCTCAACCGATTCTTCACATATACCCGTGCTGTCATTTTTAATGACGTGTGGACATGAGGTAGATGCTCTGCGAGCAACCATTACTATAAATGCTGGCAGGTAACAGATGTGTGCACATGGCAGACCATTACGAGGTGCACTTAAGATGCCTAGACATGCTTTTTTAGTACCCACCCATTCATGACATTAAATACTATCAGTTTATCATCACATTCCTATTCCTTGAACGTCATCCTCAATTTTCCCTCAATGAATTTTATCAGTCTGTTTTAACCTCCAACCAATGGTTCCTAGCAATAGTGTGGAAGTTTTTATAGAAGGTATTTCGGAGGGAAGAGACTACCATCAAGTCATCACCACATGACAGCATCATCTGAAATTTGTGATTTCATTTAAAATTTGGTGAAAAATGGGGAGCATTATCCAAACAACCTCCCCGCCTTTTCATTTGCTCCCTCTGTGGTCTCACTGTTGTATACTATTTTCTCCTCTTAAAAGTAATACCAACATATCCATTTCTACTTTTTACAAATCCCACTTATTCTTCTTTTTTTTCACTGACACAGAAAACGTTCATTCATTTTATGCTTGACTCGGCCCAGGGATAGATCCAGGATATTTTTTTGAGGGGCGTTAGGGTCTGATTGGTCTTCTCGTGTTTAAGATTTAAAACAAAATATACAAATTACTGTAGAAAGTACTCCCTTTCTTTTGATATGAAATTTATTAATATTAAGTTAAATGATTGAGGCTCTGTAATGTACAAAATAAAACGGACGTAATGATAACCGTATCAAAAACCTTGTCTATATTTTAAGCACCTGGGTGGGCACATGCCCCCCCCCCCCCTAAATCCGCCTATGACTCAGCCATTAACTGGCTCAATGCATGTGAATGCTTTAACATACTCAATGCTGAGAAAATTTATCATAACACACCGCCACGCGGAAAAAATATTTTGCAATAATACCAGATATTATGTCTTCCTTAATCGTATACAATCATACATAGTTCAAAATTATTAAAATTTGCACTATTAATAAAGAAAATATTAAATATTATAATAAAATTATAATAAATATATTATAATAAAAAGAAGGCAAAAAATCTGCTGCAAGCAAACGACTGGTATCCAGTCACAGGAGAAGACACACTGAGACGCTGGGCACAATTGCAGGGTCTAGTAGAAGACGCGGAGGCAGATGGCGGGCCGAGAAACCTAGCGGGACTGATGCCTTGTATTCAAGGCATCCGCGTCCTAGGCTAGCGCGGGATGCCTTGAATTCAAGGCATCCGCATTGAGTGTGTTAAACCATTCATGTTGAGGACTTCATTTTTCTGTAAACACTGGTATGCTTTCAAGTTTCGAACAAATTACACTTTTGGTACATGGTATTTGGAGGAGGCGAGCTAAGGACATTTGTGCTGTGAGAGAAGGCTTGGGAAGCAAGGGTGGAGGGAAACCTGGCATCGGCATTAGTCTGCTCTTAACGAAAGGTACCTTGAGGATTACGGCTAAACATCCCGTCCAACCAATGAAGTGCTGAACTAGAATAGCAAGCACAAAGCACCCGAGTGTGGATTGAGCAGTCTGAAAAATCTCTGCCACTGTCGAGATTTGAACCACTGCGTGGGAGGCCAACTCTCTAGCCACTAAGCCCCCAAAAATACACATTTTTTGCCATGTAAAAAGTATATCACTTGTAGAAAATACTCAAGAAATTCTATGTGCATTACTTTAGAAAAATGGGTTGGGTTGTTAACCACCCTTTTGGCTCATAGCCATGTAACTAGGATGGAAAAAATTTCTTGAAGTAAAAATTGAATTTATGCAGAGGTGAGGCCGTGTATGCGAGCTGTATCCCCCCCTCCAATTGAGTTGAAACTGACAATCTGTAAAATCAACATTTGCAAAGGGTGCCACTTTATACAATATCTGTCTGCTAATACCATGAGCAATATCTGTCTGCTAATAAATTTTATGTCAATGAATAAAGAAATGATATTCAATAATACATTTTCCAATTCTGTTGTCGTGATCAAAGAATTAGATAAAAAAACCCACCAATTCTCGGTATTAAAAATCTAAATTCTTTTTGGGGATTCCCGATGAGTCTTCCTAGCTGGGGCATTTTCCCCTCTCCATAGTCCATTCCTATCATCTGTTACACAATTCCATCACCCAAGTATGAAGGACAATATCGCGAATATCGCTCATTCTATTTTAATGAAAGTAAATTGTATTCAAGCTCTATTATATCTGCATTTAATGATGGTGCGGCGCACGTGTTATTCAGCCTAGCAATTGCTATTTTGCTATAAGCTATTTTGATGTTAATAATAATTTCATTAAGCATTCAGAGATGGAATTCAGTGCATTTTTCTGGTAATCGCCTGAAAGCTTTGAATTTGTGATTTTGTGGCTATTTAAGGGATAGAATGTCAAAACTTTGTAATGTTTTAGCGAAAGGCTATCAAAATAGTCAAGTTATATTTATTGTCATTACACTCATTAGTATTTTAGTGACTAATTCTAATGTAAAAGCTTGTAGTTTTCCAATTGACAATATTGCCATTTGGGCCATCATTCTCTAGACTTTGTCATTTTGGATCCATTAATGATTTGTTTATGTAAGCTGTGAGTAAGTTGTTAATGTTTTGCATTTATTTTGGAGTACAAGCATGCTGAACTTCCAGGAGCCTTGAAAGAGTAAGGGTGGGGAGTCTTGTTGGGTACTGTAAGCTTATCCAAGTTTTCCTAAAGGCCGTTTTACACGGTACACGGAATTGCGCAGGTTAGAGCTGCATTAATTTCTAAAATGGCGTGGAATTGCGTGAATGCATGAACGAAATTAGAACAGGGGCTATTTTGCTGTCTCGCATCCACGCATTCTCGCATGTGTTCTAGCAATTCATCGCTTTACACGACGCAATTTTGATTGGGCCTTCGCACGTACGTCAGACTGCGCAATTCCGTGTACCGTGTAAAACGGCCTTAAGAAAGTGAGTATGGTGTATGGATCATAAAATTTTTTGATGTGGAAAGGGCTGAGTTATCATGGGTGGGAATAATGTGTGGACGAATTTGCTTTTTATGACCAACTATAGCTTCTCAAGTCTTGCAATCGTAAAATTTCTTCGTCGTATATGCTATCCTTATTTTTTCACTTGTGCAGATACACTCAAAAGAACCTTCATCAGAATGACCTAGCATTTCGTCACTGTTCCATTATCCCTAATCAAATCAACTAATCTTATTTTCTCTGATATCTCACTCATAAAAGTAGGCTTCTCTGTGCCGTTATCAGTTTCTTTCCTGCCTGTTGTTGGTTGAAGAAGACCAGCAATAGGGTAGTTTCCTTCATTAAAGAAAACTAAAGGCATTGATTGCGATTCGTTACCCTCCATTAGTGTATTCATAATATACAAATTATTTGGTTTTAGAAATCCTACTTTAGTTGAATTTTAATCAGGAGTTTTACATCGTCTGAGATTACCAATGCATGCATGAGGCACAGAGTTCAGGGAAACAACTCTTAATAATCAAGTATTAAAATTTCCTAAGGTCGCAAAGTTTCCTTTGTTTGAAAGGATATTAATAATCCTTATTTAAGCCAAGTTTTACCTGCTTGCTGGGTACTCTGCTACCTGCTAGCAGCCTGCATCGCAGCGGCGCACATATCCTTGCCTCAAGGTCACCTCACACGGCGACAGCAGGAACCAGAATGACATCACCTAGGGTATACCCAGCATTCATACTTAGCTGTCGCACTTTCACGTGCTTGAAAACTTTTACTTTTCATTTAATTGTGAAAAATGGATATCGTCCTTTAAAAATCTAAAAGCGTGAAGTACATACTTCAGGAGTAATAATCTTTCGATTTAGGCAATGAAAAATAATAGGAAACCACCCTATTATGAATGAATTTTCCTTACTTCCAGACGAATTCCCTTCCAGCTTCTTTGAGTCACTAACCTTCATGACTTCCTGTGTTTTCATAAGTTTGAAAATTGAGTTAGATTTCTCATTTTTATCCACATATTTCAGTTTTCAGAATATTTCCTAACTTTTCCTTGTCTGTACAGAGCACTTGTATTTATGACTTCAAGGGCAATTTTATTGCTTCTCTGAAGGAGCTAGGGCATTGAATTGTGGTCTGACATGTTTTTGGAGACCTATGAATTAATTATAAAAAAATTATGAATATTTATGATAAAACATTAAATCAGTTATATTTATTTTGGAAGAGTGGTTTCCCATCGAGTAGAGTAATTGGCTCCTGACAGTACTGTCTGTGGTTCAGATCTAAGACTTTGGTCATCCCCAAACAAAAATTCTCATATAACTAATAACTTCAGGCTTTACTTTGTGAAACCTCTCCATATTGGAAGTAAGGAAATAAAACTTTGTAAGGTTCACTGTTATTTAATTATGGGCACGACCCGGGTTTCGTAACTTGGTTACATCGTCAGGTGACTGATCTTGCTGATGTAAATGTATGATGCATGCAAGATCAGTCACCTGACGATGTAACCAAGTTACGAAACCCGGGTCGTGCCCATAATTAAATAACAGTGAACCTTACAAAGTTTTATTTCCTTACTTCCAAAAATTTTCATGATAAGCCCAGGCAAGGTAGCTGCCCCCCACACCCTAAAGAAACCATCAGTTTGGGTTGAGCTCTGCCCTCACCACCCCAACCAACTTTTAGGTTGAATTACTGAGTGAGCGATGAGCAATATATGTATTTGATTTTAGAGATAGCATGCTGTCTGAGGGGGCACTTTGGTAATGGTAAGAGGTTCCCTGGCTCATGTCCCTAATGATGCTTTCCGACACCCCAAAAATAAAATGCTCAAATTGCAAGATGACATTCCCTGCCAGAATGTGGGAATTTCATATGCCTGTGGCTTGGTGTGGTTTGAGCTGTACCCTGACCTCACAAAAACCAACTTTTAAGGCGAATCACTAGTAGTCCTCTGGAAATATAGTTCTGCCCGTAAAATTTTGGGTTAGTTGCATTTCTTCCTCTCTAATTGGTTTTAGAGGAAATTATTATGCTCGTTGCTAATGTTTAAAATACTGCAGAAGATCATTTTGATGGCAACAGTTGTACTGGCGAATTTTCATGGAAATCTTACAGACGCTTGAAATATTTGCACTAGTAAATAAGAAATTTACCACCTTGTGTTATGTGCCATATATCAGCAGTTTGGCAAGCTCTAATGCAAAAAAATTCATTATTGGATGATTGATAATTATTTTGGAATTCACTTTGAAGGTGTTATTGCTCAAATTAAGAAGATAAAACTTCATCTTTTACTTAATATCATTGGTGCACTCTTTGCCCCAATTCATCTTTCATATTATGTCATGTATTTTTGCTGTGGACCACAATGATTTGTCCAGCTCAGCTCTGATTAAAGCAGTAAATTAAGTAACATCAAAATAACCACCTTAAAAGCCACTATCACAGGCAAATTTGAAAAATTCCCCTCCAAAAAATTGTCCTAATTCGAATGTGTTACCTTGAAAATGTGCATATTTTTTAACGTCTTTTAAACATTGAAAATCACAATGTCAGTTATTAATTCTTTAGCTTCTTATAGATTGTTTTTACCATGCACTGTGAAGGCATCACAAAATGGGGAATGTCAGTGACTGAGTCTTACTAGACTATTTATGATGTGATGAAAAATGTTATTTGTGCAAAAAATTTGTTTGTTGCACAGAATTGGTCATTGTAAATAGGTTTGATGAGTAAAGAGGGGAAAATGCATTTAGTCAATCAGAGAAAAATTGGGGCCTTAAATTTTTTTTTGCTTTGTGTTGGTGTCTGCTATAAAAATATTTAAAATTCAAAAAAGAATTATCAAAATAATTGCTCAAACTGGCCCGCGAACACCCTGTCGGCCACTGTTTAGCAACTTTAAAATCTTGGCCTTACCCGGTGTATATATTATGTATGCCACTCTCTATATCAAAGGTCACCCAATAGATTTTACTCCCAACTCTGATATCCACTGCTACTCCACTAGAAGATGTCATGATGTTCGTGTTCCCTATGTAAGGACTAAAAAATCGGCAATGGGGCCATCTAACATGGGTCTCCACCTGTTTAACAAACTTCGTGAGCTTTAACAAACAGAGTCGATAATAAAATTCAAAAGTAGCCTTAAAATGTTTCTTTTAGATAAAATGTATTACTCAGTGAATGAGTTCTTCGGTGACTCCTTTTAACATAAATTTCTCTTTTTGTACGCTCATAATTTAATCAATGGCTTTTACTTTTTTTTTAATTGAATGTATCTTTGTTGGGGTATTCTTATTGTTTTTTTCCTGTTTTTGATGTGCCTTATACCATTGTACATACTGCTTTCATTTTGTATTTTTGATCGCTAGGCAAATAAATATTATCTTATCTTGTCTTGATCTCCAGAGGTTTGTTATATAGAGGTTTAAACATGCGTGAAATTTCCTCTTGTTTCAGGTATCTTTGAAGTTAGCCGGCATTTACCAATGAACTACAAGGAAAAAGCCTTGGAATTATTTCATAAGTACTATCCTATTGAAGTGTGCCACAAGATGAGTGTGGAAGAGAAGACTCCTCATATGATCCAGTGGTACAAAGAGGCAGAAAGTTTGCTGATTGGGTGTCATTTGACTCCCGAGGACATTGTTGATGCCGTACAAGAGACGCACACCATCCTGAGGTACTGTCAGGCCCACCTAGAGGGCGGGTCCGGGATGGTAAAATCTCAGGGGCCAGTTTTTATTTCTTTTTCCTTCTTAAGACTGGATTAAGAAAAATAAATAAATCTAAAAAAAAATATATCTAAAAATTTAATCAAGCACTTGTTGAAAAATTAGCTGAATTGAGTTTTTTTCCCTTGACCTCAATTTAAAATATTAATTAAAAAAAAATTAATCAATTTTCTTGACCTCAATTTTTAAAAAAAGGCCAAATACACTGAAACGTTGGCCAAAAATGTTGAATTTAATCCTTTAAGACCCACACTTCAAGATGCTAATCAACAAATAATTAACATAATCCTCAGGTGGATCTGCCAATTCACTGCCACGATTGGGCACACCAGATAAATTGAGTTTGTTTTGATGTAAATGATCAATTTAATTTACAATAGGGTAGTTTCCTTCATCAAAGAAAACGAAAGGAATTGATTGCGATTCGTTACCCACCATTACTGTATTCATAATATACAAATTATTTCGTTTTAGAAATACCGGTTTAGACGAATGGCAATGGTCCATTTTTATCCTCATTTGAAAAGGGCCAGATTGGCACCCATGCGATGCCATTCCACGTGACGTCACAGGGACCTAGTTTCTATACGAGAAGATAGGAGTTACACATCGTCTGAGGTTACCAATGCATGCATGAGGCGCAGAGCTCAGGGAAACATGTCTTAATAATCACTTATTAAAACTGCCTAAGGTCGGAAAGTTTTCTTCATTTGATAAGGTATTAATAATCCTTATTTAAGCCAAGCGCTACCAGCCAGCAGGGTACTCAGCTACCCGCTAGCAGCCTGCGTTGCATCAGCGCTCAACTCGCCTCAAGGTCACCTCACAGGGCGGCAGCGGGAACCAGAGATTTGTCACACGGAGAGATTTCCCGGCATTCATACTTACGCGTCGCGTTTTCGCGCGCTTGAAAAATTTCACTTTTCATTTAATCGCGAAAAATAGATATCGTCATGTAAAAATCTAAAAGCGTGAAATACGTACTCCAGGAGTAATAATCTTTCGATTTAAGCAATAAAAAAATAATAGGAAACCACCCTATTGAATGAACACTACCATAGCCTTAATATTTTTCTGGCTGACTCAGAATACAATAGAATGTATTAGAATGCTTGTAATATATGTATTTGTATCTATTTTGTATAAATAATGTTAAAGATATTTTGTGTTTCTTTGTAGTTTTTTCGTGACCATGCTCTGTATAAAATTTTATTGATCAGCATAAAATTAAATGTTATAATTATTTGATTTTTCACTACTGAGCACTCAGGCTGGGAAGCATTCATTCTCCTCTGAATGTGAAATGGCAAAGGATTTAGGTTCATATATTGTTATTTCATTGTTCACTATAAAATCTTTGTACTATGGAACAAGTTTTGATTATTGCAGTGTTTTTATTTTTCATAATAATGTGATAAATTAGTTGTTTCAGATGACTTAATGGAATCTACTAAACGTGACGAAAAAAAAAGAAAACTTAATTATTCCACTTAAATATTTAATGTACGACCTAGGTTTCAAAGTGGCAGTAGTCATAAACAAAATGATTTCAAAAATTTCAAAAACACATCGATCTGAGGAGAGGGTTAATGGGTGGAATTCCCAGGGGCGGAGCTTGGCCAAAGAGATGGGGAATGGGTGTAAGGGCCGTTGCACATTAGGCTACCATGTTGGCGCCACCATGAAAATCATTGAGTTGTATGTACAACAGCACACTGGGCTACTTTGGTGTATAACAACAACAACCTAATATGAAGCACTGCACACTAGCAATACTCTGTGGAGACACCATTAGTTTTGTATGTTTTTTTACACCAGTGGAACTAGTGATCATGGCGAGGCTTGACGTGGAACGTTTTATCTTAGAAGGGAAAACCAGGCCAGCGTTGCGGGACATGAGTAGTGAATAGGGTGGTTTCCTATTATTTTTTTATTGCCTAAATCGAAAGATTATTACTCCTGGAGTACGTATTTCACGCTTTTAGATTTTTAAATGACGATATCTATTTTTTGCGATTAAATGAAAAGTGAAAATTTTCAAGCCCGCGAAAACGCAACGCGCAAGTATGAATGCCGGGAAATCTCTCCGTGCGACGTATTTCTGGTTCCCGCTGCTGCCCTGTGAAGTGACCTTGAGGAGAAGCTGAGCGCTGATACGATGCAGGCTGCTAGCGGGTAGCTGAGTACCCTGCTGACTGGTAGCGCTAGGCTTAAATAAGGATTATTAATACCTTATCAAACGAAGAAAACTTTCCGACCTTAGCCAGTTTTAATAAGTGATGATTATGACATGTTTCCCTGAGCTCTACGCCTCATGCATGCATTGGTAACCTTAGACGATGTATAACTCCTATCTTCTCATATAGAAACTAGGTCCCTGTGTAGTCACGTAGAGTGGCATCGCATGGGTGCCAATCTGGCCCTTTTCAAATGAGGATAATAACGGAACATTGCCATTCGTCTAAACCGGTATTTCTAAAACAAAATAATTTGTATAATATGAATACACTTATGGTGGGTAACGAATCGCAATCAATGCCTTTTGTTTTCTTTGATGAAGGAAACTACCCTATTGTACTCGGACAGAGATGCAGAATGACAGAGATGACAGAAGTGTAACAAAGGGTGTATTCAGTATTTTCTCCTGTTTTTTTCCCTTTTATTCCGGAAGTAAACAAACATGAAATCAAACCCACAAGCTTCTTCCACATCCATCACGATCAATAAAAAACAATGAACTGAGCAAGTGTGGTGGCTGATGAAGTGGCTCACCACTCAAGGTTACTCGCCAAACGCAGTTCCAAAGTGGCGCTTCCATGGTGGCCTAGGGTCCTAAGAGCATGGATAAGGATTTCCGTACTTACACTGTCTCAAAAAAAAGGTGGGGAGGTAGGGGCATGTGAGTTCGGTGAAAGGGAAGAGGGGAATACCAGTGTGTCCATGAAAACAGTCATCTGGGGTAGGAGGGGAGGCAAGGTCAGAAATGGGTTTGTTTTCTTGTAGGTGTGTAAGAAAGGAAGGTCTATAAGGGGGGAGTGGGAAGGATACAAAATATCGTCAACAATTATTATATATATCGTCAATCGTTATTCCTTATTTTTGACACTTCTTAAAATTTCAATACACTTTATGTCATCAAGTCTTGGTCCCTTTTTCTCTGATTGTAGGATATCTAATTTAAAATCACTAATATGGTTCTCACGTAGCATGTGTTTGGCAAAGAGAGATGCTGGGTCCTTATTTTTGAACCACCATTGATATTCTTTAATTCTCTTAAGATAAGTTTAACCAATGACAATTATCATTGTTAATATAGAATGAGCTCTACAAGCCTCCACAAAACATATATGAGAACTAAAAACTTGGGTTATGCCCCTTGGCACATGGACCTATTGTTATCTGAAGTTAAGAGAGTCAAGACTATGCCCCTTCAAGCAAGCAAGCTTTGTGAATTTATTTTGAAAATTTTATTTTATTCTGTGGATGAATTTCTGAATTTATAACATTTTTTTATTTCTACTGTTTTTGTACCTCACTCGAAGTGTCTTATATCTCTAACAACTAATCACTGGACTAATAAATGATAAATCACATTATTGGATCAGATGCATGGGAGGTTATCAATGCATTTTTTGTTGCCTTTACAGGGATGGTACCAATGATATGATGGTCACATTAGAAAAGGCTGGAATCCCAGTGCTAGTCCTGTCTGCTGGCATCGGGGATGTTGTTCATGCTGTCTTGAAAAAACACCAAGTACTCCTTCCAAATGTATCCATAGTTTCAAACTTTCTCATTTTTTCTCACAAAGACTCTTCTGTGGTTTTGGATGGCTTCAAAGGTGAATTCATACATGTGTTCAACAAGCACACAGCTGGAAGTGGCCCAAATAAGAGCGGACAGTAAGTTAAATTATGCATAAAATCTTGTGGTTTGGGATAAGTGACTGAAGGCTTTCCTGGCGAGTAAGTCAGATGGAACAGTCTCGGCCTTACAACTGAGTTGAAGTTGGCTCCATGTCAATGTATCAATAGGTGAAGGGTGGTTTATATAAAAAATAGTGAAATATTAGTTTTAGCACTTCACAAAAAAAGTATCTGATGTAAGTTTTTACAGCGTTCAGGTTCACAGTAGGGTAGTAGGCAGTGGCGGCTGGTGGTAATTTATCTAGGGTGTGCATTAGAGCAGATATAGGATGATTTAATTATATTATGTTAATCCTAATCCATGAGTGTCATATTTCGTCGTAATAGAATACATAGCAAGCAAAACATATCACTGGTACACTCTACCCTTAAAATTGCATGAACAGAAATAATATTAGCATGTATGAAAATGATTATTCTCCACACACCTTTACAAGTGACGGTAGTTGAAATTCATTCTCTTTTCCTTACATCCTATGAGGAAGTAGTGTAGAAAACGGCTATACAGATGGCTCTGTAGACGGACTAGGATCCTGGGCGCAGGTAGTGTAGGTGGCGGCTACACCACTACACTACCTGCTAGTCAGTCACCAAAAACATGCGCGTGCGCATTCGCATGGTTTTGAGTCTGCTCCCATCGCCCCTTTGAACAGCACATACCCCCCCGCTTACCTCGTCCCGCCAGAGCTCCCTCAAGCGATCGCACAGACCGAAAATGCGCCCGGCATGATGCCACGGGATCGCACACTTGTAGAGCGGTGAATTCGAAAAGGAGATAGCTGTAGCGTTCAGAGGCTCATGTTTCTTGCATATGCAGACAGTACTTTTATCCTTCGCGTTGCAAAGGAATAGTTTTCTTTTATAATTTATTCATCTTTGGGTGTGCACTTGCTAACATGCGTATACGCACGCGCCGCCACTGGTAGTAGGATATTACAAGTATGTACTTGCTAAACATCGTATTCAAACCAGGTTTAGATGTTGAAATGAAATGGCTAGTTTACCAGGCCAGGGAAAGACTCCCTTCCTCCTGAGATTCACAAGTGTGTGTACATACAAGGTGCAATGCAGCTTTGGGAAATCATATATGTATAGAGGGAAAAAAAGAGGACCATACAATGCAGAATGAAAGAACATGCTCAAGCACTGAGGAATAGACAAGAAGAGAAATAAGCTACTGCTCATCATGTCTAGTCAGAACCAGGTCATGTTCTATAACTTAGATAAACTGAAAAATTCTGGCCAAAGAAAATGATATTTCCCAAGATTAATCAGAGAAGCAGTGGAAATAACCAAAAGGTCATACAAAATGAATTGGGAAGACTGCTACACCCTTTGCAGCGCTTGGAAACCAGTGTTGTATGTTGTTTCTGGACCCCAGTAAGACCTCCCCCTTCCCGTGCTTAGAGGATGGGGGACCAGTTAGCAACAAGCTTGCACACGCTCTCAATGTGACGTTGCTGTATAAATGTTGGACACTGCTGTATACTTCAGCGTGGCCTGAGAACGCTTACAGCACAGTAGGTGAAACATGGCCATCAAAATGACAATGTGGACAGAACCTGGAAATCTACCCTACTGCAAACAAAAGTAGTAGTATCATGGTTCTAGTATACATACTCGAAAGAAATAAATGTGTACTGGACGCCATGTATTATTGTTCAGAATTATTATAAAAGCAGACTAGTGATCTCTATGTATTGATATGCACCAAGGAAGATGTTCACTATGAAAAATATTTGGCTTAACCGGGTTTCGAACCTGGATCTTCCGATTGCAGGTCAGGCGTGTAGCCAGTTATACCATCAAGCCATCTTCTTGGAGCAAACTTCAGGATGGGTTTTACCGAACAAGGTGTTGAACTGAGTTGAGTTGTACCTTCCCTGCCTCAATGTCTTTTCGGGAGCATATTTCTCAATTCCATCATTAAATCCATGTTATTTTTCATTTCAAGACATCATCTGCCATGATTAACGGTTTGAGGTAGAAAATCACAGAAGAAAAGTGCTTGAAGTTAATGACTACGACCCTGAACATTCGAAGAACTTTAACTCTTTTCAAAATCAGCCAAGTAGTCTTTGATTCCAACATGTAAATGTAAGATGGTATCATATTGATATATAACATTTGTTTGCAACATACTCCTCAGTTTCCTTCCCCCGAATAAGGTTATAAATTTTTTCTTCATTTTCCACTAGATTATCTATGAAATACCAATGACATATTTTTCCCTATTTCTGGAGTAAATTATCGACTTACAGAAGACTTTTTTTACTGCAAAGTTTTGTGGCTTTAAATGAACATGTTAACTATTTCAGAATAGTTTAAAATATACCGGGACTAGCCGCGGTGATAACTTTTACGGGAGTCACCCGCAATGCACAATCGTGCGAAAGATCCACAGAGAAAAAATCATTCGCCTTGACCGGGATTTGAACCCGGATCCCCCGATTTCCGGTCGAGTGCTTTAGCCAGTTAAGCTACTGAGGCGTCATTCTTCTCTGTGGATATTTTCGGACACTACCAGACAAGATGTTGCTGGACTGCTGAGCATATGATGCCACAAGCAGTCCAAATCGTGCGCACAGCGCCACAGCCGGAGAGCAGGCCCGGACATAGAACACAAAGAGGTGTTCGCTCTAGACTAGTTCAAAGTATACCGGGACTAGCCACGGTGATAACTTTTACGGGAGTCACCCGCAATGCACAATCGTGCGAAAGATCCACAGAGAAAAAATCATTCGCCTTGACCGGGAGAAGAATATTAGATTATATTTAAGAATAGCTTTATTCCTTTATGCTCTCATGTTACTCAATTTGTGTTGGCTCAATCCTGGTTCCTTTTTCTATGGTATGTTGTGTAGTGACGTGATTCATGGAGGCATATAATTTTAACTACCTAAGACGTTGAATGCAGGGAAAAGGAATGGATTATATTTTTAATGTGAATAATCTTTTTATCTAATTCTTACCCACTAGCTCAAGAAGCCATGTGATACTCCTTGGAGATAATGTTGGAGATTCAGGAATGGCAGAAGTTGTTGAACCTCCTCCGAAGGCAGTTCTGAAGATAGGATTTCTTTATGAAAAGGTGATGTATTTTCGAAAATCATATTTTATGTAATAGTAAGTACCCTGAGATTCCTTGTTTTGATCCTTTTTTTCTCCAAGTAACTTGAAGCCATTGATGGAGTTAGGCAGAGTAAAGTTGTATTTCAGATTTATCGCTGAAACAAATGGTCACACTCTTACTAAGGCATGCTTCACAAAACATGATTCTGTTTTCTTTTTACATTGGATCAAACACTTTAAAAATACCCTCTGCCTTGCAGTACTTATTGACCTTTTTCTGAAAAAATTGCCCATTTTATTTGTGTTAAAAATCAAGTTGACAAGCTTTGCATTCTCAGTTTTTATTCTTATACATAGCTTTTTTGAAATAATGGAGCTAGATCAATTCCTGTTAACAGAAAACATATTGTTTTTGCTGATAAAATTTTAAAGATGTTTACAGCGCAAATCTTTCCAAACTTAGAAACTAGTGGCTAAATTGAAAATTAAGTGCTACTTAAACAGCTATGCCATCTGTTCACAGCTCTTAAATTGATTGCTAATAAAGTCATAAAAATCTTGGCAGTTCATCTGATCTGTTACAAAAACCATGGATATAAATGCACTCTGAAATCAATCGATTCTGCTTTAACTTTGTGAAAATCCATGTGTTGAAATGAAAAATAAACAACCTTGCTAACGTTTCAGTGGAAATTTTTATTGTCAGGATGCATTTCAACCCTGAGGTGTCATTTTCAAGTACTCTTATCATGGCATTTCTCGATAAGGTACCTAGGTATGTACGTGTGTACAGTAGATTCCGTTTAATGCGTCCACCGGTTACTTGGGGCAGATCTTGAAGAACAGAACCCAATAGAGGAATATCCTAGAGTATTCTCCTCTTAATTGGGACAGCATGCTGCTTTATTGGGTCATGAGTCGGCGACATAGACTCTGTACTCGCGACCAAATTAATTTTTTTTTTTCAGAATACATACTATTTTTTTATATTTTCCTCCTTTGATAAACTCTTATTTTTCACAAGTGTTCCTATTCTTGCCCTATTTTGAAAGCTCTCGTTGCTATACTATCCGCAAGAGGATAGGACTTTTCTTTAATAGGACTTAGTAAAAGACATTCATTCAGCGTCGCCCGAGGCTGTGAAAAATATTTTTAACTAAATTGTTATAGTTCTTAAAATTGATAATAAATTAACTAAACTTGCTGATTTATTAATCAAATTAATAGTTGAATCAACTTATGTAGCATTATAAACATTCTTTAGTCTTCTTACTATCATTTCAACGTTTGTTTATGCCCCTATATAGGATAGTTCGCCTAATTGGGGCAAAGTTCCCAGCAAGGAAAAACTGATTTCCATCAGATTTGACACTGATTTCCAACAGGTTTGACGCACTGATTTCCTTCTCCTTTGAATCTGTTTTGAAAATTGAAACAGCTGGAAATCAGTAGGAAGACAGTGGGAAATCAGTTGTGAAGGTCCAACATGGCGGCTGTTTTCCTACTCATTTCCATGAATGTGGTTTGACTCTGGTTTCCACTGTTCAACAGATTTGAATCCGGTTTCCCCGTTTAAGCTATTTCGAATCTGTTTTCCACCTTCATACCTATCTGAATCTTGTTTGCGACTCGATTCTCACCTCCTATGACCTGCTGATGCATAAGTTAACTTCGGATACATGAGTTAACTGCTGATACCCGAGGCGGAAATAATTATTTCCGCCAATTCCAAGTTTCGCAGAGCTGCACTCAACCAACGTTTCTAACTTCACCTGCTACATCTCTATCATCAATCTGGATGTAGACTCAGCTGAAAAAAGTTTACAAAATACAGCCTAACAAAATGAACTTCATGTAAGTCTCCCACCACAACAAAATAACACAGGCTCTATTAACGTATTTATTAAGAATGCACAAACCCTTTTGGAAGTACATATTCAATTGAAAATACAGTCATCTAAATTGGTAAAATTCTGAGGCAGAATACACTTAAAATCTCAATTTCATGCGTTAGAAATAATTTAGGGAAACAGAATTTACAGATGAAATCTCATTAGAAGGAGAGTTAGACAAACTATAGTTGTGCTTTTTGTAATTGTTTATCAGTTCTTGAAAAGTCATCGAAAGGCAAAAGTTTTGCCAAGAGTAACAGAACAGTCACTGCACCAGAACAACAACAACTTACATCAGATTCCACAATCTTGAATTATCGAAGAGCACAAATTTTTCCGTGATTAACAGAAAAATCACAACACTAGAAAATATTTCAGATGCCTTTATGAAAGAAAGACTTCTTTACGTGACTTATGAAAACAATTCTGGTTCAGAATTAAGCCAACGATATCTGTATGTTACACTAAAGAAACTTGCCATTAATGTTTAAATACATGAGCACGGTCGTTTCACTTAGCACAAACAAACCAGCAAGATACACAATACTCTGAAAATCCTGGTAGGTTCTCTTCGGCGACGTAACGCAAGTACATATTATACATATTGCATACAAAAATATTAGTAATCGCTCAAAATCTGTTGACACAAGATAAATTATTCAATGAAAACACAAAAGATCGAAATCACATCAGGCTTCCACTGTCGCTTGAAGACTGAAGAGACGCACGAATGGCTTAATTCAACGCTGCGGGAATTTAGCATTGGTTAAATAATACTGATGATTATTTTTTCTCCACGCCCTATTACTTTAGCATAAAACAGAACCACAAGCACGTAAACGACGTAAACAGAACGGAATCGGCGTATCGGCGTTGCTGCTTTGGTTTGCTATCTTTTGTAGTTAGGTGGCAGCACTATGCCCGCTATATTTTTTTAAAAGGCGAAGTCGCAAAGTGAGGTTTAAACGTGCTTAAGCCGTATTAGCCACTTAAATTGCATGCCCGGTGAGCTCCAGCAGGTGAAATGATGCACAATACAAAATGTGGATGATATACAGTAATTTTTTTTCATCACCCGTGAATTTTTGCAAGACTGGTGGCAATTGCAGAATCTCATGAGTATTTTGCAGCAGACGTCATTATTTTATTTCTGACCATGATTTTGAACTAATTATACTCATTGACGCCTCAGAAGAAGTAATTTTCCAATCAACGCAGTCGTAAAGCCTGTGTGAGATAGGTTTTTATAAGACACTCATTTCAAGAGAATTTCAAATTCATTCTACAATTCAACTCTGTTGGAAAGCACTTGAGGAAAACACTTTCAAGCCAATAAATAAGGAAAAGAGTTTCAAATGACATTCAAGTCAGTGTCAATACAGTCCATGTGGAAGACGGCTGGAAACCAGTTACAATGGAAATGAGATTCAAATCACTTCCTTCCATTTCCTGTCCGCTGGAAACCAGTGGAAATCAGTGTCAAGACAGAGTCAAATCAGATTTTAAGGATTCAGATCAGATTCAAATGAGGTTCAAAACTGTTGGAAATCAGTTTTTCTTTCCTGGGTTCTCAAGTCCCGGTATGTCCCAATTAACCGGAATCTACTGTACTATCAAGCATCATTTCTTAAGTATGATAATAAAATTTTGGAGATAGAAACTTAAAACATTCCCTGCTATGTACCACCATATGGTGTCTTACATGACTTCAAATATAATTTAGTGAGACAATGGATGGTGGCTTATAATATTGCTTGATAAGACTTAACACATGTTACTCTCTTGGGACCTTCAGGGAACATTTTTGAAGGGAAGATACTTTTTAATTACTTGCATGGTTTCTTCAATAATGCAATGCCGTGTTTATTTTGAATATTCTAATTCTTTTACGGAAAACGAACTCTTTTCAGTGTGAAGAAAGGCTACCCAGTTTTCTGGAACACTTTGATATTGTCCTTATCGACGATCAAACTATGAATGTTATGAATGACCTCCTTCGCTTAATTATTTAGAAGTGATTGGGGGGCTTAGGCCTACTCAGGTTTTATATGTATCATATAAATTTCTTTGGCCTTTCCAGTATCATTGATATTAATCAGTCTACAGTTTCCAATCATGGCAAGGCAGTTTTTTTTAGAGTGGTTGCTTAAATAATTGAGCTTGTAAAAGTTAGTACATCAGATCACTTTTATACTGATTGTTATTTTTTTAAGTCCTGGATGACTGTGGTTTTATCAATGTCTTCAGTGAAGATAAGATATTTTCTTGTTTTAGTATTTACTTCATGAAATGATGTCGATAATCTTAATTATTTAGAAAGCTTTTACTACAAACCCGAACCTTTGATTTTATTATGCCTATCCATGCAAGTACATGGTGCAGTGTATTGTGTTCAACTGCAGCTAAAATATTGTAATGCAAGTGTGAGCTTGCATGCCTCAGGGTTTTTGTGATTTTCACTCTGTGATATTCATTCAGAGATGAATATTAATGAGAAATCGATTGCATCACACTTTTTGAAGGTATTAACTGTTTACTATTTGTTTCAATAAAGATATGAATAAAACAGAAATTTGGGATATTTCATTAACTGGGATGTGTACAACTCTTAGAAGAACCCAGAAGACCAATAAATTTTGGGCAATTTCATTTTGGCTGGAATTATCAAGGAAATCTCTGGGAAATTTGGAATTGGGTGAGGGTTTTTCTGTGGTATTAACACATTAAGCAATGTGCCATTTTCAGCTAATAAGAAATCTTAGCTAAGTGCCATTCTTAAATTTCATTCGTACTTTGTAGGTATATTGTCCGCAATAGAAAACTGAACTATGTGAAATCTCAAGACGCCTTAGAGCCGAGAAAATAATGGTAGGTAACCTGCGCAGCACTACTTACATGCATAACCATTTACATAAAGCCAGCAGCCAGCCATAACCAAGGCAACTCCAAGACCTTTACACCTGTGTTAAAATGTGTTGTGCAGATTGCCTGCCATTAATTTTCATGTAGCAATAACACTGCTTTAAGGCCTCTGGAGAATTTGCATGGTTTAGTTATCTATTGTGTACAATGTATTTACAAGGTATGAATGAAATCTCTGGATAGCACGTCATGGAAGTTCTCTGTTAGTTCCTATGTCAAATTGCTCTTTACTTTAAAACACTTTCCCGGCGAACAACGTTTAAAAACTTTTCTCGGGATACCGCGCGGGTAAGATTATATGAAAGCGCCGATGTTAGTCATTCTGAGTATTCTGGGAAATTTGGAATTGGCAGAGGGTTTTTCTGTGGTATTAACACTTTAAATACAGAAGCAATGTGCCATTTTCAGCTAATAAGAAATTATATTTCACGGTTATTCTGAGTAGCCATGAGAATGGGTAGCGAGTCGGTATCCGAAACGTTGGCGCTCTCATATAATCTTACCCTCGCGGTATCCCGAGAAAAGTTTTTACATGCTCTTTAAACATTTTGCTACTAATGACAAAAATATGCTGTAGGATGTTTCTTGACCCGAGAGACGAAAGCAGCAAATTTTCGTTGGAGATTTTTCTACGCTGGAGAAAGAATGCTGAAAATATGCATTTCCTTACTTTCCCCCTTTTATGACGGTCTTGGATTGGGTTCGCGAAGTCTTAGTTTCGGAACCCAACAAAGCCGGACATAGGCTGTACCCTCGAAATCCGGGAGCAGGTACCCAGACCCCTCGTCTTATATTAGTCCTCTTTGTGATAAGGGTCATTGAATTGTTCATAAAGTCAGTTTTCGAAATGAATATTTGTTCCTTTTATTAAAAATATAAACTAAGAATTGAATTCTTTGTCTTTTAATCAGGGTTTACAATTTAATTTTGAAATTAAAATCTACGATAAATATTAACTTATACCTTGATTTCAGTATAAACATCAACATGGAAATTGTTGCCTCATTACATGTGTTTATATTGATGGCAGAGCTTCGTTCAAAATCTGATGATTCTTAGAGTAAAACGAGGAATTCAATTCAAAGTTTGCAATTTACGTGCGAGCAACAATTATCGATACAGCTAATTCATACAAACAAAGCATAATTGACCGCAAGCTAATGCCGCTGGTAGGGTTATAAACTAGTGCTGTGGGGAGTCTCGTCTCGGCAGTCGAGACGAGAATTTCATTTCTCGGCATTGTCGGGATGAGACTCTCGGTGCGGCGAGAGTCGAGAAGTCTTCCCCCTTTGAGATTTCTCAACACTGGTCGAGACTCCTGGGCAAGGCGAGAATTTCCGATAAATACCACAATCAGTCGATGATAGAGTTTACTAAGGTATCCCTTACGACTTTTATGGACTTATTCAAATTATAAAAATATTTTATTTAATGATTTACCTCTGCATCCAATTTTTTAAAGAGTGTGCACGATGCTGACAGAGTTCCCAATGAGGGATTTGGAAATACATACATAATTTCCTTTTCCTGACCTCAATATTTAATATAAAATTTGAAACTTTTGAGTGTAGGTCTTTAAATTGAAATGTAAATTTTGCTAACGTTTCTGTTTATTTAAAAACCATTATCAGGGCTAGGCATGAAATTGAGCATATAATTTTGATACATAGGCATATTAAAGGGTTACATCAATGTTTCTCATTACATTAATATAATAAAAAAGAAACATATACTTGTAAATTAACAAGAAAGAAGAGATCGTAGCCTAATTCTATAGAATTTTATATATCTTTTTGCAATGTTTATTTATGGTAACTAAGGTTAATGATTGCCTGTCAATTTTGGTTCGTTAAATTATAAAATTGCTTAAGTTGTCAATGTCGATCTTATATAACAACCATTTTTAGTTTTGAAAATATATAAGATGCCTTAAAATAATCTTTTTGTTAAATTATTTTCAATGTCTAAAATAGAAATAGTTTTATTTTTTCGAGGAGCCGGGAGTCTCGACGGGTGTCGAGAAATCTTGAAGGGGCGAGATATCTCGTTCCAGGTGAGACTCTTGCCGCGCTGGGAGTCTCGTCCCGACAATGCTGAGAAATGAAATTCTCATCTCGACTGCCCGCCTCACCCACAGAGATAAAATGAACAGAGTATAGGATGATATTGGAGGACTGGAATGGAAAATGTATGATTACATATATGAACCAAATTAGAACAGGTTCTATTTTCTGCTTATGCAAGTTGGATGCTCACAAGTTGGATGGTGTATGAATATTTTTGCATTCATGCATCTAGACATTAACTCGTACGGGTAAAAGTACCATGTAACCAGGCCTTAGATCTCTATAATTTTGAGTGCGAGGGATAAATACATACTAACTGGATAACACCTAGTTGTAGCAAAAACCTACATCAGCTGAGAAATATGACGGAGCCACTAATGTTGCTAGTAAGAAAGTAAATGATTATTTTGTACAATATTCTTTCATTAAACGTATTAGTGGTTCATACCATTTTATACCTAAACTTCAAAATTTGTTGAAATAAAAGTAAAATTTTGACAGTGTCCTACAATTTGCCATGATACTTCCAGCCTCGTGTGTCCTCTTTTCGAAGAATGGTCGTCTAGTCACCCAACCTACAGGGGATAGCACTTTAATTACAAACAGTTGGGGAGACCCAGCCCCCAACTCAACTCATGCTAGTATTAATATCAGCCTAACCCAGCACAAACTTCTTCAGTCGAGCAAGTTTGATGGTGATCGCAAGTAATTATATTTAACCTCTGCATCCGGTTACCAATAATATACCCAAGAGAAAAAAAATTACCCTTAACAGTGGTGCAACCATGAATTTAGTTCGGAGAGGGTCGAAAACCAGGGGGAAACTTTTTAAAAAACAGGGTAGAGTAGAGGGTTTTAAACTAATTTTAACACTTACATTATCGAAAAAAACTCTGTTTTCAAATCTTTTGAAAATTCATGATTTTTCTAATATTTTGTTTTCTTTGTAGAAGTAAAATAAATGTTTTTATATTTCGGGGTAGGGGACGAAAGGACAAGACATCAATCTATCACTCCGAGGGTAGTTGGGCTCCCACCTTTCGGGGTTTATAACCCTACCAGCAGCATAGGGTCATGGTCAATCATGCTTTGTTTTTAAGAATTAGCTATATGGATAATTGTTGCTTGCACGTAATTACACCGTTAGATAACACTGACCCTTTATATACCAAATCTCAATTGATGGTGCAAGATTGTGTAGAAGCTCAGGCCCAAACTGTAATTGTCCAGTGATAAGAGAACTATTACAGTAATACATGTAGTAATAATCGTGTACATTACCACACCCAGTGGGAATCCCGAGAAATCTTTCATCAATACATGTAGTATTTCCACCGTGCTCCATATCCCTCACAAATAACAAAAAAAGTTTCTTATAATATGAAATATAGAAAAATAAATGTCATATTAGACATACTCATTAACTTCCAATCTCCTAAAAGGTGAGTCCAAACAGAAAAAATGTGACAAAGGAAAGTGTACGGACTGATGTGGAAAATACGACGCATAATAAGAGAGGAATATCATTAAACATCAATCGCCGAGTGAATAATTCGATTAAGCTATACCGTACAAATATCTCAAAGCCCAATTATTAATAATTGTGATTAAAGATATCCATTACATTTGAGGATAGTTTATTTAAATGTAGTATCGTCCATAAATACCTACTACCTTGCGAGCCGCCAAATTCCGGGCACCCTTGCGTAAACAAAAACAAGGGTTGTTTACAAACAAAAGCTGGAGCACTGATGAAGTCATATCATGAACTTTTCTAATCTAGAATATTCTTGACTCCAAGTTTTGGCTTTTCCACTCCGCTATACAAACTGCCACGAGTCACATTTATTACGGTGAGGGGATTAAGTGGATTCACCCTCAATTACACGACATTCCGTGATTTCGTTCCGCAACTCCCGCGTTCGCTGGAAATTCTTCATCCGTGTTTTCATTGGTGGCGCCAGTATAGTAATCAAAGCGAGTGGGTGGCGTGAGAAAAAGTGGTCGCGGAATTGTAAAGGTGAAAAACACGACTGTTTGTCTGAATTTTTACCCCTAGTTTTGCGTTTCTATACTTCGAGAGGGGAATTTTAATTTGCTTTCAATGTTTTCGCTACATGTTTTCCACTGCACGTAATCGGGCAGAGCTTCTACGTTCCCAATACCGCGATAAGTCAACATTACCTGTCGTATTTATCATCGCCATGGTTAAAAATACCTTGCTGTGGTCCGAGGAGATATAAAAGCAGTGGCACCCTGAATAACGACTGATGACTGATATGAGGAAGTCGAGCGAGGTTTGTACAGATGTCGGCCATAGGTTTCCTATAAATACAACTGTGATGCCTTGGTGATGACATAAATCATCTGACAATATTGTATGCTTAAATCCATTCAGTCGATTTCAACCATGAGGCGGTTGCTGGCGGCTTTTGACTTTGACCATACTATTATAGAGGGTAATAGTGATGTGGTGGTGAAAGACCTTCTGCCAAAAGAAAAACTTACTGAAGATGTTCGTAAGCTGTACAAATCGGATGGGTGGACTGCATACATGAGGAGGATTTTTCAGCTTCTGCATGAGAGCAAATTCTCCCAAGCCGAGGTTCTATCAGCAGTGAGGAAGATACCATTTACTTCTGGAATGAAAGAACTTGTGAAGTGGCTTCATGACATGAACGGTGAAATAATAATTATATCCGATTCTAATTCTGTGTTCATAGACGATTACTTGAGAAATTCATCTATTGCTAACTGTGTCACGAAAGTATTCACTAATCCTGCGGTTTTCAATGAAAGTGCTTGTTTAGAAATAGAAATGTATCATTACCAAGATTGGTGTGATTTGAGTACGAAAAATTTGTGCAAAGGGCATATTCTTGAAACCTACATAAATGAAAGGTCCAAGGAGGGAGTGGAATTTCCCTTCGTTGTTTATGTAGGCGATGGCGCAAATGACTTCTGCCCTACTCTAAGACTGAGTAAACAGGATATAACATTTCCTCGTGTTGGTTATGCTTTGGAAAAGAAGATAAATAATGCCCAAGAAAGTGATCCAAGCCTTGTAAAAGCGTCGGTTGTACCATGGACAAATGGACTTGATATAATAGATGTGTTGAAAGAGAAATTGAATGTTTGTATTTGATTTTTCATTATTTATTGATAATAAATTTATTTAATTTAAATGTTGATATTGAGTTAAATTCAATCCTAATGTTCAATCTACCATTTATTCTGCCAATCGAAGGCGATCCATTACTTGACATGCTTTTCAAATTTAGGCGCGTAGCGCTGTTATACATTGTGACGAGTAGTGGAACTAAGAGGGACGGCCGCTGTCAACCATTTTAGCAAGGATTTGTTGTAAGTAAAAATTCCATGTGAATGATTGACAACATTCGTTTACATTATAATATTTATTGGTGGCGTTACTATGATTAAGAATCTAGCATGTATGTGGTGCATTAACGTTTTCTATAAGCTTGTGTGACAATTAAGTAATCGGTAAACATCTACTCGTGCTTTTGTCTCGCCGCTGTTCTTGTGTCGAAGGGCTGTACTTAAAGGGTTCCGCTAAGATCAGAAAGATCAATAAATCGACTACGGAATGGCTTCGTATCTTTAAGGAAAGCGAATGTGATTGCGCTCCTAAATCACCTTCGCTCCTAATTAATAGAAGTTGAAGATACGATGAAAATTCATTTCGGAAATGTTTTGAAATAATTTTTCTACTTCCGTACCGTGTGTTGGTATTCAATGTCAACAGACAATGTATCATTAACTGTGTACATTCTTACTTTGCTGTCCGATTTCATTGTAGATGAAGGGTATTTTAATGGGATTGGCAGTCTTTTGCGTGTTTGATTTTATTATAGGAATAGGCTTAAATTTCATAACTCGCGGCTTGCAAAGTGTTGGTGTGTTTATTGCACCTAATCGTGTCTGGCGGACAATATACCTTTGGAAGTGACTCTAACTTCAATTATTCCTAATATTCCAACAGGAACACCTAGATCATTGAACGTTGCCACGATGAATAAAAGGTGAGTTTGGATTGAAATATTGTTGCATTAATGAAAATTTGAGAGGAGCAAAGTTGTAGTAATACATACAGACGCTTAGTAAACACTAAAGCCATTTCATTAAATTAGATTTCGTTTTCGTTACTGGTTGAGAAAAACGTTTTAGGTCGTTATTTCATTGCTGTATATTGTGGGGTTCGTGTTTACAATTTTTTGACGCACCTCCGAATCTAGGACGCGTTTGACTGGTTTGATGTTGGGGTATGTTTACTATACTGCTAGAATAGAAGAAGAACCGGTCATTCGGGTATTGATTGAAATCATAATTCTATCATGTTGAATAAGTGAACAGGGAATGTAAATCCTGACGTGATGAACATATGTTACTGGCCCTTTTTTGCCCTTCTATTAAACAGGAATTTGTATGTGTACGTAATGACTGGTGGCTCATTACGTGCTATTTAATTGCATTTTATTTTAATGGTAGCCTGTTTGATTTCAGCTTTGCCAATGTTTGCCTTAAGCGAAATTAGCATGAGGCTTACCTTTTTAATCGGGATTTGATGTAATATGAAGTTCGTCTTTTTGTTTAAAACAATTTTATTCTTGGACTTGGGCAGTGTTTGTTTATGTTTATTGTGAGAATGGCATGTTTCCCGTTTAAATGTGTCTGGTAGTCACGTTAATCATGCGAATCTCTCTTATTGGTTAAGCCACAATTTAATATTATTTATCTCGATTTCTTAGTTGAAAAATCAAGAAGTATTTATGTAATACCTTTGTGGAGCTATGTGAAATAAACGCGATCACTGCTTACGAAAGATTGATCTGGGTAACGCATTCGAAAGAAAATTTCTAGTTGTTACTGCTATCGAAGTAGGTGCTAAATTTCGCATTAATGTATTTGTTGAAAGCCGATGAACTATTCACTTTCTTGTTTGGTAAGGGCCTTGGATTTTTGGTGTTAACGCACCGGCACATCGATTTCATGGATTATAATGAATGAAAATTCATAATTATCGTTAACATAATTTTGAGGACAGGTTAAGCAGCTGTGATTAGTTCAAAACATTCCATCGCTTGGCGGAGAAATAATATTCCTGAATGAAAGATAACCAGGCGATATTTAAAGTTTTGCCGCTTATTAAAAGTGATTTAGGCAAAGTTCATTAATTTGGTTCCTTATTTTATTATTCTATTTTTCTTAGACCATTGTGGCAATTTGTACATCTTTATAATGAGTATGATTGATTGATAATCATTGCATGGCATGCTGGATGCACTTCAATTTATGCACGGTCTGGAGGTAATGTTTTACTTTTGTAGTCTCAAGTGTGACATCTTGTTGCCTTTAATATATGTAGCTGCAGTTATCTTTCTTGTATACATAATCTGTGAGGGTCCTTTGAAGGAAAGATTTTGTCCCTATTCTAGGCAATTTTTTTCAGATTAATTTTGAGCTTATCTTTGGTTCTACAATAGGTACTAAGGGATGAGAAGGGACTAATTTTCTCCAAGATGCCACACAGAATTACTTGCTCTAAGCAGTTAACATAATTATGATTCAGCTGATTTGTGTCAAAATTGAGTTTTAAGTTTCCCCATAGTGCTGTTGTCTGAATGGCTTTGATGAAACCGTTTAACTTTTGTGTGTGCATGCTTCTTGTATCCCTTTTTATCCTTGTTTCACTCTTGATTCTGCTCTGATGTTACAAGCTTGACTCTGCATTTTCTTCTGAATGATGAGTTCCTTTGGCCAACATTCAATTAAGTTTTGATAAATCTTCCACATGGCCGCTCTGGCTTGTTTACTATGATGAGGAAACTATCCTACTTACTACTCAGTTATGTGATTTCAATTTTAAGCAAGGCAAACTTCTGAAGTTCATGCACTAAATTCATCAACTTACTGCCACAATCAAGTTGTTCTTGTTACACCATCTGGTACCACCTACCAGTGGCGTAGCCAGGAATTTCGTTCGGGGGGGGGGGGGGGGGGTGTCAAAAACCAGGGGTGAAATTTTTTGAAAAACAAGGTACTAAGTAGAGGGTTTTAAACTAATTTCAACACTTTTCATTATCGAAATAACTTAATTTGTTGAATAAATGTGTTGTAAATTCATAACTTTTCAATATTTTGTTTTATTTTTGAAGGAAAATAATTGCGTTTTTACATTTTGGGAGGGGGTCCAGACCCCCCAGATTCACCCCTGGCTACGTCACTGCCACCTACTCTACAGTCCGGCCGGTAAGAGTTGTCTGATGACTGCACAAAAGAAGGGGCAGCGAACCCCGTGCCAGAACGGTTTGCAGCCAATCGCTGTCTCCCAAAAGCACCTCACAACCTCACCTAGTCATACTATGTGGTCACTTGCATATGAACCATCAAAACAAGTTCTTTCTTTGGATCACCAAAAGTAAGGAGTCTTCCTTTGGGTCCTTTACGTTTGTCATCCCTTCCAGCTCCTTTCTTCACAGAAGCCTTTTGTTTACATGTGACGTGGGCGTTTCCCTTTCTTGCCTGGCAACCTTGTCCCCTACCCCAAACTGCACCCTTCTGCCCATCATCCGACAACTCTCAGCGACTGGACTGTAATTGAGTGACTCGACCTTGGATTACTGGACTGAAAACAATGGAATTATGAAAAATAAATATAAAGGTACATGTCATGGGCCAATTTTTGGCATGAGACATGTATCTTCATATTTGTTTTTTATTCCTTTTGCCGAAAAAACAGGTCCCTAAATCCTGGTGGAATGCTGGTTCCCATGCAACATGCACCGAAGCAGTCAAAGCCAAAGTCATTTTGGTACTCTAAAAATAGCCAACATCTAAGTGTTTTGATGGGAAAATGCACAGTAGTTGATTGAAAGAAAATTGTATTATGAGGAGATAAAAATATTGTCTGGGATCCAAGTGATTTAGTTTCCAAGTCCAAACATAATTTTAAATGCATGGGCCGAGAAAAAAATCAAAGTTGCACAATTTCCACCTTTCAGTAAAACTGCTTGCAATTATTTTTTTTTACCGCTTATAACACACCCACTAAAGAGCGATTTTGGATATGCGACGGATAGAAGTCCCTCTTATCACAGTGCTTTTGATTGCTTCTTCGGAGTGATTTTTTGGCTAAATTCATCCTAACAAATGCTGTACCTAAAATAAATGTCAGATCTGCACACAGGAAACAAATAGGAATAATATTCATTCTCCCTAGGACCACAAAACATTTTTCTTATATGCTAAAGCTGTGGAAGGTTACTGTTGAATTTCCTCTTGGCCTCCGTTGGTATTATACTTTTCCACTCCTTTCTGTGGCCAATGGTGGTTTTTTGTCTACTTATTCTTTTATGGTTGAGAAGGAAAATATGATATTTACTCCTTGTCTTCAATCAATCTCCCATATAACCACCCGCTGATCTACCACTTGAACTACCAATGTGTCTTCTTTGTCTGAGTAGTTAGCATATTTAGGAGATCTCGGTTTCAGTCCTGGTCAAGGGAAATGGTTTTCCCTCTTTGGAATTTTCTCTCTTAGTTTGCACTTGCAGGTGTTTATGTTAAGTTATGAAACTAGTCTGGGGTTTTTTCCTTGAATCATGTTTATAATGAATGCTCTAGTATTCTAAATCTTGGCTCAAACCTCTACTCTGTGCCCAAACATATTCGCTTGTAGCGAGGCAGCATTGACCTTAGTTTCGTCTAAAGAAAATAAAACTGCAGGAGGAGAAGATGCCTTGATTGTAGAAACATGGAAATTAATTCAGAAGACTGGGTGTCGAATCTTGGGTATGGCAAATGATTTTTCCTCAATGGAATTTTCAGATTTTATGTCTTAAAGCAGGGTTGATTTCAGCAGGATCTCCCATTTGTCTCCTCATCTACTTCACCTCTTAACTTCTTTCTCTTGTTATTGGTGGTTTTTTGTGTCACCATTACGTAGCTAGAAATCTGAAGATTAGTTTGATGCACCTCTTTTCCCATCAGCAAATCTTTTAACACTTTCAGTGGGCGTAACTATGTGGAAATCCTTCATCGTAGGAATACAAGAAATAAAAACTTTGCTATTTCCACTTGGTAATTTATTGTGACCGACCATGATTTCGTTACTGCGTAACATTGTCAAGGTGAATCAATGTGTAACATTATCAATTTGCTCCTCTTTCCTCTTGCTTTCACCTTTTCATCTGAAAGCCATCCCACAGAATTCTGGCTTCAAGCTCCTACTCTGTAGCGGAAGAGCTTACTTTAATTAACCTCGGTAACAAAACCATGGTCGGTCAAGATAAATTACAATGCGAAAATAGCAAAGTTTTTATTTTTACTTACATATGTTTTCTATTTTACAGCCCTCATCACATTTTCCTAGTATCTCATCCGTAGCATTCCTCTGCCCTTCCTCCTATCAAACAAATGTTTTCATCAGACCATCATGTCTCATGATATGACTGATTAAGTTATCCTAAGTTCTTCCTTAAGTTTTCAAAAGAGCGAAAGATCCACAGAGAAAAAAATCATTTGCCTTGACCGGGATTCGAACCCGGATCCCCCGATTTCCGGTCGAGTGCTTTAGCCAGTTAAGCTACCAAGGCGTCATTCTTCCCTGTGGCTATTTTCGGACACTATCGGACAAGATGTTGCTGGACTGCAGAGCATATGATGCCACAAGCAGTCAAGGGGAATGATTTTTTCTGTTCGAATCCCGGTCAAGGCGAATGATTTTGACTCTGAGGATCTTTCGCACGATTGTGCATTGCGGGTGACTCCCGTAAAAGTTATCACCGTGGCTAGTCCCGGTATTCTTTGAACTTTTCAAAAGACCTCTTGTCTCACCTACTTTTCTTAAAACTTCTACTTCACATCCATAAGCATTTGTTGGGAAGTGTTGTGTTCGCCAGATGATCTTCTTCATTCTTTCGTCATCGTCTGATGATGCGACCTGTAATGGCCGCTAAGCTGCGTATTGCACTTTGTATCGCGTTACAAAGTGCAATACGCAGCTGCTCCCGAAAGCAGTCGACACCAATGAATCACTGTGCAAAAGCCTACGTTCCAAGCTGAGTTCACTTCACTTAGGACTCATGGAAGTTTTTTATTGTTCAGGGGAAAATTATTCCAGTACCTATCTGTATGGCTAAATATCTCATCATGTTATCATTTCTGTCAGACCTGGAAATAATGAGGCTCCAAGGTGATTTTCTCCGTGTTCCTTTGAAAGATATCAGTTCTTAATTTCTCAAGCAATGGAAGTCCAGCCTCTGAGCCTAATGGCCCACATTCTAATTCAGGCAAAAGCTGTGTAATGCTCTCTGTTTGTTATTAGCTTTTTGGCAGGGATTGTGTAGCTTTCCTATGTATTTAATTTCGCTCCCAGATTCATTCCTTAAGCACTGGATCCTATGTGCTTCCTCCATACCAGTGGTGCGGCCTGACAAATGCAAAGTAGCTCCTCTCTTTCACCTTTTCATCTGAAAGCCATCCCACGGCATGGGTGACGAATTTTGACTTCGAGCTCCTTCTCTGTAGCAGAAGAGCTTACTTTGATGGATGGATGCCTATTTTGATGCACCCTTGGGCTTCAAAGTTAACAGACCTTCTGCTTCAAGCCATAAAGTTCTTCTACACAGAAAAACAAACTATGAGGATATTACTCAAGCTACTGCTTCTGATTGTACATACCTAAAGATAGGGTAATGAATAATGTAGGTCCTAAAGAACCAGTACAAACCAGTACTAATGGCATCTGGAAACCTGCCATTAATAGTAGTATGTAGTAGTCAGGAGTAGTAGTTGTGGAATTGATTAACATGTTGCGCACGAATGGCAAGAATTCTCGTCATTTTTTTCCCGAATGTTCTGGATGGATGACGAAGATTCTCGTCATCCGCGTCAACCTAAACAATTTTAAAGCGTATCGCAAGCGAATACGTATTGTACGCTTTAAATTTGTTTAGGTTGACGCGCCTAAATGACGAGAATCTTCGTCATCCGTCCAGAACATTCGGTAAAAAAATGACGAGAATTTTCGCCATCCGTGCACAACGTGTTAAAGGGTTCTTTGATGCATTAGGTTGTTTTCCACCACCTCTTTTTGTCATTTTTTTCTTGTTCATTTTTTTAAGTTCATCACTTGCTTGTGATATAGTTTTATCAATACACTTTTAAGGATGTTTGAATCTTTGAAAAAATTATCATGCAGTCATTTGACTCATTATTTTTGCAGTTTCATTAATTTTTTAAAAATATTCCATTTTCAAAGCAGAGGGTTCATAATAAAGAACAAAGTCTAGTAAGATGTATTTCCGTGGATGTTAGATTATTACTTTGTTGAGCAAATAATTAGCTTTAAAGAATGTCTGAAGAAAGGAAATCCAAATATCAATCGAATAGGGTGGTTTCCTATTTGTTTTAATTGCCTAGTCGAAAGGTTATTACTCCTGGAGTACGTATTTCATACTTTTAGATTTATTAATGACGATATCTATTCTTTGCAATTCTATTACATGTACTAACAACATTATTCTTTCGAATATCTATTTTTAAATGAAAAGTGAAAATTTTCAAGCGTTCGAAAACGCGACGGCTAAGTATGAATGCTGGGAAAAGCCCGTGTGACATCATTCTGGTTCCACCTGCTTTCGTGTGAGGCCACCTTGGTGCAAGACTATGGGCACTGATATGATTCAGGCTCCTAGCAGGTAGCGCTTGGCTTCAATAAGGATTATGAATACCCTATCAAACAAAGGAAACTTTCCGACCATAGGCAATTTTAATAGGTGATTATAAAGAAATGTTTCCCTGAGCTCTGTGCCTCATGCTTGCATTGGTAAATTCAGATGATGTAAAACTCCTGACTACTCTTATATAATCTAGGTCCCTGTGAAGTCATGTGGAGTGGCATCGCATGGGTGCCAATCTGGCCTTTTTCAAATGAGGTTAAAATTGATCATTAACATTCATCTAAACTAGGATTTCTAAATCAAATAATTTGTAAATTATGAATACACTAATGGAGGGTAACGAATCACAATCAATGCCTTTCGTTTTGTTTGATGAAGGAAACTACCCTATTGGGGAAATTTTTGAACTAAACTTTATTTTTGATTGGTTTAGGCAATCATCAATAGGGGGTGGCATATATTAACCTACTGAAAGCTAGGCTAAGATTTATTAGCCGCTTAACTTAGATCAAATCTTAGCATATCTTTGCTTAGCCTTCTTGGGGTTAGTACCTGTTCTCCTCTGCGATGACGATTGCCTAAGTCAATAAAAAATCTGTTTCAGAGGTATTTATCTTTTCCAACTTCAGTTGGCATTTTAATACTGTTGTCAGACACATTCCTTGGTGACATATTCGGCGTAACTAGGCAAAGAAAACAGCTGCTAGTTAGAAATGGAAACCCCCGTATGTCAAAATATTCTTGTTTTTCTCTGTTACTTAACTATTGCATGGCTCATTGAATCCTAATTTTGACTTTTAATGCCAAGTTAATTGTGCTGTTCCATTGCTACCCCTTGATGTACACCCCTTCTAAGGCTGAGGAGGTTAGAGAATTATGGTCAGATACAGGTTTTATGTTTGAATTACTTTACTGTATGACTAATTCAGATAGTCATGTTTGATTGAAGTTTTTTTTTACTTTTGTGAATGTTGTCATGCCATTCTGAATTAACTTTCCTTATTTTTATTTTTTATTTATTTTTATGCTGAGCTTTAGTTGTTCAGAATTAATGTTTCTTTCATCAATGATATATTGATATTTCATCTAAGTAAAAATTCTAACTTCCCCTCCTTTAAATTCACAAGTTTATCGTGCTAAGGTAGACTTTTTTTTCTTATTGCCAAAGAAAACATTTTGATGATACATAACATGAATGCCCTATTCTGTTACTAACAGCATTTAATGTGCAATTTGTTTGACTCTAATTTTGCAACTTTTTTCTGATTTGGCTGAAATTGATGAACCTCCCATTGAAGTGCTTGTGGTGGGTTGATTAATGACTAATTCCGTTATCTCATTCTGTTGTATCCATGATTCCTTATGTTCTATTGCAGAATATTCCTCGCTATGTCACGCCGGAGAGTGTCATGCCCCCAAATAACCCAACAGCTTTGGGATGCTATCAAAATTACAAGTTATCAGAAGCAATTGCCTACCGTGGAACGTATAGGACGGTACATGAGCCGAGTCCATGGCATCAATGAAGGTAAGCCAATTTAAGTCTGCATGCTCACATATTTATGCTCGCACTCAATCTGTTTTTGACCTCTTGGTACCTTGCTAACAAATAGAACACAGATCCTAGATCCGTTTTCATAGTTGTATCGTTAACTTATTGCTAGTTCTGTACTAGAGTGCCTCGTTGTCAAGACTTGCGAATTTTGCTGAAGGGGGGTGTTGCTGTAGGAAGATTTCTGGATTAAAGGTGCTCATTTGTTTATTTATTGAAGGTTAGAGTTCAAAAGTTGAGGGGAATGTAACCCTCACGCTGTGGTTTGACTTGGAAAAATTCAACATTTTATCTCTTAAGTTTTTGCTGTCGGAATTGTATAGTGCTCCTCATTCACCTTCTAAAAGTAAATGTGTGAATCCAATACAGTAATGGTGATATTTATTATGAACTGCCTTTCAATTTAGGCAGTATGGTATGCTCTTCAGTGTTTGTGTCTTTTTTTATTTTCATGGTCTTTCTTTTCTTCTGTTAGATGAGGTGAAAAGGCAACTGATGTACTGTGTCCGAGATGGCCTGATCCGTCTCAGCAAGCAGATTGGGTGTAAAGGCTCTAAGATTGGTGTCCCTCAAGAAGGGTACAGGCTGCCCAAAGATAAGGTACTGTATAATCTGGCATATACAACAGCCCCCTATTTTTCCAGTTAAAATTAGATTTGATTCTAATTAGAAGTAGATTTTGGGCTCTTCTCACCCTACAAGACCACCCCTTTAATATGGTTTCATAATACTATGGCTTGAACTGCGGTATCTTTGCTGCTTTTTTATGGTTATCGCATGCTGCGTAGCTACAAGTACACCTGTTTTTGAGTTCTCCATTCTCTAAGTGGCGAGCGTACATTCTGTAGTCTGGTGTGAAAGTTAGAATACTGGCACTTTGAGACCAGACCCGGCATATTAGACAACCTCCAACTTCTGTTCTGGCCTGGTTAAAAAGTCCTCTTTAAATGCCAAACTTCATGGAATGTTTTGGTCTCTACTGTTTTGAAACATACATTTATGCTGTTATGATTTTATTTCTTGAGGAAAATTTTAGGCATCAGGAACTTTCCGAATTATTTTTGTTTCTTCTTCTTCTTCCACCTTTCTTGTTAGACTACTATCGGCGCCAAAAAGGTAGAATGCTGAACTTTAAGCATTTGTATAAAATTCTGCAAAAGCTCTATATGGTCGTGTCATGTATCATTTTGCTCGTTGTTTATTTGGCTACCACATTAAATCATTAAACATTGTTTAAACGTAAATGTTTTGCTTCTATGGTCGAAAGAGTGAAGAAGAACACGCAAGAAACTATGAAAACGGCAAAATGTTATCTTCTTCATCTGTTCACAGCCAAAAAATGAGAATGCTGCATTTCATTGTATTTTTTATAGAGAGAGCAACATCTTTGCATTACAAATATGTTTTTAAAAGTAAATTTTACCCATTCCTTGATTTTTAAAATGGGCGAAAGATAGATTTCAATATCCGAGGTTTAGAAGAGTACATGAAATAAACCAAAAAGACGAAAATCGTCATTTTGGTAGAGTGCATTGCCGCGGGGCGTGTGTAATCTTTTTGGTTTATTTTAAGTATGAGGAAAAATATAAACATTTTCTTGCATGAAAAGCTTAGAAATATTTTTTACGCATAGCATACGTAACTTCAATATTCATGTACTCTTCTAAACCTCGGAAATTGAAATCTACCTTTCGGCCATTTTAAAAATCAAGGAATGGGTAAAATTTAATTTTAAAAACGTCTTTGTAATGCGAAGATGTTTTTCATTCTATAGAAAAATCCAATGAAATGCACCATTGACATATTTTGGCTGTGATGAGATGAAGAAGACAACCATTTTAATAGTTTTTCACTCTTTCAACCGTGGCAGCTAAGTATTTAGGATTAAACAATGTTTAGTGATTTATTGTTGTAGTCAAGTAAAACGATGTATCACACGACCAAAATGCAAAAGGGACTCAATAAAAATCCTTGACTTTTCCCATAAACGTACTTACCTGTTCACACATTATATGACCATTTTTTTGTTACTTCGGTGGTTGGTTGTCTTTTCTTGTATCATAATTTCTTTGTACATTATTAATCATTGTTTTTTTTTTTTTTTTTTTTTTTAATTTTATCAGATGTTTTTCATAACTAATTTTTCATGGACATTGCAAAAGTCAGTAAATACCGTATTTCTCTGAATATAGTCCCCCCCCCTAATTTTGAGGTTTCAGTTTCGGGAAAAGTAAAAAAAATGAGTTTGAATATTGTTCCCCCCTTTACTTATACCTTGGGCATTTTTGGAAAAAAAGGGGGGACTATATTCAGACATACACGTTACTTAGTATTCATTCATTAACGAGGGGTTTGATGGGTGAAGGGACATACTAGTGTGGATCCTTGCCCAATTCAGGTGCTTTTTTATTATCACTATTACTTCACTCCCATTTTCCAGATCGAACGTGACAAGCACGATTGGTACTGCTTTGAGTGTCACCGTGGTGGTGATGTAATCTGTTGCATAGGGTGCCACAGGGTGTACCACGTCTCGTGCGTCTCCAAAGAAGACCTGCCTGAGGATGATGTCAAGAACAAGTTCCTTTGTGGCGTTTGCAAGGTTTGTTCCTTTCGTGTTTCCTAACTTGAAGGAGAATAAAAGAGTTTATTTTAAGATTATGAATCGTATTCTTTCATTTCTAATCTCTCTCTTAATAAGTTCCTTTTTCATGAGCATTTGTTGAAGTTGCCCATCTTTAATGTATTTTTATGTCAAGAATTGCTTGAGCATAAAGTGTGCTGTTGTTAGTTCAGTCTACTTTTGGTTTCTTGGGATAATTAATGCAAGGTGAGGTCTTAATTACGAAAAAACAGGGATAATCAAATATTAAATTTGGTTGTGATTTCGACATTTCACTTCATAATTTGGGAAATTTTTAGCATTAAAACAGATGAAGGCCAAAACTTGATAGAAATAAATATTTCCTTTTATTAGTAATAAGTTATTTTATGAGCATTGATTTATATCTTTCTTAAATTGGAGTGAATTTTCATCTACAGTTGCCAGAATCTCTATTAGTTTTCCCCAATAATGCTGTTTGAGGCAAAAATTTTGCTGTTTATAGGGAATTTTCCAACTATATTTTAATTATTCTTGCTTTCATTATACTTGGTTTTGTGCCAAACTGTTTTCAATTCCACATCATATTTTTGGGTTAGTCCTGCGTGGTCCCTCCTTTTTCATTCTTTGAAATTGATTCTAGTTCTAGCTATGATAAGAATAAATTTTGAATGAGAAGAAAAGAATTTCTTATATTCTTCTGTAATGTTCACCATAATAGCAAAAGCAGAACAGTTAAGGTAATTGTAACTTTGAAAACTTGCCATGCGAAACCCTCCACAACACTCAGCTTTAGCTAGTGTAGCTCAGCTGATGAATTGGCTTTGGAGCTGCTCATGTTAATTTATTTGGTGCCCTCATATTCTGCTATGTGAAAAATGCTGTTTCTATGACACAAGTGGAAATTTTGTTTTGCCAGCCTACAGTATTTAATTGCTGTGTAAGCACTGAGCTAAGACTTCTTCCTTTTAGAAAAATGGTTGACAGCTCTCAGTTAATGTCGACTTAGCTCATTTCTCAGTTGGATTGCTGCAGAGCTCCTGGGTTGACTGAACCCCCTAGCTGCTGCCTTGAGTGAAACTAATGACAATCTTTCGGTGAATAGTGATAAAGGAGCATCAATTTTTGGATTTGCTTGTTGAGAATGAAACGAAGGAATGTAATGAACTACAGGCATAGTTTATTTCAAAGATATGCATGAGTTAATGTCGTTTGTGGACATTAAATTATTGCTATTGTATGGTTGCATGTTCATTAATCTTGACTTAGTGCACTATCTGGTGTAAACTAGCAATGAAAACTGGCAAAAATAAGGAATTTGATGTAATGGTTTGTTTTTGTTACCTTCAGATTGTTCTTTAAAAACTTGTGTGTAGAAGGGGGAGAAAGTAGCTCTGATAATGATAATAAATATAAAATAGCAAACCAAATGGCCTGGAGCTGGATAATCAAGAGTTGACTGTAGTTTGAAGTGAATTATTTCAATTTTTTTTTCAATTTCATGGCACAACTTTACCTCTCAATAACAGGCATGTGCTGCTGAAAGGGAATCGTTGAAGATCAAAAGAAAAGAATTGAATCACCTTCTTGGTTTTACCTGTGTTCGCCTCAAGGAGAGGGTAAGTGATTATAGATTTGCGATGAATGTGTGATATTTTTCAAATTCCTAGTTGATTTTTTATGCTATGTGAACATGAGATTTATAAATTCCAAAAATGTGTTAGCATTGATTTAAATCTCTGTGGTTGAAATAATGATGAAAAAATTGGATCACTCAATGAAAAGTATTAATTATCAGGTTATTGAAATCAGTATTAGAATTGCCAACATTTTATGCTGTCTTTATTTTGAAATTTTAAAATAATGAGAGCATAAAATGGTATTTTTTTTTAAAGATAAGGTTCTTCTGTAAATGCAGTGGTTTTTGAAAGTCATCCCTCTGCTAATTGACCATGTTGTTCATTTGTTCCCCTGTCTATTTAGTTATTATTATTCTTGCCATGCTATCTAATTTTCTTTAAATAACATAACTGCATTTTAAAAAATAAAATTAGTTGAGAAAACCACCTTATTTCTGACACTAATCCTTGTCCTATGTCTGATTTGGGGACACTTGACATGCCTTTCGTAGTTAACATTTGAGAAGCCAAAATGTATTATCCTTTCTTGGAATGAATACACATACAGTAAAACCTCACATTAACGAACTCCCGCTAAACGAAGAACTCCGTTCAACGAACAAATGCTATTGGTCCGGCCAATTGCCTATGTAAACACAGTAGTGAAAAACCCTGATGAACGAACTCCTCTTTTACAAAAACGCCTGATCAACTAAATGAAATTTTGGTGCGATCGAGTGAAATTCACCTCTCATTAACCAATTTTCCAGTTAAATTTTTATTTTCATATGAATAATTTAATATTCGTTGTGTTGGAGGGCCAATCAGAAACTTCTACTGAATACCCCAATCAGAATCGGTGTTATTGGCCTTAACCATAGCCTTCCGTGGTGTATTTCCGCCAACCCTAACTTGCGGCGAATTGCAAAAAATGTTAATGCTGACTTTCGTAAAATAACTCAATGTCCCAATGTTTACACGCTCAAAGATACGAAATAAAAAATGCATAAAAATTTAATTAAGAAGTACACAGAAATGATAAAAATTGCCTTGTCGCTCAAACACTATTGTAATTCACGTTGTTTCACGTCATCAAATTTCGGTCGTGAGTTTCGTTTAAGAGAGGTTTCTTTGTTATTGAATTTTTAATCTCAATGTGTATGCTTCAAGCTGGTTATGTTAACTTGAAGAATTTTGTTCTTTTCAGCTACCAACGAAAGTGACAGAGCGTCAGATCCCTAGTAAAACGTCATATTGTGTAGATCATGCAACATCGTTATCGCCCGCCTCATCAATAAAGAAAGGAGTTCTCGTTGGTAGTCCAATTGGTGGAAATGCGGGACGAGACGGAATGCTGAAATGGGTCATAGACGAGGACAATGGTTTGTGGAGAATGGAGCACCTCTTATACCACCCTATGGATCTACCCACCATGTCTGTGAAAGCAGCTAATTGCAAGTATGTACCTAACATATTGGCATATCAAATGAAGTCCAATCAGAGTAGTTATCACTGGCAGCATGACGCAGGGCAATGTTGACTTACAAGGGGAGTATCCAAAATGCGAATCTCGGAATTCAATGAAGCTAAGTACACTTGCAGTCCATCAGACGCTGTTCAAGGGTCACCCTCTATGTGGGGTTTTATAACCAATAGATTGTACAAAAAATGTGTTGAAAATTTTCTGATGAGATAAACACATCATTAAGCATGCTACCCAACTATCTGTGCATCGGGTAACTACAAACTCTAGACAAACTTCAGAACATGCTTTTGTTATAGCTCGCTGCAGTATATTGATAGATTGCTAACTGAAGGTGTGGGGGTTTAGGCTTTCATTCCTTTTGTGCAACTTTTTTTTCATAAATTCTGTATAATTTTTCTGTTTAGGAAGGAATTATCTAGATTCTCCTATGTTTGTATTATTTTCCATGAAAATTTTATTTTTGTGTGAGTAAAAATTTTTCCTTGTGCTGTCTGGTGTTTTCTCATTTTTCACTCGGAAGCATCCTTAGAATTATGCTAAATGTCTGTCGTTGCATAACAAATTTTTACTTTATAATGTACTTGGTGTCCTTTTATGTTGCAGTAATATACTATGGACCATATATTCTTATAATTCAAGCCTAGTTTATGAATTGGCTTACTTCACCAGTCAAAATTTTAGTATTCTGTGAAGTAGAATAGGAGAAACATGACCAGGAAGCTACGTGTTTTACGAAACAGAATCGATATTTAGCTTGCTGGAAGTGATAGCAAAATTTATTGGCAAGACGTTTCCGTGGAGTAATCCATTACAGATAGCTTGCCAGATGGATGCGCTTTTTAGTGTCTGAGCACAAAGAAAAACTGCCATGTTGCCCTGCAACAAAATTCATTTATGTTGATATTGCTGTGTGTTCCTATTTGAAATGGAATGCATTACTCCTCCTGGGCAGAAAAAAGGGAATTTTTGTGAAAGCTCCTATTTAAATGCACTGTCTTGTTGTTTGACATGTGGTTACATGTTAAGGGAATAGGAATCTAAAAATTTTTAATTTGAATATTTATATTTTTGGATTTGGAATGATGATTATCCGGCTCATATGAATATTTAAAATCTACGGTGTAACTAAGTGCTGCTTAAATCTTAATAGTGCTGGTGTTGTAATGCTGGCTGGCTAGTAAAATGAGTTTCCGTTGTTAATCAAGAAATAAATATATTGGTTCTATTGCAGAATTTTTATTATTAATAATTGAATAATAAATAAATTATGAATTAATTTTTAAAACTCCTGTGTTGGATGCATTGTATCAATATTTACAAGATAAATAGATCATTTTTTTCATGAGAAATATACCTAATCATGAGTGCTCAAAATGACGATCCAGTAACGGTTATACTTCATGATCATGGCTATGAGTACATGTGGTGGTATTTTTTGGTTTAGCAGATTTATAATTTTCTACAACATTTTTTCCTCAAATAAGGATAGCTAAGGAATGTCTTACACCTTTGCGTACTGCTTGTTTATGTGCAGTATATGACTTCAAGGAAGGGTGGTTTGATAACTTGTCATTTTCTTTGCCTGTTACAGGTATCGTACTCTGGAGGAATTTCGAGCTGATGCCCAGCTGATAGTCCATAATGTTGTTATTTATCATGGAGGTGAGTGTATAGTAATCGAGAAGTGTTGGCTCCCATTTCATGGAATAAGGTCAATTTCAGTATCCCAAAGGATATGCAACTTTGATGTGGCCAGATTATTAAAAAAGCAGGTTCACTTGAAATGTGCAGGAAGCATTTGCAATTTGGCAAAATAATTGATAAACGTAAATAGACTTGTTGTGCAGGAAGAGCTACGGCTATATCCATGTTAGTGTCATGCAACTATGCTGTATGGGCTGTGTCTGGGTATATTACTGTGGTTGCTACCAGTTGCCAGGTACCCTGTTGGAATGTAATAGGAGAGAGCTCATTGATCATAAAAATATTTATCCTGAATAAAACCATTTGCCTCTGTTTTGAGGTGTTATCAATGAGCTTGACTAGAATAGCTTCACGTATTCCTGTTAGCAGATATTAGCGTCCATAGGTTGCTAATTAATTACTTGCAAAGGCCTTTGCGAGTAATTAGTGAGCTACTACATGTTTGATGATGTCACTTTCACATTCAATCCTGCCAGCATCTTGGTGTTTGGATATTGATGTAAAATGGGCCTGTATATATATGTCGCAGTGGTGGAACTGAAAAACGAATTATACTACTCGTGAACTAAATCGTCAATTGTCACGAAGTAAACTTCTGGCTGCCTGAACTTTGTTTTATACAGGCTCCACTGTATATCTATTATCTGCAATGTTATTAAGGTGCTTTTATTGATTTGAATTTCATTTCTTTTGTTTTATTATGCAGTGCACAGTAGCCTGGCTGACCAAGCACGGCAAATGCTTCGTGATTGTGTTTATGACCTTGGCGAAATACGCCGGTGCAAAGATTGCTATAGGATGTCTAATGAGAAAGCAGATAAACACTGGTTTTGCAAGCCTTGTCGTCCACCGCATGACCTCGTGTATGCTAAGCAGAAGGGATTTCCATATTGGCCAGCCAAGGTTAGTAAAGTGGGAATAGACTGGTAAGAGTACTAAGAGTTCCTAGAAGTGAGATACTTATGTCTTGTAGCTTAAGTTTAAGTACGGGGTGAAATTTTTATTCTAAATAGTGGATCAAATCAAATGCTTCCAAGTAAACTGTTCTTATTAAACTGAGACATTAAAATGTGCTGGTGGTAAGAAAAGCTTTGACTAGCCAATAAAATGGAAGTAATAGGGCCAACTTGGCTTTGAATTACATGTTAAAATGTCTTTAAAAATAACTGCTCCATCTAGCATACAATTTCCCTCACCTTTGCCTGGGAATGCTGAGAACATAGAATTATTTTGTTTAAATAACAAGTATGTATAAGATTAAAACATTTTTTGGGGAGTCAAATTTATAAATTATTCTCAGGATTACAGCTGAGTAAGAATTTTGGCACCTGATGTTTCCATGCGACAATCTTCTTTCATTCTTAGCACATAGAGATGGAGGACTTTCTTCTTGTACTTAAAATGCTATTCAATCCGCAGGCAATGTTATACCTTTTTTTCGTTAATTTTTCAATTAACGGTTTCCATTCTCTGCTGATGATGTACCCTGAGTCAATTCTTGTTGTCCTTCTCCAGTCTGATTTCAATGGCTTTTTTATGGAGTCGATCTCAATACCCATGAGCATTGGAGATGGAGTACAAAGGAAGAGTTATCTTTTGGAAGGTCAGATGCAAAAATTCTTACTCAGCTAGAGTGTAGAAAATTATTTGTTAATTGAAGTAACAAGGTCTGACTGAATATTGTTTCTATTAGTCTTTGAGTACTGAAGCTTACTTATTTTAATCTTCATTTCAGGTCATTAAGGTGGAAGGGGAGCATTATGATGTGAGGTTTTTTGGGAGCCAACATCAAAGAGCTAACATTGAGAAGAGCCATATCAGACCAATCACTGTTAATATTCATACCCTCCAGGTAAGGCTTACTTTGACACCCTTTTTGAAATGGCTGTCAAGTGTCCTTAACCTAGTTTACTGAAAATTATCCATTGTTATTACTTAAAGTATTATAACTTAGTTAGTATTATTAGTACCGGTTTCGGTATTTTTCATTGGATTTTGTGAGAGTGGAAATGGTCGTCAAGTTTGATGGGACCCTCATCTGGAATGCCTCCAGCCTTCTCTCGTCCATGACCTAGTTAACTGAAAATTATCCGCTGTTATTAATTAAATTATTATTACTTAGTTATTACCAGTTATTATTATTATTATTATTATTATTAGTATCATTTTAGGTATTTTTCATTGGATGTTGTGAGATTTAGCCCGTGCACGTGACAGCTTGCGAAGTCCCTTGTTATATGCAGTGCTTTGAAATTCGTTGTCGCCAAATAGAGTGACAAAGTAGGGTTTTTCACTCTGACAGTGGCTTGGTGGTGTAACTGGCTAACACACCTTACCAGCAATTAGGAGATATGGGTTCGAGTCGAGCACTTTTTCATGGGGGACTTCATCCTTTTGAGTATTTTATTTTGGCAAATAAACCATCGTTATTATTATCATCATCTCAGGTGAAGAGGACGTCGTCGTGGACCAAGGCGTGCGAGGAGTTGAGGAAGCACCAGGAGATGCTGGAGAAGGGCGTGGAGATAACGGACTCGAGCGATGAGGAGGATGAGGAGTCGGAGGAGGAGGAGGTGGAGCAGGGGAGGGGGAAGGAGAATGAGGGAAGCAGAGAGAACGGAGCGGTGAAGGAAGAGGACGAAGACGAAGAGGAGGAGGAGGAAGAAGAAGAAGAAGAACAGGAAGTGGTAGAGGAGAGCGAGAGTGAAGCGGTAAGTCAGAAATGTTGCCAGGGTTCCCACTCAACCGTGAAAAAACCTTGAAAAAGCCGTGAATTTCGTCATAAAACCTTAAAAATCTCTCGAAATTGATTTTAGAACTCTGATTGAAAGAGCAAAAGAAAAATTGAAATGTCGATCATGTTTCAAGGTCAGTCATGCGCAGACACTGTCCACGCATTTATCTGCACACGTATGTTCTAAGAGCAATTGTTGGTCCGTGTGCCGTGTTGACACATTGACCTCAAGCCTGTAACAAAGCCGGAAGACTGGCAACCAAAGTGTTCATTAACCCTAGTGAAAATTCAGACACTTCTTAATTTCCCTGGCACCCTGGTCCCTCCATTTTCCCGCTCACAAACTTAAGCCGGAGCTGAATTTTGCTAGCGACGTCAGAAGAGAGAGCACTTTCATTGCTGCGTTTGCATTCACGGCGTCTGTCGCGTTTGTAAAATTTTTAGTTAACCTGCGGCCGATGATCGTTACACGATCAATATTTCTGCCTAAAATAGTTTATCTAAAAACTGTGAATTTGACAACATCTAGACCGTGAAAACCTGGAAAAAACCGTGAATTTTATATTTCTGTTTGGGTGGGAACCATCGTTGCAAATAGATTGAAATTGAGTAAAAATTAGATGGTGGCGTGATGTGGTGTACACCCTAGAAGTGACAAGAAAGCCATTGTGTTGTATTTGGAGGTGTGGATGAAAATTTTTCATATAATTTGCTCCCAGCCCACAGGCTCATGACTGATAACAACATATAGCCTGTGCAACAATGGTTTGTTGTGGCATTTTCATTTGCTGAACAAGGGTAAATATCCGTCTCAGTCATCCTATAACTGTGGGGCAGGAATCAAACCCCACATCACTCTTACGTTAGCTTAAATTCATTTAGAAAACTTTACTAGGACATAATTTTCCATGCATGTTTAAAATAGTGTGTTTCAGATCCTATCACTTGTGAGATAAGAAGGATTTGATGTTTTCCTGGTGAACTGATGCGATGAATCTCTCTCAGGCTGCCAACAGAATAAAGCATCATCTCATTTCAACTGAAATGAAAACCCAGTTGGAAGCCCAAGAAAGATTCATCACACTTGTGGGATAACTTGATGTGTTTTTTTTACACAGTTTTCATAATGCTCTTATGAAAATAACTTACTATAATATTATGTATGCGATGGCACCACGTAGTATTTTTGCTCATCTTGGGAAAAAGTTTCAGCAGATGAAGACAATTGAATTCGGAAGGAAAATTATAAGTCTCAACAAAATGGGATGAAACGTAAATAAAATCTGTTTCATTTACTATTTATTTATGATTAAATGAAAGTAATTATCTGTAAATTTACAAGCATTCATATTCAACCGTTAGGTAGTGTCGCAAATAGAATAAGGACCTAAAAGCAATGCCTGACCTAAATCAGAAGCGATAAAAAAGTGTAATTCAAACTTTATACTTCACGACCCCTTATTACCCCTTGAACCAGTTTTATCAAAAAGATTATTCAAAGAAATGTACCACATATCCAGAAATAAAAAAAGCTGCAATAAAAGAACAGACATTACTTACCTTAGCAAAATTTATCATAATTTAATAAATGACATAACCAACAAAGAAAGAAATCCAAGCAACCAAATTGTAAATAAATAAATAAAAACACCATCAGACTTAAAGGTAAACTTTGAATATGTATTTCCATGTATTTTAATGTATAACAACTGTAAAATTGCCTGTATTTAACTAATTTTGTATCATACATTATCATTTTTATAGCCCTGAGGATGGACAAATATAATGTCCGAAACGTAGGCAAAGTTTGACAAAATAAACAATATTTACATTTGACCCACATCTCGTGATTTAAAAAAAATATATATATAAAAAAGTATAACTGATCCATCCGTTACAGTGATGTTTCTTTGTTGTTGCAGCAGGAGGAAAGCGAGCCCGAGGTGAAGAAGCCGAAGGGCAGGAGAGGGAGGGTGGGAGGGAAGAAGCGCGAGAGGTCGACGGGTAAGAAGAAGAAAAGAAGGAGGGGTCGGCAGCCAAAGGCGAGGGTCGTCCCAGAGACGGAGGAGGAAGAAGACGAAGAGGAGGAGGAAGGGGAGGAGGAGAGGGTCGAGGGGGCTGGGGAGGGAGGCAGGACGGTCAAGGTGAGGGAGAACTCGGAGGGGGAAGCATCCCAGGATGAGGAGAGCTCCATATCATCAACGTGCAGGAGTGGAAAGTCTGTGAAGGTATGCCCTGCAGAAAATTTTGATATAATTAAAAAACCTATTGACTTGTTATGTTTAAAGGAATGCGGTCTGTAAAAAGTGGAAAAAATATTGAGTTAATATTCTGAAATTGTAATTTTCGGTGACATGTAACGAAAATATTCTAGGCATATTGTGGCGGACGGGATCGCGTAGGAAGCGTGATCGTGAAGATTGCTTGATTGACCCCCCACGTGGGCGGAGGCAAACATATGACAAACAAATTCGCGTTCCACTAATTTAGAGCAAGAAATATCTCGAGTCCCGGACGACGTAGGAACGAGTAGGTCAGGGCACGAAACGACGGAACAATTGGGGATTTGGGGCTGGATTCGGAGGAAAACACACGTCCCCGTGGGTTGCATTAAACAAATAAACATTTATTCTCAAAAGCATGAGAAAATAATATGAAGCACACAAAATATGAGATACATCACTCGGGAAAAAGGGTCGTTAGTGGGGATGGAATGGGGCGACTTAAAACTAATTGACATGGAAATAGCACTTACAAGGAATCAAAAAGCAACTTGACAAAAATTAAAATAAATCAGAGTTGAACTGCGTTCAACGAACTGCAGGGTTTAAGAGTCCACTGCGACACAATATGACTTTATGGTTCACTGACTGTTCCAGCGCAATCTTGAGGAGGAAAATAGGGGATGAACGGGGTAAAAAAGTGGTTGTTTCAGTTTTACACGGGGAAAGTGGTGGGGGGCACGGCTTTACTGCACCTTAATCTGGGAAACTCATTGTGCGAGAGAAGTGACGATGTCGGCCGACGTCTCGTCAATTCGCGATGTTTTCCCGTTGGGTGTGGAGCCGTGTCTATCCCCGGGATGATTTCCCACGGTGGTTGGCAGAGGCTGATGGGGTTGCAGGCCACGGGATGCGTCTACATCGGGCTGTTGGCTAGGAAGTTTCCACGCGCTGTAGCTCCTGACGCAATAATGGCTCAATCGCTCAGCTGTTGAGCAAGCAGCAGTTGAACTGCATTCCCCGGTCGTCTGTCGTGTTCTAACTCCTCGTTGACCCACTTTCTTCCACGTCAACTTCGTAAGAGGGGAAGGGAGGGGAGGGCGGTGGCCAGAAGTACGCTTTATTCTCTTAAGGCGGAGCACTTATCACTGTGCGCGGGATTTAAATATGGCACACGCACGCGCACACAAGCATTAAATAAGATAAACCTTCACAAAACAAAAAAAATAAAACAAAACAAAAGGGAAGGGAAGAAAAAAGGAAGAGTGCTTCTCAATATAAGGGTGAATAGAAACATATCAGGTGCTGCCGTTACAATATATAATAATAATAATATAATATTACCGTCATCAATATCTCAAAGGTACGTTGAGGGCAACACAGAGTATGGAAAAAATACAATGTTTGATGACGAATTTTTAGATCAAATGCCATTTTTGCCACAATGAACCTAAAAAGCCATGTAAAAAGTTATAAGAAAAAATGTATGCATTCATTAGCTTTCTTAATTAACAATAACCGTCTGCATAAAAGTAATCCGTATGCGAGTACTAAAGTAAAAACCAAACGTCTTTTCGCAAAAAAAGCACAAAATTTCAGCAATTTTTTTGCGGGAGGGTCGATGAAGGTCAATTTATACTTATGTAAAAATTCCATTGAGAAAAAATTCATCCGCCTTGACCGGGATTTGATCCCAAATCCCCCAGATCAGATAATTTCAGTTGAGTGCTTTAGCTACTTAAGCTACCAAGGCATCATTACTCAATAGAGCAGGATTTATAGAAAAAAGTGGTCCATGGAGTACTATGTGTCTCATAACAGCGGTTGTACCAATAGGATAGCTCCTCAGCTTCTATGAAAGCATTATCATCTGTATTTTTCATCGTGACTTCAGTGCCATGTCAACTGCCACATTTTTATTTGCGGAAACCAACTCACCCCACCTAACTTCCATCCTCGTGTTATCGATGTTTAATTATAGAAGCAATTTTGAAACCTATCAAGGTTCATACCATTCAGGGAAATAAAAATTTGGGACTGGAAGTCGGAGAAATTAGTTATGGTCAGTGAAAAACTCCATAGACACTGCAAAAACGTTGAAATTGTGGTTGAACATGCGGAGCATTGCTGTTTAAGAGTGGTGAGATAGATGTTTTGTTGCCATCCTTGTAGGGCGCCACTGTGGCGCTACATTGGAGGATCCTGAACCTGGCACCATCTGGACTTAGAAGAGGTCGGATTAGGGATTTTAACAATTTCAGGTGCTGTGGTAGTTAAATTAGGGGATTTGTTTATTATGAGTGAAATCAATAATTTACTACAAAATGAGATTAAATATGTTTAAAACTTTTAATTTACAATCAATTTTTGGGTAACAAGAAAGTAATTGTGTCTTAATATAAAGTAGGCATATTCAACCATTGGATGGTGTCGCAAAACAGCCGAGTGGAAAGAAGCCACACAATGTGTATTTATGAATATATTGCAACATATAAAACACTAAATCTTTTAGTTGAAAAATGAAGTTAATAATCCATTTGAAGGGCATTAAAAGTCTTTTACAATGCATGTACGCTGTGTTTAACGTGGTCTCATGATTTAGCTGCTCAAGGTACTCTCCTTCAATGCCCACTGCCATGATGTTGCTTCCATCTGTGTGAATATCCATCTATACCATTGGAAGCGACTGATGAAGGAATAGTACTCTTGCTGATGGAAAAAAAGCTTCTTCACATGATCCTAGACAATTCAAACAGCCTCCCATTTCTATTCCTCCCCATTTATACTGCTGTGGTATCATCTTCTACTTGGTTTTGTGACACTTGCATCTCCCATTCCAATACTATAATTATATCATGACAGCAGTAAAACTTCGTTTTTTTTGCCAGAAGGAGGGACCAGCACCAGAAGATATGGTGTCTTCATCTTGTCAGGAGCCCAGCACCAGGTCAATATCAATCCAAACGCCACCAAGAATGATGGGGAAACAGGTAGGCACTCAGGTTTTTATAATATTTACCTTTATGGTGTGTAAATGTATAATTTATATGTTTAGATTTATAATTTATGCTTTTGAAAAATTAAAGCCTACGTACAGCATTTGGAATGCAAAATAGGATGCCCCTGCAGAGATGCAACCTGTATTTCACCTCCTAGTGAACTAATGATTTTCCTGTACCCTGCAAATTTGTTTCATAGAGGTTTTACAGTATTCCCTTTTACTAGGTGTTTGTTTTGCTGAAGCATTAATTTTAAATTTCAGATAAAGATCTGATTTTTTCAGTAAATTTGTACTAATTTTGTTATCTAGTGAAATGTAATTCCCGCAGATATTTGGATGCGGCATATTGGGTCTGATATCTATCCCTAGGGTTAAACAATTCTTCCCTTAGTCAGAATGTATTTTATTTTTCTGCAAGCGTTGAAGCTCTGACTAATAAATATCTCTGAATGGATGTGTCATATTAGAGCTGTGTGGCTTTGGAATCAATTGCTATCGACTTCATACCTCCTGAGGATTAGGGATTTTTGTAATAGCAAATGTCTTGTTGTCAAAACACTGATCATGTCCCTACAGTTATTTTTAAAGAGTTGTGGAATTTATGTAGTTTCTCTCCTCATTTCTGTTTTAATTTTTCAACAGGATGCTGCAGAGGGAAGTTCTAAGAGCAGGAAGAGCTCAAAGGATTCCGAAAGGGCTCTTAAAGAGTTGGCAGAGAGGGTAAGTCCTGGAAAGTGGCATGTTGAAATGCTTGGCATCATGCTTTAGTATGTTCACAAAAGTTTATTCCTCTTTCATATCTGCAATTCAATCCTCTTTATTATCTTCATGTACCTACTTATTTTATTATTTCCAATTAATTTTCCATCGTATATGCATCACTCTATTCTAATTATATCGTTGAAATACCTCTCATCTCTTGGATTTTCCCTAGTTTTTAGTTTTTATGCTATTAATATGTCATTTGAACTCATATTTTAATGAATAATCTTCTATCTAATCAATGTTTTCGAGTAAAGGTAAAAAATAGCACAGTTTGGTGGCTAGTAACTTCATTGCCATGCAATATAAGTATACTTTCTTTTTAAGAAGTACAAGTTAACATGCAGTATAACAATACATCATGCTTTAGTAATAGTAGTAAGTTTCAAAATAAAATTTTTAGTTCGTTTTTACTTACTATACAATTAGCAATACAATGTTTTCTCCTAAACAGTTGAGCCAATCACATCAGGAAAAAATCTTTTTCCTAAAGTCTAATGAATGTAAAAATGATACTTAAAAATATTTGCACAAAATCATGTTGAAGGATCAATACTGAGTTCATTAAATTTGAAAAATTTCATCCCACCGAGGCAGTGAATCTGAACGTATAACTTTGGAAGTTTTAACTGCATAATTATCTGTTCTTTCTGATTCTCTGACAGCTGAAGCGGGAGTTTGAGGTGGAGAAGCAGAGGGCGATCGCAGCTGCCTTAAGATCCTTGGAGCATGATATTGAGAAGCTAAAGGAGGACCAAGCTGCCGAAATTGAGGAATTGAATGAAAGACACCGGCAGAACTTGTCAGATGCTAAGAAAAAGCAGTGGGTGAGTTCATACTTAAATGTGCTTCATACCTTGGTAGCCTTGATTCTTAACACAAAGAGACTATTTTTAACAACGGCAATTTAGTCACATCATTTTGCATGCTTAGCAAACTTTTTACCGTAGATAATGAAGGCATTACATTATATGGTAGATAAAGTCTTCCAAGGCAGGATCGTTTTACAACCTTCCATCATTTTCGTCTGCATAAACAAATGCAATACCTGATTTCATTTCACTGCCGCTTAACGTGCAGTAACAATTAACATACACCAATGGAACTATTTGAGGCATTAAATAACCGCAATACAGTTTTATCAGTTATTTTTTTAATTTTCAGTGGAAAATGCCAAAATAATAGAATGATCACGTAAATGCACTAATTAAGTACATAGAGAAATGGCTTCGTTGGTTGTACATTGGCATAATGATTGACAAAGCAATGCTGTGCATGATTTTTATTCAGGACGGCGCTTATAAATTGTTTGAATAGTTAATTGTTTTTTAAGTAAGGAAATTTAGTGATGCAAAAAAACATCGCCTTTCGTCTGAATTTATGCTTACGTTGATCGGATATAAATTTCCTTGTCGCCGCACCACTCCTGTTCCTGTGTCACTGTTTACAATAGGTATATTGGCTATTATTTGCTCCACCTCCGGTAAAGCGACAATTCGCTATAGCGAGTGTTTATTTGAGCCCCGTGGGGTGTCGTTTTATCGAGGTTGCACTGTATTTAAAAAATAATTTAATTTAAAAAAATTTAAAATAGTCCCCCCTTTACTTTTACCATGGACATTTTTGGAAAAAAAAATATTCAGACAAATACGGTATATGCAAGAAACTGAGAAAATTTTTAAACTAGTCACAATCCATGGTTCACTGAAACACTGCCCTTTGCTCCCCTCTTCTCTCACTCACTAAACTCCTGATTTTAAACTATCAACAACATCCACCTTTCTTACTGCAGTGTTACAACTGTGAGGCGGAGGCCATTTACCACTGCTGCTGGAACACCGCTTACTGCAGCATTGACTGCCAGCAAGTGCACTGGCAGAAGGAGCACAAACGTCTCTGCCGAAGGAAGCGCTGATTGTCGTGCCTACTCGTCCAGGGAACCCTCTTATCATGTCCTCCAGTTGATGACCACAGGGCTGCCTGAGACCTGCCTTCTCCTGTCTCCAGTCTGACAGAATCAAACCAAATAGGTGGTAAAAATTTCATATATTGGGGAAGAATTGGGCTCATTGCTATCTCTTCCTCATCCCATGACATTTTCATCGTTCGCACCAGCAGATTTCATAATTTTTACATCCATCTCAGCCGTGAGGAACAAAATCTTTTTCTAAGCATCACATAATTCACTAAGAACAAATTCATGTCTGTGAAATGCACTGTTTGGACGAGGGTGTGATAATGGGGTTAGTGAAATCAAAAGAAGACATTTTGAGGACTTCGAAGGATGAAAACTCTTGAAAATTCCTTTTAATTTAGCATCTGTATCGATGCAGATTTTATTGCCGAAAGTTTCACTTAGTGCCAGAGTTTGGATAGAGTGTGTTTGTGATCATGTTCTTGGCTGGAAATTGTGGACAAAATGTTTCAAAGGAAATCTTGCCAAAAGTCATTTTAACCGTTTGCTGAATCCATTCCCGTTAGATTTTACAATATTTTGTAATACAGAGGACAAGAGAAAAAGATATCACTGTAGTGAGTAGGAAAAGTGAATCATCTTCCATATTTTTAATTCCATTGTGTAAGTTATTTTTCTTGATACATGTGGGCGGAGAGGTGCTGTTTATATTGGAAGCATTTAATGTGCTTCACTGGGTATGAGTCTCTGTTATGCATTTCAAAACTAATGATTTCTGTTGATTTCTGTATCTGTCTCTCTCTCTCTCTTCATGTGTAAAGTATTATTGTTATCAGGTGTTGTCTCTGATTGCAATCCTTGAATAATGTTTATGAAGATATATTTATAGATATTGACTCTTTGTGTTGTGTTATGTACCTGCATTTTTGCCACGCACCTAATGATGCCTGGTTGTAAAGAAAGATGTGAAGGATCTCACCAGATAGGATTTCTGTTTATTGCACACGTCGTTTTGTATACTAGATTTCTTTCAATTGGATAGAAATATATTTGAGTATGTGCTACTTCTGTGAGAATAGTTTTGCGCCGGGCAGAGAAGGGAACATGAGAGTCTTTTTGAAATGTTATATATTAGCGTGAATGTTTCAGCATCATTCTATAGCACCAGAAGAACAGTTCCTTTTGTAGTCTTTGCAGTTGTGGGGTTCAGAAGGTGCTCCACGTTGTGTTTTATATGTGTTTTAATTCAATGTGTTTTTTTACGTTAAGAAAGTGGGCCCTTTCTTAAAAATATTTTATTAGTTTCTGTTGAAAGAGCATCATTATTTTGGCGTAAGGTAATGCACATGTCAATGATCAAACATTTTTGTAAAGATATAAAGTTTTATGATTCCATTGCTATTTTACCACAGATTTTACTGAATTTCTTCATTGCGAAGGCCATTCATTGGAGATGCGTGGACATGCAAATATGTGCCTGTGCCAGTGAATGCCTGTATGTATGGTTTTATACGAATGAATAAATTATTTGAGAGTTTTTTTTTGTAGAAGTCAGTAGTGATCGGTTAATTTTTTGCACTCTTCAGTCATGAATGAGGCAAGATAGAGTGAAAGAATGGAAGAAGTAGGCTATGAAAACATTTGAACAATGTGTTTCGAGTATTATCGTGGTTTTATAGTTGCGAATATTGTTGTTGTTGTCAACCGAAAGTGACATAGGATGGATCGTCTGTGGATAAAAACCATTTTCTCCCAACCCCCATGGACAATTGTTTGTGTCCTTGGTTAGGTAAAGTATGTATTACCCTGGTCACTTTTTTTTGGCCTTAGTGCAATTCTTACATGCTGGCATTCATTCTTCAGAAAATCAAGATAGAGTTAATATTTGATTCATGATTGTAATATACTAATGTCAGAGAAGTATGCAGAAAATAAAATGTAATTTTTCCTATTTTATTATTTGTTATTTATTTTTGCATTACTTTTTGGAAATTATCCAGTGGAAAATGTCATACTGGAGGATTAATTTTAGATTGTTTACTTTGAAGCAGCTCTAGGTGCATGGGAACCTGATCAGTACATATTTTTACGGGTGATCTGGAAAGTTTTAGCTTCATTCTAAACACATTATCATGTTCTGTACAGGTCATAGCTATAAAAAGGACTGATGTTACCTTCCTTCATGTGTTAGGAACGAAAAATTATCTGCACATGAAGAAAAAATCAAGTCCTGATGATGTAAAAGAAAGTCATGAAACTAAAAGAATAAGGTAGGTTTGCTGAAATGTAATTTGTGTTACTTTAAATATTTCAAAGTGACTCTAATGTGATTGAGTTATAGTTGCTGCTGACAAAGCTGCAGTTCCAATGTTAATTTTTTCATTAATTTTCATTGAACAGAATTAAAATAAAACAGTCAAAAGTCTAAATACTGTGGTATCAGATTTGGGTTACAATTGATGAATTTGGTGTGGAATGGGTAGTGGCTTAAAGGATAAGTTCATTTTTGTGTTACAGCATATTTGTTGATGAAGGTTGTGGATAAAACAATACTATTCATCTTAGTGAATGACCTTTGATTTAAAAATATTAAGAAAGAAACTTAAAATAAAGCAATTTTGTATGTGCTGGTTTTCACGGTTAATCCCCCATTGAGAAACAAGGCTGATAGCTTCAGCCATATACAGCAGACTCCCGATTATCTGGCTGCGGTTTATCCGGGTTGCGGATTATCCGTGCATGATTTTAACTCTCGCTCAATTTTTCCCGCGATCTTATAAAAAAATAAAATTGGACCCAAAATTATCGGAATTACTGCATTAATGCTAGGATACACCAGGCTTATCATTTCCGTCAGAATCCCGTTCGTAAAACGGAAGCGATCGCGCGCTAGCTGCATTCAAGGGATCACAGAGTTCGTGTTTTCCAAGCCTAGCAGTGCGCGAACGCACTCCGTGATCACGGATACACGTCCGGCTGCAGTTGCAACCCGGGCAACTTGTGCGAGATGCGACTGCGTGGCGTGGTGCCTGACGATGTAGTTTCCGACGTCGAGCAGTTGTTTTGAAGCGTTTGTGCAAATCACTTTTCTGTATCCGCGATCACACAGCTACGATAGTGTGGTTTTCGAAACCAGGCCTTACATGGAGCATTAATAATACGAGTACAACCATGTTATTGCCGCTAAAAAGATCGCGAACTGGCGAAGAAAGCTCTCATTGAGTCCGGGAAGCACGCTAATAAAGCAGAATAATGGCATAAATAATAATATATTGTTTGTTTTACGTAAATTATGATCATTACAAGACATTGGATTTGATGTTTGGGTTATCCGTGTTTTCCGATTATTCGTGCCGTCCCTCCCCATCATTAGCCCGGATAATCGGGAGTCTACTGTAGTTAGCTTACCGAGTAATTTTGGGGAAGCATACTGTGCTTTTCCATGTGATGACAATAATATGTCTATTAATAAAAGAGTTTGATGGAAAGAAAATATATTCCATTATTATTTACTATGGGCATTTTTGTAAAAAAAAGGGGGGACTATACATATTCAAATAAATTGGTATATATTCAGTATAATGAAACAAGTAACTGCCAAGTGTAATGCCAGCCTTTACCTATAAACACTGTGAGTGGTCAATTGACTATTCCTGTATTTCATACCTTAATTTCGATCACATTAGGCTGAATTGTGTCTAATGGCATGGAGTGCACCCTACCACACAAGCAAAGTAACTTATTTTGAATCTCATATTCTCAAAACAATTTTTACATTTTATTGCATTGTGTATGAGAAGGGGAGACATCAGCAAAACTTCATTACGTTGCATCCTAAAGTCACCACATAATGAATATTTTATGGGCAGTGTTGATCAGGGGCACAGCGAAGAATTAAGGCTGGGGGGGGGGGGGTTTAGGCACAAATAATACTTCGGGGTGTGGGGGTATTGCATATCCGCAGGGGTAAGCAGGAGTTGCGGGGGCCCTCCTTTAGAAAAATTCTAAGGATAATGGTTCAAAATGGTGAGTTTTACCGCCTTCTGATGGATATTTGATCAATCCTAACACTATTCAATGAGTAATACTGATCCAAATAAGTAAAATGGATTAAACTTAAAAATTTCTCTGAGCTCTGGGGGGGGGGGGGTTTTAACCCCCAAAACCCCCCCTCGCTGCGCCACTGGTGTTGATCACTCCTTCAGTTGAAATGTGCAAATGGATAGCTGCTTGCACCCCCAATATAGGTGCAGCCGCAACCCAGCTACCTTAGGGCATACCCTTCCGCTAGGTGTATAACTTGTATGCTGGTTGCTGTCTCATCATAGGCGCTGCACAGTATTAATCACAACACCAGAGAAAACACTTGTGCTATTCTACAATATTTAAACGTGGATAGCATTGCTTCTGCTGGAAGGGGTGAAGGGTGGGTACCTATAGCTGCATAAGTAACTGGTGTGTACCATACCTCATGGATGGCATTGTGCGGGGTAGTGGATTACATTTTGTGACCATATCTCATCTTGGTCCTATTATTAAGTGGTTTTTCGTTCCTTAATAATATTTATTCACGTGAATCTTATACCCAATCTAAGTGCTCGGCTCACCATTTTTCAAGTTTTAAAAGCATACTGTGTCTATCCATGCCTCCAAATGAAGTAAACTGACAAACACTTTGAGGTGGAATGATGCCAGAAGTGGTTTTATGTTGTCATACTGAGTAGGTACTTTGAGTTGCCAATGAAATTTCCTCTGTATTGTGCGCCAATTCTGTGAATAATTTCCCAGAAAGAGGTATGTGCACCTCAGACGTTCATTTTATGGAAATATTCATCAATTCCCAAACTAATAAATAAGTAAAACTTCACAGTCCCTGAGCAAATTCCAGGACGGTTTTTACTGAAAAATAGCAGACTGGAGAATAGGGTAGTTTCCTTCATCAAAGAAAATGAAAGGCATTGATTGCGATTCCTTACCCACCATAAGTGTATTCATAGTATACAAATTATTTGGTTTTAGAAATACTGGTTTAGACGAATGGCAAGGGTCAATTTTATCCTCATTTGAAAAAGGCGAGATTGGCGCCCATGCGATGCCACTCCACGTGACGTCACAGGAAACTAGTTTCTATACGAGTAGATAGGAGTTCTACATCGTCTGAGGTTACCAATGCATGCATGAGGCACAGAGCTCAGGGAAACATCTCATAATAATCACACATTAAAACTGGCTAAGGTAGGAAAGTTTTCCTCGTTTGATAAGGTATTAATAATCCTTATTTAAGCCAAGCGCTACCAGCTAGCATCCTGCGTCGTATCAGCGCTCAGAGCCTCGCCCCAAGGTCACCTAACTTGCGGCAGCGGGAACCAGAACGACGTCACACGGGAGTCTTCCCGGCATTCATACTTACCCCTCACATTTTCACGCGCTTGAAAATTTTCACTTTTCATTTAATCGCGAAAAATAGATATTGTCATTTAATCTAAAAGCGTGAAATGCGTACTCCAGGAGTAATTATCTTTCGATTTAGGCAATAAAAAAATAATAGGAAACCACCCTATTGTATGGAGAGTTGCATCAAACCAATCTAAGGTTTTTTGACTAGTGATGATGATGAATTCTTTCCTGGATATTGTCCATTCACATTAATTTTACATCTTTCCTAAACATTTAGTTTCTCCTATATTTTATTTTCCATTCAAATAATTTTTTATCCTTATCAACATTTCTGTCTCTTTTTGTCCTTACATTTTTTCTTTTTTGATGCCTTTTCCTTTCTTAATTTTTTCCATCCCAATCAACTTACCCCCTCCTCACAGTATATGACATGATTTCTATTCATGCTCTACCATTTGTTTAAATTTACCATTTTTCTCTCTTTGTATGGTAAGCAGTATTTTCCCTTCCAGACTTTCTTATTCTAGCTTTATTCTTTTCATGTTTTGTTGTTTCTGATTCAAATCAATTGATTACCCTCCTGACCATTTCTTAAAAGGTTTAAACATATCGTTTTCTATTTATGTGGTTTCCTTTCCTGGTTGCTTTCCATCGAAATCAATCTTTAACTCTTCCTGACTAGATTAAAGAGGTAAAATTTCATTTCAAAGGGAATTATTTTCCCATATTTGGGCAGTTTTCCATCTTTAATGTATTCCATATATGTCAATTTTATACTTGTTAGTGACTTTTATACTCTTCCGTTGCTGATCATTGCATTAGCTGTTTTTTTTCTTTCCTGTTTGTATCCCATCAAAAACAATTTTCTGCCCGTTTCACCATTTCCCCCAACATTCATCCCTTACAACTTTAGTCCATTTTTTTCTCCTTCCTGAATATTTACCATCCAAGTCAAATTTCTACCCTTCGTGACAAGAGTAGCCTTACCATTTCTTTAATATTTTGGTCATCTTAATTCACCCTCTTGACGATTTCTCCATGTGTTTCAAATAACCGTTTCTCCATATTTTGATAGTCTTTAGTAAAATATGGTGATAATGATTAATATGACTAGAATAGAGAGGTACAATTGTGTGGTGTGAATAATTGATACATTTACTCACCGGTTTAAAGACTCGAGAATAACTAAGACAAGGCCAATGGAGAAAATATTAATGGGTGCGAGAAAAATTAGTATTTATACAATTACCATGGCAATGTATAAGATTGTATAAAATTTTGAAACAGGTTTATACAATTTTTTCATAGGGGTGAGTTGAGCGAGCAAAAGTGAAATAAAACAATCTCTACGCCATAAGGATATGAACATCAAATATCTATGAGCTCAATTGGAAATAAATAATATGTGCGCGCCTATTACGAATATTATTTCACTTCACTTACGAAAAAATAAGTTATAATAAATACATAAATGTCAGTTTCTCTCACATCCACATTTGAATAAATCAACTCCATTTTTCATTTGTTGTTATTTGCCTTTCAAGAAAGGTGGCGCTGACCTCCATGCGCCCTGTGCGCAGTGGCTCAGTCAAATTTTTTTCCCGGTGTTGAATTTTGTTCGAGAATCCCAAAGAAGCTTTTATTCTGTTTAAAATAAGTTTTGTGCGCGTACAGCGCTTCTAAGGAACCTGATTTGGATTAAATGTGTTAAAACAACGATATTTGCATCTTGGGCCCGTGAACTGGTCGAGTTCAAGCTCATTTACGATGCTGTTAACTTTACTGAAAATGGTATGGGTCTCTCAAATACTTATATTTGTATACTCGAATGCCGGTGCTGTTTCACGTAATAGGTTGTGCGATTCTAAACTTGAGGTCATTTTGCTATCCATCTCTAATATTGTTTTGAACGACTTGCCATGAAGTGTGGGTGATGATGAAATCCCTTGGTGTTTCTTCCTGATCAGTTGTCTCATTTAATGAAAATAGTTTCCAATTTTATCTTTAAGGATTTTGAATAATATGTTAATTGATATTAATTTCAAGGATTTAATTAACAGGCTATGAAAGATGACGGCGCTGAGATGCCTAAAGTAGATCGATCAAACCTCGGGCGCACAGACCTTGGATACATTCGTCAAGTCGAAGAGCAAACGCGAAAGAGGGCAGAGCGTTTGCAGAAAATGAGGAGGGGAAATTTGATCACTGGCTTTGCACTTACTGCTGGTGTCTTTGGAATATACATCTACTCTATTGTTGCTGTCAAGCAAGAGAAATTTTTAGACGACTTTGAACCACCAGTGCTGGAGCCGAAGGAAAAGTGATGTGTTGAACTGGAGATTTCAGATTATTGTTTAGTGGTACAGGTTGTGTTTAGTAAGGAACAACGAAAACATTTAATTTTCTTGTCATAACCATCGACTTCCAAAATTGTTGTTTTCCTGGAATCGTCAATAATCTGATGTACAGAGCAATCAGCGAAAAGTAAACTAGTATGCTGTACCTCATTGTGTAAATGAAAAATCATTTTGTTTTTTTTTGTGGTATTGTGGATTGCGTCAGGACTGAACTTATTAGGTAAGCAACTTTGTTTAGAACTTGTTGATCAGTCGTACTTTTAAGCAGCTCTTTTTTTGGTAGAATGAATAGTACATAGGTAAAAGAAAGTAGTTTTCATTGCTGCTGAAGTAAGTTGTCAATATCAGGGAACTTAAATTATTTTCCTCAGCTCTTGAATTAAATTTTTCATCGAAGGAACTTTTCAGCAGTAGTATGTATTTTAAGGGTGAGGACCCATTATTCTCATTTTACACCCATATTTGGCGACTCTCCTGGACAATATTCATTATATATAAGAAGCCAAAATTTCATAATTTTACTGCTTAGAATGCAGTTTGATCATTGACGCTTGAGAATATTCACACAGATAATCACTGACAGTAGTTGTTGAATAGTTTCTGCCGTCAGGAATTTCTTTATTCGAAGATGCAAAGAAAACAAATGTGATCGCGTGTATGTAATGTAAGGTTTAGCAGTATTACTAGGCAAAACCTGGTGATGCTTCATCACAGGCATGAATTGAAGTACATATAATAAGCACACGTACTCTTCTTTTTTTGATTCTTATGGCCTTCCTGTGCTGTTCATGCAGACCACTTCTCTTTATGACTCATTATTATTATGGATTTACATCATGTGGGCTCCGACTGGGTCATTAAAGGGGCTAATCAGAAAAAAATCCCCATTGCTATATTCATGGGATAAGTTAGGAGTTTCTTTGTGAAAAAGTGAAGTAATAAAATAAAAATGCTTAATTTTTCTCACGTGGGGGAAAAAATGGCCAACATTTTGCTTACATAATGTTTGGATGCTTCCTAATAAAAAAAATTGTGCCATTGTTATCTTCACAGGAGCTTTAGCACCGGGGCATTAAAATGGCCGTTTTCACTTTTAATCGTGGTTTGTTGATGAGGAAAATTGGCAGAGTTTGTACGTGCTCTGCACCCATGAGAAGTATTCGCCTGCCTCCCATGCCCACGATTAGAGACCTGCTTCTATTGTACAAACTTCAGGCTCAGAAACGCCTATCTCAGAACTTCCTCCTAGACTTGCGGCTCATCAATAAAATAGCAAAGGCTTCATCATTCAAGTCAAGGCCCTTGCAAGGCTTTCATGCAGTGGAGGTTGGACCAGGTCCAGGTGGAATCACCAGGGCTCTGCTGAATAATGGGGCTGATCATATAACTGTAATCGAGAAGGATCCCCGCTTCAAGCCTCTTCTCGAGGTAAGGATGGGTTAATTCATCAGGAGTGGTGACTCATGTCACCTTCATGATGGCATCAATAAGGAAGAGTTATTATTCGATCTTCTATGAAGTAATTTTTTCCCAATTTAAATCACTTCATATCATTTAAAACCTTTACTGTGAGACATTTAAGACACGCATGTGCGCTTCGAGCCAAATCAGATGATCTAATCATATCTCAGTTTTTTCTGCACTTATTTGCTACCCACTTGTAGAATTTAAAACATTATTTGAGTCATCATTATGCATTATATATTGACATGCAGATGCTGGTAGAACCGTATCTAGGCTTATGCTAGGTTCATACCATTCGGTAAAATGTTGGCAATTGAAGTTGTTAATGGTACTGGAAGACGTGGAAATATCGGGGAAATCAGGTTATGATTGGAGAAAAACCTCTGAGGCACAGCAAAAAGATGAATATTGTGGTTGAACGCTATGTAGAAGTGGTGAGGTGAGCGATTCGTTGCCGTCCTTGGCCGGGTGGTGCTGACTTGGTGCTACTCACTGTATTTATCGGAATATAGTCCCCCCTCTTTTTCCAAAAATGTCCGTGTAAAAAGTAAAGAAGGGACTATATTCAAGCATATTTTTAAAATAATTTCCAAAACTGAGGCCTCAAAATTAGGGGGGGGGGGGATTATATTCAGAGGGGGACTATATTCGGAGAAATACGGTAATTTTGTTTCTACTACTTCACTTAATTTCACTGAATATGTGAATAAAGGGGATCGCTAAGTAGATTATGAACTCAGCATTTAATTGTTTAATCCCGTTAGCGGTGTAATACCCTCTTGAAGAGGTATCCTTCTCCCAAAAATTGATAGACATTGCTATGACAGCTATGTAATCAAAGCATGCTAATTTTAATGTCCATGAAAAGGATCATGCACTCCTGATACCTTTTCTTTGATTTCATTACTGCCTTTCTTGATATGATTGTGGAAAATTATGGGTGAAAAAGAATGCCTTGCTGTATTTTTAAAATTAAATCCCTAAATACAGTGGAGCTTAGCCAATTATCCATAGAAAAATCTCTAGATTATAGAATAAGCTTCCATTTTCCTAGGTACAGCAAATTCAATTTTGCTAGTGGCAGCTTACATTACCTTCATGACAGCATAGCTATTCTGCCGTCCCTATCACACCTGGAATGGTCGTTGGACTCTCATTGCCTTAACCAATGCTTTGCCAGTATATTGTTAGAGAAATTTTTGAAATTTGAACTTCAACTCAGGGAAATGTCACAGTCATTGAAAATGAATAGCCCTTTCAGGTCCATTGTTGTTTCTAAGCAACATCAAATTCAATTTAAAAAATGAACAAATCTTAAATTCAATCAGATATGAACCAAAACTCTTAACTGACTTTCTTTCCCAAATGTCCTTTGATTACAGAATTATTTTGTTTGATAATTATAACAATAATTTTATTAACCTTCAGTTTTACTAGGCAAGTCAGTACATAAGTATAACTATAATATTAGACACAATAATTGACATTCATTTTGCCAGCACCTATTTTAGTGGAATTTGAATTTTGAGGCTCATAATATTTCTATTATTTAATGACACTTTCGTCGTTTTCAAATGCATTTAGTGAAAGAAAACTTTTTTTGAATAGAATTTGTTTTATCATTCATAGAATTTTTTATTAATTTCATTGAATCTGGTATGTTAATTAAATATTGAATTCCAGTTTATGATGCACTTTAACTGTGAAATGTTTTTAATGGTGTATATTGGTAAAATTATCTGGATGCCTGGTTAAGTATTCGTGGCAACTGAGTTGTAATTAGTATAAATGATAGTTATTTTTAACAAATTGAGTTTTCTTTTATGAAATAATTTTTACAGAATCCAAATGATATCATGTCATTTAATCCTTCTTCTGAATTTGATGTGTGGTTTGCGCCAAATTAGGTGACATAATTTTGTGTCTGTACTTGTTATTTCCTGCTTGGAAAATTAAACCCTTTCGCTGCTGTTCAATCTCCAAAAACCTTCTCCTCACATGCGGCAAAAAGGTTAAAATGCGTTTCATGGGCCCATGGAGCAGGTACTTCAATAATGGGGGTGGTACACCCTCCGAAGGGTCGCTAACCAGGGACCCTATCCTCGACGAGCTCGCCCTCGCAGGACTGTCTCATCGACCCTCCCAGCGGGGGGCCTCCCTCCCGGAAAGTGACTGCTCTGACTGCAATTTGAAAATCAATCAATGAATCCGATCATCAAAAAATGATTGTTTGCATCGCACTCCTGCCAAAAATAATGATTTTGTCAACTTTGTTAAAAATGTGGCTGCGGACCACCGGAAAATGGCCATTTTAGCAAAGTTAACAAAATCGTTATTTTTCATCGCAGAAACACGGTTCAAAGATGTACTTGATTGCTTGATTGGCAGGAGTGCGATGAAAACAATCATTTTTTGATGATCGGATTGATTGATTGATTTTCAAATTGCAGTCAGAGCGGTCACTTTTCGGGAGGGAGTCCCCCTGCTGGGAGGGTCGATGAGACGGTCCTGCGAGAGTGAGCTCGTCGAGGATAGCGTCCCGAATTGGCAACCTTTCGTAGTGCTTCGGCAAAAGTTCATGGCTGGGAGGAAGAAAAAGTACGTTCACAGCAGTGAAAGGGTTAAAGCATTAATTTACTTAATGTAATTAATATATATTGGCAATGCAGATGCTGGCAGAAGCTTCAGAAGGAAGGCTGACAATATATTGGGGAGATGTATTGAGCTTTGACATGAGCAAGATGTTCCCGGAGGAGATGAGGTTGGATTGGGCCGAGGGTGAGCTCTACCTCGACCAAGAGCGTGAGGAGTGGACAGTGCAAGAAGAAGAGGAAACGTGGCGCCCCCACCGTGGCCAGCGCGTCAAAGGCAGGATACCTAAGATGCTCCTCGTCGGAAATCTCCCCTTCAACATATCAACCCCCCTTGTCGTCCGATGGATGAAAGATATCTCAAACAGGTACCAAATTCTAACTTTTATGGTTCATGATGTCCAGCAATGTTCTTTTGAATAAACCCCTGTATAATGCTTCAACTGCTAGAAATACACATTTATGACTGCTAAAAGCGTATAAGGACTCCATTTCTTCTCACCTACTTTCCTTTATCTCAAACTCAATCTGGCTCAAACTATGAAGGATGTGGAAGGGAAAATTTTGAATAAACCCCTGTATTATGCTTCAACTGCTGGACATACACATTTATGAGTGTACTTATGACTGCTGAAAAGCATATAATGACTTCATCTCTTCTCACCTACTTTCCTTTATCTCCTCTGTATGGCTCAAACTCTGAAGGATGTGGAAGGGAAAATTGGCAATCTGTTGCCATACTAGCATGGCAGAGTAAATGGGGATGTTATTGGAGGATGGGAGAGTAATCAGAGGGTGGGGAATGGATGCTTGGATGACAATAATGATTATTATATATGCACACAATGTCTTCTATCTCATGTTCGAAATCTTCCCTCTTTTCGAAAAACCTGTCCAAAAATTGATTTGCGGAAAAAAGTTCATACTTTCTACTGCCCTAGATGCAGTTTCGTGATTTGGATAACAAAAATGATTATTATATATGCTCACAATTTCTTCTATCTCATGATGATAACAAATTTTCTTTATTGCCCTTGGTTACGGACATTATCATTCAGGTTTTTGGTTTATTAACCCGAAGTGAACCCGAACCAGGATAAGCGGTAGGTGCGAGATTAATAAATTGCGGAATTTTAAGATAAACGGTTCAAAATAGTGAGTTTTACGGCTTTCGAGGGATATTTAATTAATCCTTACACTATTCTGTTAGTAATATCAATCCGATTAAGTAAATAAGGTCCAGTTTTGTTTCTAAGCCACATCAAATTCATTTTTTTAAATTAGCAAATTTTAAATTCAGTCTCACATGAACCAAAACTCTTAACTGAATTTCTTTCCCTAATGTCCTTTGATTACAGAATTTTTTGTTTGATAATTAATAATTACAATAATAATTGTATCAACCTTCAATTTTACCAGGCAAATCAGCCACAAGAGTTTTTGGCTAGTCAACAGCTTTATTGTGGAAATTTGTCATTTATCCAATCCAATCAAATTTTATCAAATTGTCCTTTAGAATTCAGCATAAGCAAAGATTAATGACTAATGTGATTGCCTACATTAAGCAGAAAGTATACAATTTCTAAAAATTAAAAAAGTTTACTTTCAGGTACTTTTGGATTAATAGCCTGAAGTGTTTTTTTTTTTGGAACCCGTATTTTTTACACGTAAAAATCCGCTCGAAAAATGACGAGATTACGTCATCACATCCATGAAAAGTCATTGTAAAGAGAAAACCCCCGTATGCCATCCATATTTTGGGAGTACAAAAGTAAAAATCAAATGTCTGCCATATTTATTTTTTCGTAGTAGAATAGAATGCAACAGTTTAAAAAAGTTTACTTTATCTGAATTTTAATATAGTGCTTCATGTAATTGTAAAGTTTAAAATAAATCTGTTGGGTAAAAGTTGACAAAATATTGTTTAAATCTTTTGGAAATGCTATTTTTTGGTGATTTTTGGGATAGTTAAATTTTTTCTAGAAAACAAAGGGCAAATAAAAAAGTTTATTCAGTGCTGGTGTAATTATTTTGTGATAGACAGTCATATTTTTTTCTGGGCAGCTGCTCGTTAATGTATTGTGTAATTAATATAAGAGTCTTAAACTTTATCTATATTAGTAACCAATGTATTAGTAACTCTTAATAATTTTCACTGTATTTTTAAAAATCCATTCAGGGCAAATATCTGGTCTTATGGGAGGGTCCCATTGACCTTGACCTTTCAGAAGGAAGTGGCGGAAAGGATAGTGGCCAAAGTGGGAGAGGAGCAACGCTGTCGACTTTCTGTGATGTGTCAGAACTGGTGCTACGTGGACCACAAATTTGATATATCAGGTGAGACTAACCTCTCCATTTAAGCTCTCTTCAGGGGAGCAGCTAGGAATTAAGGGTGGGGGGGTGGGGGTTTAGGTGCAACTAATACTGGGGTAGGTGGGGGTATGGAATACCCACCAGGATAAGCGGTAGGTGTGAGATCAATAAATTGTGGAATTTTAAGATAAATGATTAAAAATAGTGAGTTTTACGGCTTTCTGAGGGATATTTTATTAATCCTTACGCTGTTCTGTTAGTAATATCAATCCGATTAAGTAAAATATATTAAACTTAAAAATTTCTCTGAGCTCTGGGGGGGGGGGGGTTTATCCCCCAAAACCCCCCCTCGCTGTGCCACTGGCTTTCTAAACCTGTCAGCACGTTCAGTTTTTTTTAATTCACACATATTTCACTTTTAAAAAATATGATACATATGAGCTCAACACAATGAACACAATTCAAACTGAAACCTTCTACTAAGTATGTGCACCGAAATGTACGCTAAAATTCACATATTAAATGCATTGTAGTAGTATTGGCTCAGCACTGTATTGGGTGCCATATGGCACCCGTGGGCATTGAAGGGTTAAGGCCTGGTTACACGGTACATTAACAGTTAATGTATGTTTGCATGAACGATTTGGGGATCGGGTTGGTGTGGTGGCTAGAGTGTTGGCTTCCCACCCGGCGGGCCCGGGTTCAAATCCCGGCAGTGGCAGAGAATTTTCAGAGACTGCCCGATCCCTGCTTGAGTGTTGTGTGGAGGACATTTCAAGCGCAACACTCTGTCCGTCGGATGGGACGTTAAGCCGTGGTCCCCTTGGCGCCTTTCGTTAAGAGCAGGCTTATGCCGACGCCTGCTTTCTCTCCGCCCTTCCTTGCCTACCCTTCCCTCATGGCGCAAATGACCTCAGCTGTCAGTCGCCTCCTCCAAATACCATACCATGAACGATTTTGGTGGACTGAAATGGAACATGTACGGATGCATGAAACAAATTAAAACAGGTTTTATTTTCCGCTCATGCATTCGCACAAGTTGGGTGGTTACATGGTGCATTTTCGTGTTCATTCACGCATTCATTCATTTAGACGTTAACGCGTACGTGTTAATGTATTGTGTAACCAGGCCTTTAGCTCCTAGAAAAATATTAACTCTAATGGTTCATGATGTCCAGCAATGTTCTTTTAAATGAACTCATTTCTCTTCAACTATATCTGAAGTATACAAGCCCACAAGATTTTTTGTCAAGTTGACTGTGTTTCTCATCTTTATCTTCTAAATTAATGGAAACATTTCTTAATGACTTTAAAGAGTCAAATCAAACTTAACAAAACGATTTTATCGATCGATTTTCTCACAAGAGAAACAAAGTAAATCTTGGTTGCTGATAATTCTGATACTCACCGTTGCATTTGTGAAATTATATAATGTACATAACGATTATTATTTACATGTTAATTAATAGAAGTCATATTTCTTAAAATAAAAAAAAACCCTTTTCATTAAAATTCTTTTTTTTTGTCAGTTTTATCTGCTCTTTTCTATCAGCCAGTCAGCCTCGTTGAAATTAATGGACATGTGTGAGCAATTATTTGAATCAATGAATTAATTTACCTCAGCATAAAAAATACCTATGCTCTTTATTCTTAACTGGAAATAATAAAAACTCAGTGCTGCTGTAATTATTCTGTAATAGACAGTCATATTTTTTTTCTGGGCAGCTGCTCGTTAAAGAAATGATGGTGTGTTGTCACATCATTCATGTCATTATTTATTTTTTTCAATTTCTGTCCTTTATCTGATTATATGAGAAAAATTTTCCTTGTTACAAAGGTATGTTCTTTCGTATGAACAGATGACCTGAGGGATCAATCCTCACTTACCAGTGTTATTACAATTACGTAGGCTTATGTTTAGGTGAATCAGGATGTATAGACTGTATGAACATTTACACAATAAATTTATGGATATGTTGCCATGCTTGAGCACCAATGAACTTATTTCTTTTAGTATTCAAAATTAACTATCGACAATTCTTTAAAACTTCTTCATATATTCAATATACTTTCATTGTTACAGTCATTGCAATTTTATATTAGATTAAACGATGTCATCAGATGGCAATGAAGGCTGCCGCACACCTGAGCAGCCACGGTAGGCGACCAAACATCAATGTAGCAACTGTCTGAAAAAAATGTAACAATCAACAGTAATTAGTTTAATCTATCCTTTCTGTAATCTGTAAACTATAATGATGTATCAGCATTTATTTCAATTAGATTTTTTGAGAAAAAAAATAGGTGGTCATTTTAAAATAGGAAGTACTGCACCGTACAGAAGTACGCTGGGGTACAATACAGTAGTTGGGTACAAGGGTAGTGTATAGTGTTAATAAAAGTTTTAGACTTATTAAATCAGTGAACCTTCCCTTTATACTTTAATATAAAATGTAATTACATGTCTATTTCAGGCTCTGCTTTCATCCCCAAACCTAAAGTGGATGTTGGAGTTGTTCGCCTTGTCCCTCGCCCAGAACCCATCATTCCTCTTCCCTTTGCAATGGTTGAAAAAGTTCTCCGAACTTTCTTCTCGTATCGACAGAAGTTCATCAAACATGCTGCTGCTAACCTCTTCCCACCATGCAAAGGAGGTACAGTAAAATCTCTATGTAGTGAACCTCTTTACATCAACAATAATTAACAGTTTAATTAAGTGGTGCGGCGATAGATAAACATCTATCCGATAAACGTAAGCATAAATCCAGACGAAAGGCGATGTTTTTTTGCATCACTAAATTTCCTTACTCAAATAACGACTAACTATTCAAACAATTTATAAGCGCCGCACTGAATAAAAATCATGCAAAGCATTGTTTCGTCAATCATTATATTTATCGAACAACAGTTTACCACATAAATTTGAGACTGAGCACTCCATTAACTTCATTTCTAACAGATCGCTAGCAATTACACAGGTTAAGGAGTCTTGATGGAAGTCTTCCGGTGGTGAAACCCTCGCTATGGCGAGAGCCAACACCGAAAGGGTCTCGTAAAAACGAATTTTTTAACACGCTTATTATAGGGTCAATTGACGGTGCATCGGCTATCTCTCGTTATAGCGGGGGTGTCGCTATAGCCCGTACTCGCTTTAACGAGGTTCCACTGTATTTGTTAAGAACATTTAGTTTTGTAAAAATCTTTTTTAGGGAGAGAGTTGGTTTTAATCTCAATTCCACAGGTTCTCAATTTTAAATCAGCAACCAAAATCGGGAATAATTTATCCAATAAATTGAGCATACTTATTATGTTTTCAATTACCAGTTACTCAAATATCCAGGCATTGCTTTAGATGCATTAGTGTGAATACTGTGTATGTATCTAATCCTTCAACCCAAATTCAGTGAGCCTTTACCTCCTTGAGTAGCTCCACTGTTTTTTTGTTATAGCTTAAAAATTATGCTAATACATATCTTGAAATATGCAGGGTATGTAAGGAAGGCCCTGAAATTTAATTTGTTTCAAATTTGATTTGTCAAATGTGAAAATTTTACCACATTATTTTTTCTGGTGCTTATTAGTTCACATTTTTGAAAAGGGAAAATATTTACAAAGGTGTTATATACTCTGAAAATATTAATTTGATAGCGTAAATTCTTATGGAATATTATAACTCCTTAAAAGACTAGATGCAATCAGTCGAGATGTAGGAGTGTTGTTGGGCATTAAGCCGTATAACATCTTAAAAGGCTTAACAAAAATATTTTTCTCCATTGTATTCTTTGAGGCCTTTGAATAATTTTATCTCATATGTCCATCTATTTGGTGGCAATGATGGATATGCGGAGTGTGACAACTCGATTGTCATTCAATTGAAATATACTGAAACAATTCGATTTGTAACATTCAATTTATTTTTGGATATTAAGTACATTTTCCTGGAAACCTGTTATAGAGTAATAATTTAAGTTTGTTATGTTGTTGTTTGTATTTTTGTGGTGAGTTAATTAAAGTTTTAGGCTGATACTTCAATGCTCTGAAAGTCATTGATCACAATAATGGTATGATGAGAGTGAATAATTATAACTTGTCAAAGCATTTGGCTAAATTTTAGTGGGAAATAAAAATCATCAATTGCCAAAAACCAATTTTCGGCAAAATTTCTTAACCATATTCAGGGCATTCAATGCAATTTTATTTGATTACGCAATTGATGGTGTATCACAACCAATTCATTGTTTTTGGTTCCTATTTATTTTACCAACGTATTTTCCTGGATGCAAATTGTTCACATTGTAGAAAAAGGCAAACATTCTTGAAAAATCTTTTTGGGCTACATTGCTGCATCAGTCTTTTCTTTGGCCTCACCCAAACGCAGATGTTGGTAAAAACATTTTGGGCAGATAAAGCCCAAAAAATTTTTCAACATGTCACCAAAAAAGGCAAAGTACGGCTGGTCAAAAAAGATTTGTAAGCAGGAAATTGTGTTCGTTGTCATTTACAAAGATGAATATTTGAAATATATTCTTAATTTCTTGGGATTTCATGTTCAACTAATTTCAATATAAAAAGAATCTTTCTACATAATTTTTTACCTTGGGGAATTTCAAATCTTGGATTTTCATTTTCAGTTCTCCAATCCAAGATTTGAAATTCCATATGTCCAACTCTAAGCATGTACATGTACTTGTTTTTAATAACCGTAGATCTCTCAGTTTAATTTCATTGTTTTTTTAGTTTTATTACTTTCCTTGTTTTGGATATTAAGTTTTACCTCTTTTCCTGAAAACGTAGTGAAGAGTAGTCGAGTAGTGGAATAATTAAAACTTGTTGAATCATTTGAATAAATTTTATTGGGAATATAAAAAAAACATCAATAGCCAAAGAAAGGTTTTGGCAAAGGCAAACAAAACTATTTTTGCTGTGTTTATCAGAATAAAACGTATTGTTAGGGGGCACAATGATTTGCCCATCACAGTATATAGTTTTCTTTTTGTAATTTTTGTTCTTTTCTCTCCAGATGAGGGCTCCAAATTTCCTTCAAGAGAGGATATGGTGGATGAATTCTTTCTAATCAGTGGTGTTAACCCAAATATCCGTGCATTCAGGACAACCCTAGAGGAGTTTAAACGATTGTGTGGTGCTTATCAGAAAATGTGTGAAAGGTATCCAGGTGTGGAGAAGTTTGAATATCGGGGCCCCAAAGGGCTGGACTTCACAGATGACTTTGATGAAGAGAAGTTAGAGAAGAAGTGGGAAGGATTTGACGATGCCGTGGGAAAATTTGATCAGAAACTGTACAGTTCTGTGCATCAGTAGTGACAATAGGCGTGTCGATTGACAATAATCATTCTTAATAGTCTGCATATGCTTGTGACTGTCAGCTTGCAGTGATTCAGGAAAATTGTGTTCTTTTTTTACAGGGTGGTTTATTTCATTTCAGTTTATTTTTAAATTTTATTACATACCTCCCTTATTTGGATATGAAGTACATTTTCCTGAAAACCTGTTGTAGAGTAATAAAAGTTTGTTATGCTGTTGTTTGTATTTTTGTAGTGAGTTAATTAAAGTTTTCGGCTGATTCTTCAATGCTCCGTATCTCATTGAAACTTCCTGTGCGACTTTATGGGATATTCAGCTAATTTCAATATAAAATAAATCTTTCTGCATTATTTGTTACCTTTGGGAATTGCAAGTCTTAGATTTTCATTTTCAGTTCTCCAATCCAAGATTTGAAATTCCCTATGTCCAACTCAAAGTATTCACTTGTTATTGGGTACCTGCAGATTTCTCAATACGTCACAGAAGTTATTGTTATTCTGGCCACTGAAAACCCTATGACTATTTGAGTTCCTCATCCCAATGTATAGTTTTTTCTGCAATTTTTAATCTTTTTTGATTAGAACTAACAAATTTCCTTCGAGAGAATGGATTCATTCTAATTAATGGTTTCAACCGTAAAATTCACGATGGTTATGGGGAAGAACATGGGTTACAAGGACAACCTTACTTGGTGTATTTTTTATGCCATCGATCATGTCCATTATATATGAAGAAAAATCATTGAAGCTGCAGTCTAATATCAGAGGATGTAAAAACTTCCATGAATACTTTTTTTGGAGCAAATTTTCTTTCAAAAAATTCTTGTCCACTGTCCTAAACTCAGGCCAAAATATAAAAATATTCTCCTTGGCAAACTATGTACCTGTGAACTGCATCAGGATCTCAGGTGTGTTCAGGGCATTTCTTCAGAATAAATTTGTTCTTTGCCTATTCATTGACTTATTTGCTGTGTTTACCATCCAAACAAAATGTATCCCCGTTTATTTTACAGTAATTAACAGTAATTAGTTACAAAAACGACATATTAGCATTCCATTGAGTTTTTTTTAGAAAAAAATGGTGGTCATTGTAAAATGGACTCCAAATTTCCTTCAAGTGACAATATGGTGGATGAATTCTTTCTAATTAGTGGTGTTAATCCTAGTATCCATGCATTCAGGCAAGACAATCATTAGTGCACTACAGTAGTGTGATGAGGTATTGTCCAAAACAGCATTGGGTTCAGAGAGTTAATACATTTTTAGGCTTCTTAGGTCAGCGAAACTTCCCAATACATATACGTATGTACTATAATATAAAATAAAACCATCTTCCATAAAAGGAGATTTTACATGACTTTTCACAATACCCCATCTATTCAAAGGAGCTAGGGGTAAATAGGACCTTGAGTAATAATAGAATTTTGCGACCAGTGGTGTTCTACAATTCCGCAATTCTTTTTTGCTATTATTCTGCTATTTTTTATTATTCAGCCAAAATTATCTTAATTAACGACCAGTAGTGATTTTTATCTTAAAGAATGCTTGTTACCATAATTATTGTCCACTGTCCTGAATCCAGGCCCAATTACAAATAAATTCTCCTTAGCCAAGCAATTGATAGTACCGATCCCAGAATAAGTACGTTAGGATAAGTGAACTTAGGTTATCACCCTCCACTTGAAAACTTTCATAACCTTGAATTGAAATGAATTATACTTGGCACAATTCCTCAAGATTTATTTGTGTTGACTGGCATATGTTCATGAAGGTTTTTACCATTATTCTTGCCAATTGTCTTACTGTCACTTCACGCAAGGGATGGGAAGCCAAGACTGGGCAAGGGTTGGTGAGGATTTTGTCCAGGAATCGAACCAAGGAACTGTGGCATTCAGTTAAAATAAACTAGTCAGGTTACATGGGGAATGAGTTAACAATTACCATGATTAAAAATACTTGGTACAATTGCCTCAGAAGATTTCCATTCCTGTCTTGAACCCAGGCCCAAGTATAAATAACTTTATTGTAATTATTAATTACAGTGCCTTGGAAAATGTTCCTTAGTGAATTTGTCAATCGAAGTGTTCACAATAAGGTCAGACAAACTCACTTAGGAACAAACAAACTTAGCTGTCTGATATCAGAGGATGTAAAAACTTCCATGAATACTTTTGTGAAGCATATTGTTAACATTCTTGTCCACTGTCCTAAACCCAGGCCCAATTATAAATAAATTTCAGCAATTTTTATATTCAGCAACAGTTTTGCCAAAGTTAGCAGCTGACTTTGGAGGACTACTAAGAACAATCACACACAACCAGTAAAAGGTCTTTTGTTGAAGTATTCACAATGGAGAGCCACTTCAACGAAGAAGCTATGTGTGGATAACTCAATCCTTACCTGCAGTGCATGGTGAAAATAATTTGTCCACGACCCATTCCAGAAGTGTGACACCAATTGTACAGAACATGCTGCCGAAGTCTTCATGAACTGTTGGGGAACTGTTCACAATTCATATGTACATGTATTTTGGCCCATTTAAGAGTAACAGTCATTCAAATAAGCTGTTTATGAGGTGTTTTCCAACTGGTCATCAAGCATTCTCTAACTGTAGAGGAAGTGTTCACAACAATACCGATGATGATTAACATCTTGGAGTACAGCTCTGATAATCATATGCAAAATTGTTTGCCATTTTTTCAATCCTTATGCATGTATCCTCGTATCCCATTCAGGACAATGAATGATAATGGTTACATTAAATTGATACATGAAGGCATGAAACATTATTAGCTTTTTTTAAATTAAAAATATAAAAAGAATTAAATTTTGACACATCATAATTCTTGTCTCTTCTTTTCCATTTATGTAAAATGGAATTCTTTTGTGAGGCAAATTGTCTTACCTTATAATGCACTAATTCAAGGTTTTTATTTTACTTAATTCATAATGATACGTATGTTCATGATCATCATTTAAATAAAATAGTGAATCGTGAATAACATGTTATATTTGGAAACTGTAGAGTAAGAGGGCTGGGCTTTTTAATTTAATTATCTGTTCAGGTAGTGCTCATGGGCAGCTGTTCTGGGCCTGTTCAAGGTGTTCTGTTCATGGGTAGTAGGTTGCAGCTGTGTGAACTGTTCCCAAAGACTTCATGAACGGCCCAAAAAATTTGTCAACCATTTTCACAGTTTGTGCACAGCCAAAGAACAGTTAGAGAACAGTTCATTTTCACCAGGGTAAGGTGAACATTCATTGCCACAGAAAAATCTTTCTCCTGGACCAAAACTTGAACCACGGAATTTCGACTTTCAGTTTTAAAAAATCCCATGCATAGGGTAATAACTTGGGGGATATGGTAACAATTCAAAATAAATTAAAACACTTGGTATGATTCCTCAAGATTTATTTCTGTAGAATGGTATTAACATCAACCATTTTCAGAATTAAAAAAAATACAGTCAGAATCTTTCAACCTGAACGGAGACTTTTGTTGAGTAAAAAATGTCTGTTCTTATGCATTGCATATACTTTAAAAATATTGTCACAAAAATGAAAAAAATTCCAGTCATTAACTTACTTAAAATTACCAAAAATGTGCATTAGTACACAGGTCTCACTTAACCTTCTAAAGATGAAGTTATGGCTTAGCCCAATCAGACTCTCACACAGTTCATACCTACTCTTACAGAGTAAATGCATCAAAAATTGTCAAACAAAATAATCACAGGTAACTTAAAAGATAAAATGAAAACATGACCTATTGGCTTAGTATGGAAAGCTTGTAAGCTAATTTTATTTCTCCTGGTTCCAACCTTAGCAAGAATTCTAATTGTTAACATTCTTGTCCACTGTCCTAAACCCAGGCCCAATTATAAATAAATTCCACCAATTTTTATATTCAGAAACAGTTTTGCTAAAATTTGCCGCTCACTTTGCAGGACTAATAAGAACAATCGCATATAGCCATTGAAATTGCATGGCAGAAACAAAACAACTTATGTCCAGAGACCAAGCATCAAGAAATTTTCCATGGTTTCTAGGTCAAAAAATACATCAACAACTGGTCAGGCACACAGTAAAAATGAGTAAGCAAGTTCAATAACTGAAGTAAACTTAATGATCACAATCCCTCATTTTCTCACCAAAATTTGTACTTTGACTATCAGGCTATCACTTTTGATAAGGTACTATGAGGCATCCAAATCAGTTTTTGCTTTTTTTGCCTCTGCAACTTCTTTGGATGCAGCTTCAGCTAACATTTTCCTCTTCTCAACCCTCTTGTGCTTGAAGGATTTGAGATGCGCCTTCCACTGGAATGGGTCCACGAACCAGCGATCGCATATGTCACACTTCTTAGGTTCGCCATCCCACTCCAGGTTCATATGTTGTCTTAACATGACAGGCAGAGGTTCTATATCTTTGGGTTTCTCTCCTTCCATCAAAGCCTTGACTATAACCGAAGCAGGGCCCAGCACCACCTCATCCCATTTGGATGGGTCGCTAGCATCGAGGCCGTAAACAGGAGGCACCTGAAATCAGGAAAAGGATTTTAGTTCCACGCAGTTAATCAAATGGGGAAGAAATGGTAAAAACCTAAAATAAAAGTAGCAGGCCAATAGATTGAACAAGTGGATAATATTCATAATTTATGTAATAATAGCAATGGGCAAGACAAGACAAAAATTTGACGAGGACGGGTTTGGACGAGGGAAATACAAAAATTGTCCTTCCTCTTTCTACGTATGGGTCACGGAGGGAATACCTACTTGAGCAACTTGTGTGAAACTTAAAAATTGACAGAGCCAGAGGTGTAGCCAGGAATTTCGTTCGGGGAGGGGGTCCAAAACCAGGGGCGGAAATTTTTTTAAAACAGGGTACTAAGTAATGGGTTTAAAACTAATTTTAATACTTTTCATAATCGAAAAAACTTTATTTGCTAAAAAAATATTTTTTAAATTCATGATTTTTCAATATTTTGTTTTCTAGTACGAAGGAAAATGATTGTATTTTTATATTTCGGGGGTGGAGGGGGTCCGGACCCCCCGGATCCCTCCCCTGGCTACGCCACTGGCCAGGGCCAAATCAAATTGGACCAAAAATTGCAAAGATTCGGTAGCAGGAAGAGGATTACAAATTACGATGAAGAAAAACCTTCCCTGATCTTTCCCCGATACACAACACCTTTTCAATAAGATGGATTAGAAGATGAGATACCCTGCCCCAAGAAGTACTATATCGGCAAAACCGGGCGCTACGTAAAAACAAAAATAGAAGAGCAAAAGAGCGCCATTCGACTGGCAGAACAAATGAAGTCGGAGGTGGCGAAGCATGCAGCCTCGGGACATGCGATTGATTTCCAAGGTGGCAAACTTCAAATCCCGGCTAATCCGCGAGGCGTTGGAAGCAAACAAGTGCAACCAATCAAGTGAAGGTTTAAACAGGGACTGTAGTTTAAAAATCAGCCACTCGTGGGATCCTGCTAAAAAATTATGCAAAATAAAATGACAGCTCCTTCATTCACCCCTTTCAACTTCCTTCCATATAAATACCCTCTACAGGTAGACTATCCTCATTCCCTTAAGGCCGTTTTACACGGGGCACGGAATTGCGCAGGTTAGAGCAGCATTAATTTCTAAAATGGCGTGGAATTGCGCGAATGCATCAACGAAATTAGAACAGGGGCTATTTTGCCGTCTCGCATCCACGCATTCTCGCATATGTTCTAGCAATCCACCGCTTTACACGACGCAATTTTGATTGCGCCTTCGCACGTACGTCAGATTGCGCAATTCCGTGTACCGTGTAAAACGGCCTTTAGAAAAAAGTGACCTACAACGGCCACGAAAGGTCGGGCAACAAACCGAATTTAATTACTAATAAAACTACAATTATAATTAATTTCCTCAAAAGTATGGTTTCATTTGCCATGAAGTGTCAAAAACTGAATGATTATGGCTTCCACCAGCCAGTGGCGGTTTGGGGTGATTGGGGGCCCTCGGCTGGGGCTCATGATGGGGCCCTCCTTATCGGGGGTCCTCCGGAAAATTTTAGGAAATTGCGAGCCCATAAATGGATTTGATTCACAGTGGCACATGACCCCCCACCCCCAGAGGTCAGAAAATTTTTAAGTTTAATCCATTTCACTTAATTGGATTAATATTACTTATAGAATAGTGAAAGGATTCATAAAATATCCCTCAGAAGGCCGTAAAACTCACCATTTTGAACCATTTATCTGAAAAATTTTCTGGGGGAGGGACCCCGCACCTCCCGTTTACCCTGGTGGGTGTTCCACACCCTCAGACTCCCCAGTATCAGTTGCGCCTAAAACCTCCCCTTCCCTTAATTCCTTGCTGCGCCCCTGATTTGACGCTACTATGGCTCTTAAAAACTAGATAAAAGTTAGGAACAAATACTAGAAAAGTGACAATTTCACAGCTTACAAACTATAATAATGTATTATGGTTCTATTATAAATTTAGTGACTTTGTTCCTTGTGATTGAACTGTAAAAAAAACATTTAAAATGACCTTTTCGAACAACCCATTTGCCATGGGTTCATTTGCATTGAAGTGTCAAAAACTGAATATGGCTTCCACCAGCCGATGACCTTCCGCTTCCAATGACTATGGCTCTCTTTCATCTTCTGACATCTTTATTTAATATATTTTTTGTTTAATTTTATTTAAAAGTATTCACTTTACACTTAGTACGCTGTAAATGAAGCACCCAATGAAAACATAGAATTTTATCATCGTAAAAAATCGTTTTGATTCAAGTAATCTGACTCGTTTATGTTGCACCTTTCATGTAAAATTCACTATTGATAAGAGCGTTGTGGGGACCCCCTAAGTTCGGGGCCCTAGGCGATCGCCGACCAGCCGCTGTCCAGCCCCTACTCATAGCCACCAAAAGGGCATAATTTTTCCCTGTGAAGTTTTGCTGGCTTTAGAGGACAGGATTTAAATTGCCAAGCGGTAGCATGTTTGTCTGGATAGTCTTGGCTACTTATTTCCTTGAATATCCTTAAGCTATGTTACAGGGCGTAAGTATTGCTCCAGCAAAAAACTGTAAAATTCATCAATGACTACACACGAAGGATAAGACTTCCATCTATATAAAATACTGAAGTGGTATTAAGGTATCAAAAAGGTGAGGAATAGGTGATTAAAAATGATGGATAACACCCATTAGGTTCTCTGTAATTAGTTGGTTAGTTTTTAGAAAAAGTCAGGAGAACTGATGCAATATGCAAACTTCTCAGAGGCGAGTAACATATAGGCAAGTTTAATTTGAATTAAGCTCTCTTATGAACATTTAATTATATCCGGGCACAGATCAACACATACAGTTGGAATATATGTTAACATTTATTCTAAAAAAATAATATTACTAACTGACCAACAATCAAAGCTCTCAACAATCAAATCAAATATCCTCCTCGAATACATAGCTGCAAATGGTGCAAAGGAGTCATTCGTGTTTTTGACCGTGCTCCACCAATTTTAAAAATCTGAAAAAAATTAGGATTACACTTTGACGTAGGGGTAACAGCATATATTTTTTCAATATGTCCATTGATTCATAAAATTTTCAATTTTATTTTGAAAATTTCAAACTTACGTTAAAGTTTAGTTTTCGGTCCAAAAAAATCAGGATGGTAGAACATCACGTGGAACATCACGCAGAGTATATACATTTTAAAATCAAGAAAACGATTTTTCAAAAATTAAAAACTGGAGATACGGTTAAAAAACTAATAATCACGTTTCAATTTTTTTGGGGCTAATTTGCATTGTTGAGGCTTTGGGGAAACACATAATTTTTGATGCACTTTAAGTGTACATTTTTTATTTTACGAAATACCTGGGGGCACTTTTCACCGACTAAACCTACTAGACCCTTCACTGACAAACGAATAAGAAGAATCTAAACCAAAATGAGGAGTCAGAAGGCAGGAAATTTACAATATAATTTTTGAAAAGTTAAATATTATGCTATACCTATTCTGTTTAGTTTGCTATAATAATGTTATTTTGTATAAAAATTATTTTCATTTATTCTTATTTTATACAATAAGTTCCAAACAAGTTCAGTTCAGACATTGTTTAAAACCTACATTCTACTCTCTGTGTGAAAGAATAATTAGTTTCTCATTTTTACATTTTTTAGATTTTTTCATTTTTAAGAATTTTTAGTTTCTCGAAACTTCACCTTCGGATATTATCTGGTTCTTAGGCTCATTTCTTCAAATCTTGATGAGAGCTCACCTGTCTTTCCGGCTGGCTGAGGAATCTGTTGTTGACCCATCGCACTTGTCTGCGCGCATACCTCCGCGTGGCCATCTTCATCAGTTCCACGCCCTCTTGGAACAGTTTCTGAGTCTCCTTATCGTCCTGCACACCCGCGCCCTCCACCTTCATCAGATAATTGTGGAACTCCTTGAAGCCGATCGACTGGAATATGCCTTTCGTGTAGTCAGGCTCACTGGAACGAGGCGAGAAACAAAAGCGGTTGGAAAAAAATATAACGAAACGAGTAAACCAGCGACAAACAATCTTGAGAAAATTTAAAATACATTTAGGCATTTGATTATTACTATTATTATTAGATTTTTTTCCATACATTTTCGTGATTTTTTAAATAATTAACTGATGCAATTTTTCCTGTCATTTAATATTTTTGATTTTGGTTGAATTCTTAAATGCTAAAGCGGAAAGAAAACATCGTGACGAGAATATTAAATCGGCGACAATACGATCGAGAGAACATTTAAAATAAATTTAGGCATTTGATAACAATAAAAGATATTACATTTTTTAAATATAGTTTTGTGATACTAACTTTTCAAACTGATGTAATTTTTCTTGTAATTTAATCTTTTTTTGTTTTTAGTTGGATTCGCAAATGCTCAAGCGGAAAGAGAACATGACGAGAATATGAAAACCAGCGACAAACAATCTTGAAATCATTTAAAATGCATTTAGACATTAGATTATTATTATTTGATTTTTTCAATACATTTTTATAATTTTTCAAATAATTAACTTGTATAATTATTCTTTTATTTTAATCTTTTTTTGTTTTTAGTTGAATTCGCAAATGCTTCAGCGGAAAGAAAGCATTATGACGAGAATATTAAACCAGCGACAAACAATCTTGAGAACATTTAAAATGCATTTAGAAATTAGATTATTATTATTTGATTTTTTCAATATATTTTGTGATTTTTTTCTTGTAATTGAATATTTTTGATTTTATTTGAAATTGCAAATGCTGCAGCGGAAAGAAAACATTATGACGAGATTATTAAACCAGCGACAAACAATTTTGAGAACATTTAAAATACATCCAGACATTATATAATATAATATAATATAATATGTATCAATCTTTCTTTTAATTTAATATTCTTTTTCTTTTTAGTTGGATTCGCTAATGCGGAATTCAATATATTTTTCATGTTTTTCAACTTTAAAAATTATTCACATGCCCGAGATCGAAACATGAAGTCAAAATGGGATAGGAAGAAATGCAAAGGAGAGGTTATTAATGATGTAACATACAACAGATTGTTAATAATGTAAAACAGAAGAAAGCCGTCACTATGAACAGACTAGCAGAGCGGTAGAGAGCTGCGTTTACTTAGAGCGGCGCCTTGGTGAATACATCGCAGATATTATGCACCTGAGACCAGATATGCTATACGTCAAACAAAATCCTTAGGTTTTTCCGCGAATTTAATTTTTTTCATACACTAAATTATTATTTTCGTCTACTTTAGTAAATTATTATCTCATCTATTCTTGTTATTCTTCATAGCATGTATTAAAAAAGCTCGATCCCTGGGATTTCTAGCTCATAAACTGTGATTGAGGTATGCTTTTGGTTTCTACAAATATTTTTGGCTGCTGATCGCGGATGCGAGGTTTTCCTAGAACAATGTTTTTCTGCGAACCGATGTTTTTAACAAAAAAAATGTCGATTTTCATAACTTTTTATTTACAATTTTCTTAAGAAGGAAGTTACAGAAACAGTAAATGCAAACTTGAAACCTCGATAAAATTCAATACGACGTCGATTCCATTTATTTTTTCTAGGAGGAGCAAAAGGCAAAATTGATGTATATCAGCGCAAAAGTCAATCAAACCCCTTAATAAATATTAAAATAAAATGTGGTAGATACTAAAAAATATGGTAAATACTAGATTTTACAACAAACCCATTCGTGAAATACAGAAATAAAGTAAAAGTACATTTAAGGTGTCAAATCTTATATTATGTACTTTTATAATCACAACAACTGAGGGCCTCTGAAGCCAAGGAAAAAAAATTCCATCTAAAAAGGAACGAAATAAAGTCCACTGCAGAACATATCCTTCAGATTTAACTGCATTGCATTAAAAAAGTTGCAATTATTATTCATAGTATGTTCAGAGAGAAGCAATTTTGTAATTGGGGACCTTGAGAAGAAATTTCGTAATTGAGGATAAGTGCAACCTTTTTTGGAGATTAGTACAGTATGGCTGTGGCAAAGGAATACAAGAGAATCACTGATAAGCATATAAATATAGATTCAATGAACATACATACATGATATTCCGTGATACATGTATCTCTTTGTTACAACAATATTGTGCACTCAACCAACCATTATATAATAACCGTGAAATATATGGAAGAAACAAACTTGCCCCACTGATCTGAGGAGTTAGTATGATTCTCCAAAATTGAATGTGAGAAGGCCAAATGAGGCCAAAGAATGTTTGAGGTAGCTAAGCATCTTGAGAAAAAAGCATGTTAAGGGCGAAAACAGATTGAAATTTTAAGAAAAAAACATTTTTTTTTGTGCATATAAGTGAAAATACCAACCTTCTACTTCATGTTTCGTACTTGGGATATGTATATTTCGTACTCTGTATATTTTGATGAAATTATCTCAAAATAATTTGCATTGCAACTAATTTCACTCCCTTGCTCTTCATCATGGCATACATCAAAATTCACCACCCCCTTGACTTCTAAGGTCCTTAATTACAAAATTGATTCTCTCTGGACATACCTATGAATAATAAATGCAATTCAGATTAAATGCAATGCAGTTAAATAAGAAGGATATGTACTGTAGTGGATTTTATTTCTTTCTTTTTTTCGATGGAAACATCCGGCTAAACGCTTTAGTCTTCTCGCTCAACTTCCTCCGGATGTGTTCCGAGGAATAAAGCGCTGCGACGAAGGTGCCTGCCAACACCTGCGCTTAGACCATGCAAATAGGTTGTCTTCACGAAGATTGCCGTAAGGGAAGAGAGCTAGCGGGTCAGCACGGTGTGATGGAGGGTTGAAATGACGAGAGTTGTAATGGCTTTGAATGAATGGCAGTCTGTCACCAGCACGAGGACGCCTCACTTACTCTTGACTGTTCTTTTTTGGCCAATTATGACGTGTTTAACACTTGCGCTATCGCCTTGCAATTAAAGTAAAGTACATTCGTTCATTCGTAAAACGTTTATTTTACAAAATCTTATATGTACTTCTATAATCACAAAAATTGAGAGCCTTGGAAGCCAAGAAAAATTTTTTCCACCTAAAATGGAACATTCGTTTTAAAAGATTTCGAAATAAAGGCCACTACAGTACATATCCTTCAGGGAATTTCATTTAATAAAAATTGCATTTAGTAATCATAGTCCTATTTAGCTGAAAGAAAATTAATTCCCCACGGCCGTACTCTTTGGTGGGCAGAGGGGGGTGAGAAGTTACAATGCTAACAAGGGGATTAATAAACGAAAACAAGATAAAACACTAAGAGATTAAACAAACGCGCAGCTCACTCACGCACCTCGCGGATTTGCTCAAAGGAACAAATGTCCGCGTAGGACACACGCACTCTCTCACACAGTTTTGTGAAGCTCTCTCTTACGACAGTGACCCACACACACACGAATAGACAAAAGCGAGGTGCGTGAGTGAGAGCGTATTTTTCTTAATTTTATAATTTTGTCTATTCGTGTGTGTGAGTTTTTTTGAGAGAGAGAGAGAGAATTTTTTAGTTCAATCCATTTTACTTAATTGGATTGATATTACTAATAGAAAAGTGTAAGGACTAATAAAAATATCCCTCACAAAGTCGTAAAACTCACCATTTTGAACCATTAATCTTAAAATTCCGCAATTTGTTAATCTCGCACCTACCGCTTATCATGGTGGGCATTCCATACCCCCACCTACCCCGGTATTAGTCGCACATAAACCCTCCCCAGCCTTAATTCCTAGCTGCGCCCCTGATATACACAACCTGCCCAGCGCCTGAAGTTAGTGCACTCGACGGGGCTTTGTTAGTCGCTAAGGTGCTCATTTTAAGAAGAAGCGTAGTCCCCGGATTTAGTAAGTGGCTAATCACATAGGGTCTATTGATTGCTATTTCCTTCAAATTATGGTTCCCATTTAAAAAATGAAATGAGTAAATAATATGATCATGCATTGATTTATCTCACAATGGCTGACAAACGATTGAAATAAAAAGTGGATGCTATGAAACTTTAGATTATCTGAATTAATTACGTTGTTAGTTATTCAGCACGTTTCAGATATAAATAATCGGCAGTGTTCCGGTGGGAAAGTCTATGCTGTAGTTCTCGAAGAAGGCGTTCCAGTGAACAAATGGTGAAAATCATCTTCATGTCGAAACCTAGGTCGGAATAGATTTTATAATCGTGGAAAATTGCAAGTGTTTATTATATCTCATTGTTGTGGTTGGAGATGAGTCAAATGCACCGCGCGCGCTTCTGGCGGGAAATACTCACCGGGATCGTAGCCCGGACTTAGCGACGTGACGCAGAATTCCCTTCGCAACAGTAAGAGGATGCACTCTGCCCGATGCTACTGTGCACAACGGGGCTTGGTGAGTCGCTGCGGTGCCCATTTGAAAAAGAAGCGCAGTCCCAGATTTAGTAAGTGTCCGAAAACAACTCGTGTCGCAACCGCGGCTAGGAGTGCACCCCTGCGCGGGGGCGAGGGAGGAGAAAGAGAATTAAGGTCTGGCTCGTCGTCTTTCGAGTCGCGCCCCGCCTATTTTTACGGTCGTTTGAAGGAAGTGTCTCCCGGCTTGAGTCTCGTGTCTGTCGACAATTCTTCCTCCGGTCATGGATTTTTAGGAATGCATTTTGGCTCCTCTTCCAGACGGCTCCAGTCTCGCGCTCTTTCGGAGGCGCTAATGCGCACCCCCCCCCCTAACCTCCGTCTCCAAACCTCGTGGAGCATTCTGTCTCATCCCAAACCTTTCGTCCAAGCTCGCGTCGGACATATTCAGCGTCTGCTAATGAGACTCCCACATCTTCGGGATGGGTGTCCCTGTAAACGCCGCCACCCTCCTGTGGAGTCCATTCCTTTTCTTCTTGGCCTATTTCGTGGATAGAATATTATAACAGTATTCTTCTGGATAATTTAGTATTGAATGCGACAACTTCAGTGTCAAAAGAGCTAGAAGAAATTAAAGCCATCTATTGAATAATTTTAAATATATTTTCCAGGTGGAAATTTAGTTAATTAATTAGAGCACAATGAAGCAAAATTGTAACTGTCTGATTGTTGAATATGGTATTTTCATCAGAAGCTCTAACTCTGGAATACAGAATGACTTCCCGGTTAATTCTCATTGTTGGGATTGAATTTGAGTTAAATGCTCTGTGATCGATTATTTTTTTTCATAGAGCGTTTGCCGATCACCCCGGCCCATCTCCAAGAAATACAGATTAAACAATGCTCAGAAATCATAAGATGATGAAAAGTTGAAATGTATAGAAAACGCGATAAGATAAAAAATGTACCAATGGAAATAGATAAATTTGCAATGAGTCGTCCTTGCGAGTGACGCCATTAATTTTAAAGATTGAGAAACCGTTGTTATCCCTGACTTACGAGGAAAGAATTATAAATTTGAATCTCTCTGTTTTGCAGTTCACTTCCTTTATCTTTTTCTCACTCGGTCTTTTAAAAACCTCGTCTACTTGGCCTCGAACCATTGCACGTCGGTAAGCAGACGATATTGTTCACGTCGTTTAAGAAAACGTCTTGCTGTAAGTATCTTGAAAAAAGAATTGGCTTTGTAAATTTAGACTATATTTTGCTCTAAGATCCAGTCTAACTCGCCTAAGTTATACCTTTTAAATATCCCACACGCTAGCAACTCCAAGGGAGGCCGAGTTTCAAACTTTTGATTATCACAAAAATGATGCAATGATATTATTATTACACTAGAAAGTATTCTACCGATTGAGGTTGGTTTCCACGGAGTACTTGAGATGTTTTCTGGCCGTCTCCCCCCACCTCCGTCTCCAATCTTCTCAGAGCATTCTGTCTGTTTTTAATATTTTCAGAGAGAGAATCCCTAATTATCTCCGGGAAATCTTTATGAACAGATCAGTAACCACCCATATGTCATCTCTCAAAAAGGACTATTTATTTTATCCTACTCCACGTACAACTACCTACCAGAAATCATTCGTAGTAACGGGATCAACATTTTGGAATTCTCTCCTTGAGGATCTTAAACAGAAGGGCTCCATCCATACTTTTAAATATAAATTATACATGGATTTACTCTATGGAGAGCTAAAATAAACTCCTTCGAAAAATATCCGCCTACATATTCTGTCTGCCTATGATGTCAAATTTCAATCCTTGTCTACGTGTTATTTCTTTTTTATATGTATATCAAACAACTTTATTGTTATTACTTGACATTTTTCATGAACTTTGTGCTTTGAGCCAATTATTGTAAATTGTGTTTTTGCTCCAAGGGTTTTACCCAGAGCATGAATAAATATCTATTCTATTCTGTTCCCTATCCTTTCGTCCATGCAGGCGACAGACATATTCAGCGTCTGGTAATGAGACACCCACTTCTTCATAATAGTTTTGTGTGTAAACTGCTGCCTGTGGAGTTCATTCCTCACTTCATCGACTACCTTCTTCAATGCACGATGAGGTCTACTAACTTTCATACTATAAAAAAATCCTATTGTTTTCCTTCCTCTCCTCTTATACCCAACATTCTGCACTCCAACACAGTTTTCGACAACCCCTCCCCGCTTAATACTCAACCCCAACGAGCATATGTATCATATCCACGGAATCTTTCTGTCTACCAACCTTACAAAAGAATTCGACAATTCATTTTATTCGACTGCTGCATGACCGTGTAGAACGTTCATTCGATAGTATGAGTTGTGCAGCTGAAACTCTCTAATGAACTTATAAAGTAATTTCTACTGAACATTTATTCGCCTCTGAAAAACTAATTGTATTGTTTAAATCTTTGACGTTATCCGAAATTAAGCCTTCACTCAGGAGTACAGAATAACTTCCCCGGGGGCTCAGATAATAAGATTTTTAAACTTACAATTAGAAATACAGAAAAAGTAACAATTTTTTTCAGACGTTTTAGAATGATGATCCACTATTCTCAATGAGAGGATTATGGAGCTATAAATTAGATACATATATTAATTAATTTATAATATTTTATTATAATATATTATGAATCATTAAAAAATAATTATTAATATATTGCTTTATTAATATATTATATAAAATAATATTAGTGATTACTAATATTAATAATGTAGTAAACTCTTAAGTTTTCTGTCAGTTCTTGCTGTATTATTCAGGAAAGAATGTTAGTGTTAAACTTAATTACCTATATTAGGAAATATTATTAAGTGTATAGTATTCCAGTATTAATTTATATAATATTACGCATAATAATGATATAAATTAAAATTATTAATTGCTAATATTATTAATATATGAAGTAACAAACTCCAGCGAAAAATAACTTGGGTAGGGACTCGGAAAAAATTGAAAATTCCTGACCGTTAAAGAGACAGCTAAACTCTGAGGCCGTCATTAACCTACATGAGGGACGAACTCATAGTGCGAGAGTAGGAAGCTCCATTGCCTTCGGGACGAGACGGGAGAGGCATCACGAAAACAAACACGGATGCCAAGAAGCCGTATCATTATCCTTACCGGAAAAGCAGGTCACCATTTCGCAACCAAGGTTTTGGGCGGTAAGAGGATAAAAGTGAGGGTACACCAAAACAAAACCCTTTCCTGGATGACTGTGCATCGCATAGAATCATTTCAAGAATCATTTGAAAGAAATTTCAATACCAATGTGTTTTCGTTTTTTTAATTGACGCAATCAATATACAAATATTCCAGTATATTTCTATGGCTAGATAATCGCGACTGATTTCACTCCCTTGTTCTTTATCACGCATGGCTTACATAAGATGGTTCGTGGATGTAATTTCCGCAACATCAACTAAAATTTAAAAATCTTGAAATTTAAATGGTACAGAAGATTCCTACAACTGTTATTTGAATAAGAAAAGTTTTCTTTGACATGTATGCATGTATTATTTATCGTCAAAAATCGTTACAGTCTAATTGTCTTGGGACATGTCCCGAGTGTCCAACAACATGTCCCAACTTTTTATCTGTTAGGATAGGTTTCAGTCAGATTAACGCGTGGCACGTTATTGCGAAAATGTTAGAATTTTCAATTACTATTTGAATTGATAATATTTTGTAATAGTATACATTTTTAATTCATTCATGCATACATAAATCTGTAATACAATTAATATTAGCAATACCTCATATAACATACATTATTAATACTAAGATAATTAGATTTTTAAACATAGAAACACAGAAAAAAAAACACAATTTTTTTCAGACGTTTCAGTAGGATGACCCCCTACTATCAATGAGAGACCTATAAATAATATTATAAATTACCTCTATTAGTAATTCATAATGTTAGGAAATTTTATAATATCTATATAATATCATGTATAATTATTGTATAAATTAATATTAGTTATTGGTAATATTAATTGTCTAGTAAATTCTAAAGTATTCTGCCAGTGCTTGCTGTATTCTTGAGGAAAGAGTATTAGTTGAGCGGGGAAAGGGAAGGAGAAGAAAATTAATTATAAGTATGTTAAAATTATACATGAAATATATGTTTATGACCGCGTAAGGAAGATTGCAACTATACTCACTTGAATAAGAAGGAGGAGGCCCAGTATATTTCTAGATCATATAAAACTTAATTAATCGGAAGGCGTTCTCTAGTAAGTTAAAAGCGCTAGAGAAATTAATTTTATAAATTTCCCTTTGAAGACGCGTTATCAGTACATGTGAGTGAACTTCTTTTGGCCCAGGGTTAGGCCGATTTTCACGCATGAAATATTTTCTAATGAGAATTCCGTGACATGTGCCGCTTTCGGCGATTCGGGTTTTGTGCCTATATAAAAAATTCATGTAATATGACGTGAATGCAAATTAATGCACGTTGCTATGAATATCCGATGGAATCTGAATTTTTTCCTAAAATAGTCATTTCAACACCCTCCGTCATAGTCCACGACGCTTCCTAATTTATTTACTATTTACTCAAAGAAACGCTCTCGTTTTAATGGGGAATGAATCAGAATAAGAATCACAGAACCATGACCATAAAAGAGTTGAACAGAAAATATATTCAAAAAACTTGAATAGGGAAAGTTACCAAGGCTAACAATAAAGGATAATTTACGTATTCCAAAGCTATTTCAGCTAAATTAGAAGCATAAATTGGGCTCCCGTTTAAAATTGGATAAATTTTCGATGAAAATATCCGGAACGCAGTAACTCCGTCACCACTATAGATCCCCACTAATTAATAGTATTCGGATAATTAAGTTAGCAGATTTTCGGAAATTCTTCAATGCTATCTACTCCGATTATCAACGTCTATGACGTCGACGAGGTGATTAAAATAAAAAAATTCATTTATTCTAAAATGTCGACAGTTATTATCAAGCGGATCCGGGCACTCAACTCTTCTGTAAACAGAAGCCGTCATGGCTTGAAACTTGGACAGGTAATAATCTATAATGATCTATCGAGATAATTTGGTGAGTTGGTATTCGTCGTTTTGACATCGTACTTATCATTTAAAGAATGGAAGTATTTCGTAATTCGCATTAACAAGAAAAAACTACGTAATCGCGACTAATTTCACACTCTTGTTCTTTATCACACTTTTGCATACATAAGATGGTTTGTAGATGTATTTTTCCGCAACGCCAACTTAAATTGAAATGGTACAGAAGATTCCTACTACTTTTATTTAAATAAGAAAAGTTTTCTTTGACGTTTTATTAATATTTAATCAAATGATATTCCGTACTTGGGACATGTAGGATTGTAGGCTACTGTAAGCATTTTTCACATTAGATATTTTCATTGGACTACTCACTGAAAAAATGATTTAGTTATTTAAAATATTATTCTCGAAAATGGTAAACTTAAAAACTAAAACCGTTTTCAGTGATATAAGGGAACAGTAACAGTATGAGAACGTTTCCCAGATTCTAATCAGCGTATTAGGAAATTCGTAGTCAATAATGAAAATGTCGGTTGTGAAAAATGCTACCTCAAACATTCTTTGGCCTCATTTGTCCTTCTCACATTCAATTTTGGAGAATCATACTCACTCCCCAAATCAGTAATGCCATGGTGCCATTACAAGCGGGAACGAACGCCGTTCCAGCACTGGTTAACAAAAGACATAATAATAAAAAATAGTTTTATGATAAATGATTAGTTCAATGTTAATGCCTAAACATTTTTAATACGTAATTTATAAGGTTTAATTCGTACCAAAATGAAAAAAATTTAGTAAAACGTAAATAATAACTAGTAATAAAATACAAACAAACACAAACAAATAAAATTCAAACACACTTCTAAAAAAAGTTAGGGAAAGGGCATTCCGGCACTGCTAATTTTTTCAGATGTCACTGCCTCAGAGATTAGTCATTGCTATGAATTTTGAGTATGAAAAATCACTTCTCTGTCTTAACAGCAAAATATTAATACGGCTCTTATTGTATTAAGGCTGTTATTCACGGGGAATATAATTGAGAAGGCTAGAACTGCATTAATTTCTCATCGTGGCGTGAAATTGCGCGAATGCTGGGAATGAAATCAGAACAGGGGCTATTTTGCCAACTCACACCCATAATAATGCATTATTGCATTCGTTCTAGGAATTTTTCGCTTTACACGACGCAATTTTGACTGAGCCTTCTTGCACGCATCAGATTGTGCTATTACGTGCCCCGTGTAAAACAGCCTTAATATACCCTGAAAAAGATATATTACCCTGAAAATTTTATTTCCGGCCTCGGTGGCGGCGGAGCAATGGCCTCGCCTGCCAAACAGGAGGTCGCGTGTTCGAGTGCCGCCTGGGTAAGTTACCCCTACCCGGGCATTGCTGCTTGTGTACGTTAAACTGTTAACATGGTAAGATCCCCGATGTAAAAGGCCTTATAGAGCTGTTTTCGGTGGTATGTTAATTGTAAAATGTAAATCAAAATAGGACATATGTGATTGAACAAACTACGGCCGTTAAACAGTCGAAAGAAAATTAATTCCCAAGGGCCGTACTCTTTGGTGGTCAAAGTGAGGGGTGAGAAGTTAAAATGCTAACAAGGGGAATAATAAACGAAAACAAGATAAAATACTGGTTTATATATCCTCCTATTATTTAATTGGTCACGCCGCAAATTTCGGGCTACGCTCCTGGCGAGAGTATTTCGCGCCAAAAGTGAGCGGCCATTAGAACGCAGCGCATTTGACTCAACTTCAATTCCAACAATGATAATTAACCGGGTGAGTTTCCTGTATTCCCGAGTTTGGGCAAAACACTCGGACGACGTGAAAGTTCAATAAGTGACCAGCAACGGTGCGCGAGTTAAGATTCACTTCTGAGGAAATTTAAGCATGGCATACTCCGCACTTCGTGATGATACCTTTGCTGAAGCCAGCCGTGGCGCAGCGCCAACACTCCAAGTGAGGCTACAAACAGATTAGTTCTATGTAAACTTACGAAGTCCGTAATATTTTAACTTCCAACGGGAAATAAATACGCCCAGCTAAGGCGTAAATTAAATTTGTGTCTGATGGACAGTTTTGTTGCTTTATCACGTAGTTTAAAATCCGTTATACTCATATTAACTGGTTAAAATCAATGACCATCAAACATAATTAATAATTAATTAAAATAAAATATAAATAAACAGGGACAACTGAGTAATATAGGACCTTTTATCCATCTTTCACCAAGATGTTAATTAATTACTCAGCCAACCATGGGCGTACCCAAAATCAAAACTAGGGGGGCCGTAGTCGTTAAAGTTGTAGCTTTTTTGCACAGAAATTTTAAGCAAAGTATGACAGAAAATTAAAAAAATTAATAAGTTTCATAATTGTTTGCTTGAAAAAATAATGATTTTGATTTTAGTTCAATGTCGAATACCAGTATCATTTTTCTTCAAAAGGAAAATTTGTTCATAACTTTTCTTTTGAACTAAATTTATTTTCGCTTCTATGCCCCCCGCTGGATACGCCCATGCAGCTAACTACAAATATCCGCCATAATACATAACAATCACCCTCACAGTACCCTCGTATTGCTCTGTCATCAAATATAAGATAAATAATTTACGGTAAAATTATGCCCCAAACAATTAAAACATCGCCAACAAAGAAAATGTGTTACAATGCGGTATCGCCGAATAAGCCTTGAACAAACTTTTAGCATTTAATCCGGAATGTTTGTCCTTATTCTTTGCAGCTCCATCGCCTGTAGTGCATCCAGGAAAAAAATAATAAATCAATAATTAATAAAGCAATATAAATTAAAATAGCATAATAAACAGGGAAAACTGACCTATATGATATATATGACCTAAACATAAATATGACCTTTTATCCATCTTTCACCAAGATATTAATTAATTCCTCAGCCAACTACAAATATCCGCCATAATATGCAACAAATCCCTACACAGTACCCTCGGATCGCTCTGCCATCTGACGCCCAGCTTCAAAAACGTGAAACAACAAACAATGAAAACGCAAGGAGCTTGGTGGGGTTGCCTCTGGGTATTCATGTATTCGTCTGCGTGGTCGTGTTCCTTTCCAAGTACTCAGGAATCTGACTGGGTATTCAGAAACTTGGGTATTCGAATACATTTGACACGTGATCAGTAGGTATTTAACTGAGAACAGAAAGCGGTCAATGCCTCCGCGTGAATACAGGCGCTTGCGAAACTTAAGGACATCTGCCAGCGCCTAGCACAAACCTTTAAAGTTGTCCGGGAAACTAGTTTGGTGGATTCACCTTCAAGAGTTCCGCCCAATGTCTTCAAAATGCGTCCAGTATCTCCAGTATTGGAATAGAAATGAACCAAACTGTTCTGGTTTTAAAGAATGGCTAGAGAATCCCGAACCACCAGAAGGAATCCTGCTCTACAAATGCCACAACGGGATAGCCATTTATTCAGGATCATTAGACAAAATAAGCTATTTTCCAAGGGGATAATTTAAATACTTCACGCTTCGTAAAATTAATTTTTAGCGCAACATGCCACAGTGTTCAAACAAGTCGACAAAAACACAGTTAGGGTTACTTGAGTCAACAGTGCGTAAAAACAAAGGAAAGAAGATACGTGACCAGCAGAAACTGCAAAAATATTATTGCCAAGGTTTGTCATATCAGGTTTCTTCGTCAAAAATGGAATCAAGAAATCAAAATGTAATCATACGTGTGAATGTATGCTATTTCGAGGTAAAAAATGAAAATTTCAACAATGATATTTGTAATAAACCTAATAATAATCGGTAATAGTCGTTAATATGCTTTGCAATGATGCCATTAGTCGAATATCGAATACTGGGTAATACATGATTAATAAACCCTGACGATATATTCCCCGTTTCTTTCGTGAGCTGTCGCAGATGAAATTTTCAATTCTTCCCCAAATTTGGAATGGACTGGGCTTGAACTCGTTTCTACCGAAAACTTTCAGTGTCAAAAGTTCTACAAGAAACCAACGCCATCAAATGAGAAATTTTAAAACTATTTTTCCACATGGAAATTTAGCTAATTAGTGAGAGCGGAATGGGACAAAATTTAAAATGTCTGATTACTGAATATTGTATTGCCGTGAGAAGCAAGTTAAGTGCTAAAAATTTCAAGTCGATAAAAATGGGAGGTGAGATAAAAATTGACTTCGGACGTTCAAACTTTCTCACAAAAACCACGACGAAGGAAAAAAAATGATATCAAGAAATTAAATGGAAACATAAGTGCCAATTGTATAATTTATAAAGTTATAGGCCAATTTGGGTGTTTGTAATACCGATAAGGTAACACAAAACTCAAAATATTCATTAAAAAATTTAAAATTCATGACGACGGATGAATTAAAAAATACAACAAAAGAGATTAAATGGAATCTGAAGTGAAACATTTCTAAAATTTAGAAAGTGATGTGTAGAACTATAGGCCAATTTAGTTGCTTCCAGTGCCAATTAGATCTCTCAAAAGTCAAGATAAACATCTAAAAAAAAACTTTTAAAGGATTACGGAGTCCAATCAGGTTTGTCAAAAATGGAATCAAGAAATAAATGTAAACGTGTGAACATATTTTATTCCGCATACGATTCCATCGATGAAACAGATGGCTAGAAAGACGAAGCTAGTTAAGAAAAAAGCGTGTAAAAATCGCCGCAGCGCGGAATGAAATAATTCCGATCGGTGGCTATTTTTAACCTCGGCAGTTCATGGAGCGTTGGGGAGTGGAACGGTAACTGACCTCGGGGAGCTTTGGTTTCAAATCCCGACGAGGACGGAATATATTCTTTTTTTCCACCCTGCGCATTGCCGCGATTGTTCACCCCAGCGTGACGCGGCGATGCGCTCCTTAAACGCATTACTCTCCCAGCAGCTACCTCCCTCTCCCTCTCTCTCTCTCTATAATGGATTTAAGCCAGTTTCACCGCGTGCAAAGTATTCCACCTCTGAGCCCATTCGACATGCAGTATGCCCCACTGTCCTTCGTCCCTTTTCCCCGGTAATACTGAGGAATATTATCCCAATACGTGCTAATGCTACGATATAATAGGGTAGTTTCCATCAAAGAAAACGAAAGGCATTGATTGCGATTCGTTACCCACCATTAGTGTATTCATGATATACAAATCATTTGGTTTTAGAAATACCGGTTTAGACGAATGGCAATGGTCAATTTTATCCTCATTTGAAAAAGGCCAGATTGGCGTCCATGCGATGCCACTCCACGTGACGTCACAGGGACCTAGTTTCTATAAGAGTAGATAGGAGTTTTACATCGTCTGAGATTACCAATGCATGTATGAGGCACAGAGCTCAGGGAAACATGTCCTAGTAATCACCTATTAAAACTGGCTAAGGTCGGAAAGTTTTCTTCGTTTTATAGGGTATTAATAATCCTTATTTAAGCCAAGCGCTACCAGCTAGCAGGGTACTCTGCTACCTACTAGCATCCTGCATCGTATCAGCGCTCACACCTCGCCCCAAAGTCACCTCACACGCCGACAGCTGGAAGCAGAAATACGTAACACGGACTTTTCCCATCATTCCAACTTAGCAGTCACGTTTTCACGCGCTTGAAAATTTTCACTTTTCGTTTAGTCGCGAAAAAATAGATATCGTCATTTAAAAATCAAAATGCGTGAAATACGTACTCCAGGAGTAATAATCTTTCGATTTAGGCAATAAAAAAATTATAGGAAACCACCTTATTGAGGAGAAAAAGTATTACCTTCTGATTTAACTCCATTCTGGTACTATAGGAGGTATTTGGTAGTATATACTATTTCAGGAGGAGTCTGCAATACTACAGGAGGTGGTAGGCGAGACAGCATGAGGAAGCAACTCCTTAGTTATTGAGCTCGAATATTACAGAAGAGGATCCCCAAATTGGCCTCTAAAGGGTCTAGCAGGTTAAGAAGGTGAAAAATGTCCCCAGATCTTTTGAAAAATAAAAAATATACACTAAAAAACCATCCAAATGTGTTTCCCAAAATTTCAGGCATTAACAATGGATAATAACTCAAAAAACATTGAAAAACGATTTTTAATTTTTTTAACCATATCTCCAGTTTTTAAAAATCGTTTTCTTGATTTGAAAATGTAAGTACAATTACGTTCTAACATCCTGATTAAAAAAAAATTTGGCCAAAAATTAACTTTTACATAAATTTGAAATTTTCAAAATTAAATTAAAAAATTTAGGATGCAATAAACACGCCGAAAAAAATATGTGTCGTTACCCCTATTCTAAAGTATATTCCTAATTTTTTGCAGATTCTTAAAATCAGAAAAAAATTAGTACTTATTGGGAAAAAAGTGGATCGTTTTGCGCACATCATCGCGCCGCGGAAATTTTTGAAAGCCGATTAAATTGCGACCGAAGTGTGAACAAAAATCAGCCAATTGTGGAGTTGGGCCTCCTCTATGAAGTCCCCTTGTTACTACGGAAACGCAAACATTTTCTTGGGTGCACTTTGTAGTTACCATGGAAACAGCTTTTCTTTCCAGCCTTTTCGACATTTTACTTAATACTCTGGATTTTTAAGGGCATAAAATAATTGAGGTTTGACGAAAATGTGCGATTATAACAGCCTGAAACAATTAATCTCGCAAATGGTTCAGATTGCTTCATCGTACTGTAGATAATCGCTCAAAGTTGCAACGTTTAATTAAGTGCACACACTGTATAGCATACCCTCCGCCACTTTACCCTAGCAAAGTACCCTAGTAAAACACGTAAGTACAAATGTTACGATATGATTGAGGGGTAAAAATCATATCTTTAAAAATGTAATCAAATTTGGTACTTTTTAGTATTTAAATTCCGACGTACTGTTCTTCGCCTCTTATCCCTAGTAATACTGATTAATATAATCAATATATGAAAACCTGGCATTAGCCTGCTCTTAACGATAGGCTTCAAGAGAACCACGGCTTAACGTCTCATCCGACGGACGGAGTGTTGTCCCTGAAATTTCCTCCACATATCATTCAAGCAGGGATCGGGCATTCTCTCAAAATTCTCTTCCACCGCTGGGATTCGAACCGGAGCCCGCAGGGTGGGAAGCCAACAATTATGGATGACCATGAAGGGTAGGTGCAGATCTCTAACTACGCAGCTTGAAGTTAAGTATCGTCAATGTCGAGAGATGAATATTCAAACGCGTGTTAAAGACTATGGCTACGTCGTGATTATGAGGTCTATCAACTTTGTACCTTTTCAATTCCTCACAATTGTAAACATTATTAAGTAAATATTTGGATAGAATTTAAGCAAATTTTATTTACAAAAAAATGCGAGAATATTCCTTTTTTCATACAACAATTGTTTCAACTTGGTCAATGAAATGAACAATGATTTATTTTACTTGCAGTTTTTAAACCCCGTCCAAAAATTTGATGCAAGGTCCAAAATCGTCTATACAAAATGTGTCGCTTATTTAAGGATGGAAGAAGGAAGGATACAGAGTAAATGATTTCATTTTTTTCAATTAACGTGCAACGCTAAAATTGTTCGTATAATCTGTAAAAACTTTCCAGTTATTGAAATTGCAAATCAGCTTTAAACTCCAATTTATTTGAATTTCTTGGATTTACATGAAAATTGGAATGTTATAAATCATCCTATGGAAGTTTACAATTTTTTTCTGGTTGGACGCATACTTTCTCGTTTACTCAGTGGGATGCACCACTGCTTTTAGACCAACTATATCTCGTCTTTATCGCGATGAAAAACTAATGTTATAACTTTGATATTTTCAAGGTATATATATAGTAAAATCTACCGCCTATACTTATATGGTGATCATGCACATTAATAAAAGAGGATTCTTCAGTTGGCCCCCAGATGTGGTGAGTAGATGTACATCTGTAACTACGTAGCTAGAAGTAAGTATCGTCAATGTCCAGAAATGAAAGCAATTCAATCGCGTGCCAAAGGTGCTTGTAATTGATAGATACACGGTGTACGGTGTTCTCATTTGTTTTTTTTTCAATTAACAGGATCCCCCCAAATTGCTGCACGCAACTTTACGTGCGGTTTCGCGAGTATTTCCCCGTTTGGCGCGCGCCCCACTTGATGCGCCTGCTCGCGGTGCGTGAAATTAATGCGTGGAAGGGTTGGGAGGGGAAGAGGTGAGAATAATACCTCGGTGCCGTCCATCTGCTGCTCGACAAAAGGCCCTGCTAAAAACAAACAGGCCTGGCTGAAGGCTTCCAGAACACACTCATCACCGGATTTGAATCTGAGACTTATACTTTCTTGTTTACTCAGCGGGACGTATCCCTACTTCTCGATCGACAATTTTTCGTATTCTTCGAGATGAATCACTCGTTTGAAACTAACGATATAACGACGTCTTTTTCATTTTTAGAGCACATGAAAACAACCCTATATACCTACAGGCCATATATGTTTTTTTTACGCGACGAATTGTTCGTTTAAAACTAACGACGGCCTCAGTGGCGGTGAGGTTAAGTCCTCGCCCGTCAAACCGTAGCTCGCGGGTTCGAATCCCGCCTGAGTAGGTGGTCCCTATCCAGGGCATGGATGTTTGTTGTGTTCTATTGTTAATGTTGAAACCCCCGTTATAAAGGCCGTTCTGTAGTGTTTACGGGGAAGTGGGAAACAAATAAAAATAAAATTTATACGAGCGTGATGCGCCCGCTCCCAGCGGGCTTCCCCCGCTATTTTCAATGCAGGTCCACAGACGGATAGGCGCGTTTCTAATTTTAAAATGTAGAAAAAAAGGCAGGGTCTTATGTACCAATTTAATTGGAATGTTAAGGTACGAAATGAGGTCAGAGGATTTCTTTAAACACAACATTGGAAGTAATTACACTATCCTCTGTTAAACGCACGTGATGACTCATACTGACGTATCAACTGGAGACTTGAATGTTGAATCAGCCGCATTTTGATAAAAGTTATTTAAAGAATACGAGATATTGTTGCAAATGAACAAATGTATCAGTTTGTGCGCCGTTAACATCAGGAATATTAACAGTTTTTTTTAAATTACTTAAAAATCAATTTTAGGAAACAATAGCAATATTTTGGAAGTAAGATATAACGTCGCATGTTCTCTGATAAATTCTGTGCATTTTGGTACCTCATTCGTAGAGTTTGGTTGCGTATACGTTTAGAAAAAGGTATATATACAGTAGAAATAATATAGAAGATAGGAAGTTATCACTATTCAACAGGATGGTTAATTCCTCACAACCATGGTTTCGTAATCGTCACTAATTTTTTTCACAAAGCGTTTTTCTCATGCTGTCCCTGCCTTTCCGCCTTCTATTGCATTCTCTTCGGATTTACGGCATAAAAAAACGTCGGAGAATCCTGTCGCCTAGGCGAAAGCGAACCTAAGGAGGGACAAATCGCATCACAAACAAGCCGAGGGACCTATTCAGTGGAAAGGGCAATGAATCAGTCTCACCGGCTGGACAGTCCGCGCCACTCACCGAAAAAAAGCCCGGACTCCATAAATCGACTTTCAGAGAGGGTGCGATGGGTTGAGGGTATCCTAAAAGACATGCGGCGCCCCCGAGATATTGGGACGAACCGACGCAACACCTTGCAATTCGATTTTTCGATGATTTCATCAATCTATGTTAAAGCTGCAGATTTTATGTTGACTAGTCAATGTAAAGGTCATTTTGGCTGTTTTTGAATGATTCAATAAATAAATAAATAAATAATTAAATCGAAGTTATCGACCATCGAAGACACATAAATCATTCTAATTAGAAATGAACTATTATTACTATTATTATTATTTTTATACGGAGGAAAATGGTGAGGTACAGGCATTATAAACGGAATAGGCTGGAAGCCACTACTGGTTCCAGGGCAATCTACTACGATAAGACCGTTTGTACAATTAGTAATAATTTCCAGTCACTGTACCTGAAAAATCAGATCTAACCAAAGAATTCTTTGAAACTGGGAAAATTTCTCAGATTTACATGAAAATTGGGTACAAGGCTCATCTCACCTTCAACTTAAAAAAAAGACATGAGCCCGACTGAAATTTTTGATCAGAACGTGAAGAATTCAAAACCTAATGAAAAACTAGTAGTGAAATTATGATTGCAGGTTTTCAGCCAGTGAAAACCTATGTTGAGAATAATGATTCTCACTTGGAATCGATCAAAATACAAAATTCCCGAAATCATTATTAAGAATTTTTCACTTATTCCACTTTTCAACCATCTAAAACCATTCACATGGTAAAAATAATCATCTCTCCAGAATGGAAGCTTCAATCACTACTTATGTCACTAAGTTCGTTGACATTATAACTACGTTCATATCAAGTCAATTGGTCAAGTTTCAAAGAATACGGAAATGAAAAGCTACGATACTTGGATTACGAATACCTTTCAGAGTGACACGGGGAGCGGAGCTGCATATAATATTACGGAATTGAATCCGTATGATCCGGATTCGATTCCCGGCTGAGCCAAATGATATTTTCACGACAAATTTCAACGTTTGCGTGAATGAATTTTATACAACTGCATTTATAGGAAACAATTGGAAATAATTTTATGAGAGATTTTGCGTGAAATGTAGTTATCAGTAGCAGGGGCGCAGCTAAAAATTAAGGCCGGGGGGGTTTAGGTGCGACTAATACGACTAATAGTGTGGAGGTATGGAATACCCACCACGATAAGCGGTAGGTGCGAGATATTAATAAATTGCGGAATTTTAAGATAAATGGTTCAAAATGGTGAGTTTTACGGCTTTCTGAGGGATATTTTTATTAATCCTTAACACTATTCTATTAGTAACATCATTCCAATTAAGTAAAATGGATTAAAATAAAAAATTTCTCTCAGCTATGGGCGGGGGGAAGTTTAACCACCAAAAAACCCCCCTCGCTGCGCCACTGATCTGCGAGTAGACCAGCAGTGTCCAGCACCCGGTGCTAAGGCGACAACGAAGCTACCAAGACGGCAGGGCAGGGTGGACGGCGGGGTGTGTTCGCGGCGGGTCGTGGCCGGCTGCCTACGGGACAGCGGCGGCTGAAGGAAGACGAAGAAGTTTTTTTTCGAGTCACAGCGTATCCACGATTGCACCACATGGACACATCACCAAACAACATCGCCTTTACTCTCGCGTGGGGGAAAAATCGTGAGACGAAGGGCGCGTGGTCGAACTCCAGGAGGGGAAAAAATAAAAACGGGGAAGAAAAAGAATATGAAGCATTAAAGAAGGAGTTGGGGAGTCCAAGAAAGAGAAGGGGGAAGAGGGCAGGTGTTCCTCAAGGCACGCGATGTGGACCCAGCGGCTACCAATGGGGGACCGGGGCGGACCACGTGCCGAAAGACTAGCGGAGTAGAAGGAGGGAGACAGACGCCTCAAGGTAGGAGGGTTCTGTACGCTTGTGGGGATATTCCTCAGCTCAATTCGAATAATGGTGCGCGTCTGTAAGCTGGGTAGGGGGGTGAGGAGGGAAATCTTCACGAGTCCCTCACACCTGCCCCCCCACCTCCCGTTTCTTACGACACTCGAATGAGGGGGGAGTGAAAAGACCCACTACTACTCTTTCTTGAAGAAAGCGAGCGTGGCGCTGAAGAGAATTGACGAGTCGTGGGGTGGGGGATGCAAGGTGGTCGTGCTTTGTAGGAGGGGGGGGGATTGTTGCGTGCTTTGGGGGGGGGGGAGGAGTAAACCCTGGACAGGTAAAAGAGGAAGTCCCGCCTTCAGAGTGGAGGAGAAGGTGAAGGAACCAAGCCAGCGAAATGTTTTTATTTACAAACTTTACGCGATCCCTACAAAGTTTGTAACACATGAACCTCTTGAGTTAGCGCCAGACACGTAATAATAATTATAATAGAGCGATGATCAACACTTTGTACACTGCCACAGGATTGTTCATTCCACACAACCATAATATCGTAATCGTAGCTAATAATCGTCACTCACTTTAAACGACACGCTATTTCTATAAAAATATATTGAAGATATTGACAATTAAACGCAGTTTTATTCGGAAATCAACTTTAAATGGTACGCAATTTACAAATAACTAAATTAAAAACTATTTTAATTCCACACAGCTTTATTTGGTAGTGAATTTTAAGCGATAAGGAATTTATAAGCCTGGACAGGTAAAAGAGGAAGTCCCGCCTTCAGAGTGGAGGAGAAGGCGAAGGAACCAAGTCAGCGAAATGTTTTTATTTACAAACTTTTCGCGATCCCTGCAAAGTTTGTAACACATAAACCTTTCATTGAGTTATCGCCTTGCATGTAAAAATAATTATAATAGAGCGATGATTAACTTTAAACGACACGCAATTTCTTTGTAAATATACCGAAAATCTTGAAAATTCCACGCAGTTTTATTCGGAAAGCAATTGAGGAGGCGAAAAGCCAAGGGATGCAAGTGATTTTTTTCTCAACAGAGTTAGGTAAACTTAATTGTTAGAAGAAATACTCAAAAACTTAGTTGCCAAGGGGTGCGAGTGAGTCTCTGTTCTTAGCTGACATCGAGTGGAATATCAAATGCCCCACTAAACATCTAATTGATCACTTTTGTTTTCTGTACATAACTTCTGTACCTAACTCTGAATAGAAAAAAGAAATCACTTGTACCCTTTGGCTTCTCACCCATTACATTTTTAAATGACACGCAATTTCTAAATAAATAAATTGAAATCTATTTCAATTCCACACAGCTTTATTTGGGAGTGAATTTTAAAAGGTAAGGAATTTATTAATAAATACGCTTAAATCTTTGTCAATTCCATGCAGCTTCATTCGGTAAAACTCCGAGGGTTTTCAACAATCCCCTGTCACTATCAGATGAAAATACAATGAAATTTTATTAGTTTACTAAATTTCCAATATAATTATTTAGCCATGAGTAAGTTCCGCGGAATTAACTCGCAAAAAATGAAGATTAAGTGCGAGCCGAAAATCGCCGAAAAACATTTATAAATTTAGCGACAGCCACAGTCTAAGTATGCAATGAATACATCTGAAATTTTTATCATACTTCAGTGGCATGTATACCAATATATATTTTTTTTAAATTGACTATCCTCCTAAGTCTATACCTTACTTTGCACCTTACGTACTTAGCAGCCGCTAAATTTAGAAGTGTTTTACGTGGTCGGCAATTTTCGAGTCACATTTAAAATCGCTTGCTCGTGAATTTTTTGATAAAAAACTGCTGTAATGATGCCCCAGCCTCCTTATTCACCAAACGCTGTGTGACTTTTTCCTATTTCCAAGAATAAAGTGAGCCTTATCGGGCCGTCGTTTTACAAGCATAGATGAAATCAAAAGAAATAGCAGAAAGAGTTAAAGGCATTCCCAAAGATCGATTATGAGAAATGTTTCGAGGATTGGAAGAAGCGATATCACAAGTACAATATGTGTAGTGGGGACAATTTTGAAGGCGAAAGCGTTAATGTAGACGGGTAAATAAATCTTTTTTCAAAAAACTAAAATTCCCGTTATTTTATGAACATACCCGTTTACTCTCAGCAGAAAAGGAGCTTGATGCACGGAGTTAGAATACAGGGTTACTGCGTAAGAAGCGCCGCAGTGCCAATTTGGATCACGCGATTAATACTTAGCCGATGAAAAACAACTCCAAAAAATCTCCACTCCTTTTCATGGAATACATTTACAAAACGATCTCAAAACGACCCAAAAATCTCCCACAATCCGTTATGAAATTGAATTGCATCGAAAGCACAAAAAATTATTTCAGCAGGAATTTTGTTCATTGAAAAATTGTTAATGAAACTTATCACTAGAATAGCAGTACGTCGAAAATTAATTTTGGCCGCCTCAGAAACGACATTGGCTATCAGCGAACGAACGTCAACTCTGGCGCGGATGCAGGTATTCGAAAGTAAGAGGGTCCTACTTTCCAACCGCCCCGATAGATGGCACTCGCTTCTACATCATGCCGTCACCCCCCTGCCCATGGTAGAAATTTTTTTGAACACCGACTTCGAATCACAAGAGGGGCAAGTCACGATATTTTTTATAATATTTTTGGAAAAGCTTCGGATAAACTTAAGCTGATTAGAAACCATAGCACCCTTCAAATCAAAGACGAACATATTTCACTGTAGTTATAAACGCAGCAGAACTGCATACGAGAAAGAAATTTCTTTACTCCTTCTCACTTCGCAGAATACCCATATACAATTCTGAAACACGGTTTACATCACCATTTTCAAGAACACTAATCGATTTCTATCAACGAAAGACCGATCGAAACCATATGTACTTGCATGCTATATACTTGCTTGCAACTATTATGCATGCTTTATTATCTATACTTCATTTTTAGACCATCTATTTAAACCTTATGGATTAGCCAAAATAATTGATATCGTAATCCAACTAAACGGAACAAATCATAGAAAACAATAATTTATTGATCTGTCATCAAGACTAAGTTGATTGATCTAATATCGGCTTCACAAATATCGAATAAAGATTATCCGATGGTGTAAATTTAAGGGAATTATCTCATTCCCCGATCAGGTAAATATAATAAAACAATTTTATTTCTCTCTATGTACTCTATACAAAAAATTATTTGGGTTTCTTTGGTCAGCAATTTGAATTAATGTAAAACAAAATAGTAGGGATGGACAGATCCAGGATTTTTTTCGTATCCGGATTCGGATCGGATCCTTGATTTTCGGAGCCGGATCTTTCGGATCGGATATTTTCGGATCCAAATGCATTTTCAAATTCCTGACGCTGAAATTGCCTCGATGATTGTTCAGTCTCTTGGGAAGAGTGACACTGTCTGCCAGTCGTATTTTGCCTTCTTTTATTTTCCACGGCTGAAATTCTCCTACGTAACCTCTGCGAGAGCTTTCAAACAAAACGGTTCATGAGTAGGACAAGAATCGCATGCGACGGCGCATTCGAAGAGAGAATTGGAACTCTTTCCACCCTTATGGGGAGTTGTATTCATTGAAGCTATTATTTAAAATTGCGGATCCAGATCCGATGTCTTCCGCGACTTTTGATCCGATGTATCCGATGAAGGGCAATATCCGCGGATATTTAGATTCGAGGTATCCGATCCGACCATCCCTACAAAATAGGCTTTCTTAACGGCATTCCAATGAACCAGGGATGACAGTGGGACATGTAGTTTCCAACTTACATCGCGATCGGAGAGTCACAGCAGATGAAAACTGAATTCCACTCAAAATCCACTACTGACGACTTCTAACGGATAATCGAAGTCAAACTGAAAAAAACAAGTCTCTGTAGTGGGACAAATTCTGCCGAAAATTATAGATTTGAAAAATATCCACGAATATATCATCACAATTTATACGAATCAGAAAAATATTTCACAAATAGTCAGCCAAAATTAGCCAAACTATTTCACATCGTAATCCACCTAAACGAAGCGAAATAAATTTACAAAATCCAACGTATATTCGAACTCCATAGAAAATTATATTTTACACACTTGGGAAAAAGCCTACCAAACCTGATTTAGCAATCAACGACAAGCACATTAACTTAGCTGCTGATTAGTAAAAAGGTTCGACGATACCACGAGATTTGCACGAATTAAATTGAGAGTTCACCACTAAAACGACGGAAGTACACTGTCATAAGTTTTCAGAATGATAACAAATAAGCGTTCATTTCGGCAGAGATAAAAGGGTAGAATTCGAGGCAAGCAGGTGCAGTGAAGGGATAAGATAAGGACTCCAAAAAACTGGATATAACCAGTAACTGAGAAAACTGGTAATCAAACAGCTTAATTCGTTAACTTTTCTCTCAAGTTTACACCGTATTTATAATGAACAGAGCCATAGAATGACCACAAAGGAGGCTTCACAGCGATGCGAAGCTTATGGCAACAAAAATCAAAGTGTATTCTTCTAATAAGTTGCATTCAAAGAGCTTTAAATTGTGAAAAAATCGCGCACTTCCCTATATTTGCACAGCAGTTAGGTCGGCCCGATCCTAATGAGTAACACACTAAAGCCCGACTTAAAACCTTTACAAAAAATACTGTGATAAAATCCCAGTCACGGGGATCAAAAGTTCAAGATATGTTTTGTTTCTTCTCCTAAACCACGGAGTTTGTGTATTCAGATGGGCATTACGTAACATTTTATTAGCATAATACCCTTAGCAGGGGCGGATTCAGGATTTTTTTCTGGGAGGGGCACAAGCAAGGCCGTATCCAGGATTTTGTTCAGGGGGGGGGCATAAGGATACACCGTAATACAAAACGAACGCAATGATAATGGGACCGTATTAAAAATCTTGCATATTTTTGAGGGTCTGGGGGGGGCACGTGCCCCCGTGCCCCCCCCCCTGGATCCGCCTATGACCCTTAGTCTGATCTTATTAGCTTAGTACCCTTAGTTCTTTAGAAATAAATTCCCCATCCAAGTAAAACTTCGCCCCAGAAAAAAATTTTCGGTCAGTGAAAACTTAAAAAAATAATACAATGAATAATCGAACTCCAAAGAAATATGTAAGAAAAAAATATTTCAAAATATGTTTTTTTCAAAAATAGTATGCAATGCACTGATAAGTGAGCAAGTATTGGTATCCACGTTTTAACTTCCGAGTTTTATATTTTTAGTTTATTTTAGACTTTTTTACGACAAATAAGTTTCTTTAAATCCTTTTTATTTTTATTCTTAAATTTTCTACTTTTTGATTGTGAATCATGTAATCCATTTTTGTAACTGGTTTACTTTTTGCCACTTAATGTGAAAATATTTAATCTCAAAACAATCGTATTTAGTATAACTTTTACCATCACCATTTTATCGCAGTTAATTTAAATATTTAAGATCCGAGTAAATACAAAACACAAAGCAGTATAAATACATTCCCTTAAAATTTATAAATTATTTTGTTTGTTTTGAGCAACTTAAACGTTGCGAAAAAAGACGGAATACGACCGTTTGAGTGGAAGGGTTGACTACAAGCAACTCAGACTCCCAGACAGATTATTTAGTTAAAAATATAATTTAAAAAAATCAGATATTGTTCGTATCGATGTATGTCTTGAATCAAGATGACACGCCCATAGATCACAGAAGGCAACACATAAACCTGAAAAGGAGTAATACTTTATTCGATATATTAGCATTGCATTGTGGATGATAAATAATGCTGACGTTAGCTAAAAACGAAAGCACTTTGCTATAGAAAATCGGCTCTTATTCATATTTACGGCATTTTATCTATTGATTGTAAAATTCGAACAATGTAAATACTTCACAACACATATGCACAATAGATTCGGGGTGTTACTCTCCTCTAGAAGGTGAAATAAAAAATAGCTGATGGCTAACCAAAAAATACGTAACCAATCACAGCAATCGATAGGGAAGACAAAAAAACAGTCAGTTTCAGCAGCGAATTACTCACTATTATTCATGTAAGTCCCCAAACAGTATTAAGCGTTTTACCGTACTTAATCAATGAATTGAATACATTTTACAAGCAGGTTAACCGGCTCCGAGAAAATCCACCGAGCCGATTGAGTGACGGGCTGAAGATATTTCCGAGCCATTATTCTGACCGCGTGCTCGCGAGATAAATGAGCCGACATTCACGCATCGAGGGTTAAGTGAAGCGAGAGGAAAAGTGATGCGATCTATCGAAGTTCACTTCCGGCGCGGAATCGGTACTTCTCAACACAATAAAAGTAAAATAAAAAATACGCTTATTAAAAAAACAGTACGAAATGCACTGAAAAGGAAAATAATAACCTTCACATCACTCGGAGAATTAGGCGTAAGTAAAGCTCATTAGGTTTGTTAGAAATGAGATTAGAAGAGCCAGAGACGTGAGTAGGGATTGGCACCCATGCTTTAATATTCGAGTGACGAAAAGCTTATTTTTTTTCACTTTTTAGTGAATTTTATGCTGTTTTTTTTAAAGCGTGCTTTTTATATTTTATTATAATGTTCTAGTCTCGCTTTTTAGGGGGTATATCATTTAATCGATTTTTGTAACTCTCTTACTGTTTGACATTGAATCTAAAAGTATTGAACCGTACAGCAATCGTGAGAGCAATTTGTGTGAAGCAATGTGAACTTTACAGTGAATTTTATACTGTTATATATATATACTGTTATTTATTTATATATATATATATATATACTATATACTGTTTTTTTAAAGCTTGCTTTTTATATTTTATTATAATGTTCTAGTCTCGCTTTTTAGGGGGTATATCATTTAATCGATTTTTGTAACTCTCTTACTGTTTGACATTGAATCTAAAAGTATTGAACCGTACAGCAATCGTGAGAGCAATTTGTGTGAAGCAATGTGAACTTTACAGTGAATTTTATACTGTTATATATATATACTGTTATTTATTTATATATATATATATACTATATACTGTTTTTTTAAAGCTTGCTTTTTATATTTTATTATAATGTTCTAGTCTCGCTTTTTAGGGGTTATATCATTTAATCGATTTTTGTAACTCTCTTACTGTTTGACATTGAATCTAAAAGTATTGAACCGTACAGCAATCGTGAGAGCAATTTGTGTGAAGCAATGTGAACTTTACAGTGAATTTTATACTGTTATATATATATACTGTTATTTATTTATATATATATACTATATACTGTTTTTTTAAAGCTTGCTTTTTATATTTTATTATAATGTTCTAGTCTCGCTTTTTAGGGGGTATATCATTTAATCGATTTTTGTAACTCTCTTACTGTTTGACATTGAATCTAAAAGTATTGAACCGTACAGCAATCGTGAGAGCAATTTGTGTGAAGTAATGTGAACTTTACAGTGAATTTTATACTGTTATATATATATACTGTTATTTATTTATATATATATATATACTATATACTGTTTTTTAAAGCTTGCTTTTTATATTTTATTATAATGTTCTAGTCTCGCTTTTTAGGGGGTATATCATTTAATCGATTTTTGTAACTCTCTTACTGTTTGACATTGAATCTAAAAGTATTGAACCGTACAGCAATCGTGAGAGCAATTTGTGTGAAGCAATGTGAACTTTACAGTGAATTTTATACTGTTATATATATATACTGTTATTTATTTATATATATATATATATATATATACTATATACTGTTTTTTTAAAGCTTGCTTTTTATATTTTATTATAATGTTCTAGTCTCGCTTTTTAGGGGTATAAATAAAAAGTCTCGCTTTTTAGGGGTATATCATTTAATCGATTTTTGTAACTCTATTACTAATTGACATTGAATCTAAAAGTATTGAACCGTATAGCATTCGTATTTAATATTACATTTATTAAAAACTAAAATAAAATGGCGTTATCTGTACAAAGCGGGATTTCTAGAACAATATAGAAACAGTTGGTAGATCTGTATGTCTGGAATCAAAATGCTACGCCATTCCACAACAAAAAGCAACACCCTGAAAATTTCAAAATGGTGGCGAAAGTTTTGAAGAAATCACAAAATAAGGCGAGAGGGAATTTTGCATACTCTTAATGTATCAGATGTTTCAAAATGAATAGCGGGGTTTTAACACATAATATTTATAACACTAAACTAACAGCTATAAATCGAACATCAAATAGGAATAAAAAGATACATAGCTATGAAATTTAATACTTATACTCCATAGATTCAATGCCAAATAGCAAGAGAGTCACAAAAATCGATTATACGATATACCCCTAAAAAGTAGAACATTATAATAAAATATAAAAAAGATAAAAAACACGCTTACAAAAACAACTAAAACAGTTTTACGTCAAAGCCTATATCGATGGCCACGTTATAACAGCACGTATCTAAAAAATATCCACTCTTCATGGGAGCAAAAAAAACGATTAATTTGTTTTACTTGTACACTGAAATTAAAAACCAAAAGTTCATGTAACTGAAAAAGAAGCATTCATTTGTTAACAAAGAGTTGTTTTTTTTGTATATTATTTTTTTAATGTTATAACACTTTGTTTAAGATACATGTCTCAAAATGGCCGAATTTGAGATACGTGTTGTTAGAACTCAGCCATCGATATGTCTTCAATCTGAGCGCCATTCGTCACACGACACGCGCCAAGACGATATACGAGCTCTTCCCAAACGTTGAATCGTATCTCTCGAGTAAAAGTTGTAAGTGCTATCTAACGGATGGCGGCGGAAGCATTGGGTGCGCATGCGCATTGTTGCTATCACACAAAACTGCTTGAGTAGTTCTTTCATTTGAAGTTTCATTAACAGCGGTAAGTTAAGTTTAATAAAAATTATAGCGCGTTATATCTCCGTTACTCATTTGTCAACATCCGGTAAAAATAGCACCATCTCTACCATATACTCTTCAAAGAGAGCCTGCATAATATTGTTCCGCGTGCACGCAGGTGTCCAATGTTGAGTTCAGAATTCAGGCAAAAAGTCTCGCTTCGAAATTGAGATTAGGAAAATAAAAAGGAATCAACTACCTGGAAATGAAAACCCTGGACACCTGAACCGGAAGGGGACGAAACTAAAAAGGGTTCGACTCGATTCCCATAAGTATATTAAAGCAATCAATCAATGCGATGGACGAAGCGAAAGAGATTAAGAGCAGATAGCCCGAAATGGTTGGACCTAAATGGAGAAAAGAAAAGTTCGGCAACAACGTCTAGCTGAATCGGAATGGAAATAAGACGCGGAATATCGTGAGAGAATTCGTCCGGAATAAAGCCGACGACGCGATCATGGCGTCACGGATATGAGAGCGAGGTTGTAAAAGATTTATTTATCCGAGCGGAATTACTCAAGGAATGCCGGATAGATACCTCGGTGAAGGTGGGTCGTAGGGTATCAGGTAGACGTAGATTTAAAAAAAAATTAACTATCTGCTTTGATACATTATATTACCTAAGCTTATATCATTTCTAGTATTATGTAATTATATAAATTATATCGATGGCTAAGTTTTAACAACACGTATCTCAAAATTTGGCTATAAAATACTGCTAAAACTTTTAGTAAAAAATAAAATTAATGCAAAAAACAACTCTTTGTTTGCAAATATATGCTTCTTTTTCAGTTTTATGCATTTTTGGTTTTTAACTTCAATTAAAATTATATACAATTATAAAATGAACCGTTATTTTACCCTCCTGAAAAGTTGCTATTTTTGAGATGCGAGTTGTTAGAACTTAGCCATCGATATCTAATCTTAAAATAAATTCTAATAGAAAAATCTAATATTAAATTATTATCTAACTAATTAACATATTAGGGGGCAAGCTAGAAGTTTTGGAGGTTGAGTTTAAAAAGGAAATATGGTTCACGAATCCCGAAGTACAGTAGGTTGGAAATAAAAGTGTTGCATGTCGCCATTCAAGCCTCTCATAAAGAATATGCACGAAAGATTGAACTAAAAGTCTCATATTTGTGATAAAATCAAGATGCGATGTATTCTTACGAAGTTTTTATTCTTTGCTCGAATAAATCTAATTGCTTTCCCCCAACAATAGACATCGCAATCTAATAGAGTAAGATCTATTTTTTCAAACTATGAAAAATGAGAATAATATTGAGTTAGGGATGCATAAATGCCGGGTAAGAACGAAAATTAGATCTTTTTATTCGTTCGCACCAATACACTCCATTGTTACAGAAATGGTAAATTAATTATGATTAAAATTCTCTAAAGTGTTAAGGATACTGGAGTTAGTTAAGATAACACCATCGCGATTGGAAGAATGATTTGAAGTACTTATTGTGTAAAAATGGATTTTGAGGGCAATGTAAATGTAGACATGTATTGGTTTTTTTGCTGATTTGGTGCAATGTATACGGGGACATGTATTGTGTAAAAAATGTTTTTTTGAGGGCTTTTGAAAATTTTTTGGTACTAAGTATTTTGTAACTTTAACACATATTAATGTATTATTAAGCAATATTTTCTTTGCTCGAATAAATATAATAAAATAAATCACCTTCCCCTAACAGGAAACACTGTTATAAAGGCAGCACATACCAAATTTGATCATTAGAATCAAATGTTACTCTTTTTCCACGTGTCGATCTAAATTTCTAACCAATATTTCGAGTGGAAGCTATTTAGAGCAATTTTCGCCACAATGTACGCAAACCCAATGTTACTTCAAAGTAACATCAAATATGTATACATTTTCAGCTATATTCAGGAAAGATTTAAACTACTTGTTCTAATGTTTAGTGACGAAATATTTAGCTGCAACAATAATTACGATTGAGAAGAAAAATTTCAAATTTTTAAAATGAAGAAGTCTTGAAATTTCATTTTTCCCAGGAGCAGCTCTGAGCTAGAGAGGGTTAAATAAAAAATATCAGTTTTGAGGGGGTACCCAATATTTAATCCGAAGAGCTAATATGGAACGGTGAATTCAATGATTTCAGAAAATTTGAAACTCATTCGCGATTACGCACGACCCAACATCATGCGGCACGACCGAAAATCATGCGGCTCGTCAACCAAAACCGGAGCCATGGCAACGGAGTCATAAACAAAAATCTGGAACAGACGCTCGGGACACACACGTGTGCAGATTCGCTTTTCTTCCCGTCGAGCAGATTATTATATTCACGATTCAAAAGGGACGAAATCATTCGTTAAATACGAACCCTGACGTAATAATAATAAAAGAAGGCGAAGGGGAAAGGCAGGCAGGAGGAAGAAGGAGGCGGGAGATCGTGGCGAAAGCATAACACAAGACATCCGGGCCGACGAAGACGACAAAAGAATCCCGAAATCCGTCCCGAAGGCTTCCCTCCGCCATCTAGGGCGCACCTGAGGAAACGTTCCGTTCACACAAAGGAGGCACGCGACTACTACAACTCGCAGACGCGGAAAAAGCTGGAACACATGCGGTGTTGAAAAACACAGGGGAAAGAGGGGATAATGAGTCGGAAGGAAGGGGATAAAAAAAATAGGACAGAGGAGAAAAAATCATAAAGAGAAGGCATCAGGGGGGTTAGGGGACATATTAGGGGGACAGGCTAAAAGTTTTGGAGGGTGGGTTTGCCGCAACAAGACAAGGAAGGAAAGAAACCACGTGCTAGTATTTGAGAGAGGGGAAAGACGCTTGTGGCAGAAGCATCTTGCGGAGCTAAGACCGTAATCACCTCCCTCCCTCTATGGAATAAATACAGGAAGGGGAGGAAGAGTGAAGGGGTTGAGTGTGGTCTGGGGAGGGTGAGCCAGGTGCAAGATTGAGAAGTGATAATTACGGGGAAGGAGAGCGAACTGTTTAACAAGGAGAAGCGAGCCTTGGAGTGAGGTGATGTGCAGAGTAGTGCTTTCGCTGGGGAATATTAACATGGTCGGATGGGATTGCATGGAAATTGAAAGTGTCGCATGTCAGGTGTGACCACGGTGTGAGTAACCTCTAAATATGTATGTCTAAGCATCCAATAATCGCTACAAAGGAATCGGTACTCACAGATGTCCTTAGATAATTTGAAAACTTAAGTATCGCGTAAAAAAGTACTCGCAAAGTTTGTCGAGCTGGGTAAGCAGTTATTCCCATGATCGATTACTACTGGACTTGTACCGTTCATCATGTGTATTGAGTAGCGATTACCTACTTATACAATTCATCTCCACTGAAGACAGTGGCGCCAACTCCATGGGGCCTGAGAGGGCCCGAGCCCCCTCAAAAATTCGTCATGGGTGCGAGGAAAAAATGTGCCAGGCTTGTCGATTTTCCCCGGAGTTTCCAGATATTCGAGTTATCAGGGTTCTAATGTTGATCATATGACCATTCTAAAATGCTTAAAAAACTGAAAACTCACTATTTATAAAATTTCCCGGGGCAAGATCCCCGGTTTCCCCCCCACCCCCCCAATATTTTTTGTAAGTCATCATCCCTGACTGACGATCCTGTGCTCCAGATTCCGACCGCCGCCATATTTTTGGACGAATAAAATTGCCTATTTCTAAACGAAAGAGTGTTTAAATATCGTTAATTTTGCAAACACAGTATTCCCGAGAGATACCAACCTTAATCAGTTGTCTAAATTTAAATGAGGCTTCAAAATAAAGTAAAATTACGTACTTAATTAATAATTATTGTATCTAGTATGATGTTGGGCACGATATGGTGGAAGTTCTTAATATTAGTAAAATAAGACATTGCAATATTTCCACCGAGTTTTTTTATGACACTACGCGTTTCGTCGTTACAAACAACGACACATGATAATGTTGTTTGTAACGAAAAAACGCGTAGTGTCATAATAAAACTCAGTGGAAATATTGCAATGTCTTATTTTACTAAATTTTGTGAGATTCATTATTGTTGATTATCCTTCGTGAAATTTGAGTTTTTATCGACTTCTGCGGTGAGAGTAAATATCGGTCGCACTATTAAATTAATAAATACGCTGTAGAGCTTGGATTGACAGGTAATTTAGGAACCTACCATTTCTGTGCGCACATGCTCTTGTGATGATGCTGCAGCTCTGAAATCCATGATGAAGTACTGAATACTTAGATGGAAAAAATTCGGGAATAAGTGGATTTCATTCATATTAAATACTTAAAACCATCGACAGGATTTTACCAACAAATGATAAAATAAGCATCTATTCTGTATGTTTTCGTTTTTGGCCGAGTGCATTCTTCAGATGCCTATCGTAAAAAAATATATGGGGAATATTACTGGACGCATTTAAAAATGAACCCAAAGCCTATGCAATAAGAGTGTTAAAATCCGCAATATTTTTATGACCATGTCGTGTGCATGGAGATGCTTTGGCTTGTTGTATGCTGGTGATTGGTCATCCCTTCCAAACACCCTAGAGGTGGCTCGCAGGGTATCATGCAGATGTAAGCGGGGAAGGGGAAAAAATGAAGTAGGATTTATAGATAAAGTGAAAGGGTAAGAAAATAGTGAAGCCGCAGTATTCCAAGCGGTGATACTAAAACTTTAATATGAGCGAATTTGTAAATTTTACAATGAATATTTATTTATTTCATTTATTTATTTAAAATTTTCACATACAGCTGTGACGCCAATTTACAGTGAAATTTTTTAAACAATAATTCAAGCATGAATTCATAGTTTTTGGAATTTTTTCTACCACTCCAATGTGTTTTTGTTTTTTTTTAAGGATAAATATTAAGCAAATTCTCGTACTTAATGTATTTTTTTTAAAGATAGACGAGTATGGATGTGCATGATTCACTGCCGAAGCAGAGGCCCATTGGCTACGCGCCTGTCCTACCCCTTCCGTTAATCATTAAATAGGCGCTCTAACCACGCCCTCTGTCTCCTCCTCACCCACCATGCTGTGCACTTCCTTGTAGTTTTTCTTTCCACCCATTTAGACCTCTCCTTTCTTCTCCACACCCACCTCGCTGACGCCTCGTCCAGTGATAGAAAAATCGATTTCGATTATGATCGAAAGTCGAGTTTTAAAAGTCAAAGATAGAGGAAATCCAGTTCGAGGTACAATCTTCGAGTTTCGGTCCAAATTCGATTTTTCAACACCAATCTTGACATCTGTAAGGCAGGTAAAATTGGAAAGGTACGCGATCGATTATTAAAACTTTAAGCGAAGCGACTTTGTTGCAAGCGGTGCTACCAAAAATTTTATGTGAGTGTATTTGTAAAATATTACAAAGAATAATTCAAGCATGTATTCTAAGTAGATTTTTTTGGAATTTTTTAATGAGTGAAACGTGTATTTTGAGTTTTTTCGAATAATTTATAAACACGTATTTGTACTAACTGTATTTTTAAAAAAGAACAGTTGATTTTTTCGATTAATCGATCTTTTGGTTTTGATTTCCAAATTTGCTGAAAATTCGTGGTTTTCGTTTCGATTATAAATCGAATGCTCGATAATCGATTTTGAACGACTTTTTTCCATCACTATCTTCGTCTCAGACTCCTTGTTATGCGCACAGTAAATAGTCAACGCATAGAAAAATGCACATTACGAGTGGAAGTTGCAGAGAAGAGCAATAGAAAACAAACAAATTTTCAACGGAATTCAATGTTTTTCTTACGAGGTCCAAATAATTAACATTTATGGGATTTGAATAAACAAACTCAAAAATTGTTCCTCGTAAAAACTCTTTCTTAATATGCCTTTGCATGGCAAGGCTTCATCCAAAAATTTCATGGCTGCATGCTTCGAGGAGTTTACGCAGAGCGTTGATGAATCAGCGAAGCGGTCGAAACACCTTGCTTTTGTATGAGAGAAGACGAGAAGTGCAGCACAACAGGAAACAGACTCTGAGTCTGAATCATCGGAACAGATGATACAATTTCCTCACGGATTTGAAAGCAGGAAAAAAATAGGAGCTGAAAGAATAAGATGACAGAGTTTTTTTCAAGGAAGAATCCAAGGATACACCAGATTGTCATCTTCCGATTAGATCACTACTCAGTACGGTTGAGCGGCTCAAAAATTCGGAAATTTTCGTCAAAATGAACATAAATGGTTTGAAATCTGCCTCCTATTTTTCTCAAATCACACCGTTAATTATTTAAAATTTTAAATAATAAACCGTATGGTTATAATTTGGGCATTTACAAAAATGAACGTATTGATCTTCGGAATTAAATTCTATTCTTTTTTCCAGGTAATTATAAAAATTTTCACCAAAATTTTCGAGTGACAGTTATTTAGATGGGCAAAAGAAAAAAGATCTCCACGGACTTATTATGATGCCACGCATGCATGTCAAAGGTTCAAATGAAAATTCGTAACTTTTAAAGAGGATCTTTCAGCTTTATTTTTTAGTAATTAATGTGATGAAAAAGGTAAATAAAGGGCAAGCCTGTCCAACAAGTAGATCTCTAAGGTTTTCTGGCATACTAAAAGGCCGAAGTATTTAATTAATTTAGATTTAAGGCACATAGTCTATTCATTGGAAAGATAGAGACAATAGGGTGGTTTCCTATTATTTTTTATTGCCTAAATCGAAAGATTATTACTCCTGGAGTACGTATTTCACGCTTTTAGATTTTTAAATGACGATATCTATTTTTCGCGATTAAATGAAAAGTGAAAATTTTCAAGCGCGCGAAAACGCGACGGCTAAGTATGAATGCCGGGAAAACTCCGTGTGACGTCGTTCTGGTTCCCGCTGACGCGAGGTGACCTTGGGGCGAGGCTTTGAGCGCTGATACGACGCAGGATGCTAGCAGGTAGCAGAGTACCATGCTAGCTGGTAGCGCTTGGCTTAAATAAGGATTATTAATACCTTATCAAACGAAGGAAACTTTCCGACCTTAGGCAGTTTTAATAGGTGATTATTAAGACATGTTTCCCTCAGCTCTGTGCCTCATGCATGCATTGGTAACCTCAGACGATGTATAACTCCTATCCTCTCGTGTAGAAACTAGGTCCCTGTGACGTCACGTGGAGTGGAATCGCATGGGCGCCAATCTGGCCTTTTTCAAATGAGGATAAAATTTGACCCTTGCCATTCGTCTAAACCGGTATTTCAAAAACCAAATAATTTGTGTATTATGAATACACTAATGGTGGGTAACGAATCGCAATCAATGCCTTTCGTTTTCTTTGATGAAGGAAACTACCCTATTGTTTCAATAGAAGAGCAAAAGATCAATCGCAAGCTATTTAAATATTATTTTTGGCCATTGACGTCAAATGTGGCCATTCATAACAATTAAAATATCGATCTTCAGAATTAAATTCTATTATGTTTACCACGTAATGATCTAAATTTCCACCAAATACTGCGAGTGAAAGAAACTTAAAAGAGAAAATGAAAAAAGGGCTCCACTTCCTTTAAAGGGTTCAAAAATTAACATTGATGAAAATAAAACAACCACAAATATTGTTCCTCGCAAAAAAACCCTTTCTGAATGCCTAAGGATTATATTCTCAGCTGTCAAGTAGAATTCTTTTTGCTGAATTTCCTCTTGTCCTGTGCATTTCTATATTCACCCAAAATAGAGGTTTTAATAAAATAGAACGGATTTCTTAACCAGATGCGTGCATTAAGAAAGTTTTAAATCATTTCTATCGTTTTTCTATAGCGCTTATTTTTTGTCTGACAATCGAATTTTTTAGTAGAACAACTCTAATATTTATCCTACTACAGTTTATTTACTGGACCGATGAAAATAATAAATGGTAAAAGTCCACACTCGCTAGGAGAAGTCGAAACTAGTTTTTGATAGAAAAAGAAGGAAGGGGAGATTGGGAGGATCCAAATAAGGGTGTGTACCCGAAATTGGACCCTAGAATCAGCAGTTGGCAGAGGGTGTGTCCACTAGGGATTTTCAGACCATATGAAGAGGGTTCGAGGGAAAATCCCTGGAGCGGGATTCATCCAGAAAACCCCATTAGATCTCTTGGGCCCATACGGAAATCCTTCTTGACGCCTCTTTACGACAGGATTATAGGAGAGGATGCGAAGATCCTTGCATTAGGGATCAAAGAGAGACGGCCCGATGGAATTCATTACTCTTACTTATCGATAAATCATTACTTATCAAATGATTACCGAATAAATAATATTGATAAATGATATATGATCGTTAAGTTTATTCGCTCGCGTACGTAGGATGAGTGTTAAACGATCGACGAGATTTTTCAGCTAAGTTTAACGTCGAGGTATAATGAATTCACCAAGGCTCTAGTGAATTAGCATGTGTGTACGTAGTTCTTGTGTTTTTAATATAAATTTGTTGTATTTCTATCCATTGACGTCCTTATTAACTTACCAACGCCCTCGACGATCCTTTCCTTTCCTGTCCCCCCAATAAAAAGTACGAACTTGGGGAATTCATTTTCTTTCCAATGTTTAACTGCCGAGGAGCGTTCATTTATTTATAGCGCGGTGTAATAGTTTTGGCTTTCAAACCTTTATTTAACATTTTAAAAATATAACCATTTATATTTATTTCGCTTAAAAAGGAGCAATTTCTTAAATTTTGAGTAGGTCGCATGAAAATAGAATTGCAATTGAATTATTTTACGTCGAAAACACATTCGCTACAATATTTTTTTTTAATTTAGTGAGAAAGAAATATTTCTTATTGTAAAACTGAGCGCTTACGGGCGCCTTCCAACTCCGTACGTCTTTGTCTAGGTCAATCCAATTCCAGTCTGATGCTATTTTTGGTTCTGCGGTTGTGATTCAAACGGAAGCATTCCGGTGTAGTGCGTCATCTTCCGGCGCATGAGGGAGCCAGTACATTCGACAAGCTGAAGTCAGCTGGTCGCTTTTTCGCAAGAGAGTGTAGTTCCAATTATTCTCACAAGTTGCTTATTGTCATTCAAATTATTCCCATAACGTCTCTAAAGCATTCGATTTATATCTAAATCAACATGATATACTGCGAGACACCTCTAGGTTCGTGGCAGGAGGTGAATATTACTCTAACATCATCATCGTCATCTACCAGATGGCTGCCTACTGAAAGGTCCTGTACACACTTCTGTCTCCATCCTCTTAGTAATGGAAAAATTAATATCGATTAAAATCGAAAATCAAGTTTAAAATGCCCCTGACGGAGAAAATGGAGATCGATCTTCGAGTTTCGATACAAATTCGATTCTTCGACTTCAATCCCGAATCGCGGTGGAGGCAAATATTTTTTGCAGAACACCCGATACCTGGTTTTGTCTGGCGGGCACTTTAAGCACAACACCACGTCTGTCGGAAGGGACGTTAAACAGTGGTCCCCTTGACGCCTTTCGTTACACAAATGTTGAACGAATTACTAAAGGCTGGGAACCGCTAGAGACTCGGAGTCTACGCGCTAGCCTTACAGGAGTGAAAAATTATGAGAGAGATTTTGCCGAACGGATAGGTATGGGAATTCGTTTTTCCCCGAACATTTAAGGACTTAAATGAATGCTTTGCGGAATTTCGTTGGGGCATTTCCTTTTTAATTGGTGTCCTAACATTCCCCGCCACACGCCTAATCAGGCGGCCAGCGGGGTTGTAGGTAGACGTAAAGGAAGGCCGTGCGTTTCGTCAAAAACTGCTACGGGAGTACAGACAGCGTTAACCAGATGTTAAAGGAATTAAGCTGTGAGCCGCTGGAGACTCGGAGGCTGCGCGCTAGGCTTAGATTGCTTGAGCAATTGGGAATGGATATCTATAAGAGCGACACGGAGAACATAATACTAGAGCTGCACTACATTTCCAGTTCCCACAGAAGCGATAAATTAAGAGAGACGTTTTGCCGATCGGATAGATATGCGAGTTCCTTCTTCCCCCGAACCATAAAGGACTTTAATAAATGCCAATTGTAATTTCGTTAGAGCCTTTATTTTATGTACAAATAGCTGGTGTCCTAACACCCCCTGCCACACGCCTTTTAGGCGGCTTGCGAGGTAGTATGTGGTTGTAGATGAGATGTATTTGTAAGAGAAGGCCAATATTTTACTCTCCATCCTTCACTCCCTACCCTTCCTTCACAGCCCAAACAATCTCAGCCGTCGGCCGCCTCCTCGAAATATCATACCTCACATTCGACTGTATGGAAGATGGGTGACTCATGAAAAATTAAGATTTTCGCCAAGGCAACCTCCGAAGAAAGCTCGCATTCAATCCAAGCCGAAAAAAATATAAAATCCGTAATAATTATCCATTCATCTGTCACCAGAGATCCTAGATACCCGAAGTTTTTTACTTTTCTTAATGCTTTCTTTCTTTTCTTAATGAAGCTTTTTTCTTTCCTTTAATTATCTTATTTCAACACGCGCATAATTTTCCAAATTTACTGACATTACCTTTGTCTCGCTCAGATTTATCTTCATCTCTTCTTCCAAAACCTTAATCAACCTTCAGAGTTACGAACAGTTCTTTTGGTGCGTGGATCTAGGGGCTCTTGGTGTAAGGCGATAACACAATCCATCTCATTTTAGAGATATTGAATGATAACTCATAGTAATTCCATTGTTGGTGAATTTCACAGCTTATTTTATTTTTTTAATGTTTGTACGTATGTATGTAATTGCTATGTGTTTCTGAAAGAAAGTTAGTTACCATGTGTATTTGTATGCTGTGCATGTACATTACTGGAATATATCAACTGAATGCAAACGATAATAAAAAGTAACTGAATTCAACGAAAGAAATTTATTTGGCATGCATTGATAGCACCAGGTCTGTATAAACAGAGTATTATGGTAGCCCCGAAACGATTTCACGAGGGGAACCAATATATTTTACCATTCTTAAAGGGTTTTCTGTTGTAATGTAATTGCATACGAGTGGAATAAAGTAATTTTATTTTTATTAACGCCAAAAGCTACATTGCAGTCAAAGCGTTACTGTCATGTTGGGTGGAATAAAGTTAATTTTTATTTCTCACCCTGACAAAGAATTCTGTGGAAATTCTTCAATAATTTTTCCGCAGAACTCTCTCGCCTTCATTATAGAAGTTCCTTCAATTATCGAAACAAATTTTCCCTCCGAGAAAGAAGGGTGACTCATGAAAAAAAATCAAAATTTTTCCCAACGCGACCTCCAAATGAGGCACGCGTTCAATCCAAGCCGAAAAAATAATAAAAAGGTAACTCTCTGGCTCTAACTCAACTCAAGGTTTGCGAAGGGCGTCACTCCCTCACGCGGCGTGACTCAAGTTGACTTCTCAAAAGCCCTCTTCATGCACTGCTACGATCTCGGGTCCTCCTCTCACGGCAGCCGGCTGCTGCTCAGAATCACCCAACATAGGGCGAGTACGACCAACTGCTTCGAGACTGCCCCTTACCACCACCTGTCCCTGGGTCCTCCATGTCTCAAGGTAGAGAGAGGGGTAGAATAAGAACACATCGGCTGCTTTTTCCGCTTTGATTATGCCCCCGCGATAAAAAGAGAGACCCATGGAGTGTGAGGGAACAGATGGTCCACGTAAACACACAAGCGAGAGAGGCTCAATAGGACAGGGTAGAGCTCACGACCTAGGAGGACGTAAATATTTACTTCCGAAAAAAAAAACGAAAACAACGCATTCGTCTAGGACGAAACGTCTTGCGCGACCATCTACTTATAATCAGGGGAGATTCAGCAACAAATTTTTGGGGGCGGGGTCATGACCTGGGTCCCGGGAATATAGAACACACCCCCCCGGAAGAGACGGCTCTACGATATATACACCTCAAAACTTTTCTCACGTCTGGGACTTATATGCCATGCATTTAGCAAAGTTAATACATTCATAATGTATACATAAAGAACTCATATTTTACTAAATATGATGCATTGGAAGTAATAAAATGATTTTATGCGCGTAGCGATAGCTGTGTTCTCGATGAATTTAACTAGACATTATCAATAGCAGACACTTGGTTACTTCCTCTGTGCATTTGTTTTTTAATTTTAGACCAGTTTCGACTGTTACACCACTATCAAGTACAGAAAATAGTGCAAAGTGTCAGTTACTGATAACATGGAGCCCTTCCACCACGTACAAGCTTCAAGTTTCGATTTTATATAACTAGATACTTTACAGAACGAATACACTCCCTTTACTCAATTATAAGGACACAAAAAACATTATACAAATTAAAAATAAAACTTTTTGATAACATTTGGGGGAGGAGGGACAAGAACCCTATGAAAATCCGCCCCTGCCTGTAAGCCGTCTATATTTGGCATGGGTTGAATCATCACCAAAATGGGTTAAAATATACTTCCACTAAGATGCACTACGCTATATGCACGCTACATATGAGACATAGGATATTGGATTCATAAATATCCTACACATGAAGGCATTCTTTCTTTGAAGCTTGAATATGCTAAAAATTCTGTCGAAATTACTAGGAAAATTCAGAAATATCAAGGGATTGTATTACACTATCCATTATACTACGGAATACATAAGTTAGTAAGCTACACTACCAGTCAACTAACTAAAGTCCTATCGCTGCCGTTATAGTCTCTTATTAATCGCGGCGAAATCAATATTCTAAATATATCTGTTCTACATTCTCTCTTATTTTATTTATATGATCTGATCTACCGCAATATGCTGGCGTTCTTAAGAAGTGGTTAACATCGTGGGAAAATAAACTGCTCTTGAATTTACATAATATATTTAGTCTATTTTTCAATCAAATGTGGGACTTTGATTTCTTTCTGACTTCAGAGAGACCGTTAAGCCATCGTTGTGCAGATCGCGAATGTTACAATAAAGCATTATTAAGTCGGCCTGAATGTATTGTGACCCAAAGTGCATTAAAATGGGTTTTAAAAAATTCGCCACTCGCGTCGCTAATGCGCAATACGTTCCGAATTTCACAGAGAAATATGCTAAAATTAGGACTGATTACCGAAATTTATATTGGTGATGTATACATGGATAGGTTTACTTTTTCATCGGAACAAAAACTGACGTATACTTTTTCTTTCTTGCAGTATATTAGTTTAAAAGGATGCAAAACTCTTAGCTCGGTTGGCCTTTTTTTGTTGACGGATTACTAGCGAAACCCCTCCTGCCAAACACCCTATAGGTGGCAGGCAGGGTATTATGAGACGTAGATGAAACGTTTGCTATCACATTGGAAATTTCAGGATACGTAAAGTAAACCGGGATAAGTAAATTAAATCATTTCTCGTATCTCATATCTGAAAATTATATTTCGTAATTTTTCAGATGCAATATTTTCAGCAAAAATCGAAGTTTGAACCCAAAAGATCGATTCATCGAAAACAATCGACTACTGTCGCCGCAATAAAGGTAGAACGCTGAACTTTAATCAGTTGTACGAAATTCTGCCGCAGCTCCATACGGTCGTGTCATACATCGTTTTACTGATTGTTTGTTTGGCCGCAACAATGAATTATTTAACATTGTTTAAACGTAAACTTTCAGTTTCTACGTTCGAAAGACTGAAGAAGAACACGCGAAAAACTATGAGACCGGCGAAACGGTGGTTTTCTTCATCTCGTCACGGGAAAAATATTTGATTGGTCCATTTTATTGTATTTTTTATAGAGAGAAAGACGTCTTCGCATTACAAAGTATTTTTAACATTTATTTTAACCTGTTCGGTGATTTTTACAATGGCTGAAAGGTAGATTTCAATTTTCAAAGTTTAGAAGCATACATGAATGTTGATGTTACGTATGCTATCTGTAAAAAAAATATTTCTAAACTTTTCGCGTAAGGAAATTTTTATATTGTTCCTCTTACTTAAAATAAACCAAAAAGTCGACAAACGCCCCTCCGGCAATCCACTCTGCCAAAACGACGATTTTCGTTATTTTATTAAGATTTGAATCGATATCGATTTTTCCATCAGTAATCGAGTGGGGGAGATGAATATACAAGAATTGCCATGAGAAAAAATTCCCCTGGACCGGGAATCGAACCACGGACCTTTGGCTTTCCGGGCCACTGCGCGGACCACTACGCTACGTCTTGTCCTTTCTCCCTCGCGTTGCCATCCTTGATGGACCGCGAGGACCTAACACCTAGTGCCATCAGCCTCGGTATAATTGCCTTTGGAATTAAAGAACCTGGATAGTGTAGTGGACTGCGCAGTGGCCCGGAAAGCCAATTCCGGGTTCGTGGTCCGTGGTTCGATTCCCGGTCCAGGGGAATTTTTTCTCATGGTAATTCTTCTCACGTGAATTCTGTATATTTCACCGACGTTCACGCGGCAGGGTTAGAAATAAGTATTACAAATGGGGGAGATGAGTTTATTAATTTATTTCTCTTCTTCTCACGTAGAAATATCTGCCGGAGCGCAGAGGCGATAGGTAAGGAAATAACATTCGCGGTAGGGATTTTCAAACAGTGCCGTAGCTGGATGGGTAATTTCGCCTCCTAAAACAAGTCACCAGCGACCGGTGGTGGTCATATGACTAAAGCCATTGTTCCGCCGAAATTTGGCGAACGGGAGAGCGGCCGGGGGAGGGGGGGGAGAGGAGACTTCCCGGAAAATAATGGGTTAATGTGCCACTCGGAAAGTTCCGCGAAAGCGTGGTCAACCGAGCCAGGTGGCTATTCACCAAGGACAACACCCACATCCCCCCCTTTTAATTCGCCCGTTTTCCCCAAAGCACCCAAAGCCCCACTCAGACCTAAAGACTCTCAAATTATACAACGAAAATGAACACGATGGTGGTCCGATGCAGTGGCGGATAAAATTGGAGGGGGGGGCTACTGAGAGACGGCCGTAATTTCTGGAAACATTGTCAAGGTGGCACTTTTTAAGGCGACTCTTAAACGAAGGTTTTTCTTTCACCAGAATAGCGAACAATTACTGAAAATAATTAATGTCTCAAAGTCACTTCGCCAGCGCATATGAGACATCAGACACGTTTTCGCGCAGAAGTATTTCGTACCACCTGATCCTAATGTACGCCACAGCAAATGACGCATCCACATGCTACATAGCAAGCATTAATTTAGGGAATATAAAATAACTTTACGAAGTTCTAATTATTACAGAAAATAAATGAGAACTGTCGCGAGACAAAATCTGGTTTCCATCGTTCGACAATTTTTCTTCGAGATGTGGATTTTGGAATCTTTTATTTTTGAAACACAATTTAGCTCCGGTTGAAGTAATTTACTTTAATATGAATGCGTTACGAAAATGAATGAATAAAAATTGGTTTTGAAAAGGCGAACGGAAAGTAAACAGATGAACTGTAAACTCTTAATGCTTGAAAATAAAACCAAGGTAAACGTAACTAAACCACCCAAAATATTTATCCGTTTTCACAACTATGTTTAATGATGAATGTAGCACATGAAAACGGTGATGTAAATTCATTCACTAGTCACTTGCAATAATTATAGCTACCACATGTAAAAAAATCTGTAAGAGTCAAAGGTGTTTTCATAAAATTTATTTTATTACGGCAATTTTTCTTTATGTTACTCCAGGAAAAACATTCTGTGAATATATCGAGTAATATGGGAAAAGAATGAATAACTACTAGTATGAATAAATTTACTGGACTGATCCAGGAAGACGTATAATAATAAATAGGAAAATTTGTGGAGAGAATGATGAATAGGACACTGGAAACGATAAAATCTTAGTTACACACACCTGTCGAATGTTCTCCGCGGGAACACCTGATCATGAAACGTAATAGGGGAAGCTCATTCTAGGGAAGGCGTACGATACAAGATAAAATAGGCAGAAAAATGAAAACAGTGTGCCATGGAGGGGGGATTAAGAGTGATACTCACCTTAAACATCTTCCAACATCCTAAATAAGTTATCGTCTTATACACTTATTTTGTTGCGAATAGAATAATCCAATTTTAACGAGTAATTCGGAGAAGTAGACTACTACTACTCCTAGAAGTAGAAGTAAATTTAGTTTAAAACGAAAGAATTTTTTTATATCCAAGAAAAGTGATATTAGTACATATAAAACATGTAATAATAATAAAAATATTTTTTCGAGCAAATAATTTAAAAGAACAAGTAAAACACTGTCATCATTATATTTTGGTTTCCTTAACCTTTTCTGCGTTACAACTTGTGCGACCACGGCTTTTATATTAGATTTGGTCCAGGGAACGCCCTTGTTGAAATAGATGTTAGTTGCACTTTGCAACAGTTATGCAATGATAGCTCCGTAACGAATTAAAATTACCCAGGAACTTATGTCGAACTTCCCCTATATCACCACTGAATCGGTTGAACTTGCCGGCTAGCAGCCGGCACTCAAAGTGTTAAAATACGACTCTTTGATGTGGAATATGTTTTTGATGCATTTCTATAGTTATTAACCTCTTGTTTATACTTACTCAAATATGAAATCTGGGAGAGAAGAGGTATACCTCATATGTTGGCCACTGAATCTGAGTGTATCTGCTACACCCAAGGAGGTTTTAAATATACTGGAGGGGGCACCACTGGTTTCGAGCGTGGAGCGAAGTGTGGCCGGAATTGGGGTGCTTGGGTAGGAGGAGCCACGCCCACTTTGACCAAAACATTGACAATCTCATAAGGGTCAATGCTTACTCTTCGGTGAAATTTTTGGTCATAACTCGTTAATACATTCAAATAAACTATGTAACGCATAACGTAAACCTTTTTTTTTCTTACTTCATCGATAGTCTTCGCGAAGTTATGACTCAAATATCTTTTCCCAGGAAAAAATTATCATCAATCACCACGGTTACGTTGTACAACCAGCTCAGCTGAAAATAAAATTTTACGAGAGTATACTAGTCATTCACCTGCACTTATACTGGTATTTAATTTTATTATAGCCAACGGAAATTAACAAATACAGTAATAAAGTATATTTTCAAGGATATTCCCACCAGTAAAGTGGCTAACATACACAGAGTTCAAACATTGATATAAGTATCGCGAATGATGGGAAAAAAACCCGATGACAATCATCGGCAAAATCCTAATGAATATGGGACAATTTTCACTTAATATAGTTCATTTTTAGAACAAAACTTAGCCACTGCAAAATATCAGTCGGAGATTTAAGTCCAAAAATTGTCAAACTAAGATGGCGGAACCTTAACCACGCCAAAAACTCGGAAACAGCTCCTCCAGATATGTTTCACAACTATGTTTAATGATAAATATAGCACATGAAAACGGTGATGTATATTCATTCACTACTCACTTGCAAGAATTATAGGACAATGGCTACCACATGTAAAAAAAAATCTGTAACAGTCAAAGGTTTTTTCATCAAATTTATTTTATTAAGGATATTTTTCGTTATGTTACTCCAGGAAAACATTCTGTGAATATATCAAGTCCTATGGGAAAAGAATGAATAACTATTAGTATGAATAAATTTACTGGACTGATCCAGGAAGACGTATAATAATAAATAGGAAAATTTACGGAGAGAATGATGAATAGGACACTGGAAACGATAAAATATTAGTTACACACACCTGTCGAATGTTCTCCGCGGGAACACCTGATCATGAAACGTAATAGAGGAAGCTCATTCTAGGGAAGGCGTACGATACAAGATAAAATAGGCAGAAAAGTGAAAACAGTGTGCAATGGAGGGGGGATTAAGAGAAACACTCATCTTAGCCACACCTTCGAACACCCGAAATAACCTAAAATTATGCTACCTGTGCACTTATTTAGCTGTGAATAGAAAAAATTTAATCATGAGTAATTCTGAATACACCCATTATTTTGCGTCAATTTCATTGTCTATGCGCTAGGAGTAACACCAGCAAAAATTGAGAGATATTGAGTCTAAACAAGAAGCATTAAAAAATTGAGGGTTAAGTTTACCTGTCGAATATTCTCCGCGGGAACACCTGATCATGAAACTTAATCGAGGAAGCTAGGGAAGGCGTACGATTCACAACCTCCTTGGCTACACCAGAGGTAGACCAACGTGGCGGACGGACTGAAATCCCACGCCCACTGGCTCAACCTGCCAACTAAAGAAGGAAAAGCCTCTCCAGGAACGTATCCACACTGAGATGGACATACATCTGTCAAAAGGGTGGCACGCTTTCGTAACGACACGAGAATACATCCCAATCTGTCGCAAGAGAAGGCTGAAACTTACGCGAAGGTGCCGAGAGAGACAATGGGATATAGGGACGCAACAGAAGGGTGAGAAGAGAAACATTAAAAAAAAGAGAGAAAGAGACAAAAACGAGAGGAAAATTAGCTCCAATAACAAAACAACGGCCTAACAGGTTGCCGGGGCAACGCGAGCGAGCGTCAGACGGGTCGGCCGAACAGAATTAGAAGGAAGAAAGGAAGTGAGGTGATCGAGTTGTGGATGAGCATTGCGGTGTTTCGACCACCTGTTGCAGCTCCAGGGGTAAAGGCGGAGAAGGGGGGAGGAGGGTAGGGTGCTGATGACGACCGAGGGTGCACGGCGAAGGGGTGGGAAGGGAGGGGTGGCCACGTCCTGAGATGAGGACGGGGTTAAAGGTAAAAGCAGGGGGACGGGTATCGGACCCAATCAAGTGATATTTATTTACTTATTTATTTATATATTTATTTTAGGGATGGACGGATTCAGGATTTTTCTCGGATCCGGATTCGGATCGGATCCTTGATTTTCGGAGCCGGATCTTTCGGATCGGATGTTTTCGGATCCAAATGAATTTTCAAATTCCTGACGCAGAAATTCCCCCGATGATTGTTCAATCTCTTGGGAAGAGTCACACTATGTGCCAGTCGTATTTTGCCTTTTTCATTTTCCGCGGCTGAAATTATCCTACGTAACCTCTGCGAGAGCTTTCAAACAAAACGGTTCATGAGTAGGACAAGAATCGCATGCGACGGTGCATTCGAAGAGAGAATCGTAACTCTTTCCACCCTTATTGGGGTGTTGCATTCACTGAAGCTATTATTCAAAATTTCGGATCCAGATCCGATGTCTTCCGCGACTTTGGATCCGATGTATCCGATTAAGGGCAATATCCGCGGATATTTGGATCCGAGGTATCCGATCTGACCATCCCTAATTTATTTATTTATTTATTCAGAGTACATATTATTGTTGCAGAGATATATTCAGAGTCTATATATTGTTAAGTTACCACCGTAATTTACGTTGGTGACCACTGTTTTAGAGTTTATTATATATATTTTATTGCGAACCGTGGTGGCCTGACGGTGGTTTCACGGGTTTCCCACCTCCTTAGGACAAATTCCGGGGCAATACCACTCCCGTACCAGTGATTCATCCCAGTAACGCTGAAGAGGCGCAAGCCTATAACAGCTTCACGAGCATTTGTTATTATTATTGTTGTTATTTCAAATCGTATGTAATTGTTTCTGCTCGTGAATAAAGGTTTTTGAACTGAACTGAACTGGGATGACTGGACAAATCTTTGAGGCAGTGCAACAAAATATTATTAACGCTGATTAGTGTCATTGAGTGCAGGTCTTCAAGAATTGAATGTAAAAATTTGTTGGCCAACGTTACAGTATGCTTTTGAGGCCGTTTTACACGGGGCACGGAATTGCGCAGGTTAGAACTGCATTACTTTCTAAAATGGCGTGGCATAAAGGAATTCATTTATTTATGTCACACCAAAAACAGCACTAAGGCCTTTACATTGGGTTTATAAACAAAATAAAATATGTAAATATAATTAATAAACACGTATATAAAAATAATGTTATGAATAACAACCATTTTAAACATATACAATACATACAAAAGGTCGGTGTCAAATATTGTCCTTTTCAATTGCTTATTAAAATTGGTGCGGGAGGCAAAGATGTAAAGAGAGGAAGAAGTATTGGAAATTGAATTGAAAATAGAAGGTAGGCGGAAAAAGAGGGATCTATGAGATATTGCCAGACGGAAATTGGGCTGGTATAGAGCTATAGTATTGCGGGTTTTGCGAGCTGGAATTCGTAGAGAAAATAATGTTAGGAGATCACTGCATCTGAAGGACCCATTCATGATGCGGTAAAGAAATTTGATGTCTGATGTCAATCGGCGGTGGTTGGGGTGTAATAATCCAAGTGAATGAAGTATGTATTTAAATTTAAATTTCATAAACCCTATGCGTAAGTTCGTCAGAACATTTCCTTCTCATTTTTAAACGGCTGTTTGATAGTCCCACGACTTACAGTCCCGATTTTTATTTCCCTGATTTCCCTGACGGTCTGTGCACGTCCTAGAGATAGTCCTAGAGGAGGGGGGATATAACAGATGCGAGTCATTATTGGTGCCTCAAGAGAAAGACTGTTCAGGAAGGAAGAGTTGTGTACGTCGAGATGGGTTGGACCGATTATAATGGCGAAATGGAAGTTAAAGGGGAGTGGCAGGGGGCACAGCCAGTGACGTAGCCAGGGGGGGGGGGGTACCGAGGGGTCTGGACCCCCCCCCCGAAATATAAAGACACAATTATTTTCCTTCATAAAAGAAAACAAAATATTGAAAAATCATGAATTTATAAAATATTTTTAACAAATGAAGTTTTGTTATTGAATGAATAGTTGAAATGTTTTTTAAGATAAGTTTAAGTAAGTTCATAAGTTTTTTTGATTATTATTAAAAGAGTTGAAATTAGTTTAAGACTTGCCTGTTTTTCCTGAATTTCACCCCCTGCTTTTGGACCCCCCCCCCCCAACGAAATTCCTGGCTACGCCACTGGGCGTAGCTAGGAATTACGGCTGGGGGGGTTTAGGTGCAACTAATACCGGGGTATGTGGGAGTATGGAATACCCACCCGGATAAGCGGTAGGTGCGAGGACAATAAATTGCGTAATTTTAAGATAAATGGTTAAAAATGGTAAGTTTTTACGGCGTTCTGAGGGATATTTTACCATAAGACACGGTATCGGGCGTTACTTTGTGAAACTGCTTCATCATAGAATAAAATAAAATTACTTTGTTATATTCTACACTATATTTTAAATAGCACGACCCGGGTTTCAGAATCTCATGCCTGATGATAGCATGAGATGCTGAAACCCGGGTCGTTCTATTTAAAATAAAGTGTGGAATAGAACAAAGTAATTTAATTTTATTCTAGGATATTTTATCAATCCTTACACTATTCTATAAGTAATATCAATCCAATTAAGTAAAACAGATTAAACTTCAAATTTCTCTGATCTCTGGGGGGGTTTATCCCCAAAACCTCGCTACGCCACTGGCGAGTGGGGCGTGGAGGGTGAGGAGAGGGTGAAGGTGGGGATGTACGGGGGGTGGAAGGATCCCTATTTGGGGTGGAAGGGTCGAAATGGCTGGACCCCCCGCTATTTCAATCCACGCCTCCCTCCCCTGGCACCCTGTGGTTCCATAAGATCTCTCAATCGTCATTGATATTCCTCCAACATTAATCACGTAAGAATCAATTAAGGTGACGTATCGGTGGAGGGTGAAATGCTTCGTGTGAAGTGCTATGTTGCAACGATAGGGAACGCGGACCTTGGGAATAATGCCTCGTTCAGATTACGATTGTCCGAGCGATGGTCCGAACGATAGTTGGCCGAACTATCAGTGTGAATGCATGTCCTGACAATAGTCCACGTAGTTCCGATCGTTGCCACTTCACGATGGTTAAAGCGCTGGGAGACCGGAAGAGGAAGCGACAAGAGAAAGACGAAAGCTCCAAAAGCTCCCTTCGGTCTATTTTTTTCATTGATTTGTCCAAGCAAGGAAGAGTATGGGCGGAAGAGAAATTATTCGATAAATACACGTTGAACACAGTAATATTTTGACCTTGCATACCTCAACAGCTTTGGTGCCCGTCAATTTCTCGTTCACTTTAGATGTCAGCATCAGAGGATAGCACAGATTTAACCATCGTTGTGTGAATGCACGATAGTTGGAACGATTGCTGGAACAATCGTAATCTGAACGAGGCATAAGAGACAAGGGTAGGGTAAACGCTTTTGAGATGCGGGTGTGGAGGAGGTTGGAGAAAGTGAAAAGGGTGGATGAAGTGAGATTATTGTTGCAGGTACTCTACCGGTTAATTAACGGTTTATAGTCCAATGTTCCCATTTGGGAATAGATTTATAAAATATCATGAAAATTATATTTCCTATCTGAGATTACTTTTATAGCTTTTGTTACGTAAATACAGTATGGAGGTATTTTTTAAAGTGAATCGCATGACTTGTCTATCTTTACCTTGTACCTTGGTCGTTAATTATACCATTTAAAAATTGGTTATTTTCCTCACCTCTAAAGTGAGTATGCGGTTTATTCGATACTTTTCCCTACACTTGCTCTCCAGTAAGAAATGCTCACTTATTTAAAAGCCCATTATATATTACATTGTAAAACTTAGTTTTTAGGTCAAGCGTGTATTTATATTTCAAGCAATAGCAAATTTTGTGGCGTTTTTCCATTTGGGAACATGCTTAAAAACTCATTAAAAAATTTTTCTTCGGGGTTTCTTTCATAATACGTCTTAATTAGTTGTAAAATAAATAGGATATGCAAAAAAATAATAAAAATCATTCGGTAAGTAAGTTAGGTCTTTAAAAGGTTAAATATTTATATGGTTAATTACACATGAATTTTACAGATTACCCCAGGATATCACCATCCATTGCATGAATTATTGCCTCGGGTAATCTATCTCTAAGTGGATTCATACGGTAAATCACACATGATTTTTACAGATTTCCGCGGGATATCACCATCTCTTACTTAAATCCGTTTCATCAGCACACATTAGGCCTATTTCTCTACATTCTATCTGCAAAGCCTATTCTCGTCCTCCTCCTTCCTCGCTTACCAATCATGAGGAGGTGCTGGAAAGATTTGAGGTCGAAATAACATTATTGGAAAGCATACAAAAGAGAATAGGGAATTGGGTCGGGAATATTTTGAGAGGGATAAGAATATTAAATTCAGCAGTCGAGGGAACTGCGGAAGGAGAAAATATAAGAGGAAGAATTTTTTTTTACAATTGCAACTCGGCATAGACATCAGGAAATTGCTACTATGTGTCGGCAGAAAAATCTTACGGCAGACAGTTTACTTGAAAATAACAAGTAATAATGATATTATTCATAATTCTAAGTAAAGTATAACAAATTCGTAATTATACAAACGGTTTTCAATTTCGCTAGAGAAAAAAAGCATAATATTTTCAACTTGTCCATCTTAAAATATGACGCCTCTCCCATGACAACAAAGACACCACGCCAGTAAATACCGGTTCCTACCGGAACATGTATCCAGTCAGTATTCACACGAGCCCAGAGGTAGAAGAAAGGGACTCCAGTCTTTAAATAATTAGTAAACACCGGAGACGTTCCCGGAACTCAATTAGAGATGGTTCGGCATATTCCTCAGAAGCTTTCGCACCAAAAATACGAATATTGTTCGACGGCCTTTGTCTTAAGAGACAGGTGGTCTGCAAGGCGACTTGGAATTTTCTCAGTTAACATACTACCACAACCAAAAAATTTCTTAAAATTTCATTATCATAATCATTCCAGTGGAAACAATTTAAATTATGGATTATGCTACATTATTCTGTACTCCATCTGCGTAAAAATGTATACATATCCAAACCCTATGTCTCCTCAATATTCTCTCCAAAATTATCCTTGTGTGCATTACACTTTCACCTATAAGATAAAAATAAAATTTCAAAGCAATGCCAATATCACCCGCAATTATTCGATAAATATTACAAAAAAGATGGAAAACTTTTTCAATATATAAATCATTAAAATAAAGAAATTAAGGCATGCTTTTTAATTACTCCATGAAAGACCTCAATCGGTAGAATACTTTTATAAATAAATGTATCTGATATTAATTTTAAAATCTGCCATCCCCGTCCACACGAAAGAAGGAAATAAGATTATTAGATAGAATGAAAAGGAGAGGGCTTCATTGTTAATCTAAGAGTATTAGAAAGGATGATTAGTGTAGCACATCTGTAAGGGATTCCACTAATTAACGTAAGAAATGCCATATTTAAGAGAATACCAATATTTACCACTGTGATTGTAAGTACTTCATTAACTTACGACAAAAACTGGGCATGCCATACATTTTTTCTGAAAAATAAATTTGAAAATCTAAGATATTTCTAGATCTCATACTACGATGAAGGTATAAGCATGGACTAAACGTTGAATACAACTAGAATATAAATACAACTGGCAATACTATCATGAGAAAATATTGGTAATAAAATTAACATAGAGCTCCTTCTAAAATTAGAACGATTGTGAAATTAAGACATAGGCAGGAGGGACCTAATATATACAACTGTAGCGATATCGATCTATTTAATACCTTATTATTTTACTTCAAAAATTTGCTATCAAAAAAACCTCAAGAATATCCATGATATCCAGATTTTATCCACAGGTCTTAAATATCTTGTGAAGTCATATGAATTCGTTTAGATGTAATTTGAAACATTAAATATCATGTCAAGTCAATGGTATGTGTATGTATGAGGAAAGACCTCAATCGGTAGAATACTTTAATAAATGTATTCGATATTAATTTAAAAATCTGCCACTCCCGTCCACACGAAGGAAAGAAATAGGATTATTAAATAAAATGAAAAGAAACGGGCTTTATTGTGAATATAAGAGGGATGTATTAGAAGGGAAGCCAGAATGCTCGAATACTTCTTAAATACTCCAGTAGAAAACGGTAGAATACTTAATAATAATGCGCGGCAGTTTTCTGTTATAGTAAGCAAGAGGAATGATAGAAGGCCTTCAGTCCGCGCTAATTTTTTCGTTAATCCCAAATTATACTTATTGCTATTTTTTTACGCAAACCGGTCATAAGTTTCTAATGCAGAGCGCCAGGTGCAGGATAGCAACGGGACAACAATCCATCTGCTGCACAGGACTTTTAAAAGCGTGACTCCGTGAGACACCAATCACGAAGCGATGGCTACTAATGACTTCTATGCTTCTCACTCACCCTCACACTTTCAGGTATACACCCCCTCAAGACGGCGCCACACGGCACTAAAAAAAAACATTCCCCGAATCTCTGACCTCACGTTACGACCACACCTGCCCACCCTAATAACTCTATAAGGGGATGAAATGAATTATGCATCAATGCTCCGACGCAATGCTACAGATGGAATAGGGAAGACTAGACACAAAAAGCGCCTAGGATACGCATGATTGAATGCATAACTAAACGGAAAACGGGATGGTTGAGATGAGTGAAAAAAACTGTAGAGCATCAACCTTTACTAGCTACGCCGGCGAAGAATAAATATTTTTCAACTTTACTTTGAAGGATTATTTTCTCTTGAACTAGATCTCTGAATTACGGATTAGATTTCGTTACTTTACCAATTTTTATTGGGGGAGGAAGGAAATTCCACACATGAAAATTCCAAGATTTTAAACAGAGAAAAATCATTTTTAAAATTTCTCACTGGGCCAAAAATTTCTGGAAACGATTCCGAAAAATGATTATGGATTGCTCCCTCAAGGCTATTTCCCAAAATAAAAAAAATATCAACGAGTTTTACGTCATTTTATATTGAAAACGATTTGGATAGAAAGATGGATGAATAAGGTCAATACCTAATCAAACACATCTGATTCCTACGCTATACCTAAACAATATCAAAAGATTTTACGCTTTTCCAGGCTGTTATGCAGGTAACTTGCCTGGGTTTGTATCCGGGAAGGTAGGCCAACAATATTGGCAATGATAACAGTCGTATTTAATAGAAGTTCAACAACATTGGAGGTTTTTAAAATACTTCGCCTCTAACATGCATAGGTACTACATAAAAAACTGATCTATTGAAAAATTGGGTGGATAGATGGATAGATAAGGTCAATAGGTAACCAGCCACACCTTATACCCACACCATACCAATACTCCTTCCTGCTTATGAACGCCTTCTTTGCTTACGCAATTACCTTCCTGGTATCCCTACTGCTGTATCCGTTTTCCTCGAACGCGCAGCTCCACTTGTTGAATCGCTCCACCAGCTCAAGATTTTGCCTTTGAGACTCAAGACTTTCATCTTGAGTCCCACATTCGTATCTCGCGATGCTTTTCAAAACGGCATTTTCTTGGTAATACATATATGCATTTTACTACACATACACTAAAACTTTTCCCAATTTGACACAATTTTGTTATTTTTAAATAAATTTATTCCAATATCGATCAAATGAAAATCATCCCCATTCCATCGACGATTTTTTTTTAATTTGAACCCCCTGCATGAATTTGAATGACATTATGAGGTCGACACCACCATCGCGACAATTCAATCCATCAAACACGTCCCTAAACAAATTTGAAATCTCTATCTCCAATCGAAGAACGGTTAGCGGGTCTTAAGGGAGCAGGTACAGGTAGGTAGCAGAACACAGACTCAAGAGAGTTTCCGGCGAGGGACCGCCGAGAATTCCAAGGACCCTTTTTGAGGACCTTTCTCGGCGGCACGTCCGGTCTGGCTGGCTGGCCGATCGCTCTTCAGGTGCAGATGCGGAAGGTAGAAGAAGGAGGCGAAGGGATGGAGTTAATGCGGGGCAAGAAGGGAAAGGGCAGAAAAAAAGGTCACACAATTAAACGGAAGAGGAAAGGGATGGGACAAAGAAAAAAGGGTTCCCTGGAGCCGGGGTTATCGTGTTTATTTTTTATACATGGCGGAGAGGAGAGAGGAAAAAAAAACTCGTTGAGATGGGACGGAGAGAAAGGATGGGAGAGGATTATTTAAAAGATCGAACTCTACGGTTGCAGGATGCTGACATGATAGGGGATGCAAGGCGGTCTAGCGTAGATGCCGACCTAGACAACTGGTCCGAGTCTGCGGAATACGAGGTGTATTTAGACAATAGGGTGGTTTCCTTTTATTTTTTTATTGCCTAAATCGGAAGATTATTACTCCTGGAGTACGTATTTCACGCTCCTAGATTTTTAAATGACGATATCTATTTTTCGAGATTAAATGAATAGTGAAAATTTTCGAGCGCGCGAAAACGCGACGGCTAAGTATGAATGCCGGGAAAACGCCGCGTGACGTCATTCTGGTTCCCGCTGTCGCCGTGTGAGGTGACCTTGGGGCGAGGCTTTGAGCGCTGATACGACGCAGGATGCTAGCAGGTAGTAGAATACCCTGCTAGCTGGTAGCGCTTGGCTTAAATAAGGATTATTAATACCTTATCAAACGAGGGAAACTTTCCGACCTTAGCCAGTTTTAATATGTGATTATTAAGACATGTTTCCCTGAGCTCTGTGCCTCATGCATGCATTGGTAATCTCAGACGATGTATAACTCCTATCTACTCGTATAGAAACTAGGTCCCCGTGACGTCACGTGGAGTGGCATCGCATTGGCGCCAATCTGGCCTTTTTCAAATGAGGATAAAAATTGACCATTGTCATTCGTCAAAACCGGTATTTCTAAAACCGAATAATTTGTATATTATGTATACACTAATGGTGGGTAACGAATCGCAATCAATGCCTTTCGTTTTCTTTGATGAAGAAAACTACCCTATTAGGGGAACTAACGATTTAAATTTCCTGCGAGTTTGGAGAGTCCGATTGCCAATTTTATTATTATTTGATATACATACACTAAAGTATGATAAACTTTTCAGCTGTATTCGTTGTTTACTTTGTCTGCGGCAAGGTCTAGTGTAAACGCCGATCGCAACAACTGGTCCACGCAGAGTCTGCCGAATACGAGGAGTGCTCAGAAAATGACGGGAAATAAATTTTTAATATTTGGCGAATTTAGAGAGTTCGACAGTCAATTTTTTTTTGTTGATATGCATGCCCCCGGAGTGTGATAAAATTTTCAATTGCATTCATCGTTTAATAATAATGTCTATGGCCGCCGCTAAGGTTTAGACGTGTGTTTATGATTTATAGTATAATGACATTGAAATCCTAGCCCCGGAACTTCAAATGGAAATGATTGATCTACAGTGCAGTGATATAATTAAGAACAAATATCAAAACTCATCTTTGTTGGAATTTTATAAGAGTCTTCCACTGACTGTTAAATTTTCTGCATATTATACATGTCTTTTCTCATTACAATTTTGTGTTTCTTTATCCAACTTATCACAAAAACAATTACAATAAGCCTACAACAATGTTATGAGTAGTTAGCCCATGACCATATCAATGTAGATGTCATATTAATAATTATTCAACATAAAATTAGAATACTTCAGTAAACTAAATTTAATTTGCTATAAAAAATATGTTCTCTAAAAGGAGTTTTCAAGTATGCTAGCTCTCCGCGGGCCGGATGTGGCCCTCGGGCCGTAGTTAGGAGATCCTGATTTATACGATTTTCGACTCACGCTTCATTGCTTTTTTGAAAAACATTTTGCCAAAAACAATACTTTAACGATGCTGCAGCCTCCTAATTTGCCAAACATGACTCCTTGTGAATTTTTCCAATTTCCATAAATAAAGAGAACCTTGAAGGGCCATCGTTTCACAATCACCTTCTCCAACACCTTGGGTCTCCGGCGAAACCATTTAAACTAAACTAATGTAAACATTTTAATTTATGTTGACACATTAAACGCCTAATAACTCAAAAATTAACTACCTTAATTGAGCTGAAAGACTAAATTAACACTTGATTACCCTCAATTTCGGTAACACAGAAAAAATTACATTATGATGAGGGCATCCGTATGTCTGAAGGGGCAAAATTTCTGATTAATAGATAATTTACCTCGATTATAAGAGCGTGATATTCCCACGGAGTTCATATTTACGGGCAGAGTAGCGACTCCGACGTTGGATTAAGACAGTAATTAAGTGCAGTAGCTTAAGTATTAGCACTTTTCGACCTTAAACTTCTTACGTGATCTAAGTTCAGACCGGTTTTATCCAAGGTAATTCTCACCCTAAATTAAATGTAACATATTAATACGAAAGGACTCTGGACCATAGCTGAGAAACGTTTCTCTGAAAATATTCGGAAAACTATTGCTATTCAGGCAGAAAAACTCTATGGATTTAGAATCCATTTCCCATGTCCTACCCCCTAGTTTTGTTCCAGACTACGGCCCTATATTTCACCATTGGCGACAAGTTTCTAACTCACAAGTGGGTCACGTTTTAATGGGACAAATTATCCCCTATCTTATCGCTCGTCCCGGTGCGTCAATCAGAGACAGGCGAAGAAGGAATGAAAAAACAAATGCAAATGACACCGACGTAGATAAAAAAGTGGGAATGGAGGAAAAGGATAGGTGGGCTGAGCTGAGATGAAGAAGGTCTGGAGAGAAGCGATCCCACCACCGGATTGATGACTGTTGCATGCCGGGAAGGTGGAAAGGGCCTTTTTTTCCTTGAGGGTGGGGCGGTAGATGGGTCCTTCTCGGGGTGCTGCAGAGCGGCATTTGTGATGGAAAAATCGATTTCGACTAAAATCGAGTTTAAACAATCGAAGATCGAAGAAGTCGAGATCGAGTTATAGTAATTCCTAATATGTAATTGTAATAGTGTCATTTCATTGTTTGTATTGGTAATTCAGTTAATGGCAATGCTGAAGAATTCACAGTGAATGGCATGCATATGAAAGAAGAATGTGTACTTCTCTTGATTGCATGTTATCTGACCGAATTCATAATACGTAAATTTTTCTCAGTGTCCTCGATATGAAGATTACTTATGCAATTTATTGTGAATCATTTCGTTTTATCTCAGCAGCGTAACTAGAGGTCTATGATAACGTCATCCAACCCATGTGAACTCTTGAACTTAATAGCTGAATTACGGATTAGATTTAATTACTTTGGCAATTATTATAAGCGGAGGAAGGAAATTCCATGCATGAATATTCCAAGATTTAAAAAGATAAAAATCATTTAAAAATTTCTCAATGGGCTAAAATTCCTCGAAATGATTCCGAATAATGAGGCTGGTACACTTGGAAAGGCAAGCCCTCGATCATCAATGAAGCATGTTATCCTTTTAATCTTTTTTAAAAATTTTTGTGAAGCCACATTGTTCCAAGTGGTGATCTCAATACTTTAATATGCGTGCATTAGAAAATTTTCCCTGCTAATAATTGAATCATATATTCTAATTAGTTTTAAAATATTTTTTCTACTATTCAAATATTTGAGTATTTTTAGAATAATTAATTAACCTTTTTTTGAGCAAACATAAAGAACATTCGATTTTTTCAATTTATCGATCTTTCGGTTCAAATTTAGATATTTGTTGAAAAGACGAGTTTATTATTTCGATTAAAATTGGATTACTTGAAAATTCGATTTCGACCGATATTTTTTTAGATGTATTCAACGGTGTTCGGCTAGATGTTGTGGACCATTTTGCGATGATAATTGAAAATGAAAAACTTTGTGTATGAAAAACTTTGCGTTTCAAGGATTCATCCGGGGAGGTACCGAATCTGTGTAATTATTTGCAAATTACAAATACAATCAAGTGATCATTTTTGTACTCGCGTAACGATGAGTGACACGAGTAATCATGTGGCACAGCCCTGGCACATAGATGCGTGCAGCGGAGTCGACGGGCCGAGAGGCCGAGACGGTAGGAATATCGGAGCGCCACGATTGACCCCCGGAGGGGGTGGCAGGTTTGAGGGCGGGCAACACCTGTTCCCCCGCCGACGGCACCTGCCTCTCCCCCTCCCAGAGAGCAGAAGGAGGGTGCACCTTGAAGATACGGACGAGATGGCCCAAGCGAGCATCGGGGTGGTTCTGGGGTGACGCAGAGATGGGTGCAAGAGCCGAGCCTTGCGGGACACGCGTCTTCAAGAAAGGAGTGCTCATAAAATAAAGAACTGTATAGATTTGCAGAGAACTCCGTTGTAAACATGTTTCCAATCCAAATGTACCTCCTTAGTATCGTGCTTACTATGGAGCGTATAAAAGAGAAAATCCCCAGAAATTAGGAAAATAATTAACGATAAAAAGTACTCAAGTATCTATTCAGGTAGTATCTTATTAAATATCAATTATTAATTTTAGCACGTTGGGCTAAAACTGTAGAAATGTAGAACGGACATTTTCACAAATGAAAATAATAATTTGCATTTTAAATAGAATATGACGGTATATAGTGTAGTCCTTCAGGGGCTTCTATTTAATGGCATTCACTTCCGAATTCGAAAACTTGGTTGCTCAGCCATTTGCACTTGCATCTATGTTGACACTCGGATAATCATGTAGGTGACCAAGTATTAATTTAGACTGGCACTACTAATTTATTCTTGTGAGTACTCAAAGTATTCATGTAAAGGACTTAGGTATTCACTCCACTTGATCGATCATACTCCGACTTTTTGATGTCGAAACGATCGCACCAATTAGTATATTGCTAGATGTTTTCCCCATGAAACTGAAGTTCAGCTGATTACGACGGTCGTCAGCATATTTATGTGCATTCATTTTGAAATATTTACTTTTACCACGTTGTTCAGGAGATTTTTAGGCACTCATCTCCTTGGTGATATGACTATGACTAACATTGTTATAATTTCTTGCTTCCAAAGATCATTAATTTGACGCGCAAATGGTTCGAACTTTTGAATTCTCTCATTAAATATTATCTCAAACTTCTAGAGCCTGGGATCGAGATAGATATTCTGCAAGCATTGTTATTATTATTTTTAGTATTACACATAGAACTAAGAACACATCACAATATTAAGCGCTCAGAGACCTAGCTCATGGTTAATTATATAAGTTGATCACTTTGTCGGTTAAACCCACCCAATTTTCTTTGCCTCGGCCGGCTTCAACACTCCCTAGTAAATTTTTAGTTGAAATGCACAATAGTGTGTGGAATAGTCAATATGATCAAATTATTTAGTTAACCACGAGCAAATTCCAAAGTCAACTCGCGTACAATTCAAGATAAACCTACCTCATGCCTGAACAAATGAGGAAAATTATTGATTCCTAGTATTAGGGTGAATAGCGCCTCTGGTCAATACAAGAAAAATTGAAGCAGTGGCAAAGCTAGACGAAGCTAAGTGTTGGCTCGTTTAATGATTAGCCGACACGGTGAAAAACATGACGGCTATCAATGATACCACGGTGATATGATATGTCCAAGGCAAGCGACGACCACTGAAGAGCACGGGCCCCAGCGCGCGAGAGGGGGGTCTAGGTGTTCAAACTCCCCTTGGGAGGGCTTGTGAAAAACAGACGTAAGCGCGATCCCTCCCCTATCCCATGAAATGTATTCCTTTCCCAGGCTAACCTCCCCTAAAACAATTTTCTGCCTATGGACCTTGCTTAAGCATGAATCACGCGATCATTTTTTCAGTCCCTCTGAGTTATAGGTGGAGCAATAGATTTTCAGGGACCAAAGGAGTGATCGCTTGGCCCATCATTTTCTGAATCACGCGGTCATTCCCACCGTCCCTTTTTCCATCGCTTTTTCCACGATTACTACAAAAGAGGATCCTCAAGTTGGCCTCTAAAAGTATTTTCACCCACCTCGCATTTAAATGGGTTTACAAAAGTCGCCACTCGTATCGCTGACGGACTAATTGAGCCTTAGTTTCATGGGGAAATGAGTTATAATTGGGTTTTTTAACTGAAATTTATGCACATGAAGATGCGATCTATCAAATTAATTAAATTTCAATACTTTTCCTCGAAATTACAAACATTATTCTGCAAAATATTGTAAAAATGGTGGATCGTATTGCACTCATCACCGCGCCGCGGACATTTTTGAAAACCGATTAAAATGCGACCGATGTGGCAACAGAAATCAAACTTCTGTGGGATGGGATTGGGCCTCCTCTATACAGTCCCCTCGGTCGAAATGAACAGCCTCTCTTGGGCCTTCAGCTGCGATGACATAGTAAGCTTCCTTTGGACTACAAATATTAAAATAGAGGATCCCCAAGTCGGCCTCTAAATGTGTTGTCAACCACCGCGAATTTAAATTGGTTTACAAAACTTCTCACACTCGTCACTGACGGAAAAATTGATCCGAGTTTAACAAGGAAAGGAGGCATAATTGGCGCTTTAACTGAAATTTGTGTACATGATGATGTGATCTATCGAATGTATAAAAGCTCAATCAGGCCCTAGAAGGTGCGGGGCTAGGGGCGAACCTTCAGTGCGGGGCCCTTCACTTAAAATATTAAACTCTTTACCCCATCTACAAACTCGAGCATTTTGAATCCCTACCACTCTCTGGCTAAGTATGTCTTCCCCTCCCAAATTCAGACTTCGTAATTACGCCGTTATGATACCATCACGCAGTTGAGTTCAAAATAGTATAATACAAATAAAATTTTTAATTATATTTATTCATAAAATTCAAAAGCGCCCGCTCTCACTCATGTCAAGTTCTCTCACTCGTTGTTATCACTCACACGACAAAGTACTGTACTGACAAACGCAATTGCACAATAAAAATTACTGCATTATTATTCCTTTTTCATAATATTATTTTTTGTCTAGCACGGACTTAACAATACAGTAATAGTTGAAATTGCATTTTCAAAACTATCGTATATTTTAATTTTTTTTTCACGAACGCGGGGCCCGGGGCGGTCGCCCCGCCCTAAGGCCGGCCCTGAGCTCAATGCTATTTCTTGCAATGGCGAACATTATTCTGCAAAATATTGGAAAAAAGTGGATCGCCTTGCGCGCGTCACCGCGCCGCGGACATTTTTGAAAACCGATTAAAATGCGACCGCAGCGGCAACAGAAATCAGCCTTCTATGGGATGGAATTGGGCCTCCTGTATGCAGTCCCCTTGGTTTATTCCGTCACGTTCCGCATTTGCAACAGTCATTCAATTAAAAGTCAAGCGTGTCGTCACAATCGTTCGCGGCTATACGTTCTGATAGGCTGAGGGACGCTCCCAGCTATGGTTTCAGCGATGAAAAAAGGGGCGCGACGAGTGATGGAAAAAGGGATGAGATTGCCATCCCTCGAGCCATCGCGGAAAATGATCACGAGAAACGGTCATTTTTCCGCCATCGCTGGAGTGATCGCTGTAGCTGTCCTCCAAAAAGGATGGAACAAAGTATCGTATGATTCAGGCTTTAATATCCGCATTTGATGTTCAATCGATCACTACAGTAGCCGTGTAGTACAGATGTCGGTAGATCGATTACTACGTATTAATTACTATGAGAATAAAATTAATTTTGACCATTGATCTTACTGCTTGGCTATCCACATCGTTACCTTGTTCATGGATTTATTCTCGTGAGTTTTACTGTAATAATTACCTCAGTTCACGGGGCCTATCCGAAATAAGCACACCAGAATATAGATGGTCATTTCATCGTTCATACAGCAGCCGAGAAGATTTTTAAGCGATGTTGTCTTAATCATGCCATCATATAAGACTAGAAAACCGGGTCTGCAACTTACCTGCAAAGAAGAAGAAAAATTTGAGCATTTTGCAAAAAATAAGGCTAATTAATTATCACAAAACATGAATTTGTCGAACAGGAGAATAAAATTTCGGTGATTTCAAATTTACCGAACCAAATAATAATTCGAAACCTTGGACAATTTGGAGCATTTTTCGAATCACCCCGAGTCTCCACGTTACCCTAATAGAACTCCCCCTTACAATTCCTAGTAGGAATTCTTTCCTTTCATTATGTGTAATGTTCAATGCAGAATTTGACATATCACCGCTATCCAGCACTCCCTCCATCCAGACTGTATATCTCCTCCGTATATCATCTGTAAGTGAGATGAATATAAATGATGTTGAATGAAGAGGAGCGTGAATGAAAAACTTAATTTAAATAACAAAAATGGTTTTGCACAACATTTGAAAACCCTGCTGCAATGCTTAAATTGAAAACCTATTCGAAACCTTTACAAATATTGTTGTAAACCTCTCCGTAGCATTTGGAAATCGTTTACCAACTCCTTTTGACGACGAATTACAGAAAGGTCTCTTAGAAACCACAGGAAAGCCCCTTAATGTTGCAATTTTCTATCTAAAGAGGTTTTCATTGAATTTCACAAAACCTCTTGGATCACTAAAGAGAAATTCCGGAAACATCTACAAATGTACTAATTTTAGTCAGGGTATTGGTTCATTATATGCATCCTATGTGGAATGAGGACGAGAGAAGACTGAAGGCATTCGAGATGTGGGTATGGAGAAGGTGAAATGGACGGAGAGGAGAAGGAACGACGAAGTGCTGGACATGGTGGGTGAGGAGAGGCAACTTCTAGGTGAGGAACGGAGGAGACAAAGGGTACGGATGGATGGAATACTTCGCGGGGATGTTGAACACAGAGTTGGAGAGCAGAATGCTGGATAAACGAAGGAGAGGAAGGAAAAGATCAGAATTTTTATATATATTGAAAGGGAGTGGGCCTCAATACGAATTGATGAGGGAGGAAGTCTTTCTAAGAGCGCCTTAGAAAATCTTACCCGCGCAGAATCCCGAGAAAAGTTTAAACATTCCGTTTGCCGGGAAAGTGTAAAATCTTTCAAAGGGAGGATGTCCATGAAGGGAAGGGAGACCGCCAGAATACTACTTTTTTATACTCCATGAATTGGTAGAACCGGCAGAATATCTTTAATGATAGTTTCCATAGTTGCTAGAATTATACTTCTGGACAGGAAGCTACAAGTGGAAGGCCGACGCTACCAAAGCCCAACAAGGGTGTTGTTACAAAGGGCGTGTCTATTGCTCACCGGTCTGACCGCGTCGAAAGCGTTAAAAGCAACCCCCATTCAGCCCCCGTCAATATTCAATCCCCGGACCAGACAGCCCGGATTGATGGCGGTTTTCGGAATGCGCTCCTAAACTCGATGAACTAACCTTGACGCCCCCTTTGGGTCTACCTGTTGCCTTTTCATCAGGCATGAGGGGAAAGAGGAGGAAAAGAATAGAATTTGTAGATAGAATGAAAAGGAGTAGGCCTCAAGGTCAATTGAAAAGGGAACTTCAATTTCGATACCAAGGTATACATGTATTTTAAAGTTCTATGATATAATGTCCCCTGGGAAGTTGACACAGTCACAAATAAATTGATAAAAAGAGATAAAAACCCCATCTTCCAAAAATTTCTGATAATTTTTACTAGAAAACATTGTAGAAGAGTGTGATAGATAAGCATTGGCACCCAAGCTTTATTATCCGAGAGATGAAATGCCATTCTTCGTTACTATTTACTGCATTTCATATTTTTTCTGAAGAAAAGTTTAAAAAATATCTTTTTCACTATAATTTTCTTCATTTTAGATAGAATATAAATGCTGATTTTAAATTGATTTTTTATCCACTTTATAATTATTTTCATTAATTTATTTCATAAAAGTAATGGTCATAAGGCTACCAAAAACTTCCTCATACAAAGTGAAAAATAGCATCGCCTGAAACAATGCAAGACCCGTAAAGTCAACTTGTTAACAACTGTTAAAAATTTAAGGAAAGCAACCGACAATTCCATAATTCGAACCTGTAATCTCCTGTTCGCCAGTCAGACACGTTAATCGTTTAACCAAAAGACACGTACTAAATTGTCGAAAACTGAAATCATAAATACTTACCGTAAAAATGACCGATCACTCATATGTTGTCTAAATTTTTTTCTCCTACTGCCTATCAAGACCTAGGAATAGTGTAAGAATTCATAGTCACCTGGGTATGATCTGAACTGATGGGTCTGACAATGGGAAACCGAACCGACAATCGGAAGTGCGTTAAAAATCAATCACAAGATTCAATTAAGTAATTGGGCGGTTCTGGTGGGGTAGTTTCCTAACGTAACTATACGTTTAATTTCTCTTTTCCGTATCCCTCCTTATTATTTTTTAATGGATGTATTCACAAAATAACCTTTGAATATTTTGTAGATTAAAAAAATTAAAAACAATTATCAATATTTACTTTACCTCTCTTGACAACGGTAAGATGGATAGCTAGGAATATCTATGGTTCCAACTCCTTTTGGGCGTCTGTAGTCCTTCATCGGTCTCTTGAAAATATTCACTGTATCTCACAACCTATTGCCTACCGCCAGTCCCAGAATTTTCCATGGAATGCAATAAAAACGAGGCCCTTCCGAGATTTTTGTACTCCCGGAAGGTGGTTTAAGTGATTTTGAATTCACACCCCGACTCGAAAAGGTAAGGCAAAAAAAGATGGTCGATACAATGGAGTTGGAGAGGACTTGATTAGAAGCGGGCCCGCAAACACAAAAGGGAGGGCCTGTAAGGGCCCTTTAACGGTGCAATTCGAGGAAGACCGGGGTAGATAAGATGGGCCTATAGGGAACAAATAGGTACGGGAAAAGTGCTATGGGTTGCAGAGAGGTATTCCCATCACCATAGATGAAAATGGAAATTCTGTAAGGATGAATTTAACATAAAATAAAACAATTCATTTACAAAAAAAACTTAACGACGGAATGTGTAATCTGTTAAGCGATATCCATGCGCTGCTATCTGCTATGAACCTTCACATATAATAACGAAAATACTAATATACATCATTTCACGGATATTTATACTTATATGCTGTTTATGTTCACGGAATACTGTAGATAGTACCTGTGAAGATATATTGCCTTTGCGATGAAACACGTAGTACATATATACTAAGGATTTACCGCTTCAATTAATGGGATGATCTATTATAGTGACTTGTTTCATGTTTAACTTATTTCAAGAAAATCACTTCGTCTCAATTACCATTTACTTACGTATAACGAAACGACCGCGGTTTAAGAACAAACCTATAAATATTAGCACAGTTAACAAGCGGTCAGTGCGTGATAAAAAAGCCTGGATTAAAACAGCGCTATTCAATTCAAAATCAATCAATATTAAAGAATGCTTAAATATTCAACCTTAAATGATTACTTTTCATTCTCATTGAAAGTCGGAGAAGATGAATAATCTCCCACTCTTTGACTGCCATGAAGCTTTTCATCTTTTGAATAACGGCAAGAATATTTTTGACACACGTTGACACTTCATTCAACACTCTACCACAGCTAAAAAATTATTCTAAATGTGCACTTATCACCCTGAGCTTATTTAAACGGCGTCCACTAAATCAATATTGTACGTGATCAGGTCACTTCCTTCCTTAAGAGATCGCATAACTCATGCTCGAACGGTCTTTTTGATAATTAAATACTCGCTTAGTACGAATTCTATCATCTAGAAAATTTCATGATAGATAAAGTACACCGTTTCAAACGTTTGCCTTAAACATACATATTTTACACCTGCAGCTAAGAGAAAACCACCTAACGTAATATAAAACAGCAAGCACTAGTAATATATCATCAAAGGACACGGTAACAAATATGAGTTTTCAACCATTCAAGTAGGTGTAATTATCATTGTAATTGTACTTGCTATTACAAAAACATTCAACCGTTTAAGGTAGGTTTAAATGGAGTAGTTAAGAAGAATTCTGGCAGCCATCCCTCATGGCCTTCCCTCTTTAATTCATAATAAGGTCTTCTCCCTTTCATTCTATCTAAAGATCCTATTCTCTTTCGTCATCCCCCTCGTTTACCCAACATTCTATCTTCCAAAAAAACTATTGAAGGAAATGAATTCGAGCTAAAAATAATTATCATGAATCATTCAAGCTATTTTTTGATTTCTATTAGAATGGAATGGGTTCTAAGGAACAGAAAGCACCTTTGGTCCCAAATTTGATAATTTCAGCTTTAACCTTTTAATTATTTTCTCCGACGTTATTTTTAAATGTTTGAGGCACAGGTAAACTGGAGAAAAAAAACTATCAAAAATCATTGGAATTAGTATTCGATGAGAACTCGAATGGAATAAATTCTAAGGAAAAGCAAGCAACTTTGGACTAAAATTTGATAATTCCAGCTTTTACCTTTTAACTATTTCCTACGATATTATTTAAAAAAAATGGAGACGCAGGAAAACACTGAAAAGGGCCTACATTGCTTGCCCTGAAAACTTAAAATTGATTACATTAAGTTTTACGCGAGTAATTCGTCACCACAAAAGACTGATGGAGGGGTAGGCGAACTCTCATAGGGATCACGACAAAGATACTTCCGTGTCCACGTTCGATGATTCCATCAAATCAAGGAAATACCACGGGCGCAAAGTCGACCGCAGCCGTGAAAAGACAAGAGGAAGCAATATAATACTGCTAAAATTTCGAAGGGGTGAGACGACAGCTTTAAACACGCAACCCTGCTACAGAAATTCAACGCCACGCAAGAAATCGAATAAATCCCAATGAAACTCGGTTGCTCAAGAGCCAAAAACTACACTCCACATTTTCGTATACCTACGAGATACCGTGCAAGCCACCATCAGGGTGTGTGGCACGGGGTGATTCCAAACAAAGCATGCAGCACTTATCCTTAATCAGAAACGCGCTCGCTTGCCGGACACAGACTATATAATAAAAATAGTCGCTGTTAAAATTTCATAAGGGTGAGACCCGTGCGCGAAAATAAATATGAAAACGCAACCGTTGCATGATACATAAAGTTCACCGTTTTAAAAATTTGCCATAAAACTTCATATTTTATCCCTACAACTGAGAGAAAACCACCCTAAGTAGCATTACAAGCTAGCACCAACAATAAATCATCAAAAGAAAAGGAAACAAACATGAGTTTTCAGCCATCCAAATAGGTGTAATTTTTATACAACAGGACAATAATATTTTAAATAATACAGGATTAGTATTAAACTTTTATTTAGTAAGTTTTTACAGGATAACGACACGCGGGCAGACTATAAACTAGGAGGATGCATTGTATAAGTTGAACGCATTCAATTGTTACAATACGTGCATTAACTTCAACGTCAACAAGCTTGGCTTCGAATGCTTAAGCAATTAAGCTTCAGATGGCACACAATAATTTGACTGTAATTCAAAATAACAAAGTGACACAAGGAATCCTATATTTTTTTTACAACTTATTTCTCGTTACGAAACTTCATATTATAATCAGGACGAACGGGCCTATATACGAGTACTACTTTAAATAAATACTAAAAATAAAAAATTACTAAGAAAATTCATTACATTTCGGAAAAAAACATTGTTCCTACAAAATATTGCCTGAAGTTGTGTCATCTATTACGGCACCATATTCGGTGAAAGAATGAAATATTTGTTTCGATTAAGTAAACTACGGTTTAATATTAATATGCTTACATTGAATAACGAGGACTAGAGAAAATGAAAAATTACAGCATCGAATGCTATGAAAAAGAAAGTAAAAAAATTGAAGAATAAAATAAATGGGGCAAATAAAAAATAAAACGCCCTTTACATGAAAGAAATTTTATAAGGCGCACCCCGCATTCATAAAATAATCCAAACTGAATTTAAACGATACAGAGAAGAACGCTTTGTCGATTTGGAAAACTTTTCTAGTATCTCGTGAGAGGGCGTGTGATGAAAATCTGTATATGCATGCTCAACAACACACGAAATAATTCCTTCGTTTATATTAAACTTTGCAGTCTTTGACACTTTAAAAAAAATACTTATCCAATGATTTCCACCGCACGGATTCGAATCTGAAGTTTACATCAGCAGCAGGTTGGCGGCTAATATTTTTTCACTTGTTTTTCAATGTAATTTCTTTCATTTTCTCCTCCTTTTGTCGAACATACTATGTTAAATTACAGCCGTACGAGGATTAAATTACCTTCTCTTCACATAAACGACATTAAATTAATTATCTAAATGCCAGAAAATTTGAATACATTAAAATGTTAGAATTCCACCAGATTAAGCTCGAAACAGCTCTCCACTACGAATAACGATTCAAAGAGGAGCGCTTGATCAATTTGGAAAAACTTCGCAGTGTTACGTTGGAGGTCGTGCGATGAAAACCCGTGACTGCATGCAAAACAACAACGAAATAATTCCCTCATTTTATATTAAACTTTTTATAGCATTTGACAGTGTTTTTTTATTAGCTAATAACTGCGTTCCACCTCACGGGTTCGAAACTGAAGTTCACTTCAATAGCAGGAAATTGTTGTCGTTGGACTTCTAGTATTTTTCATTTGCTTTTCAGTGTAATTTATTTAATTCGTTAGACTTTCGAAAATATTACCTTAAAATACACCCACAGGAGGAAAACATTACCTGCTCTTTGAGTAAACGACTTTAAATTAATTAGTAAATTGCTAGGAACTAAAAAATTACTAATATGCTAGAATTCTACCTGGTTTAGCATGAAACAGCTCTTTAGATTCGCAAACAAAAGATTTCAATTTATATAAACGAAAACCAAAGATTCAAATCCCTGTTTGATGCCGCAGGCAGTGAAACACGTTGGATGTATAATAAAATACTACAGATGACAAAAAAGAGGCATTTTTAAGGGAATGTAACCCACCTCTTCGATTTAAATCCTAAAGCTGCTAGTTATTACACCAAATAATACCAATTTGCTAATGGTGATTCACTCCGCAAATGCATAAAAAACAACACATATTTAACGTAGAATACGATATAATAATAGATTTAATATAGAATATACGGGCGTAAAGCTACACCATTTGGCAATCGATTGTAAGGAGGTAGCATCACATACCAAATTCCTGAGCTGTATTGATTCGGTGTGAATGAAAAAAGAAAATTTATCCGATAAAGCTATGCGTGACGTCGAAAAAATAGAAAAAGTAAAATAATAAAAACTGAATTCACACCCAACAACCCCTATTACATGGATCAATATTAAAAGCGTATACTTTAATAAAATCACAGTCATGTTTAAAGAAATTAGGCAGTGGCGTAACTATGGGGGGTATGAAGGGGAATGATCCCCCCCCAAAACTTTAGAGAAATAAAAAATAATTATTTAAAACAATCGTCTATTTTTGATACATATTGACTGCATCTGCTTAAAGTTAAATATAAGAGCAAAATGACGTAAAATGTATTTCCAGGTATGTCATTTTTCAAATATTTTCCCTAAAAAGTTTTCCTCCAATGTTGCATGGGTTACGTTTTTCGGAGTACGAAAATCATAGTTAGCCATGTCATCAACTTAAGGTGACCTGTGTAACTAATCGTTATTCGACTACTTTCCTTCACCTTAACTTTTCAAGCATTATCAAGTTTATGATAGTGTCATGATTTGGTTAATGCTATGCAAACAATAAAAAACCGGCTAAAATTTATTTATTGGACATATAAATGCTGCATTCCCTCACTTGTGCAGTTACGAGCGGACAACTATTTACACATAGAAATAAACAAAACAGAGGTAAAAATAATACATTAAAGTAACGAATATGAACATATATGCACAGCATAGTTTCAATGAACATGATAAAAAATCCATTACGACATAATTTAGAACTGATTTGACGTTAGAAATTAGAATATATTTCCATTGACTGATTCAGTTTTTAAAATTATAATATTTATACCACGGGACTTAGGCAATTCAATTCCTTTACAATAGAGTGGTTTCTTATTATTATTTTTAACGCCTAAATCGAAGGATTATTACTGCTGGAGTACGTATTTCACGCTTTTAGATTAATAAATGACAATATCTATTTTTCACGATCGTATATAAAGTGAACATTTTCAAGCGCGCGAAAACGCAACAGCTAAGTAATGATACTGGGAAAAGCCCGTGTGACGTCATTCTGGTTCCCTCTGCCGCCGTGTGAGGCCACCTTGGTGTGAGGCTATGAGCGCCGCTACGATGCAGGCTGCTGACAGGTAGAAGACATCTCCGCTATCAGGTAGCGCTTGGAAAAAGAAGGAAACTTTCCGACCATAGGCAATTTTAATAGATGGTTATCAAGAAATGTTTCCCAGAGCTCTACGCCTCATGCATGCATTAGTAATCTCAGACGGTGTAAAACTCCTGACTACTAGTATAGAATCTAGGTTCCTGTGACGTCACGTGGAGTGGCATCGCATGGGCGCCAATCTGGCCTTTTTCAAATGAGGTTAAAATTGGCCATTAACATTCGTCTAAACTGGGATTTCTGGAACCAAATAATTTGTATATTATGAATACACCAATGGTGGGTAACGAATCGCACTCAATACCTTTCGTTTACTTTGATGAAGGAAACTACCCCATTATTTATCATATGATACTACGATACCATACGTGAACGCATCCCTCTAACTGGACCGGTCGTCATCAGTCACTTTTCCTGAACTAATAGCTTTCACGATGGAAAGTCGGCAGTGAAATAAGAAAATACATGCAGAAAACCACACGCTTTGACCGTCGACTATGAAGACGAAACACCGCTTATAAATCCGTAATATATTGATTCGGTGCGACTGAAAACAGAAAAAACTTCCAGATAAAGAAAGCGCTTGGGGACGAAAATAACGAAAAGGAGACAAAAAACAGCTGCAAAATGACAAATGAATTCACACCCAATAACCTCTAACCGACTTGAATCGAATTTTTTTTATTTACCTTAGCGATCGTGATTATTGTTGCAAAGAAGATTTCAGCCAGAAGAAATCACAAAATAATCTCGTATGAATAATGACTCTGTTTGAAATTGATGTGATTCTTACTTCTCGTCTATACCGAGCTCATGAAATTACGAAAGAGGTTCTTTAAAATCAACCGATTATTTACGAGAACGCATATTTTTATTAGGAATCATATCTGTCATGTTTATAGCACTTCATCGATTGAATTGATCATCGTGCAATACAAAATACGAATGTTAAAAAACGACGCGAAAATCAATTTCGCTTTAACAGAAGCGATGCTTATCCTGGGAATGAGATCAAAATAAATGGACGGGAAAAGTCAAGAAAATTTGAATTTTCTCACAGCTCATATAATTCGAATGAAATTGCGGCACGGAAGATAAATTAGATGCCGCAAGATGATTTTTTCACCCCAAACACACTAGCCGCCCCCTTTCTTATCCTTACTCTCTAAGATCAGAACGGGGTTAAGGTATTTCAGGACCAGGAAAAGTTCAGCTTTAAATTTCAGCAAAAACTTCTTCAGGAAAACTTCTCCCGAGCATGATGCATTGCGAAGAAGCATTCAATTCTCCGTAAAAACTTTCGCGGGTACTCGTCATGTTAGATTTAAAAAACTTTTGGGCTATGTCGCCGCGTCAATTTTCAGGTGGCCCTGACGTTTCCCGACCGATGCTGGTCGCTTCTCATATTCACTCGAAAATTGAATCGTTGAAACCACGAATATTACAAAAGAGGAACCTCAAGCCGGCCTCGAAAAGTGTTGTCACTCACCAAGCATTTAAATGGGTTTACAAAAGTCGCCACTCGCGTCGCTGACGGACAATCCCAGTTCTACGGGAAAATAAGGTATAATTGAGGGTATTAACCGAAATTTATACACATTATGATGCGTTCTAGTTCGTGTTCATTGCTTATCAATGTTATTCCTCGCAATGACAATCATTTTACAGCAAAATATTGGAAAAAAGTGGATCGCTTTGCACTTGTCATCGCGTCGCGGACATTTTTGAAAACCGATTAAAATGCGACCGAAGTGGCAACAGAAATCAGCCTTAGGTGGGATGGGATTAGGCCTCCTCTATGCAGTCCCCATAGTTGAACCGTTGGGGCCACCCGAAAATTATATCAGCGACATAGCCCAAAATTTTTTTTTATCTAACACAGCATTCTATTGTTTAGTGCTCAGCGGAGACGCCAAGTAAAAATTAGAATCTATTCTGATTGTCGAATTCAATCATTAAAATTAAAACAATTACTTCTCTGCTATTCAATTCATTTGCAATTATTATATCTTATTAGACACGACGCATCATCTTAAGGTACCTTCGCGACACTTCACTCCCTATGGACCGGTCGCAATCTATTTGCCTGAATTTTTACCTTTTACGATATAAATCCGGCACGGAAATAAGAATAACCGTACGGAAAACCACAGTATATGACCATAAATAATGTAGATAAACAGCCTCTTAAATTCCAGAAATGACATAGCGAGAATGCGCTATCCCTCCTAAAAAATCTTAAGCACTGCGAGTTCCCGAAAAATAAATATAACCTCGGCGAAAAGGAATGGTAGAAATTAAAATGAAAGAAACATTTCGCCGCCGAATACCACATATTTTTTATGCGAGGCTGATCTTCCTCGCAAAAATCTCACTTGCGGTCGCGTAAAAATAATTTTCATATCTTCGGCCAACGACGATAAACCCCGAGTCAAGGTCGCGCCTTCCCCAAACCAGGACGAAAATGAAAATGTTATTCAAAAGACGCGATTGATATCTCGTGAGGTTTTGGCCACTCGGGCGAACAGTTATCAGGAGCAGACGATGCGTGCGAAAGCGCAAGTGACCGCCATGCCATGACGAGGCAAGATATTCCACGGTTGCCACAACATGCACTCACGAGGGGCGAGATTATTATATTCTTAAAATGCAAATTGGATAAAAAAAGCCGAGTCCATCCGAGGAGTGAACGGTCACGCCCCTCGCCTTTTCTACTTGCAAACTATATACGAGTACATGCATTTAAGCAGCTATTGTGAGCACAATGTAGTTTTTAGAATTTTCATCATAATTTAATGAGACATCCGACATGTCGAGAGTGGAAGCTTTAAAAATGTGCTGCCAACGAAGAATAATGAAGATAAATGGATCGACCAAATAAATAACGAGGAAATGTTAAGAGAGTGAGCAAAGAGAAGACTCCGAAAAACTTAAAACGAAGACAGGGAAACTTATCGGCCAAATCATGAGACTAGTGATGGAAAAAAGTGTAAAAATCGATTTTCCGATCAATCGATTTTTAATGGAAATAAAAAGTTCGACTTTTCAACAAAAATCGAAATTTGAACAGAAGATCGATTAATCGAAAAAAATCATCGACGGTTCTAAAAACAGATTGTACAAAAACATGCTTATTGTTCACTCGAAAAACACTCAAAATACATACTAATACTATTAACACTCGATTGTCGATTTTAATCGAAATCGATTGTTCCAATACTACATCACTAGGCCAGGTGAAATAATCATTGAAAGATAGGTAGACGGAATTTCAATCACTACATGATGGCACTTTTTCATAGCATGTTAGTTAACGTATACTTTAAATTGCAAAATATGAAAGATTCCTGCCATTTCGCGCAAAATCAATGTAAAAACCTAAATGTAGCCTACAGAGTATTTATAAATTATACAAATCAAGATATTATATCGTTAAAAAAAGGGCCGTGGTCTTGAATTACAGGAAAGACTATAACACAACACATAATTTATGAATTATAAACAGGGTACCTGAGATAACCCAAACAATCGTTCGCGTAAGTTTCCTGGGCAAAGTCACGGAAGGGATTATTTAGTCCTCGTAACGCACTCATACAACCGGGAATTTTCAAACTGCACTCCCTCAGTACCGAGGAAACTAAATCATATGAGTCGCTTTATGGCAATGCGTAAAAGATCCAGTGACAAATTCTTCCCCCAATATTCCGAATTATGCTTCCACTCTCTTCTCGCCAAGCATAGAGTTTACTGTGCCTTCCGAATGGCAAGGTTGACGATTTTTGTAACATTCACGTGTACGGAAGACTAATGAAACGTGAAAGGTAAATAAACCAGCGGCATAGCCTTCTGATGGCTTAAATGGCACTAACGTCCTCTCCGGAACCTATATTTCACTGTGCAATAAACGGTTGGGCGTTGAAGAATGAAGAATTAGAATTGGAGGTTCGTTATTATGGGAGAGTACTAACACTCGAGCCTCCGATATCATCTTCCCTCCACCATGAAGTACAGCCAGGTAGGTTCCAGTCCACAAAAATCATCAATTTGTTTACGACGCCTCATTTTCATTAGGAGTTTCACGCTAGTCATAAAAAAAAATATTCTCATTTACGACATTCCTGACTTCATTATACATCATTTTTCGACTTCTAGGCGTGCTAGACCACTCGAATCGTCTAGGGGGTGTTTTTAGGAGTATCACACATGAAAAGAGATAGCCGTGGCAGGTGCATGGCCAGGCTCATAAAACGTAAGGCACTCCATCAAGGATTAGCGCACCGGGGAACGCTGTGATCGTGGTTATAGGAACGTATCTTGAGCCGTAACGCCAGAATTTTTAATTACATTACATTTGTCTAGCCCCTAGTCCACCATAAAACTATACATCCATCCAAAGGAAACTATGGCGTTAGTACAACCTCAGTCGCTAAGACGCCAAGGTATAAAAATATACTTCGATGAGCCATAACATTTTCGGCAATTTCAAATCACTGCTAAGTATGGGGTAGTCATGTTGTAAAATTTTTGAAGAGTAGGGAGTCAAAAATGTACAAAATTCTTGAGGATATACATTTCAATTTTTACAAAGTAATTTTTATATATGAACAAACTATAATGGTTCACAATCGTAAACTTATATTAATAATATGTTCAAGAAACTCAAAAAAGCAAGCTCGTGAGCTAAAAAAATTGAAAAACAAAGTACCATATCTTTTTATTATGGAAATATTTCCTAAAACAAATACTAGAAATTTATAACTGGTACTTTTAGCTTTTCAAAAATATATAATACATAGGGGTTTGCAATAAAAAAAATAGTTTTGAGGTTTACAATTTTGTGGAAATGCCCTCATCCAACAGCGCGGCAGTCCTTTTCACTGGCGCATCAAGAAATTATTTTTCCCTCGTGGCATGGACGAGATTCCCTAATGTTTCTCTGATTTTCCTGACCAAATTTAAATATCGTGACTATTTCCTCATTCCCTTAACATTTAATAAGCCTAAGCAGCTATCACTTTCGGTGTCCTTAATCGGCGTCAAGTTCTTAGCGAGCGGTAGAGGGGAGGGCGTGGTCAATAGGTCAGACCACCCCATCCCAGATATTTTTGGCGTATGCGCACTTATGATGTAGACACCTTCCAAATTAAAACCCCCAGAAATGTGCTACGAATTAATCCAACCCCCCAAAATATTTCCTGAACAAGGCCTATCTTGGTGGAAATCCATTCAGCGAGAAAAGAAAAGACAAGCTAAAAAGTTTCCATGTAGGCTTCCGCGGAGATATTGACTGTAGGAAGAGATTCATCCGGGTTTCCTTCCGCGTTTATCCAGAAATATTGTCAATAAAAATGGATAAACACGGAAGGAGACCCAGATGAATCACTGCCTACAATTTTCAAGGTTTCCAGGAATTAAAAAGCACTGAAATAGGCGACTCCTTTGTGCCCAAATAACAATTTTTGCTAACTTTTACGGCACATTTTTCACAGTTATTTTACTAGACGTAAGTCATGTGTTGGTCAATAACGCCTAAATTATTACAGCGCCCGAACTTCTTACGGACTTATCTGGTTCACTTATCCCTTCATTCTTTTTGCGTCTATCATTTGAGCACCCTCATTTAACACGGTATTCGAATATACGCAAGCCCGACTACCTAATTACCAACTACCTTCTTAAGTGCAAGAATGGTGAATTAAATAATCCAATGGAATGAATTAAACGCAGCCATTGTGAAAAACACTTCTAAGTATAACGGTGTCGATAGCGATAGGAAACGATAACGATCGATACACTTCCGATTCAAAGAATGCAATTCTCGAATTAAGGCTTTCAGGAATCACTCTTCTAGCTGGGTCGTTTAGCACTCTCTTTCCTCGGCCGTTAACACATTCAAAGTAGACGCATCCAAGTGCACAGTCATAGTCTACTGGGCTTCCGGTCGAGCTCGAGACGGAAAAATGAACTGCCAGCCCTCCATGAATATGCGATAAATCAAAGAAGTTGAGCGCGATAAAACAGTAATGGAGTCATGAAACATGAATTACGCAGTCGTTAAAAAATAAAATGCACCCGCAAGAAGAGAAATATAGGGTGGAGGGGGAGGGTATTCCCCGCATTCAATTAAGCTCGCGTAATAAGTACCTTGCCGAAATCTGGCCGAGTGATTCAGTGAGTTTTCGCAAGGGACTTGAGCTTCCAAAATTCAGATGGGAAAATTTCAGGGTATGAAAAAAAAAATAACCGGTAGTAAATGGGCGTTAAAAAATGGTCTACTATATTGAGCAGTATGCATCTGCATAAAGGAGAATTCTCGAAATCGACAGCGTTATACTAATAGGTCTGAGATGCCATGTCAAGACAATGATTTTAACCAGTCATCTAAGCACGCTAACACATTCAAGCAAAAATTCCTCTGGCACATGTCTATCATTTCTTCTCCTATGCCTTTAATTCGTAACCCAGATGTTAAGCGAATTAGGCTGGGAGCCGCTGGAGACTCGGAGGCTGCGCGCTAGGTTTAGATTGCTGGAACAATATAATAGATATCTTAAGGAGCGACACAGAGAACATAATATTAGAGCCTCACTAAATTTCCAGGTCCGACAGAAGCGATGAATTAAGAGAGATATTTTGCCGAACGGATAGAGATGGGAATTCGTTTTTCCGCCTAACCATAAAGGACTATAATTAATGATAGTCGTAATTTTGTTTGAGAATTTTAATTTTATATGTTGATGGATGGTGTCCTAACACCCTCTGCCACACACCTTTTCAGGCGGCTCGCGGGGTAGTATGTATATGTAATGTTTCTCACAATCAGACTGAAGCGATTATTCGATTACTATCTAACGAATACTGAGAACTCGAATGAGTACTACGGAGTATTCAAATGATTACTTGAGAACTCTTCCTAAGGGTGTACCCAAAGTATTCCTTCATTGTTACTTGGGCACCGGAATGATTACCCGGATCCGTTGATGATGTTTTTTCGGGTGGGCGCCGCGTACTTATCGGTTTTTTTTCCAACGTTTCGTGGCCGATGCTGGTTCTTTTTTCCTGAGGGAATAAGGATAGTTTTTCCGTATAGGGTATTTATAAGGGTTCATGGTGGGAAGTAGGTTGAGAGTGGAGGTCATAAAGGAGTTGTATTTTATTTTTATACAACTTTAGAGCAGGATCCCACTTACGGCTAATTTTAAGCCAAGGTTCGAAATGAAGTTCTGGTCGCATTTCACCGAGGCGTTGGAAATTAGGAAAACTTTGCGATGATGATCACTCCTTAAAAACATATGCCTTCCTTTTTCAGAGTATATAGAGTGGAGGAACGACAGAGTATTGGACATGGTGGGTGAGGAGAGGTAGCTTCTAGATGGGCTACGGAGGATTTGAGTAATCGCCGTGAGCTAGTGGCGGATATTTCAACGATAACTTATTACTTCCTGAATGTTTATTGCCATTAGTCATAACCCATATGTATCTCAACACCTTCTCAAAACCAAGAAAAATCTTCCTTTAGATTTTCTTCTTTACTTTTCGCAGTGGCGATTCGACGATTCATCCAAATTACACCAATTTTCATCATAACCAAGGGGACTGCATAGAGGAGGCCCAATTCCATTCCAAACGAGGCTGATTTCTGTTGACATTTCGGTCGCATTTTAATCGGTTTTCAAAAATGTCCGCGACGCAGTAATGAGTGCACTACGATCCACTTTTTTTCCCCAATATTTTGAATTATAACGTTTGTGATTGCGAGGAATAGCATTGAATAAAATTGAATTTGATACATCACATCATCAGGTGTATTAATTTTGGTTAACACCCCTCTTAACTCTTATTTCCCCGTGAAACTCGGATCAATTTGTCCGTCAGCGACACGAGTGGCGACTTTTGTAAACTCACTTAAATGCGGGGTGGGTGACAACACATTTAGAGGCTATTGGGGATCCTCTTTTGAAATATTCGTGGTCACAACGCTATCCTCGAAGCGTCGGCCATATTGGAAAATAACGCCAGCGCCGCAATCGGTGTCTCCAATGGAAATAAATGATGGCTCATACTTGCTGAGGGGGCAAACTGCTCGCGAGCTGTGCGTAGCCTATCCCTCTAGTCTAATGAAGATTTTTTTTCCACGAGACGGTCGCTTGTAACCGGCATCGAAGGAGATTTCCCTTCATTTCTTCGGTACATTAACTCTTCCCGAAAACAGTGGAGGGCGAACTCATCAAGTGGGTGCATTCAACAGTTAAATGCGGCCTCAATTAAAATCGAATCGCTTCGCCGTAGCGAGTACGACCAGGGTGGGACTTCACTGACGCTCTTTCGGTTAAAAATTGAATCAGATAAGTCTCAAAAAGGAGGCAAAAAAAAGGAGGCTCTTCACCTTCGGAACATTTATTGCTTCGGAGGAGACGTTAACAGCGTCGTCGACACTTTCAAACTCACGACGGCAATCAAAGCATGTAATTTTGTTCATTTTTCAAACCCCAGGTGTGCTCTTAGCGTCACTTACTGCCATAAGCCAAATAGCATATCCCTTGGGAGTAGAAACAAGGTCTAAAACGAACCCTTTCCCACGATGTTCATTAGATTTAAGGTCCTACTGTTCCCTTAAGGGGTGGCCTGTTGGGTCGAGAGCTTGGCTACTGACCTAAGAGTCCGGGTTCATCTACGTTTACTAACTACCCCGCAAGAAGCCTCGATGTAAGTGTGGCATGGGATATAAGGGCACTAACCGCTAAAAAAAAGTGCGCGTTGGATAGATTTGTGAGCTGAGTTCCACCGAGCTTTCATTTAAGTCCTTTGTCTTGAGCGTAGGACAAAATAAAGGTTGAATTCGGCAATTCCGATTCAGAAAGGATGTGTTCGCAGATGGCACGAGAGTATGATACCTCACTCACCGTCGTAATATGGTAGAGGAGATCAATAGAGGATGATAAAAAAATAGAATGCAGAATAGAGAGATTTAAGATGTCATTTTATGGTACGACTACCAGGGATATGAAAAATGTGCCATCAATGTATACGAATTAATTTCTGCACTTGCTAGGTCGACCAAATCCATGTGATTCTTTATTTTATTCCCTTTACTGGTTTGTGTTTGTAATTCTTTATTTTCCTTTCAGGCACTAACAAAGTATGCAGTTCCATGGACTTTTATCCACTGAACAATTTGTGTTTTTTGCACGGTGGTGGTGATCTTGCATGGAGCAAAGCAAGATCGACGAGAGCTCACTCCGCCTGCTTGCATTTAGGTGGTTGGGTTATGGCCTGTTTTTTGATAACTACGTAGATGTGGCAAATATTGCATAATGCATGTTGGTGTCTATTCTCACTCCCTGCCAAACACCCGCGAGGTGGCTTCCAGGGTATTACGTAGATGTAGATTATTCCCTATGGTATAGTATTGGCAGGAGGCGACCGACAGCTGAGGTCATGATTGAGGAGATAAGTAATCAATGAGGGAATTAAGTGTGGAGAGAAACCCGGCGTCGCCACTTTACACGTTTTCAACGTCCGCGCTGGGGCCACCAAGGTTTTAAACGTACGGTACGCACATTAATCTCATTCTTGTATCATTTCATCCAAGTGCCGTGTTAAATGTATCCGGTGCAGAATAGGTTAGGAAGGCAGGCGTTCAGGTGTTTTTACAAAAATGCCCCCGAACCCTCATGGGTGTCCAAAGAGGGTATTAAATCATTCTGCCCATGAGGAAGTCGACTATAAGAAGGCAAACACTTCCTCCACTTTTGTCCCGTATCTTTGATAGGGAGCATTACCGCCAATGCAGTGGGCCGCACGTCTACCCTCCCAGGAAAGGCACCTTTGAGGCTGTGCGCTAGGCTTAGATTGCTTGAACAATTGAGAATGGATATCTTTAAGAGCGACACGGAGAACATAATATTAGAGCCACACTATATTTCCAGGTCCGATAGAAGCGATAAATTAAGAGATATGTTTTGCCGAACGGATAGATATGGGAATTCGTTTTTCCCCCGAACCATAAAGGACTTTAATACATGCTAGTCCCAACTTCGTTACCGCACTTCATTTTTTATGCGTAGACGGCTGGTGTCCTAACACCCCCTGCCACACGCCTTTTAGGCGGCTTGCGGGGTAATATGTAGATGTAGATTAAAGTGTGTAGAATAAATTACAAGTTAGAGGCCTTGTTTCGAATTTTCCAAAAATTTCAATTACAATCATACTTGTATAATTCAAATATTTCTATAGCAAAGTCATATCCTCACTTTTCAGTCGGCCTGAAGCTGCGGGCCGTATTATGCAATTAGCGACGTGGGTCACAAATACTATTATTTTTCCCAAGATATTTCCACAGCACTTTATGAAGCGGACTACGCTTAATAAATGTCCATTTCGACAGCTGAAATGTAAAACAGCCACATCACGAGACACGATGGAATAATGAAAAATATCGCCGAGGGACAGGTGGATGGCAAGAACGGTAGAGCTAGGCCAAGGATGATATGCATGGAGCAGGTGATAAAGGATAGAAAGCAGAGGAATGATGTATAGGTTAAAAGATAGGGCGATAAAAAATTGAGTGGAAGGCTGCGTCAAAGCAATCTGAGGAATGATGACTAGTATATGATGATGAAGAAAGCATTAATAATCACATTATATGTCGAGCCGAAGGCGCGTTGACGCCGTACCGGTCAACCATGTTTACATCAACCAGCCAGATGACAATACAATTTATTTTGCGCAGATGTTTGTGTTGTTGGGGTAGTGAGGTGTTTCTGTGAGCAGAAACTTACATACTAAACAGATGTTGATTATTGATTTGTTATTTAGAATACACTAATCAAGGAATATCTAAAAGTCCAAAGGATGTAAAATATATTTTTTTCCAATGGATATCTCTTTTTTTTTTGTCATTCATTTTTTAAAATTTGAATTTTATTATTTTAATTTTTAATATTTATTTATTTTTTATTTTTTATTATTATTTTTATAATAATTAGGGGAAACATTATTATTTGTACATTAATGAATTACTAAATCTAGAAGAAGGAAAGACATAGGACAGACTCATAGGAGAGTAACTTGCAGAGGCAGTATATTTGTGTGGTGGGAACTTTTGGATTGTAGTTCCATATGTCTGTGAGGAGTGTATTTTTTCGTAGTCCCGAGCCTGTGTGAAGTAACTTTATACTTAGTCACCCGCATGGTGCAAATATACACCTTGCATCTCATGAAAAAAACCATTAGGTGAAGTCGGGATTCGAACCCGGATCTCTCGATTGACGGCAAGTTAATCTGGATATCAGGGTTCGAATATCAACTAAGCTAGGTTATTTTTTCACGACAAATATCTTGGTGTTTAATGATTAAATTGCCTCCATTTCCAGTGATAATATGGAAGCCGGTGTTTCACTATAGGGTGGTTTCCTATTATTTTTTTATTGCTTAAATCGAAAGATTATTACTCCTGGAGTAAGTATTCCACGATTTTAGATTTTTAAATGACGATATCTATTATTCGCGATTAAGTGAAAAGTGAAAATTTTCTAGCGCGCGAAAACGCGACGCGTAAGTATGAATGTCGGGAAATCTCTCCGTGTGACGTATTTCTGATTCCCGCTGCCACCTTGTGAGGTGACCTTGAGGCTAGTTGAGCGCTGATACGACGCAGGCTGCTAGCGGGTAGCTGAGTACCCTGCTGGCTGGTAGCGCTTGGCTTAAATAAGGATTATTAATACCTTATCAAATGAAGAAAACTTTCCGACCTTAGCCAGTTTTAATAAGTGATTCTTAAGACATGTTTCCCTGAGCTCTGCGCCTCATGCATGCATTGGTAACCTCAGACGACGTATAACTCCTATCTTCTCGTATAGAAACTAGGTCCCTGTGACGTCACGTGGAGTGGCATCGCATGGGCGCCAATCTGGCCCTTTTCAAATGAGGATAAAAATGGACCATTGCCATTCGTCTAAACCGATATTTCTAAAACGAAATAATTTGTATATTATGAATACACTAATGGTGGTTAACAAATCGCAATCAATGACTTTCGTATTCTTTGATGAAGGAAACTACCCTATTGGCCTCGGCCTTTGGTTACGGCGCAGCCGTCACGAGAACTCCTGTTTTCATTCCCTGTGACGTGTTCTCTTCTCTAACCTTCTATTCTTCACATTTAGCGCACACTGTTACGTTGATTAAATCGCCCCACAGCTAATACACTCAATAAGAGATCTAGCTAATAAACCTGACATCTCGTGACGTCACCAAATCAGGAAAAATGGGCGGCAACTGTCATATTTTCTTGAATTTTAACTTATGAGAAAATAACTTGGAAGAGGAAAATTTTTCTCGCCGCAACTTTCCATACCCTTTCCTCTACCCTATTGGCTCGATCAAAATTTTCATTTATTGTCGGTTAAGGTTGAGTTTGAAAAATATACAGAACCGTATTTTTCTTTTTTTGATTCTATTTCAACTTCTCCAACTTTTCACGGCGAAACATCTACGGCTAAAAACTCTTTCGCAGATAAGTTGATGACGTCACGAACTGATGAAGAGCGTGACGTCACTTGTACGCCACCCCTCGCTCTAAGTAAGGAATAGTATAGGACGAGTAACATAACTACTATGACCCCAACATACCTCGAGCGTCTCAGTGGTAACGCGGTATTGTGTCATGTGGCTTTCATACGCTTAGAGAATTAGTCAATCACTTAAGTTTACTTTAATTACTATCTCTGTGCATTTGGGTGGCAAGAAAAATTATTTAAGGGAAACTAAGTGACCTTTCATTTGTATTAAGAAGTTAAAAAATATTAAAAACATTTCGTTTTCTTGCGCTTAAATTTTCCTTTAAGGATCATCGATGTTTAAATTTACTGCGTCACGTGTTACACATTATGGGTAAAGGTATCTGCCGACGGAGGTGCTGGCTATCCACCCTGTACTTTTGTCTTTGCTCTAAACCACGGCCAAGTGAATGGACCTCGGTGGTTCGTTGATGTTTTTACTCTTCTGAGGGATTCTTTCCCTCGATGAAAGTATCTGCCAGAACGAATAAATGAGCCAGGTTTCTAATGACGTCACCACCTCATGAAAAGTGGTCGGTCGGTCGGTTTCCTATTATTTTTTTATTGTCTAAATCGAAAGATTATTTCTCCTGGAGTGCATCATTCACGCTTTTAGATTTTTAAATGACGATATCTATTTTTCGCGATGAAACGAAAAGTGAAAATTTTCAAGTGCGCGAAAACGCGACGGCTAAGCATGAATGCTGGGAAAAGCCCGTGTGACGTCTGGCTGTTGCTATGTGAGGCTACCTGGGTGCGAGGCTACGAACGCCACTACGATGCAGGCTACTTGCTGCAGTGCATGGCGGTAAAGTAGAGAATCCTGCTAGCAGGTAGCGCTTGGCTTAAATAAGGATTATTAATGCACTATCAAACGAAGGAAACTTTCCGACCATAGACAATTGTAATAGGTGAATATTAAGAAATATTTCCCTGAGCTCTGTGCCTCATGTATGCATTGGTATTCTCAGACGATGTAAAACTCTTATCTACTCGTATAGCATCTAGGTCCCTCTAACGCCACGTGGAATGGCATCACATTGGCGCCAATCTGGCCTTTTACAACCGAGATTAAAATTGACCATTAACAATCGTCTAAACTGGGATTTCTAAAACCAATTATTTTGTATATTATGAATACACTAATGGTGGGTAGCGAATCGTAACCAATGCCTTTCGTTTTCTTTGATGAAGGAAACTACCCTATTCCTCCATCTATCACAACATATCCTCCAATACTCTGAAATACAGTTTGTTAGCGAACGCTAGAGGAATATGCTGACCTACTTTTCTTCTTTCCTGATACCATTTCAGGTCTAATATGGACTATAGTAAGACGCTATCATTTTAATTTATGCGATTTAATCGATTCGAATTTTTTTACGGGACTGAAGTTCCTGGAGGGGGGGATGGTTTATAGGTCACATCGAAAGAGGAAGCGGCTGGTATAGTGTTTTGTTTCCCGTGTTGTGTGTTGAGTCCATCTTCATGCCGACACCTGCAGGAAATTGGAATGGGATACAATAGTGAAAATAAGAAGAAGAAATCATGGAAATGTGGCAGCTCACTTGGCATCAGTTCATGCTATACATACCAAAATCTATGAAATATTATAAGAATTCTATGTTTCTCTATAGATTCAAGGCTCAAGGGATGTTGACAAGTGCAGAGAAGTCAAGAGTGGATTCACTGGAAATGTGGTGCTACCGAAGAATGATGATGATAATCGAGTAATGAGGAAGTGCTAAGAAGGGTGTATAAAAGAGAAGTCTTCGAGACAACTTATTTGGCCACATAGTGAGGCATAGTGGCCTGATGAAAACACTAGTAGAAGGATAGATGGAAAGGCAGAAGGGCAAGGAATGTCCCCGAATGAGTTACATAGGACAGTTTATAAAGGATGTAAAAGAGGAAATACGTCGCTATGAAAAGGCTAGCGGACAGGATAGATGAACGGAAAGCTACGTTAAACCAATCTCAGGATTGTTGACTTATGATTGTAAGAACATTCGATATTAAAATAAATCAGATTTAGAGCTCGATTAAAAAAAAAGAAGCAAAAGATGTGAATACGCAGAATGGATATAAGGAATGGTAATTGTTGATTTGGTTTCAATTCAATGCGAAGCAATGTATATTTTCCTATAAGAAAGTACATACTTGAACGCGTTTTAGTTTTTTGTGAAGTTTATCAGAGTAATTTTAATTTTACGAATTAATAATTTTAAACATTAATTTAAAATTTGATAAAAATGAGTCTTGTAAGTTATTTATTTCTAACGCTGTTACTGGTGAAATTTTGCAAAAATCCGAGGAAAACGTGGAAGTTCCCGTGGCCTCACGAATACAAAACATTGTGTGTAACATATGTATGTTTTTTAGGTCAGATCGAGAGAAGGAAGCGGCTGCAATGGCAAGTCTTTTAAGTTTCCCTTGTATTAGGCAGTGTCCCATCTTCCTCCCGACACCTGCAGGAAGTAGCCACGGGAAGCTTTCTGGGCGGGAATAATAATTTGGCTATCGCGGATTAGATCTGAGTGGTCTTCATTTAATAAGGACGGGGGATAAATGCGGCCCGGTGTTACGCCAATGCTCCCCCTGAGCTCATTGTCTTAATTCTGCGCTTTACGACAGCGGCGGAATCAAATCGATGCACCACGTTCGTCTATACCAGAGGTTCCGGAAACAACCGCCACACCGCACCTTAATGACGCAATAAAGATTTATTTCCTCGCACATCTACCTGTTAAGGACATATTCACATTTTATCTACGCATCCTCGATGCCAAGGACTAAGACTTAGACTAGACGTAGACTTAGACTAAATCCTTAAAAAATCTAAAAATGTAAGTCAATTCAAAAAGAAATACTATGAAATATTGCTTCATGTGAATTAAATCATGTAAGTTAACTGAATATTGTGCTACATTTAACAAAATCAGATGTTTTTCTAGTGTATTCATACGTTTGCATTGCTGATAAATATTTTTGTTGTTATAATTTGTCAAATATTAAGTCGCAATCTGTGACATCGATGTTTCATATAAACTTGAATAAATTGTATGTAATATTTGACTCTAATGTATTTATATTCATGTATGATTCTGAGGGACAAACTTGTCCCGGAATAACATATGTCATTTTCCATTCTATTTCTATAACCCTGCGAGCAACCTGTAGGGTGTTTGGCAGGGAGTGATCAATCACCAGCACGCAAGAATATTCCCACATGCACAACACACGGACATTAAAATTTTACGCATACACACAAATTATACTTCCACGTTCATACAAAAGTAAAACATGCCAATCAATCATGAAGGCAATCTGCCAATGAACTAGAACACACAGAACATGCTGTTAGAAATACTAAGAAAATTCATAAACATGCATTAAGGAATACATAAGTTAGTAGTTTAAACTTCAAGTAAACTAACCTATTTGGTTCTAACGCTGCCGTTATAATCTCTTATTGATCGTGGAAAAAAGGACATACTGAATCTATGTGTTCTACAGTATATCTAACTTATGTTATTTATATGATCTACATATTTATATGATTTAAATTATATTAGTTGCAACGGGAAATGACAACCAGGTCTGGGAATCGAACTACGCAATTTTAACTTGTAACTACGTAATAATGTAAAGTAATGACAGCTCTTGTCTATTTTCGCACTTCTTTACTTCTACCGACCAAGCTTTCGGCCTATTATGCCATTTTCAAGGAATTGTTATGTGCCATTAACCTTTAAAAATCTCCGACAGGCATAAGCGTCCTTCGTCTTCTTGGCCAGGGAAACCCACTGACGGATGTGTTAGTGGTTAGTAGGGAAATTGTTAAAAACCGTACACTAATTTCAGGTGAGCGGGAAAGAGGGGGGAAGATAATAGGTTATAGAGATTGCATGAAAGGGAGAAAGCGCAAAAGAAGGGTACAATTAGGGGAGAAAGACCGGAACGCGCATGACACTCCAAGTAAAGCAAACATAACCCGTGGGATACTTAAGGATTAAAGTTCATTAGAATTATGGCAAGCATTCATTAAACATTCCACCTTAATTAATGATGGAGTTTTAATTAATATTTATTGGAAGTTTATCAGGGGATCTTTAAGCAAGAGTTTAAATAAGAGGCTAGTAAAGAGTGCGTTACGGAGTTTAGCGCTTTACGATGCGTAAACATGGACACTTAGGGAGGAGGTTGCAAGTGCTCGAGATGTGGGTGTGGAGAATAATGGAGAAGGTGAAGTGGGAAGGCTAGTACACCTATTAAATACCCCATGAAAACCTACCTTAATCGGTAGAAAACTATAATTATTTATGATGTTTCATGGAGTTTAGGTCAAATTGAAACCAAGTTATAGCCAACGTTTTCGATTTATGTAAAATCATCCTCAGGGCTATGAAAGTGAAAACATGAACAATATAAAATACAAAGATGACAACGATATACAATAGTTTTACATAAAAATGTTACGATCGCGTTTTTTTACAGTAATATAATTTAAAGTATATACATATATATATATATATATATAAGAACAGAATATAATAAACAAAAACATTTTGACATACCTCTTAACTTTGTACATATTTATTTATACTATGTTACTAAGGTATTGCAACACCTAGTTACCATTAATTTTGATTGATTAAATAAAAATAAATTTTACCAAGTTGGTTTCAATTTGACCTGAACTCCAAGAAACATTTAAAAAAAGTTAATTGAACAAGGTCAAGAATAGAAGAGGAAAAGTAGTAATATACTAATTATGAAAACTATAATATTAATAACTAATTGAAATAGCAAGCGTTGGATTAAGCAGTAGCTTTCATTAATTGCCACCACAAAAAATTTCCCTACACTGACAATAGAACCCCGGATCAATGGTTTTGTAGGCCACTGCGAAGACCAATACGTTATTCAGGTTTATTAAATTCCCTTGCCAATATTACCGAGGTTCATGGTGCTCTACTAGGGGTTAGACTTACTGTCTCCGAATCATTCCAATGGAGAAATGTTACGGTTATGATCTTCACGACCATGTATGCCTATTCCTTAACGTGTGGGGGGAAAAATGAAAAAAAAACGCGGGCAAATGAATAGGTACACTTCGTAACAGGGACCTTCTAAGTGATGTTATGTAATGAAGTATAAGTAATTGAATTTCTGTAAATTAACTAATGCTTTAGTAATTTTCACTTGTACTAGATACTTTAAAAATAATTTTTCATATAGTATATAATATATTTTTAATAAGTATTTTACAGGTAAAAATTAATTTTTTAAGGTTTACCTTACAATACCCTTATATTTGAGTAATCGTTATATTCGAGTAATCATTACATTTGATTGATCGTTACATTTGATTTACCGTTATATTTGATCAATTGTTACATTTGATTAACCGTTACATTTGAATAACCGTTTAATTTGCCATTAAATTCATGTTTCTTTAATACCCTTGGAAATTTCACCGAGGTTCAATATTGTAATATATTGTTGTACAATTGTACAATATTAGACGTTAAACTTACAGTCTCCGAATAATCCCAATGAAGAAATGTTACAGTTATGATATTCACGACGATATAAGGCGATTCCTTAAGGTGTGGGGGAAAAAATTGAGAGCAAAATAAAGTGACGGGCTCGGTGCGGTGATACGCAGCGAAGCAAGACGGCGGAGAAGGGGAAGGAATGATACTTTGAAAATGGTAGGGGGGGGGGTGGAGGGAGGGAGATTGGCCCGCTCGACAGACAGGAACCCCCGACCCCCCGCCACTCCCAAAACAACCGTGACTTATTTATACATAACAACCACCCCCAACCCTCCCCTTTCCCTTTTTAATGGCCTCAAATTGCGAGATGGTGGCTGCCCTGCTAATGGCCAAGGGTGCGCTCCCCGATGCGATGCGTCAAGGTAGAGGGCGCTGAAGATAAGGCTGGCACGGGGGCAAATGGATACGGGATGTAAGCACACTCCGTTACAGGGATCTATACTAGGTGATGTGATGTAAGCAGGTATAAGTAATAGAATTACTATTAATGATTACATCTATGGTCATTTTTACTTGTAATCCATACATATCGAATCGATATTATTATAGTATTCTACCGATTAAGGTAGGTTTCCATGGTTACCACGATATTTGTCGTGAAAAAATAATATAGCATAGCCAGTATTCGAACCCGGAGATGCAAATTAACTCACCGTCAAGCGAAAGATCCAGGTTCGAATGCCGACTTGGCCTAATGATTTTTTCATGACATTATTATCATAGTATTCTACCGACTAAGGTAGGTTTCCACGAAGTACTAAAGAAGTGATCTGGGAGCCTCCCTTTCCTTCCAGCACTACCTTCTTCAATTCACTGAAAGTCCTACTCCCTTTCAATCTATCTAAAAATCCCATTCTTTTCCTTCCCCTCCCTCGTTTCCTTAACGTGCTACCATCTAACACCATTTTCAACATCCCCTCCCCGCTAAGTACTCCTCCCATCCATACAGTCTGTCTCCTTCGTATCTCATCTAAAAGCTGCCTCTCCTCGCCAACCACATCCAGCACTTCGTCGTTCCTTTTCCTCTCCGTCCATTTCACCCTCTCCATTCTTCTCCATACCCACATCTCGAATGCCTCCAATCTTATCTCGTCTTCTTTCCTCAGTGTCCACGTTTCCGCACCGTAGAGAGCTACACTCCAAATAAAACTCTTCACTAACCTTTTCTTTTAACTCTTACATGACGATCCTCTCAGAAGCTCCTTCCTGTTCATGAACGCCTCCTTTGCTAGTGCAATTCGCTTCCTGATGTCCTTGCTACTGTGTCCGTTTTCCTATAATGTGCTGCCCAAATAGTTGAATTGCTCTACCTGCTCAAGTTTTTCCCCACCCGATATCGATAAATAAAAAGTAATCCACTCCAAAAGAATTGCAGGCAACCCTTGTGCCTCGTTCGGATTACGATTGTTCCTGCAATCGTTAAAACTATCTTGCATTCACACTACCATGGTTAAAACCTGTGCTGCCCTCTAGTGCTGACATCTAAAGTGAACGAGAAAATGACGATTAGCAGGGCTGTATGTAGAGCTTAGCAGGGTCAAGATATTACTGTGTTCAAAGTGTATTTAACGAATAATTTTTCTTTCGCCCGTATTCTTCCTTGCTTGGACAAATCTATGAAATAATAGAGCGAAGGGAGCTTCACGAACTTTTCGTCTTTCTCTTGTCGCTTCCGTTTCCGGTCTCGCAGCGCCTAACCATCGTAAAGTGGGTATCTGCCTACGTTCTGAAGCGTTCGCACCTACTACTACCTCCGCACGTGAACTATTGTCAGGACATGCATTCGCAAGGCTAGTTCAGCCAACTATCGGTAGGACGATCGCTCGGACAATCGTAATCTGAACGAAGCATTACGATTGAGTACTCGTTACATTTGAGTAATCGTTACATTTTAGTAATCGTGCGAAATTTCCACAGAGAAAAAAATCATTCGCCTTGACCGGGATACGAACCCGGATCCCTCGATTTCCGGCCGAGTGCTTTAGCCAGTTAAGCTACCGAGGCGTCATTCTTCCCGGTGGAAATTCGTTGATTGATTTGTTGTGGAATGATTTTTTCTCTGTGGAATTTTCGCACAATTGTGCATTGCGGGTGACTCCCGTAAAGTTATCACCGTGGCTAGTCCCGGTATACTTAAATTTTAGTAATCGTTGCATTTTCATTCACCAAGATTTTCATATACATTCAGGGGGTATTTCATTTTCTCATAGGGTTATTTCTAAATTTCAATCAAGCAGGGGGATTAGTGATACTGTAATCGACACTAAAAAGAACTTATTATCAAACCCATCTTGATTGCTGTTCCTGGTACTAGTAATGAAATTTGAATGAGTAGAAGAACTGACAAAAAAATAAATGATATTGACTGTCTTGTATTTCCAGTTTGTGCTATAGACAGATTTCCTTCAATAATAAGCCTTAACTGAAAACGAAGGTGATTTACGAGGGATACCCACAGAGAATATTCCTTCATTAGAAAAAATCGAAGTGAGAATGTGGTTTGAAAAATATTATTTTTTTAAATCAGGCCACCAGAGCGCAGGGGGATGTCGAAGCCCTAGTAACGCGCAATCGGCGAAATTTATTAGATAAGATAAATCCTCTAACGCTGTGGAAACACATGTTGATCGCTTGAAGAGATACCATATAAGTTAACCCACACACACGAGATCCGAACATAATCAATATGGAATGTAAATAATTAAACCGCACAGCTCGGATTATTACTCAATTATTTCAAAAACTATTATGAGATTTTCTCTGCATAAAATCATGTTAATGCAATGAATAAAAAACAATATTTAACTATCAATCGAGGAAACTTGTTTACGTTACTATCGATGAAATATGTTACATTAAGTATGAGAGATTTACCCTAATAAGTCGCCGAAAAAGCACCGCGAGATATATTATACCTATATACATTCCTTTATACACATATTCCGCCGGGAATATTAATAAATTATTTAAAAAATAAATTTGAGATTTTCTCTGCATACATTTATGTTTACGTAATAACTAAATAACAATAACTTATAAATCAGTGGAGGAATACTAGTTTACGTTACTACTTATTTAAGACTACTATTTAAATTTAATTTTAAGACTAATATTTCAATTTACTACGAAGGTTTACATGAATCATCGATAACACAGAATGAGAGTTAACACGAGTATGTCACGAATATAATATCTCGTATATGACAATTTATAACAAAAAATATTCATCAGCAAGGCAAACATATTTGAATACACATGAAAAACATTTGATTTTGTTAACTGTGGCACAATATCCAGTTTACTTACATATTACACCGATATGTATACCTCTATATACATATATACCGCCGGGAATATTGATAAATTATATTTTTAAAACTTGAGATTTTCTCTGCATACATTTACGTTTACGTAATAAAGAAATAACAATAACTTATAAATCAATGGAGGAAAACTAGTTTACGTAAATACTTATTGATGAGATTTTCTCTACATAAAATCATGTTAATGTAATGAATAAAAAACAATATTTGATAATCAACAGAGGAAACTTGTTTACGTTACTAATGATGAAATATATTACTTAAAGTATGAGAGATTTACCCTAATAAGTCGCCACAAATGCACCGCTACATATATTGTACCTATATACACCCCTTTATACACATATTCCGCCGGGAATATTAATAAATTATTTCAAAAATAAACTTGAGATTTCCTCTGCATGCATTTATGCTTACCTAATTAATAAATAAGAATAACTTATAAATCAGTGGAGGAATACTAGTTTACGTTTCTACTTATTGATGAAACATTTTTAATCGCTTTAAATATGATAGGTATAACTATAAAGTCCGCCACGAAAGGTCGCTGTTTTCGCTCTAGCTGATATGAAAAATTATTATGAGCAATAAAAGTATACTTTAGATTATTGAAAATTTAGATTATTGAAAACTGCTCAACATAATGTGATGAGAAATTATAGAAGAGTATAACACTTCTACAGAGCTGTTTACATAATTTTTATTCCTGAGACACATTAACTTCATGTGGCTAGCGATCCATAACGACCAGTATTAACGTTGAAAATTTACTTAACTTACAAAATATCATGATTGGCTCATTCGGATTGATAACAGCGAAACTTTCTCCTGAAGCCATTTGAAAGCCTTTAACCTATCATGAAAATCGAAGAAAATGATGGAGAGAAATACAGTTCTATCATATCTAACCTTCCATTTTCCCATATTTTAACGAAAGTTACTATTATTTAAGTCTATATAAGCGTGATTTTGCTGAAAATCCTAGGCTAAAATTCCATAAAAGTTTTTTTTTTACCATCAGGATAAAATTATACGCCAACCCTCTCAAGCACACATATTTCCATTCCTTCACCTATGAACTGTAGTGACATTAAGGGGAGAACCGAGAAAAATAAAATTTCCCAGTTTTTTCGTCTTAATCCCGTTCCCATGTTGTTCTAAAAGTTTACCTCTCCTGGAATAACTATTCCAGACATTATTATTTCACCATAACTAAAATAATATTAGATCTTTTTCTTCTTGTCTTGTCCTCTATCAATAGAAAATGTTAAAATTCAATTTTTGTGTAAAAATTCTTGTCCTTTTCCTTTATTTATTTTTTTATTATATTATTATGAAAATATATATATTGCTTGTAACCTTTTATTTAAGTACCAATATTGTACGCTCATTACGTACGCTAATTAAATTTAAAGCCCTGAGGATGGTTTACAAATAAACCGAAACGTCGGCAAAACACCTTTGCATTATTGGCCTAAACTCCAGGAACTTAGTATCATTATTAAAAGAATATTACCATTCAACTCCCTATTTTGGTGCCTTTTGGCACTGAATGATTTTGCTGGTATTTGAAAGTGCTACGATGGAGAGAAATACTCTTTTATCATTTCTAACCTTCCATCTTCCCCATATTTTAACGAAATTTACTATTATTTAAGTCTATATAAGCGGAATTCTACTATTCTACGCTCACTCCAACACCAATCTTTTTAATTTTCATTTAAAGGAAACAACAGGGCGAATAGAGAAGCGAATCTGCTCTGTTCCATGTAATGTAATGCGGCATATGTTATGCAATCAGATCATTTCGTAAAAGAAAGTATTCTACCGATAACACATTTACATGGAGAATTTTTCCGATCATACAGGCCAGTTTCCCCTCACACCATGGAGTTCTCTCTTCAAACAACATTGTGGCCACCCAATTCCACTCTCTCTAATAATCCTATTCCATTCCTTCCTCTCCCTCGCTTACGCAATATTCTGTTCACGTAATAAATAAATAACAAATACTTCTCAAAAACTGTTTTCAAAATTCCCTTCCCAATCATTACCCATGCCTTCTGTCTCCTCTGAATTCCATCCTGAAGCTACCTCTCTTCTTCCACCATGTCCAGCACTTCGTCGTTCCTCCTCCTCTCCGTCCACTTCACCCTCTTCATTCTTCTCCAGACCCACATCTCGAACGATTCCAGAATTTTCTTATCCTCTTTCTTAAGTGTCCATGTTTCGCACCGTAAAGCGCAACACTCCAAGTCAGAATCTTCGCTAGCCTTTTCTTTAAACTCTTACACAACGATCCTCTCACCAAATCTTTACTGTTCCTGAACGCCTCTTTTGTGAACGGAATTATCTCTCTGATAATCTACTCCCCCTAGTAAGCTGCCTGGATAATTGCTCTACGTGATCTGGTTTACTTCCACCTACCTTCCACCTTGAGCCTCACTTTCCTTGCTCGCGATAGTTTGAAAAATCTTATATTAAGTTTTGTTTAACCCTCACGCCATATTCTTTGCAATAATTGTCTTACACAACCACTAAAGCCTTCAGTCTTCCCGGTGAAAAAAAAAAAATATATATATATAACGATATTCCTTCTTTAGCGATAAATTGTTTTTAATGACGCCCTACGCTCAGTAGGATTTATGGTCTTTCTGAAAACCGCAAGAACTCGAACGAAAAAATATCACTAAAATTTCTCGATTTCTTCCATTTGTGAGCTGTCGTCTTTCTCACAAACGGAGCCGCTAGTGAGTTACTCAAAGAAATCTACGGAACCGTAGGGGGGCATTCCCCCGACCATTTCCAACCAACGATAACATCTCACGAATTAGTTATTCCCCGTTGGCGCTGTCTTCGCCTCCACCCCCTTCCTCTCCAGGTGTTTCCCCCCACCCTCCACTGCCAACCCCTTCCACCGGTTATACGAGCTCGTCTCCTCCCCCTCCAAGATTATCCATAAGCATATTTATCGACGACATCGCTTCCTTAGATATATAGGGAGATTTATCTATTTCACCATAAAAAATTTATGCTTACTTTTGACCGTGAAGGTTTCAGTAACCTTTAAGTAAAATCCATTATAAAAAAATAGGTCGCTCACAAAATAACCGTTTTATAAATCATATTTTCATATAAAATTGCAAACTAGAACAGTTCAGTACGTGAGCACCTCACCGTTTACTATATATTTTTCAAAAGTTAAAATTTGAATTCCACTCGCGCTGAACGAAAGAATACATTAATCTCATCCACAGGTGTAATTTTTTTGCAGATTTATTTTTGCCTATATCAAACATTTTACTCACTTAGTTATTTTATTTACAGTTTGTACTACATGCTTTCGCGCTAAAGGAGTAGGCAAAAACTAAGAAAAATCAAATTCCAAGAAAATTAGTGGACTTTACTGTAAATAACGATTAAAATCTACAAGTTTACTCGTTTTTCTCCCGAACCATAAAGGACTTTAATGAATGCTGGTCCTAACTTCGTTAGAGAACTTCATTTTAATTTGTAAACGGCTGGTGTCCTAACACCTCCTGCCACACGCCTTTTAGGCGGCTTGCGGGGTGTTATATATATGTAGATATAATACATTTAGTTTTTACTGTAATTATTACTTAGATTATGTTGATTTCACTGCCGTAAAAGGGCCCGAAAAACATCTTAGAGAAGAGATTAGTTAAATATCTGTTTTATGAATACACGGACAAGGGGATATATACAATGCATTCACCGTGGGAAATAATGTTAGTTCAAGTTTTTTTACGACGGTTAACAGAATTTTAAAATTAAATCTTCATAAATGTACCACACTCCGTTCATTGGGAAATCTGGCGCTACAAACACGAGATAATCAATTCTAAAATACCAAAGGTGTCAGAACAAACCAAATAAGACCATTGGAGTCAAATACGTGATCTGAAGCGAATTACCAAGAGATTTACCGTCTGTTGGTGTTTCCGTCGTTTACCTTCTATCAAGTAAACAATAATTACGTTGCTAGGCCTAATGATAGGGCAAAAAATAGAGCATAAAGTCCGAATATAAAAACTTTTAATGATTAGTCATGAGGCGTTTGCTCTGGATCACTAACGTCACACGTCCTACAAAATCGCGCCGCGCATGCGCAGCTAAAATAACCAGTTGAAAACTATGTCATACATGGGCTCCTCAGGTGAAAATACAAAAAAGGGTGACGTCAAAGGTGCAAGTTTATGTGGAAACCAACCGCCTCAACGGTTAAATGCATAACGAAAACTTATCTGTTTACATACGTGATAGAAGGAACTCAATAAATACTTTCCGAGTACGTCTTTCTTGGAATCGCGATTACAATGAAGCAAACATTTTGCGAAGCACTCACATGAATTACATCTACGATAAAGAGTCATTTCTCAATATGATTCATGATCAGACTGGGAAAATATGTCGCACGTACACACAGGAGTCTAATCAGAAGGACAGTGAAACTTTAATCAGTGAGAGAACCTTCAAATATTGGCTTTAAAACACATGAAGCTACAAAATTCAGGAGGCTTTCTGAATAACGCCGCTATCAAATCGTCCAAGGAATAAACCAAGCTTTAATGACCCTTTTCACCTCGTTAACTACTTTATCAAGTCGAATTTGGCAAAAATCCTGTGAGCAACATAGCCATTTCCAGAACGCCGTCCAAGACGAAGTTCCGGCATCAGCACGTTGAAATTCTTGATATCACACACAACAAATATACCACGGTTTTTGCACGAACTTTTTAATGATTCATGAAGAAAATGTTTTTTTAACTTTTTGCCACCTTCAGGTTTACACTATGGTTCGCGCCTTACCTTATTCACACACACATTCATACCTTATCAATAATTTAATGTCCTTAAAAATCCAGAGCATTAAATAAAATATCGAAATGGATGGATGCCCAAGAAAAGCCGTTTCCATGGTAACTGCAGAATGCTTCCAACAAAATGTTTCTGCGTTGCCATAGGTCAGTAACTAAGGAGTTGCTAGCCCATATAAAATGGGCAAAAAATGCTTAAAATTGTCTCCCTTACTACCTCCTGAAGAATTGCAGATTTCTCCTGAAACACCCTGCATATGCAAATGTTTGAGATGTATATAATAAAAAATATAGAGCTGGAAATTAGGATGATAAAAATATTCTGCTTATCTTCCACCCACATTTTTTCTCATCTCACATGCTTCTTTACCATTTCATTCGAAGTCTTCCTTGACCACTATAGCCACGTACTATTTCCCTCGAAGATTGTCTTAATCAGGCCATCATGCCACAAGAAGTTGCCGATGAAGTTGTTGCGCCTCCTAATCAAGGTTTTCATAAGGCTTCTCTTTCTTCCTCATCGATCACTCGGTCGATCCATTTGATTTTCATCATTCCTCTGTCGCACCACATTTCGAATGCATCCAACTTTGATTTCTCCGCTTTTGTCCTTGTCCATGCCTCACTTCCGCAGAGAAGAATACTCCAATCAGAAACGGAGGAAAGAAGTTGGAGTGGGGAGAAGGTGTTCATGGTCGCAGAATTAGAGCAATTATTGGATTTTCAATAAGTAATTTTGCTTATTTAAATTTAATTCAAATAATAAAAAAACTTATCTTCCTCCTTCTATTCCGTTAAATGCAATACGTCTTCTAACGATTTTAAAAGTGAAATTATGAATCTAATAATTTACTTATTTCTTTATTTCACCACCAAAAACGGCACAAAGGCTTTTACATTGGTTGTTACTTAAATAAATAATAGCTAAAAGATAGCAAACAATAATACAACAAATAAAAACTAAAAGAAAACAACATTTTTAAACATAAGAAGGGGCACTACGGATTAGACAATAGTGAATTATTCAGATGGCATTTTAAGGAGGATTTGTAAATCGTGGCAGAGGAAAACAGGTCCAGGGAAGGGATTTTTGAAGCCAGGAGTTAAATAAGGACGGGATTCGGTAGAACAGAGAGCGTTGGGATATGGAGAAACGGAATCGCGGAATGTGAAGCAGAGAGTTATTTCGTAAGGGGCGAGAAATAAAATTACAAAGCGGCAGCTTAAAAACGCCTATGTTATTAAATTTTTCTCCTCCACTTATATTGGAAGGATAAAAGACAGGAAAAATATGCATCCTTTCATATGTTTCTGAATGATTAATTTTTACCATCTCGGCTAAGCTAAATTTTGATTTTTTTATTATGTGTTTGTGAGCAAAATATTCATATTTGCTAAAAAAAATTTTTTTTGTAAAAATATAGTAAAAAAAGCCTCGATATCGAATTCGCAGCATTTGTTCCCTTGAATGGTCGTCATGAATGAATTTTTCTGCTCCTCACAAAGAGGAATAAAAAAGTCAGAGAATGAAAATAAATCTCTGCAAATGTGAAGGATTTATTTCACATTTTTATTTTACTAATATCATTTGATACCTCAGCGTTATCAATTTATTGATTTTAGCGGAATGCTGATAGAACAGTCCGTAAATGATCACACTGCACACATTCAATAAGTGTAATTACGCTAGTTCAATGGGTGTTTATATGAACCTGCTGAGTCGTTAAATAATATACAAATATCAAATCTCAAGCATTTATACCTGGATAGTAATTTGGATTCCCAAGAGGGTTTGCAGTTTTTCTTCCATAGAACGCATGATACGTACTCAGAAACGAATCTTATCGACGGTCTAGCTTAAACAAGTACTTCTCGAAGTGTTTGAATAGCTGTAAACACGTTACCACGTACGATATGAGCGGGTAGAAAAGCAAGGCAAACACGGAAAAATATAGATAACTCTCGATAAACTCGAGCTATAACATTTAACACAGTTCACTGACGAGTACCTTGAGTTTATTTTTCCTCTCAAAACCTGTGTTCAATTCTTGGTATGACCACACGACAAACCTGTGTCAACAAAGCCGATTACAGCGGACACCAAACAAACCTCAACTATATCAAAATAGCAAATCTAGCGTAATTCTGAGTTTCAAACGATAAGAATGCAGAGGCGAAGTGAACACGTTCCTATAATATAAGATTAGAAAATTGGAACATGCGTAAGTGCAAGGGTTTGCTCGGTGACACATTTATACACGAAGTCATACAATGAGGCGAAATTTGGCTACACTGGAAATACGAGGGCCGTTATTTTTCAACCTCCGATGGGTCATGATCAGAAGACGAAGAGATTGATTAAAAATTATTTCATCGCTAAATGTTGAGCACTTTTGCGGTATCCTTTCGACATAATCGCCTCGGCGATTGAGGAATTGGCCTTGCCTATGGACAAGCTTATCTCTACCTTCTTCATGGAATCTTGCCGCCAACGACTTCCAATGAATTATGTCTTTGTCCTGAACCTCATCGCCCGTTTGAAAACGCTTGCCATCAAGACACATCTTCATTTCATCGTAAAGATGGAAGTCACACGGCCTTAGGTTGGCATTGCACGGCCGGCGATCGAAAATGCCCCATTGAAATTGCTCTAAAGGCCGTTTTACACGGTACACGGAATTGCGCAGGTTAGAGCTGCATTAATTTCTAAAATGGCGTCGAATTGCGCGAATGCATGAACGAAATTAGAACATGGGCTATTTTGCCGTCTCGCATCCACGCATTCTCGCATGTGTTCTAGCAATTCACCGCTTTACACGACGCAATTTTGATTGCGCCTTCACACGTACGTCAGACTGCGCAATTCCGTGTACCGTGTAAAACGGCCTTAAGAGCTGTTGGGATGCATCAGCGCTGAGATGACGGGCGTTGTCAAGGATCGGAACACTTCCAGAAGTCAGTATGTCTCTTCTTTTGTTTTGAATGGGAATTTACGTAATGTTTCACACTGTTTCATAGTCTAGCCATAAATCATTAAAGAAAAATTTTCTTTCATCGGCAGAAAGGTCAACACATGCCAACGTGGAAGCCTTTCGTCGAGTTTTCCGGCTGTCTCTCGGCAGTGCACACTTGGCGGGAAAATCACTTGAGGCAATGTAGTTAATAGATTGCTACTAACCTTAAAGTAACAACTTACGGTCAGAAATTACTTGAGCATGTGGTGAAGAGGATGCGCAGTTGTCCTACCTACGCAGTACCCGCCTGTCGCTTGTATGATGGTTTTGCTGAGCTATCTGAGGTTGAAAAAAGCCTCCCTCGTATTACAGCCTGAGATACAATTCTTTCGGCATTTCTCTTAAGTAAAAATAATATTAATAATAATTATTAGCGAAGCTGCGCAGAATTAATAGGCAATTGATTTTTTTGAAAACGGCATCGAAATAGGAGGTATCGGAGATGTCAATGAGCAAAAATAATTGTATATTTTTGAGAAAAATGATGGGGTTATTTTAACGAAACACTGATGTTACATATATACTGATGTTATATATATACACATAATATAGAGTCTCACTTCACTCATTCAACGAACGCGATACTGCGCAGTTTCAAATGGCATCTGCCAATCTTTCCTCAGATAATTCTCCGCACAACTAGAACGCGCTGCATGCCGTCTTCAGCTGGAATTTCGGACAATCTAGCGCAGATCTTTCGACAAAAAGGAACGGGAGAGAAATGCGTAGTAGTATTCCTAGCAAGCGGGGTCCGATCCCATTCTCACCCGCATGTGAACACAAAACAGCTCACTTTTCCTTTTGTTTCACCGACACCTGCCACAGGACCGGCATGCTGTGTCGGCTACCACAAGCTGGCCACCTCTACGCCGCTAGAATACGAGAACCAAGGGCAAAGGAGGACTCGATATAAACGCGCACACTGCGTAATTCACTGCTTCAATCACGGACGGAATTGGAATTGTTAAAAGATGATAACTACCTTAGGGCTTGTTCAAAAGCGCTGGAAATAATCAAGTAAAGTCGATTCCGAGTTCACTGGATTGATTGAATGCGACAACGATCTCATACGCATATTTACTAACTACCTCCTACCACAAGAGTAGCCAAGCGAGGAAAGATTGACGCCACTAGTCTTGCGCCGTTTTCACAGTCCATTGTTAAACTTCTGTGAGTAGAAAAACATTAACGTTTTAGAATAAACTGTTGGTTCTCAAGGGAATGTTTAAAGTAACTGAGGCAGGTGAGTAGTGGTGGAGAAAGGTCGGTCGAAATCGATTATTAATGGACTTGACAGTGTAAACAAAACAAAAGTCGAATTTTTTTTCTCGCGCATTATTAAAGTATCAATTTTTCTTGTTTTTACTTGAAAATTACCAAACGGTCGAAAGTTTTATTAAATCATAGGTCCTGTTATTGTAATTTAAAACAGAACCCTGTCGCATTTTCGAGGGTAAATGGTACTTGCACACGCACAGGTAGCTCCAGTGAGCATTTTACACTGTATTGATTGCATAGATTGATACACTGTATTGTTCATTATTTCGATTCTCAAATCGCCATTTTCCGTTTTAGCACAATAAATAATATACTTCAATGCTAAGTTGCCCTGTATATATTCGGTTGGAGGAGAAATACTAGACCTTAACGGACGATTGCTGAGTTTCAGTTAGAAAAATATTCATGTTTTGAAAGGAACAATAATTGTTCAGTTGAACAAATTATAATTGACGAATGAATTATGTAACTAAATACGACGTATTCATTTGAAATCACGATTGATATCTACGGCAACCGTGTCCTGCAAGTCATATTCTTAAGATTTTATCAGCTGGAACCAGAATGACGTCACACGGGGCTTTTCCCAGCATTCATACTTAGTCATCGCGTTTTCACACGCTTGAAACTTTTCACTTTTCATTTAATCGCGAAAAATAGATATCGTCATTTAAAAATCTAAAACCGTGAAATACATACTCCAGGAGTAATAATCTTTCGATTTAAGCAATTTAAAAATAATAGGAAACCACCCTGTTCCTTTCATCAATGAAGCTTCGCGATAAAGTTAGGGAAATACTACAGTTACATGCCACACTCCTAATATATTCCTCCAGAAGTTAGAAAATAGGTCAGTATGAAAAATCCAAATTGCTGGTACCAAATTTTCTGCACTATATTGTCAAAAATATGAATATTTTCGTGATGGAAAAAGTTCTTCTGTTGGTGAGTGGTGTGCTGCCCCAGTGTCATCTAAAGCGTCCTGTCAGCGTAACTGGTAGAGCACCCGGGAGGTTCTGGGTTCGAGCCCCAGACAGGCCGTATTTTTACCCTATGATTTCTGTCTTCTTCAACCAACCACCCTTGTCCTCGTCCTTTATCCATTATAAGTTTCTATCCCTTTCTTTTCATGCCTATGAATTTATTTGTATGTGACTGCGTAGGTTTCTGCGGTGTCGAGGTTCCAAAATCTTGCTGCCCACAGCCAAAGATATAATCCAGCATGACCTTCATTACCTAAAGTATGTACAAGGTGCCTTGCTCTTGCGGGAAAACGTACATTGGTGAGATTTTGTAGTTCACTGAAGGTAAGAGCACAAGACCACCGAAGGGCCACGAAGAATAGGCAATTCCAGCCGTCGGCCATATCGGAGCATGTCTGGACACCGGGACATGGCATTAAATTTGACGAAGTCAGGAAAACAGTAAAAGAAGGTATATATTATACCAGACTTATCCGAGAAGCAATTGAAATAGCCCGGACGGACACTTATAATAGGGACGATGGCTACCACTTGGATGCCAATTGGAGGAGACTACTCAAAAGGACCAATGACAGAGCAGCAGCCACAACTGGCGGGAATGAGCCCCTATATGAGGAGGACAAAAATCGTGGACCGGCATCTTCGACCTGAAGACGCTAGCAGCAGTGCTAGCGAGACTGTTGTCATCAACAAACAACCAGACGCGGTAGCACCAGAAGAATGGAGATTTTGGAATTTATTTGTATGTTTGCGCTTAAGGCGTCTTGTGAATGAATGAAGTAGAGTAATATACATAAATAGATATCACGCTATAGAGTGATAACTAACGACATATTTGACATTATTAGAGTATTTCAGTCGGCATAAAACAATGATTTCATGCACAGAGAGATTAGAAAAACTGTCTCTTAAATGCATGTTACAAACTCCCTCAATGGATGATCTAACACTTTAATTTCTTGATGAATTTAATTTCTGCGTACCAGCGGGCTTCACTAACTGACTTCTACGTAGTCCAAAAGATGTCACACGCATTTTTAAATCAATTGGTAGTTAACATTCAGATAACCCTGGATTAAAATAACACGAGAGAAAATTAGCTATGCACCACACTCTCTGTTTGATTATAAATCCGTAAATGTAAGTAAAATAGAGACATTACTGAGAGAATTAGTGTTTAAATGAAATCATTTGAAGTATTCGAACCCATAAAGAAAAGTTACGTATTATATTTATAACCTCTCTAAATTCTACATGCTGCACAGTGATATGAGGTCATGAATGGTTTTTGAAGAAATTAAATATCAAGCAATCTCACCGTAAACATGAAGTTTGTGGACAAAAAAACTTTATTACATTGAAATGTATTTGATGCTACGATATTAGGATGAAGGAGCTTGTCAAACCAGGCAATGATGGACTTAGTAAGAAGTATTTGGGAAGCGTTAGTATTCGTTTAATTTTCCCCTATACTCGCTCCTAATAATTAGTTACGGGTATTCATGGTTTTAAGGATAAAAATGGTTTGGTTCCGACTAGGCATGGGCGGTACTTGAAGAAGTACCGGTATTTTTGTGATGAGTATTAAAAAGCAATAATAGTACTCAATAATAGTACTAAAAATACCGGTATACATGTACTTTCATAATTGATAAAATATGTTAATAAGTCAAGATTTAACGTTTGTATTACCCTAATTATCCGGTATTTCGGCAAATTAGCGTAACATACAGCAATAATACACTAAAAAAATCATTAACTGGATTTTTTTTCGAAAATTTATCGGAAAAATACAGGGAGGATAGATTCTCTAATAGTGAGAAGGGTGATAGCGATGAAGTTTTTAAAGGCAATGATTTTTGTGCATACCATTAAATTTTGGTGTTTTCCTGGCGTATTTGAAGCGTAAAGTTCTCTCGGGAACTCTATCAGATGACTTGTTTTCCTAAAGCCAACGGTTTTTTTCGGACTCGAGACCAACATTAGAACGTCTTCTGCCGAGAACTTATAATGAAAAGTCATCTTATTCACATAGCTTACGTTTCAGTCTGAGATTACCTAGAAAAAGCCCCTCTAATGTTAAGACATTTAATTTTATGATTTTACACAACAAGAATTGGTGTTAGTTATGGCTAAAATACTGCGATCGAATAAAATTTGACGTGTAGGTCGCTGTTCCATTTATTTCAGATAAAGAAATACACACGTGGAGTTCGATATAACTTTGACTTTTCTTGCCTTTTTTGAGTAAATAAATATCTTCTATATCAATAATGATAACACTTGTCTCGAACTCACAGTTTTGTAAAAGAACCGTTAAATGACGAGAAAACAAGAAATAAGCTAAGGAAGGAGGACACATCTTAATAATTAAGGAGCAAAATTAATTTGGTCTTCTTTTGGTGGTGCACTTGGTTGGTTGTATGTACAAAAAAACGAGAAACAGATGAACATTTTAATACATTAAAAAAGTTGATGACTATTGTAAACAAGCTTAGCCTATATCATGATAGCATCACTATTTTTCAGTCTCTTCCTACGCTGATTAACTGTATCAATGTTTATTCCATCAGTTTAAATTAAAATAAACAGATGGTATTATTTTTAGTGAGCTTAAATACAAGTTGTGCACTTATTGCATAAGTCTGCATCTACATTTTCTTGTCTCTTGTTATGATTTCTTGAGAAATATCCTTGATATTAATTAAATAAACACTTCTTGCTCAAAGTCATTGTGAATTGGTGTTTATTTCTTGGAAATGGCCCTCTTCGCTCGATATATTATCAACACTCAATTATTTAAGTGGGTAGGTAGTTCATTGATCGAGGGTAGATAGTTCACAAACTGGGTAGGTAGTTCATTGATAACACATAAGATGGCAGCGCCGTCGAAGTACCGGTATTTCTAGTACCGATACTCCGGTAGTACCGCTAAAAAAATACTGGCCGGTACTACTGAAGTAGAAAATAAATAGTACTCGGTACTACCGAATGCCGGTATTTTTTGCCCATGCCTAGTTCCGACTTTCCGATTCCGCCAAGTGACTTATACCACGCCGTTCTATGAAACTTTTACATTTGAATATAAAGTAAAACCCTGAACCAACTCGCAACCCCGAATTTACATCGTTTTTTCGAGCGTGCGGACGACTTCGGTTCTGGCCAGCGGCGGCGGAGAGAACGGCGACGCGGCAATGTGGATGCGATATGGCCACATTCACTTTTATATCTGGATAATAGATATAACAGCAATACAAAATAATAATCAGAAAGTAAAATTAATAAATAATGCTACGCATGACTCATATATGCAATCACTGGGCACTGCAAGAGGTACACTGAAAGGACAATGAGAACTATACAGGAATGCCGAATTCTTTATTATCACATAAGCATGAAGCTTAATTTTTTGGTGAGTGAATGTTACCAACATAATATACTTTGTCACATACAACGATTTGATATTAAACCCTTGGGTTCTGCCTAAACTGAAAAGGTTGGGCTACAATTATTTAAATGCTTAAATTTAATTTATGTGGAGGGATTTTGGCATTAGAAGAAGAATTTTTAAATAGTCTTAACATAATATTTTACTTAGATCGCACCTTTCTTAATGTTTACCGTAGCTTCAAAGGAAAGAACCAATGTCATTAAAGTCAAAAACGTCGATACATAAGGTTATGGCAACAAGAGCGTTTTACATCCAGGGAAATTTAGTTTTCATGCTCGAATATGGTAGAATATTATTTAATTCAAAGCTCCCAGAAATAAAAGCTTATGCACGACATAAACCTAATTCTTTCACCAAAAGTATTACATTTGACCATCAAGCGATGACCACTAGTATGCTACTATTTTACAACTATGGAGTTGAATGAAAAAGTAATACTTTTTACCATTTAGATCCCGCATTCAAATCTAGCTTGCAACAGACTTGTCTTTCTCTTTAACTCCACAAATTACGTCAATCGATAACTGATCGTCAAATAGACAATGAAAACGCTTCTTGTCACGAGAATGACCCATTAATTGAAAATTGCCGACAGTGCTGACCTAGCCACGGATGGAACTGCGGTTGATGGGAGCCAATTTGTAATCTAATCAGCTGACGTTTCATAAAGAATGGCCTCCGCTTCCGACGAAGTTCAAGGATTGCCGATTAAAAGTGCCAATCACTCAATGGATTATCAAATGAGGCGATGCACTACGATGCTAAAAACAATGTCAGTTCATGACATGAGTTTTTTTATTTTATTAGTTTTTTTTGCTAAGGCAAGGAAATACGTATCTAACATCCGGCGCTATGGTCACATTTCTCAGAATCAGTTCTCAGTGGCCAAGATATACTACTACTAAGGGATCAAGGACGGTCATCGAAGTTACCACATTAGAACAATCTTCAGCAAAAATGCATTCATTTTAAGGCTAGGCACAAGTCGTACACTTTGATTTAATTATGACAAGCTTATCACAAAGCAATAGTTATTTGCTCAGACTCTCCCTTTATATCATTCGAGCGATTTATCTGGAACGTCTATCAATTGAGAACTTCAGTCAATACATTTTACAAGAATCAATACCTCAGGGGAGCAATATGGGTGAAATGACCAATGAAAGCAGAAAAAATGTTTTAACTACCAAGCTAGATAAGACTTTTATCACTTAACGCAAATGTTCTAAGTTCCCTGTGCGATTCGTTTTTATAATAATACAAATTTTCAAAACTATTACAGAGATTTGATAAAAATTAACTTGAGTTCATTCTTAAATTAAAAAGAACTTTGTGCTTTCACATAAATATTTATTCACGACCATGGTTTAAACGTTAGACGTCATCATCAGGTGAACTCTACAGAGGTCCATCACATCCTTTTATACCAGGTTAGGAGGGGCAGGGAGGAAGGTAACTAGGTTGAACGGATTGGTCAACAGAGAAGAGGTAGTGAATAAATATTAATGTGAAAGGACAAAGTTCTTCTTTTTAATTTAATTATGAATCGCTTTAACGAAGTTACGCCTTAAACAATCAATTGAGTTCATTCATTTATATTCTCATTCATTTTAATATCTATCCATGTTTTCTACATTTTGCTAACATGGATATCAATTTTTTATAAAATGTGAAATACATACGCTTTTCATATGTTTACTCGTAAGATTTTTGTGGAAAAATCCGAACTAGTTAATCTTATGGTTTTCCGACATGAATTCAAATAACATGAATGGCTTACAAATGGCTAACAATTGTCTGAAAAGTTTTCTAATATAAATTTTTAGCAGTATGTCTAATTCTCTATCACAGAAAGGATTTCCAGAAACAAAACATGTTGATAGCATAAGTCACTTAATCACATCTGCTTATATTTTTTTTTGATGACGAAGAAATGTTAATGTAGTGTTATCCAATAATAGTGAGACTTAATCCACCGCAACTCATTTTTAGACGCTTGTTAAAACTGTTCAATTTGATTGCGGTTGCGAATGAATAACAGTTTTCCGAGGGTCAAAGGATTGATAACTCAAATTTAAGATAGAAACCTTGACCTCCTCAATATTTTCGTCCCAACGGATGGATGGTATGCCAGAGAGTCCAAAATGATTAATTTAATTGGAATTCTTTGGTTCTGTTAGTTCGGACAAACACTAAAAGAGGGAGTTAAACTTTAAAGCTATAAACACTACCATATTAACCTGTATTTACGCCTGAAGTACACAATCGTTTTAGATGTCCCCCAGAATGATAGCTGCAGCGATAGGTTTTCAGGGACCAAAGAAATGATCGCTCGACCCTTCATTTTCTGAATCACACGATCATTCCCACCGTCCATTATATCCATCGCATATTGCGTCACTTTCCGTACTCACATCTTTAATTTAATTAAAAGACAAACGTAGCGTTACAATCCCGGCTGGCGGCCATGCTTTCTGAACTGCTGAAAGACGGAACCAGCGATGGTTTCAGGGACGAAAAAAAAGGATGGGATTTCCATCCCTGGAGCCATCGCGGAAAATGATTGCGCGAAAGGGTCATCTTTCCTGCATCATTGGAGGGATCACTGGAGCTATCATTCAGATGGTACGGAAAAATTATCGAGTGATTCAGGTTCCACGGCCATACAATATAAGCAATGGACAGGCAGAATCACCCAACTGAAGGTGAATGGAAGGGTAGACAGTTCACTAAAGCCCCGAGGTCACAGATCGAGTTTCCTCAAGCATGAGAGATCATAACGGCTATAGAGGGAGAGCAGAGCGCAGAGAGGCAACTCGGAGGATCCGGATTCGAGACCTCGTCACGGTAAAAATATTTCCACTCCGGACGTAACCCATGTCCACCGGCGCGTGACGTAAGGAAGAGGGCTGTCACAGCAACTTCCTCCCGCAAGTTCATTTTATGTACGCATGAACCTACTGATATCAAGTAAGTTTTCATAAAATAACAGGATGAAAATGCAAATTACTGAAACAACTCCGGCTATTCTTTACTTAAATTCGAATTTACTCAGCAAGTTATACAACCGAATGACAACTCGAGTGAATAAGGTTAGAAGATTTTTCCAGATAACGAAATTTTTTGTAGTGGAAGAACAAAGTGCTGCAAAAAGTTAAACTGTATATCCATGGGTGCGAAGTTCTAACAACACGTCTTATCACAAAAATAGAAACTTTTCAGGAGAACAAAAGAAAGATTTATTTTTTAATTGTTAATTTAATTGTGATTGAAATTGAAATTAAAAACCAAAAATACATAAAACTGAAAAAGAAGCATGCATTTGCAAACTTAGATTTGTTTTTTGCTTGAATTTTATTTTGCTTTTAACAGTATTATTTGTATTAACTCAGACCGGCCAAATTTTGAGATACGTGTTGTTAGAACTTCGCCATCGACATTTTCAAGATTTACCATAAACCTGATTATTTAATATGAATTGTAAACTTGGAAAAGGTAAGAAAGGCCATGGAAGAGAGCAGTTCAAGGCAGAAGATATGATGTTCTCAGGATATTTTGAAGGGAAAACAAAAACGGAAAGAATTAGAAACACTGACCGAGGAGTTAAGGAAAATATTACAGGAGTAAATAAGTTCATTTACACAAGAGAACTGGAATTATGGGTCACGTGAAAAGAATGAACAATTTAAGGTGCCCAATAATGATATAGGAAATGAGGTAAGATTTTTACTAAGAAAAGAAGAAAAGATTTTCAACCAACTAACGCACCAACATGACACGAGATACATGTATGCATGTTTCTCAACCGGTAATATTCCTCATTCTATTCATCACTTTGACATCTGTTTCAACACTTTAAACTCCTTTTTCTCAATGCCAAAGAACTGCACATAACAGAAAACGCGTTTTCATAGGGTAGAAGTTGATATATTATGGCGTCATCATCACTGGTCAACAATCCTAAGATTGGTTTGACGCAGCTCTCCTCTCAATTTTCCCATCAGCTAATCTTTCACACCTACGTGTTTCTTCTTCTCTTTCGTATCCTTCTTTACTTGATCCATATATTTTGTTCGAGGTCTTCCTTTTCCGTTCTGCCATCTACTTGTCCCACTGCGATTGTTTTCATCAAGCCATGGCTGATAAGGTTGCTCGGTCTTCTTATCAAGGTCTTATTCTCAAATCTATTCTCCTACTCTTCTTTGCATTTCCTCATTAATTAATCGGTTAATCCATTTGATCCTCATAATTATTCTGTAGGACCACATTTCCAAGACTCTTGATTCATTCCGCTGCTCTATTCCATAGAATAGCATACTCAAAATGTAAGTTCTAATAAATCGTTCTTTCCTTCTATGTTCAAATTTCTCGCTGTGAGGAGATCTTTCTTTGGTTGGAATGCAAACTTCGCTTGGGCTATTCTGCTGAACGTATAAAAATAAATCTACAACTACATGAAATAAATCTACAACTACAAATACATGAAATGATGCGGCAATATCACAGATCTATGATAAATAATGCTCTTATTGAATTCCCCTCGTTTGCATATGAATTATTAATCGGCTCGGCGTCCCACATAGTGCCAAATGATCTGCGTTGACTGAAAATTCTCGGGATGGAACAAAGAATTTCTTGAATCGAGAAGAAAGAGGAATCCACACAAGACCAGGTCACCAGTAGTATTCATTCAAACGAGGCCTTACCCGTAAACGAGTAACGACTAAGGAGTTTCAGTTCGCGGGTTATTACGCCAAAATAAAACTCGCGATAAAAGTAAGATTTAATCAAGCCAGTCCCTACGATGAAATGTTTTTATTCGAATGGAGAAGACATGAAATGGTATTTCAATGCCTATTACGCACAAGAGTGATACTATTTGCTAGCGTTGAACGCCAAGAAAAAATTACCTTTGGAACCGTGGAGTTTGAGGAAGATATGAATGATTCCTTTGACGATATAACGATACGTGGCAAAGAGAAAAACAGTAATAACACTCGAAATACTACTATCCAAGTCTTTATTGATGTCATCCCGTCTAAAAACGCCATCTATAAATCACTCTCCAAGGGGATTTATTGTATTTTTATCGTACTGAGTCTTAAGAGTGAAAATTTTCAAGCACAACAAATTATTGTATTTTCATTCCGAACGAATTTGTTGTGCTAGAATATTTTCACTCCGGCGATAAAGTAAGCCTCCGTACTGAGTCGTAAGGCTAAACGTTTTTAAGCACAGCACATTCCGATCGCGTTGCTAACCAATCGGAATCAACCGTTCGGAATTAAAACGATCGGAATCCTTCCGATCGAAGTCAAGTACGTCCCTCAGGGGTTCTTAAAAGACACATTACTCGCGCTAGACCGGTCTTACATCCTCACTCATTCACTATTTAATCCTAAGACACCCAAGTGGCCCATATATAGTCAATCAACTTATCCCGAGTACTAAAAATTTATCTCAGTACTGTCTCAGGGGTAAGGTTTTTATATTAGAAGTATATGGTGAAAAAACTCTTCTCTATACACCTATACATTTCCACTAAGTTTCTCTGAATGAAACTGACGATCTAGAGTAATTCAGAATGAAATAATTTAGTGTTAATGACGGATAACATGGCCTCTACTTAAAAAAAATAAATTTGAAAATTTTCATTTGGCAGGAGAAAACGATTATCTATGCACTAACAGATCAACAGCAGTAATAATTCATAAGAGGATTCCTACGTAAACCCTTTAACAGTGGCTCCAATTCCGAATTCTAGGGGCCAAATTCTTTTCTCTCCAAAGTTATTGCTCTTGTTGAGTACTTTTTCGAGGCCAAATTAGAGGAAAAACCTGAATAATACGAATATTACTTTATTATTTGCTGTTACTAATATAAAAATATAATTTTGCTAATAAATGAGGCAAGATGAATCCTTCATCCACAAAAAAAGCACAGACTGACTACCTAAGTACAGCCATAAAACAAAAATAAATACTTTTCTTGTGTTATATTAGCACGCATTCAGAGAGGAATTTTCCGAGTATTAATTACCTACTGGATTTATTATTAGGCCTTGGTTTAAAGGGTAATGCAAGTTTTTAAAGGAGTAATTCCCCAGGAGAAATGGTAAAATACGACCGGTTGGAAGAGATTGCTCTGTTTTTTTTTATAGTCGCCATTCTCTTGAACGTGATTTCCGCCATCTAGAAAGCACACTTCGGTGAACTTTATGCATCGGATTCGCCTTGGATAAGGGCTTGCTCCGGATTATTGATGTGTCGTACCGGTAACCTTCGAAAGAAGGGCCAACACAATAAAACAATCTCATTGCCGAGATTTTACGACGAACTCCATTCTCCTCTGCACCACTTGTACGACACGCACACTATGTTTTATCCGCGATATACGTATTGCACTCAATCCAAAGGCGTCGCTTAAAATCTATGCACAGATAAAAGAGGATGCTAAATAAAAACTTTTGGGCTATGTCGCCGCGTCAATTTTTGGGTGGCCCTAACGTTTCCCGACCGATGCTGGTCGCTTTCTCAAGGGAATCTGATCAGCATCGACAGAGCATGAATATCGCATCAGATAGCAGGGTTGGCAAGTGAAACGAAACGAAAATGCTTCGTTCCGATCCGGTGAGACACGAAAATACGAGGCCTAGGTTTAGTTTCGTTCCCGCACGAAATTAAAATCACCAAGGGGTTTAGGTTCGACCCGGGACGAAGCTGTACTCCCGGTAACGAAACTAAATTAACTCCGCAACTCCGCTGCTCATAGTTAAGTTTAGATCCCAGAAGTTGAGTGGAGGAGAATAAGAGATGATAAGAGATTAACAGATATGAGATGAAAATCCATGGAAAGAGTACTAATATCTCAGTTTAAAATTTCTAAGTAATAAAGAAAAAAGAAACGGGAAAATGTAAGCTTGATGAGGCGAAAGATTTTTTGCTACCTAGGATGCCGAAAAAACAGCGAGGCGATAGCACATGCGAAGAGTGGATTCCACAAATATATTCAAATTAATTTCCACACGGAAAATTAGTTTAAAATTTTCTCATTACATGTCGATTGTAATAAATGTTTTTGTCAGACATTTTCAAGGAGGTTGTAAATATCTGGAAGCGCTGTATTCGAGTTCAAATCAGAGTCCTCTATATTGCCGTATAATAACTACGAGAGAGTAGTGTCGAGAGAGCAATCTAGAGGACTCTGGTTCAAGCGTGGTCAGAATTCCGCCATCTTGGTTTGACAATTTTTGGACTTCGTCTCAAACAGTTTACGTATATAACCAAGTATTCTATTCCTTACATCGCCTCTGATTTATAAAATGAAAATGTAACAATTACTTCTTGATTGTCGTCGGAGTTTTCCGATCGTTCGTCATACTACAGTTTATATTGAATCGTCCATATAGTCATATCTTGGTGATAATATATCGTCGTGAACATACCATTGTACTATTATTGCGACCGGTCCGCTATCGTAAGATTTCCATTGGCTGTAATCATATTAATTACCAGTAGAAGTGCAATGGATATTTTACACTTGTAAAATGTTATTTTCGGCTAAGCTAGTTGCACAGCCGAACCGTGGTGATTGACAATAAGTTTTCCTGTGGAAAAGATATTCGAGGCATATTTTTACGAAGCCTTCCCATAATGAAAGAAAAAATATTTACTATGTACGTTTGCGATAGTTCATTTTAAAGTAACAACGATCACGACCGAATATTTCACCAATTAGTTAGCATTGACTCTTATATCAATGTTTTGGTCAAAGTACCTATCCTACCCAAGCACCCCCATTCCTATCACACGCTATTAATTATTGTATTAAAAATCGTTTTTATTTTATTTATAAAGACTTATTTCGCTATATGTTACACGGGCCCATTTCATTTTTAAGTTCATTCATGAGGCTCACTTTATCGAGCAAGTTGATGAATTTACCACACGTTTCCTATAAGTACATGATTTCCATCCCTCAGTTACACTCCTCACCTTCCCCTCAAAAGATACCTCGCCGCGAGGCGGCCACACGAGACAAATGACAATCGAGGCCGCAAGCTGCGCTCGAAGCTATTCAACTGTTGCGGCGACCTCTTCATCAACTACCGAGGCGTTGGGGAAAAAACGCTTTGGAATCCGAAATATTTTGATCGCAATCATAAAAAATTATACGACAAGCCACTTTGCGATTACATTGAGGCAGATTCATAAAAAATGCGATACGACGCCTGCGCGCAAAGAAAATACAATAAAAAATGTGTGTGACTTGTTTGACAACTTCGTGGCATTTCAAACATACACATACGATATCTTTTAACAAAAAATTCCTTACACAACGGAAGAATAAAAAATAAGTTCATCAAATGTAGCTGTATTGGTCATGAAATGTATTGCCACAGCTATTACCTGTACCCTTTACACTACATTATACAACATATGAGACTACAACACAACACTTCATCACTTATATGAAATAATTCTTGTCATATAATTATTCATATTCTTATAAATACTTATTCTTGTCAAATATCAACCCATAAAACCAAGTATTACTAAAGAAATAAAAAGCAATGGTAAACTAAAATAAACGATTCACAACGATTATTTAAAATAGCTAAAAATAAGAAGAAAAATACAAACGTAAAATATTTAATACATGGATATAATCAGATGCTACAAAATGGAGCCTGAAACTGTGAATTTTATTACCCTCTCCACATCACTAGCCAACAGCTTTGATTCTTCCTCTAATTCTCCTACATGCTAATCTTTTCACTACTACGCATTTCTTCTCTTTCACATCCTTCCATCCCAAGATTGGTTTGACACAGATCTCCACTCAATTCTCCTATCAACTAATCTTTTCACACCTATCTACTCCTCCTCTTTCACATTCTTCTTTACCTGTTTCAGGAGAGAGCTGATTTTCTACATCGCTTGAGTTAGCGACCGCAGATATCAATCAGAATAAACGCCCGTGGTAAAACAATCTAGGAATAAAACGAAGCCTTTCAGCCATAGGACAGTAATAATAATGCGGAGGTTCGGTTTTAAATGATCGCAAACATAGGGTAAATTTCACCATTTAATTGATACCAACGTTTTCAATTCCTAAGACGATCGGATCGAAATTATTACCATGATGACCGGCAATTACGGGTGAATATAACTCGTATGCATCAAACTTTATTCGAACTATCCCACATTCAGATGAAATCTTGTATGATGTGTGCAGGGGCGGATCCAGGATTTTTTTCTGGGGGGGAGGGAGCACAAGGGTCTGATAGGTCTTCTCATATTTGAAATTAAAAACAAAACACAACTATTACTGTATAAAATATCCTCTTCATTATGATATGAAAGATATCAATATCAAATTAAACGATTGAGGCTCCGTAATACACTAAATAAAACTAACGTAATAATAACCGTATTAATAATATTGTCCATTGAAACGTTTTGAAAAATTTTGTGTTTCTACGTCTACAGATATATAAACAAGGGGGAAAATTAATCCATTTCCCTCCATTAACCCCCCTGGGCCCTATTCACCCCCAGAATACAAAAAAGGCGGTGTTCAGTGTGGTGAAACGGGTCGTGTGAGGGGCAAATAAAATTTCTTTGGAAATTACAAAGTTTAATTATTCCATCACAAGTCTCATTATTAAGTCTCTGCGTGGACTTATGGGTATGGATAAAATCAAGCTTTGGAATCTAGAAACATTAATTAAAATATTTGGGAGTTAATTTCAGGGAAGAATGCAATGATTTTTCTCCCAAAAAGGAGAGAATTTAAGTCCACAAGAACGCACTAAATTGGAAAAACGGATCCAAAAACACCTCTACGAAATTGAATTTTCTTTCTCTGTGTTCCGTTGTAACGTCTACGTGCTTAGCATCAACTTTTTCCCGATTCCGGAGTGCTATTGAGGTTCATTACTGGCCTCACCAAAATCAAGTATGCACTAGTTGCCGCCGGAAACAATGAAAGATCCAGTTCAGTTCCAAGGATGCAGCTAATGCCCCTGCAGTTTCTTCGGTCAATGAACCGGCACCGCAACATCCTTTTTTATTTTTTTCACCCCTCTCCTTTATATGGCCATAGTCTACCCCTTGACCATATATGCGTGCAAGTTTAGCTCCTCTTATTTAAGATATTATGAACAAATGTTGAGTAATTTCCTTCTAATAGGTAAGATCTGATAAACTAACAATACTTATAGGCATTATAGTTGCCAGCGTAATTTTTTTCCTAAAAAGGTCAATATTATGGTAATAAAAGTATATTTTTTTTAAAAAAAGGTCAATTTTATGGTAGTATAAACATTTTTTTTTCAAAATTTTAAACATATTTTCACAAAAACAAATAACGTATTTTATTCCAATAAAAAAGGTTAATTTTATGTCAAGATCAACAGTTTTTTCAACGTTTTTAAACATACCTTCATGCACAGAAATAACACTTCAACTCTTGAAAATGTTGCTAAAAGTAAGATGTAATGCGGTATTGACATTAGAAGCGCCGTATTTTTCCCTTACCTAAGATCGCCTACATCGGTTATTTTGACCGGATGGGTGTTTTCTCTCGTTGTGGTGATGTGCGTAAATATTTTCTTACGTACACTCTATTTTGAAGTACGGTTATTTTATTTTTGACTCAAATCTACAATATCTCAAATAGTACATGAAATTTTTAAACAATTTATTTTTCCGACGCGAACACAAAATTTGGTGGTAAACTCTGACGGAGTCCTGTGATATAACCGCATAGCATAAAGAAAGAAGAGAGGTTGTAAAGAAAAATGCAAAAAATCAGTTGTAAATTCAATCTGCTAACAAGACTGCTTCTCAAAATGATAGAATTAATATGATTTTTAAAGGACAAAAAATAAGCAGAACATAAATTATACCGGTAAAAATGACCGCTCTGGCTTTTATTTTGGTGTATCAGCAAATATTTAGCTCATGCAGACGATAATAAATATTTTCGGCGTGTGGTCGGAGGAAAAATTTATTGAAATTCACGAAATATAAGCAATTTTAAACCATCGTGAAGACAGAGACATAGAAGACATAGTGAAATTCAAAAACGGTCGAAATGATCGCTCCTGCGCTTCCAGAGTTAACTCGCCTCGGTAATAGATGATATGAGCGTATCACACTTTCCGATTTTATTTCTCCTAAGAATAAACTCGATGTTTGTCTGCCGAAATAATAACACGATGCACGGAAAAATCTTGAAAATAAACTAATCTTTGTTTTTTTCTTCGAATAATCGACAATTTTTAAAGCTACGATAAATCGAACAGAATCGAATCGATGATCACCGGAGGAGACGAAACGATTCGAATCATGCTTCTTAGAAGGATAGCTCAGTTCATCGTATTCTAAATCGAAAATATTTCATTTAAGTTGATCCTACACCTTATTATTGAGGTAACTCAAGAGGAAATTCCAGGAAGGGAGCAAAAAACTGACTCATTGAGCTATATCTACAAGTAAACGAGCTCTAGATTTAATACCGACCTCCATTGCTGAAAAAAATTCTATCAGCCAAAAGCATAACGAACAAAACCACTTACTTCGATTACAAGGTAATTCCTTATCATTTGAGAATTATTGGTAAAGCATACATAACATAAACCGTGGGAGGGTGTAATTAAGGCAACATTTGGGGAATAGAAGTAATGGAATTTGATGAAATAGTTGTCTTCATCGCTAACGTACGGAAGTCTCGTAATATTGGAAGGAGAACTATTAGAGACAGTGGATTCGGGGGTCCCAGGGCGGGCCCCGCGAGGATACAACTCGAGGACCGGGAACCAAGTCTGAGACTTACACGCCCGTGCCTCTCGAGAGGGGGAGGACAGAAAGGAAAAAGGAACGGAGGCATCGCCGCGATGAGAGCCCGACGACTCCTCCAGGGGAAGGACGGGGAAGGAAGGGAGAGGACGAGGAATCCTGCACCGTCACAAGGCGGGCAGGTCCTACCATCAGCGAAACCAAGCATACGCAATTAATATACTAACAATCTTGGAGGAGTATTCTATGAGGAAGAATACTCCAACGATCAAATCGTTAGATAACTATTAGAGACAGTTATTAGTATTTAAATATAATTCAAGGCACTTAAAAAGTAATACCTGAATGTAAATGGACAGCTATGGAATGGAAATAGTGGAGGTCGTTTATAGTATTGAAATATAATGCAAGGCGTTTAAAAAACTGACATCCAATCACAAAAGGATAGTAATGGAATGGAAACATTTCATTATTTTTGGAGGGGAAATATTGAATGCCAAAAATACTCTATGTAAACCCATCTTAATAGGTAAAATACCTCTAATAATAATAATAATCCAAAATTTAAACGGATATATTTATTATAACCCTTCAACGAACAATTGAAACTTTCAATAAATAATTATACCTTATTCAATTTATTTGCTTTTAGAATAGAATAGAATAGAATAGGATTTTATTGTTCGAGGACTAGTGTCCTATGGAACAGGATTACAATTTACATACATATACACTTATATAAGTGCACTTTCTTATTAATACAAAAGGTAACACACATACCAGAGTATACCCAGGTAAACATTAACAAAAAATAAATTATACACGTCTTCAGAAAATGAATAGTTACAAAATATACCAACATAACATATATACACTTATTATTATACATTGGCCAATGAACCAGATGGTTTTTCATTAAGGCTTGCGCGGAAAATTTGATACAGGTGAGCTGTCATAAGCCTTTTAAACTGTTTAATGTTATTAGCCTTAACAATATAATCTGGGATATCATTCCATATTCTCATAGAAGTATTTAGAGGGGATTGCAGGAACGAGTTTGTTCTGCATTTAGGTATTTTAAAACGTCTCCGCGCCCTAACAACCCTATCACAATTGCTAATGTTGACCATTATTCTTTCATATAAATAATCAGGAGTCTTGCTTGACAATAAATTAAACATAAAAATAGAATACTGTAACTTTTTTCGTTCTTCAAGTTTTAGCCACTCGATCTTTAAGTAGTAAGGAGTAATGTGTTCATGTAATGCCACATTAAATATAAATCTTACACCAGCGTTTAACAATATTTGCATTTTATTAGACAATTCATTAGTTAGATCAGACATTACCAGCGAGCAATACTGAATATGAGGAAGGTACAACGATTGAATTAACTTTTTGCGCAATTCAAGAGGTATTAAATGCTTAAAATGCTTAAGCTGGGCCAACGTTATATAACACTTATTTGAAATATGTGCTACTTGTTCCTCCCAAGTGAGTACATTGTTAAGAGTAACTCCTAAGTTTTTAACAGACTGAGAGTATTGAATTTCAAAGCCGTCAACACAAATTTTGGGTAATGCATCAAAATTAAGTTTATTAATAAATTGTGGGGCGCCAATTATAATCCCTTTCGTTTTTAGAGGATTAATTTTCAACAAATTTTCACGGGACCAATTACAAATACGGCTGATATCGTCATTTACTTTTTCAATGCCTTTAAGCAGGTGAATTGGATGGCAGCGGAGATATATTTGTAAATCATCCGCATATAATTGATACATAGAATGAATTAAGGAACAAGGCAAATCCTTAATAAAAATCGTGAAAAGTAGGGGGCCAAGGATTGACCCCTGCGGCACACCACAAGATACATTAGAAAAACTAGAGAGTTGGCCATCACTACCTTTAACTGCTTGTTTTCTCTCTGACAAATACGATTTAAACCATTTTAGAACAGGTACAGAGAATCCAAGTTTTTTCATTTTGAGTAGGAGGAGGTCATGATTGACACAGTCGAAGGCCTTGCTAAAGTCAAAGAGTACCAAAATAGTAACTTCCTTATTATCTTTGCCGACACGGATATCTTCTGTTACTCTTATGAGAGCAGTTTGAGTACTGTGGGTGCTGCGAAAACCAGATTGATATTTATCGATAAGATTCCTTTCTGCTAAAAATGCAATTGTTGAGTTGTACACAAACCTTTCCAGAGGCTTAGATAGGGTACACAACAAAGATATTGGGCGAAAGTGAGAGAGTTCAGAGGGATTGTGGTTTTTTTTGATAGGTTTGATTACAGCCGTTTTCCAGCTGACGGGAAAGGATGAATAGTTTAGGGAACAATTGTAAATATCAAATATCACTGGGAAAACTACTGGCAGAATATTTTTTAGCGTTTTGTTGTCTAACCCATCTATTCCGGCTGAATTTGATTTGATGCAATGAAAATAATTCAACATGAGTTCAGGAGTAAAATAAGGAAAATAAAAGATGTCATCACCGAACTCCTGATTATCTCTTGGGTTAGTATAGTTGGAAACAAGGGGGCATGGGCCTCTCCCTGACAGGCTGGAGGAGCTGGGGTTAAGTGAGTCAAGAAAATATGCGTTTAACTCCTCAGCAGAAAAATTCATTTTTTCATTTTCTTTACTAGTCTTAACAAGCCCTAGCCGTCGAATCTCATTCCAGATTGACCTTGAATCCCATTTACTGGAAAAGCATTGATTATAATACTCGCTCTTCTTTTTTTTCATAAGACCTAGGGTCGCATTCCTCAGGCTTTTATACTGATGATAAAGTTCTTCCGTTTTATTTCTTTTAAATTTACGCCTCGCTATGTCCCTTCTTTTCATCAAGTCCTTGATATCAGGAGTCACCCATGGAATAAGATTTCTCTTTGGTAGTGTCTTTCTTAAAGGGGCATGCTTTTCTAGTAGTTTATGCACATTGGATATGAATATGCTCAATTTGCAATCAACTGTGTGGACAGACAGAAAATTGGCCCAAGAAAGACCATCAAAATCCTCTTGAAACTTCGTCAAATCGAAATTTCTGAAATCACGTGAGAATATAGCATTGGTTTTACTTTTAGGAATATTAAATCTAAATTTAACATATATCAAGTCATGATTTGAAAGAAATGGAATAGAGTATTGACCATAATCAATAACTTTAGATAAGTCATCGACAATAAATAAATCTAATAAAGTGCTTGTGGAAGGGAGGTGATGGGTAGGTTGCAGCGGTACAATCGACATATTGCAACGGTAACAAATATCATTAATACATTTGCTATCATGCGTGACTTTAAGCAAGTCAGAGTTGAAGTCACCGCACACAATTACATTTTTATAATGAGGTAGTACACTGTACAACGTTGACTCGAAGTCGTCATTAAGATAACCAACTTTAGGAGGTCTATAGACAACTGCCACTACAACTTTTCCGAATTTACAAGATAATTCTACAAACAGGAATTCCGGTTTAAAATTTTCACTGCAGCTAGATAGCACTTTACAACTAAAGTGATTTCTTACAAATAAACATACACCACCACCGGTTCTGACTGAACGATCATTTCGAATCAATGAAAAATGGTCCAAGTTCACGTATTCATTCGGGATTGAAGGCTTTAGCCAGGTTTCAGATACTGCAATAACATTGTAATTGCTGCATGAAAAATAACTTCGGAATTCATCAATATGAGCTGATAAAGATTGAGCGTTGACATGGCAAATATTCAAGGTCGAGCTTAAAAGACCTTCACGTGAGAAGCCTCTTGGCCCCATAGATTTTTGTCATTGGAAGACCATGAGATCATCCTCAGTGCGCAAAAGGTGTCTATCACTCCCATCGTATTGCCGAACGAATATTTTTCCACCTCTTACCCATAAATATTTTAGCTTACCATCCCTTTTTAACTCTCTTGCCCTCGCATACAACTTGCGATTTATTAGGCTAAGACATTCATTCACGTAAATGATATTGGTATGTGAATCGCTCCAGCCAATGTCTTTTGTAGAGAAATTACGTTTTTCTTGGCGAGCTTCTAGCAATTCACGCACTAGATTGCACTTCATGAGGCGAACGCTGATAGGAGGGGGTCTATTGCTAGTGTTAGAGCGGGCTTTAAGTCGATAAATATAGTCAATATCACAGGCGTCGAGTTTGACCCCAAGGCCCAATCCAACTTGGCAGACTAGAGCTCCCAACACTTCACCAGGCTTGGTCGGGATACCGTGGATTTCCACGACATTCCTAAGAGAATCCTGCTCAAGGAAGTTGAGCTGCGCTTCAAGGTCGTTTACTCTTTTTGACAGGTTATGGTTTTCAGCTACAAGACTATCAATTTTAGAACAGTTGCTCGTTAGTGACTCATTTATGAGGGCGATAGACTTTGTGTGATCGGTAATCAAACACTCCCAAGCCGCTATAGCTTTTTGCATTTCACTTATTTCACTTTTTATAGCTTTTGAAAACTCACATTGGTCGTTCTGAATCGCCTTTACACGTTCCAGCAACTCCTTAAGAATGGAACTGGAACTCTCGGGTTGATCTCCACTGAGAAGAGGTCCAATGCTTGAGGTTTTAATCGGAGTGTCTTCACCTCGGGTGGAGCGGATCATCGCCATACAGGTTGCGCAGTTCCACGTTAGATTTGTGTCCACAAGAAGCTGCAAATCAGCCTCACTGAGCGCAACGCAGGCAATATGAAACACTCCCTCACACGCGTCACAGTTCACACTTTTTTGGGTTCTTTTGGTGGCTAAACCACATTGAGAACAAGTGGGCATTATGATACCACTTCAGTTCCGCTCCCTTATTCAGTAGACAGCTCAAGGCAGAGAGGCAAGGCCAAGCAAGCGCAACACGTCCGATCACCACAAGAGCACACACAAGGAGCTAAGAAACTAGGAAGAGCTGGGTTTTATTCGCCTTCGAAGACCTCCATCTTACCATCTCCCACGGATACCGCATTGCTCAGAAAATAAACAATAAACAGACAAGGAGGTCACAAGGATGCGGAAGGCAGGCGCTCGTGAAGAATTTACTCGAAGAAATTTTTAAAAGAGGAGTCATTTACCTTCGCACCGCCTCACGTACGAAATCTAACCGCAAAGTCCCTTCTACTTAGTGGAATGGTACTCGCAATGGAAATAAAAAAAGCTATCCCGTTGGCCAAACTGTTTTGGTTCCTTTTTTTCCCCATCAAATTTCCCCGAGCCAATATTTGTTCGCGTTGCCACGGAAACGACCGAAACGGCAACCGTATCCTCCATTTGGAAAGAAATTTCAATTCGGAGCGCATCATGACCAAAATGAACAGCACGTGCTCTGGTACCAATTTGCTTTAGTTACACAAGTTGCAGACGAGAAATAGGAGTGAGAATTGAATTTGTGAGGCATATCATAATTTTTAGACTTTATTTACTGTTATCGCTGTAATTATTAATTTAGATTTAATTCGCTACATCAATATTTAGTTGAAATAACGAAACGCGTCATGCGCCAGTAGATTACTCGTAATTTTCACTTTAAGACACATAAAAATACACAGAAAAAAAACAGAAAAGAATTTGGGGATTTGCGATTCGATTTCGTAAGTGAGGCGATGCGTAAGTAAATGACTCAGTGTTTCAAATTTTATTCGAGTTGATTCTTTAGAGCGTGCCTTCATCGTTAAATTACGGAAGGCTCGTAATATTGGAAGACGAACCATCGACGGCCGTTTATAGTTTGTGAACATAATTCAAGGGATTAAAAAAGCAACGTCGAAATATAAAAGGACAGGCGAGGAATGGAAAAGCATATTTGGAGAGAAAATGCGCGGAAATACATCCAGATAATTATAAGTAAATACAAGTAAGTACACTAAGCAAATGTTCTATCTCAGTGCTTATCTATTGTTTCTAAGCGACAGGCCAAGAAGCTTTTTTTATTTGTGCTAAACGCATCACGTTCATCTTCTGTTGTGTAAAAGTATGCAACAAAGCAGAAATGTAACATATTTTATACATAGGTATTAAAAATTGATGCCACAAAATGGAGCCTAAAACTGTGAATTTTATTACCCTCTCCTCATCACTAGTCAATTGCTTTGATACAGCTCTTCCCCTAATTCTCCTATAACAAATATTTTCACACATACGTATTTATTCTCTTACACATCCTTCTTTGCCTGTTCCATATCGATGGCTAACTTCTAACAACACGTATCTCAAAATTTGGCCAGTATGAGTTAATACAGCTAATACTGTTCATAAAAAATAAAATTCAAGCAAAAAACAAATCTTTGGTTGCAAATGTATGCTTCTTTTTCAGTTTTTTTGCATATTTGGTTTTTAATTTCAATTAAAATTATATGCAATTAAAAAAATAATGGTTTTTTTTTCTCCTGAAAAGTTGCTAGTTTTGAGATACGTGTTATTAGAACTTAGCCATCGATATATTTCATTCGAAGTCTCCCTTTTCCGTTCTTGCCATCTACTTGTGCTTTGACGATTGTCTTCATCAGGTCATCGTATCTCAAAATATGGTCCATCAGGTTGTTCCGTCTTCTTATCAATGTTTCTTCATGGGACTTCTCTTCTCTCATACTTTTCTTAGGGGTTCCTTATAACTAGCTCGGTCGATCCATTTGATCCTCACCAATCTTCTGTAGCACCACATTTCGAATGCCTCCACCAGTGATATGCTTCACTTCCTTAGATAGAGATGTTTCAAATGCTAGTTCTGATAAGTTTTTTCCTCACCTCTGAGCTTAAATTTCCTACTTTATACATTCATATTTCTCTTGGTGAAACGCTCTCTTCCCAAGGAGTATTATACTGCTAATCTTCCATCGTTAGTTATTTCGATTCCTAAATAAATGCTTCTCAATAATACACCGATGATCATTTGAGAACTAACTAAGTTACCACTCGTATTCTGGCTTCAAAGACTGGAGACTTGTTCCACTCGAAGTCGACGTAAGGAAAACCGCATCAAAATGGTGGTATCACAGCGGAAACAAAGGGACATACCTCAACGTAATGGCATTCGCTTATGTCAACACTCTTCATAGAGATGGAAATACGAGTTATACGAGGTGGCACTTACGTTGTGAAAAAAATACACAAACCACGCTCAGGGCATTTAATCGACTCGAAGGAAGTGCGTGGTTGAGGGAAAAAAATTAATAGCGGCACGCGAAATATTGCAGCGGATGGAGTTGCACGATGCTTCGCAATAAAACTGCGGATTCGCAAGAAATATCCGAGCCCTTGTTTTTTTTTCGTCGTGGTTAAATCGAGCGTCGCTAACTTCTTCGCGAAGCGTACGAAACTGGAATCAGCGTTTAACATTCCGTAATGAAAAGCATAAACTCATTCACTCCGCGTCGTAAACATACGAGCGGATTCATAAACGACAAAGCGACCTCACCGGCGTGCAAAAAATCATAATACACCCAAGCCTAACATTAAAATAGGGAAACAAAAACCAACTAAGATGATGGATTCGGTTATTTGTGAAGCAGGAAAACTAGCGATGGGAGAAGCAAGAAAGAAATTATAAGCAGAATAGCCCCGGCGAAGAGATCACTCAACCAAAAGAGAGATATAATTATAGAGGGATATTCGAACATAGAAGTAAGAAAACCATTTATCAGTTTCTTCATATTTCCGGTGCAACCGCGTAGGTTTGTTGGTGATGACAACAGTTTCGCTGGCACTGGAAACATGGAGAAATTGGAACCTGAACACCGCGCAAACCTACGTAGTCAAACCATTTATCAAAACTTAAATTTTGGAGTTTGCTCCAATACGGAAGTGAGGCATGGACAATGACAGCAGCGGAGACTTTGACCTTCATATTGGGGTTTTAGACAATATACTACAATCAAAGGCACATAAAATCCCCCCCTGGATAAGAGTAACTTACCCAGGCTAGACTCGAACCCACGACCACGGACTTCACCTCGCCGCCACCGAGGACGGCACATGGATAGATCGTACAATTCTGAGCCTATGAGGCTCTTAAAAAAAACCCGCATTCCTTCTTGCTGTCGAATTGTCTCAAATATGCTCTTGAAGCTTGCAATAACTTAAACCACTTATTATATTGTTTGTGAAAAAATAAGCCCACAAACGGCCAGAGACGGGTGCGAAACGTAAATTCAATATGGACTCCCACTTTTAGTAAATTGCATCCTAATTATCATAAAAGTAAACAGGAAATGACATTCTGTAAATTATTTTAGCTAACCTCCATCCAAAAATATGCGTACCCTGAAGATTCATCCATTCTAACGAGTTGGCTCGTAGAAATTGTACTAAATTAGATTCTGGCCTCGCAACGACTCATTGCAAGTATCTTTTAAGTGGTCATTCTGAGGAAAAAAGTTGATGAATCACCAGAATATTTCATTGGATTACTAATGATGACCACGGCAGCAAGGTACCTAAATATCTTCACAATCGAAAGTAATACGTTTTCTGGGCGGGTATGGGTTAAAATACAATGAGCGGTCTTAGAGATATCGTACTTCAACCTCGGGTGATAGATTTTTGCAACGGATAGCAAAGTGGAAACTTGAATCAAGCTGCTGCGGGATGAATAGGAACATCTATGCTGTTAGAACGTAACTTGGTATTACTGTGAAAATTTTCATCACATTCATCACTGGTCAACAATCCCACGATTGGTTTGATATAGCTCTCCACTCAATTCTCCCTTCATCTAATATTTTCGAACCGACGTATTTCTTATCTTTCACATCCTCCTTTACTTTTTCCATAAATTTTGTTCTAGGACTTCCTTTTCCGTTCTTGCCACCGACTTGTCCCTCGACGATTGTCTTCAACAGGCCATCATATCTCAAGATGTGGCCTATAAGGTTGTTCCGTTTTCTTTACAAGGTTTTCATGAGGCCTCTCTTCTCTCCTACTCTTCTCAACACTTTCTCATTATGCCTCGTTCAGATTACGATTGTTCCAGCAATTATCCAGGAACTACCGTGCATTCACACAACGATTGTTAAAACCTGTGCTGCCCTCTAGTACTGACATCTAAAGTGAACGAGAAATTGACGGTTAGTAAAGTTGTTAAGGTATGCAGGGTCAAGAAATTACTGTGCTCGACGTGTATTTAACGAATAATTTTTCTTCCGCCCATATTCCTCCTTGCTTGGACAAATCCATGTAAAAAATAGAGCGAAGGAAGCTTCACGAACCTTATGTCTTTCTCTCGTCACTACGTCTTCCGGTCTCCCAGCGCCTAACCATCGTAAAGTGGCAACGTAAGGAACTACGTAAACTATTGTCCGAACATGCATTCACACAGCTAGTTGTGCCAACTATCGTTAGGACGATCGCTCGGACAGTTGTAATCAGAACGGGGTATTACCAAATCGGACGATCCATTTGATTCTCATCATTCTTCTGTAGAACCACACTTCGGAAGTCTCTACCCTTCATTTCTTAGTCTCTTCTATCCTTTCTTTCTCCGCTGCTGTCATTGTCCATGCCTCACTTCCGTAAAGAAGCTTACTCCTAATGTAAGCAGAGATAAATTATTTCCTTACTTCTATGTTTAAATTTCCCGCTGTGAGAAGATCTTTCTTTTGGTTGAATGCTCTCTTCACCTGTGCTATTATGCTGATAATTTCTTTCTTGCTTTTCCCATCGGTAATTATTAGGAAATTGCGAGTAGTACTTTTTGATCTCGAGTCGAGTATCGAATCGAGTATGGTAATTTCTGAACCAGGCATTATAACAACGCAAGCACCAACATATTGTCATTTTTCCGAAAGATAATGAGGAACGTTGATGGCAATTGTGTCAGAATTAGGAGAGGAATGACAATATGCGCCTTAAACAGTAGCATAAGGAAAATTGAAATTAAATAACCTCTGGTAATATTCCGTCAAAATAATTAATATATGCATCCAAACTGTTAGGAATAGCCCCGAGTAAAAGCATGTGCACAATTGTGATAAATATTATTTACGCAAATGAATCGGGTAATCGGGTGATTTCATCCTCTAAAATTCTCATGCAGAATAACCAATTGCTTTACAAGTCCAGGCAGCAAGTTATGACACCCCAAGTTCCACCATCACTGCCAGCAGAAAAATTTCTTCGCTACACACTTGTGTGGCTGGACACTAGAACGACTTATCGACTTCATGAGTTAATGATAGTGCCCCCTGTCGGCAGATTTCTGAACTTACAAACCTCGACAACTCCGCAACCGAAACTAATCGACTCGACATTCGTAATGCCACTCGAATCATTCGAGTCGAGTACCAACTACTCGACTCTACTCGAATTTTCGAGAAGTCGCACATTCCTACCAATTATCCTTTTTCCGAAATAACGAAATTCATCCATTTATTCCAGTTTTTGACTAAAGGGGGTATTTTAATGATAGTCTTGACTTCATAGAATAAAATAAAATTACTTTGTTTTATTCCACACTTCATTTTAAATAGCACGACCCGGGTTTCAGCATCTAATGCTATTATCAGGTGCTATATCAGACCTGATGATAGCATTAGATATTGAAACCCTGGTCGTGCTATTTAAAATAAAGTGTAGAATAAAACAAAGTAATTTTATTTTATTTTATTCTATGATGAAGAAATTCCACAAAGTAACGCCCGAGACCGTGTCTTATACTAGTCTTGACTTCTTCTCTTCTTCTGCAAGCCACTTTATTCTCCTGCTCCTGATTATCCACGATAACTGGTTCTTAAGGCCGTTTTACACGGTACACGGAATTGCGCAGTCTGACGTACGTGTGAAGGCCCAATCAAAATTGCGTCGTGTAAAGCGGTAAATTGCCAGAACACATGCGAGAATGCGTGGATGCGAGACGGCAAAATAGCCCCTGTTCTAATTTCGTTCATGCATTCGCGCAATTCCACGCCATTTTAGAAATTAATGCAGCTCTAACCTGCGCAATTCCGTGTACCGTGTAAAACGGCCTTTAGTACAATTCTCTTAACTGCACAAATTAAGTTTTGTACAGTCGGGAAAAAAAAGCAAACGTTAATGAATCAAGCTCATAAGAGACGAACTGGTGCCTCCACGATGCAGTCCCCAAGCTTACGACGACTCGCCGCAGAACTAACGCAGTGTAACGATCGGCAGAGAAAGATATAATCTTTCGGAGGAAAAAGGGGGATGATCAGGAGAGGTAAACTCCTATACACACTTAAAAAACCGAAGGGCTCGAACACACCTTCTCTTTTATCGCCCCATTCACACGAGTAATCCGCAAGAGTAACCCATAGGTGGAGAGCGGCGTCTGTCTCGCGAAAAAATAAATAAATAAATAAAAATAATCCCATTTTTTACGACGAGCACCTCACACTTGATGCAGACAACACTGTCTGGCTTGCGAGGAAGACCACATAGGAAAGATCTGCCTTGCACACGCTAAAAAAAAGATAACAGAAAAAAAGAGTAAATGTGGAAAACTCCGCACGACATATCTGCAGCGTGTCGGCGTCTACGGACCCCTTCCATTCTTGGCTAGGAGGTCTGGGAGGCGTCTTACTCCAGGGGGAGAGAGAGAGGGTTTCTCTTGGCTTTCTAAGGGTTGGGAGTGAGTGGTGAGCGAGAAGAATTTATCGATTGGCGAAGTAGGAGAATGGGAGAAGTTGCAGACAAACTTGAGGGCTTTCCCCTTTCGTACCATATCTCCATACTGTCTTCATCTCCTCTCTATATACCATTTCGGTGCTTTCTCTTGGCACCGAGACCCGAAAAAATCTCATCCCAGACAGTAATTTCATGATGCCAGACGTTTAATCACTTAAAATTTTACGCCAAAACCTTGAAGTTTCCAATTTTACCGTACGAGGCGTGTTCCGAAAATGACGCTAATTTTAGTTTGACTCATAATACATGAAATATGTATAATCAAAGATTTGGAATTCGACACCTTTCGAGATTTTCGCCTTTAGGGCTGCCGACTCACTCGTATACAAACAATACCAAATTTTAAACTTTAATTGGCCCGTGCTGCATACATTGTTTTCTCATTTTTTTTTAATTTCACCCAATAAAAGTTTTGAAAAAGATATTAATGAATTGGTCTACATGAATGATGCAAACAAACTTCAAGGCTTTCCCTTTTCGTAACATATCTGCATACAGTACTCATCTCCTCTTTATACCATTACAGTGCTTTCTCTAGGCACCGAGACCCGAAAAAATCACATCCCAGACAGTAATTTTATGATGCCAGACGTTTAATCACTTAAAATTTACGCCAAAACCTTGAAATTTCCAGGTTTTATAAATTACTGTGGGAGTTGTGCTCAGAAAATAATTTGAATTGTAGTTTAAAAAAATAATTATTTATTCGTCTACATAAATTTTGTCGCGTATATAATATTCGCCATTATTTTATCTCAGATGAAAAAATTTCTATACTTTAGGTACAGGCAAATGTATAAAAATGGTCTACTCGATATACCCTTAAAATTTCAAAATCCCCAAATTTGTGCATCCAATACTTAAAAAAATCGCAAATTACTATAATTTGGCCAAATTGTTATATAAGCGCAAATTATTATAACTGGCGAGAAGTTCCAGGATAAATCGATTCAAAATAAAATCTTGCGGTAAAGTTAAACATATTCAATAAAATATCTCGATTTTTTATACATTTCATATTTCTTGGAATGAATCAGTGCCTTCGCAATATATAAAACATAAGTTTAGCAGGGTCTGCATTGTTGATGTCACGCCAAATCTAAGAACCAACCCCACATTCACCCATTCCCATATTTACAGTACTTTCAAGTAATAAGTCATATAATAAAAAGAGAAAAGGGCCTTACTGACGTTTTTTGATAAATACTTAAATAATCACTAGGGCGAAATAGATGGGAAACATATGTCACGGTACGTAAATAATCGAATTTCCACTATTATGCATACCAACCTTTGAAAATACAAAATTTTGAAAACTGCCACTTGGTGTGAGATGTAGTGAATCTGCATATATTACACTAGTGCTGTCACAAAGCTCATAAACACATGAACATTTTAATGGATACAAAATTAAACCGTTGAACAATATATCACCATAACACACACTGTTATTCTCCTTCCCCATCTCTACGCCCTGACGATGGTTTATAAATAATTAAAAACTTAATTTTATGTCTTAATGCATCTTATTATTTTATATGGCCTTACCCTCATGAAAATAAAAAATACATACACTGTATTGAGATCGATATCTTGGATAACACCTAATATTACCTATTCCCATCATAAGTAATCTTTTTATCTTTAAGCACAGGATATAAAAATTGACAAACACATACACACAACGATTATAGACATTTCAAATGACTTTGAAGAACTAAAATCAACAATTTACGAGACTTGAATATAATTCCTAATACTCAATATTGGGTGCTTTCCATTCATGCGACTCACGCATCGACAGGCGTCGACTCACGGAAACTGTTTATAACTCTCCAATGCCTGCGCGTAATGTTGACTTGTGTCACAACAGTCGGCGACACACACAGAATGGAACACAATAACCGCGACGCAAGACGACTTGCGTCGACGTGTGTCGATGAATGGAAAGCACCCATTGCGGTACAGTAAGGAACTGCACCATAGCAACGCGGTAAACTAAAAGGTGGCGCCGCGAGACGCGACGACAAAACAATAGAAGACGACTTTTCCTTCTTCGCGAATACGACTGCTGCGTGATCCTGAGATTAACGCAACTAATCACCAGAAAGTACTTATTAATATGCATCCATCCACATTCCCATTGTGACATTTATTCCGCATTATCATTTTCTGCCCTCCATCTTTTACGTGAGGCATTACCGGCATTACAGTCGGAGCATTTTTTTTCGGAGTCTCTCCCGGTTATTGCAATTTTTATTTTATTTTCTGATATCCCCGTCCCCATGTACAATTATGACATAACTTTTTCCCTTCCTCCCTCCACCCAAGAGACTAATAGCATCTTTTACTTCTCCCATTTCGACGCCTACGGTCCTTGCCAAGTCCTTCTTTCATTTTTCCCACACACGCATGAACATTCTTCTCTTTTTTCACTCTATCAACAAAGGAGATTAAACAGAGGAGACTCTAATCAGTCTAGAAGAACCTCGATTTATGTTGCCACTTTGGGCCCACATTAATTGGTTTTCAAATTTTCGCAGCGCGGTATAATCATTCATAAAAATCACACTATGATATTTGTACTCGCAAGGAATAGCATTGAAATGTTATGAATTCAACAGGGCACGGTAACTAGAAATCTATTTTGATTTTAATTTTCTAGAGTTTTAGGCCATATATTATTAAATACACCAACGTATGAAGTTCACCATGAAAAAATAATTGACTTATCTTAACTTTGCACCCGTGCGCGTGAGTGCGTACATAGTCACTTGTTCCTGCAGTGCTATCATACATTATCAGCAGAAGCATAAAGACACGTAGTATTGAGTGTACATTTATTAATAAAGCGTCGTCAGAGTTGTATAATCGGGAAACATGCATAATTGGATGAAAAACTGAATATACATTCGTTCATTGTCAGTAATTGGCAGACAATTATTGATAGACAGTTATTTCTTGGAGTATAAGTCAATTACAAATAAGTACAATTTTTATTCATTAAAAAATCATGTAGGCAAGGCAAACGTTTCGATCTAAAGGTTTTCATGAAATATGTTATTCAATAAACACCTTTAAATAAACAAAAAATTTAAAAAATACTAATTATTAATTAGAAAACCTTTCTCAGGAAAGGTTCGATAATGGAACAACAATGTTCCGTGATTTTTTAATTTATGAAATGAAAATTATATTCAACTATATATTTATTAAGTAATAATCAATTAAATCTTCTATTACTCAGATGAGATACATAGTGCAGGCGATTACGGATGTATAGCAGAAGATTTAAGAAGATATTAAAATAATGTTGGTGGTTGCTTTCGTTAAATGCGTAGGTAACATTACCTGCTCGACGTTTCACTCCTCCTTCTGGGATCTTTATCAAGAGAAATAATCATAAGGATAATGTTATCTACGCAGTATTTCCCGAAAGCAACCACCAACATTGATAAAGGAAGCTGTGAAAATCTTCACACAAAAATAAGAAAATTATGTGGAGAGCTGCGTCAACCCAATCTTCAGAATTATGACTATCTCACTTTGAATTCTCGAATTTCTCGTCATGTATACTCAGGGTCGAAGTTTGCACACCATAAAATGCTATGATCCAGATCAGACTATTTTACTACATGTCCTTTAATTTACATTCCTACACAACTATACTCTCATCAGGTCTTTTCTATCCATGAACGCCTACTTAGCTAGCGCCAATATCATCCAGATATAATTCTTCCAGCATCCTTTTCCGTAAAATGTGGTGCTGAATTATTGTTGTCAACCGCTCAGCACATTCAAGTTTGTCCCAAGATTTTCGGTTCACAAGCTTTGTAAAACCCTATGGCCCCTGTTTCCGAAAGTAATCATAATTGCAGCCGCAAAAAATGCAGATTAAAGTGAATAACGTGTGTAAACATCATTGTTTCGGCACACGCGCATTCTTGTATTGACGACAATCATCACACCATCTCCAGTATTTAGACATGTATGTGCTACGAGCGAGCTTTTTTTATTTCCCCCAAGAGAGACCTATTCTCATGTGACTCCCCAATTACAGCACGCAACCTCCGCCGGCCATCTGGTGGATTGACCTCGATCTCCGCACCGCTGCACCTTTTTGCCCCCTGGCCATCTGGACGAAGTTAACCCTACCCTCGGCGGCAACAATGGATGATTCCATGACGCATCGGAAGACTGCGCCCCGAGGAAACAAAACAAGCCGTAGTCATGGAAACGAAAACATTTGGCGCTTCGGAGAAAAACCGCATGGCGGATGTCCGTCGAGCGCGAGCACGTGGACGAGGAAGCGGAAAAAAGAAAGAATAACGATAAAAAATGCGTGGCGCCACCGGAAAGGAAAAGGATGAGCGCGCGTATCCGCTTCAATGGCAGCGTCTCAATCTAATTCAGGGTAAAGGCGTTCAAAGATATACGAAATAGTTAAAACGGAATCAAATACACATATCACTCGGAAAATACCCGTTGTGTCAAGCATTGCTAATTCAGATGGAAGGATGGTGACTCCTTCCAAACTTACTATATATAAATTTCCCTTAAAATTTCTCTTCACGTAAAATTAAGCAGCTTCATCGCCAAGTGGATATGTTTTTCGGCCAATGGCCAATTCTTTTGTGACACGCCCCTTTTTCTTTACTACAACAAATACTTTTGAAGAAAACAGTGATTGCAGCGAATACCTTTTGGTAATCCATTATAATAGAAAATCGATTGATATTTGCAAAATTCCACTAAATATATTGCTTATTTTTTCTTGTCGACGTGTTTCACCGCATTGCAAAATCGTATTCGGTACGGTAGTATGGTACTTGGAGGAGGCGACCGACAAGTGAGACCATTTGCGCCATGAGGGAAGGGTAGGTAAGGAAGGATGGAGAGAAACCCGGCGTAGGGATTAGCCTGCTCTTAACGGAGGACGTCAAGGACACCACGGCTTGACGTCCCATCTGACGGACGTAGTGCTGCGCTTGAAACGTCCTCCACGCAATATTCAAGCAGGGATCGGGCAGTCTCTGGAAAATGCTCCGCTACCGCCGGGAGTTGAACCCGAGCCCACGGGGTGGGAAGCCAACACTCTAGCCACCACATCAACCCGATTCCCTCGTCTTCGGTGGCGCTGACGTCCTCGCCTTCTAATCCAGGGAACGCAGGTTCGAATCCCGCCTGAGTGGATTATCTCCTGGAGTGGGTCAGGAGAGACAGCTTCTTGATGAGACGCGGAGGAAACAGAAAGTATGGATGGAGAGGGTACTCTGCGGGGAGGGGATGTTGAAAACAGTGTTAAGAGGAGAGAATGTTGGGTAAACGAGGGAGAGGAAGGAAGAGAATAGGATTTTTAGATGGAATGTAAGGAAGTAGGCCTCATTATGATTTGAAGAAGGAAGTCCATAAAGAGAAGGGAGACAGAAAATACTTCTTACATAGTCCATGCGAACCTACCTTAATCGGTAGAATAATTTAATAATAAATAATTACTTGAGTAAAATCTTCGCTATTGCCTTCAAAATTTCAGAATACTCCCTATAGTAACTGTCCGTAAATAGTCTTATTTTGGAAAGCTCTAAATGGCTGCTTATTCCGCATATTCTTCCGAGAACGGGAGTCCAACTAAAAAACCTCTTTTTCCTGGATATAATCTTACCTTTCCTTGCTGGCGTTAAGCACAATATTGAAAGAAATAGTGCTCGACAATACGAATAACTGGACATTATAAAAGCAAAATCTAAATTTAAACAAAATCGTGCTGATTGTTTGGGCTTGTTATCTATGAGAAAAATTTCCCTGACCCAATGGACAAGATTCCATGCATCATGTAAATTTTCGCGGATTGCTACGGTCATCGGGGATGGTTTGAAAATCTACCGACTAATTTCGTGCTTACAACTCAAATACGCCCGACGAGGATCTAAAACGCGCGCAATGGCACAAACAGGACGAGAGGAAAACAGAAGGAAAGGAGGAGGTGTCTGCGCGTGGCGTCTCGCGGACTGCTTTCGCTGGAGCGTGAGCGGAAAATGCGTGCTCGAAGTGTTGCGTGGAGCCGTGTGTGGCGCACATGTCTATATTTCAGCCGGGAGAGGGAGTTGTGGGAAGAATAGGATGTTGTGTGCATGGAAGTACTCGAGGAAGCAGATAGCTAAGGAGCTAAGCCTGATCGCGCGGAGGGGAGGATTGGGTTGAAAAATGTGAATGACGATAGCAACACGAGTATCACGCGTGAGGTATACTCCGCGTCCATGGTTCCCACCCAAACTGAAATATAAAATTCACGGTTTTTTCCAGGTTTTCACGGTCTAGATGTCGTCAAATTCACGGTTTTTAGATTAACTATTTTAGGCAGATACATTTATACACTTTGGTTACCAGTCTTCCGGCTTTGGTACAGGCTTAAGGTCAATGTGTCATCACGGCACACGGACCAACAATTGCGCTTAGAATATACGTGCGCAGATAAATAAATTCGTGGACAGCGTCTGCGCATGCGCACTGACCTTGAAACATGATCGTCAATTTTTCTTTTACTCTTTCAATCGTAGTTCTAAAATCAAGTTTAAGAGATTTTTAAGGTTATATGACGGAATTCACAGCTTTTCCAGGTTTTTTCACGGTAGAAGAAATTCACGACTTATTCACGGTTTAAAGGTTTTCACGGTTGAGTGGGAACCCTGGCGTCTGCATGACTGCGAGGGATTTTCCTCGACAGCACACATGGATGTACGAGGCGTGTCAAGAAAATGACGTGAACAAAAAATCTTCCCGCAAGTTTCAAGAGTCCGATAGTAAACCTTTTTTCATTGTAATTATTAAATTATTCTACCGATTAAAATAGGTTTTTTAATGGAGTTTTAATTTAAAGGAGGGGTTAAATGGAGTACTTAAGAAGAATTCTGGGAGCCTTCCCTTCCATCAAGCACTTCCCTCTTCAATTTAAAATAAGGGCTACTCCCTTTCATTCTACCTAAAAATCATTCCACCCTCTAACACTGCTTTCAACATCCCCTCCCCACTAGGCACTCCCTCCATACATACCTTCTGTCTCCTTTTTCATTAGATTGGTCTAAATTTCCCGGAAGCATGCAAACATTTTCAGGTGTATTCATTGTTTACTTTCTCAGAAACAATTAATCTAAAAAATTGCGCAATCATATTGTTGATACTCGCAGTTGCTCGTCATATTGTTGATATTAGCTCAATGCTCTCGTTTAATTAAGCCCAAATATTAAATTATTCAGACAATAATAATCGTAAATTTTCCTCCAACCGCGATTATACAATGTCCTTAAAAAGCCAGAGTATAAAATAAAATGTCGAAAAGGCTCGATGCCCCAAAAAACCGTTTTCATGGTAACCTCAAAGTGCAACTAAAAAATGTATCCGTTGCCAAAACTAACTGAGGAATTGCGATCCCATGTTTATGAACAAAAATTGCTCAATTTTGTCTCCCCTACAACCACCTGAAGGATTGCAGATTCTTCCTGTAACGTACCCTGCATACCTATTTGGTAACATTCCCCATTTATTCATTAAATAATGAATTATCCAAAATAAAATTCGAATTATCCACGATATTTTTTAGCATTTTTTTAATACAAAATGCTATAGGTACCAAGAGAAATGCTCGAATTAAAGAATATTTCGAAATAAAGAGGTTCGAATAATCGAGGTTCCACGGTTTTACGATTTCGGGTATAACTGTACGACAACGTCACGCCCAAAAGTCCCGAAAAAATGAGCGGAAAATCTGGATTAACCGTTTTCCTCTCCCTTCCCGGCATTCCATTTTTCCCGCCAAGCCATCTCCGCCGCCTAGACTGCGGTCCATCCTCTCCTTGGCTGCAGTATCCGATTAGAAGGGGGGAGGAGGGTATTCCGCAGTCGCCAAGATCGTAAAGACTCCGAGGAAAGGGTGTGAGTTTCAAAAAATATATAAAAAAAAGAGGTGGAATGTGCCCCTGAGTGCCCGGCTGCACTGCAACGCAGATATACTGCTTGCTTACTTGGGGAGATCGGTGCTTTATGGCCACTCCGACTTCTTATGGCCATCTTTTTCTCCCTCCATAAAATGCGTCCCGAGACGGAAATAAATACAGTGGGTGTTTCGAACAGAATATACCTATTTCGAATGCATATATTTATTAAACTCTAAGACGTACGAATATGAAACTTTACACCACCAACCAAATTTAAACTAAAATTTTGAAATTTCCGCATGGGGTTTCGATTCGAGAAAAAAATTGAGATAGAAAAAAGTCTGAATTTCATTGACCAAGATGACAATTCTTACGTTTTCGGGCACCGAAAAACCAAAAATAACACTTTTATTCACGAAAATTCAACCGTAGATCCAGTAGTAAGGTCACAGTAGGGGTGGCAAAAGGAATAGTATACCAAAAAAGGTGTCGATCCATAGGTTTTAAAGGGTGCCCAAGTCATCGGTATTGTCCAAATACCAGTCTCATCCACCAATTGACCTCCAAGGTTCATACGGAGGTCAAAGCTCAAAGAGTTTATCATTGAATCCCCATAAGGCAAATTAAAAAGTTTGGATCGGACTCACATTGTGAGGTGAAAACGTCATAATTGTAAAATTTTGCTTACGCTCAACAAAACATACTACCTTTTCCCATAAGTAGGCCCGCGATTAAACGTCGGCCGACCCCTCCATGTACCACTCCTCCTTATATCATCGTATGTTAAAAAGGTACAGGAGCGCAGCCTGGTATTAAGGCAAGGGAGGGGGTTTAGGCGCAACTAATACTGCGCTGCATTGTTGCTAATCCGAAAGTAAATTTTACTACTATGGGCTGCGCATCCTCCACCCTTTCTACACACAAACTTTCCAACTCGGTTCAGAGAATAGTTTGATGTTTTGTTAGTGAGTCATTCGTCCCCCTAATATTAGTTACAAAATTTACCACATTAAAATATTTTTAAAAATTCTCTGGGGGGTTTTATCCACCAAACCCCTCACTGCGCCACTGAAGAGGTAAGTCCCTGCTAGCGCGATTCATAGTATATACCGTTATCAATTCCATAAAACGAATATTTGGCCATCATATTAGAGATATCCATTGGTGTGAGAGTCGGGGGTGAACTATTATTTCCACTTATCCTAACCGACCTTCGGCTTCGATCACTGAGAGAGTGAACCATAACATTTCCTGTTGATTCTCAATGCATTGATATTCTAAATCCTTAAGATGTAGCATCAAATAATGACTACCACCACTTTGTAACTTACCATCACTCACAAGGGTCACTAAAAATGATAAATTTGAAAGGAACTGGTCATAGGCGTACCTGGGCGAGGTGCAGGAGGGGGCAGCTGTCCCCCTCTAGAAGCAAAAATCGCAAAAGTCTTTAAGCAAAATCAGTACTGAATCGAAACGAAAGTATTCAAGAAATATTCTTTTACCCAGGAAAAATGATATGCATTAGTATAAGGTATGTAAATAAAATAAAACTATTTTTCAAGGAAATAATCTCATAAACCAATAAAGCGCTGTTATAATTTTCTTTAAATGTTGGTTTCATTCACCTTTTCCATGCTAAAATGTCACAACTTGGCTTGCCCTCCCTAGACCATGGCTTGCCCCCCCTAGTTACGATCCTGGGTACGCCCTTGGAACTGGTATGTTGGTTTGTTGTGAGTGGTGTGTTGAAATCAGCCGCAATATAGCAAGACTTCCGTGAGACAGCATTTCCGGGTGTTGTCTGTCTCCATGACTACGACACCAAACAACCTCATACCCTCATCCCACCCCCAGCACTGCACCCAAACAACATGGAATCCTCGCGCTGCACCTCTCCTCCCTGCCTGCATCATCCCGCGGTCACGACAACCCTCTCCTACTATTGACAAACGAAGAGCGCATTGCGATACCTTTTGCTCAATCCCTTCGAGTTCGTGACCATTTATCGAAGGACGGCACTCAGTTATTGGTCGAGTGCTTTGTTCGGTTGATCACGCCTCGATGAGGTACCGAAGCGTACTAGGGGGTTTTCAGATTTCTTTTCTTATACTATGATTACGCAGATGATGATTACGCCGGCTTGGGTGGCGGCGGTGTAAATTCATAGCCATCCAAAACGATGGTCGCGGGATCGAGTTTCGCCAGCGTAGGTTGCTCCTATGTAGGGCGTGGGTGTAAGTGATTGTCGGACGTTTTCGTTCATTAAGTTTCAACGCCTGTAGAGGCCTAAAATGCGCTACTTTCGGGATGATGAGGGTAAATAAGATATTAGATAAATGAAAAAATGAAATATTTCCACAGAATTCATTCGAAACATTATCGTGGAAACGAAACGCAAGCTTCCACCATATCGTCCGCATATCATACTGGATAAATAAAATAAATAAATAAATACAAATAAAAGCTGGGTACCAATGGAGGCCTGATTATATCAGAAATTAATTCATGCACATGGTAATGAAAGCAACAATTTTAGAAGGTGAAAATTGCTCTCACGAATATTCTCAAGATAGCCTCTAAAAGTTTTGTCAAGCACCGCGCATTTAAATGAGTTTATAAAAGTCGCCACTCCCGTCGCTGACGTATAAAATGATCCGATTTTCACGGGGAAATAGAGTACAATTAGGGATATTAACCGAAATTTACGTACATGATGATGCGATCTATCAAATTCATAACTTTTCAATCTATTCCTCGCAATCATAAATATTATTCTGTAAAAATATTGAAAAAAAGGGGATCACAATGCACTCATCACCGCGCTGCGGACATTTTTGAAAACCGATTAAAATACGATGGAAATGACAATAGAAATCAGCCTTCTATAAAATGGTATTGGGCCTCCTCAACGCAGTTCCATCGATTGATCTACACATGGAATGTATGTCTAATAAGAGCTTTCGCAACAAAATGATGAATTAAAATTACTATCCCTCGACCTCGAATGTTTTTTTTTGTGGCATAATACCATAGAGTAAGTATATCTTACGTAATAGTAAGTATAGAGTAAGTACGTATACTTACTCTATGGTATTACTCATTCAAAATAAATGCTATCAAATAAATTTCTATTCCAAGACCTTGAATCCTGGCCAACATATACCCGTATCTCAACTCTGGAAATATTACCCCAGTACTATCTTTACAACCTTTTTACATTGGAGACTAGAAAATTTTGATACAGGAGTCTGCTATACACCATAAAAATTTGAAAAGAATAAGACAGCATTTAAAATGACAAAATATGACCTTTAGTAATGCGTCCTTTTAAAGCGTGATGCTATCATTATATTATTATTTTTAAATGTGTATTATTTTTAAATATTCAACCAAAGAAGGGATAAACTTAATACCATAATAAAGAAACACTTGCTTGCTGTTGCTGAAACTTATCGCGGTCGGTATCATAAAACTATTGCCAAATTACTAGTGCCAAATGTACATTATATTTCTTAGAAAACGAAAGATAGATACATAGTTTATCTGCATTACGAAATTATACGTTCAAGCAAAGCAAAATAGAGAAGATGGTGCCATGAAATAATCTCGTAAGGGAGTAAAAAGAAAATATAAATATAAGAAATCGAAAAGAGAAGGGTACTAAGTGGCGAAATCTCACGAGAATTCTGCGCAGTGAAAGGAAGGACGTTTATAGCAAACATTGACAAATGGCAGAGCTTTGGCGGCATGAGTTTGACACTAACTTTAGCAAGCATTCGCTAAGTTTTTCGATCGACGCACATCGACCTTCAAGGTCAAATTCGTACTACGATCTTTTCCTATTCCTGACTTCTGATGAACTGCTACGGCAATCGTAAATTACCTCAGGAGACAGAAGTGGTAAATAAAAGCAAGGATAAGTACATGGAACGTAGACTTAAAATCAAAATGGAATAATGAAACAATTACAAAATAGCAGCTAGCGATGTAAAGTTATAGGTGCAGTCAATTTTTTGAAAATCTAATTCAATTTAGAATTTTATTAGTTTCGCCCGCTATTCAAGTGGCAATATTCACATAACAGAAAAATGCTACATACCAATCATTTCAACATGCATTACTTCTTTATTATATGCGGATAAATCATTTACATTATCACCGAAGTCAATTATAGTCTTCACAAGAAATGAAGGAACATGGGACAACATATACCATAAAATAGGCGACTGAACAGAGTAAAAATTACAAAAAAAAATAAAAATTGCAGGGTTCCCACTCTACCTGAATAATGAAATTCACGGCTTTTTCCAGGTCTTCACGGTTATTTTTCCGGTTTTCACGGTTATTTTTCAGGTTTTCACGGTCTCAATTTCGCTAAATTCACGGTCCGTTAATAAGCCAACAATAAGAAAATCACTGGCCGTATATCAACAGAAAATTAACGTACGCAACAAACGCCGTGAATGTTAACGCCGCAATGAAAAGTGATATCTGTTATGACGTGATCTATCGTTTGCAAAATTCAGGGCCGACTAAAGGACCAGCCCAACCGCGCTCTTGCCTCGACGCCGAATACTCTTCGGACCTTCTTCCATCCGGACACCCGAGGTCCTTTTTTAATTCCTCGCCGAGAGATTGTTTTTTGCGCACGTTGTTATTACTGCACAGTAACCGAATTTCCCCATCCCAATCTTTCTTATTTAACGGAAAATATTTTATTTAAATTGTTTACAGAAATTAATAAATTGATTCTTTCTTATTTAACGGAAAATATTTTATGAAAATTGTTTATAGAACATAATAAATCGAAAAACAATTTCATACACCGTATTAGCACAAATCTAAGGCGAACACGATTCTAAGACTACCCTCCTTTTTTGGAACTCCACTAGGAGAAAAATTTTTTTCCTAATAACGATACGATTACAAAATGAATGCAGAAAAACGATCAATTCTTTACTTTTTTGCTACGTTGCCTATGTCCCAGGAAACGCAGGATTTTGGCGAGTAATTATGATATTCATTAAAGGTTTCAAACAATATTTTAGATAATAATAGGAATAGTAGTACTTTATCAAGACACATAGGTCATATTGTTGATTCGACCCATATCTCTTTCAAAATTCTGAAGGAAAACGCCACCTCACTAAAAAAATGTTTGCTCTCCACTCGGCATTTACACTGCTATTATGGATTTCAGTCTGATGTAAAAATTCTTATCCATCAAACACCATTTCCAGTACACATATTCACGAGAGCAATGTGCATGTTGAGCCTAAAACAACCGCATTCGCCGGCACAGTGACTGGTTGTGAGATGGATGACGAACGCCAAAAATAGTCTATTACTTGAATTGTTCCTGTCTAATAAATATATTTTTAATATAATTGAGGTAGTTTGTAAAGCGTGAACAATGTTGCGTTAATCGTAAGTGGTACGCTCATCTGGATCTTCGCCTTCATATCTCTACTTGTTTTCTCCAGGTAGCTCACTCTACCCCCACCCCTACCGTCATGTGCTAGCGGACAACCCAAGGCGCTCTGCAATATTCACGTGCATCTAGCCCGGATCCTTTTCTTCATGCTCAATTATTTTCAGTCCATGTCTTAAAGTTCTCCATAGCTTCTTCGGAGGGGCCATGGTCCGAAGACGAATAAAATTAATCCAGTGAAAATGAAACCTGACTTTATTAATCCCACATGGAAAACACTCGGTGGTTCGAAGACCAGCCACCCTGGAAAGTAGGGAACCACTCGTACGAGGTGAAGTTCGGAACTGATGCTATCGCGTACGGGGGTACGCAGAGCATACTGTACAGGGTGAAGCGTGACCATATGACTGCGCCATGATATGTTTTACCCTAAAGATACCCATTCTTTTCTAACTATCGTAGCGCCAGATGAGCAGATGAATTCGGATTGTTACTAGGGAGAAACAAAAATCCTGAGAAGATATCCCTTCGTCAGTAACTCTTTTAGTTGGGTGCTCTCTAACCCATGGAAATTCTTCCCGGTACGATGACCGAAAAGTGGTCGAACTTGGTTTAGAATGAAGACACATTTTTGGCTGAAAAGGAAATGAAAACCCAGATTTAAATTGAAACGATGTTTGGAAACCCTTAACTGGCCGAAAATCCACGGCTTGTAAATACAATAAATGTATCATTTACCTTATTCACCAATTCCTTCACTGAAGGCTTCTAAAAAATCAAATTATGTCCCCAAATGTATCAGTATGATCAGGACACAATCAAACAGCATAACCATAGATAGCACAAAGCGGAGGAACTGGATCACCACCGACAATAAATAACTCCACACAAACTTTCCGGTTGCGGCGTAAAACTGGCAAGTCCCAGGTCGACGCATGCGAAAATCGTGTAATGCTGTGTTGCCATAAGCGGAGACTTCAGGGGCTTAAAGGCCGCAACGCACGAGAATTAGTAACGTCGCGCCGAAAGCTCGCTGTCGCCCGGTTCAAACGCAAGGAGCGTAGTGTCCACAGCGCATGGCAGGTTGTCAAGGTTAGCGGTCTTCCAATCACAGAATTGAGGCTGTTGAATAAGCGCTCAAATTTTTTGACACAAAGGCCATCTAGATTTAGTTTCGAAAGTGGTCGCTGCAGCCATTGGGACGCCTATTTGGGTGGAAGGGGGACTAAGCAGTGACCGAGGGAGGGGAAACCAAGCAATTTGAGGAAAGTAAACAAGCTGATGAGAAGTGGTGTCATATTTCAGGAGGGGGTAGAAAAAGAGCCTGCGCTGGGGAAAGATATTTTTTTTCTTCAGGCAACATTCGTTCCCACGCTTTTCTGACCCATGCGACGATGCTCGCCGCAATGAATGCGCTCACTACGAACAAAGTTAAAAATTTCTGGGAAAGTATTATTATCAAGATTGAGATATTTTTAAGGTTTTAGGACGAAATTCACGGCTTTTTCCAGGTTTTTTCACGGTTGACAAAATTCACGGCTAATTCACGGTTTTAAGGTTTTCACGGTTGAGTGGGAACCCTGAAATTGCGATGTATACATTACAGTAAGAAGAATAAAAACCTTACCAACGCGATACGCAATAATCATGAACAATATTGATTATACAGAGCACTTCCGCCCAGAAAAGGACTATGTATTTATATTTTTCCAAAACTTGAGATGGTTTCTAATCGGCAGCGAGATGTAAAAAAGAGGAGGAGGCTTCATCGAGAAGAACGAAGTAAATTAAATTTTAATGAATGATTTTGCAAAATATGTACCTCTAATTTTACATACTTTTTTGATATTATATCAAAAACATTGGCTTTACCACGCTCAAATTCGTGGAAACTTCATTGAAAAATCCTCATTTCTATCGAAGATCTTACGACGATACTTTCCTACTCGTACCAAGCGATGCAGAATCCTTACAAAAAAGTCAAATTAACCCATTATTCCACAGACTGTATGTAGGGCTTTTTACTTCGGTTGTTTCGCATTTTCCGATTTATTTTGGCCTAATTAAGATGAATTTTCGGAATAAAAATATTTTCATCATATTGCAAGATTTTCATAATGCTGCGTATACGCAACGCAGGGAAACTCCGGTTAAGTAAATACAAAAAAGTAATTTTTAAAAACTTGAGTTACATCTTTTATTTTACCTTGATTTGTACACTCGACATCTTCGCCGGGAGTTATCAGCATTCCTTCGGAGGAAATGCCCCATCCTGCCTTTCAACGAACTTGCTGGGGTATATCATTTTTCATAGGGTGTCTCCTATGTGCGCATCGATTTTTATGCCAAACGCCATCAGTCGTAAAAATACAATGATATTAATGAAAATGTTGGTGAAAATGACAAAATTAGAACTAGAGATTCTTTAAAAAAAAGTCAGTAAATCGAAGAAAAAATTATTCTGAAGTAGAAAATATTTCTGAGAATTAGGATTCAATAACGTTTCGTTTACGCAACGCTGGGGATAATTGGGTTAAAAATCTGATAAACATAAGGTGCTTCAAAAAATCGCGATATAAATAAAAATCGTTCACAACACAACGCTGTCTTCGGATTTATATCAACGCATAACTACAGCGATATAAATCCTGGTTTATTGCCGAATAATTTTTATTCCCACCGCAGTCAATTTTAGTCTCCGCAAGAAATTAAGGAACACGGGACTATATGCACCATTTAATCGACGACTGAACAAAATAATAATTATTAAAAAATAATAATTGTGATGTATACATTAGAGCAGGAAGAATGAAAACCTTACCAACGCGATACGCAATATTCAGCAACAATATTGATTAGGCCTCTCTAAGTGGCTCCCTTCCCTAACTTACCTAACATTCCTCCCTTTGACACGTAACCTTCATTCCCTCCCCGAGTACAACTCGCTATTGACAAACCCGCTAAAAATATACCTTATGATAAAACCGCGGGTCAAATTGTTAAAATTTTATCATAATCGTGGAACAATATCACATGCAAAGACAACATTCTTCACGGAACTTACTATTGCTATTCCTCGCAATTTCAAAGACCATACTGCAAAATATTGGAAAAAAATGGATCGCGTTGCACTCATCACCGCGCCGCGGGCATTTTTGAAAACAGATTTAAATGCAACTGAAGAGGCGACAGATATTAGCCTTGTTTGGGATGGGTTTAGGCCTCCTCTATGCAGTCCCCTTGGTTTCGACGATAGAGCTACTGAAACCTGGGTGCCTTGCTTTATTGTACACACAGAGGACACAACTGATACAACTCACGTTTTTCGTAATGGGACTCCAAAGGTGGGAAAGTCCAAGGTGAGAGGTGGTAGGTGAGCATTCTTGGAACGATAGACTCAGCTAGATGCTTGAGGAAGGTCACGCGGGGGAGGGGGGGTTGAGGGAGGGGAAGTGGTTGTTGGGTGACCGGATGTTAACACCACCCCACTGCTTCTCCATTACTGCCCCCGCCCAATAACACCCCACCCATATTATGCACCGCCAGACATACCACCACCATTTGGCATTGTGTGATTCTCAAATACGCAAACAACCTGTGCGCGCGATACGAGGGTATTAATAGCAGTCACAATATCTGTCGCGCGTTCAACCCCGTACTGGTAAACCATGTTTACCACAACCAGCCAGTTTACAATACAGTGGGTTTTTTACGCATATTTTTAAGTTGTTTGGGGTAGTGAGGGTTTGCGTTAACAGAAGCTTACATAGTACTAAACAGTTGATTATATAAAAAAGAAAGTTTACAGAGGTAGAACTTGTAAAGTATACATTTTTTATTTTTTGGAGATTATTTTGGTAATTTTTAATTACTTATTTTCTCATTTTTAATCGTTTTGTAATTATTATATTTTTTTGGATCTTTTCAATTGCTTTAATTTTCTCTCTTTTTTAATCATTTTATCTTTTTGTTTTCTTCAATTATTATTTTTTTCTCCAAAAACATATTGATTGTTACAAATTTATTTGAAAGCAATAATAAACATAGCTAAATCAAGAAGAAGGAAAGACATAGGATAAACTCATAGAAGAGTAATTTGCAAAGGCAGTGTGTATGTGGTGGGAACTTTTGGATCGTAGTTCCAAATGTCTGTAAGCAGTGTATAATTAGTCTCCCCGAGCCTGGATTAAAATTTTTTAACTAAATGATTAATGAAATCGTTGATCGATGGTATTCGTAAAGCACAGCGAACGTCTTTCATAGTGGTTAATTTTGAAAGGTTCAGTAGGAGGCGAAGCGATTTATTTTGAAAAAATTCCAGTTTGCTTCGGATTGTTTTATTTCGTGCGAAAATTTCACAACCATAAAGAAGGGAAGGGCGGACAATTGAGGCATATAATCTGGCCCTTGAGAGAGTATTAATAGTGGACTGTATTTTTTTCATGCGCACCGGGAGTCCCACACCATCCAAAGTCACCGCTCACCTGATTGTCGCGCTCCCGCCAATGGCTTCCTCACGCAGCGGCTGCTCGAGATCCTTTCAACAACACATTCACAACTCCCCCGTTTACGGCCAACAGGCACGAGAACAATGACTTTAAACAATTACACTCCCGTCCACACGGACGCACAACAAACAACAAAGCAAGCGAGTGGCGATTATATTATTGGACTCCCTATGGCGCGAACACAACCAATGATACAGTTTAAGACGTAGAAGATTTCGGTATCGGTCGATACAATCCACGAGAGAGAAATACCGTTTAGCCGGTCTAACTGGGTTTAACTGGAAGGAAAATCATGCGTTAGTTTTCCTTAACAATGCACAATTTATAGTTCAAGTAATTGGATATTGAATGGGCATGCGATTGATAGTCAACCAATTTTCGAGAGTATATATAAAAACAAACAAAGTTTACGTACGCAATTTTAAGCGATAAGACCCTTCATGGGAAACCCATTTGAAAATAAATAGAAAATTTCTTAATTAGGATATTCATATAGAGTCAAATATAACCCTCAGGTGGGTGTTGATACCATAGAGACAGATGATGAGGAATGCGAACATTCGTTGCCCCGGCCAACCTACCACCATTAGAATGGATATTTTTTATCTTCACCGCCGCAAAAATAGCACAATTTCGGCCATCACAGCGTGAAAATCAAACATCAAAAACGTAGGTAGACCACAAACACTGATGCCATACATAGGGGAAACCTACCAGGGGGTATTCGAACCCGCGACCTTCGGTTTGGTAGTCGAGGACTTTTCCCAGCTAATCTGTCGTCATTACTACACATACATCATTATAATATGTGATTGTTATATTTGTACGACTGTATGTGCATTTTTCCCTTTTGCTTTGTGTAATTTGTGTATCCCTCGCAGCACCTAAGATGTAATTCATAGGGGAATTCCCTCTCAATCATATTAAACTCTTTTTGAACCTCGAGTAGATTGAAATGGATTATAGGATCTGTTAAAGCAATTACTGATTCATTCCATTTACACCCCATTCTCAATACCGAAACTCCATGACAAATTCCCACACAATATTGACCTTTAGAGCCAGCTCTCATTTTATTCGGCCCAATCTCCAATCAGACATAAACAACGTGGTGTCCTAGTGGAAAATGTAAGAAACTTTTATTTGCTTCTCGCATTTAACTGCGCCATTGCGATGCGCCATTTTACTCGTGATGAGATACTCTCATGCCCTGTTTCCATAACTTAATGAATTGCTTAATTTTTTTAAAGTTTTATCATTATTTTATTATTTGTCTTTTTCAGGATTTTTCCAGTTACTTTTAATTTTTTTATTATTATTTTTTATTGCATGGAGCAGTTTTCTTTATTTTAGATTTTTTCCACTTAAGAATAATTGAAATAAGATTGTATCATTAAAGAACAATTCAAATACGATTGCTTCATCGAACAATTAACATATTAACAATTTACGTGCTAATTCTAAAAGAAGGAAAGATATAGAAAAGATTCATAACTGGTTCCTGACACTTGTTCGTACAATATGTCCCCTTGGTGCGTTTTACTTCTCAGTCATTCAGTAGTTGGACCTGTGTCTGGTATAAATACCGGAACCAACTTTGTGGATCGTCATCGCCGGATAGAGTGCTGACCTTACTTTTATGTAATGATGGAAGTAAAATCAACAAAATGATAATTTTCAAAACACAAGTTGCGATCCAATATGGAGCCAATTCATTAACCAATAAAGTTTACCTAGTCCATCGGACTGTAATGTTGACCTCATTTCGGTGTAATGATGAAAGTAATATCAACATAACGATATTTTTCGAAACACGAAGTGGAGGTAAAAAAAAGTAGAAATCAGAGGAAAAAGGAAGAGAGAAGGAAGCAAGAAGTAGAAGAAGAAACAGAAGAGAGTAGGGGATATTGTAGGGGCATCCGCTTGACGCATACCAATTTTCGAAAGCACATATTCAAAAAATAAATTGCTTGTGGCCAAAAATGAAAAGAAAAAAAATACCCTTCTATGGGGAAACCTGTTTCAAAATAAATGGTACATATGACGTCACTAATTGTCAGCGCCGAAGGCGAGTATACTTTGCTGTACCGGTGAGATCAAAACTCACCACAACCAGCCAGTTTACAATAGAAATTTAAATACAATTGGCGCATGTGTATCGTTGTCAGTGTAAAGCGTTGTTTGTGTGGAAAAGGAAAGGTTATACAAACATGGGCATATTGAATATATGCATACATATTTTTTTTAACAATTTTTTAATTAGATTAAATATTTTTTTCTTTTTTTTAGAGAATACAATACGTACTATGCAAGCAAAAAAAGATATCGTACGTGGGATATTTATATAGTGAATAATCCAACCCAAGTTTAGCGAGATAATACGCATGTGTCGTCCGCACAAAGTTTAAAGGACCTCGACCAAGATACCTTACCAATAACTCACACAAATACCTCGTATGCACTTATAACCCTCTTGGCAGAGTGGACAAGAGGTGAGCTCAGAATACGCTTTATGATGCTTGCTTCAAAAACTAGGTGCATCCAAACTGCATCATGCGCGCAAATTGCAGGAAGAAAGCCAGGAACCACTTCCTACCACGGCGGCATTCAATTAGGGGGCATTTTAACGTCCCCTAACCCGGCCCCACTTGACTGCCACCGACTGCTAAACATAGCGGAAAAAAAGTAACGTCGCGAAGTAGCCGTTCCCGCGCCAAGGTGCAATGACAGAATGTATTGACGTCGTCGTCGCCAATGGCAACCTTCCCGGTAGCCGTCGCGTCGCATCGCAGACGATACTGTCTGCGGCCGAGGTCGGTTGCCTCAAACTTCTGCACGTGGCACTATCTCCAGAGAGGATTCATTAGTTCAAGGCGGCAAAATGGTGTTTATTTGCGCGCCGCGGACGAGAATAATCTTATCTCTCCCCGAGTATGGCAGCTCCACCGCGCAAAAGCGGAAGGAAAGTCCGCACTCCTTAGTAGGAAGCAATATTTTTCCTTAAAAAAAAGAACGAGACAAGTTTGATAACAAAGACATCGTTCACTTCATACTTTCCCAAAGCAATGACCCCGCGTCTGTGAATACAGACACTGAAATATCACCGCCCGCAAGTACGATGAAAAAATGAAAGAGTGGGGCTATTTCGCACTCGTCTGCTCGTCTGGACACACCTTGAATATGCAGCGGGCACATGGGATACAGCGCATAAAGACTTATTATTAAGGCACAAAGAAAACATTCTACTAAATGTAATTTTTCGCAAAAAACATGATTCTTTAGAAGGAAACATTTCGCTTCTAATTAAGGAGTAGCCTATTTCACTCCAATTTTCTTACTACTTGAAAAGCTTCCGAGGGACAGTAAAATAAAATGTTTCTATAAACAAATTTTCAAGAAAATAACTGTGCATACTCGAAACGCAATAGATACGCTATTAATTGCATTACCCCCAATACAATAATTTTGAACTCAAAGTATATAAAGTAAAGTAAATCTAGCGTTTTGAAATTGAGATTAAATATTAATATATTGAATTTGAAACATTTGAAACTTTAGGTGGAGGCATCATAAAATTGCAGGTCGAAACTTTATATTTAATATCTTTAAATGTTTTATTTTTTATGTATTTTATTCAATGCCTAACGCGTGTTTTTCTTTTGATTTCCTTTTCATTTTATTGTTTTCGTAGTCCCTTTCATTCTGTATATCAATTCTATTCTCTTCCTCCACCTAACCTGTAGTGATACCAATTATCCTTCCCCAACATGACTTTTTAAACTCTCAAAGTTCAAAATACAAAGGAAAGCTGCGTGAATTGTCAAAAACTGCAAGGGGCGGACAGAAAGCGTTACCCATATGTTGAACGAATTATTTATTTATTTCCACCCCTCCGAAAAGAGCAATATTCGGACTAATTAAGCTTAGAGCCGCTTGAGACTCGGAGGCTGCGCGCTAAGCTTAGATTGCCTGTGCAACTCAGTATAGATATCTTTAAGAGCGATGTGGAGGAGATCATGTTAGAACCCCTTTTTATTTCCAGATTCGACAGAAACGATTAATACAGAGAGACATATTGCCCAAATGGTAGGAATGGGAATTCGTTTTTGCCCCGAAAAATAAAGGGTATACTAAATGCTAGGCGTATTTTCGTAAAAGAATTTCCTTTTTACTGTCAACTGCTGGTTTTTTAGGCGACTTTCGTAAATCCATTTAAAGCGCGCGTGGTTATCAATTACCGACTGAAAATGCAGGCATAAATTGATATTTTTGGCTATGTTCCTCCTCCCTCCAAATAATTTTCGCATAAAAAGTGGTTGAAATACGCTTAAATTCTGGATATCAGTGGGTGATATCGTACAGCGGCGCTAAACTGTTATATCGTTAATTAAAACGACCTTCGACGAATAACAGACCTGTTTGACATCCGTGGCGTGGTTTCACGGCACATTAAGCGGCACAGTAGACAATCCTCTGTTGCAATATTCTTGGGTGATACCGGAACTTTCTCATGAATTCACAACATCCACGGCGATCACTACGCCGCCAAGATGGCACTAAATCTATCGCGCGAGAGATATCTACACGACATGGTAGGTTAGGATAAAATTTTGCACCAACTGTCGGATTTGATGGCTGCGGTGCGGCGTAATCAGGTAATATTTTCGGGGTTATTGCTTCCACGCCGAATGGGTTCCCGTGAGCTAAAAAAAATGAAATATAATCGTTTGTTATTTTTCAGCATTTTACCGGTTGGTTTGCAAATTACTACTGCCGTCTCCCCATTGTGGAGACTTCATCCAGTCACTTCAATTCACCGACCTCGGTGGCGGTGGGGTAGTTTACACCTGCCAAACCGAAGGTCGCGGGTTCGAGTCCCGCCTGGGTAGGTTGTCCCTATCCAGCGCCTGGTTGGGTGTGTTATCGTTGTTAAACGTTACTTCCCCCGATGTAAAAGGCATTTAATAACAGAAAAATTTCTCCGGGTTTCCACCGGTTGGTGTTCTCCATGCTTGGTAGACATGGAGAACATCAAACGGTGGAAAAACTGAGACAATTTTCTGCACCTGATGCGCCTATAAAACCTAAGATCATACGGCCTTAAATAAGCTGTCTTGGCGGCGATATAGGTATATAAATAAGAAAAATTCACCATAAGGCTAACGATCGATGCAATAGCCTCGACGAAGGCACATTTGCAAATGCCGTTTCAGTGTGACCACTGGCTCACCCCAACGAGCCAGTTTACAAATATGTGCAACGAAATATTTGGGGCATATGAACCGCTAGCAGCAGACAGGGATCATGTCCACTTTGGCTAACTTTACAGGAGAGAAAAAGAAAACCTAGTAAACCCACATGCACAACATACATAATTTTTAAAAAAATTTGTTTTATATGACTCGGTATTTGGATCATGTATACATTAAAATATAATGCGCCAATACATTAAAATATAATGAGAGCTTATTTCAAATGAGGTGAAAATTGATTATTAAGATTCGTCTAAACTGGGATTTCAAAAACCAAACACTTTGTATATTATGAATACACTTATGGTGGGTAACGAATCACAATCAATGCCTTTCGTTTTCTTTGATGAAGGAACCTACCCTATTGTGAGTAAGCTCAACGTCGCGGAGAGGACCAGTAGTCGGTGTAGGCACCGCACATGTAAAGGCCTGGTATTTACACTCATTGTTATACCTATGCAATGAAAACAATGGAATAAAACCAACAATTGCTTGGGGAAGCAATGCTTTCTTAAAAAAAGAGCTCTCGACAAGATCGATAAATATTTGCAGTTCATTTTTTCACAGTCAATGCCATTCTCGTTGGAAAGGAAGATGAATAGTTGTACTACTTGGAAAGCTGATAAAACACGACACGCCACGATGCCAAACAGGTCTGTTATTCGTGGAAGGCCATGAAAATTAACGATAAAACAGTTTAGCGCCACTATACGATAGCATCCACACATATCTAGAATTTAAGCGTATTTAATAACCAGTTTTTAACGATGATAGGGAGTTTTAAATGAGCAGAAGTGAGGAGGAACATAGCCAAAAAAAATACATTTTTACACGCTATTTCAGTCGGCGATCAAAATTTCGGACATGTTTATTTTAACTACTGCAAAAGAAGTGGATATGGAAGTGAAAATTACCATACAATGAACAGTCAAAGTCTGAATTCAATCCGAACTGTCACAAGGAGTAGATGATTGCATGGCAGCAAGTACTAGGTAAAATTTAAAGCTTAACGTTTAAAAGTCTCCATTGGATTTTACAGCCATAAAGGCTACGTCATTCAATATCGCGACGATAGCAAAGAAAAACAATAGCAAAATGATCGGCAGTTTCTCCGTGAATTGTGTTCACTTACTTATCGGCACTGCTAAGTGCATCAGATTATCCGGAGGCCGAGAGAGGAATTTCCCAAAAGAATTGATGACGACAGAGTGACATAAGAATGATTTCCACATTGCATTAGCAGCGCCATTAGTTAGTTGCATGAGAATGGAAGGACCAAAACGTTGAACGACTTTGCATTCAATTGGACGACTCGAGATATCATACCGTTAATGGCTGCAATTCTAACATTTATGTTCAAAGCTGCAGGCTTCCTCCTAGGGAGATCAAATTCAGTTTCAGCTCGATATGGTCTTTACCTTTGTTTATCTCTCTAACGTAATTTTAAATATTCCTCTCCTTATATTTACTAGCAATATAACAGAAAAAATTATCATTTAAACTGGAACTGAATTTATCAATACAATAATGTTCTTACAAAAAATAATTTTCTGACCGATAAATTAATTTTTATGAAATATTGTTTTATTCTATAAATATGATATGGACCTCTTTTTACTTGTTAAGAGGAAATTTTTATTATAACCGATATTACAACTATATAACAAAAGGATGATCTTATAAAAAATTAATATTGACAAATAATTTTGATCTAAACCAGGTGGATATTTAAACATATGCTGCGTATATTTAATCGAGATTCACGAACATTACGGGCGTTAAGAGAAATATAAAATCGATAACTTGACTTTAATAAAAGAGAGAGGTTGCTGTTATTAAAATTAAGTTAATTTAAATTAAGGAAAGCATTGACCATGAGCACATGACATCACAAACTTGGCAAGATAAATAACTACCTTGAAGCCAGCTACCTAACTGCTTACAGAAAAGGGGATTTGTTAAACAGAAACATCCACAAGGATTCAAACTTCAAAGATTCGCCAACGGGGATTACGAAGGTATTTTTAGTTCTGGCGCGAGAATAGAGAAATGATTTATTGGCATTTCCTCAATTCGAAACGGTAACAAAATCGCATCAGCTTCTTGTTTTGAAACACTGATCGTTGTAACAGGTTGAATGGGGAAGTAAAATGGCATCAAACGATTTCCTCAAAGTTTCGCAACACTGAAAAGGTTTATACGTAGGAACGATCATTGGTTTTTACGTTGAAGTTTCCGATTCAACGCAGAAAGGCGATTTCAAGGACTAGGTTAGCAATGTATGATCGACCTATTACGATTTCCGAGTAGCGGTCATTCTTGGAGCCACTCGCCAGAAACAGCATAATAAAACTTTCAAGGCGAAGTTAAAATATGTCAATAGAAAGTTTTCTTCAAATTCGAAAACAACTAGTGTGGATATCGCTATTACTCTCTACAGCACTGCCGTAACATGGAAATTTCAAGTCGTATTAGTGCGGTACGACATTTTCCTTACTTCCAGAGAGATAATTTTCTACAAAATGTACTTAAACGTAAAAAAACAGGATCCTTAAGAAAGAAAAATTGCGCTTGAATTAAGAATGAACCTGATTGAAAGGGGTGTATGCGTGACGGAAAAAGCAATAACTTAAGTCCGCAAAACGATATCTTGAAGACAGATAAGAGCAATGACATTGGCGAATTACACTTACCATTGAGTAACTAAGAACAATTCATTATTATCTCTATTATAATTAAGCATAGTAGCGGGTAACCAATTGAAACAAAAAGACTGCAATCAATCAATTTAAGAAATACGCTACGAAAAGATAAAAAATGGATGTATTACAAAGACGCGACAATTTCATTATAATATTCACGTAAAAATAACTATCAAATGGCCTTGAATCATTTCTATACGATATTTGAAAGATTAAGACGCAAAATTTTACACGAATGATTATCGACAGTCTTCTCAGTGTAATGTGTGCAACTTCTACTTTTCAACCTCCTATTTAAACAATACTTGATCGCCTTTCGAGGAAAAATATGGGACAATAAAGTAAAATCTTTCTCTACACTTAAGATACACTTTCAAGAAAATAACTGTGCATAATTTAAAAACTATAGCTACGCAACGAATTCCGTAATCCTCGATACCATACCATTTTTCAAGACCAGTATAAGAGCAAAACAAACTTTCAGAGGTTAGATGACCAGTTGCATTACACAATTCCATTGTTTCATGAATGGTTTTAATTCACCCATAGTTTCACTACAATTAAGAATCACCAACAGATTGAAACAAACATTTTGCCAAAGTTGGTTGGGATAATTACCAACCTTATGTCACGAATATCAACAAAGTATATAATAGCCGCTTCAATTAACTATTTAAAATACGGCGCCATTGAACTGACTACAGCGTATTTTTACACGCAACGAACAACAATCAACATTCCAAACCTCGAAACAACGACCGCGTCTATCCCCAAGTCTTTATCCGCGTGATTCAAGAGAGAATAATACGCAATCGATCAAGCAAGGCAGGTCGATTCCTCGTACTAAAGTGTTGACAGACTCGAGACGACGTCAACAAGAAAGGCACTCGACCCGAAAATATAAATCAAGCGGCTCACTCAGTAGCTCACGGTACGGCGGCCGAGGCTATTAATCGAAGACTTGAAGCGTCCTCGGATCTGGGGCAGGCATACAATCGTCTTCCCTTCTATTCGAATTACGGAGAGAGAGAGAGGCATTGGAAAAGAATGGGTGACGTCACGGCGCAACCCGCCAGCCAGCCGCCCGCCAACAATGCCGCATATTATCGATGACGCATTCTGCGAACGGAAGCCCGGGAATCTAGCCGGCGAGCCTACCGTCCAATGCGTGGGAGGCGGGAAAACGGGAAATCCAATGAGAACCGAGCGCGAACGCGTTTTTTTTTACGACGTTTTTCTTTTACGACAGCGTTCCGGCCGAGCGACGCAGCTTCCCAGACTGAGTTCTTTTCCGAGAATTTTATTTTTTTTCTTCCACAACGCTCTTGCTGTGTGAATGAGCCTCTCGGTCTTCTTTTAAGTGCGCCTTCCGCGACGCTTCTTTTTTTTGCAGCGCTTTGATGAGTCCTCCCGCACCGAATCCAAAGAGAATTTGCCGGAAACGGGATGGAATAACAGCGTCGGGAGGCTGTCCGGATCCGCAACCTTTTGTGGTAGGCTGTGGGGGAATGGGTCAAACACTGAAATAACCTCAGTAAACCCCGACTTCTAACCGCTTGCCCGTCCAAGTATATTTTTAGGAGTGCGAGGAGAATACAGCAGGATTGCGGATCCTTTTCTGATCCGCAGATTCTCTGCTTATGGCCAAAAATGGGTAGTTCCATTTAGCATGCAAATTTTCTCGAGGTTTTGCAGAGTTCTTACAACACAATAATATTATAATACTAACAGAAGAAAAACTTACACCAAAGATGATGCTCACGAGGGTTAATATCGGGCAATGTTCAAGAGAATGTTAATAATACGCCGCAATTATTCATGAAATGTACGTTATATTCAAAATGGAATAGGTGAACACACTAGAAGGTATAGGCTACGTAAATAGGGCAAATAGAAAACTAATGATTTCAGAATATACGCAAAAGCAAAGATCTGCAATACAATTTTCCCTGAATAAGGAAAACAATTTTTTTCGCACAACGTAATTGGTACATTGCCCCCACTTGAACATTGACGGGTAATGGAAAATCTCCCGCCTTGATACAGTGCCAGGCATCCATTAAGGTAAAAGGTTTTTTATAAATAAATCCTTTTCAAAGCAAAGGCCGAAACGCATAATAATGCCGAACGGTGCCAAACCAATTTTTCCTTCCATAATAATGGAAATATTATAAAATTTGCGATAAGCCAACGATTATCACAAGGTCACCTGATTGATGAACTTTTACTATTCTTGACTAGCTTCAGCGGCTAGGGTAGTTTGCAAGAGATTAATCATAATTCCGCGAGATGGCACCCAATACCACTTCTCATACAGAATCAGAAAACAAGAGAGTAGACTTAGATTTTTAAGTTACGATTTAAACTCTCCAGTAGCATACCATTAGAAAATAAAGGCTAGCATTCGCATGATTTCGCAAAAAGGAGTGCAAAATTGTGGCATGAAATAGTTCTGCCACAATTGTTAAAGCATCAAAATTTCTCTGAGAGCGTTTTACAATTTATCACAATACTTCCGATACTAGTAGTGCATATATTAATAAAATCCTAAAACTATGGTATAGGAAGATATACCTAACGCCGTTACACATTAATAAAAATTGCAGCTATAGTAAAAAATCCAATGGCGTGATGTGAAAACTACAATTATGAAGACAGCGATGGGTCCCCATCAAACTTAGCGGCAAACTGGAGGAAACTGGCAGTATTATACAAACTGATTAGATTTGTTTAGTCAGAAAATTCTAAAAAATAATATCAGAATAATGCAACTTTATAATAAAGTAGATGAACACACTATATATTAAAATATCAAATACCTCAATAATGCCGTCAATTTTCATCGAACGTCAGCGAAAATGATATTTTTGTCATTTTCCTCTCCCAGGCCATTGATTTTTTATATTAGTCAGGCCTATCATTTGGGGATAAATTACTGCCGGATGAGAAAGCATGATCAAAACAATGCTATATTGATGGATACAAAATACCAGCTAGTTATTATATTAAAAATAAATTAAAGAAACGAATTAGTCGGAAGCGTTCCCCCACTGAATAAGAATATTGCAGTCCGGATTTGCAGCTGAATCGGCGTAACTGTGTTCCTCAATACAATAATTAGGTTAAAAATATTGGACTCGGTGCGGTGCTCGGTGGTGGTAATATTAGAATATATTTTCCGGCCTCGGTAACGTCCTTGCCTGCCAATCCAGAGGTCGCTGGTTCGAGTCCCGCCTGGGTAATTTACCCTTATCCAGGGCATGGATGTTTGTGGGCATTTGATTGCTTTATATTATCTTAAAACCCCGATGTAAAAGCCGGTTAGAGCTGTTTTCGGTGGTGCTGAAATAAATAAATAAATCAAGACTCATTGGACCATTCCTAACTTAACTATTAGCTTTTAAATATAAATTCGAAGTATGGATTTGTAAAAAATGAACGAAATAGTTGCTGTTTATTGCCTTGCTCATAGGGGTTTAACATTGCATGCGCCTTTGCTGTCCTTGAACACCCATAATAGATATATGGTGGCAAGAACGCATTGAAATATTATTTTCTCCGTCGCATTTACCGAACAGAGTCTACTCGGATCACCATTCTTGGTAAGCTTCATTCACTGACCAGCACAAGAGAAAAGGCAGTCCACTTTTGCCTTGGACGCCTGACAAAATTCCGAACTTTACTACCACATTCCCTCGCCGTATTGTGGTCAGGGTTTTCCTGGTAGCCAGGCCGAATTGGAGTAGCGGCGGTCGGCACGTGGCAACCGGAATAAACATCCCCCCTTCCCAGGGTGCAACGTGCACGTCCCTGGCCTATCGCCCGCGTGCAGTCATCGTATACACGAATGTTTTACAACTCCCACACGAGGGCTGCTCCACTGCACCTTTCCCCACTCGTAAACTGACTGTCTCAGGGATGAAGAACAAAAAGGGCGCGGTTTCTTACAGTTTATAATCCAGCTGGCATTGTGTATCCATCAGTAGGGCAACGCTTTCCGACTCAGCCGGCAGCAATATATTAGAAGAACAATAGGCATGTACGATTATAGAACCAATGACCTCAAAGAGAAAAAAATTCGTTTGTTTCGTCGACGTTGGATGAAAAGTAATATTTTTGTATGGGTCTTCGTTATTTAATTTTGAGATGTTGCTCTACTAAATGATGAAGTTAAATTCTTCTTTAATTATTATATAGGATTCGTGTATGGTATTTGGAGGAGGCGACCAACAGCGTAGGTTATTTTGCCATCAGGGAAGGGTAGGCAGAGAAGGGTGGAGAGAAACCCGGCGTTGGTTTTCGCCTGCTCCAAACGAAAGGCGATAAGGGGATCACGGCATGACGTGGACGGAGTGTTACGCTTGAAATGTCCCCCATACAATATACAAGCAGGAATCGGGCAGTCTCAGAAATTTCTCTTTTTTTTTTCTCGCCACCGCCGGGATTTGAACCCAAGTCCACGGGGTGGGAAGTCAACACTCTAGCCACCACACCTACCCGAGCCCCTTTTTAGGATTCACTAAATAAACGGTTATCATATTTACTATAACAACCTTCTCGTTGTACTGCGGGAAGCATTTTACACGTTTATTTTTATTCCAATAATAAATGTTTACATCCGGAAATCACCACTCACATTTTTTTAAATTAAGGAAATATGTAGGGATTTTATGAGACCATATATTGCATAGTAATTACGAAGATAAATGGATCAGCCGAGTAAGTAAAGAGAAGAAGAGTTGGAGAAAAGAGAAGTCTTCTAAAAACCCTCTGGAGGGGACAACTTCGTTGGCCACATTACAAGGCAAGATGACCTGATGAAAACAATTGTAGAAGGCCCAGATGGATGGGATGAATGTTAAGAGACAACCCCTAATGAATTAAATTGGACAGGTTAACATGGACAAGAAATGACTCACAATGAAAAGGCTAGGAGCTAAGAGAGCCAATAAAGAGCTTCGTCAAATAAATTTTAAAACTTCCTACTTATGATGAATATAGGGATTACAATATTTTCATAATTGAACGCAAGGATATTAGTGCATTTGTTTTTTTCCGTAAAATTTTGTCCTGCATTATTATATTTTTTATAATGTGTAGGGAGAGTTCAATATAGTTATATCCACTGTTGATATTGATACAGTTTTGTTGTCTAAACTCAACTTTAGCTTAATGAGGTACACTAAATTCATATGGTTTGCATCGATTGCATTTTTACAAATGTTACAATCTAATTGTGTTTTTAAATCACTGAATATGCAATCTGATAATGAAACTATAGTGCCGGCGCGCTGTTTGGGCATTATACCAACTCCACCACAACCGTTCAAAGATGCAGTGAGTGCAATATTAGAACTTCGACTCCGAAATTCTCCTTCCTCAAACCACTTCACTGATCCCAAGCACGTAGAGGTTCAAATATTTGCACTTTCGCGTTCTCTAGTCTTCCCCATGCTCGATGTGATCTCACTTTCCATGTCGTATGCGCAGAATTTTGTCACATTTGACCGATGTACTTCTCTGGTCCCCGCCAAAGGAATCAAATGGGGGACTAGTTCACCTCCGAAATAGTATATTCGCGATAATGCCATCATACCTATTATCAAAAAATTATTGCAGTAACTGTGACTTCTTACGCACTCTGTCGCTAAAAATGTAAATATTACTGTACGACTCGATGCTAATACCGTTGTTAACATATGCGTAACCAGTTTAGCTTAGGAGAAAGTCGTCGAAAAGGAATTCACACTGCTGTAAACAAACCTATAATAAGGATTGCAGAGGCTCTCAGGTTCATTAAAAATCGAGATTTAAGAAAGGACTTGCGTATAACTCCTTGCTATCCGAAATGAGAGCAAACTTAGATAAATTCGAAAAATCCCTTGCCTCCACTAATAACAGAATTCTAACTCTTCTCTGGCTCCATGAACCAAACAACTTTGCAAAACACAAAATTCTCAAAAATGCATTTTTTTCCCCCATCAAATATCGTAACTTTGACAAGCCAAAAGCCCCAAACTACCTTCCTTCACCATCATTTTCCCGCCCCCTAACTTATCTTTTCCTGCCACACAGTGACTAAACCGTGAATAATATTTTTCTTGAAATAAACAGCAGGAAACGCGCTGTAGTAAGCCCAAAGATGGGAATAGCGAACAAAAACCAAGGATAATTCGGCGTGGCAACTCATCGCAAGAGGCCGTCATCCCGAATCTCCCATATTGCAGTGAAATACCCCCTTAAACTTCACCCCTTCCCACAGAGTGCAATGTGCAAGTACGTCCATGGCCTCCGGCCCGCGTGCATGGAGCGTATGTATGTCAAACTCCCACACACGCGCACTCTTCTTCCATAGCATACCCCCCTCCATCCCCCGCTCGTAAACTCACTGTCTCAGGGATGAATAAGGGGGCAGGAATATATATGCAAGGCCAGCAGAAAAGCACTTCGCGCACGTGTCGTTCCCTCTCTTTCTCTCCTCTTGATGCTTGTCACGGAAGTGCCTCGCCGGCCGGCCGGCTTTCGCGAAGACGGGAGTGCCGAGCAGCGGTGTTTGGCGCCACTGGATCGCGACTGAAACGACACCAACGGGAAGATTTACGAACTTCCGAAGCGCGCGCGCGCGAAATTGCCGCGTCGTAGCGGATCGTGACGAGCCAGGGCCGGCAATGGTGTTTCAAAGCAAGTGGGACGACGGACGCCATCAGAGCTAAAGTCTCGGCATTAATTTTGATTATTATTAGCCGTCGCTAGCTCGTGTTAGCGAATAAATTAGCGACTCTCGCCTTCATTTTTCAATTACGGTAAAACTCGCTTATAACGATCACGCATGTAACGAAATCCCGCCTATAACGAGATGAGTCACCGATCCCTTGGATTTGCCTATTATCGCCATTTGTATTGTTGTATTGCATTGTATTGTATTGTTGGTCAGCCAAGTCAAATAAACGTTCGCCGCAGGCAATATATCCAAATTGTAAATCCAATTGATATTCAAATGTAACCACTATTAATAAATGTAATCTAATATATTGCCAATGTAACAAATTAAAAAAATGTATTATCTTTAAATTAATAATTATAGTTATAAGTTTCTGCTCACACAAACAGAACACTACACCCACAACATAAACAATTGCGCAAAAAACCGTTCAAATGTCATCTGGCTGGTTAGGGTGAACTGGTTTCACCGGGACAGCGGGAACGCGCCTGCGGCGCATCACTTATTGCGTGTGATATATCCATAGCCATCGATTCCTGCTCCTCTCTAAGTTGGACTGCTTCAACTTCGCTAATAGATCGAATGAAGATCGACCTCGCCCTCAATCTACTCCCACTCACTTCGCAGCCACGGACCACTACTCAAACACAACACTAAAATGCAACAAACTTGGACGAGTAAACAAGGCGTAATATGCAACACCTTGTTTCAAATGACTCTATCATACTCGTTTTAACAATTGATTTGAAAATTCAAAAAGGGAGTATGATGGTAAACAGTAAATTACAACACCCATTGGTGCATAAAAACTGGATTTTTTAGGAAATTAACAAGGACGAGAGTTGTATACATCGAGAGACTTAAAAAATATAATTATAGTCTTAAAAATAAGTCTCACAGTTAATGCGCGGTTGATGTTGTGTTTGAAGGAATGCGTCATTAGATGGATTGGATGACGATATGGATGGTCTCGTTAAGCGACGCCAAGTTAACTTTTGCAAATGGGGTGGCTAAAATTCCAAGAGGTGCACACAAAATGTAATTATCATGACACGCCAGATGCCGCGATTTTCATTGAGAGTGAGAAAAGCGGTCCGTAAGTAACCTTGAGCACGGCCATGTAGATGATGCGATATAGCCTCCACCGGAGGTGCCCCTTTTTATGAAACGGTACCCCGTCGAAGAAGAAATAACTGACAGCACAAGCATCCTTGTTTTACCTTATTTTTGCATATGAGTGGTATGAAATTTAAACTTTGTGAACTGCTAAAATCCCTATTGCAAGATTGATTGTATTTCAGATTCGGAGCTAAAGGTACACAACGGAGAGAGCGCCGTTAAAATTTTTTAAAGGATAAAAAAGTACTTGTTTGGGGAGGGGGTTAAAGTTACACGCTGTAAAAAGCTGTGTACTTAGTAATGGGATGGAAAACAGTTCACGGCGTATAAAAGGGTATGAGACCATACCTTTTTGGGAATATGCACCTAGTCTCACTATCAAGATTTCTTGATACTTGGATTGGTAGCTGAAACCATGATCTGTAAAGCAATTAAAATATTTGATGACTGCCAAGTTCCGGATTCTCAGGCCGGGTCTGTCGTTTATGGTTGACTACAGTTTCGAAAGCCCTCCTGCTTTCGTCTTCAGGTCGAAGGTGAGAAGTGTTGATTTTCGCCGCCTTATATAGCACTGGCTGTCCTCTCCCTGTTCGCTGATTGGTCATTGGGTAGCCACTGTCCCTGTTCATTATTGGTGTTTTATGGATTTCTAATGCTTCCCTGATCTGCCTGGGGTAGTAGCGACTCCCTTTTGCCACTATCTTCGCTCTATCGAAATCAATTTTATGCCCCGCCTCACTCCAAGTATGCTCTGCATTGGCTGACAAGTGCAGTTGTTTCTTTTTAGTGGCTATTACATGCTCCTTCATCCTTGTCGCCATTCCTCGGCATGTTTCTCCAACATATGATCTTCCGCAGGAACATGGCACTTTGTACACGCCTTCACATAGTTCCTGCGGGATACGATCTTTTAGCCCAGGTACAATGTTTTGTACAAGGTGGCGAAAAATCAACACTTCTCACCTTCGACCTAAATACGAAAGCAAAAATTCGACCTAAATACAGGCTTTCGAAACTGCAGTCAACTATAAATGACAGACGCAGCTGGAGAACCCAGAAATTAGTAGTCATCATGTACAACGCCGCGGAAACCTACGCACGAACTAAAATATTTTTTGTGGAAGAATTGAAGAGTGCTTATACTATTATCCCCCGGCCCGGCGGGGATTCCCACCTGGCCGCCTTGGCTAGTACGCCCCTGGTTACAGAGTAATATAGAAGATATTGCCCTAGTTTTACCATACCTTAAATCAATCGGTAGATGATTTTAAACGACTAATTGAGAATGATAAACAAAGATACCGTACTGTCCACTAATTTGTGGGCAGTACGATATCTTCGCTTATCAGTCGATATATTGTTCCACGATATCTCTCAGCAAAAAGTTGACTTGAATAATGCGACGCAAAAGCTGAATGAATAGCAAAACTAACTAATATACAACGCACAATTATGCCCTGCGTATCAAAGGATAAACAACAAATTCCGTTCATACGAGTTGAAGGGCGCGGAGGTCAGGAAGTGATTTGAATGCGCGAAAGGAAAGGAGGAGAAAAAAAAATGACGCACGACGGAGCATTATTTTGCATGCATAAGAGGAGGGGCGGAGAGAGTGAAAGTTCAAGGCCCAAGCCGAAGGGAATTCATGGTCTCAGTCCGTCCGGTAGAAACATGATTCATGTTGACACTTCGGCGCATAAATATCGGTATTTCAAAAATGTCCGCAGCGCAGAGATTACGGCAAAGGGATGTATTAATTCTCAATATTTTTAACTAGAGGAGAGAGTAGAAGCATTGAAAAGTTTCGAGTTTTTGATTTATTCCATCAGCGCCCAAAGTTTTTTTTTAAATCGCACATATTTCAATTTTATAAAATATGATACATATGAGTTTAACACAATTAACACAATTCAAACTGACTGAATAACAGAGGAAACCTTCTACTCAGTATGTGCACCGAAACGTGCGCTAAAATTCACATATTAAATGCATTGCAGGAGTATTGGCTCGGCACTGAACTGGGTGCCATGTGACACCCATGGGCGTTGACGGGTTTATGAATATTGACATCGGTAAAAAGTCCTATTCATAGCTTATTTCTCCGGGGCATTAGAATCATTCTGACTTACCTGAAATCGAAAAAAGCTGGACAAAACATCAAAAATGTTTTTTTTTGAGTACGGTAGTAGCGTATTTGCTAACAACATATCATTGTTGTTGACGATGAACACTTACTTTCGTAGGTTGTTTTTTTCTAGCAAAATACATGGACAGTTATCGCAAAATTAGCCAGCAGTTGTTATTTACCAAAATTCACCACATTAAGCTGTTGGTTCACTTTTGCAGGAATGCCCGTGGAGTGTTCATTCGATAACATCCGCTGCGACCGTCAAGTTTGCCGAAAATTAAATTGATTTTTTGACCGTCGTCAGTCTGGAGGTGGCCTTAGGTAATACCGTACTTGTCGGAATGTGAACCTTTATATTATTGTGCCATAGCCTGTATGCATGTGTGGTTTCGCAGAGCGAGCAATAGTAGTCCCATGTCTGTTAACAACACAGACAAGAAACTGTTTTTATGCCAGTGCCCCCTTAGCCCAATCATTTTTTTTTGTCTAAATTGAGCTAGTTCAACGCATGTAAAATTCAAAAGTTGGAAATTAGGCAGGAATTTACTTACATACTCTAAAAAGGACCCACTTTTCTGAGTGTAATTGCCAAAATTGAAATTTCTCAGGTTTTAGTTTGTGGCATTATGCTTGACAAATCCTACAATTCCATCATAGGGCCCCTTTCCATGCCCAATTGCACTGAAAAACCACCTATGACTTTCTTCCAGGCAGTGGCGCCGACTCCATGGGGCTTGAGGGGGCCCGAGCCCCCCCAAAAATTCGTTATGGGGGGTGAAGCTAAAATGTGTAAGGCCTTATGATTATCTCTTGAGTGTCCAGTTGTCGAGAATCGAGTTTTTAGGTTCCTAATGTTGATCAGATGGCATCTAAAATGCTTTAAAAAAAACTTTAAAACTCACTCTTTATAAAATTTCCCTGGAAAGGCCCCCAGATTGGGCCCCCCAATATTTTTTATAAGTCGGCACCCCTGCTTCCAGGTAAGGATCTTTCCCCAATTCAAATATCTGAAATCTGTTTTTAAAATTAACGTCTGCCTCATCTGCAATATATTAAATAAATTGATCGTTATTCTTCATAAGGATACTGCTTTCACAAATGTAAATTTCAGAGAAATCGGTGGTCACCTGACATGATTTTGCACTATCTGTCCGATTTGAGATGAAAAGGCCCAGTACAACAAAACTCGGATGTAACGAATTTCAGGGGACCATCGTTCAATTTGGTTATAAATTTTGGGATTTCGTTATACCCATCTAAAAACCCCCTAATATTCCGTTCATCGTCATCATTTAAGCAACAGATGCATTAAATTTACCCATCGTCCCACCATTTCCATCAAACGGCAGTTCAAGGAAGTATTTTAAGTGCAAGAGTAGAACTATGTTGTGATGGCCACACGTAAGAACAACCAATGATTAAAGAACGGTTAAGAAGCGAATATGGCAGTGATTTCTTTATAAGAGAGGAAATAATTCCCCAAGGGGAAGAATAATTGGCAATAGCCGGGATTTCGTATCATCCAAACTCGTTACATACGGGGAAATTACCATTGGAAGTCATAGGAAAGTCCAAAACTCAGCTCGTCACAGGCAGAATTTCGTTACATCTGTGACCTTTATAAGCGATTTTTATCGTAATAGCGTGATATCGCTACGGAGCAACTGCTAAAACAGTCAACTTTGATCTGTGCACCAACCACAACATTCGTAATCCAGACAGCGCATTGGCGGCATCTTTTGTTTATCCTCGATTTCTTTCTCGTCCGATTGACTCGTCCACAAACAAGCGCCAACGCTGCGGTGATTTTCCGCGGGGGAGAATAACGGTGTTCGCGGAGTGACCTCGTGCCCCACCCACCCAGCTTCCTGTCCTCCATCTCTCCACTGCACCCGCGAGCAGAGAAGAGAACGAACGACCTTCGACATCCGTCGGTTCATTTTTTTATTTTAGCGCGAGCGCAGAAGGATGAATTGGTGACGCAGTGGATGTCTGCTGCACTGTTTCCACAACGAACACCTTTTCCCGTTTTCAAAACAACTTAACTGAACTTATTTTGGCGTTTACTTTGAAGTTAAATTTTTCGGAAGAGATATCGTAGAACAACAAAGTGAAAAGATATACAAAACTTTCTTACTGTCTGCTTTTTTAATTTTAAAAATCTACAACGCTTATTTCAACTGTCGTGCAGCAATCATCAGACACAGGGATACTTCATTTGCATCGATTTTTTTCGTATATACATAACCCATTTTCCTTCTGATCCAGGGGGATGGCAAGAACGGAAAAGGAAGACTTAGAACTAAATATATGGAACAGGTAGAAAGAACAGGTAAAGAAGGATGTGAAAGAGAAGATATACGTATTTTAAATAAAAAAAACTTTATAAATTTCACATGTGAATTTACTAACGACCAATTTCCTCGCTGTGCAACATCACCAGGTTCAAACACAGGGAGAGCATAATTACTCGGGGATCGGGTTGGTGTGGTGGCTAGAGCTTCCCTACCGGCGGGCTCGGGTTCAAATCCCGGCAGTGGCAGAGAATTTACAGAGACAGAGATCCCTGCTTGAGTGTTGTGTTGAGGGCATTTCAAGCGCAACACTCCGTCCGTCGTCATGGGACGTTAAGCCGTGGTCCAATTGGCACTTTTCGTTTAGAGCAGGCTAATGCCGACGCCGGGTTTCTCTCCACCCTTCCCTCCATACCCTTTCCTCATGGCGCAAATGAATTCAGCTGTCGGTCGCCTCCTCCAGATACCCTGCCACCTCCCTCTAGTTTCGGAACATAGTCATATATTTCTGTAACAGAAATATCACTGAACTTGATGATGACTGCGAGAAATTTGAAACACGTGAGGTGGAGTTTGGAAATTAATATAAGTAGACAGTACGATATCTTTAGGTGTCTTTTTGGCATACCTATGGATTTCACGACTCAAATAGAGGCTCTGTTGGTTCACAAAACCTCAAAATGGATTATCACGGTTTGGCATAATCACAAATTGGAATGAGCTCTAATTTTGTCTTGAAATCAACAAAAATTGTTGAAGATTCCACATCAATGAGAATTTATTTCTATATTTGACATAAAAGTCGTCAAAAAAATCGAGTTCACTTTTGTTGTGCGGTTTGTGCTGTGTTTTACAAGTCCAAAAAATGTTAACTTAATTTCTTAGACATGAAAAATTGAGGATCGCATTGCAAATGCCATAGTGAGCAAACTTCATTGGTCGACGGCTCCTTTATCCCACTAGGAAGGTACCAAAGATGAGAAAATGCGTACTAGTTAGGATGAGAGCTACAATGGAAGATTTCTAGCAACCTCTCTTTTGCAGCCGCGTTGAGGAGAGAACGAACGACCTTCGACATCCGTTCGTTTTTCTTTGGCGCGAGAGATAGAGTGCGCATAAGCATTACGTGGCGACGCAGTTGATTATCTAGTACTCACATTCCCAGAGCGCACATTCCCAGCCGGCTTACCGCGATTACGAGGTGTGTTCGGAAAATAACCGTAACTTAATATTTAAATTTCTCGCGAGGTCGGAGAGTCGAAGAGTATTTTTTTTATTATACAAGAATACACCCCCCCCTAAATTATGATAAAATTTTCAGTTGTATTCATTGCTTACTTTGATACATAAATATATAATTTATATAGTAATAACAGCAATTTATGTTTTTTCTCCAGTAAGCTATACCTTCCATCAATTAGCGGTTTTAACAGCACGAATTAATGAACCGGAACACTAATGCCGTCACCAACTTCGCGAAAAGAGGGTGAAAATTTTCGTGAATTTACTATGTATTTTAAAGACTGCAGTAAAATGGCTGAAAGAGGAAAATGATTTTGGCTCAAATTATATTTACCTTATTCCTATATTATTCTTTCATTGAATTGTGATTTCGGATCTGATTGGAAAACCCAATTGTTAAACAGAAATTATTGACCGTGATTGCAAACTTATTAATCTTATTTGACCACTTGCTTACGAAATGCCACTGAAGATTCAAAGGAGCTAAAATCGCTTTATCCGCATCATCTTCATGGATTTGAGCCAGTAAAAGAGGCATCGAACTCTATAAGAAAATAAATTACGCGTACAACGTTGTTTGTAAATAAGACAAAAGTCCTGGCATCGGGACAAGCTGTATAATGTTCCCAACGTTAAAAGGTTCAATATATCAAAATATGTAAGGCTTTATTTTATCATTTTGACAGTAAAACATGTAATTCCGTTCTTCTTCCTGATTGAACAAGAAATCGTGCGAAGTTTAACGTTTTTTTTTTCAAGATTGAACAAGAAATCGTACGAGGTTAAATGGAAGACAGAGAGATAAAACGAATAAAGCAGTAGTCTAGAACTATAAATACGTGAAATTACTCGAAAAACTGCTTTAACGAAGAGAATTCTCGCATCAAATCCAATAAAAATAAATCATGCCTATCTTTTAAATTTAAGTTACGGCATATTACAAAGTAATGCCGTATTTGCGTCAGAATGTGATAAAATATGAAATGGAGCAAAAATTCATTTATAATTTATCTATAAAAGTGTTAATGCAAACATTTATTGAATGCATAGTCAGTAATTGTCCTTAATTTATCATTCGAGGAATTCCACAAATGACGGCAGTATTTTTGCAATAACTTTCCAAACATAGGAAGTAAGAATATTAAATAGCAGTAAAAATATTACGACTTCCATAACAACCAACCTTTGCGGGTAGAAGACATTTTTCCTTAATTTATTATTTGAGGCATACAAAAAATGATGGCAGTATTCTTACAATTCCTTTCCAAAGATAGGAAGTAATAATATTAAAGAGCAATGTAGATATTACGACGCTTATTACAATCAACCTTGGCGGGTAGATGACATTGACAAATTGATCAAAGAAGGCATAAGTTACCGCTAAACTATTGCGGAAGCGAAAGGCAATACGTTTAACGCCTTTTTCACCATAAATGGAAAATCATCTCCTTTCGGAGCGGTTTCTTATAACTCAAGGTTGAGAGAATTCTTCATTCATAAAACCGTATAGAGAGAGCTGCAGCGAGATATACATGGAGAACAGAGAAAATACCCATTGAAGCATCGTGCAAAATAAAGACGTTTTCATGGATATTTTTCAAAATTTTCATAAAATGTTACGATCCACGAGCCTTTCGAATATAGGCTGAAGCTGTACTCTCCGCAATATGTTTGTCTATATTGTTGCGTTTTCCGGACATTATTGGAACATATTAATTATTATTTAAAAGGTTTTTTCTCAGAAACGATAAATGTTAGAGAAAAAATAGAAATGACAATTTTGTAGATAATTTTCTGATCAACAATTTTGATCTGAGCAATTTTTATCATAAAACTAACCATTTGGCCAACAAATGCAAAAAACTCATTTTTGTGACCTTTGACCTTGAATAAAATTTTTTGCACACACGGGATCGATGGGGACTTTTCAGGATTTCATTAAAGTGGTATCCTTGAGGTTCATGCAAATTTTCAGCTTGTTGGCAATTTATGCAAGGGTCAATGTCTATTTTGACCGGGCTATTAATATGTAAATATTTATAACTTTTACATTAAAACATAAAACTTATTAATATTTTTATTAAAATATCTCGTCTATTTTTTAAGCGTCTGAGGGGGGGGGGAGGCACAAGCCTCCCTCCCTCAGACAACACAGAAAATCACACTATCAATTGATCTTACATTATGGTACTTTCAAACCAAGAAGCCGAGTTTGCAATGGCAATTGCATTTTAAGCAATAGGAGATAACAGCATTTTAAATAAACATTTTTAATACATACAGATTAAATTTTTACGACGCTAAAAAAATTTAGATTCATGTATTCATATATCCCGAAAATTCACGTGAATTATTAAATTTTTCTGCGATAATAATATTTTTTATGTTCTGCGATAACAATATGGAATATGCAAATCAAATATCGAACACTACTTTAGAAGCAAATATGAATTTCTAAACCATTATAAATAGGAGGGACACGATAAACAAAGGCAGGAATTCCTTTACGCAAGATTTCATCCCGAGTTATCGACAACCCGCACATCATGAATGTAAGCGGGTTATGCCTCCAATTTCGTTTTATTTTTGTATTTTTTTTTAAACGTCAACTCACCTATATTTTGACCCCAAACTCTCTCTCCAAAGTCGCAAATCATGAAAATGGCGATTAAGGCTGATGTGGAAGAAAGTTTTCTTTATGCTGTTAAGGATGGATAAAAATAATATCAATAGTACATTTGTTGCCCTTTGATAAAGTATCCCTTATAATAATCCCTTTCTAACACCATTGGCATTATAAATGGGGTGTTTAATCATTTGAATGGAAACATTAATGCCGTTGATGAATTGGACTTCGTGACGAAAAGGTTATTCTATAAACTTAAGCAAAAGAAATAAATAGCAATACAGCATAAGTATAGCATGAAAATGATATGCATAAGGTTCTAAAGTACTTAACAAAAAGATAATTCGCATATCCGGTACCTCCACGCTTTATTTCAGAGAAACTTCACTGATATTATTTTAAAATAAAGATTTTTCCACACAGTAAATTTAACGAGTACGCTCATTACGTGTAAGAAAAACAAAAAAAACATCCAGAAAACAATAGATTTTAAAGATTAATTAAGTGTCACTGATAGTCGAGTACATGGGAGGAATCGGTAGCAAAACTAATGAGAGGATTATTTTTTAATGGTTGAAAACGATAACGCAAATTGGTATCAAAAAAAGGTCAGCATAACGGTATCATAGAAAAACTAAACACTGCATCAATTTACATAATCAAATTACCATGAACAGAGGCCCAACAACGGATTTTGCGAAATGGTATCATCAACCGTAGCGGGGAGAAATTCATAATCTAGTCCCTGATTTTTATCGCCGGCAATACTTGCTTCCGATAAATGAAACGATCGTTAGTTTCGCCATGATGATTGCACATTTATTTTTAGCAAAAGAAAATTATAGAGATTAGCATAGTTGGGGAAACGCAACATTTCACTTTATGACCTTACCAACTCTGCAAGAAGATAAAAATTCCATTTTCGCTCGCCTGCGTCCTTTTATAGCCACTCTGCCAGCTCTTTCAATTTTTGTCTGCTCTTTGTACCCTTAAGGATTGTTTAGTTTCAAATGGCTACACTAGAAAGAAGCAATAATTCCACTTACACAGGTAAAATGAGCGTGTATATGTACATTACAATATAAAAATATTTTTATAAGAACAAACTTTTCCCAAGGAACTAAAAAACAAATAAAATACATTTTGTACGAGCCTGACAGACTCTCTAAATTATTTATGCTTCAAGTAAAACGAAAAACGTTGGACGCATGGTCCCCTATAACTCTCAACACTATAAAATTCAATTTATACTTAACATCATAGCATAATAAAACTAGGAAATACTGAAGTCCTGACTATCTCCCAACAAAAGATAGCGATCCAAATTAATCTCCTATTTATTGGCTACTGGAAGGATACTCATGCTGGAAAGATCAATGCACGTTTAAATCTGTCGGTGAGCAACCGTAAATATTATCATTATTATTTGTATCCATGATGAGTGTTCATGGGCTGGTAAATACAATATGCCCTTTAAACAGCGCCATGACTGATGAAAGTGCGGCAGCTTCGATCGCAAGATTGAAATAGGAACCGCGGCAAGAAAATGAAGGAATTAGCTCTTTTCCCAGTGAAATACACGCTTAGGCATTTCCCCGAAATTCTACGAAACACGAAATATCACTCGGCGCAGATAAGACCAGATGTGACATCAGAGGAAACGTAGGGATTTGTCACCATGGCAACGACATAAGCTCCACCCTTTTTGGGCTGCATTCGGAATCAGATGACTGACCATTCCAGATGGACCAATTGCAGATCCACAGAGCTGTTAAGATGTATCACTCACTATGTACGTCGTGTTTTGTTTTTGTTCCATGAATAATTACTTCCTAAAAACTGACGCCATCTACATGAAAATTTAACGATATTTTTAATGTCTTCATTTACTATTAAATATGATGGTTGGTAAATTGTTCTTGGTTGGTTGTTGGAGTAGGTAAATTAACTCCAAGGAGGTCCTTAAGGAAACTGAAGAAAAACATTCAAGATCTACGTAATAACCAAAGGCAACATTTGGACGAAAATGAGAAAAAATAAAGGTTCTCGCGCTAAAAGTGTAGCGCGTTAGCTTTCCACAATGTTTGTTAAACTTATTTGGAACGAAGGATCTAGGGTTTTCTCGGCGAATAGACTGGTGGAAGAGTTATCGGGTTTCCAGCCGGGTCCAAAGGTTTTTCTAAGTGGTGTCTCGGTAATTCGGCAGTGCTCTGGACCGATATCTGCCGCCTATCTAAAACGCCGGATTACTCGAAACCACAAATAATGACGTGACTAAGCGGCATGTGTGTATGCAATAAAACTATAATACACATTTTTACATTATTTATAGCATACGCACATGTATATACTACATTGTATTACACACTACACTTGTACATGCACGCAATGGAAGTGTTAACGTAAATTTAAATAAATAAAAGATTGTAGCACTTTTCCACAAATTTATTTTTATAATTCTGTGGAAAAGTGCTACGATTTTTATTTATTTAAATATGAATAATTTCCACCAATTTAAGCCTGAATCTGTTGAACGTATTGTTAACGTAAAGTAAAACTACAATAAAGAAAAATTAATTACTACTTATATTACCGTACCGTTTCGTATCAAAGGTATTTTTCCACTGAAGTAGAAGGTACAACTGTTCGCGCATGTCTCCCCTCTACTGCGAAGTAGACTACTGGAAATTACCAAGCTACCCGCGTGGTAGCTGCCTGTATAAGAACGCCGGATTACTAGCACGACCAGGGAAGTGAAGTGCCGGATTATAGGGGGAGTACCTACTGTACCAAGTTAGTGGGAGGGATTTACTGGGGTTCGATACGCTTAAGGGTGTATAAGGGAGGAGGCAAGGCCTTGAAAGGCGCCATGGAAACCTGTTCGCCGATGTTTATTGACAAATTAATTGCCCCGAAATTAAAGGAGGGCGTCTGAGAGTCCGATTAATGGTTCCGTTGCAAATTCAGGGTCGCCGATATTAATTGCGGGCGACGGATAAGGTGATGAACGACTCTACCCCTACGGAGCGCTGAAATCGGCAGAACGATTCATCATGAAGTCATCGCGCGGATTTGATCTTCAGCGATCCACGTATATTACCGATTCCAATCGATGTGTTTCAGTAGGCTTGATCGCAATAATGAGTACCGAAATCCGTGTCGCCTCCTCGTCGTTTTTATGCACTCTTGTAGTAAGCCAGGAATAATTTTTCGCTAAACAATCACCTCTTCATTTTTGCTGATTTACGATTTCTTATCAATCTAATATCATCTAAATTTTGGAATAGGTAAATAGCATTTGCCTGTATCAAAAAGGTACATATTTTACAGGTAAGGAAATATTGATATATTTTTTATGCACAGTCACAAAATATCCAATCTATGCTTTTGTCTCCCATATAAATCAAGAAGTCCTGACTCACTGACTGATCCATTCCCCCATCAAAGCACAGCCATAACTGACAGCGTAATAACCGTAAAATTTTCAGTATAAGACACAAATAAAGGATTATATTACGATAAAATTTGGAGGTTATTTCCTCCAGAAGTTTATATTTACTTAAAGAGGAAAAACAAACAGCTGGTTATACAGCCATTGAATTAAATAATTTATTCCCAATTTCACGCGTAAGGATAGATCTTTTTCGTTGTAGTAGCTTTAATATTCACGCCTTATTCCTAAATCCCTCGTATATTTTGATTTATTCTCATTGATTCCCCAAGCTTATCTCCGCTGACGATATAACTTTAATTGACGGCCCTACAAGTCAAGGGGTATAAGTGTGATTTTTATAATTTCAGCGACAAAGTAGATAATGGTAGGTGGGGAACACAATACTGTTGTGGCAGAGAACAAGTTAATCACTGATAAGTATATATACATTGATTCAGTGAATCACTGGCATCCCTTTGTTACAACAATATTGTGTAACCATTACCTACCTGCATTTATCTCCAAAATTATGAAAAAATGAACTTGAACCCCTAGACTTTTAGGGTCCCCAACTGCACTAAAAGTATGATCCAGAGGAAAAGTCCAATAATCTATAAAGAATATATATCACTCAATGGCAAAATCAAAATCAAGGTTAAAAATGATGTAATTTTTTTACGGCGAATTATTTGCGTGAAGGGTTGCGTGTATAAGGAATTCCACTTGTTGAAATCGTTGTAAGTATATCAGCAACGTTTCAACATCTCATGTTTTTTTCCAGTCAAACTTATTCGTTCACCCTGATGATATGGGCGAAGCGTCCGTCGAAACGTTTGTAATATATACAACGATTTGAACCGGTGGAAAACCCGAGAAAACTTCACGCTTAAAATCAAGGTTAACCAAATATTAATTAATTTGAATTTTACAACGCTTAATTTTAGTTATTACCACACAAAAATAATCACTTAAGAGAAGTCGGAATTGCGCGAATTATATTCTCATTACACGATAACCATCATGATGAACCGATACATGAAAATATGGCCTTGTAATTTAGGAAACAATTATTATATTACACACTGTACAATAGGCACGCAATATTTGGATAACTGTAAACAGATTAAAGCAACGATAGGGAGGACTAGATACCATTAGTTGGGAAAAAAAATGAAAATTGCTGATGTCTATGCAAACTATTCTAGTTTATTTTACTGTAAAAATAATAAAATATTTGCAGGCAACGGAGCATTTAAATCTTTCTATTCTAATGCTTAAATATTCAATTCAACAACACCTTATCCGATACAGTAGAATCAATCTGATACCCGGGAAAGGAAAATTAAAATCAATAGCAAAGGCACGAGCTAGAAAAATATTTCACGATTTATGACATACGTCCGGGCAGTTAATATTTCAGAAGCAAGCGGGAAGGAGACAGCGGGCATGAATAAATAAAATAAAGAAGATATATTGCCCTTGTCTCGATAAAGAAAAAAGGCCTATCGTGTTCAGCCATGAGGAGTTGATACGGGTCAAAGAGATTAAGGAAATCCAATCATATCCGCTCAACAGGTTGCGTCGACTCTCGCGCACTCCTTTGAAGGAAATAGCAGAGAGAAGAGGCGCTCGAGAACAGCAGTTTAAGCGATATCAAGGGGTTCTCCTTCCATTCTTCCCCATCAAGCGAACTCAAAGAGAGAAAAAAACGAGCATCGATAAATCAGGGTTCCCACTCTAACTACATTATAAAATTCACATTTTTTCCCAGGTTTTCACGGTATAAATGTCATCAAATTCACGGTTTGTAGATAAGGCATTTTAGGCAGAAATACTGATCACGTAACAAGCATCGGCCGCACGTTAACTAAAAATGTAACAAACACAACAGATGCCTTGAATGCAAACGCAGTAATGAAAGTGCTATCACCTCTTATGACGTCAGCAAAGTGCTATCGTAAGCAAAATTCAGGTCCGGCTGAAGGGTGTGAGTGGGAAAATGGAGAGAGCAGGGTGGCAGGGAAGTGAAGAAGTGCCTGATTTTTTTTTCAGGGTTAATGTCTTCTAATCGTAGGCTTAAGGTCAATGTGCTCTCATGGCACACACGGACCATTTAATATAGTTGCGCTTCGAATATGCGTTTGCAGATGCGTGGACAGTATCTACACGTGACTCGGCCTTGAAACATGATCGAAACATCGATTTTTCTTTTAATCTTAGTTCTACAATCAAGTTTGTGAGATTCCTAAGGTTTTATGACGAAATTCACTGTTATTTCCAGTTTTTTTCACGGTAGACGAAATTTACGGCTTATTCACGGTTTTAAGGTTTTCACGGTTCAGTAGGAACCCTGTAAATTTACAGCAGTGGCGGATGATAGGCTAAGGAGGGCTTTATCTCTCCCCCCAATTAATACTAGATAAATGGTAATTTTGTTCAGTTGTCGCCAAAATGTCCGCTTTGGACGTTTTACATATTGTCAGGTTAAATAAAAACTTTTGGGCTACGTCGCCGCGTCATTTTTTGGGTGGCCCCAACGGTTACCGACGTGAATCTGAATCAGATTCCCTTGAGAAAGCGACCAGCATCGGTCGGGAAACGTTGGGGCCGCCCAAGAATTGACGCGGCGACGTAGCCCAAAAGTTTTTATTAAACATGACGAGTAACGCGAAAGTTTAAACGAAGTTTTACACATTGTTAAAAAATCGAATAGGAATAAAAACGTAATGCATACTCGGCCTCCTTTAACGACCACTTATATTAAACGATCAGTTTTGTATTAAATACGTACATGAAGTTGCGATAATTTTGATATTTTTCGCTCCCCAGTCCACATCTCGCAAATGACGAAAGATAACCTGCGCTTTTTTCGCAGCGTTGTAATTCGCTCAATAGAGGGAAATTTCATCCGAAGTGGAGACCAAGAGACTCATCTTCCAGGTAAATAAATTTGTTTCCCTAATTGATATGCTGGCGACGGTGAGCATAATTTAAAATAGTTTTTTTCAAAGAACTTAAAACGATGCAATCGTTCTTCTTTTTCCCCAGCACTTTGCCAGACGAAATTTTTTTATGTAATATTTAGAAACAGGTAAATAGAGATAATTTTATCCAACATACCCTGACAATATGAGGATGTTAACGCAAGTATGCAACGAGTGATTCGTCGCGAATAAAAGACAAAGCACGACCGGACGAGAGCGTTTGGGTGCGTCCATAGATTACGTGATAAGATTTTGACGATTTTTTCAACCCCTCCATCTCCCTTAGTGAGATATCGTGAGATTTAGCTCGACCCCCTCCCTCTAATCTCACATTGATTGTCCAAAATGGTGTAAATACGTAGATCTATGCTTCGATGCGTTGGATTTATGAAATAAAATTGTTTAATTATTTTTATTTAATTTTAGTTAAGACTAATATAGGCACAAAAAACGTAGAACGCTGAAATGTAAGCATTTGTATAAAATCCTGCCGATGCTACATAGGGTCTTGTGATATATCGTTTTACTAATTTTTTATTCGACTACAACAATGGATCATTAAATATTGTTTAAACGTAAACGTTTGGCTTCTACGGTGGAAAACGTTCAGCTTCTATCCCGCCGGCCTCGGTGGCGGCGGGGTAAAGTCCTCGCCAAACCGAAGGTCGCGGGTTCGAGTCCCGCCTGGGTAAGTTACCCTTATCCAGGGCATGAGCGTATGTGAATGTCCTTCATTGTTAATTGTTAATGCACTATTGCAAAGGCCGTAAATGTGCTGTTTATGGGGTAGTGGAAATAAATAAATAAAAAGAAAGAGTGAGGAAGAACACGCGAAAAACTACCGTCCGTGACGAGATGAAGAAGACGACCGTTCTCAAAGTTTTTTGCGTTCTTCTACACACTTTCGACCGTATAAGCTAAACATTTACGCTTTAAAAATGCTTAATTATCCATTGCTGTAGTCGAATAAACAATGAGTAAAACGATATGTGACCAGACCCTTTGGAGCTTCCGAAGGTTTTTATACAAATGCTTTAAGTTCAGCATTCTAACTTTTTCCGCGCCGACAGTAGTATTTAAGATAACTTAGATAACAATTTTACGCTGTTTCTTTCGGAAAAAAATTAAGTGATATATGCCAGGACCACCTTATGATATTGGTTGAGAATCGGCTTGACTCCCTCCCCCACTAAACGCCTCACGTAATTAATGGATGCCCCATTTGATGAGTCGTATCGTTAAAATCAGAGGCGGATACAGATGGGAGCGCGGGGGGCGCGCGCCCCTCCCTTGCGGATCCGCCCGTATTGCCAAAAATTGTAGAGATTGAATCGAATCTTACCAGATTGAATAGAGTGGTTTCCAATTATTTTTATTGCCTAAATCGAAAGACTCCTGGAGTACGCATTTCGCGCCTTTAGATTTTTAAATGACGATATCTATTTTTCGCAATTAACTGAAAAGTGAAAATTTTCAAGCGCGCGAATACGCGACGACTAAGTATGAATGCTGGGAAAATCCCGTGTCTGGTACCCGCTACCGCCGTATGAGGTGACTTTGGGGCGATGATATGTACGCCGTTGAGGTGCAGGCTGTTAGCAGGTAGCAGAGTACCCTGATGGCAGGTAGCGCTTGGCTTAAATAAGGATTATTAATACCTTATCAAACGAAGGAAACTTTCCGACCATAGGCAGTTTTAATAGGTGATCTTTAAGAGATGTTTCCCTGAACTCTGCGCCTCATGCACGCATTGGTAATCTCAAGCGATGTAAAACTGCTATCTTCTCGTATAGAAACTAGGTCCCTGTGACGTCACGTGGAGTGGCATCGCATGGGCGCCAATCTGGCCTTTTTCAAATGCGGTTAAAATTGACCATTGCCATTCGTCTAAACTTGGATTTCTAAAACCAAATAATTTGTATATTATGAATACAGTAATGGTGGGTAACGAATCGTAATGAATGGCTTTCGTTTTCTCTGATGAAGGAAACGAACCTTTTGCGTCTTTTTTGTATCATAAGATGGCTTTGTCTTATATATGTGTATACTTACCCTAATTAAAGTTTTCTTTTACTCTAATAGTGACTTAATTATTATTTATTATGTTAAAAGTAAAGGTAACTGAAGATATCTTTTGCGCCCCCCCCATCTGAGTGTTTACCATATCCGCTACTGGTTAAAATTCTCTAATGTAAATGTTTGAATAAGGAAGGGCGGGTGGGTGCTCACCTATTCGGTTGGGCCTGCAACCTGTTGGCGTTGTAGCGACGGTGAAAGTCCAACATCTCGTCGATGAGTCCGTTCTCCAACATGTCGTCCACGCGATCGTCGAGTCGTTTATCCAACACTTCCTATTGAAACAAAGAAAGGATTTCAATAGATAACATCATATTTCTTTGAATTTTACTCTAAACAATGCATTCCTTTTCGAAATGCGTACTACATATTCTCATTTCGACGTGAGAAAATGTTAATCATCGTTTCACATTATGATCCGCTCACGTAAAAGTATGGGAGGTCCTCGCAAGATGCATGTGTTTAGGGAAAGTTTAGAAAAAAAATTTAGAAATGTATGATCTACAGAACTTTCTTCATTATTAATCAGTACCTCGTTTCACAAACTTTGGACTCAGCTACAAAAAAATGTGAACTTAAACGATAATTTCTCCTAAAATCAATGAAATAAAAACGTACCAATAATCCGTTTTTCCCGTATTGCCCGGGCCAAACAGATACGCCATATTGCGGGTGACTCCCGTAAAGTTATCACCGTGGCTAGTCCCGGTATACTTAAAATAAAATATAAAATGCTTAATAAAAAATTTCTTTAAAAAATATTCACTTAATACTTGACACTTATCAACGCCGCCAAGTTTTGCTACATACCTAAATTATAAACAAAATGCTTTCGGTGAAAATATTGCGAGAGCAAAACTAAAGCTGAGGGGTTGACAATTTTTATCATCTTTCATACCTCGATTTTTAAGTTTAGGCATTCCATAATTTTTAAAATAGATAATAACTATTGTTGAGAAAATATGAGAAATCATTTGGTCCAATATTAATTAAATTTCGTTGTTAGTAATCCCATACAAAAACGAATTATTTTAGTTTCCGAATTTGACCGCCTCAATGTGAAGTACGAGTACATATTTGTCATCTGACAGGATAATTTTAATACGAATATTAACTTGGTAGCCAAGGGATACGAGTGATTCTCTTTTTTTAATCAACAGTAAAAGGTGGTATAACTCTGTGTGCTCTTGCTAGCCATAGCATAAGCAATGGCCATAGTTTTGATTTTGAGAACGCCGAAATTTTAGACCATGAAGTTATATTGAAAAAAAAAGACTTTTCAAGGAAATGGTTTACATTTCAAAAACAAAAAATTGTTGTAATAAAAAAACAGAAATCGAAAACGTCAGCAAAATTTATTTAAATAAATCGAAACGTTGGCTGAAACTTATTTTATAAATGACCTAAACTCCAAGAAATACTATATTATACTTTTTTGTGCTGACATCGAGTGGAAAATCAAATGCACTACTAAATAAATAGTGGACCTAGTTTGTTTTCTTATCTAATTTCAGTACCTAACTCTGTTTAGAACGAAAATAATCTAAACCTGCTACGGGCGTACAAGCAGCGTTACTCAGATGCTAAGCGACTTAGGCTGGGAGCTGTTGGAGACTCGAAGGCTGCGCGCTAGGCTTACATTGCTTGAATAATTAAGAATGGATATCTTTAAGAGCGACATGGATAACATAACATTAGAGCCTCACTATACTTCCAGGTCCGACAAAAGCGATAAATTAAGAGAGATATTTTGCCGAACGGATAGATATGGGAATTTCTTTTTCCCCCGAACCATAAAGGACTTTCATAAATGCTAGTCGTTATTTCGTTAAAGCATTTCTTTTGTATGTGTAAATGGCTGATATCCTAACACGCCCTGCCACATGCCTTTTAGGCGGCTTGCGGGGTAGAATGTTGATGTAGATATTGTAGAGGATGCCAAGCCCCACACCCGTCTGTAGAGCTGCAGATGATGAGGAATTGCATTTATTAATTACTCAAAGGGGTCATACATTATACTCAATTCGAATGAAATCGTAGAAGTCCGGATTCGGATATTCTTTACGTTGAGTTGACGTGGAATGACACAGTAATACTGAAAACTTACCGGATCGCACCTGAGCCAAAGGATGCACGAGTGTGGGAACCTCAGGGGGCCTCCCAATGGACCCCCGCCTTCTGACATCTTCTGTTCCTTGATGACGTCACTGTGACGACGGCCTGTCTGTTCGAACACCTGAAGGGACCTGAAACGAAAGAAATTTTTAAAAACTTTTAGAAATGTATTTCTCTGTAAAGATGATCACAGAGATAGACCGAGTAAATGAAGAGAAAAGTGGTCGAGAAGAAAAGCCTCGTAAAAACAATCTATATATATAAAAGAAAGTCGAAAATCGTGTTAGTTAGAACACTTATAACTCGAGAACGGCTGCACCGATTTCAATGAGATTTGGTTCTTTGGATTCGTCTCAGGCGGGGTTAACACATAGGCCATTAAAAAAAGGATAATTTCACCAAAAAAATTCATCTCTTTCCTATGGACATGCTTTTAGGAGTTATAGTAACACAACAATTGATAAGTCCAAGTCCAAGTATATTTCTCATTGTTGTTTTCCGCAGTTCCCAGCTTTGCAGCTGAAAAATTGATAAGTCGGTCAAAACTACAAATTAAATAATTTGTTTTGTTTTTACCACTTTAATAACTGAATTTAGTAACAATATAACATTTTAATTACTAAATATATTCAAAATATTAATTAAATTGAAATTACATTTTAAAAATTTAATTTGAGCGGATTGTAAGCCCAGCCGTGGCCCAGCTCGAGTTGACACTTCACTACCGTGTTTGTAAACAAATCTCCAAGCAATTGTTGACAAACGGTAATGTCCGTGTTCCTGTCGAGGAATCGAGTAGTTTTAACTCATTCCCTTGGAATGATTGCAAATTAGTTTCAGCGGAAGGTGAGCTCATCAACAGTGAGTTCCAGAATATGATTGATCACCAAAAGAATAAAAGATGGTTGATTTAGCGAGCAAGAACGAAGATGTGGATGACTAAAACCAGGTAAATTCAAATAGTTCGTACTCTGCATGAATTCGAATCTTTTAAATGTGTAACAAACGAAGACGAAATCACCAACTATCTATCTGAATACTTTAAGTCCTTGGACGTACCTGGCTTACCAAGGCACGATTTACAGCTAAAGGTAGGCTCTGTGTTCATGATCTTTCGAAGCCTAAACCAACCATAACTATCCAACGGAACGTGTTTGGTGATTGAAAAAATTGGTGATGAATGTGATTCACGCAGCTTTACTCAAAGGAAAATTCAAAGGTGAGAAAATCCTCATTCCGTAGATTCCATGATCTCAACTCATATGCCCTTTTGAGCTTAAACGTATACAATTTCCAATTCGTGTTGCATTCGTGATAACGATTAAAAAATCGCATGGTCAGTCTTTCAGTTTTTGTGTTGTTTCTGCTCATGTGCTAATGAAAACCCATGATTTTCTCATGGCCAATTTAACGTGCTATGTTCACGAGTCGATAAACCATCCTCTGTATTTCTTCCTTCGCTTCAAGTGCGTAGCTAGAATAGGGGGTTTTGGGCGCAGCTAATACTACGGGTCTGTAGGGTATAGAAAACTCGCTAAGGTAAGCGGGAAGTGTGGGGGCACTTCCCCCAGACATTTTTTAAGATAAATTGTTCAAAATAGTGGGTTTTGCGGCTGTGTGAATAGTTCAATATGTTTTGTTTGTTAGTCATCCGTCCCCCTAATATTAATAACAAAATCTTTCATAAAAAAATTCTCTAAGCTCTTGGGGGGGGGGGGTTTATCCCCCAAAACCTCCCCTCGCTGCGTCACTGCTTTGCTTTGCTATATTTATTTAGATTCATCCGCTTCATCTTGCGCCTGATAACAAAACAAAAACTGTTGTTTATCAGAAGGTGCTTGACGTAAGACATTAAACCCGAATGTGTAGGGCTCACCGTGGTGCGTTTGCGCATGCAGTACGTTTACGCAGTGCATTTTTTCCAAACAGAGATACTAAAACTGGCGCGCCTTAAGTCATTTAATGCGAATGCTGCTTCATAGGGGCTTTTCTTGCACGATTTTGAGCATCAGTCAAGCGTCGGTCTGGGGTTGTGCCAACCTGCCCCCTGAATGGGCCAAGTGTATGCCACAGACTTGGACCTAAAAACATTTTTTTACAGCTAATAACGCAAATAGCCAACAACTGAATGCGTATAATTTTTATGTCATGAACTGCTTTATTAAACCACAATGCCCAAAATTTCTTAACCTAAAACGTAAGAAAATTTGTTGAAAAAAATCCGCGTAAACGTGCTCCGATCCACCCTATGTAGATTCAATAAAGAAAATGTCTTTCTGACAAGCAATTTTGGTACTCATTTACGTAGTTTTATTGAATTTTTATCCTTATTTTATTATAATAAATTAAACATGATTACAAACGATACAGCCGCTCTTGATTTATAAATGGTGTAAGTAAACTGTAAATTCATTGATTGTTAGGCGGTACGAAGTTCGCCGGGTCAGCTAGTAAAATAATAAAGCTTTGTTAGGAAACATTTACTTGAAAGGTTTCACACAGCTAAGCGTGAATTGATCCGATATAACTCGTGAAAACATTAGGAAGAAGACGGAACAATCTAATCCGCCATAACACAAGGCGTAATGGCCAGATGAAAACAATCTTAAGGTACGTTTACACTGCGTAACATGTTATATGCAATAAGTTCGGTACTTGTAACATTTATTTTATATAACATTTTTTTTATAACAAGAGTACAGTGGAGCCAAAAATGCACAAATAACATGTGAAAGTTTCAGTCGCTACGCTGAGAGCTTCGTCCATTTTCACCCTCGCATCATGCTTTTGTTTCTGTTCTTGTAATCTTCCGCTAAGGGACCCCACGGCTCTGACCTCGCCACGGATCTCTAAGCAACGGCTGCCGTGCACTGTTAAGTATTATAGACTAAAATATTATTTTAGGCTATAATTACATAACTCTGAAAAATCGGCTAAATTGCAAAATTTATTCATTTTTAATGATCTTGCGCGTTCGGAAATAACTGTTTTAACCCGTGTATATGTATATATTAATGATTACCTATACTATTTGTAATCATTATTTGCTACAGCGTTAAAACATATACATTTAATTTTCTTTTTTTATTACGAAAACAAAGACATTTATTTTCATTTTTGTCATTTTTTATTACATTTTAACCCCCTTAGTGATCACTTTCGCGACGAAAAAAATGATCGTGTGATTCAGGCTTTACTGAATTTTGTTCACTTACTCTAGCTAGTAAACCAACCCGCTCCACGTATGTACTGAGTCCTGACTACTTGTATACATTTGAGAGGAGCGGTTGAATCCTGAAAACGGTTACCGAGCGGCGGTCGTCAATCAAGTCAACGGCGAGAATGCGGCGAAGCCAACGCTGCCGTTCGAATTTGTTCTCGAAAGAGGGGGAAAGCGTTTGGTTCCGCTCGAATGCCACCCAGAAGGGCGATATTAAGCGAACGGCAAAATGAATTTGCTCCGCTGAACGGTCCAATGGAGGGAGTGGAGAGGGGACGACAGCCCCAATCATTCCGGAATGTCTTTTTCATACAAATGACGCGTCGGAAGCCGTATTATTCAACGCGGGACTCATCAATACACGCAAGGAAGAGGGGTATTTAATTACGAAACGGTCGTTAGGGGATCAGGATGCTGTCATTGGAGTTCGAGAAACTATCAAAGGGATGAAACGACTCGTTGGCCAAATAGCTATACCGAATAAAATGGTGTTTTCCTTTCATTAAGAGGGAAATATTAATTCCAACATCCTTGCGATAATATTCAGTTTTAGCAGAGTAGACCATGCTCAACATAAGAATGTATCTTAAATATTAAAAACAAGAAATGACTTTGTATGGAATATGTTAACTTTCCTTCGTCCAAAAATATGCTTGCCATGAGGATTTATCATTTCTATAAAGGCCAATCGTGGAAATTGAACAACATTAGATTCTGACCTCTTTGCCACCCAGTGAAGCTATAATGATATAAGTCATTTTGAGGAAAAAAGTTAATGTATCACCAAAAAACTTCACTGAATATCTTAAGACTGATGGATTAGGATAGCAGAGATGGCAATAGAAACTAAACGAAATTCAAAACCAGTAAAATTTCAATAGTTTGTTTCCCGGAAGCGTAATGTAGAAACGAAACAAAAATGGATTTAAACCAGGACAGCTAAACTGAGGGCCGAAACGAAATCGGAGTCAAAACTAGTTCGGGCCAAAACTAAACTAAACCTCTGGGACGAAACGAAACACAGATAATGTTTCGCACCAGAGGGACCACGTGCTTCACCTTCAAACAGTTTAGTCGACCCAAGCACCGAGTACAAAGTATGGTTGAATGAAGTAGAGGTACCGCCTACCGCCATTAGATGCATGGAGCACTCATATCTTGGCCACAAAAAGCTGAATAGTTAACGCAAATTGGCCATTCGATTTTTAAACTCAATGCTTCACCCTCTCTACTCGTATGTGATACGCAATGGGTCGAAACTATTCCCTCTTTTCCCCCTCCACTCAACTTTTGGCATTGAAACTTAACTACGAGCAGCGGAATTTCGATTAATTTAGTTTCGTCCCGGGTCGAAACCAAACTCCTTGGTGATTTTAATTTCGTGCGGGAACGAAACTAAAACTAGGCCTCGTATTTTCGTCTCGCTCTGGGTCAAAACAAAACATTTTCGTTTCGTTTCACTTGCCATCCCTGTAAGATAGATATTCTTCTACGACATGATGCCTGCTGCGTTCAGGAAACTATTTTGAATATTCCTAACGTTATAATACTTTACCTTAAACTTTAATAATTATCTTAGCTACCAACCTAGAGGGAATTCTTACTTTAGGGAATCATGACACCATTTACTTTCACGGGATTATTTTGAATTTAGGGCACTTCCTCAAAAGCGTCACTCTATAGAGAACCCCTTAAAAGTATTTAGAAAATACTAATGCCATCTAAGTATTTGATGAATATCATTCTCCCGAGATATTGAACTAATAAACCAATCTATTTACGTCCATATTATTTTGAAATGCTAATTTAGGCATTTGGCCAACAATTTTGGACTCTGGGCTCTATGTTAAGAGGGATGCATGCATCGAACCATGGGCTTTATTCAAAGATAACATAGTTGAGGCAAACGTCCATATATGTTAGTTAATTAGCTATAAAAGTAAAAGGTAAATGAGGAAGATGAAAAATAGAAGAAAATTAAAATGACTTATTCCACGAATAAAAATAACGATGATACGACGATAAAATCTTGAGGAGAACTGGTGATTAAAACGCAAATCATTCAGCAGTATTGACAATAGATCAGATTCGGATTGTCATTATCACGGAACCCTATCTAACCCAGAGCTGCTCTTGAGAGAAATTAAATTTGATGACTTCAAATGTAAGCATTTTCTACTCAATCATAATTATTGTGTCAGCTACAAATTTCACGATTAAACATTACATCACAAAAGAAAACATATTTTGATATTTCCAAAATGGAAATGATAATGTATAATATTTTACGTTACTTAGAAGCCCATAGGGTTTTAATGGGATTAAGACACGAAAATATCAGGTAGTTGAAAGTGATATGGGTTATTTAGCAGGAAAACCAGTAGTAGCAATCACTAATGCTATTCTTGCTTCCACTCATCCATTGTACAACCCCGCGATCAGTAGGTCATTCGCGTGGTGGCAATAAAAGCAAAGTTTCCGACTGACCTATTTGCAAGAGCGTGGCAAATGAACCGATATGCCGTCAAAATGAAAGAATGACAACAAATTCTTCTCTGATTTCCATCCGCAAAAAAAAACGTTCTCTAATGTTTCCGAACGGCATTCATCGACTTCAAATTTCTTCGATTATCGCGACCAAGGGAACTCAATACCGGAGACCCCAGTCCATCCCGTAGAATTTTGATTTACGCTGCCACCAAGGGGACTGCATAGAGGATGCCCAATAGGTTAGTTTCCTTCGTCAAGGAAAATGAAAGGCATTGATTGCGATTCGTCACCCAAAATTAGTGTATTCATAATATACAAATTGATTGGTTTTAGAAATCCCAGTATAGAAGAATGTTAATAGTCAATTTTAACCTCACTTGAAAAAGTTTAGATTGGTGCCCATGCGATGCCACTCCATATGACGTCACAGGGACTTAGATACTATGCGAATAGTCAGGAGTTATGCATCGTCTGAGATTACCAATAGATGCATATACATCTCTAAATAATCACCTATTAAAATTGCCTGGGGTCGGAAAATTTCCTTTGTTTGATAGGGCATTAATAATCCTTACTTCAAGCGCTAGGCAGGGTACTCTGCTACCTGCTAGGGCCCTGCATCGTATCGGCGCTCATAGCCTCGTACCAAGGTGGCCTCAAATAGCGGCAGCTGGAACCAGAATGACGTCAGACGGTCTTTTCCCAGCATTCGTACTTAGCCGTCGCGTTTTCGCGCGCTTGAAACTGTCCACTTTTCATTTAATCGCGAAAAATAGATATCGTCATTTAAAAATCTAAAAGCGCGAAACACGTACTCCAGGAGTAATAACCTTTCGATTTGGGAAATAAAAAAATAATAGGAAACCACCCTATTCCATTCCATAGAAGGGTGATAAGTTATCACCCTTCTATGGGATGGAATAGGGTGGTTTCACTGGGTTAGTTATCACTGATAACTGACCAACAGTTAGCATCACTGACCAACTTAAGGGTGGATGGTGGTATTTGGAGTAAATGTGTTACATGAAACATAATCACAGATACACAAATACTGTATGTACCACAAATTTTTTATTAGTCACCCAGGTTTCGACACTGTATACTACTACGTCATTTTCAAAGGCTTAATTAGATTAAATTTTTATTTCTTTATGTAAAAATGTAAGCATCTTACGTATATATCAGATGATGTGCTGACATAAGGAAGAATTACCACTTAATGCCACTTTTGAAGAACTAATATTAATTATAATATTAGTAATAATATAAATCAACACTAAAATCTAAAATCTTAAAAAAACACCGCCCCGCTAAAATCTTTTCTTTTGAGGGCAATACCCCCCTTGGCTTTCCCCTCCCCGTAGTTTCACCCCTGCCCAGTGGTGGATTCAGAATAGGGACAAGGGCAGGCTGTTCCAAAAAAAAACATTTTTTTAAAATTTCAAAATCGTCACCCGGAGTTCGATGACCGTCGGGTATACAAGGGGAGGCAAAAAAAATTTCGAAAAATTTTAAATAATTAGTTAGCGAGAGGCGCCTGAATACCAACACCCTTAATTTGCCATACGATTTCGCGAAAACTGTAAAAATTAGGGTAATCAGGGTAATTTAATTCTACCGAGGCGTCATTCTTCCCTGAGGAAATTTGTGGACTATACCGGTTTGCGGGTGACTCCCGTAAAGTTATCCCGGTATACTTAAATTCGCCAAGAGAGAACACCCCTTGTGTTTAAAGTTCGGGCTTTACTCTCCGGCTGTGGCGCCATGCGCACGATTTGGACTGCTCGTCGCATAATATGCTCGGCAGTCCATACCACCATGTCCGGTATAGTCCACAAATTTCCACAGGGAAGAATGACGCCTCGGTAGCTTAATCCCGGTCAAGGTGAATGATTTTTTCTCTGTGGATTTTTCGCATAATCAGGGTAAGTTGTAGGGCTAAGGGCATAGGGCTAAAACTTTCATCGGCTTTTACTTATCTTTCACCATTTAGGCTTTGCGGCCGGCGCAGCCTGGCGCCAAGAGGGGCGCTAAGCGATGCGGCTCGCGCGACGGCTGAGGCCCCTTAGGGGGTGGGGCTAAGTGGGGGTTAACCTACCAGCAGTAGTGGGGTCCAAAAAATTACAATTCTATCTGGTGTAAATTGGATACAAAAGGAGGGCTATAGCCCCCTTAGCCACCCCCATACATCCGCCATTGCCCCTGCATTTGGGAGAGGTCATCATTGCACTGTATTGAGCGCAGCGTTCACTTCGTGATACATCGTTCCTCTAGAGAGAGAGAAACTTCTTCGATGAAGTAATATCGTTCGCTCGCATAACACGCACGGGAGTATCTTATCGTCCCGGCCTATGAATGCTCCTGTTTTTTTCGGACTCCTTTTCCATGTCCGAGAATGCGTTTTCGCGCGTGTGAAGGAAGAAGTCCCAGTTAAACGATTTGCCGCCGGATGCAGGGTCAAAGGTTGACGAACATTCTTTGTTCCAGGAGCTCCACGTGCTGCCGTCCTAGCTAAGCGTCTCAGTACAAGAGGGCACAAAGTGCACACAATCTTCTTCTTCTTCTTCTTTAAATGTTAAGGCGAGGCCGTCGTCGTCTTGGAGATAGCGTCCAAAGTATGTTGTGAAGGGAGTCATTGCGTGCGGAGACGCCGACGGGCGAACTTGAACTCTATGAGATTGCAAAGTCTGCGGTTATCGCATCACCCGAGGCACCATTGAGATAAAACGCGCGACTTACAGGCGACGCGAACAGAGGAAACCTTATGCCAAAGCTCTACAATGGACTTAAAATGCGGGTCTTGGGACGTCAAACCCTGTTCACAACGGCTTGACTTCGCGTAACTTTTAAATTTGGAAACTTAAGAAGAGTGTCTCTTGGTTCACAGCAACTTAAAATGTTACCACTCGAATTAGAATATGTCATAAGAGAGAAATTAAAAAACGAGGCAGTCGTGGGACTGGCCGACAGAAGTGAAAACTGAAATCATTATTATCCATTTATTTTTTATAAAGATTTAATATTACTAAAGAAATAATTTTTCCAGTAATACTCTTTTTTCAACAAAAATTTAAATTATTTTTTTCAGCAAACTGTTTATTATTAAATAAATATTAAAACTACGATGCATATGAATAGAAAGTAACATAATTTATATTTGAAAATATAATTTGCTGTTATTTCTTTACCGTACAAAATTTTTACATCTATAATTTATGTTACAATGTAATATGCTTATATTGCACCATTTTACAATATTTTAAAAACTAGTTTACATTACACATTTTATACTTCTGAAAAGTTTACTTTCATGTACAGTTTTGAACAACACTTTCACCATCTTGACGACCAGCACCACCATCATCAATTTGTAAAACTGATACAATAGGTTTATGGTAGCTAAAATAAGAAATGAACAATTTTGATTCAAATCTTTTTAAATGTCTTGTAAAGACCGCATCTACTGTAGTTTTATATTTCGTTGTACTGAGATTGCGATCATTTGACATTTTTAAACCAAATTCATCATTTAAAAATTCAATTAATGTTTAAAAATTTAAATTTCCAAAATAAAATATATCTAAATTAGATAAAATTTAAACAAAAATGTGTATTGCCATATCTTCCACAAAAGTTAAATTAAATTTTAAATTTAGCGCTCAGCGTCTGTGAATTTATAAACAGAAAAAAGGCGCGTATGCTCTGCATATGCATGCTTTTTCCCCGTCCCACAAAAGTGCTCAACGCTGCTGAAGAAGTTTTCACTTCCAAAATTCTTTGGAATTATTGTTAAGAATAACTTGGGATGTGATAATATCTTATACAATCATAAATATAACTTTTTTCTTCCGAGTTATTATATGGGTCGGAATATGTAGTTACAAATAGTAATGTACTTTTACTTATTAAATAGTAATATTTGACGCAATTATATTTGCAATATACCTTCTTGTAAGGTCTGATATGGTCCGGTAAATGTACTTATCATACTACAAAAACTTTTACTATACCTAGTCAGCCTGCGTAGTTGAAATATCCATTGTAAAATTTTTCAAATTGTATGAGGTTGAGAAAAAAATCCTACCCGGCGAGGAATCGAACCCCGGTCTCCCGCGTGACAGGCGGGGATACTCATCACTATACTACCCAGGATATGATACTGAGAGTCCAATTTTAAGACTGAAATGTATATCTCGCTGTAGCGGTCGCGGTGTCGGGTCGGTAACGCTCACGCGAATCCTATGCTTTTTCCCCATCTCACAAAAGTTAAAGAAGTTTTCACTTCAAAAACAAAAAAAAACAATAAAAGCTGTAAGGAAAACATCTACGAAACAGGTTTCTCGATTGTCTTTTGTACAGTAGATAGAGCACTCAGGTTATCTCACAAAGTCTGCAGTGAAAGCATCCCCCTTTGGTATAAAACGCGCGACTTACAGGAGACGCGAAGATAGGAAACACAATGCCTAAGAGCTCTATAATGGAATCAAAATGCGAGCCGTAGGACGTAAAACCTCGTTCAAAAAGACTTAACTCGACTTTAATTTGCGTAAATTTGAATTTGAAAACTCAAAAAGAACGTCACTTAAAATTTTATCACTCGATTTATTTTTATCACTAGATTTATGACAGAAGACAGAAAATCCGAATGCCAATTAAATCTGTCAGAAAAAAATCCACGGAACAGTTTTCTCGATTGTCATATGTACAGTAGATTGAGCACCCAAAAAGTCTGCGGTTATAGATCCCGTTGGGATAAAATGCGCGACTTCTTTGCGACGCGAAGACAAGATTGCCGGATATTATTTTACCATAGCGATTGCAATGGTGTCTACGTGGGGCAGACAGGAAGAAGCTTCGAAGTCTGGAAGAAAGAACAATTAAGTGGCTACAAAAATAACAAAGATGATGAAGGTAATTTTGCTAAACACTTGATATGCAACTGCCATAGGAGCGATTTTAAAATGAAAATTTTAAAATTATGCAATGACCGCTATGAATTGGACTCTAGAGAGCAGTTAGAAAATTTTAAAAATTACCGAAAGTCAGGACAGCGCTCTGATAAACGAATATCTTTACCCATCCTTTTCCCCTATTCTGGTGCCCGTTTTGAAATTCGTCTCTTCCTCCGTTACGTAGCTAGGTAACAATAATAAGATATATACATCATTATTTACGCCTGAGGATGATGATTACTCATCGAAACCAGGGTCGCGTTATGTAAAAAAAGTAGGGGTATATAAGTAAAAGTGAAAAATTAAAGAAACAATGCATGTTAATGCATGAATTAAAAAAATAATAAAAGAGCGTTCGTTGGTACCCACGAATTTAAAAATGTTATAACTCGATTCAATAATGAAGTAATAATAAACGCCATTCTTGGAGCGGGATTGTAATTAAATTTGTTAAATATTTTGTTTATTTTAGTTTATATTTCATAATATATTATGTAATTTTAATTTCATTAACATATTCTCATTCACTCCGTGTAACATCAGGTAGACTAATTCAGAATCTTTGAGTTGGATTTTTTTCAGTTGTTCATTTCCAAATGTCTAAAGGGCCATGAGTCCACGGCAATAAATGTTTTTTTATATCATTATTACTATTATAACTTTCGTATTTCCAGGCGGGTATGTAATAAAACTATGACATGTTAATGAATGTTAATGAATGGTTACCCCCTGCCAAACACACAAAATGCAGCTCGTAGGGTGTACTGTAGATGTAGAGGAACAGATGACTAACGCTGCGGTTTACTGATAATTTAAGTGTGTCACGATGGAGCCATCGCGGAAATGGATGCTACTAACGTTATCACATAAAGACTTTTTTTAAAAATAGTGACGGATGGCTACAGTGAGGAAGGATTGGAAGATCATGGGTGAGAGAGAAAAGACATTGAAGAAATCAATTCCGTTGGAGTAGTTGGTTGACAGGCGAGGTCGCCGACCTAGGACACGTGTCTCCCCGTTTGGCACGCGAAGACATATTAATTGGCAAATTTTAAAAACTCTCCCTCCACTCAGAGAGCCATGGCAACGAGCCTCATTCAACGGACTTGTTTTCTTGGACTTCGTAATCGGCTTTTTTTCAGAAGATGCATCTCAATCTTTAAAAATCTAAAAGAATCACTTGCGTTACACTTTTCGACACATCACGTGGGATGACGGTGGGAAAAAGTCTTTGGAAATCACGCACGGGACACAGCATTTTTTTAATCTCATGGGTAAGGATGGTCAGTCGCTATGTTATGAAAGCTTTTTGCTTAGCTTCACAAAATGCAGACAAGCTGTTGAAAATTGCGATTAAGAAATAGGATTCATCGATGCAAAACAACTCAAGAATTATCTCCACGCCAAAGTAAATGCTTTCCTATGCATAAAAAGTAAGAGAGCGTCATTATTTCAGTAAAAATACTGCATAAATCAGCATTGAGAACCACATAATTGAATGAAAAACTTATAATTCACGCATGATGTAGCTTTGATATTTTTTAGCCTGCACTTGCAATTTAATATTCATTCATAACTGCTTCCTACACTACCGAGATTATATGACTCTTTCTTTCATTAATCCATTGAAAAAGCTGACACCAAGTCAGAAATAAAAATAAATTGAACCCTTCTCAACTGCTGGGCAAGAGAAGAGAGACAATAATGCTTTCTCATTATTGATAATTTGTAATACAATTCACGAATCTGCACTGTAGTTCTATTCACAAAATGATATAATTTATAGGCTATCTTGAACAGAATGAACTATTTTAGCAGAAAATTCTTCCTCAGTAATGCTTTAAACAATGTATACTCTAAAATATTTTAAAACTTTTAATCATTGCTTGTGGTTTATGAAAAAAGTCTTCGTTACCTTGCTATTTTTAGCGTCGTGCAATTAATGCACAATCTGAACACTATATGATGGAATATTTGATCCAGTGTTATGAGAATAATTAACCCAATTAAATGTAATGAATTTAATTTATCCCAAGGTGCTTAACACCATGAGTCATAACGCCCTTTAAAATGGTCATGACCTAAAGGAGATTTTAACCTTCCAATATGCTATGCCCGTCCATAATTATAGTCAAAGACCACAAAATTTATTACGTTGAAAATAGGCAAACCTTTTAGCAACAGCATGAAACCGGAATTATTGTTAAATATCAAAAAAATTCTATTAAAAAAAAGGAGAAAAAATTTCTGACCGAAAGGATTTATTTAATTTTTCGCCATCATTTTACTTGAGACATCCATTTAAGCCGTGCGCGATTTGACCGCGAAACACTACGCATGATATTTGCCCACATACGTATACAGATCAATAATAAAATACGGGGAAACGCAACTTCACACGCACTTTGTAATTTATTGCGGAGATAGCAAACAGTGCAACATAGTCACGATTGTAATTGCCACCGATAAGGGAATTCGCTGAAATGGCAGCATGTGATCGAAGAGAAATAGAAGAGAAGACATCTCAGAAGATCGCGTGCGAAGATCCCAGAAGGAAAAAAAAGACGATCGCTTGCTTAACCTAGGTCAAGGCATCGCGTCAAATAACTCTCCCGGGATCATCAAAGCGTTTTCCTTCGGGTGGAACTCGAATGAAAAAGGGGGACAGCCACGAACACTGCAAAAAGGGTCTTCAAGTCGGCCTCTAAAAGTGTTGTCACCCACCGCGCATTTAATATTGGTTCAATAAGACATTGCAATACGTATTTCCACTGAATTTATTTAAGCACCTCCATAACTTTAGAGTAGAATTTTTATAGCTAAAATAAATTCAAGGGAATATTTCAAAGTCTTATTTAACTAATAAAAGTAAGTTAATCACTTATACGTCGTTACATCAATGCTACGATTACTATAGAGCAGCGGTTCCCAAACTGGGGGTCGCGACCCCCAGCGGAGTCGCGGGCCGTTAGGAAAGGGGTCGCGAGATGTGTACAAATAATATGGTGAACTATGTACTTAAACTTAGACAACCATTTTTAAGGGGTCGCGGCTAAAACGTATGGGATAAAATGGGTCGTGGAGAGAAAAAGTTCGGGAAACGCTGCTATAGAGTATTCTCAAGTCGGCCAATACATATGTAATCACCAACCGCACATTTAATTTGATTTACAAGAGTCGCCACCCACGTCGCTGAGGGCAAAGCGATTCCAATATCAAGAGGGAATAAGCTAAAGTTAGGGCAGTCATCAGAAATTCATATTCTAGGTGATTTCAAATACCAAATTCATAACTTTCCAATGCTTCCTCCCATGAGAGAAAATATTCTGATAAAATAAAAATACTTTGTTCAATTCCACACTTTATTTTAAATAGTACGACCCTGGTTTCTGCATATCAATGCTATCATCAGGTGATGATATGCAGAAACCCGGGTCGTACTACTTAAATGAGCAATTCCACGTAAATGTCATACTGACTGGTTAAATAAAAAAAGTGGTTGGAGGCTCTGATATGGATCAAAATTTGTGCTATAAAGTCTAGACTTTCGTTATTAAGTGCTGACACTAGCATGAGTCGCGTGCGTCTCTGCTAAGAGAAAATTTTTTATGTGCTCACCACAGTTTTTAGCCACATACTAAATTTAATGAGTCATCTACGCGCAAAAAACACCTGTTTCGCTAATTGATTTTTATGGCCACTTTATTAATAATTTTTTTTCTATTTTGAGGTTCGTTCATTATTTTGAATGATTTTAAGGGTTTTTGCACAATTTTGTTTTGTTTATTTTGAACTAAAGAAGTTATTTTGTAAAATATTTTGGCAGTGAATAAATTTATACCAGAAGGGAATCACAAAAGTCAGTCCGTGACATTTCTGGTCAGTCCGTGACGATGCTTTTCAAGAGGAATTACTCCTCTGTAAAATCAGTTATTGTAATGGGCTTTGCAGCATTATGAAATTTGCATTTGGTGTTCTGAGATGTATTTTACTGAAACTCTGATCACTCTTTGTTTCAGAGCAAACCTTAAAGGTTTTACTCTGAGCCGAAAGTTCGTTTCATTTTTGTCAGTCCGTGACAGTGAATTTCATGCCACGTAAGTCCTGTATTTTTCAAGACAAAGTAGTGTGTCAACCAAATTTAAACTTCAAACCATTGTGCAGCAATTTGGAAGTTGAAAAAGTTTTGTATGTCAGTCCGTTCGCGTTACGTGTGTTCTTAAAAGTTCAAAAACGTATTGAGACGGTCAGTCCGTGACGCGAGAAATCGCCCAAATAAAGTGTGGAATAGAACAAAGTATTTTTATTTTCTTTTATGATGAAGCACTCCCACATAGTAACGCCTGATACCGTGTCTTAAATTAAAATATTCTGATGAGATTACTTAAATGGACTGGGGACTCCTTTATGTAATCATCTAAAACTACATCTGATGTGTCTTCGAGGACACCTCCTGGCTATTGAAGGAAAATCTGGATTTATTTCCGAGTAGGTCGGAGTCCTGGAGAAAAATTTCCACTTTATATACTCATTAACTCAAATGATGATAGGTCAGGAGACACTAACTATGTAGCTTAAACGGCAGAGAATTGGCACCAAAAGCAATGCTGTATCTGGCCAGAATCCGATGCGGTTCTAGTGTTATATTATCGGACAGTCGAAATTTGGAATATATAATCTATTAAAGTCATTCACCTCTCAGAATAAGATTTCTCTTTCTGATACTGATGTCTTTCTTTTTTTTTTATATAAGATAAGAATTAAGAGAATAGATAGATAGATAAGAATTTTCTTTTCATATTTTTGGCCAACAGTGGATGACAAAATAATCCTACACCAGATTATAATCCTACCTATATGAATGAATGAAATATAATAAAAATTTGATATCAAGCCTTAATCACAATTAACTACACATCTGTCCTCAATGAATGTATCCTAATCAGATCTGATGGTAGTAAATAAACGAACTGAGATTAGAAAACACTCATATCTAATCAACTCTCAACTGATATTAGACGCCAATACGAGGCTACATATTACCGCGTTACTGATTGGAAGATTAGACAGATATTAGTGAATAACAAATATTACTTACCAAAGATTTCAGTATTGTTGATTTCAGTATTACCAAAGATTTCACTAACGCCCTATGACGACGTCATCCTTCCCACGAGAAAGAATTTTCTCTTAGGCCGGTGAAATTGAAAAGAAACGCACTCCATCACAAAGAAAGTGTCGCAATCAGTTGATATTTTCAAAAAAATTAAGGGAAGTCGAATGGTTTCGAACGGTGATCCCAAAACTTGAATGTGAGCCGATTTGTGGCCAGATGGTTAGTCGCAGCGAAACCGGAAGAGGAAGCGACAAGAGAATGACGAAAAGTTTGCGAATCTCCCATCGCTATTTTTTTTCATGGGTTTGTCCAAGCAAAGAAGAATATGGGCGGAAGAAGAATTATACGTTAAATACACGTCGAACACAGTTATATCTCAACTCGATCAGAAAGAAAATATCTCAATGAGTTGATCTTTTTTTAAAAAATTAAGGTAAGTCGAACGGTGATCCCAAAACTTGAATGTGAGTCGATTTGTTGCCATAATTTTTGTTTATTTTCCCCCGGCGAAAAATTGCAGTGAAGTTTTCTCGGGTTTCACACCGGGTCAGGTCCGCCATTTCTCCTTCCAACGTTTCGATGGACAACTCGCCCATCGTCTTCAGGGATTCAGGAATCCAAAACCAATTCCTCAAAGTCTCGGGGTATATATACATAATTCTGTATGTGAGGGCGGTTCAGCGTCTCCTGATTGGCTGCCAGTCCCCTCGTATTTTTAGGAGGTGGTCCCATATATGGCTGTATATATACCCCGAGACTTTGAGGAATTGGTATTGGATTCCTGAATCCCTGAAGACGATGGGCGAGTTGTCCATCGAAACGTTGGAAGGAGAAATGGAGAACCTGACTCGGTGTGAAACCCGAGAAAACTTCACTGTGATTTGTTGCCACTTTAAGATGGTTAATCCTGAATTGCACGATCATTTTCTTCCGTCGCGAAAAGTGATCACTCGATCGATCGCTTTTCGCGACGGGAAAAGTGATCGCTATGGTGATAATTTTTCTGAATCACACGGTCCCTCCCGCCGTCGCCTTATGCATCACTTTCGATATCACAGCTCGTTGACATAGGACCCGCATAACGAAAGTATATACTAGCATGTTTGTTTACCTAATTCGTTCCCACGATTGCCAAACGTTGCGCTGCAATCGCTCCATAAGGGCGTGCGCATGGCCTTGGGCGTGCGTTCCGATTGTCTGATATGGCGTTTTAGTGACTGTTTTAGCGACGGAAAAAGCGACCGGACGAGTGATGAAAAATAGTGATGGGAATCCTCATCGCGATCGTGATCGCGAAAAACAATTGCCGGCGACGATCATTTGCGAGTGATCACTCTGGTGATCGCGATAGTGATCACTCGGAATAGACGGATAAAATAATCGTGTGATTCAGGCTATAGGCGCAGCCGGAAGAGGAAGCGACGAGAGAAAGACGAGAAAACTTTGTGAAGCTCCCATCGCCCTATTTTTTTCATAGATTTGTCCAAGTAAGGAAGAACAAGGGCGGAAGAAGAATTATACGTAGAGATACGTGAAAATCGCACTTTTATTTTTATTTTATCGCACTTTCAATAACAGTTTATCGCATTTTGCAGCGTCTATTTCTTTATTTTCATAATGTGGAAGATGACGATGAAATGCAGTGAAACACAGTTATAAGACAAAACATAGCATATTTTAAATAATTATGTTGTAGAACAATAGTAAATTAAGGAATAAGTCATATAGGGGCGGAGGTGTAGCTTGCCCGCGCCTACTTGTAGTTCGCGGCCACGTAATAGTCCCAGCCAACTAGCAACTGGCCAGTCGCTCACATGCTTTAAGCGGTGAGTGTCGGCGGAGCATTTAAACTGCGCTCGGTTCAAAATGTACGAATTTTGCCGTCGAAAAGGCAAATTTGCGTACAGGTATCATTGAATCCAGTCATCGCATCCATGTCGCATTTGCGATTTTCACGCATCTCTGATTAGCCGTTTAACACACGCTGACCTCGGTTATATCTTAACTCGATTATAAAGAAAGTGTCTCAATCAGTTGATCTTTTTTAAAAAAAAGTTAAGGGAAGTCGAATGGTTCCGAACGGCGATTCCAAAACTGGAATATGCGTCGATTAGTAGCCACTTTACGATGGTTAGGCGCAGCAACACCGGAAGAGGAAGCGACCAGAGAAAGACGAGAAAACTTTGTGAAGCTCCCATCGCTCATACACACCAAAGATCAAAGGAATCGTTCCAGCCGTTTCGGAGGAGTTTGGAAACAAAAACCGTGACACGAGAATTTTATATATTATAATGTCTATTCCATTGTCACTAATCCCCCCGCTTGAATAAAATTAAAAATAACCCTCTGAAAAAATGACATGCCCCCTTAATGTACATGTAAATCTTGGTGAATGAAAATGTAACGGTTACTCAAATGTAACGGTTACTCAAATGTAACGATTACTCAAATGTAACGATTACTCAATTTTAACGGTTACTCAAATGTAACGATTACTCAAATGTAACGGTTACTCAAATGTAACGGTTACTCAAATGTAACGATTACTCAAATGTAACGATTACTCAATTTTAACGGTTACTCAAATGTAACGATTACTCAAATGTAACGGTTACTCAAATGTAATGCCTCGTTCAGATTACGATTGTCCGAGCGATCGTCCTAACGATAGTTGGCCGAACTAGCAGTGAGAATGCATGTCCAGGCAATAGTTCACGTAGTTCCGAACGTTGACACTTTACGATGGTCAGGCGCTGGGAGACCGGAAGAGGAAGCGACAAGAGAAAGAGGAAAAGTTCGTGAAGCTCCCGTCGCTCTATTTTTTTCATGGATTTTTCTAATCAAGGAAAAAAATGGGCGGAAGAAAAATTATTCGTTAAATACACGTCGAGCATAGTAATATCTTGACCCTGCATAGCTCAGCAGCTTTGCTATAACCGTCAATTTCTCGTTCACTTTAGATTTCAGCACTGGAGGGCAATTCAGCTTTTAACAATCGTAGTGTGAATGCACGATAGTTCCAACGATCGCTGGAGCAATCGTCATCGGTACGAGGCATCACTCGATCTCGATTTCCTCCATCTTTGACTATATAAACTCGATTTTCGATTTTAATCGAAAACGATTTTTTCGTCACCAGTCAGATGGTCTTGAAGAAGCCTGCAACTTCACTCGATCATCGCGACACTTCGAAAACAAGAAGCGGAAGCGAAAAAAAAAATCGCCGAATCAAGGACGCCGAGAAAGAGAGCAGGCCAAAGATACACATCTCTGAACGAAAGAGAAGCGTCGGCGGAAACGAGGAGTGGATAAGGAAATGGAGCGATGAATGGACTATGTCATGTGCATCAGAAAAAAAGTCATGTCCCAGATATTTTTCCCCCTCATACTCGAGTATTCATCAACTTTAAGCACATTACCTGGGTCACTCTCCCATAATCGTACAAAATTATATCCATGGACTGTCATAAAAAAACTGAGCAATCAAAACGAAACTGGCTTATTATGTTATGTACCCTTTCACTACTTTTAGTGAAAAACTAGTAAATAAGAAAATTATATTCCCCAAATTTTATGTCCGCAGACAATGACTTGTCCTGTCCGTGCACAGTCCCACAAATATTTTCAAAGAGGTGTTTATTGCGTTAACAACATTTACGAAATAATTAATTATAAAATCTATCATTAAACAAGTTACAACAACATAAACATTCCAAAATAGTCCTTTTGGATTGCTTTTATTTCAAAATATTTATTATTAAAAAATTATTTGTCCTACCCAAAAAAGCAATTTCCGCGGACACACAGGGTAAAGGGGAAATTATTTACAGGAGATGGTGGCAGCCCTGAAAAACCAATGTGTGGAGAAGAAGATTATCAGATATATTGGGTTGTTTGAATTTAAACCCCAAATTTTATGTCCGCAGACTATGACTTGTCCTGTCCGTGCACAGTCCCACAAATATTTTCAATGAGGTGTTTATTGCATTGGACTACATTCACGAAATAATTAATTGTAAAATCTATCATTAAACAAGTCACAACAATATAAACATTCCAAAATAGTCTTTTTGAATTAATTTTATTTCAAAATATTTGATATTGAATATTTGAATTACTTTTATTTCAAAATATTGATTTAGTTTGAATCTTTTACTAATTACAATTGAGATGTCTTTTACATTTATAAGATGCAAGTTCAATATAGTAAGGACGGTGTCCTAACTTATTGTCAGTCACAGTTAATTTAGAGGAAATCGTAATGTCCGTGGACACCATGTCCGTGGACATCATGTCGATGAACTCAGCAGTCCATGGACATGCCAGATGGTAACGGACGTGATGATACACTGTGACTCGTTACAGAATGCCCAATAACAAATAAAACAAACATTTTCTCGTGAATAATCACAGTATTCCTCTTCTGCTGTGTCCGTGGACGTATCTATCATGTCAGTAGACAACAAGAAAGTAAACCTTAAAAAAAAAACTGTAAATAATTCTAGCGATCTCTGCCACTTACGTCATTAGATTGTACGATTAAAAAACTGTAATTACACAATTTTAGTTAGCCGGACTTAACCAGGCGTATAATAAGGCGTTGAGTAGTCTTTAATTTTTCCTGTGAATCTAATTTTGCGTTATGACTGAATTTAACGGTACTACTAAGTACGTCTATGAACAAGCATTAACACTTCCCGCCAAACACCTATTGAGGCGGCTTACGGGTACATATGTAGACAATGACATGTATATCAAAAGATATATGATCCGCTCACATACTAACGTCCTTCAAAATATATTGCAGCACATAAAAATTAAATAAGGAAAAGTATGTTTACGTCACATAATAATAATAATTTTATTTACTCCTACATGTTTATTTTATAGCTGAATAATAAAGATAACAAAAAGAAGGAGCATTAGGTGGTCTCCTAGGTCATGAGACCAGAATTGAACCACCATCAAATAGCAAAAATGTATTCCAACAAAAGAAAATAAAAATGTAGTAAATAATACATGAGTTTTTTTTTAAGAAATGACATCAAAATAAATGTTCAATTATTTCTTGCTAGAAAAGGCAGCCTTCGGCAAGTATTAACATTTTATTTGAGGATTTAATTTTTCAAATTTTAGCGGGCAGTAAATGAAATAACTTTGGCCCCATGTATAGAAAAAACGTTTATATATTGTTAACCTTGGTCTGTTTGACATTTCAAATGACTCACATATTCTCGTTGTTAGCTGCACTGAGTGTCTTGCAAAGGCAAACTAAATAATCAACTGCCAGCCGTAAATTACGGAAACTTATGTGTGCAGCCTTCAGCTGTTTTTGGCGTAACTCGATAAAATGAACGCGTAGGAACTAAACCAAAATATTTTCCTTCATCATGAAATATTTATTCCTGGGTTTATGATGGCGGTATTTAAGGATCTGAAAGCAGGATTAACGTTGAAAAGCTTGTTGACCTGACGGCGAAATTTAAGCCCAAGAGTAACTTGAATGCCTAATAGAGGGCTAAGTATCAGTATGGATTTCGATAATATAGTGCAAAAGTAAGCCAGTAAGACAATTAGTAGGATGATGTGCATATTTAGAGCACAAATGCTTTCGAAAATTTCACCAGCTTTTAAAAATTATCAACAGAAAAATATCTTTCCTTCTTAACACAGCAATTTAAGCAAATGCATTTTTAAAACGTAGCACAGCAATTTCAAGAGCCCATTAAAGAAATGGCCGGCAATGCGAATACGACATTTCTTCAAGACACGGACGAAATGGATCCGGATGGGGATAATTCGCTTCGAAGAAACAGTTGGCATTAGTCCAAGATAATTAAAAGCAATGGCTATCGCTAGAGCCATTTATACTCCAAAAAGCCCAGCCGAAATGTTTTGTTGACAAAATGAAAGAGACCAGAACATTTCCTGTATGTAATTGGCAATTATTATTTAAGTATTTCAAGGATGAAGGTAGATTTGCATGACGTACTTAAAAAGTATTCCATCAGTCAAAATTCAATAACTCATTATTAGCGTTGCGGTATTCCACTCTCAGGTTTTCTTGGATATTACACTATTACTTACACCACTGCTTTTATATATAGCGTTTTATAAGGGTTTAGATGAGGGATCATCATCTTCAGGCGTAAATTATGATCTATTTATCTTATTATTGTTACCTAGTTACCTAAAGGAGGAAGACATGAATTTTTAAAGGGACGCCAGAATAGGGGAAAACGATGGGTAAAGATATTGGTTTATCAGAGTGGTGGTCTGAATTTCAATAATTTTTAAAATTGAAATTATACTTCAATTTTTCAAAGAGCAGTTGAAAATTTTAAAAATCATTGAAAGTCAGGACAGCGCTCTGATAAACGAATATCTTAACCAATCCTTTTCCCCTATTCTGGCGTCCGTTTTAAAATTTATCTCTTCCTCCGTTAGATAACTAGGTGACAATAATAAGATAAATAGATCATAATTTACGCTAGAAGATGATGATAACTCATCGAAACCCGGGTGGCGTTATGTATAAAAGCAGTGGTATAAGTAATAGTGTAATATCCAAGAAAACTTATTCCATTAGTACCCCCTCTCTTCATGGACTTCCCTCTTCATTTCGTAATAAGACCTACTACATTTCATTCTATCTAAAAATCCTATTCACTTCCTTCCTCTCCCTCGTTTACCCAATACTCAACCATCCAACACTGTTTTCAAAATCCCCTTTAAAACGATTTATGATGAGACGCGGAAAAGAATATGGGTTTGGATGGATCGAGTACCTAGCGGGGAAGGAATTTTTGAAAACACTGCTAAATGGAAGAATGCTACGGATGCAAGTTTATTAACGCTCTTGGGAAACCTGAGAGTGCAAAGAAAAAACTTATGCATAGTGTTCTGCTCAGAAATAATTAAATATAACTTTAAAAAATATTCAATGTCATTATTACATCAAAATATAATTTTTTTAGGTTTTAAAGAAATCATGACGAACGCACACAAGAAATAAATGTTTTGACAACAGCACAACAAAATATTCAACATTAGTCCTTGATACAAGAAATATATGTTTTAAAAAAATCTGAACGAACACTAATGAAGGCCGCTACACACGGTGAATGATCATGCGAATGATCATGCTGATCACGTGATAATTCACAGGATCATGCGAGCAAATTTGAACATGTTCTAAATTTGAAATGAATCATGATGCTGATGACGGTTCATTCGCGATTTTTTTCCGCTATACACGGCGAATGATTTCATTGGCATGATCATTCAGCATGATCTTGCGCATGATTATTCACCGTCTATGACGCACACGATCTTCATGCACACGATCATTCAGTGAAAATTAGAACATGTTCTACTTTGCTCGCATGTTACTGTGAATGATCACGTGATCATTAAGCATGATCATTCGCCGAGTATAGCGGCCTATACAGCCTTAAGAATAGAATTATCTGGCAGCACCAAAAAAAGGAAAATGGCACAAAAACTTACATGCAGGTCTTAAAAATACCGGTATGAAAGAAATCATAAAGATTATCTATTACATTTCTTTAAAGGAGGTTTTCCGATAAAAGCGATAGAGGAGTTCCCTTCCTGACGGCCGCGAGCAACGTGAGTACACAGAGATGTATAGAAGGAATCGTTATCGGCAGTGATTCATGCTGCCTAAATAACCGTTGCATCATCACCAGACAATAAAACACACACTCAAAAGGCAGTCCAATGAAGCGGTAGCAATTCTGAGAAGCATTAATCCCCATACACGGACAAGATCGTTTATCCAAGGTTGGGAGAAGTTTTTTCTTGGTACAGAGACGACGAGATTGGCGCCAGGAGAGTAGGAAGAGGGAAGAGGAAGAGGGCCGATCTGTTTATCGATGTTTGAAGAGGCTCCAGAATTTGGAAGGCCAAATCCTTCTTTAAACATTGACTCCCGATAAATAGGAAAATATTCCATCTACCAACAGCTCTAAAGCTATCTAGCTAGAGACGGCAGAAACCTGTGAAAATTTTGGTTCCATTCAAACCCAAGATTTTTTTTCATTCAAGAAGCCGATTTCTCAGTAGGATCTTTTGATTGCCGTTTATCCATGTGACTTAGTTGGATTAAAATACCGTGAATTCGAATATCGATTTAATCCTGTTTCAAATTATATTTTAATAAATACTGTTAATCAACAGGATCAAATTAAAGTCGGATTCATAGAATTTTAATCAAACTCTCAATGGGAGCGAGGCTTGGACGTTGATAGCTACGGAAGGGTCGAGAGTGGAACCGTTCGAATTGCGGTACTGCTTAAGAATGATGAAGATAAAATGGATCGAACGATGAATTAATAAGGGAGCACTAAGAACAGTGGGGAAAAAGAGATGTCTTCTTAAAAACCTTAAGGAGAAGACGCAACGACTTAGTTAGCAACATTATGAGGCATGATGACCCGATAAAAGCAATCAAAGAAATAAAGATAGACAGGACGAAAGGTAAGGGACGGCTACGAATGAGTTAAATAGGACAGGATATTAAGGACGTAAAAATACAAGAAATAAGTCGCTATCCATCAATCCACTAACAACCACATCTGCAAATGAAACTAAGGAATTTGAAATCCTATCATCTAGAGACGGACCTCTAGAATATCGCTTAATTCAAACAGCAAAAATAAATAAAAAAGCTACTATCCACTTCAAAAATATGGATACCCGTGTTTGAAAGACAGGGCTGAAGTAACGGCTGGTTGGATTACAACCGCACCTACATCAAAATAAAGCTTATTTCATTCTACGTTCAAGGGTTAGAAAATTCATTCATAAATTTTTCAGGTATTTTAATTAACCGAACAGTGGAAAAGCACCTTTCTTTCGATATTTTCCGCACGACCATAGGGTTTGCGCCCTCTTCAAACCGGAAGCAATAATCAAATAAAATTTAAATAAAAACTAATGGTAGATCGTCCTTACATAAAAGTAGTGACGAATTTTTAAATTTAAACGAATATTTTAACCAAAGTTCACAGTCACAACTAATGGTACTTCGTCCTTATATAAAAGTAGTGACGAATTTTTAAATTTAAACGAATATTTTACCCAAAGTCATTATTAACTTTGTGACGTGATTTTTTCTCGGGAACGAGAAGTCGAATATGACAGTCGTCACCACGTAAAATATATGGCCTTACCCTGAGTATGCTGCCAGCGTGTGGGAATCTTATGAAATCGGACGGATATCAGAAAACTTTGTCAGTACAGGGAAGGGCGGCAAGATTCGTGATGAGCTGTGCGAATAAAAATCGCAGCGTTCCCAATGTTTTCGGCAAGTTAGAATGGGAAACTTTACAGGAGCAAAGAGAGAAATATGAGACAAATTTTCATACTAAATTCGGAGAAGAATTTTTCTGAGACGACGTGGAAAATATTCTTCGTTTATATCGTAAAGGTGATCACGAGAAGAAAGCAAAGGAAACAGACTGCTAATCAGAGAGATTTAAAAAGTCATTATTTTCTCAAATAATAAGGATAGCAACAGTGTCTCGATTGATAAAATTAATTTCATTACTTGCGACGACATTGCATGCATATCTTTTTCACATTTTTTTTAAATCTAGCATATATTTACCATAGGCATCACTAACCGTTGGCAACTTTTCCTTTGCATAAATTTGCACGAATTTTTTTGTTATTAAGTGTAATCATACTGGTGACTGGTCACCCCCTGCCAAACACCCTTAGGTGGCTCGCAGGATATTATGCAAATGTAGTTAAGTCGTAGAACGTCTGGCACCAATTCAATAGATCCGGATTCGGATTGTGTTGAAGACAAATGATTTTTCTCCAGTGGACTTCTAGCACTTCCAGTTGACTTCCTGGTGATTCCTTAAAGACATGTCGCTGGAAAGGCCGTGATTATTCCTTGAGTAAAATCTTATCCCAATTCAGTTCATGTTCTTTACAGTGATTTGAAAATTCTCGAAAATTTTATGGTTCGTCGAAGTATCTTTCCACGTCGGTCACTGTGGTCACAAAGACGCGATGATAGGTGACCCCCTGCCAAACACCCTAGAGGTGCTCGCACGGTATTATGTAGACAAGGCCGATTGTAACCGATCATCTCTCCGCCCGCGATGCTGCTTACATTGCACTCGCGAGTAGTCGACTTCTACAGCAGTCGACTTCGACGTGTGAAAGCTCTATCTTAAAAAAAATTACGAGACATTTATCCGGTGGCAATCAAAAGCCGACCGCCAACATCTTCATTCAAGACACCCTCTCGCCACTAAAGGCGATTTCGAACGTGTTAACGCCTTCCCGTTTGAGGGGAGAGCGGAAAGAATTCTCCTCTGTAACGAAGACGGATTCGGGGTTGAACACGGCAATGAGTGTGTTGGGGGGGAAGGAAGAGGATGGAGTACCTATTAGCGGACTGATTACTCAGAGCGACGTGACGAGAAGTTGTGTTGTGGAGAGAGGGGAAGGTCGAAGACAGGTGGGGGGTGGGGAGGCGTGGGAGGAGGCGGGAGGGGGGTAGTCTGGGTGTGTAGGGGGGAGGGGCAATGACTCGGACCAAAACGACGGTCGGTGGCTAAGAATACGAGAGACGGTGGAAGAGGGGAGGGAAGAAACACGCGTGGAAAAGGGCAGGTATCGGAACGCGCGCACGGGGGATAACTTTGTCATTTCAAAAGTATAGATACCCTAAGGAGGTTGTAATTATCTGGAGGCGCTGTTTCCGAGTTTTCAGCGAGGTCAAAGTTGGTTTGACAATTTTTGGACTTAACCCTTCTTGGTGCGGCACCCTTCGAGTCAACGAAAAATGCAACGAATTATGCTTCGAGAAATGCAAGCATATGTATTTCTCGAAACTTGAAGACAAACTTAAAGCTTAACAGCATAGTTACAACCAGTATTTACGATTAATCTAATTGTAAGTGTGATAGGAATTGTTTATGTCAATCTTTTTTCTTAATTAACAATATAACACTGATCAACAATTGTTGCTCTCAACAATCAAATCAAATATCCTCCTGGGACACATAGATGCAAATGGCGCAAAGCAGTTATTCGTGTTTTTGACAGTGTTCCGCAAATTTTAAAAATCTGAAAAAAATATTAGGATTATACTTTGACGAAGGGGTAATAAAATATGTTTTCCGGCGTGTCCATTGTTTCCTAAAATTTTTAATTTAATTTTGAAATTTTTAAACTTATGCAAAAGTTAAGTTTTCGGTCAAAATAAAAAAAATCAGGATGTTAGAACGTAATAATATATACATTTTAACATTAAGAAAAAGATGTTACAAAAATAAAAACTGGTGATATGGTTAAAAAACGAAAAATCGTGTTTCAATTTTTTTGGGGGTTAATTTCCATTGTTTGGGCCTGAAACTTTGGGGAAACACATAATTTTTGATGCACTTTAAGTGTGTATTTTTCAAAACATCCGGGGGCACTGCTAGACCCTTTAACTAGCCCTAGAGGCCGGTCATTTTCAAAAATGTTTGCGGGGAAGCTCCAAGTATACTAATAAACTCACACAACTCGAGAACTTAAGCACGTTTTTAAATTCACATTTTTGTTATGAGCATGTATTTTCATTTATTTTTTTGTAAGAACAAGAACTTGGTCCAAATATGCACGTTTTTGAATTCACATTTTTTGTTATAAGCATGTATTTTTTTCAAGAACAAGAACTTGGTCCAAATATGCACGTTTTGGAAATTCACATTTTTGTTATAAGCATATATTTTTTATTTATTTATTTATTTCAAGAGCAAGAACTTGATCCAAATATGCACGTTTTTAAACTCACATTTTTGTTATAAGCATATATTTTTTATTTATTTATTTCAAGGACAAGAACTTGGTCCAAATAGTCTAAAATAATTCCATGGAGGGGAATCACTAATCGCAATGCAAAAAAAAACGTCAAAATACGTGACCAGACCGCTACCGCTGGATGAGGAAACACGTACTTTTACGTGAGAGGACCATACTGTGTTAAGTCTCCGACTGATATTTTGAGGTGGCTAAGTTTTGTTCTGAAAATGCACTACATCAAGCGAAAAATGCTACCATAAACATAAATATATCGCCGGTGATCGTCAACAGATTTTTCCCATCATTCGCAATACCTCTATTAATGTATAAACTATACGTCTGTTAGCTGCTTTATTGTTGGGGATATCGTTGAAAATTACTTATGTACTGTAATTTTTAGATTTCCGTTGGCTATAATAAGATTAAATACGACGATTGTGTGTGAAAGTGTAGGAAAATCACTAATTTTCTCTCGTAAAATTTTATTTTCTGCTTGGCCAGTTGTAGAACTCAACCGTGGTGATTGACAATAATTTTTACCTGGGAAAATATATTTGAGTCATAACCAAACGAAACCTACCAATGAAGTAAGAAAAAAAGTTTACATTGTTGGTTCCATAATTTATTTTTATGTATTAACGAGTAATGGCCAAAAATTTCACCAAATAGTAAGCATTGGCCCTTACAGGATTGTCAATGTTTTGGTCAAAGTGGGCGTGGCTTATCCTACCCAAGCACCCCCATTCCGGCCACACTTCGCTCCACGCTCGAAACCAGTGATGCCCCCTCCAGATATTTACAGCTTCCCTGAGACACCCCGAATTTGAAGGCATGCAGTGACGTAACGGCTGGTCCGATTACGACCGCGGTTACATCAGAATAAAGCTTGTTTTATTCTGCGTTGAGAAACACAAAAAATTGACATGATGAATAAAATAAAATGTACCTGAGGATGACGCCGCTGCGTCGAAACTAGTCGTACCGCGTAAATAAATTGGTGGATTAATACAAAGTTAGTTCGTTTTTATTCATTGAAATGAACTTTCACAAAGCTGAGCCTGTGACTATAGAGATTATAATTGAAATGATATTTAAAGGCATGCTAATTAACGGAGAAGTGAATAAGTACCTGTTTTTGGTATTCGGTAATTTTTAAAGCTTAAAAACATATTTTAACCAAAGTTATTGCTAACTTAGCGAAGTAATTTTTTCTCAGGAATGAGAAGTGCAAAGTTAAAGTCGTCAATGCTTAACATATATGGCCTCACTAGGAGTAGTATCTTATCGTGTGGGACCACAATGAAGTCGGACTGACAGCTTAAATAAACACTGTGCATCATAAGGCGGCACCAATTCGGCAATTGTTTTTTTTCGGCCGACAGAACTCTTTAACAGTACGCAAACCTCATTTTCTTTAGTTTTTCTTTGGTTACGGATTCCTTCCGTAAAACTTACGTTATCATAATATTATTTCGGGATTAATCTGGTGGAGTTCTCATATTAAAATTGAATTATTAAATTAAAAGTTGTTGATTTTTTTCTACAAATACCTCACTTTCACTTTCATAAAAGGGGACACATACCAAATCCTTGAGTAGGCTTTTTCGGAGATGGATTATTCGCGTAAAACTTAAGCTACCACAGAGAAATGTTTCCGGTTTAATATTCTGGAAGTCTAACATTATCATAAATTGAAAGTAACCGGGAAATTTAAAAAAAATATTAAAGATTCCACCTCTAGACCGATATTAATGTATTTTTAATTATATACAGGTAAAAGATATAAAGATGATAGGTACTTGTATTCAGAATGATTAATCCTGAATAATTCGTGTACCTTGACGAAAATACAAAATGTGTGAAAGCGGTCGCGTATTAAAATGAAAGTGTTACGGAAAATATGCAGTAAATTTTTATTTACAACTATGCAATCATCTTGAAAATTTCAGGATTAGCAGAGGAGGCCCCCCTGTGGGCCCCAGAATCTAGATTTTCCGGGGCCTAAAATAGGAATAAATTACTTGTGACTTAACAATTGAAAAGTAAAAGGCAGAACTATCACAATTGAAAAATAAGCCACCGTTGACAACCAACTACACCATATACTCTTAATCAGTGGCGAAACTACGAATATGCTTTGGGAGGGATTAAGGAGCCAAGGGGGAGCCCCCCCCCCCAACCCCAAGGGAACGGAGACCCAGGAAAATTTTTGTAAAAAGATATGCTTGAAAATACATTTTACATCATTTTTGCCCCTAAATTTAACTTTAAGCAGACGCAGTTTTCATATGTCAAAACTAGACAGTAGTTTTTTATTTTTTTTATTTCTCTGAGAAATGAGGGGATATATTCCCCCCCAAAGTTACGTCACAGCTCTGAATGAATTTCGAATGTAATAGCATTACGTTTCACGCGAGTAGGTAATCCGTCACAAAAAAGTCCGATCGAACGTGACGTATGCGTGTACTTAATAAGGTAATTCAATCTCTTTATGGCGGTTTGAAGGACTTTATGCTACCTTTATTCGCTCCCGATCGACGATAAACAAATCTTCCCCATTCCACCATTCGCCCGTAAGTATAAAATTAGAAAACATGAAAGGTGTCTCCCACTTTTCATGAGTTGTAGACGTCCTTATGCCTTTGTTCGCGAAGTACTACACGCATAAACCACGCTATATGTGCCATTTCCGGTTTGAACCGGAATTGTGAAAATGTTGTGAAATTTGATACAATATTCCCTATTGAACTATTATATCAAAACTGATTTGGGAACCCTTTAAAACCTATGGTTCCACACGTTGGTTGTCATGATGGCCCGACGTTTAACTCTATGATCTTTGACCTCCGTATTAGTCTGGAGGTCAATTAGTGGATAAGATGGGTTATTGGACAATACCAATGACTTTGGCACCCTTTAAAACCTATGGATAGACACCTTTGTTGGCATGCCATTCTTTTTGCCACCCGTATGACATTGACTGTGACCTTAATGGGTCAACGGTTGAATTTCCGTAAATAAAAGTGTTAAGTTCGGTTTTTTCGTGCCTGGAAATCTATGAATTGACATCTTGGTCGATGAAATTCAGACTTATTTCCATCTCGATTTTTTTAACATTGAAACCCCGTGAGACAAATTCAGAATTTTGGTTTGGACCTACATTGTGAGGTCAAAAGATAAAAATTAAAAAATTTTGCTTACGCTCAACAAAATTTAGGACCTTTTCCCATAAGTATGCCAAATTTCATGAATATTGCTTGAGGCAAAGTTACTAAAATTAGAGGTCAAAAATGACACACGTCCTCTGGGACAGTCTGTATAACGATTCCAAAGAGAGTTTTTAATTAAAATCGGTGGAACCATTTGGCAGCTACGATAGAAAAACATAAAAAGTATGTATATGCCTACCTACAAACATACATACCCTTGAGCTGAAAACAAGTCGCTCATCTTTCTTTGGGAAGTCGTGTAAAAATTGTTGAAAAAGGAAATTTCACTGCCAGCATGGTTATCGAAAGAGGTATTGATTCAGCGCTCATCTTCGCCGAGATTCCTCGTGGGAAAAAGAAATTTCGTGGGGAGAGATGCAAGATACATGGTTGCCCAGGGATGATGCTGTAAAAAGGCGGCATTAGTTAGGGGTGGGCGTGAGATGAGTAATGGAGCGAAGCCCGGGCGAAAACACGATGTATCAGGGGGGCGCGGAGTGGTAGGCGGGGAGGGGGGACAGTAACTCTCAAAAGTAGGGGGGGGGCGAATGATGGGGGTACTTAAATGAGACCTTGGATATATCTTAACGCCCACCGGAGAGAGAGAGGGGGTGTTGCAGATGACAGGGTATAGGGGTAAGACGGATGCAAAGGGTGGGAGGGGTGGGTCGAAAACTTTTAAGGAAGTGACGTCAGGGCAAGGAAGGCATTAAGAGGAGGGGTGGGGAGGTTGAAGTGCCACCACGCCAGGAAATACGTTTTCTGCCCGTTAAGATGTTAACATCGTCGAGAAAAAATAGTGTCGCGCAGAACGGAAGAGAGCCCTGCAGGGTGGTATGCGGAAAAAGTAATTTAAAAAAATGCGCAGCAGATGTTCGATACCAGAAAACGCTTCACGAATTTAAATTCCATAAAACGATACTACAGGGTGGAGAAAAATTATGTCACGAAAATTTAACCCTGAATATGTTTTGCCAATAGAAACCAAAATTACTGATGATGTTTAGCTCGCAAACGCACCATTTTTTAACTACAGAGACTTTCACCCAAGACCTCCCATTGGCCTTGAGTTTGCGCTGTTGCCGGATGCTATGCCTAACGCTTGACTTCGAACGTTTTTCCTGCATTTTCTTTTGCATAAGTCCAGAGCATCCGGCAACAGGGCAAACTCGCTGGCAATTGAATCGCTTGGATAAGTGTTTCTGTATTTTAAAAATAGTGAGTTTTTGACCTTAATATCATCAGTAATTTTGGTTCCTACTGGCATCAGCTATGCAGGGTTAAAATTTCAAGGCATAATTTTTTTCCAACCTGTTAAAGGTTGACTTTAATCTAATTATGTTTTTGAATCAGCTTACATTTAACTACTCTATCAATCCCATTGGCATGAAAAATATAATTCCGATTTCGGAGATAAACTGAAGTTTTTTTGTAAGGGTTTCAGACAATTACGTATGTAAACGATTTTAATTTTTCCTTGTCCAGGAATTCTTATCGTACTCTGGACCACGTTAAATCAGTCACAATGGCCGGCATTTCGATAAACGCCTTGTCTTCCATTCTCAAAGCGAGTTACTGTTTGAATGTCCAAATCAGGGATGGCAATCGAAACTAAACGAAAGTAAAAACCTGTAAAATTTCAATAGTTTCCTTACCATGAGCGAAATGTAGAAACGAAACGAAATTTAGAAGTAGCATTGGGTTATAATGGGATAGCGCGAAGAATTAAATACAAAAATGTGCTAAAACATTGCAAGATGAAAAAAATACTGCGCAAATGCGAAACGATCATAAAAATAAAAAATAAAAACATACCATCAGAAACCTTATTGAGAGCAACGATTCATTTAAGATATTGTGGAATTACCGCACATACATTAGCACTTTAACGTGCTAATGTATCGTGTAATTTAACAAGTCCTTTACTTTGAATAAGTATCCTGCATTGTTCTCATCTGTGAAGAGGCCACGATTACTTGAAATCCACGGCATTTCTCGGTTCGCCGCATCTCCAGAGCGGCACATCTTTCTCCTAACATCTAACGCCCTAGTTCCAGCATTGACACGCACGCTCTTCGCCCACACGACGACTTCTCCAGCTTTCTAATTCCCGTCTAAAAATATTCTAAAACACTCCCAAGAGACGACGAGAGAGACTGCGTCTTAGAGGGTAAGAGAGGGCGCTAGGAAGAGTGGAGACAACACCCTCGCCTCGGGCCACCAGTCACGTGTGCAGTCGCACGGCGACAAAGGCATACCATCATCATCCGCCTCGATCTTGAAAGTCGCCGCGCGCACGATCGCGACGCGCTTTAAAATTATGCCTCGATTCGTTCCGACCATCTCCCACTTTTATACCCAACACCGCGGCCACGAATATTACAAAAGAGAATCCTCAAGTCGGCCTCTTTAATTGATGGGGGAAGGGTGTACCCAAGATCAAAACTAGTGCCTCGTTCACATTACGATTGTCCGAGCGATCGCCCTAACGATAGTTGGCTGAACTAGCCGCGTGAATGATATTATTTCTGACAATATTTCACGTAATTCCGAACGTTGCCACTTTACGATGGTTAGGCGCTGGGAGACCGTAAAAGGTAGCGACAAGAGAAAGACGAAAAGTACGTGAAGCTCTCTTCGCTGTATTTTTTTCATGGATTTGTCCTAGGAAGGAAGAATATGGGCGGAAGAAAAATTATTCGGTAAATACACGTGGAACACAGTATTGCCCATATCTTGACCCTGTATACCTCAACAGCTTTGCTAACCGTCAATTTCTCGTTCACTTCACATGTCAGCACTAGAGGACAGCACATGTTTTAACCATCGTCGTGTGAATGCACGATAGCTTCAACGATTGCTGGAACAATCGTAATCTGAACAAGGCATAAGGGAGGGGGGTACAAGCCGTGGTCGTTGATCTTGTAAGATTTAAGCATGAAAAAGGTGAATGAAACCAGTATTTTAAGAAAAATAATAACGCTTTATTAGTGTTTATAATATTGTGCTTGAAAAAAAGATTATTGGAGAAAGGGTCGTTTTTAGGATCCGCGGATGAGGAAGGTGGGGGAAAGGTATCAGAGACATCTTCCGAAGAATGATGAAGATAAAACGGATCGACCGAGTAAAAAATGAAATGCAATGAGAAGCTGAAGAAAAGAAAAGCCTTCTAAAAAAACCCTAAAGGCCTGGTTACACGATACATTAACACGCATGGGTTAATGATTAAATGTATGAACGCGAGAATGAACGCCAAGATGCACCGTGTAACCGCCGAACTTGTGCGAATGCATGCACAGAAAATAGAACCTCTTCCATTTTGGTTCATGCATTCGCACATGTTCCGTTCCGGTCCACCAAAATCATTCACGCAAACGTACATTAACTTGTACGTGTTAATGAACAGTGTAACCAACCCTTAACAAGATGACGGAAAAAATCAGTCGGCCGCATCATGGCCTGATAAAAACAATCGTAGAAGCACAAATGAACGGGAAGAAGAGCAAGTGACGGCCCCGAATGAGTTAAATATGACAGTTTATTAAGGATTTAAAAGAGAATAAATGAAAAGGCAAGCTAATAGTGTTATAGTGTGCAGTTTCTCATATATGTTAAATTTCTCATGCGAGTTATAACAAAAGAAATATATTATTGGTATCTAAGTTACTGTGGCAGTAATATGAAAGCTGTTGATTGATTAAGTTATTGTATAGCGAACCTGAAGACTCAATAAAAAAACAAAAAAATAATTACACCTTAAATGACACAAATAGGAGATCTATTCGTTAATGTCCGTATTAATTTACGGAAAACGGGATATTTTATCGCACAATAATGACAACTTTACTGAGGTCAATCGTGAACAGCAATAATACCATATACGAAACAAATACGCGTTGACCTATAGCAATGTGCGTCGCTCTCCGCCGTAACAAATACGAACATAATTACACGACTTAGAGTGCCAAACCACAGAATAAATATCATCAACAGTGCCGACCTAACCACAACCCGTTACTCCTGGAATGCGCTAAACGATAAAAAAAATCCACATGAGTGAGGTGTCGTTAAAATAATGATACGGAACTGTTCGTGCTACGACTATCAACAAAAACCATTAAATACGTTTACCGCCCATTTGAAGTATCGGTCATTGGAACGTGACCCTATACGTGAGGTGGCAACTATTAACGCAACCGACGAAGTGGAGATAGTCGATGAATATAATATTTAAAATAAACTAATTTATCTACCAATATTAAGAATACAATATCAGAAGAATACAGCTTTATGATAAACATAATTATAACAAGTATTCTACCGATTAAGGCAGGTTTCCACGGAGTATTCTGGGGGCCTCCCTTTCCTTCTAGCACTGCCTTCTTCAATTCACCGTAAGGCCTACTCCCTTTCAATCTATCTAAAAATCCTATTCTCTTCCTTCCCCTCCCTCGTTTACCTAAAATTCTACCCTCTAACACCGTTTTCAACATCCCTTCCCCGCTAAGTACTCGCTCCATCCGAACCTTCTGTCTCATCCTCCGTATCTCATCTAAAAATTGCCTCTCCTCACCCACCATGGCCAACACTTCGCCGTTCCTCCTCCTTTCCGTCCATTTCACCTTCTCTATTCTTTCCATACTCACATCTGGAATGCCTCCAATCTTCTCTCGTCCTCCTTCCTAAGTGTCCACGTTTACGCACCGTAGAGAGCTACACTCCAGATTAAAGTTCACTAACATTTTCTTTAAACTCTTTCATAACGATCCCCTCAGAAGCTTCTTCCTGTTCATGAACGCCTCCTTTGCTAATGCAATTAGCTTCCTGATGTCCTTACTGCTGTAGTAGTAAGTAACCATAGTAACCGATAACCATAGTTATGTATGTGAATGAATTATGAATTTAAAATCGGAATGTCTAACAGATCGAAGGGAATTTTTTTTTATTAAATCTTTTGCGGAAATTTAAAGTAAGTACAATACTTATTTCCTGATGCTAAATATATTTTGAGAGATCCTGATTAACGCGGTAGATACTGTAAACAAGCTGCCATGTTGTTTATTTAAATGAATTAAAATTAACAATAGTAGTGAGGAAGCAATAATGGGAGGCAATAATGGTAGTGAGGGACGCAAAAGAAAAAGGGCAGTCGTGTATGGAGAGAAGGAAGAGATAGACGTGTTGTAAGAGATTGGGAGATAAATTAAAGTACTGGTGTATTGAGAGACCGGAGGAAGAAATACGGAAGATTTCAGGATCGGCAGAAAGAAGAAGAGGACGCAGACCAAAAGCAGGCGCCTACGAGAGAGAAAGAGACCGGAGGAAAAGGGATACGGCAGAACTCAAGATCCCCACTGGTGCAGTCCATGGCAGCGGTTCAGTGAGTGGCAGTACGGGTAGTACAAATGGGATTATAATAGTCATGGCGGCTTGTTGATGTTGTTTATGCTCACGAGTTTTAAATTGTAAAGTTTCTTTATAAAGTGTTATAAAAATCATTTGTTAAGTAAGAGAGGTGGAAATTAAAGAAAACGTTACATTTTGGCGCCGCAACGTGTAGGGCACGACTTCTCGAGAGGATCGAGACCACGGAACGCCTGAGGAACGAGTCGCGTCGTAGAGAGCGGGAATTCAAGATGGTGGGAGTGAAAAAATTTTACGAACTGAAAAAGGTGGATTTACAAAGTTTGTTGAGGGATCGGGGATCGACGACCCAAGGGGCGAAATTTGAGCTGCAGGAACGTTTAAAACCGCTTTTGATAAAAGAAGGGGTAGATATAGAGACACATGAGTTTGAGATGAAGACGCAGGACCAAGGATACAGTGACCTACGGGTGCTACTAAGACAGATGCTAGAAGAACAGAAGAGTCGAAATAGAAAATGGGAAGAAGAACGGGAGAGTCGAGATGGAGAATGGGAGGAGGAACGGGAGAGTCGAGATAGAGGATGGGAAGCAGAACGGGAGAGTCGAGATAGAAAATGGGAAGCAGAACTGGAGAGGCGAGATAGCAAACAAGAAGAAAGAGACAAAAAGTTGGAGGAGACAATAGAAAGCATCAACGAAGGGCTAGCGGCGTTTCGGCGAGAATGTAAGGGGAGAAAGGAAAAACAAGTGGAGGAAGTGCCCGGGAAGATGGCGGACGGACAACGATCCACCACAAAGGCAGCTGGGCTAGATGAGGAAGCAGTCCAACGCATCGTGCGTGAGAGGGACACGAGACCCAGCGTCACGATGGCATCCGCGGTACAGTTGAAGGTCCCGATGTTCGATGGGAGGCATACATCAGGACCCCGCGAGGAGAGTGCGTGGAGGACGTCGGGAGGCGCGTTCCAGCACAACCAGCAGCACGGATGGGACTCGAGGAAGTCGCAGCAGCAGGAGTGGCAGGCGTCGAGCCAGCAGAGAGAGGGACGACGAGACAATGACTTTCTCGGCGATGGATACTTTCACCGGCCGGGCGAGAGATCAGCTGATCAGCGGCCTGCACTAAACAATGTAGCGGAGGCGCGCCAACCGGAGCGACAGCACCTTGTCAATTCCATGATGGCGGAAGGAAGCAGTCACATAACCGAGCTTGGATCGGCGGGAGAAGGTGACTCTGAGAGGATCGCGAGAATATTTAGGATACGTGAAGGTAACGTAAGAAGGGACGAAGGTCGGGTGGAGAGAAGAAGGAGGAAGGAGAAAAGGAGGAGAGTAAAATTTAAAATGGGGCAATTAGATAGGTGGCGAGAGTGGTTACACCCTGGAGAGACGGTGGAAGGGTGATGTGACAGGAGAAAAGTGAGGGTAAATACATGTGTAATAATTTGATATGGATGATTGCAGGAGTGTTTGTTGATTGTTTATTAAGTGCATGGTTGGTATTTATATGCTTGGAATGAATGATGACAGTGATGAATGAATGAGTAAAGTGAACGGAGAAGGGGAGGGATAAGTAAGAGAAGTGTGACAGATGGAATAATGAAATGCCGGTGTGTGAAGTGGAGTGAACTGTGTTTGTGTGATGGAAAGGGGGAAGTTCAAAACTGAAGGCGTTGGGGCCGCGCCCGTAACCCATAATACTTTGTTTTTGAAGGCTTTGAAAAAGAGAATTGCATGTCATTCCATTTTCTTTTCCAATGGGGCAAATGTAACACCTAATTTTGAGTGGTTTGTTTTGGTTTTGGTGTGACGTAGTTCAGGCAATGGTAAGCGGCAGAGGTGGAGTGAGGTAATTGTTGTGATTGTTGACGGCGCGGGAGGAGAAAAAAAAAGAGGAGGGAGTCGGATTGTGATAGTTATGGCGGACGGGTGTTCCCTTGCTCCCGAGTATGTATTATTTAAAGTGAAATAAAATATTTGGAAGTGACGTGAAACGAAGAGTAATTAAATGAAACGTTACAATACGATCAGAAGGAAAATATTAGGGAAATTGACCGTGGAACCGATTGAAATAAGATGTCATTTTTCCGCCCACAATACGGGACCATAATACCTGTAACTGTAATAGTTTAGCCCTAGGATAGCTCGACTCGAACTCGGTAAAATAGGCTCTGCATTTATAGTTTTAAAAATTGCTTATTTTTTCGATATCAGCATTCATTTCCTGGCATGTTATAGCTCATGCACGAATCGCTCACTACGCTTACTTTTCGTTTTCTATTACTATAACTAGTAGTTTTATTTGCATGGAAGCATGTTCATGTCCCTAGTGCTCATCAATTTTCTGGTCAGAGTCGTTGTCCAGTGTGCTTGGCCTATGTCTGGCAAGCGAGTGCGCTACTGATTAAGGCTATTATGAGTGCTGTATGCCTGGAGCGGAATAACCCCGTGCCACACACCCTAGTGATGGCTTGCACGTTACTTCGTACCAGGGAAGCCGACTTACAAAAAACATTGGGGGGCCCAAACCGGGGATATTGCCCCGGGAAATGTTATAAGTAGTTGGTTTAAAGTTTTTTAAACATTTTAGAAGAGTCATATGATCAAAATTATAACCCTAATAACTCGAATCTCGATATCTGGACACTCCGGGGAAAATTGACAAGACTGAAACATTTTTTCCTCACACCCATAACGAATTTTTTAGGGGGCCCGAGCCCCCTCAAACCCCGTGGAGTCGGCGCCACTGCTTCGTACATGTAGATGAATAACATCGATACGCAAATAATCAAATCCGGCGGTTACATTACCTTCCTTATTATGCCCACAATCAGGATAACGATATTTGAGGATCATTTGACGTATAGACGTGTCCAATCATATGTAACTGTTACAAAGAACCTCCACTTGCCACAAGATACGTATAATTATTACTCCAAGCGATCAAACTGAGAAAAATAGAGGAAAAAGTTGTGGAAGGTTACTCGGGATTTCCACTGGGTCAAGTTCTCTAACTCCATCTCGGCCGACGTTTCGATGAACGAGTTGTCCATCGTCATCAGGGCATGTCGAATCTTGAAAATCGTCCTCCTCAAGATTCGACATGCCCAGATGACGATGGACAACTCGTTCATCGAAACGTCGGCCGAGATGGAGTTAGATAACCTGACCCGGTGGAAATCCCGAGTAACCTGCCACAATTCTATACGCCGGGAAAGCCAGCGATCAGAGAAAAAAGTATTGTTCTCTCGAGCTCTTCATGGATAATTTATTTTTAATCTTTTGACCTATCTTCGATATTTAAACAGATAATTATGCCATAGTATAATCGATAACACTGAAAAAAGTTAAATTTCATTTTAATTGGTGTCACGGCAACAGATTGTTGGAAATTGAAGAGGAATATTCGATTTGCGAACAGGTGGGGATATCCTCAAAATCAATTTAGTCATTCTTATCCTTTCATAAAATCTCGCGAAGTTTAAGCTGTAAAACCACCTTACCTGGAATAATACGGGTGTCAGACCAACTCGCTCAAAGATCGAAGGACACAAAAATTTCTTTCACGTACCTGTAAAGAGAGAAAAAAAAGTTTTCCGTTACATCTCTGTATAGTGGAGAATTTAAAGAGATAAAGACTTATAATATCTATGATAAGTAAAAATGAAAAGACAAATTATAAATGAGCTGTTTTGGTGAAAACAGTTATTTAAGATGATTATTGATACCTCCACTGCATAAACGCTCAACAATCGCCCACCGATTCAAATCCGCAAATCTATTACTGCAAGGGCTACTAGATAAGCGGATTTGATTAACCGGATTTAATTAATTTGATTGAAATAACTTTCTGCGCAGCCGTGACGCCAATTTAAAGTGAAATTTAATTTCGTCGATTATATCGGTTATGTAGTAAAGTGTTCAGTTTGATTTCGAGGATGGGGGATGGGGTGGGTGTGGTGTCTAGAGTATTGGCTTCCCACCCGGCGGGCTCGGGTTCAAATCCCGGCAAAGGCAGAGAATTTTCAGAGACTGCCCGATCTCTGCTTGAATGTTGTGTGGAGGACATTTCAAGCACAACACTCCGTCCGTCGGATGGGACGTTAAGCCGTGGTCCCCTTGGCGCCTTTCGTTAAGAGCAGGCAAACCCGACGCCGGGTTTCTCTCCACCCTCCCTTCCACACCCTCCCTTCCACACCCTTCCTTCCACACCCTTCCCTCATGGCGCAAATGACCTCAGCTGTCGGTCGCCTCATTCATATACCATACCATACCGATTTCGAGGATAGGTCACGAAATATCATTGGCTTGCAATGCCTTGCTTGTGAAATACGACAGTACGGTCCTAGTTGATTCCTACAGGAAACACCGCAAACCTAAACTGAAGGAAGGCCACTTACGAAAGCAGGCGTGACAAAAAAAATCGCAATCGAAGCTCAAACTGACAAGAGGCAAGCGAAACAAATCCAGATTTTGTTTGAATTTATTATTCGAAGTAGTGCCAAAATGCATTTATGAGAAGAAGGAAAAATATATATTCTTTGGACAGCTGAGGATATTAGCGGTTTTTCGAGGAAATTTCACTTTGACTCGAAGGCTCGGAGACTTAAAAGTCTCGGAACTCTGTCTCCGAACTCTGACCTCCGAACTCTACCTGCATCTGGAAATTCAGCGGAAGCTGATGCTGAGGCTTGCGTTACGAATCTCAAAGATTTAAACAACGTAATACCGCAAATGGTAATTTCCACGCAAGTGTGGAAATTACCATTAGAGTTCTTTCATCTCAATTAATTAGTTTTCCTGTCCCGTAGCAACATTGTAAAACATCTCATGGGCAAGATAGGCCCACGATAATAAATGATTTGAATTGAAAATTTGCGGAATACGGATACGACCGACCGTTGCGCCGCCCCTGCCCGCGTGACCCGGCGTCCAACCCACCGCTTGACCCTATTTGTGTCGCCACGCTGGAGGGAGAGAGAGAGAGAGGAAGGAGAGAATCCTCTCCCGCGGTTTCTAAATAAAATGGGAGGGGACGAAAGAATGGAAATAGAAAAATACAAAAGAAATAATAAACGGACACGCGGAAGGAGACGCTCTGTAGTTAGTTGTGCGTGGACCTGATGGGGGCGTGGGAGTAGGCGACGAGGAGGAGGGGTGGGGGGGTCAGACGTTACCGGAAGGGGACGGGGGTGGGGGAGTATGGCCTTCGCGTGTTTATAACCGTTTCTTCTTCACCTCATATCTGCTACCCTCGCAATTTTCGTTTCTCGATTGTTTTTTTTCGATTCTCGATTGTTTTTTTTCGATTTTCGATTGTTTTTTTTTTCGATTTTCGATTGTTTTTTTCGATTCTCCCCCTCCCGCCCCACCAGCCAATCCCATCTTCAACTCATAAGTAAATTAAACGTTAATAGTTATCTTCCACACACATTTTAACTCTCTTTTCACGACTGGTTTCAAAATCTGAGAGACAAAATGGTTAGACACTTGTCGTGGAAGGAAATTTAAAAGTATTTTTGGAGACCTCTGCATTTTCTCGGGTTTTCTCCCGCGTCAGTTGGCTTGTTGGCAACAGTTTCGTTAGCTATCCCGCCAGCGTCTTCAGGTCGAAGTGATGTAATTTAAAGATGATATAAAAAAAATATTATGATTATATTTTCATTATTGTAATGCATGGACCACCGGATCGCCTTAAGTCAGAAGCTTGTCTGCAGGTGCCATTATATAAGGTACAATCGTGTTATAAAAATTATTAAAACTATAAAAGTTCAGAGGTTCATTCAAATAGAAACGTGATAATTAAAACTTAAATAAACATACATAGTAGTTTACTTTTTTTCATAAAATCAAAGGCATAAAGAACACTTGCCACGTTAAGTTAAAATACCTAAACGCAATTTACAGACCCGTCAAAGTATGAAATAAAAACACAATCCAGATAGCCCAAACACAACACCACATTAAACTACTTAGAAGCCATACAGCATCTTACTACATGTGATGCACACGCCCCTTTTTACAACCCCACATTTTTAAAAACAATTAATGCGTAAACAAAAGAGATTGCATAAGAGGGAGTGAAGCGATCTTCCTAAGTCGATCGATTAGGGTCGTTTGGCTGCCGTTTGCGTTTTGAAAGCGGCGGGATATCCCGTCCGTCTGTCGCTTCGTATCCCGGAATAGAAAACCTTGGCGGGTAACGGGGGCGGAGCGTGGGTGGCCGACCCCTGCCACCGAACTCAACCACTCCCACCGCTTGCTAGACTCTCCCTCGTCGATTTACGCACGGGGATTGAGGGAGAGAATATTTTATTCCGTAATCCCAATGCAGAATTTTTAACGAAATTCTGAAACATACCTGGAGGCTACTCAGCCACAAGGGGATCGGGTTTTATGGTCGGTGGCGCAGCGAAGGGGGTTTTGGGGGATAGAACCCCCCCCCCAGAGATCAGAGAAATTTTTAAGTTTAATCCATTTTACTAAATGTATTGGTATTACTTATATAATAGTGTTAGGATCAATCAAATATCCCTCATAAAGCCGTAAAAATCGTCATTTTGAACCATTAATCTTAAAATATTTCTGGAGGAGGGCCCCCTTAACTCCCACTTACCCTGGCGGGGATGCAATACCCTCTAGCCTTAATTCTTAGCTGCGCCTCTGGGTGTAATGGCCATAGTGTTAGCTTCCCATCTGGTAGGCTCGGGTTCAAATCCCGGCAGTGGCAGAGAATTTTCATAGACTTCCCGATCCCTGCTTGAATGTTGTGTGGAGGTCATTTCGAGCGCAACACTCCGTCCGTCGGTTGGGACGTTAAGCCGTGGTCCCCTTGGCACCTTTCGATAACAGTTGGCTTATTCCGACACCGGGTTTCTCTCCTTCCTTCCCTCCATATCATACTCTCATGGCGCAAATGAACTAAGCTCTCAGTCGCCTCCTCTATACACAATACCATAACTCAGCCTCATATAAACATTCTATTATTGTCGAGGTCGTCGAGGGACAAGTGGATGGCAAGAACGGAAAAGGAAGACCTCGAACAAAATATATTGAACAAGTATATCATCATCACTGTTCAACAATCCTAAAATTGGTTTGACGCAGCTCTCCACTCTATTCTCCTATCAGCTAATCTTTTCACAGCTACGTATTTCTTCTCTTTCTCATCTCTCTTTACTTGTTCCATATATTTTGTTCGAGGTCTTCCTTTTCCATTCTTGCCTTCCACTTGTCCTTCGACGATTGTCTTCATCAGGCCATCATGTCTCAGGATGTGGCCTACAAGGTTGTTCCGTCTTCGTATTAAGGTTTTCATGAGGCTTCTCTTCTCGCCTACTCTTCTTAGGACTTCCTCGTTACTAACTCGGTCGATCCATTTGATTTTCATCATTCTTCTGTAGCACCACATTTCGAAGGCCTCTATCCTTGCTTTCTCCGCTGCGGTCATTTTCCATGCCTCACTTCCGTATAGGAGTAGGTGTGAAAAGATTATCTGGAAGGAGAATAAAGTGGAGAGCTGCGTCAAAACCAATCATCGGGGTGTTGACCAGTGATGATGATGATAGTTATGATTATTACTGTCATAAATAATCGTGACAAAAACAGTCGTAGAGGAAACTCCTAGCGTTGGTCCAATGACCGCAGCAGGGTCCCCTCCCCACAGTAGGGAAGGCATGGGTGTCGCATGGTGGCGACAGGGCGGGTGGAGATGCATAGGTATGTTTAGTGTCTGGTGGGGTTGGCGGGGGAGGAGGTCGCAACGCGTGTATTTTGGAATAGTCAGGGGTTTCCCTCTCGTTCCAAGCTCCTGGAATGGTCCAACTGCAGACTCTAGACTCAGCAGCGCGCAATCTTAGCATAGTGAGGGCGCCGCGAACCGACTTACACGGTGCCTAAATGAAGGGAATGTTTTAAATTTAATATATTTGCGCATTCTTTCCACTATTTGAAATTATAAATAATTATTCAGGCACGTAAGATTATAGGATTTTTAGACACAGGACAGATTCATAGAAAAGAGATTTGTTGAAGCAGCTTAAGTAGATGGGATGTATCCTTGGATCTTGATACGTAATGTCCGTGAGAGGTGTGTCATCAGTGCCTTACAGCTTCGATTTGAAATTATTAACTAGATAGGAAATCATTTACGGATGGGAGTTCGAAGGCGTTCCTACATCTGATATGTTGAATGATTTACTAATTGTAAGAGGGCGGGAGTAACGGCTGGATGTATTTTGGAATTATTCCTTTATTGCGTATAGCTCTGCTAATAGCAATACATTTCGCAGCGTACAATACCTACCACAGGACGATTGATGCTTTTGTACAAAGGAATGCATGAACTGTGGGAGAGTGTGTACTCCCCCTTAAGATTGCAATAATAAGTCACCAAATAAACTTGAATAAACCACATGTAACTTCAAACCTAAGGCGGGGAACACATATAAAGTCTGAATAATATGATAATTCTTTTAAAAGAATCACTAACTCTTTATTTCCTTTGTGGTATTCTATAATAAGTTTTCCTGGATATCACACAATTACTTATACCACTTATTTTTTACAAAGCGCGACCCTTCCCTCAATCCCCCCTACTGAAGAGTTCCAGCTCGGCCCTGATCGCAGGTACCGTTTTTCAGCCAATCAGCACGCATGGCCGCTAAAAACGATTATAACTCCACGCTTGGATTTAAATTGAATGACACTTGACAGAACTAAGTGGACAGCTACGTTAAACCGAGTTAATAACTGTTGACGATGATGGCTATGAGTTGAATACTCCCCCCTCCCTGGTATATATAAGCTCGCAAATTTTTGTATATTCACCTTTGAAAATGACATAGTGTATTGTCGAAACCTTGGTCGGTATTAAAACTTCTGTGGAACATACAACAGTGTATTTTTATTATGTTTCCCGTCACCATGTACCACACTGTATCGCCATCCAGCCTTAAGTTGAGTTATATACTTATTATGATGACCTGGTTGAGTAACTAGGACATCAAATGATAAACTCGATTGTTTCTGGCTTTACCTTGTGAAAATCCATTCTGAATAATAAAAAGTTACCGTATCTTCTCACAAGATTTATTCAATACGACCAGTTTCGTCGCAGAGGCGACATCATCAGGTACAGAAATCGTTATAATAACAGTTATTTTGTTCTTGTTTATCTGGCTGCTATTACGTTGGTAGGGGAGAGTTGCGTTGGGGTTGGAGCGTTACTCAGCTTCAGGGGATTGGAGATTAGGAAGATTGGAGAATTGGAGATTGGATTTGGAGATTGGATGGCTGGAGATTAGGAAGCATATTAAGAATGGAATTTTAGCAAATGAAAATATTTTTGTAAAATATACCCCCCTCTTGGATATTACCCTGAAGCTGAGTAACGCTTCAACCCCAACGCAACCCTCCCCTACCAACGCGTAATAGCAACTAGATAAACAACAACAAAATAACTGTTATTATAACGATTTCTGTACTGCCTCATTCACATTACGATCGTCCGAGCCGTCGTCCTAACGATAGTTGACCGAACTAGCCGTGTGAATGCAAGTTCTGACTATAGTTGACGTAGTTCCGAACGTTGCCACTTTACGATGGTTAGGCGCTGGGAGACCGGATACGGAAGCGACAAGAGAAAGACGAAAAGCTCGTGAAGCTCTATTTTTTCCATGGACATTTCATGGATTTGTCCTAGGAAGGAAGAATATGGGCGGAAGAAAAATTATTCGGTAAATACACGTTAAACACAGTAATATCTTGTCCATGCATACCTCAACAGCTTTGCTAACATTCAATTTCCCGTTCACTTTAGATGTCAGCACTTGAGGGCAGCACAGGTTTTAACCATCGTAATGTGAATGCACGATAGTTCCGACGACGGCTCGGACGATCGTAATGTGAACGAGGCATACCTGATGAATTCGCCTCTGCGACGAAACCGGTCGTATTGAATAAATCGTGTGAAAAAGTACCATAACTTTTTATTGTACATCAAATGATGTTTTTCCGGCATTCAATTTTCGTTTCCCATTAAATGAAAGCCCAACAACTTGTTCCAAATCTTGATCCTTGAGCGTTGAGATTTTGTGCCAATTAAACCTCATCATCTAAGTTTAGCATTTCCGCATTTTTTCAGCAATTACAGGAAATGTGCCACTGGTTCCATGACGCCCGGAATTCCCGCACGCGCTCGCGTATTACGCTATTAGTAGCCGCGAGGGAATAAATTTTGAAGTCGCGACTCCTGTCCCCTTCAACCCCCGAGAAAGCTCTTCCTGTTTACATTTGGCACTCGCCCTGCCGAAAGAGCAATTCAACTCGAGCAAAATGTCCACTCGTTACTTTCCCGCGAGATGGGATAGAGGATTTTAAAGTGCGCCGGGATGTTTTGGAAGTGTACGCTTCATTTGTTTCTCACGTGAGAGGCGTCAATCCGACGTCAGGAAAACGTCGCGAAGCGTACGCGATGCCAACCTGTACAATACTGTACACCAGAGATGTCACGGTGTCGGAACGCCATTCCGGCACTGGTTAACAAAATACATAATAAAATTCGAGGAATCAAGCGAGATGGAGTGGAATTGGTTCATTATTAAACGTGACTTGCAATTTTCCGCAAAAATAAATTTAATTCGACTCGAGTTTCGATGTTACTACATCATTTTCAAGTTACAAGTGACCATTTGTAACTTGAAAATGATGTAATAACATCGAAACTCGAGTCGAATTAAATTTATTTTTGTGGAAAATTGCAAGTCACGTTTCATTAAAATACATAATAGTCAAGTATCACTTTCATCAATTTTGTTACCTCTACATTTATAATTTATGCATTCCTAACCAAAACAAAAAAGTTGGCAATAAAACGTAAATAATGACTGGTAATGAAAAAAAGACTGAGTTATATTTCTCTTCTAAAGAAAGTTACGGGAAGAGCGTTCCGGCAGTGCTAATTTTTCCATGACGTCACTGCTGTATACATTCTTTTTAACCTACGTACTTATTTACTGTCTCGTCCTTCGATGTATTATTCCTCTTACATTTTACTATGTTCTCGTCCCTCTATTATCTTCATCAGGCTATCATGTCTCAACGTTTGGCCCGTAAGGTTGTTACGAGTTATTATAGAGTTTTTCACTACGCTTCTCTCCTCCTCTGCTCTTATTTGACTCTGGTTTGACGCAGCTCTCCACTCAATTCCCTTTTCAGCTAATCTTTTCACACCTACGTATTCCTTCCATTTTACATCCTTCTTTATCTGTTCAATATTCTTCATTCGAGTTCTAATAATAACAATTTATTTACTCCTACATTTTTGTTTTTACTTCTGAATACAAAAATAACAAAGATATGGAGCTTTAGGTGGTCTCCATGGTCATAGGACGAGAATGAACATGAACATCAAGTTACAAAATGTATGCCAAAAAAAATTTACGGTGCTGTAAATGATACATGAGAGTTTTAAATATATAAAATTAAAATAAAATTTCAATTATTTCTTGCAATAAAAGCCAGTCTTTGGCAAGACTTAACATTACATTTGAGGATTTATTTATTTTTTTCCAATTCTAGAGGGCAGTAAATGAAATAACTTGGGCCTCATGCAAAAAAAACAGCGTTTATACAATGTTAACTTAGGTCTTTTTGCTACTACAAATGACTTGCTTGTTCCTCTCACTTCTGACACTTCTTCCTTTTACTTTACTGCCATCTATTTTTCCTATCGATAATCACCATCATCAGGCCATTATGCCTCAAGATATGGCCCAAAAGGTCGTTCCGTTTTCTTATGGAGATTATCATGAGGCTTTTCTTCCACTCTTCTTAGGATTTCCCTATTACTTACTCGGTCGACACATTTGATTCTCATCATCCTCTAGTAAGACGACACTTCGAAAGCCTCGTCCCGTGATTTTTCCGCTGCTATTATCATTATCCTTGCTTCACTTCCTTAGAGATTCATACCTACTACAGAAATAAGTTCTAATAATTTTTTTCCTTATTCCATGATTAAATTTAGGGATTTGATGCTTCCTTTTGTAAATATAGATAATTTTTTTAATCCTTCCATTTTATAATAATTTTATTCTCCCTTCTTCCGTCGTGGGTAATTCGGTTTTTATACTTGGTTTCGAAGTTAGCAGCGGTTTGCGTTGTTTAAAACAAATCCATTAATTTTAGTGGTAAGTACTATACACAATTTGTTCTCGGGAAACAGTTAATACTAGATCTGGCTTCCTAATATCAAAATTGCAAGTTACTGGAATAAAAACTACGGGAATGCCATGCGCTCAAATCTGGGCAACTCGATTTTACGCGCAAAAAAGGGTACAATTTTAAGAAAAAATGAAGTACATGAAAAACTATAGAGCCAAAGAATTTTCAAAGCAAATGATCCAACGTAGAAATAAATTCACTATCGTATGCTTTTCGTTGCATTGAATTTGATTTCTTTATATAGACGATAGAGGTCCTCAAACTCGGGTCTCTTGCTATTTTTTTTACAGACACTAGGTGGCTCTATAATCAGCTTATTAAAACAACTTGTCTGTTTCCAAACTATTTTATTTTCACCGACCATGGTTTCGGCAACTTGTGCCATTGCCTTGACAATTGGTCGATGCAGCACGGTGTGGCGTGGAGGAACTCACACTTGGGGCACAGTCTAAACCATGTATCAATTACTCCGTTGTGGACTCAGGAACTATTCAGCGTTTCGCCTAATCTTCCTTTCCGCGGGTAGGGAAATATTTTCGGCTGCTCGACACCATCGTAATTTAACACAATGTTGCATTCTGCATCCACCTCCATAGCAGGAATGAGGATACAATGCTTATACAAGTTCTGGAAGGCAAACTCGAATGCCTTGACAATGGCACAAGTTGCCGAAACCATGGTCGGTGAAAATAAAATAGTGTGGAAACAGACAAGTTGTTTTAATAAGCTGAATATCAAAGATTTCCACCGCATCACGCCGGACACTGTATCTTTTAGCTCTATAATCGCTTCAAGTTTTTGATGTCTGAATTATTCGTGAAGCAAGTACATTAAGTCCTCGACAAACGAACAAGATGCGTCCCGAGACCTAGGTAGTTCGTAAGTTGAAAAGCCTACCGAATAGAGTAGTTATCCTGCATAATGCAACTCAATCACTCACTCCTGTGGCCATTCGAAACCTATAAGATCTTTGGCCTCACCAACTAAGGCGCCTCCACATTCTACGGTCGCCTGCCATATCCAGCTGGGCTCCCATCTTCCTCACATCCTTTTAACTGCATCGCCCCAGCGCATTCTTGGCCTTCCTACCGGTCTTTTGCCTTCGACTTTGCCTTCCAGAACTTGTTTCAGCAGTGTATCCTCACTCCTTCTATGGAGGTGGATGCAGAATGCAACATTGTGTTAAATTACGATGGTGTCGAGCAGCCGAAAATATTTCCCTACCCGCGGAAAGGAAGATCAGGCGAAACGCTGAATAGTTCCCAAGTCCACAACGGAGTAACTGATACTTGGTTTAGACTGTGCCCCAAGTGTGAGTTCCTATACGCCACACCGTGCTGCATCGACCAATCTGAAAGGCGTCAAATTTAAAATTTCGGCCACGCTTGAATTTTTTGAGTGTTCGTAAGTCGAATGTTCGTAACTCGAACGTTCGTAACTCTAAAGTTCGTACCTCGAATGTTCGTAAGTGGAGGACTTACTGTAATGAGTATCTATCGTACCCGTTACAACAACACAAAGGAAACCCACGGTGGGCCCTCGGTAATACAGTCCTGTGGCCAAGCTCATTAGTCCGAGATGGTATTCTTGGACACATGGATGAGGGAAGACGAATGGAAGGATAAAAAGAAAAAGGAGGCTTCGCAATAACCTTAGCCAACATTCTTTCTTGCCCAAAATTCCTCCATATCGCGAGTTAGCTATTTTCAAAGAACATAATAGATTAAACCTCTGTTCTGGCTGTTTGGCGAGGGAACCAGGGTCGTCCACCCCTGTCCTGGGGTAAGGTTCTACGGGAGCACCTCCTGGCAGTGGATAGGCGAAAGGTGGATGTCCGGACGAGTTTTTTTAAAAAGGTTTGGGCAGACTGGGAGAGATGGGATGGTGTCCCGCCTACACCTTCTCACGGACTTGGAAGAGCTCGCGGGAAGCCCGAAAAAAATTGTACGAGGAGAGAAAAAAAGAAATAATAATAAAGATCCAAGTCACGCCTCTGCGGGATAAATAAAAGGGGAAAAACCAGGTGGGAGTGACCCAGTAGCGAAAACTAACCGTTTTATAAATTTAGGCACGCGAAGGCCGGAGCGAGAGGGAAATGGATGGGGGAGGAAAAAAGATGACAGTCTGGGCGCGAAAACACACTTGCCACTCTGTCTGGCGAGAGAGAGAGGGATTTTCTGTGCTCTACCATTTTAGGAGATGACTACCGCCGCCGTGAATTAGACACTCAAAATCAATAATAGACGCCCATTGTGCTCTATAAAAATTAGTATTCCTAGAGGAAATGAATAATCTACTTACAGCTTAAAATTCGAACATAAAAGTGAAGAAACAATTCATCTATGTACGGAACATGTTTCTCTATGGAAGCGGGGCTTGGACGTTGAATGAACAGAGAAGTCAATATTGGAAGCATTCGAAATGTGGTGCCACCGAAGAATGATGAAGATTAAGGCCTCTATTAGCCGACATAACCTGGACACTCCAACGGACGTTCCTCCGGTGGAGTGTCTTGTTGCGGGGGTTTATTACGCCACAAGGTCCGTAAATGACCGCCCTTTTTACGCCCAGGTCACCGGTGGCGCCACCAGTATCGGTTTCTAAAATTACCGAGCACAGAGCAGTAGTTAAAATGGTGTTGTCTTGTGAGGACATACTGTTGCTAGCTCTTCTCGTGAAGAAGAGAAGGCGAAGGGTTAGGTTTCGGAGGCATCTTATGTTGATGTCTAAACTTACCAAAGGGCTTTATTACACATTAAATATTACCACACAATAATTAAAGTAAGTTACTGTTAGTGTAGCGTTAATCAAAGTAATAAACAAGAAATTTGCCCATTAATATGCTTTATTTTTTTATATATGAAAGATAAAAATGTTTAAACTGCTTTTAATTGATAGAAGTTATCCAAATGCGTTAAAACACCTTAAAATTTTAATGTATATTTAGGAAAAACTACAAATATTTCAGTACGGCATAAAAGCCGCAAGCGTGCACTGTAGTGTGTAGCTAAGGGTTAAAATCGTCTCCCCTATCACCTCCTGAAGTATTTCAGATTTCCTCCTGAAACACCCTGCATTACGAAGTTCAAGTGAGCTGGAGAGTCTTTTTAGAGAGACACAATTTTTACATTTTTCGTCAATGGGGATGGAGAAGGAGAAATAAGAAGGGGCGATGAGATGAAGAGAGGCTGTTAAATGCGTGGGCTCCACTTTGAACTCAACATCAACCTCTTCAGGATAAGCACTCTCAAGACCTCTTCTAGGGGCACTACTTCTTCCGTCAATCACCAATAGAAATAAGAAAGGCTTACACACATTTGAATTCAAAGAGATTCGTTTCTTCCCTCCTTCTCAAGAGAGGCTACTTTTCGAGTGCATTAAATGAAATAATAATCCTCATCGAACTCTTTATAGCCCGGACAAATTAGCCCAAAAAAAAGGGGTACCCTTGCATAAATTGCCAGCAAGCTGAAAATTTCCAGGAACGTTAGGAATACCACTCTAATGAAATCCTGAAAAGTCCCCATCGATCCCGTGTGTGCAAAATGTTTTATTCAAGGTCAAAGGTCACAAAAATGGGTTTTTTGGATTTTTCGGCCAAACGGTTAGTTTTACGATAAAAATTGGTCAGTTCAAAATTGTAGAGCAGTTAATTTTCTACAAAATTGTCAATATACTTTTTTCTCTAGGATTTATCATTTCTGAGATAGAGCCATTCGAAATAACCCGTAACTGTATTCTCAGTAATATGCAAACTACATTATTGCGCGGCGGTCTCTGAACATTATTGGACACGTAACACGCGTATTGCTCGAATGGCTCTATCTCAGAAATTATAAATCCTAGAGAAAAAAGTATATTGACAATTTTGTAGAAAATTAACTGCTCTACAATTTTGAACTGACCAATTTTTATCGTAAAACTAACCGTTTGGCCGAAAAATCCAAAAAACCCATTTTTGTGACCTTTGACCTTGAATAAAAAATTTTGCACACACGGGATCGATGGGGACTTTTCAGGATTTCATTAGAGTGGTATTCCTAACGTTCCTGGAAATTTTCAGCTTGCTGGCAATTTATGCAAGGGTCAATGTCTATTTTGACCGGGCTGTTAATATTTCAGAACAGGCCTCCGTTTAAACGTCCCAGTTTAGTAATAATTCAAACGGCCGCATTAATTTTCCACTGTATTTTATTTGCTCGACCAGTTTCAATGTTTACGCATCATTATCAACAGGTGTCTGAGCAGCCAGCCAGGAATACAAAATTCTGGGATGTGTAGGTGGGGTAAAATTTTGAGGTAGGAATGGGGGGGAGGATTAGGTTGGGGACTCATTTGCGTGAAAGAGGTCTAGTCAGTTGCAGAAAAGTTTCTCGGTTTATCCACCGGTCTTCGGAAGATCCCCTGAGGATGATCAGTAAGTCGCGGATCGAAACGTCGGGAGACATGGACGACATCAACCGGTGGAAAACCCGAGAAACTTTTCTGCAACTGATACGCCGGGAAAACCTAAGATCATACATCAGGTCTAGTCAGCTTTTTCATACAAAAGTGAATTACTGAATCTATACATATATGCGAGGGCTGTTATTTTCAGCCCCCGATAGCGCAGCAAAAACAACACACAAGAGACAGGGGGTACTGCACGGAAAGGGCAACTGCGCGTCCTCCGCACAACACGCCGAAGTCATTTCTGACCGTAAGTTGTTAGTTTAAGGTTAGCAGCAATATTATTAAATACACTCCATTGATTCTCTCACCAAGTGTGCACTGCGTAGTGACAGCCGGAAAACTCGCCGAATACCTTCAGCATTGACATGCCTTGACCTTTATGACGACAAAAGAGAATTTTTTCAATGCACCGTGGTTAGGGTATGATACCACGTAAAACATTATGTCCATCCTCATTCAAAACAAAAGAAAAGACACGATGACTTCTGGCAGGAATTAAGGCTAGGGGGGTTTCAGGTGCAACTAATACTGGGGTATCTGGGGGTATGGCATACCTTCCAGGGTAAGTGGGAGGTGCGAGGGCTCTCCGCCAGAAAAAAATTAAGATAAGTGGTTAAAAATGGTGAGTTTAACGGCCTTCTGAGGGATATTATACTAACCCTTACACTATTCTATAAGTAACATTAATCCAAATAAATAAAATAGATTAAACTTAAAAAATTGTCTGAGCTCTGAGGGTGTTTAATCCCCCAAAACCCCACCTCGCTGCGCCACTGACTTCCAAGACAACGTCCGTCATCTCAGCGCTGATGCAGCCCAACTGCTCTTTGAGCAATTCCAATGGGACATTTTCGATCACCCACCGTGCAATGCCATCATAGTGCCGTGTGACTTCCATCTTTACGCTGAAATGAAGATGTGGCTTGGATGGAAGTGTTTTCAAACGGACGATGAGCTTCAAGAAAAAGGAAAAAAATCATTGAAAGTCATTGGCGGCAACATCCTATGACGAAGTTATAGTAAAGCTTGTCCACATACCGATTCCTCAATCGCCGAGGTGGTTATGTCGAAAGGACACCACAGGTGGGCTAAATATTTACCTATGAAATAATTTTTAATCAATGACTTCGTCTTCTGTTCATGGCCCATCGGAGGTTGAAATAAAAAGCCCTCGTACTTATGAGTGATTCATGCGTATCCCTTTGCCACAACAACGTTGTGAATCCCAGCGACTATTATCTGCACTTATTTCCAAATTTATAAAAATTTCACTTGTATCCTTTGTCTTCTAGGGTCCGCATACATAAATGATGCGATGTTTGTGGTGATTCATTCGTGTTACAAAGAAAATAACTCATGTAATAATCATAACTCTAAATATAAAATATATAATAATAATAACAAAATTAATTATTTTATTTTTTTATGGTTGATAAGAAATATAGAACTTTTTACATAACTGATATTGCTGTGCCACTATCGCATAACATTGAAAAGACAGTAGCCGGAAAAAGAAATAAGTACCAAGAATTGGCAATAGAAATAAAAAGAATATGGAATATGGAACAGGTTTATATAGCTCCAATTGTCATCTCTGCTACCGGTATCATCCCAAAACATATACAAAACAGTTTCAAAATACTCAAACTTCATCCAAATACATACATCAAATTGCTAAAGGCTGTAATAATTTCGACCTGTAATATCACGAGAAAATTTCTCAACGCAATTCAATAGTAAAGAGTTACCTTGGTGCGAACCCGTGCTACATTAAAACAACTGAGTGAAAACCGAAGAAAATTTAAAAGGAAAAAAAAATGTATAATAATAATAACTCATGTAATAACTCATATTTTTGATGTTAAGACCAAAAGGTTATTTTCGGGGTGATGAATATTAGTTTAAAAAAATAAATATTCAAGCGGGAAAATAAGAGAAACAGTGGAATGGAGCGAAACGCAGGGGAATGACTAGTAGCGGTCCCTGGGTGGAAAACCAGCCTGAACTCCCATAACCCCGATTGTGTGTGTCCGTGGACACAAGTCGATTACCTTCGCCGTTCTATTTTCACTCATAACAAGATCATCGCGGCAGACGGAAGAGGGCGCGGGGGGCGGGGAGGGGGGGAGGAGTAGGGAGGGGGATGGGAGTTGCTAGTGAGCCTACTCCCGCATCCATTAACGTCTTCCTTCCATCCTCCACTCCTCACAAAGCAGCGCTAACGAGCTGAACCGGAGAGATTAACTTTTGGAGAAAAAGAAATAACAGGAGCGGTAATTTAATTCCTACCGAAAAAAAATTTAAAAACTCTGGTATTACACCTGCCTCGTTTCGCCTGTCTTCCGACCAATTGCAATTCATAAGTTTCATTTGGGAGGCTAAAAAAAAACACCGTAAATTTTTTTGATGATTTGCATAAATAAATTTATGGAGGAACGATATTCCGGAAAATTTAACATCGACAACGGTGAACTTACCGCTGGGAATGATTGGGAACCAATCCTTTCAACCAGTGACGTAACTAAAGCCTGAATCGCACGATCTTTTTTTTTTCGTCGCGAAAGTGATCACTATCGCGATCACTTTTCCCGTCGCGAAAAGCGATCGCTCTAGTGATCATTTTTCTGAATCACACGGTCATTCCCGCCGTCGCTTTTCCAATCATTTCCAATATCACATCTCGTCGTCATGGGACCCGCATCACGAAAATATATAGCGTGTTTATTTATCTATGTCGTTCCCACAATTGTCAAACATTGCGCTGCAATCGCTCCAAACGGGCATGCGTTCCGATTGGCTGATATGCGGTTTTAGTGACGTTTTAGCGACGGAAAAAGCGACCGGACTAGCGATGAACAATGGTGACGGGAATTCTCATCGCGATCGCGAACGCGAAAAACAATTACCGGCGACGATCATTTCGCCTAGTGATCGCGATAGTGATCACTTTCGCGACGAAAAAAATGATCGTGTGATTCAGGCTTAAGGCTTGGCTTTGGATGTGATGGATCCGACTGAATGGAACAACATACGAGGTAATTTTAAAAAAGTATTTTTTTCGATTAAGGTACGTTTCCATGGAATACTTAAGAAGTATTCTGGTAGTCTCCCCTATGTCATGGACTTCCCCCTTAAATTACTTCTCCCTCGTTTATCCAACATTCCACCCTATAACACAGTTTTCAAAATCTCCTATCCATTCAGTACTCGCACCACACGATGTAATAAATAACAAAATTATACACGAAAATTTACTTCATAACATAAGTGAATCTGAAAATTATGGGTGTGTATATTATTTTTTCACGGAGAGTAACATGTCTTTTATTTTTTGTCGCTAAAATAAAAGCGAAATATCTTCATAGATAAGCAGGACTGGAATTCTGAGAGGGCTCCTGGGATGTAGGGGGTTTCTATCCCACTTACTCCCCCCTAGCTGTACCACAACTTTCGAGAGAGTAAATATCACCCAAAAACAAAGGCTTTATAGGGAATAACCCATTTAAGGAGCTCCGATCTTATACGGAAATATATACACTCTTTTCTATCCTTCTAGTTTTAGCAAATTTTATGAATATACTAATTTTTAAATACCCACGAAAAAAGAAAACATAACAACTAAAAAAAAACGAAATTAAAGCAAAAATTTGAGACAAGAAAAAGTTCATCACTTCTTTCAATATGTTAAAATGAAAAAATAATACTAAAATAAATAATTAAAATAAAAAGAATATGTGAACTTATTGATTAATCATACAAATCATTTCAACGTATTTTTTTAAATGAAAATTCTTCAATTACTTAGAATGCAAATGCCTGTTAGAGAAGAGAATGGAGAAGAACATAGCGTCTTTCATAGCATTTGTCGATTTAGAGAAGGAATTTGATTACATGGAATCGAGTTCATTGCTTAGAATTCTAAAAGAAATCGGAGTGCTCTACAACGATCGTATAGTTGTGCACAGTTAGTTTAAAAACCAAGAAGCTGTGATAAAATGTACTGAAGAAAGAATCGGAAAAGGGGTGAGACAAGGGTGTGCACTGTCCCCCGTAAATTTTAATATTTGCATCGAGAAAGCCATCAATGAAATCGAGAAGAAGGCTTTAAGTGACAATATCGTATATTATCGCAAAGGAAAACGAAAAAAAGAAGTAAACCAAGATATGCATATGTGATATACACGGCAAACAGTTCAGGTTAAAACATTTTATGGTTTCTACCTTCGGCTTTCTGCACAACGGGTGTCCAATTACGTAACAACCAGCATGAGATAGCACAAATTTGGAAATTCCCAAGCAGCTGAGTCTGTAGGATTTGAGATAGTGAGAATTTGGGATGCATTGAAGAGCGATAAGGACTACAAAAAATCTGCGAATCATACCTCCTAACTCCAGAAGTCAAGGACCACTCGCGAAAGATAAATCGACGTTTTAAGAATTTATGGTCGCATTCAGGAAAAATCGCTGGTTTCCCATCGAAAAAGTCACGTTTCAAATGCCGATGACCGCAGATTTTGCTCCATGAAATTTCATTCTAAACTCGGCAGTTATCGCTATGAAACTTAGGAAACTCCCTGTGTAAAGAGTCGGTTAGGTAATTTCACGTTTGGACTAACTTGGAAACTTGATAGGAACAAGCCCGAAGAAGAGTTCAGGTATCAAATGCCTCCGGCTCCTTGGTATAAATTACTCTCATAAAAGTTATTCTTTCCCATAACTCAATATTGGATCATCTCCTGGATTATTTAGCTATGATATGCCCGTTCGGTCTTTCTGGTCAGGAAAAAATTTAGTACTTCAGAATAATGATAACGTTTCGGTGAATTATTTCACTTTTATCGGTGCTTATTCTATGTTTCTAAATGATGAAATGATTCAATTACTGCGAACAATCCAAGAATTTCGTGAGGTGCTATCGAATTTGAGATGCGGGAAAATGTTACCATAGGTCTACCCACAGCAAACTCCGAAACCAAGGCATTAATCTGATGAAATAAAGTATTACCTCACTAACACTCCAAGAAAATATACTAAATAGTAGTTGAATATTAGTTAAATATTATCCAGCTAACTACATGCACTCTACACATACCTACATGCCCTCAAAAAATCTTCACGATGATGGGAGTCATAACTACATAGTAATCATCTAAACAGTGTTAATTTAACATAACCTGTTTCGACACTTTCTGTATCATTCTCAAGAGTACTCTCCCTTTGGAGTTAAAGTGACGTAGGCGATACGTTAAATAGACGTTCTGTGGAAGGTTACGAAGACGTTATTACTCGAATCATCAAGGTAAATGTAACCCACCATGTAAGTATTCCGTTGCTTTCGTTAACCTTTCGTCTGTGTGGGAAGCGAGAAGGTTTTAGAGGCAAGAATCGGAAAGAAGAAAGGGAGTCCAAGGTTGTGCCTTGTAGTACTCCCGATTCTTCATCGTTATCCAAGCCACCTCAACCTCCAGGCTGTCACACACCAAACCCTCCTGTATCGCCTTGACTTTTAGTTGTGAGGTACCTTAGGGCATGCCTCGGTTTTTGATTTTTGCCAGGATTTTCGATTTAAACTTCTTGAAATATGCTGCAAGGAGTAGAATGGGAATGCTTTATTTATGTCCATAGCAACCATTCCTTTGTACCACTCTTAACTGTCCTTATAGATTCCATATTTTTAAAATCATCATTCATCTTATTGAATACTTTGGGAACATAAGCACTTAATTTCCTACAGACCTTGCGTGTGTAGTATCTTAAAATTTCATATTATTTAAGATAACCGGTTTCGACACTTTCTGTATCATTCTCAGGGATACTTTTCCTTTGAGAGCTTAAGTGTTGAATGCAGTAGGTGAAATAGAGGTTCTGTGGATAGTTACGGAGTCGTTATTACTCTAATCATCAACGTGTGTTTGTTTTAATGTGTTATATAGGTTTAGGGTTTACATACTCCAAGTGTGATCAAAATGTGGTGAACTGAAGAATGATGAAGATGAAATGGATCGATCGAGTACTTGATGAGGAAGTGCTTAGAAGATAGGGAGAAAAGAGAAGTCTTCTAAAAACCTTAACGAGAAGACCTCAGTCTCTCTAGCATCTACTAGCCAAATTCGTACAAAACCTGTGTAATCTCTCTATTCACTGGCAGCGGTTTTTGACATATCCACGTAAGGAGAAGACGGGACAATCTAGTTAGCCACATTATGAGGCATGATCGCTTGATGGAAACAATCGTGGGGCAGGTAATAAAGGATGTAAAAGAGAATAAATAAGTCGCTATGAAAAGGGTAACGAATAGCAGAGAGGAATGAAGAGCTGCGTCAAACCAATCTTAGGATTGCTGACTTGTGTGTGGATTCTATAAGTAACAACTCTACAATGAAAAATCTGCTAATGGTTAATTAAAAATGAAAATATATACATCAAATTAAGAATGAAAGATATAAATCCTAAAGTAACTATTTTGCGCAAGCGATAATATTAGGATTCTCCAAGAAACGATTCGTAAGAAGAAAACAGCACCAGGAGATAATCACGAACAAAGACATTATTTGTTTCCGAAGTTTCACCGCACCGGCGTAAAATTAGCCCGCCGACTACGTCAGCATCAATGGGAAACACTGACAAACGATATCGCTCCGCTTCACGGAGAGTTCCCGGCATCAAAGGGTTAAACGCCTCCCGGGCGTTGACATCGAGCGTCGCGTAGCAACGCATGGCCGCAGAAAATAGTGAGGGGATCCTCAACAACTTGATTTTCGTCCGGACCGCCTACAGCATCCTCCCGGGAATTCCGTGTCTCCTCGAAGGCTCAACCTAGCCTCCTCTCCCAACCGTAAGGTTTCAAACAAAAAGGTAGAATATTCAGGCGGGATGAGCGGAAGTATTCGAAATGTGGAGCTGTAGAGGAATGATGAAGATAAAATGGATCGATAGAATGAACAACGATGAAGTTCTTAAATGGTTGGGAGAAAATAGAAGTCACCATAAAACCCTAAGAAGATGACGTGACAACTTAATCGGCAACTTCGTGAGGTATGACGGCCTGATGAAGACAATGCCGTTACATACAGTGGCGGATTCATAGAGGGGCTAGTAGGGGCTATGCCCCCCCACCCTTAGATATTCAATTTACACTAGATATAATTGTATTTTTGTTCAGTTATCGAACATACAAACTTAAACGTTACACACACAAGGGCTGTTGCGAAATAAATGTTTATGTTCCCAAATTTTCAATTACGATGAACGATGATTTTAATAATATGGAATCTATAAGGGAAGTCAAGTGTGGGACAAAGGAAAGGTTGCTATGGACATGAATAAAGCATTCCATTTCTACTCACTGTGGCATATTTCAATAGGTTTCAATAAAAAAATCCTGGCAAAAATAAAAAAAAACAAGGCATACCCTAAGGTACCTCGCACCTAAACGTCAAGGTGATACGGGAGAATACGGTTATACATCAGTGTGAGATACCTACCAGGAGGAAAAATTACTAAAAAAAAGTACATAAATGTAAATGGAAATGCAATCGGAATGTAAAGCAAAAGGGTAAAAGAAAAAGCAAATGCTATCGGAAAGAAGAAAGGGAGTCCAAGGTTGTGCCTTGTAGTACTCCCGCCTCCTCATCGCTATCCAAGCCATCTCAACCCCCAGGCTGTCACACGCCAAACCCTCCCGGATCACCTTGACTTTTAGCTGAGAGGTACCTTAGTGTATACCTTAGTTTTTGATTTTTGCGAGGATTTTTTATTTAAACCTCTTGAAATATGCTACAAGGAGTAGAATGGGAATACTTCGTCCATAGCAACCATTCCTTTGTCCTACTCTAAACTTCCCTTAAAGATTCCATATTTTTAAAATCATCATTCATCTTATTGAATACTTTGGGAACATAGACTCTTAATTGCCTACAGCCCTTGTGTGTGTACTACCTTAGAAGTTCATATTAAACTTCATTAAGTAAAATATTTTCATGGTACATTCTTTAATTTTTTTATTAATCACTGAAATCATTTTCAGTGATAACAATATGCTAAAATAATTAATCTTTCAACTAGTAAAATATTTAATTCTCTAAAATTAACATCATCTGTAGCCTCTCCAGTCACTTCAAAAGAATTGGATTTGGTTTTTTAATAACCTTTTCTACCTTTGATTTTTTAACTATCTTTGATTCTTTTTAAATTTGTCACTCTTAGAAATGATAATTTTTAATCGTTTTCAGAAAATTAATTGCTCCTGCTTGAGCGACCTGAAAATGCCAAATATTGGACCCAATTATTTTAGCATATCGAATCTACTCTCCCTCAGATATTCCAAAAGGCTGAAAATAAAAAGCGGAGAAAATTGAAAAATTTAGCCACTAGAGACAGCCGCAGAGAACATGGAAAACGGGGAACAGCTGGGAGTACCGCAAGGCACAGTCCTTGGACTCCCTTTCTTCATTCCGATCCGCTGACTCCAGAATCTCACATCTCCCCCTAAAGTCATCATTCATCCTCGCTTCCCACACCTAAGAAGTGACGAGGAAAGCGACAGACAGCCTCTAGAGTACGTTGCCCCTCCACGTGGAGGACTCCGGCTCGAATACCTAGCGGGAAAACAATCACGAACAAAAATAACCATCTCCGCATGAATACGAGCGAAGTTTTCAGTTCCTCTTCGCTTAAAAATGTTGACCATCCAAAGCCGAAGAGATATTTTACATCCAGATCGAACAGGTAAGGAACATAGATAAACTAGAACTGAAAACTTTTAGAATAGTAAGATAGGAATGTAAATGGTAAATTACAAAAAAAAACACTGGTACGGTATCCAAATCAGTATACATTTTAGACAACTTTCCGTGATTTCATGAATTTATCTGGAAAATTTTTCGGTAGTCGAATTTTCGTCACGAATATCTCCCAGTTGTAAGCGATGGATCGAAAAATCAAACATCGATTATCCACCCATCTATTGACGTATAAGTATTCATGATTATAGAGAACACACAAAGTTTTCAATGTCCACACTTCAACCAAGCTTAAACCGCGTGTGGTTTCAGTGGTCAACCGTCATTCTGAAAGGTACCTAAGTGTGGGAATGACGATTACTCGCTGAAACCTTGGTCGACTTGAGTTTGACTAAAGGGTGGAAAATTACACAACTTCCTGTGTTATACTACCATCACTATTGAAAAATTCCATCAAGTAAACCCTGAGTCGATTGTTTTCAGCTGTCTCCAGTATTTTTATTTTTGGATTCAATAAATCTATTCTACTGACGAATATTTCTCGGGTTTGCAGCCAGGTCAATGCTTTTATACAAGCCGACGTTTCGGGAGACGACTTGTCTCCCATCCTCAAGGCTGTGTTACTTTATGGAAGTCCAATTTCACACTGAACTGGATTAACCTGGCTGCAAACGCAAGAAATATTCGTCAGAAATATTCTCCAGGAAAAATTTAAATCGTTTAACCTATTCTACTCTTTAAAAAAAGGCATGATGAGCGAAAGTCTTCCTTTGATGCGAAACTTTTCATGATGAAGAGGTTTACCTGTTGAAAACTTGGTCCATTAAAGTTTAATTTAAGGATGGAAATTTTTAAAAAATTCTGTGGGGTATTTATCCGTTATGGTTGAAAAATTCCATCAAATAAAACCTGAGTCAATTGTTCCAGTGGTTCAGTAATAGTTTATTTATATTCCTTGGCTGAAATAAACCTATTATACTCCAAAATAAAGACGTGTCGAGCGGGAGTCCCCATAAGGACGCGGTATCGTTGTCTCGCGGTGTGTTTCATTAGAATTACGGTCGTTTGTTCCTCGGCGGGGTGGGAGTGGGGGTTGCCTAAAAATAAACGAGAGCTCTCCAGGACCCTCAGAGAGAGGATTGCGCAGGAAAGTGAGGGTGGGACACACCGGAGTCATTTCCCTGTTGTCCTCCCTCGCTATTTTCAGCCTCATCGGGAAGGAAGGCCGTGCACTCCTGCTCCGAACCACAAAACCCATCGAACACCAACGAAATTAAGACAGAACTTATGAAGGATAAAAAAAAAGATCTTTCGAAAATTACTTTCCAGCAACGAATTTTTATTACTAAAGTGTTTTTACTTTTTTTATTTTCTTAAAGAATACCTCCCAGTTGTAAGCGATGGATCGAAAAATCAAATATCGATTATCCACCCATCTATCGATATATAAGTATTCATGATGATAGAGAACACACAAAGTTTTTAATTTCCAAACTTCAACCCCGAAAACAGCACTGATTTGCCTTTAAATCGGTGGGATAGAACATAACGACGATAGACGATAACTGACATCCATGCCCTGAGCAGGGGGTAATCTAGCCAGACGGGACTCAAACCCGCAACCTTCAGCTTGGCAGGCTCTAATCCGCCGCCACCGATGCCGGCATTACCTGTTCAGGTAGGTTCACAACATGGGCGTACCCAGAGAGGGACAGGAGGGGGCATCTGACCCCCCCCCCCCACCTAGAAGAAAAACTCGCAAATGTCTCGAAGGAAAATAATATCTTTTCAAGCAAATAATTTTAAAAACTAATAAAGAGCTGATACAATTTCCTTAAAATGTTGATTTCATTCACCTTTTCTATGCTTAAATCCTACCTACAGCTTGAAAAACCATGGCTCCCCCTCCCAGTTTTGATCCTGGGTACGCACTTGGTTTACAAGGAGTGTTTTGCGGGCTAGCCGAGCAAGCCCAGATTGGAATTCTCTCTTTAGTTCACAATGAAGTGTACTCCCTTTTATTCTACCAAGAAATCCTACTCTCTTCCTTCCCTTTCCTACCTTACGATACATTCTACGTTTTAACCCCTTCCTCACTCAGTAGTCCCTCCATCCAAACCTTCTGGCTTATCAATATCTCGTTTAGACATGTCCACTCCTCATCATCATGTCTAGCACTTCATTGTCCCTCTTTCTGTCCGTCCATTCCTACATTTTCCTCCACACACGCATCTAGATTGCTTCCAGCCTTTTCCTGTTCGCCTTCCAAAGTTTCCATGTTTCCGCACTGTAATAGTGCTACTCCAGATCAGACTCTTCACCAGCGTTTTCTTTATACTCTTACATAAAGATCCTCCAATCAGCTCTTCCTCACTTATTCATATCCCATCAGCTAACGTAATTCTTTATTCCCCATGTATCCGTTTTCCTCACAAGCGCTTCCTAAATAGTTCCGCATTCAAATTTCCTGACTTATTCCAGGCCTTTTCTGGACTTTTTCACACTCTCCTTTCAATCATTCCCAGTATCGAATAAATTAATGGACTAACGGCGACTCCTCGGGATAAATAATTCGGTAGCATCCACTCCAAAAGTCTCCCTTTTAAGGTCAATTCATTTCAATGTATCCTGCTTCGGCCAGGTTCATCCTTAGAATTTCCGCCTGCAAAATCTCTAGTCTTCTGCAGATTCGAAGTAATGTTATAATAAATTTTTTATCATTAAAATCATACCACATTTGACCAACGCTTCCTCTCGAGTAGACCCCGCCCGAACGTCCAAATTGGGGACTTGTTTACCCCAGGAATATTTTACTGGAGCGAATGCCTTTATGTCTTGTATAGATAAGTTATTAGAGCAACTGCGACTTCTCCAGTTAATGTGATTTTTGACTCAAGAAGCCAAAATTTTCTAAAAAACGAAAGGCGAAACCAGTTTTGGACAAAGTATAATGGAAAAAGACGGGAAGATTCACGTTTGCAGAGGGTGATGAGAAAGTATTTCAAAGCTTCTAAGATACATCATGAAATATTATAAAAAATGCATCATTAAAATTAACCAATGGGATGAACCTCTATCCAATGCTAGAGGAAAAATTACATCACCTTATATCAAAGGGCCAGACGGAAACGCCTACGTACTTATTTGACTCACAAAATGTACGCAATGAATGTGAAACGCAGGCAATGGATCAAGAGAAAATAATAAAAAAGACTCACAGACAATGAAGGCCGCTATACACGGTGAATGAGCATGTCGAATGATCATTTGAAAAAAAAATCCTTCGCCGTTTATAACGAAAAAATTCGCGAATGAACCGTCATGCACATGATCATTCACCGTGCATGCGCATGATCATTCAGTGAAAATCAGAACATGTCCTATTTTGCTCGCATGCTCCTGTGAATGATCACGTGATCATTCAGCGTGATCATTCGCATGACCATTCACCGTGTATAGCGGACTTAACAAGCAGCCGTCTTTAATTTCCAGCAAAGATGACAAAAATTTCTAAAAAAAACAGGTTTCGCGAAAATGAGACGAAAACGGTTTCGGACAAAATAACCTGGAAGGGACGGGAATACTCATAGAGAAGAATATGAGAAGGAATTTCAATTGTTCAACAATGTATCATAAAAACTGTGGATCCCAGATCATTACAGAAGATATTTTTACAAGTTAAATGTGAACAATATATCCTTAAAATTATCCTTAGTTGTAATCGTCCTTTCAATACTAAACGAAATATTACAATTATTAAAGGGTCAAACGAAAATACCTACGTACTTAAGTGACTCACCAAATGTACGTGAGTACACTTTAAGCGCAGACAACTGTTCAAGGGTTAAAATTAAAAAATCGCAGACATTAACAAGCAGCCGTCATGAATTTCCAGTCCAGAAACCAAAAGTTTCAAGCAAAAAAAAACAAAGGTTTCACGAAAACGAGAAGAAAACAGTATAAGACAAATGAACCTGGAATAGACGGGAAGACTCACGCATACAGAAGAATTCAGGAAGGAACTTCAACGAAATTGTTTGCGAAAATGAGACGACAACAATTTAAGACAAACTAACCTTGAGGATACAGGAATATTCTCGCATGCAGATGAGCATAGGAAGGAAGTTAAATGCTTCAGCGATGTATCATAAAATATTATCAATACCAGATCATTACAGAAGATATTTGAAAAATAAAAACATTAAAATTAGCTTCCATGGAACACCATACGAAAAATTGCAATTACCTAAGGGCCAGACGAAAACATGTGACTCACCACCAAATGCCCGTAAGTACAGATTAGCTCATACAATTGTTCACGAGCTAAAATAAAAAGAAACCCGCTGACACTAACAAGCAGCAGTCATGAATTTCCAGTCAAGATGCCAAAAGGCATTGAGAAAAATAAGGTTCCGCGAAAACGAGAAGAAAACCGTTTGCGACAAGCCAACCCGGAAAAGACAGGAACACTCACTCGAAGAGAGGAATATAGTAAGGAACTTCAATGCTTCAACGACGTATCATAAAATATTATCAATCCCAGATCATTACAGAAGGAATATATAAAATAGAACCTCAAAATTAGCCGCCATTCAATACAAGCCGAAAAATTAAAATTACCAAAGGGAAAAAAACATCTACGTACTAATGTGACTCACCAAATGTACGTAAGTACAGATTAGCGCAGACAATTGTTCAAGAGCTAAAATAAAAAGAAACCCGCAGACAAGAAGTCATGAATTTCCAGTTAAGAAGCCAAAAATTTCTAAAAAAAATTACAGAATGTTTCGCGAATACGAGACGAAAACAGTTTAAGACAAACTGCGATGGATACGACGGGAGGAGTCACGTACACAGAGGAAGAAAAAGAGAAAGGATAGGAGGAAAGAGAAAGAAGAAGAGATAAATTTGTAGCGAGAGGGAGTGGGAGAGGAGAAAGAGAGAGAGAGAGGTCTAGCCAGGAGGATACGGTCTGCCTGAATAGTCCTCCCCCGTCGCCAAGTGACGTGGCGGGGCTTTCAGTCGACTCGGGGGAAGGTGCCAAATAAGTACTCCCCCACACCACTCTCCATACAAAATATGATATTCATCCACACCCCACCCCGCAAGCCGCCTTAATAGGCGTGCGGCAAGGGGTGTCATGTGGATGAATATTATATTTTGTATTGACCTTACCAAATAAATAGGTTCCTTATTACATATTGACACCAGAACTTAATAAATAAGTAGGTTCCTGATTTGATGAAAATGGTTCAAAACCCGGACTGGATTGTCTTCGCCGACTGGGTTAATGATAGTGCACTTGAGAATGAACTGATTACCGAAACAATAGCAATATTTAGGAAGTAAGATATGCCGTCTCATGTTCTCTGATAAATTCGGTGCATTTTGGTACCTCATTTGTAGAGTTTGGTTGCGTATAAGTTGAGAAAAAGGTATCTATACAGTAGAAATGATATAGAGGATGACGGCCTGATGAAGACAATCGTCGAGGTGCAAGTAGATGACAAGAACGGAAACTGAAGTCCTCGAACAAAATGTAAGGAACATGTAATGGATATGAAAGAAAAGGAATACGTGTGTGTGATAAGATTAGCGAATAGGAGTGTTGAGTGGAGAAATGAGTCAAAATATTACTTAAGGGAGTGCTGATAAGTGATGATGATGGCGAAGAAGGTAAAATGGATCGACCGAATAAGTAACGCGGACGAGCTAAGAAGGGTGGGATAAAATAGAAGTGTTCTGAAAACCTTAAGTATTTGACGCAACAACTGAGTTGGTCACATTATGGGGCATGATGGCCTGATTAAAACAATCGTACAGAGACAGGTGGAAGGGAAGAAGGGTAAGGCACGGCCCCGAATGAGTTACATAGGACAGGTCATTAAGAAAGTAAAGGAGACGAAATACGTAGTTGTGAAAAGTCTAGCTGATAGGTCATAATAGAGTGCTGTATCAAACCAATTTCACCATTGTTGAATTGTGATGATGATGAGATAAATCAACTATGAGTTGGCCTTATGTTTTGTTTTTCCTACTCTTGGGAAAACTCAAGTATCGAGTACAAAACACTCGCGAGGGCACGGAATCGCAAGTCGAAGAAATCGCTACTATAAACTTGATAGACTGTAATAAGAGATATAGACTGTAGAACAGACAGATTCAGAATGACCTTTTTTTCCACGATCAATAATTATAACGGCAGTGATAGAACTCATAAATAGATTAGATGACTTGTAGTATAGCCTACTTACTTATGTAAAACTTAATGCATGCTTATTAATTTTATTATTATTTCTAACAGCATATGGTAGTATAATTTGTTAGCATGCGTGACATTTTTTGGACTGTGTGGCGTGCATGTGGGAGTCCAATCGCATGCTGCATGCTGGTGATTGATCAATGATCACCCCCTGCCAAACACCCTAGAGGTGGCTCGCAGGTTATTATGTAGATGTGGATACTGAAATGTACCAGAATCAGTCGAAATCGAAAATTAATCATTTATCCCACCTCTACTTCGAACCGCTTACGCTTCCCTCCTACGCTACGCTACAGCGCGTCTTTTCGTCTCGATGTCGTTCCCGCCAGTTCCCCATCTCCCTCTTCCTATAACGACGACGACCCCGTCCTTCCGCATGCCTTCATCCCCCCTCCCTCCCTAGCCCGTGTCTTTTGGCGGCGAAGAGGAAAGCAGAGGATGCGTGGGAAGAGTGGAGTCGGGGAACCTCTCGCTTCTTCCACACTTGAGCCCCCCCGCGACTCCAAAATACGTTTCCCCGACAGAGGAGTCAGTGTCACGATCTCTTTCCTCAACCTGTGAATTGAACAGGGTGGTTTCCTATTATGTTTTTATTGCCTAAATCGAAATTTTATCACTCCTGGAGTGCGTATTTCACGCTTTTAGATTTTTAAATGATTGTACCAAGGAAATAAACTCTTTTCTCTCTTAAACGGAACCAACCATGACATACTAATGAACCACGATCAACTAGCATCAGAGCAAAAGTTATTGCTCTTTTAATAGGTAACTGATTTTCATGAAAAAATCATGCCCAGCATTGAAATCATTATTTAATAATTACAAAACGAAAAATCCCTGCCCAGCACATTCCAAGACAAAAAAAATGTGTGTTTAAAGTTTGGACGGTAGATTTTACCAAGGGCTGAGGATAAATAAAAAAGCCGAAGGAAAACTAACTCGGGGAAAACAAAAAAATCAAGGTCTTAAAAACAAGTTATTCTTTCAAAGCTTGCTAAAGTTATTTGATTTTTCATCATAAACACACCCATCAATCAGATGGGGGCGCCACGCCGCCGATAACTAAAACTATTCCACATCGTTTCGTCGACTCCGACTAGGCAAAAGAAATAGGAATATATCTCCAAGAAAACATATAAATATTCACAGATAATCAATATTAAATAGTAATTATAATATAATACTTTATTTACACAAAATTTTGTTTGCACAAACTGGTAACAGCAAAAGAGAGGGGACTTTAAGTGGTCTTCAAGGTCATATGACCAGAACTGAGCCATCAGAAAATAACTAAAATGTGTGCTTTAAAAATAAACGCAGTAACTGTTACATATGTAAGTATTGTTACATCGAAATACCATCAAAATGAATTAAAAATTTTCCTTGTAAAAAAAGCCAGTCTTTCGAAAGTTTTCCCATTTTTTGTGAGAATTTATTTAATAGCGGGCAGTGAATTAAAAATCTTCTGCCCCATTCAGAAAAATAATCGTTTATATAAAGCTAATCTTGGTCTGTTTGTTACAATGTTTGACTCATTCCTTAAATTATGTTTTCATACGCTGGATAATTCCTCACCATAGGCCCTCGAGAACTATAGTTGACCAATGCATGAAGATAAGTACATTCAATTAAATTTCGCGATGGGACCTTCAATGAAAAATGGGTATGTGTGTAAAAGGAGCGTCGTCATTTCATTTTTGGAGAACTTAAAGAATCAACCCGTTGAAATTGAAGGGAGGAGTGATATAAATTAGGTAAAAAATTATGCGGACTAAAAATACAGGGTTATCATTAAAGAATTTTGAGGTTGCAATGATTCATAGGAAGACATAAGTAGGGAAAAGATGGTAGAGATATTACAGAGGCTTCCCGATTCATGCTTGAGTGCCTTGAGGAGGGCACTCCGAGAGCAGCACTTCGTCCGTCGGATGGGACGTTAAGCCGTGGTCCCCTCGGTGACTTTAGTTGGGAATAGGCTAATGGGGTTTTCCCTTGTCGAGCGACTAAGGGCATTACTTATGACAAAAATCTGCGACGAAATATTCGGAAAATAAACTGTGACTAATTCTGTTTTCATTTAAACCATGTTTAACACCGCAATATTCTTTTATGAAGACCCAGTATTTCTACCTCACTCAAAATGGTAACTCTTTTTGACTCAGAATGTGTCATACCTCCCCTCTTACAATACATGTACACTTCACTGATCTTTCTCGCACCTTATGAGGATTTCATTCTCTGCATCACGCACTTTGACATAACTCCTAACTTCCATAACATCCCGAAAAAAAATCTCTCCGTCTTTCCTCATCCTTTCAATTGCTCCTTCTCCTCAGCAATAGAGTACTTCTTTTGTTCCATCTCTGTAGTCCACGATAAGCTCCTCAATACAGAATAGATAATACTTCCTGCACCGGTGGGCTCATTCAAACCGCTCTCATTGTGAAGGAAGTTTTGGTTTCCAAGATACGTAATAATAGCTTTGAGAAATCGAATACATAAAAGCGGAGTAAGGGAGCAGCTCCTCTGTTTTATTGAATTTCTGGCTGAATAATGTTGATCAAGGGTTGCGAAGTTAGAGGGTGCACTCGTAATTTTAGAATCGCATTTTTTACTTCTCCCTATAACACCAAGAATGAAAGACGTATTTCACTCCGCTTTATTCATATATAGGCAATATTATGCAAAGATGTTTTTGGTTAAAGCAAAAATGAAAACCGAGAATTTGAATTCCCAAAAAAAAAACAGAAATTTAGGCAGCATGTAAGTTCATAGATCAATACATGAGATTTTCAATCAATTTTTAAATTAATTTAATTATTGACAGCAAAATACTAAGCCCAATTCATACATGACGGAACAACATGCCGGGAATAGGAGCAACCTGCCCAGGCGGGACTCGAACACAAGACCTCCTGTTTGGTAGGTGATAACTTTACCATGCCGCCACCGAGATCGTCATTTTAAAAATTACACAGGAGCAACAGCTATTATTGCCCTGCACTAGAGTTCGTCGTTTTTAATAAAAAAGAACATAATCTTGCAATGCGAATATATCGAAATAGTTCATTGTTGAAATCTGGAAATGCTTTCGTTAGTGATTGAGTTCATGAAACTAGGTTTCCTACACATTTTGATCAATGTGGCATAAAATTACTCAATTTATTCACATTTCCTGACCTCAACACGAATGGAATACAAATTAGAAGGGTGGCTCGATGGATGAATTTACACTCAACTTTAAATCGCTACTTTTTCTTAATTACAAAAAAGCTATTAGTTCTAGCTAGTTCAATAGAGCTATTAAAATTAGTGCACAAGAGTTCACCCGTTTCAACATAAAATTTGGACTTTACTATATGAATACCTCGAAATATTTCATTGTTGAAACCTGGAAATCGAGATAGATGATTTAATTGTTGATTGACTACACCAAACTGGGTTTCGTGAACATTTTAATAAACAGGTGATCAATCTGATATGAAATTACTAACATTATCTACCTTTACTGACCTCACCACGAAGGGAAAAAAATTAAAAGGGTGGATCGATTGATGAATTTACACTCAAGTTTAAATCGCAACTTTTTCTTAATTACACAAAAGCTACAGCAATAACTCTGAATGAGAGTATATTCAACAAAAAAATAATATCACGCAATACATATATCTCGAAATATTTTAAATTCGGAAACTGGAAATCGAGATTCATTGTTGTTTGACTTCATCAAACTAAGTTTCGTGATACTCGAATAATTTGGAGACACCGGCAATCAATCTGACATGAAATCACTCAATATATCCTCCTCTTCTGACCTCGCCACGAATGGATTACGAATTAGAAGGGTGATTCTACGGGTGACGAAGGAGACTTAAAAGAGCCGACGGATAGAATGGGACAGAGGAATGGATGCGAGACGAGATGTGTCTTGGATGACTGCTTGGACCCGGATACGGTGAGACTGCAACTTTCGCAACCAGCGATCGGGGCAGAGATATCGCACGACAACCATAATGCACACGGAAAATGATTAACTGAATCACCACCACCTCAAACTACGGGTACAATTACATTCACGGACCAATCAAGGAACAATGCAATGCTAAGGAATATTACATAGATACCAATCAGCCGTGTAGGATGAAAGAGAAGTAATTGATCGGGGAGGAGAATAGGATCTATTGACAGACAGAAAGGGAATATAGGCCTTGCTGAGTACTGCGGTTTTTATAACTGATGATTTAGAGTTTTACTGCGTGAAACCTTTCCATTGTGAAAAAGGAAATAATTACCTTTGTGAGGTTCACTAATATATTTGAAAGTTCTTTCATCTTGCCGTAATGGAATGGTTTCAGACAGTTAAGCCTGAAGTCATCAGTTATATCATTGAAGCCAGCGCGGAAAAACAGGCAAAGTCGTGTTTCAAATGATTGGTCAAACATCGCATAGCATCCTTATATATTTTTTCAACAAACGCTTGAGAATTGTCAACAACAACAGCTTGAAACTTGGGGTAACACCTAAGTACGTTTCTACTCATTCCCGACAGACATATTTTTTTATTTTATTTTATAATTTAATTCATTTTATTTTTAAAGATTTATATTAATAAAGTGGTACACATACAGCAAGACTGCCAATTTAAAGTGCACTTATAACAACAAATATCAAATAATTAAATAAATAATTAATATGTCCTTAATGTCACAACGGACTTGACATCAAAGGAGTTGCATGCATGGTCGATGCACCTGACGATGTAAGTATGCTACGAAACCCAGTTCGTGCTTTTTCAAATATATCAGTGAACATAACAGTTTATTTTTTATTTACCACTGATTTTTAAATTTATCTCTACACTCCTACAACCATAAATGAGCAATTGAAAATAGGTATCTTCAAGAGCGACACGGAGTACAGTACATGGAGTACTTGATAGAGCTGATATTAAGGTATTAATCTCGCCGCATTTTTAAATTACTAATTCATGTTATAGCACTAATGCTGAGGAACATTAGATAGACACTAATAAGCTGAGTTAGAGGAAATAATTATAGTTAATTGATGAAGAAAATAAGAATTATTGGCAGACTGAAAGGGATTATAATCCTGTCCACGTACTGTAGTTTTTATTAATTCCTACAACCTCAAATGAGGAATTGAGAATAGATATCTTTAAGAGCGACATAGAGTACTTGATACAGTTGATATTTGGGTATTCGACAATTAAAATCGAAAATCGAGTTTTAATTGCCAACAATCTAGTCTTGATGTTCGAGGTTCGATCCAAATTCGATGTTTCAACTTCGATCTTGACCATTTCGATTGATCTCAGCACAGCACTACCAGTCTATGATAACGCCATCCGTCCAGAGAAATAGATTATCTCTATGACCGGTAAAAAAGTTTTTTTTTCACCATCTCAAATGTGAATTTTGATTGTTTTTGAATGTAAAACAAAGCATGTTAATCTGCAAACTTTAAAGAAAAAAAAGTCGATTATTCCGATTAATAAATATTCAGTTTCAAAATGTGTTTTATGTTGAAAAACGAGTTTTTCATTTCGATTGAAAATCGATTACTCGAAAACATCGATATTGTTCTATCACTACCCACATCCCTATCCCCTAAACCCATCCAGCCCCCCAACTTTAAACCCAAAATTTCATGACTCCAATTTAAATTAAAGTGACTACCTTAAGTTCCTGAAACGATTTCCAGTAACACGCCTAAGATACAGCTTCATAGATGGGAACTGTGGCTACCAACAACACCAGCGACTTGGGAGTTGGATTTCACGGCCGTTCACGCAGCAGGTTTGAAATAAACCACAGCAAGGCCTATGTTTTATTAAAGATTATTAAGTACTCCGTTGTAATATAAAAATATAATTTTTTAAATCTTGAACTTTCATTACAAAAACAAGAATTAGTAATTAAAAATACGGCGAGAATAATAGCTTAACATCAACAGTATCAAGTCCAATATTTGGGACGGAGAGCGGACCAAGGCTCACTGCTAAAAAAATTCGTATCGATTAAGGACAGTTTTTAAAAAAGGATAGATTTTAAACAAACTCCACAGCCATAAATAACTCCTATCTGGCCTCGAACCCGGTCGTACCACGAGGAACGCTTTTATCTATAATCCCATACACCTCACGCATATCTGATTTCCAAATTCTTAACTGACAGGGTAAAGTCCCTGGACACGGGTGGATTTATAACGCTATGCAAAATGGAGCAAGGGATGAGCGACTCCCTCTCACAGCTTCGGAATCTCTTTGCGCCGGCGCGCATTCCTCCGCGAGGACATGAAGATAGCGCCTACGGGAGACAAAACACACACTCCGAGCGCAACATAATGCTACCCCTTTGATGAAGCACATTAAAACGCAAGAGTACTCATTCTCCAGCTCCACTCAAAAGCGGCGATGAAGGACAAACGCGTCAAGGAGGTAAACATACACACGGCGCTTTTGTGATTACCATTATAATTTCCGGGTAACGCCTTCCTCTGATAGTGTTATCTCCCTCCGCACTTCCGAGTTAAAGAGCCACTTTACGCGCGCCGCAATATTACGCCGACACAAAGGTAGCCCGCGTAAAGGCGGGAACAATAAAAGTAGAGCAATCTAGATAAAAAACGAGACACTGTGAATTAAGTTCTGGGATGAGCACACAATTCATACGCGTTCAGTCGCATAAACATTTTCGCAACGGAGTAATTAAGGATAACCTTCTAATAGGACAAGTCATAAATTACGAAAAACGCGAAAGTAAACAATTCGTCGCTGCAATGAAGCGGCAATGGTAGAAATACTGGCTGAAATTTCATACAAATTTATTCAAAAAAGGTACAATGCTGGGTTCAGTTTTTTTTTTAAAGGAAAACACATCAAGTTTTGACTCGCCGAGTACGCTAGTGCAGAATCGCGCCGCAACTAGTGCTAGAGTTGCCTTAAAGATGGCTGCCTTCACCGGACCCGAGCATACTAGCTGTGAGTTTTGGTTTGAAGAATCAAAGTCGGTGACAAGAGTTCAGAGTAATTTTTGTACCAATTACCCTAAAGGTCGTCCTATTAGGCCCACAATTTATGAGTGGCATAAATATTTTGTAGAAACCGGGTGCTCAGTAAAACATAAGAAATCGTCAGGTCGTCCTAGCACATCTGACGGAGTCGTTGAGGAAGTGACACAAAGGTGAGCCAAATATCGTGAGCCGCAAGTCCCTCATACAACGGTTTGGCGTGCGTTGAGAAAATGTTTGCATTTGATATTACAAAGTTGCTAAGTCCGTTTTAATAAACCCTGTATTACAAGTCATTATCATAAGCCAGTGGTAGGCACAAAAGCTTGGGACTTAGACCGAATAGAGGGAAGCACTTAGGATTAAGACGTAATGTGCTATTACATTAAAATTGGCGGTTTAAGAAACACGTTAATTCCTTAGAAAGGCATTCGAAATATGATATTTTTAAAACATTATGCGAAAACGAAATCAATTAGGAAGGTTATCATCCGTCGAAAAGCAACATAGCTACACGACTTATGTAAAACCCCATAAAGCCGGCCAAAACTTTGCATTTACCTCTTTCTGAACAAAGTCCATCTTTCCATGACATTAAAAGAGTAGGAATTATTGGAAATATGAATAGGAATACGCTAACATGCCTAATTTACACCTTACAGCGGGATCAGTAATGTGGATGACGTGTTTGTTAAAAGAAGTGGTCCGAGAATAGAGCCTTGCGGTACTCCTTTTGATACTACGTTAGAGAATGATCAGATACCTCCTTCACTTACTCGGCTGAACCTCAACCCGAAGGTTGGTTTGGATGGGTGAGGGTATATCTCACTTCATACAAAGCCACATTCGTGGGATACCACACATTTAGGGTAGGAGGGCCAGCTCCTTTCCTTATGCCACCTCGAAATACTCCTAAGTTAACAATACAATGCTAAACAATAACACATAACCCTTTTAGTTTGGATATAACCACAGACAGAAACAACAAGACAACTGAAGAAAGGAATGAAGGAAAAAATAATTCGTAAAATTCAGGCTTAACCTATGAAAGCGATGTGAGAGACATGATAGATAGATAGTTTATTTGATGTAGAACTTTTCCTTTGGTGCATTAAAAAGTTAACAAAAACTCGGACAGATCATAATCAGAAAATCACACACAGGAATAGTAATCTCGTTCAAGTGATACAATCTGAAAGTATTCACATTCAAGCATGAGTATGTTATGCAATCACAGTCACCATTGCTTTGGAAAACATACAAAATATACTATCAAAATTATACAGTCATTTTAGCAATCAAATTTGAGGTTTACGCATTTTCATAAATATCAATTGCCATCGAGATAATACAAATACAATTTTAAAAAATCTATCAACAGTAAAAAAATTTTCCAGTTCTTGAGGAATTGATTTCCAAAAGTGGCATGATTTTACGTTGAATGAATTTTGATAAATTGTGGTCCTCTGGCTGGGAACAATTATTTTTTTATTTCTAAAAGTTCCTCTTTTTTAAAGTACGTTATCTAAGTATGATTCGAAAATATAGGAGTGAGTTTCAGTTTGCAAAAGTTAATGCATATATACTCCCATTTGTAGTTTTCGTCTATGTTCTATATTCAGGATATATTTCTTGGTAGTAGATAATGAGTAACTCGCTCTTTATACGCTACGTCACACATAAAGCGTATTGCACAATTTTGAATTTTCTGCACCATTATTAGCTGAGATTTGGATATACCAGGGTAATGCATAAAATAACCGCCGTTTGTGTGCAGCGCGAGATGTAGCTAGGGTAGAACCGTCACATTGACATCAAAGCTCAAAGTATATCAGTACGCTTCTAACTGTACAAAGGCGGAGCATCGTAAGTTCACACGTTGTCCGGTTATAGCCTACAAACGTGAGAGCCACAGTAGAAATCCTGCCGAGTGTGAAGTGCGTGGTATTATACGATTTCTCTGGGCAAAAAATCGATCAGCAGCCGAAATTCATCGTGAATTGTGTGCGGTTTACGGCCTAAACATTATGACAGAAGGAGTAGTCCGTCAGTGGGTACGTTTTTTTTTTAAAAAGAAGAACAAACATTCACGACTCAACAGTTTCACCGATTAAAAAAACGACGGAGAGCTTCAAAATACAGTGACAGATTTGCTCCATTCACAGGCGACAGATTTTTATGAAGAGGGATTGCAAAGACTGTCAAAAGATACGACAAGTACTTGAATTGATACGGCGACAGCGTGGAAAATTAAAGCAAAGTTTTAGTTTAAAGATTTATATGATAAAATTGCTTTGATTTTGTGCGGTTTATGGCCTAAACATTATGAGAAGGTTATGAAGAAGGACCAACCTAAACCGACAGCCTGGACGTTTTTACTCTATATTTCTACGATATCGGGTAAATTTTCTAGGGTTTTGAGGAGGTATAACATCGAAACCATCCATCGATCTATGCCAAGTTTAAGAGATCGCCTCGTTTGTGTAAAAGATCCGATTGGCCTTATGACTCCTGGAGTTTACAAAATCCCCATTGAGTGTGGTAATGTCTACGTGGGGGAGACTGGGCGAACACTATCCACTCGTCTCAAAGAGCATCAAAGGCATTTCCGACTTGGTCAACCGGAAAAATCAGCCATAGTCGAGCATAGCCTGGATGAGGACCATAAAATAAGGTGGGATGACACCAGAGTTTCATGGCGATCAAATGAATTTTGGCATCGTTAAGCTAAAGAGGCTATTGAAATAAGACTTGAGAATAAAAATGTCAACAGAGACACCGGATATTCGATCAGCAGCTCTTGGAATAAAACTCTTAAAAGAATTATGATTACCAGAGCTATGTCTACGCTGGTCTACGGTCCTCCGCGACAACAATCGGGACTTGACCAATCCGGCCCCTCCTAATGCTGAGCTTTAACGGTCGCTTCAAATTTTCTGTCAGTAGCCGTGAGAATGGGTAGCGAGGTGGTACCCGAAACGTCGCACAGTGGTCGGAAATCGAAAAACGCCGGACAAAAGTCCGAAATGGCTTTTTTTGAGGTACACAATTGAAATTTGGCACAAATACGGGGAAATAGTTGCTGATCTTGAAATAGCAAGTCATTTTTATTAAGTCTCAGCCGTTACGGAGTTACGGAGGCTTAAACATGACGAAATTTCGAAAAACACGCCATTTATCATTTTTCTTCGCAAATGTAAAAAGTTACGCAGATGGTAGAGCAGTGGATGGATTTTCATGAAATTTTTAACATGTTCATCTGTCATTATAGTTTCTTGCCTGTACTTTGCATAAGTTTCAGACATTTTTGTTGATATTTGTGTGCTGTAATGAATCAAAATGGCGGAAGCTTTTTTCAAGCAAAAGTTCACTTAAAGCAGTCATTATCTTTTTTATAAGAAATATGTATGTCGAGATATTTCGTAATAATACTAAGAAAACATATTTAAACGTTTGTCTGCAAAAGGTTTGGGAAAAAGTTTGCGGCCCTGAGAGAAAATTCGAATTTTCGACCGCGCGTCGCGGTCCGGCTCCACGCGGCGGACCCCGGTAATATCGATTGCGTGTGATGGTTGAAGTTGTTTGCACCTAAATTCCTCAAATTTGCCTTTTTCAAGCAAATAACACTTTTGTGGATTTCCTAAGGTTCTGTATCGAAGATATTTTGAAAGCAGTATTGGTCATTAGGTCATAAAATGGCGGACATTTTGTTAGGCAAAAGTTAACATAAAGTAGTCATTATCTCTGGTTTTAGAAAAACGTATATCATGATTTTTTGTCAGGGTATTAAGTAAACATAATTTTAAAGTATTCTGCAAAAATCTGCGGAAAAAGTTTGCGACCCTGAGAAAAAATTCCAATTTTCGATCGCGTTTCGCGGCCCGGCTCGGCTCCGCGCGGCCTCGAAACTCCGACTCCCCGCACTGACGAATTTCTGAGGACCTTAATGTCCTGTATTCGCCTTACTCAAGACATCCATGCTGTCAATGATAACCAAATTTCATATTTTTATTATCATGGAGGGATACTATATCCAGCGCATGTGTTTGTAGACTGTGATGCCTAACTGTGATGAATATGCTTTTCTTCGGTTACTCCACGGAATTTTCCGATTTTCGATTTCCGACCACTGTGCGTCGGCGCTCTTACATAATCTTACCCGCGCGGTATCCCGAGAAGAGTTTATACATGTTGTTCGCCGGGAAAGTGTAAAATCGAACTGAAGAACAAACATTCACAGCTCCACAGTTTCGGCGGTTTAAACATTGACGGAGTGCTTCAAAATGCAGTGACTGGTTTGCTAAACTCCATAGGCGGCAGATTTTTATGAAGAAGGGATTGTAAATGCTATTATAAGATACGACAAGTACTTGAAGCGATTCGGCGACTATGTGGACAATTAAAGCAAAGTTTTAGTTTCAAGATGCATATCGATGGCTAAGTTTTAACAACACGTATTTCAAAAATAGCAAATTTTCAGGAGAGCAAAAGAAACGATTTACATTTTTAATTGCACACTGAAATTAATAACCTAAAATTCATAAAACTGAAAAATAAGCATAAATTTGCAAAAATAGAGTTGTTTTTTTTTTTTTGCTTGAATTTTATTTTCTAAACGTCAATGCACATTTTTTAAGATACCTGTCTCAATCCAGCCGAATTTTGAGATACGTGTCGTTAGAACTTAGCCATCGATATGATAAAATTGTACTAATTTCACTAGGTCCACTTATATTCACCAAACGGCGTTTAATTTCTGGATTGCCTTCGTATTTGACATCACCACAATACGTAACAGGCGTTGTCCTTGAGTGAGCGTACATAATTAATTCGCGCGAAAAGGAAGCGGACGAGTGGGCGTTGAGGGGCGGGGGGGGGGGGAGAGAGTCGAGTGGCGCCTACAGGCGTCGGCTGAATCCGACGCCAAAGGACCCTCTCGCGAACAATCTTGGCTCGGGTGCGCATTGTCTGCGACTAGTGAGTGTGGCGGGTTTGACGGGGGTGGGTTTTATGGCGAGGGGGAAGGAGGGTTGAGGGGGGGGGGCTAAACTGGAGAGGGTGGGGAATGAGTAGCCGTGTCTTATTGCTGACATTGGATACGAGGAAGGGTGCGGATTTACAAAGGGGTTTAAAGTCCACTTACACAACAACTTAATGTGACGTAACTTGGAGTAATTAAGTCAGGTTGCTAAGTGATTAAGTTAAATAAGTTTGAGGACAGGTAATATAAATGACAACAATCAATGGGTCAACAATGGGTAATGAAACATACATAAGCTGTAGCCGTGTCTTATTGCTGACATTGGATACGAGGAAGGGTGCGGATTCACAAAGGGGTTTAAAGTCCCCTTACACAACAACTTAATGTGACGTAACTTGAAGTAATTAAGTTAGGTTGCTAAGTGATTAAGTTAAATAAGTTTGAGGACAGGTAATATAAATGACAACAATCAATGGGTCAACAATGGATAATGAAACATATAGTATAAGCTGTAGCCGTGTCTTATTGCTGACATTGGATACGAGGAAGGGTGCGGATTTACAAATGGGTTTAAAGTCCACTTACACAACAACTTAATGTGACGTAACTTGGAGTAATTAAGTTAGGTTGCTAAGTGATAAAGTTAAATAAGTTTGAGGACAGGTAATATAAATGACAACAATCAATGGGTCAACAATGGGTAATGAAACATACATAAGCTGTAGCCGTGTCTTATTGCTGACATTGGATACGAGGAAGGGTGCGGATTTACAAAGGGGTTTAAAGTCCACTTACACAACAACTTAATGTGACGTAACTTGAAGTAATTAAGTCAGGTTCCTAAGTGATTAAGTTAAATAAGTTTGAGGACAGGTAATATAAATGACAACAATCAATGGGTCAACAATGGATAATGAAACATATAGTATAAGCTGTAGCCGTGTCTTATTGCTGACATTGGATACGAGGAAGGGTGCGGATTTACAAAGGGGTTTAAAGTCCACTTACACAACAACTTAATGTGACGTAACTTGGAGTAATTAAGTTAGGTTGCTAAGTGATTAAGTTAAATAAGTTTGAGGACAGGTATTATAAATGACAACAATCAATGGGTCAACAATGGGTGAACGAAACCTATATAAGCTCGGGACGAGAACGGTTTCCTCCCATTCTCTTGATAACGCTCCCAGTAGGAGGAGTGGAACATTGAGTAAGAAAATGTTCCCTACGCAGCAATTCCCGAAAACAACCACCAACATTGATAAAAGAAACTGTGAAAATCTTCATACGAAAATACAAATGCCTAACACTCACCTGTCCAGGCCTCGCTGGGTTAACACCTGTTCTACTTCCCGCTGTCACCGGTTTTTCGATTGTCCATGACAATCGAATTAGGATTGAATCGAATCGAATTAGTATTCCAAACACACACCAGATTAGTCTCTCAAACCTCAAGATACCAGAAAAGGATTATAGACTTAAGTTTAACTAAAGTTCGGGCTTGCGGCGCGATAAGTATTATAACGCAACTTTGTGGTGTGATAATACTTATCTGGCCATAATTGTCGTTTGTCGGGCATTACCGTACCTTTTCCTGTCCAATAAAAGCCGAAAAAAATAAAAAGGAAAAGAATTTACTTTGGTAGCTAGATTATCTACAGTACGCGATGCAATTTGGGGAACACTAGTTCAATTCTAGGACGCGGGTAATAATTTATCCTATGAGTTTTGTGGAAATTGAGAATTACCGCTAGCTATCGCTTTGGCACAGCGGTCGGCAATACTGTGTCTATATTTTAGCACTTAAATATTCGCCAATCGAAATAAAACAGTAAAACCTGCTTTAAAAGAGAAACAAAGTGAGCATAATTTGAAAGAATACCATGAAAATTCACAAAAAATGAAGTCTGTCTGGCCGAAATTTGGAATTTCTGGACCGAAACATAGCCGTGAAGACAACAAACAAAAGAATGTGACCTAAAACAAATCAATGACGCACGTTCAGAGATCTTAAACTAGAACGAAGTCCGAGGCGGGAAAAAGGATAGAAAATAAGATGGATTCTATGAGAGAGAAACCAGAAGAGTAGGCAAAGTCAAAGAAAAGGAATAAACGCAGACAACAATAGGTGTAGGTTGCTAGGGAACGAGAGGAACACAGAATGGGGGAAGCTAAAAGACAAGAATGGAGGGGAGACTAAACAATGGGAGGAATATAGGCGGGAAAGAAGAGACGAGGAAAAATACACCCGAGGGTTCAACGATGCCAGGGAGGGGGATGGGAGAATAAAAAAAAGAACATCGCCGCCCGTGGTCACTTGGACGCGTGACTCGGTCGCGGAACCTCGACTAAAAATAAGGAGAGCGAAAGGTATCGGTGCGGGCAGCTCATTACACAGCTCGCAAACATTTAAAACTATCTTCTCCAACGATTCGAGAATCCAAACGAAGTTTCTGACACCAGGCGTCCAAAAATCGAACCTTTATGAAGGAGATCGCGGGAATCAAGTTGTTGCAGCGCAAGTGATTGACGTGATTTTTGAACGTGTCCGCGAAAATTGCGATTGATGCTATCAATATATTATGGCTTACAAGGAATAGGCTCTCATTCACTAGAACTACATAATATTCTTAAATATCTATATAAGAAATATAGTCTTATATTTCTTGTACAATACACAGTCTCCTACCTAACTCTGAGGAAGGTGGTAATGCGCCACCGAAAATTTAGTACTGTGAGTGTTTTTTATCTTTTTTTGTGTGTACAGTGATTCTGCCCAACCTGGGGTTTTTTATGTTATTTACCTCGTCGAGAAAACATTTCGAAGTGTCTTGCACAATAAATATGTTCTAATATCTTGTGGCTTACAAGAAATATGTTCTCATTCATTAATTTTGGTTGAAAATAATTTTTATCTCCTGCAGTGACTAAAAAAAATTAAAACAAAATTGATAAAACGAAAGCTATGAGAGTGAATGATGGCGGAAATGAGTATGTAATGATCAATAGGGAAAGGATAGAGCAAGTAAGAAAGTATAGATATCTAGGAAGCAAGCTGACTGAAGACTAGATGAGTGATACAGAGATCCAGACAAGAATAGCCAGGTGATAAGAAACTTCCAATAAGAAAAGAAAGTTATCATAAAGCAGTAATTACCTAATATTGAGGAAGAGGTTGGTGAAATGCTGTGTGTGGAGTGTTGTGCTGCATTGATAAGAAACTGGACCTTGTGAAGAAGAGATAGGGATAGGGTCAACGCATTTGAGAATTATGTGCGGAGGAGGCTGGGGAGAGTGAATTGGGTGGAAGAAGTGTGGAATGAGGAGGTGCTGGAAATAGTTGGGGAAGAAAGAACAATATTGAGACCTATACAAAAAAAGAAAGGAGAATTGAACTGAAAATATTTTATACAACTATAAAAGGGGATTTTAAAAACAAACACGACTCCCTTCCTTAACCCTCTCAGTGCCTCGGGCCAATATATCGGCTATTGCTCCACAGGCGAAAAGTGCCACGAGCCGATATATCGGCTCGAGCGTAGACCGGATTTTCAAACTAACATTGTTGTAATAGTTAAAATTGCCCTTTATCCAGTGTATTAGAATGTAACAATCAACAAATAATCCCTTTTTGGCAAAATAAAAAAAAACATTACATTGATATCTAAAATAGTAACTTCATATTGTGTTCTTTTATAAAGTGCTACAAAACTCTTAAATTTAGGTAGGCACTTTTTGCTAGTACCACCAAATTTCGGTGGCACTTAGAGGGTTGATCTGGGGTGAGCTTTACCCTCGCCTATCAAAACCGCCGGAAGCATTGAAGCAATAAGTGAGTGACCAATGGAGAGGAGTGATAAATGAGCAAAAATGCTGTTACCCACGGTGAAATTCAAAGTATTCGCCAAGGGGCAGAGTCGGCCGACGGAAAAAATCGCGACGATGTGGGGAGAGTGAAATATTTACAGGCCGACACGAGTCACCGGTTGCATCAGCTCCGTGCTGCCAAAGGTGTAGCCCACCCAATAAAAAAGCCTTCACCTTTTCTTCCACTCAAGTCTACTCACCACAGCCCATGAAAATACTCTCGAATAAAACCCTGGGGGAATAACTGGCTAAAATTTTCTTGGGGAACAGATTGAATTGCTCAAGAAATAACTTTACGAGTCGGTCGATATCTTACGATATCGGCAAAAAGACACGATTTTCCCCATGAGCAAATGCATAACGCTAAATACGTGTCATATTTAGGGTGAAAAACAGGTCAGCTTACAGTATAACAGTTTTAACCATAGTGACCTTCTTGTTCTCTATCAACCTGACCCTATTGCTGAAAATCTTGCATGATGTGTGGTGGAAGTTCTTAATGTTAGTTAAATGAATCATTACAATATTTCTACACTGATAATGTTGTTGTAACTGCGAAACGCGTTAATGTTCGATTAAATCCAGTAGAAATATTGTTATATTTCATTTCATTGTAATATTACTATTGTTGAAAGATTTGAGGTTTCCCTTTCTTTTTATTTAAAGATTGAGATGAGTGGTTTTATTTAACGAAGATGGTGTGATTCACCCGGTTGACAACCCGAGAAGAATTTCTCCCCACCTATTGTTGTCTCATCTTCGTCCTTCTTTTTTCTGTCGTCACATCTCACAACCCTATAACCCACCCTACAAAGTGCTTCCTTCCCCCACCTTCAAGTCGACATACTCCACATCCCCCCTTCCGAGCTAAACTCGAGAGGGAATGAGGTCCCAGCGATGCACCCCTGCATATAACAGAAACTCTCTTTAAAGTTCAAGGGCACGAACGGATGAATCAACGGCCCAATCCACAAATAGCCCGCATAGTACGGTTCCAATTCGGGGACGCAATAAAGAAAAAGAAACAAGTGTTTTTCAAAGTGCACCTCTAGCCACAATGAGATGCTGAAAGGTTCGAAGCCACTGCTCAGGGAATTCACGACCGATGTTGGACGAGCCATTACAACCCCCAGGGATACAATGCTAATGGAGAGCAGTCATCAATCCCTTTTTGAGGGTCTACCTATTCCGAAGAAAAAATGGTAAAAGAGGCCTTACTTTTGATGATCAATGCCACTGACGAAATAACTTGCACTCAAACGTTTTTAATAGGTTCTTTTTGATTGAGTTGGGAAAATAAAATTCAATGAGCCGAAATGCATTCCGACTATAAGCAGAAAGACTTTCAATCCACGGTGAACTATCCTCATCAATAAATAAAAACGATGTCCAACTTCACAGCGAAAGTAAAACTTTGCCTCACAAATGCAATTAAAATTTGTAACAAATTTTCACAAACAATTTTTCTCTCATTATGACAATGATATAAGACTACTTTGGACCTGATTCCATCGAGCTTTACAACTTCATCAAACATAATTCGGAGACGATTTACGCTAAACAAATTTGAATAATTAATTCGTTAATAATAATGAGGGTGTGAAACTTTGTGCTTACCTAAAGTCGATCAATACATACTTCCAAATATTTATAGTTGCTCTAAGGAATTTACAAATGATTCATGATATAATTTTAGATAATGTACAGAGTACATTGTACACTGTTTGTATGAATAGGAAAGATAGGGGATTATATTATATAACTTCGCATTGGAAAACATTTTTTTAAATTTATGAATGCACAACAATAACATGAGAAGAATGCTTAACAACTGATCGGTAATTCTAATGGAGTTACTATTTTCAGGATCCCAATCGATTTCAAAATATTTAAATCCATTAGAGGTACGTTTAATGTCCGAAGCCCTTAATGACCCATGTGGAGCACAAAAGCTTTCATTAGATACAGTAATATATTCCCATTTGAACAATCAAATTAAATGAGTTAAAAACATTCATAAATTAAATCAACCACGTACATATACGACGCAGTTCAAACATAAATTTTTCGAGTAAATTGTATAACTTCCAAATGAATGTAAAACAAGATTTAACTATTGAATAACACATAAAAGCTTACCTGGATATTTTATCACAAATTTTTTTCGTAAGAATGAAAAATCGAATTTCTATTAAGATGATATTTTAATAATTTCTTTTAGTAAAGCTATAAAAGCAAATAAATAGCCTCATTCATCATACATACATTCATACAAATGCAAAATTTAATGAGGACATCCTTCGCGCACTTTCACTCTGGCCCGATACCGCAATTTAATAAAAATAATTCCTTAGCTGGAAGGAAAAGATAAGTTAGGACGATAAAAGAAGTCTTCCTCGTACAGCCATTTTCTCATAACTTGAAAATGAATAAATGCAGAAGTTGCCGCTCACTTTCCGGTGATACGCTCAGCAAGAGTCAGTGACGTCATAAAATTTTCAGCGAATGGGATAATCCCGTCGATATACCGCCGCGAATAGCTCGAGAACTAGGAGCCGGTCTGAAAACGAAAAAGATACGGGTCTATTAAGTTTTCAAACTCTATCGCACTCAACAAAAAGAAAAAAAAGCTGAAAGAGCCCTTAATACGATTATTATTTACAAGCTGTAGGACGTAAAATAATTAAATTGAACACACATGGAAATTGCTTTCCACTAAGTGAATTTTTCACTCGACGATTACTTCTAAAGGCCGTTTTACACGGGGCACAGAATTGCGCAGGTTAGAGCTGCATTAATTTCTAAAATGGCGTTGTAATTGCGCGAATGCATGAACGAAATTAGAACAGGGGCTATTTTGCCGTCTCGCATCCACGCCCAACCCAACCCAACCCATGTGTTCTAGCAATTCACCGCTTTACACGACGCAATTTTGATTGCGCCTTCGCACGTACGTCAGACTGCGCAATTCCGTGTACCGTGTAAAACGGCCTTAATGAAACAGCATCGAGGAAAACCTAAGAGGAAAGTTTTCATTCCTCCTTCAAGATATGCCACCCGTGATAATACAAAACTGCATTAAGGGATGCATACGCGACCTTTTGTAGGCGCCGTTTTTCCAAGCCATGAAATATCAGAATAATTAACTTCAGAGTATTTCCGGAAAATATCTAAGCCCTGTTTATAGAATAATAAAGCTTAGCTTTTGATCAAGGAGATGAAACTGTTGGCTAAACCGCAAAATACAGGAAGGTGAAAATCTGTGAATACGGAATGAACAGGCGAAAAAATATTTAATTTAAGTTTCCAAGAGGCTCCTCAACTCTCCTACTCTTCCAAGACTTCATTACCAACGCGGTCGATCCGTGTATTTATTACACAGGAATTTCCTTCGCATTGCTTTAGTCTTTATCTAGTTAATAATAATAATAAAACTCACAATGAAGCGTACTTGATAGACATTTCCGTACCTAATTCGCTAATTAATAATAATATCACTACAGCCTGCACCAACAAAATGGAAAACTAAAAAGAACTTAAAAATGACATCAAGAGATTGTAGAAATCAGATAAAGTACACATAATACCAATCATTATCTCTGCCACAGGAGTAGTGCCTCATTCAATCCATCAAGGTCTTCAAAGTATTGGACTGCCGAAAAACTTGTTTATTACAATACAAAAAACAGCAATTTTAAATACTTGCCGGATTGTCAGAAAATTTTTCAACACAGAGTAAAAAGACCAGAGTACTTGGTGATAGCCGTACCTCGCCTAAAAGCAGCCAAAATGCTGTGAAAATATATTTTTTTAAATAATAATATCCAATAATAATAATAACAATTACAATTGTAGTTTAAGATATAAAATGAACAATAAACCCTTGATGACCATCAGACAAGACCTAATGAAATGACAATACCCTTCCGAGGCTTAGAAACATTAGGTAAAATTACCAAAAAATGCTAAGGGGGATAGTATTCAGCGGTAGATTCACCAGCCCACACGCGTGAGTCACGTCCTTGAACATTTTCCTCCATTCCTGCAGTTGAAAGGAACAAACAAGAAAGCAAACACTTCCGTAAACATTCCATCGCCAGGCCGTTCCTAGCGCTTCGTCGACAAGACAAGCAACAAACACAAAGCTATTTTGGCCACCCCACCATTGCGATCGCCCCCCTCTTACAAAGTAGGAAAGTGATCTCCAGCGATAAATGATAGATCGAGGCAATCATCAATATTTTTGTAAATTGGCGACGGGAGGGTGACTTTAAAATATAATTTGTTTTTCAAGTGCAGAAACTTTTCACGGGTTGTTCACCGGTTAATGTTCTTCATGTCTCCCGACGTTTCGAGCAGAAACTTGCTCTTCATCCTCTGCTTCTTGCTTCTTTTGCTTGCAGTTCATCGTCGGGAGACATGGATAATATAAACCGGTGTAAAAACCGTGAATATTTTCTGCAAATGATCCACCGGGACAACCTACGATCATACATTTATTTATAAGTTATAATATAGTTTAGAAATAAATGCTAGCAATTTTTCACGATTTTTAAATTTATTACGACTAATGTTACTACACCATATTCAAGGTGTGTGTAATAATACTAATACCTAGGTCGCAATAAATTTTGGTAGTCGTGGAAAATTGCAGGTATTTATTTCAAGTCGGAAAAATCCCACTCCATCGCGCTCGAAACTTCCGATTTTAGTGTCGTACAAGTAATCTACTCCCGTCCATTTTCAGCAAGAAGGAACCAACTCCTCTTATTGCTACGAATGAAAATAAGTAGGTAGGTACCTTGGGCAAGTGCATTCAGGGTCTCGCGAGAGGGGAAAAATAATCCTTAGCCACGGATACAGACAGACACGCAAACGCTCGGATTCTAATTCCAGCTTCGCTGAGGGTGAGTAGGGTAAGACGTGGATCTGGAGAAAGGGAGGGGGGAAGGGGTGGGGGGAAAGACGTGGGTGGAGTGGTTTCGAGCAAGCGAGGAGCAAAAGCGTTTGAATGACTGCTTCAAGAATCGATCGATCGATCTTAACACGTTGCGTACATCATCACTCGCCAAAAATCCTAAAATTGGTTTGACGCAGCTCTCCACTCACTTATTTCACCAGCTAATCTTTTTACGCCTCGTATTTCTTCGTTCAATGGTATTAGGCTCAACTATGTGGAAGTTAATACACGAAAATGAAAATGAGACTTCGTTGATTTCCACTAATTTATTTCGTCAGTACGACATGTATCGAACCATAGAGGTCATTATCAAGTACTTACAACAAATTTGAATGGTAAGCAAACATATAATCTCCTTGAAGGGGATTCGGGAGAGGGTGGAAGGAGTGTATATGCCCATCCCCTAGAAGGAGTATATATTTTTGCTTACCATTCAAATTTGTTGGACTAGATAATGACCTCTACATTTCGAAACATGTCGTACGGACGAAATAAATCAGTGGAAGTCAACGAAGTCTCCTTTTCGTTTTCGTACGTATTTCTTGATGGTTTGAGGCGTGACTTGGTGACTCCTCCATTTCAAATAAAAAAAACTTTGTGAATTGCACATGTGACTTTATTAAAGACCAGTTTCGTCTCTGTTCGACATTATCAGGTTCAAATACAGGGAGAGTATATATTATAGTATGGTATTGTATTTAGAGGTGGCGACCGACAGCTAAGGTCATTTGCGCCATGAGGGAAGGGTATGGTAGGAAGGGTGGAGAGAAACCCGGCGTCGGCATTAGCCTACTCTCAACGAAAGGCGCCAAGGGGACCTCGGCTTAACGTCCCATCTGACGGACGGAGTGTTGCGCTTGTAATGTCCTCCACACAACACTCAATCAGGGATCGGGCAGTCTCTAATAATTCTCTGTCACTGCCGGGATTTGAACCCGAGCCCGCCGGGTGGGAAGCCAACACTCTAGCCGCCACACCAACCCGATCCCGAGTGCATTATACTCTCCCTGTATTTGGACCTGATGATGTCCCACAGCGAGGAAACTGATCGTTCGTAATGTCACATGTGAAATTTACAAAGTTTTTCGTTTAAAATACGTATTTCTTCTCTTTCACATCCTTCTTTACCTGTTCCATATATTTCAATTTTAGGCCTTCCTTTTCATTTCTTGCTATCTACTTGTTCCTCAACGATTGTCTTCATCAGGCCATCGCGTCTCAACATATGGCCTATCAAGCTGTTCCGACTTCTTGTCAAGGTTTTTATGAGGTTTCTCTTCTCTCCTAATCTTCCCAGGACTTCCTTATTACTAACTCGGTCGATCCATTTGATCATTCTCCTCCACCACATTTCGAAGGACTCTATCCTTGCTTTCTCCGCGACTGCCATTGTCCACACAACACTTCCGTAGAGAAGCATACTCTACATTTTGGTTCTGATAAACTGTTTCCTTACTTCAATCTTCAAATTTTCTGCTGTAAGTATATCTTTCTGTTGGTTGAATGCTCTCCTCGCTTGGGATATTCTGCTGATGATTTCTTTCTTGCTTCTCCCACCGCTAGGTATCCAGTCTCCCAAATAACATAATTCATCATCTCCTACCAGTTTTTGATTCCCTATTTTTATGACACTTATACCAAATTTTTACGACTTATTCTCTACTGCTGCATACTTATAGTTTCGTAAGGTAGTGTTGAAATCTCTCATGCCCTTCTGTTCCGTCAGGTATATAAAACCTGAACACTTTAATATGCACTCTTCTCTTTAAAGTGACAATGTTTAGTAATTTTTGTTATTCATTGGTGAATTAATCATTCATTGCATTATTCCCCTTTTTCATAATATAATGGGTGGAATTTTTTGTACTTAATCAAGTATGATTTTATTAACCCTTTTTGGTGTGATGCGAGTCTGTTATTTGGGAAGCAGAATCACTAGTGACGGGAGAAGCAAGAAAGAAATTATCAGCAGAATAGCCCAAGCGAAGAAAGCATTTCACCAAAAGAGAGACTTACATAAAGCGGGGTACTACATAAGGAAGTAAGGAAACAATCTATACGAACCTACATTTGGAGTATGCTCCTATAAGGAAGTGAGGCATGGACAATGACAGCAGTGGAGAAAGCAAGGATAGAGGCCTTCGAAATGTGGTGCTACGGAAGAATTATGAAGATCAAATGGATCGACCGAGTTAGTAACGAGGAAGTCCTAAGAAGAGTAGGAGAGAAGAGAAGCCTCATGAAAGCCTTCATAAGAAGACGGAACAACACTATAAGCCACATCTTGAGAGATGATGGCCTGATGAAGACAATCGTCGAAGGACAACTAGATATCAAAAACAGAAAAGGAATTACTCAAACAAAATATATGGAATAGGAAAAGAAGGATTTGAAAGAGAATAAATACGTAGGTATGAAAAGATTGGCTGATAGGAGAACTGAGTGGAGAGCTGCGTCAAACCAATCTCAGGATTATTAGCCAGTGAAGAAGATGATAATACGAATACGTGAAATTAACAAAACTTGACTTTTTTGAACAAAATATACATGAAAATATTCCAAAAGTGTGCAACAAAATTATATTATTAACCGTAATTGCCCGTTACATGTGAAAAAATCGTAAATAATTAAATTAAATAGGCAATATGAAATGAGTCAACAGTAAAAAACAGAGAATTTTCGTTTCCCGTCTTTGACGCATGGCTCAGGAAAAACGAAGATTCTTGTGATCCGTACGCGACATGTTAAAAATGATCCGGATCTTCCATAACAAATTACCCATCACTTCGGCGGTGTCAGTCGGCGTAGTCAGGAATTTTGTTCGGAGGGTTCCAAAACCAGGGGGGAAAATTAATAAAAAAGAGTACTAAGTAGAGGGTTTAGAGACTTTTCATAATCGAAAAACCTTCATTTTTCAAATAAACCTTCTGTAAATTCATGATTTTTCAGTATTTGGTTTTCTAATGTGATGCAAAGTAAGCGCGGTTTTATATTTTGGGGGGGGTGCGGAAACCTCGGGTACCTCCCCCATCGCTACGCCACTTTAGTGTCAGTGATAGCATGTAAAAATCTACGTATACATGTAACGAAATATACTATTGCGTTAAGAGGAAATAATTTCGACATAAATCATAAATCCAAGAAGCGACAAGGATCAGTAAAAATTGACAATGATAACCATGCACACGAAAATGACTGGTGAATTACTTGGCTTAACTGTTTTCTGGAGTGAATTACTTGCAACATCAACATGAATGAGAAACCATTACAAAATATTTTCTGATAATTGCTCATGATAAATGTACATAAACTCAAACTTTTGAAGTGACAGATAAGATTAGGATATTATCTTTCTAGGTCATCATCGATCGATTGAAAGTTAAATTATATCACATACGGAAGCTGTAATGCACTCAAAAAATATTACAAGTCATTCATGCCCATTAAAATAAACAAACAAGTCTAATGAACTACTTATGAGACTTAAAATATCTATATACTTACGTAATTGTATAACTGATATTAGGTAAAGAGATTTTGATGCAGAAAGTTTACTTTAAAAAAATACTTTCATTTAGCTTCATGAGACTAGCACCAATTTCGCTACCATAAATGAATTAAAATCAACAGCAGCCTTACATGAGACGTCATAGAAGGCCGTAAATATAAACCAAAACAGCGCTAAATTACTACTCCTTCAGTATTTGATCTCCCTTACATATAAGGATGCTACTCTTTAGTTTATTCTGTTTTTCAATGCAGTAAAATTTATTTTTCCCATACCACAGAAAATATCACATATTGACCTTTTAAATCGGAATTAATTCAATATTTACTCGTGAACGAATCACAACGCCCTGGTTATGGGCAACATATCATCGTGGAACTCGAACCCGCGACCTTATGCTTGGCATTCGAGGACTTTCCCTCGCCGCCACCGAGGCCGGAATAAACAGCAAAGATCATAGTCATGTGTCACAAGAATACATATTCAATTTTATGAATTATGCATTCATAATCTAGGGCAAGTAGGAATGGAATTGTTTCTAATTTTAGATAATATTAAACCAGGAAACACACAACACATAGACTGAAAACTGTACGTAACTGAAAAGAAATATTTTTGTACCTTAAGAAAATAGTTTGGGATATAGAGTTTTTTTAGTAATATGCGCGTCATAAAAAACGATATCCCCAGGTCATGGTTTACGTATAATTCGTCCACAAGATCGTATCAAAATAAAATTTCCTTTAAAAATCCATCGAAGGATCAATAAATTTCAACCAAGGCATGCCAAAATTTTTTGAAGGACAAATACTCAACAGAGAACATCAAATATTCAATAAGTGTTTAGGATTGCAATATCTATCTTTGAACAAAGCCAATAATTTTTTTTTCAAAATAGAGCATGACTGAGTCATGATTAAGTCTTCGCCTCTAAATACAGGTATATCCATCATCAATATGTCAGCAATAAACGTAGAGTTTCCAAGCCAAAAAGTGATTTCGAGGGAACTTGGCTCAATTCGCAACGAGGGAGGCCAAATTGAGACACATTCAAAACGAAATATGAAATGAGCACAAAGTAGCGGTTTAGATCATGCTGCGTGAGTGTTACGAGCGATATACTGAGTCAAGAGCGTTGAATTGGAGCAGATCACTTTGAACATCTCTCAGCGCGCATAAAACACAGCGCGGAAGGTAAGCCTTGATCCTAAACCCCGATTTCCTCATTCCTGCTTCCAAGCCAAGTCCTTAACTCTGACACACAGTTCCCCTAGGCGTTCGTAGATTCCCCCTTCCTAGGGCAACAAAGAAGTATCCATTCTTTCCTACGACTTTAAGCGGTAATTAAATTTGAGAAAGTTACTGGGATTTGTTTATTTTGCCATTTGACTAGCTTCTACAAGATAAAAATAACCATATTCCTTTCGATCGTTCTGAAAGAATAACCGAAAAACCTTCAGCATTTGATAAAACACAAAGATGAGTTTTTTTTGCTTTAATGTATTCTGTTTTTCAACGCAGTGTTAAATTCGAATGTTTGCTGTCATTCCTAAATTTTATGTGACATATAAGAAATCAAATTTCATTGTCATTTCACCTTTGGTCGATTTTATATATTATATTACCTCTTTCATTTTTTAATATTTTTATTGCAACAATAATTTTGTATTCACAATTACATGTTAAGATGGCAGAAAATATGCGGAAAAGTCTGCCGAATATTAAATTGATAGTTCATGTAGTTCAGTTCAACTCAAAAGATAGAGAAAGATATGTAGGTATTACATAATGTGTTCAAGAGCTACAATATTACTTTGATTTTTGCATGCATACTTCACTACTTTATATTACTTTAGATATATTACTTTGATAGCATTTATACAACGAAAATATATTTTAAATAATGCTTATGTATTTTTCAAACCAACTTCGTGTTGAATCAATGAGAGAGCGGTTGGATTTTGCAGTTAAGTTTTTTTGTTGAGTCTTCTTTGTCTTTTGCATGGGCCCGTGGTATTTTAACTCGGTATCGCTATTATAAACTCATGTATTAAATTCAAAGAGCCAGTTAACACTCCATTGAACACATTTTTTTTTTGGGGATACAGATGAGCAAGGTAAGTAAAGGTAAAAAAAAATAAATATCGACACCCAATCATAATTTTATATTTAAATTAAATGTGAAAATAAAAGATACATAGAAGCACGATACTACTACTATACGGATAGGAAGCACCACGATGATTTTAAGGTGGGCAGTAGACGGGCCTAAACGGTAAAGTTTCCCTTATTCCTGGGGGGAGCTCCTTGGGACACCCCTTAATTCTCGTTAAATGAGGCATTGCGATATTTCCACAGGAAATATTTTTAACACGACGCGTTTTGTTGTTAAAGCAATATTTTAAGTGTCTAATATTTGCCCTTGTTTCACCGTAAAATAATCATTTAAAAAACGAAAATATATTTTTAATAATTCTCATGTATTTTTCAAGCCAACTTCGTGTTGAATCAATGAGAGAGTGGTTGATTTTTGCAGTTAAGTTTTTTTTGTTGAGTCTTCATTGTCTTTTGAATGGGCCCGTGGTATTTTAACTCGGTATCGCTATTATAAACTCTTTTCTTAAATCCTGATCTTCCGCATAGGGCCATTTATGTGGCCCTAACCTATCCATGAAAATAAAAACGAGTCAAAATTTGTACAAACCCCATCTAAAAAACTGGGTTCTTTTATGAAACTTTCATCATTATTTTTGACAAGTAACTATAGATTTAAAATACTGAAAATTATTTCAAACGGATTTTTCCAAGGTACGCCTGATTTTGCTCGGTGAGTAATTAAGGCTCAAAAAAAGTCAAATGAGAAAAATTGGATAAGGTAAACACATGATAATTTAGGCGAGTGATTAATGACGAAGTTATAGGAGGAGTGGGAGGAAAGAGAGGCATTCTAAAAATCCTGAGACAATGGGACAGCTTAATCCGCCAAATTAAGACAGACGATAGCCTGATGAAGAGAATCTTCGAAGGACAAGTGGACGGGAAAACAGCGAAAGGAAGGCCACTCATAACATCTACAAGTCAAGACGTAAGGAATTCAAAAGAGAAAACACGAGGTGTGTTCAGAAAATAAATTTTTAGCAAACTAAATTTTAAAATTTCTCCTCAGTTTGGAGAGTCCGAATGTCAAATTTTATTTATTATTCTGGTATACATACCCCAGAAGTACGACAAAATTTTCAGCTGTATTAACTGTGTGTGGCAGCCACTAAGGTTAAACGTGTTTTAAAAACACACTCGCCGGTAGTCGGTGACGTCATCACATCGATACCTCCGCTGCATAAATGCTCAACAATTGCCCACCGGATCAAATCCGCTCATCTTGTACTAATATAGCTACTCGATAAGCGGATTTGTTGCGGTGGGTTATTGCTGAGGGTTTGCGTAGTGGAGGTATCGATATTATCCATGAAAGTGTACATTCCGTCGATTTTATGCCGCGAATACCTCGAGCAGCAGGTAACGCACCGAACAACGGAAAAATGGGTCTCTACATTTCTCAAACATTACACTGTTCTGCAAAATAATTGTTCAAAAAATGCCCGGCTACAATTTAGGGTGTTTCTGGCTAATTTTGGGTCGCTGAATCCGAAAATGACCTCCGTTTTTTTCTATCGCCCCCATTTTTACGAGCAACCCCTAAATTGGGGAAAACAACCCCTTATCTAAACTTATCGCTTTTCAAGGGACTTTTACTAATGTTATCTGCTTCTGATTGAAAAAACTGACATTTTAAGGCTATCAGGGCCACGAGAGAGACAAACTTGACACGGATTGAAAAAATTAGGGGGTGAAAAAAAAAGAAAAAAAGAAAAAAAAAAACTTGAAAAAACATTGAAATAACCATTTTTCTTCGCTTTTCATTGCGTTTGATATGGTAGCTAATAGAAAAGTTTTTAAGGGATGAAAACACTCTTCTAGCTATCAAAACCAACAGTGAAAAAAGTTGGTGAAAACTCTTCTTTAAAGCTAAAAATGCATTTAGCCTCGGCTCATTTAACACTTTTTATTAACATTTATTTACACCCAAAAAGAGTCTGCTCCGAGAGAAACGATTAACCATTCGACTAATATACCGATTCTAAAGCGTCATTTCACGGGCAATGCAGCATTTAGATATCCATCAGGAGAGAGACGGTAAACAGTTTGTCGAAATGGGGACGAAAAAAACCGATTAACAACGGTTTTAATTTTTTTGGAAAAAAAATCGTCAGAGAAATAAAGATAGGACAAGAGGTAAAAAAGCAGCGTAAAAAATAGCGGCGGGAAGAGAGGTAACGGCCCAACACGACTTGGCGGGAGGAGAAAGGAAAAAAAAGATGAAACTAAAAGAGACATCGGGAGAGAAGGAGGAAAAGAAGAATAAAATAAAACAGTTGACAGCACCTAAGCGGAAAGAAGGGAGAAGAACTTCAGGGTGATCAGGGAAAAGGCTGTGGATATTGAGAAATGGAATAAATAATAACAAATAAATAAAAGTGAATCAAGATTGCAGCACTGTGTAAGAGAAGGACACATAGGTGTCATGATAATTATAGGGTCAATTAAAAAAACCAGCAAAAATCCCAGTTTCTTCCGTAAATTACCAAATTTTAGCCAATTAACTCGTCCAGATCCAGAAAGAAGGAATCAATCACATGTATGTGAAATAAAACAAAGTCAGTCAATCTCAATATTGCGGTAATGACGAAATAATAAACACATTGTTCTCATGATAATTATAAGGTGAAATTTAAACTATCCTCGTAAAAACCGCTAGTTTTATTTCCGCAATTTCCAAAATTAATCTCTTTCTGTACTTAAACGGATAGATTTATGAAATAAAACATCATCCTATTTCAATATGCGGTTTTTTCCTTTCAATTAATGATTTTCCACAATTTTATTACTTGTCACAGCTGTAATTATACCTTAATCCTAAATACTTTTGGCACTTATTGATGAGATAAAAATCAATACTCATCAATTGATTTTTTTTAATAAGAAAATCATCAGACAAATAAGGGTCGAGGAAAGGAGGAAAAAAGCCAATATAAAAAATAATGAACTCGCGCGAAGAACGGTAACGACTCAAGCACGGCTTGGCGGCGCGAGAAAGGAAAAAAATATCACGAAAAAAGAAGAAAAAAAACAGATATAGGTAGAAAGGGAAGAATAAAATAAAACAATTGAAGACACCTAAGGCGGGAGCCCCGACTATCACGTGATCACCTGAGGAGACGCCCCAAATAAGGCAAAAAAATATTTAAGAGCAGTCAGGGGGAGACTAAAGGGAATTAGAAACTCGTGGGGATGGGACGCAGACCACGTGTGGCCGTTGGATAGCTGCCACCCCCGTAGCACACCGCGAGGATTCAACCAACGCTCATTCCCCTTTGTCTGTCTCTCTCTCTCTAAGAATCTTTTAAAGAGTGTGAAGGAGGGTGGTGGTGGGGGTTTCTCCTCTCCGGAGAGGGGGTGGGGGTAGTCTAGAATGCGCCCTACCACCCCTTCCCCGCGTCCGCGTGTGTCTATGTATAAACCGCGGCGGCGAAAGCGACCCCTTGATTGCGGGCGTCGAGAGAGCGGCGAGATGTCAGCCCGTTGCACGATTGGAAAAAACACAAGAGAAAATAACGAAATCGGTTAATTCAGGTTTACTCGGTGAAGTAACATCAAAAACGGTTAATCCAGGTTTACACGGTGAATTTTCACCAAAAACTGTTAATCAAGGTTTACACGGCGAGGTAGACTGCTATAGCAACTTGCAGAAATCAATCGAAAATAGTTAATCCACGTTTGCACGCTGAAGTATATAGCTAAAGTAGGCAGAATAAATTATGAAGACGGGTAATCCAGCTTTAAACGCTGTTAGACTGTTATAACAACAAGCAGAAACATCTAAAAAGGTTAATATTGGTTTACAGGCTGAAGTACATTAGTGCAGCACCATCAAGAAACATCGAAAACGATTAATCCAGTTATGCACGGCGAATTGGACAGCTATACAAACAAGCAGAAATTACCTAAAACGGTTAATCCAGATGTACACGCTGAAGTAGACTGCTGTAGCAGTGGCTCAAGAACGACATCCACCGCCTATTATATGTATACACAAATTTTCTGAGAAATGGTTAATGTTTCCGATGTTTCTCCGCGAATATCTCGAGAAGAATGCGGCGGAATGGAAAATTGAGAAACAATTGTTTTTTACAAACTCAAGACCGAACCTATAAAAAAAAGTGGCGAGGCCGCCAAAATGGCTCGTGAGCGTGAAAGAGAGAGAGAAAACAGTGGCCAAATTCCGCCTCAAAATAGAGACGTTGGATCAATTGTAACCACACGCGTACCTCGGGAGATACATTACCTAGAATGGAAAAAGTACAATAGACTTTCAGCTTCGTAAAGTCTGCAGGTGTTCCGCAGGCACCTTAATTTTTTTTTTCGTTTTTATGGCTTTTGTTTTACATTTTACCTGCTCTTTATTTTTGTTGTAAATATTTAATAATTTATTTCTCATTTTATTATTTATATTTCCCTTCATTGTCATTTAGCGGTGTCAAAATGCATAAATGTATACGTAAAATGTTACAAATAATATTATCATAAGACAATAAATTTACTATCGCTATTATAGATCAAGATAAGTCGACATTTACTCTATTTATTTATCGTCACGGCACCGAAAACAGTGCATTATGAGCCACGAACTCGCGACCTTCCGTTTAGCATGCGAGGACTGTATACAGCCGCTACCAAGCAATAAATAACATGAAAAAAAAGGTGCTACTCTGCTCGTATAGCATAAAGGAGTGAAAGAGCATGTGAAATCATTCGTGTGGGCAGCGGCACTCTAAAGGATCGAAAAACTGGACAATTAGAAAGGCGGGTCAGAAAAAAAGGCTTGAAGCCTTCCAGACCTGGTGCTGGCGGCGCGGGTGCTGAGGTGCAAATGGACGGTTAAGGTGAGGAACGAGGACTTATACTGAAGGATAGGAAAAGAACGGGAACTGAGAATCACTATGAAAATACGCCAAAGTTGGACCTAGTGGTTCGACCACGTAATAAGTCATAGCAATTACCTAGGGTATACATGGAGCGAAAATTTGAAGAAAGAGTTCCCGGAGGAAGACCTATGAACAGATAGAGACGGACACAAGGAAAAAGAACACCAGGGAACCAGCTAGGAAATGGAGAATTTCTGCATACAAATCTTAGGAAAATAATAATAATAATAGCAGCCACACAATTTATTTAAAAATCAAAATAAGGCAGACGCACAACGAAGGCATTCATTTACCTCCAAGATACCGTCAGACTCCCCACGTCAGGCACCACAGGAGGCGCGGGAAAATTCTTCCACTTACCTGTAAAAGAGATAATAATTCCATTAATAAAATAAAAACCTTAATTATCATTTAAATATTAAGAATAAATATTAGGGTTATTTCACGCTAACTGGGACTGAAATTGACCCTAGCTTATTGCAGATGTATCCATACATTACGTGACCTGAATTATTGCATCATAAGTTGGTGCATTATGCAGGGAGCAACCACTGACTTTCAATGACATCTTGTCTGAAGGCATAGGCAATAATTACGGAAGCTCTGCAATTGAGAATTTCGATATTAGGATTTCCACTAATTATTTCCATTGCACGAGACTTCTTGTTAATGGCTCCTTACTTGTTTTGTACCAGACGGTGAATCCCTCGATATCTTTATACCAGACAAATATCTTACCAAAGCCTCAAAACATTTCTGATCAGTGAGACTTGATCGCAGAAGAATCGTTCGAGTATACGGAGGGAATATCATGAAAACAATGAATTAAATAGAAGTGAATAAATGGCTCATAGATTGCAATTTAGATGAAAAAATTATGCGAACTGAATTGAGGCCAGGCGTAAGACAAGGATGCCCGCTGTCACCTAAGCTTTTTAATGAGTAGGACGACGAAACAGATAGTAATATACACGACAGAAATAAATAAAATTCAATTCAACACCTGCATAAAATGAAAATATATACTGTAACACTTTCTTTACACCAAATAACAGCAGTGTACCGACTTTACCACAGTTCACTAAACATAAGATCACAAGAGTGAGCAATCTTAAGCAGGAATAAAAGTGGAGGATTGAAAATGAAGAAGGTTAGATTTTCCATGGGCCACGCGCTAATAACTCCGCAATTGACTTTAACCCATTATAACCCAATGATGCATCTAAGTAACATCAAAAATATAAAAAAAAATTCAGCTATACCCAGGAAAGATCTAAACTACGAGTTATTTTGTAACGTGAAGATTAATGTTGAAATATTTAGCAGTCACGATGATTATGATTGAGTAGAAGACTTTCATGTTTTCAAAATGAGAAATTTTGAACTTGATTATTCCCAGAAGCAACTCTGAGTTAGAAAGGGTTAACATCGAAATGAGAATACACACCATGAATACCTAGAAATAATAACCTCATAAATTCAACTTTTAACCGCTAAAGCATCTCATTTTTTGTCTTAATTAGTTGAGGGACCTCAAAGGTTTCAAGCGGTGTGTCTTCTTAACCTAGTCTCTCTTTATCTCTCTCTCTCACACTACATATGACGCATAGACACATTGCCCTACTTCCGCCTAGCCTCCAAACCTAGGCGAGGAATATAGACGTGAGAGAGGGAGAGGTTCCAAACCGCCCACCTCCGTTCTCCACCCACGCGGCCGGCCGTTGCTAAACACCCACGACGCACCGAGGCGATGCGAAAACCAACCCCCACCCCATCACGAATCTTCATCCCCTTCCACTCGCCACGAATGCCGGTGGGGTGGGACGCACGGGATATACAGACTGAATACGACATTGATATTCCCACGCACTTAGGCTAGTCTCACCCCGAATGAGCGACTCAAAAGCAGGTATGGCAAGTGAAACGAAACGAAATTATTTGGAGGGAAACAACAATAGGGAAACAACAATACGAGGCCTAGGTTTAGTTTCGTTCCTGTACGAAATTTAAATAACAAAGTAGTTTAGTTTCGACCCGGGAGGAGAATTTACTCCGGGAACGAAACTAAATTAATCGAAACTCCGCTGCTCATAGTTAAGTTTCGATCCCAAAAGTTGAGTGGAGGGGGATAAGAGGGAATAGTTTCGACCCATTACGTTTGACAGACGTGTGGAGAGGTTGAAATTAAAAATCTTATTGAGCTTAAAAATCGAATGGCCTGTTTGCGTTCACCGTTCTACCGTTAGTGATAAAAATATGAGTGCCCCATGCATCTAATGGCGGTATGCTGTACCTCTACTTCATTCAACCATGCTTCGTACTCGGTGTGTGAGTCGAAACCAAACTGTTCGAAGGTTAAGCACGTGGTCCCTCCGTTGTGAAACATTATCTGTGTTTCGTTTCGTCCCAGAGTTTTAGTTTAGTTTCGACCCGAAGTAGTTTTGACTCCGATTTCGTTTCGACCCAGAGTTTAGCTCTGGTTTAAATCCATTTCGTTTCTACATTTCGCTGCCGGGAACGAAATTATTAAAATTTTACTGGTTTTGACATTCGTTTAGTTTCTGTCGCCATCCCTGATAAAAATACTCACCCAACTAATAAGTAGACCCTTTCGAAGTCATAATGACGAAAATATATTATTTCCGATAAGCAGCGAGATTTGCTAAAAAAAATTGCAACGACTGACATACAAGGTGTGATCAAAAAAAGACCGGACTGATTTTATAACTTGTTTATTTCGACGGATACAGCTGAATCGAACTCGCCAACTTCAAAGTACATGCCTTGGCCTACGACACACCTTTTCCAACGTTTCTTCCAGCTCTCGAATCGAACCCTGCCTGGTAACCCGCCTTAGGGATCCTCTTCAGGTCCGCCGTACTATTAGTTTTAATGTCCGCAATAGAGTCGAATCAGTGCCCTTTCAAGGTTGAATTTAACTATTGAAACAAAAAGTAGTCTGATGGAACAGCGTCTGGAGAGTAGGGTTGCAGCGGAATCACGGAAGTTCTGGTTTTGGCGAAAAACTCTGCCATGATCAGCGTGTGAGTCGGCGCGTTTTAAGGTTTTTATGTTTCTATTTTCTCCCACCCTTCTTAGCACTTCCTCGTTACTTACACGGTCGATCCATTTTATCTTCATCATTATTCGGTAGCACCACATTTCGAATGCTCAGACTTCTTTGCTGCTGTCAACGTCCAAGCCTTGCTTTTAAATAAAAATGTCCCGAAATCATTGAAAATAACTAAATGATGACATAAAATCGAACTAGGCATGCCGATCAATGGACTAAATGTCCAAAAGAAATATAAAGAGGAAGATTTAAAGTGCACTGAATGTAACAATATTCATATTATGACAACTAGAAGATGAATCGACGCTTAAATGTTGACGTACGTAGATGATATGGTTGATAAGAAACTTCATTCTAAGACTAACGGAATGCATAATAATAGCTACGCAGGTTCGGAGGACGTGCGTTTGCCCACGCACTCACGACAGAGGCTGAGAATGATCATCACGCCCCCAACCACAGATTCCCACCCCAATGGTAGGAAGACAGCCGACCGACTGCCAACAAACATTCCGCCGCGACTCCAACCCTCGCTACAAACGAACAGTCGCGTGCCATGTATGCCTAGTTCACATTACGATTGTCCCAGCGATCGTCCTAACGATACTTGGCCGAACTATAGAGCGTTCCACATTTAGTTGACAGTACGGGCCTTATGGATAACAGTGTTGCCAAGCTTCCGCTCCGCCGGCAGGCATCCTAACAGCGTATGCAACCACACATAATATGGCGCCAAAACGGTTTAGTTCAAAAAGGAGTTAGGGATCGCACGAAAGACTGCGTAAATTAAGGAATGTTTTAGCGTATATTACAATACCTTTGCGGCAGTATAAAAGGAAAAGTCTTTTGTTATTTCATGTACGTACTTATTCAATGCACAAACTGAATAATGAATAATCTGTAATGTAAAAAATAACAATAAATTGAAGGATAATAACAATTATAGCCGCTCCTGAATGAGACAAAATTTCTATTCCTTCCATATTATGCACTATTTGTTGGCTCTAGCTAGTATTACATGAAAGGCGATTTTGTATAAGACATCATCAATCTTTAATTTTTCTAAATTTTCCCGTACTTGGTTTATTGTTAATTAAAGATCTCTTTTCAAGCTGACATCTTCAAAGCTTATTTCCTTAATGTTCTCTTTCTTTCACCTTGTAGTAGGCAAGGATTCCAATTTCCTTGAGTAATAAGAGGCATTATCTACCACTATAATTGATCCTTCGGGTAAGTTTGCAAGAAGTGAGTGCTCAAACCATCTCTCGTAACACTCGCCACCCACTTCTTCATGCTCATCCATTGAGTTCTTTTTGTACAGAAACACATGCGATGCTCCTTTTATGAACCCATTTTCCGTTCCTGCGTGTATAATTGCAAATCGTCCTCCTCGGGAAGTGGGGGCCAAGCCCAGTATTTAGTCCAGCAAGGAAAGCTTGACGCGGATTTTCTAATTGTTTATTTCGCAAACAAATGTTCACTATTTGTCCAACATTAATCCAACTTTCGCCTGTTAATACTCTCGTCCTGTGTTCGCGACGATATTTTTTTAGCTGCCTTAAATAATAATTAATTGTGCCACCAACGAATAATATCATCCCTATCGATAAGGATGATTCTTTTCCCCCTGCGTTCGTACACGAAGCCTATGTCCAAAAGAAGACGATATAGTGTTGTCCTTTTGTAATCTGGGAGAATACTATCCATATTCACCGGGTTTCAGATGGATTTTAAAGTCGGAGGAATAATTTTCACGAAGGATTCATGTACCTTCCTTCTAATTCCCGATCTCACCAAACCGTCTAAAATCACTGCCCTCGAATTTTTGTAAGGCTGTCTAATTTCTTTAGTTTTTGAAGGAGTTACCAATGGACCACGGGAGCTTTCCTTTCTCACTCTGTAAATAGTGAACTCTAGCACCCAGTAGCCTTCGAAGCTTCTCGGCAGGCCTCACTAATGCTGAGAGATTTCCTTATGTACGAGAAGACTTTGAGCACCAACTGTCTTTCGTGGCTTATGAGCTTCTCACCTTTTCTCCTCTTCTTTGTATCGGACATATTGATTGGGCGTGTTACAGCAGAGATAAGTGTAAAACACACTTCACAATTCTCAAGTTCAATACACCACACAACACTTGTTCACTCCAAAAAAATGCAATGACAAACTGAACGCCTTCGTAAATTCTTCCCTCGGCCCCTTCGGCCTGGGTCGCTTTTGGGGCAGGTTTTATGGTACCCTATGAAAGGAACTCAGAAAAAACCCAAGCCCCCTTTTGTAAATGCGTGCACTGGATGGGGTAGTGTTTGGTACAGATTATGAGATATTCTTTTTCTTGGTTTCCCCGATGGGACCTAAACACCCAAGGCGAAAGAGTCTTACTTCCAAGCCGCTTGCTTACTTTCGTGTATCAATGTATTCAGATAAAAACACTGCTGTTACGACGTATAAGTAGGTATTCTCTGTTTAGGATATCAAACGAATACATAAATACATTTCATAGTATGCATTGACAAAAAACTCCTTTTCCGCCCGAGAATTTTCCCTCTGCGCGCAAGAAAAAGCAAGAAGCCCGCCCAGCGGCACCGTAATATTTTTTCTTAAGATCAAAACCTTGTAACTCGCTTCAGAATTGATGTAAGTCAATGATTTTTTCACCAAAAATAACCTTGTAGTTTTCTCCACATTTGGTACGCAGCATATAGGGACCTACGACGTAAGAAACGTAAGTTAGTAAGCGACTACTTTTTACCTTGCAAAAATCAAAATTTTCTTGTCCTAAAGTGTGTTACGTCGGCATAACAACATTAAAACTCAATATTTGTACAATTGGTGAAGATCTTCAAGCAGAAAATAGTGTGAAGAATTTTTTGCAAAAAAATTCAATTCAATACAGTCAACGGTCAGGCAGAAATTGCGAGAAGAAGATAAAGTAAAAAAATACACGTTTCTGACGGAAATTTACGGAAATGTTTTTTATAGCTTTTGTTATAATTTTTATCGAAAAACTATTGGCGCCAATGAATGCAGCACCTTTTTCTACATTAGAATAAAAATTTTAATCAGTGCATAACGCAACTTTAATTTTCGTGCTGTTGTTGACAACACCGCGCTCCTGGCCTTATGGAGATTAACATGGGAAACGATTCTCCGTAAGAGCCCATACTGTCAACTAAATGTGGAACGCTCTATAGCAGTGTGAATGCATGTCCTGACACTAGTTCACGTAGTTCCGAACGTTGCCACTTTACGATGGTTAGGCGCTGGGAGACTGGAAACGGAAGCGACAAGAGAAAGACGAAAAGTTCGTGAAGCTCTCTTCGCTCTATTTTTTTCATTGATTTGTCCTAGGAAGGAAGAATATGGGCAGAAGGAAAATTATTCGGTAAATACACGTTGAACACAGTAATATCTTGACCCTGCATACCTCAACAGCTTCGCTAACCGTCAATTTCTCGTTCACTTAAGATGTCAGCACTATAGGGCAGCACAGGTCTTAACCATCGTCGTGTGAATGCACGATTGTTCCGACGATTGCTAGAACAATCGTAATCTGAACGAGGCATTAAACATTCAGGGGTCTCGAGTATCGACGCTTCTGTCCATTACTGAGCATTAAGCAGTAATCAACCAATTGAAAAATTTCTCTGGTGTTGTCATCGTCAGAACAAGTGGGCCTTTACGCACAGCGGGAGTAACCCTAATGAAGTGCGGCTTTACTAACAACAATGACTGGTATCAATGACCCTCATCGACAAAAATGAACACCAGTTCCAATGTGCAACGAAATACCTGATATTTCTTCATAGAAAACTAACCTGCTTAACAAGGGAAGATATCTGAGGGTCACCACCATTTAAGAGTTCAAACCTCGCCCTATAATAGAAAATATAATATTTAAATATTCGTGTTTGTGCTGAAGCGTAAAAAGGGGGCCTAATTTTCGAGATATTATCGATAGAAACTATGACAAAAGGCCTAGATTAATTCAACTAGCGATACAGCAACGCCACAACACAATGGTAATAGAGCCCCTTCGGCGATCTTCCGCGAGGATAACAACGGAAGGAGAGTCTCATTAAATGTGAATGGGATTATAATCCATTACCTGGACCCTATACATTACTTGCAATAAAAATAAAAGAATCTAAATTTAGCGTTACAATCCGAAATTTTTATAGTCATCACAGTTGGACGAGTTTTCCAACATTACGGCAGTAGCTGGTACAGAAAAAAGTCGAGGGGGGGGGGGGGGGGGGGCGCAAAAGATATCATGAGGTACCTTTACTTTTATCCTAATAAAAAATAATCAAGTTACATGCAGAGTTTAAGAAAATTTTAGTTAAATTTATTACACACGTATACAAAACAATGCCATCTTATGATATAAAAAAGTTATAACTGTGTTTCTGCAATGTTTGGCAATACGGGCGCGCGCCCCCTGCGCCCCCATCTATATCCCCCACTGCATTACGGATAATTATATTCTGGATCGCGTCAAAGTTAAAGGCTTAATGGAATAGCTGAATAGGGGAAACAATTCTATTCCTCCATTCCACGCGATATTTATCCAGCAATATTTTCACCGAGAATAAAATTTGTATATAAGGACCTCAGGAATATACGCGAACCGAATACAGGTGTGAATGCAAATAAAAGGTATGTGAATAGTCTTGAGTTAAGCGTTCAACGGTGCGGAAATGTGGACCAAAAATATCCTCAGGAATGAATGTCTAATTAGGGAACCTATAATACCCTTCATGAGACTCCTAACACTAATAATTGGCAAAACAAATTGGTCTGCAGCCAAATGGGCCACGATAAACTACTACTGACTAATTCAAAACTCTATACTGTCTCTTCCAAGAAGCAATAAGAAATATTTAGAGAAAAGATGTTGGCACCGTGAAATAGACTATATTAAGGTCTGGTTACACGATACATTAAGACGTATGAGTTACTGTCAGCGTGAATGATTTTTGTGGATCGGAAAGGAACATGTGTGAACGCATGAATCAAATTAGAACAGGTTCTATTTTATTGTAACTTATACATTCGCACAAGTTGGGTGGCTATAAGGTACATTTATATTTTCGTGTTCATTCACGCGTTCATACAATTTGACATTAACTCGTACGTGTTAATATAACGTGTAAACGGGCCTTTAAGGGCGCACGCTAACGCGGTAGAAAGCGTAAATATTAAAAATAGATATTTGTAATATTTGCATCCTTGAATGCAAGGATTTTCCATTCAAAGATGCATATGCATGCAACACTGCATTTATTTCCATTCTAAATCCTCGGTGGATCTAGCCAAAGGCTTTGAATGCTACGGGAAAATACTTTGTGAGTCCTTTTAAGTGTTGCACTGTTTTTTTAGTCATAGGTTGTGACAAACGTTTCACGATATACGTAGAATATGCTAACATACATGAGTTTTGCCAACTTGACATTTCTTCATAGAAAACTGATTCCCCTAACAAGGGAAAATACCAATAGGGCACCACAGATAGGGTTCAAAACTTCGTCGTGTAATAGAAAATTTAATATTTAGAAATTCGTATGAGTCGCCGGTGTAAATCAACATGAAAGAATTGCCAATCACATACTAGCCTTAGTGGACGTCGATTCAGCGGCACACTTAAAACAAATTCAAAGGCTCCATAGCAACCTTCATTGGTACAGGCCTTATTATTGAATTGAACAGGGGTTAGAAGACAGGTCAGGATAATCTGCTAATTTCGCCATTTAAACCCACCTAAGCTGGTAGATTACTTTAATTCATCGTATTAGTATTTGCTGAAAGGAAAATATAACTAGTTTTAATAAATATAACTACTTTTGAGAAAAACGTCGTTGGAAGCCGTCACACTTCGAAATTACGTCACTTAACGTAACTGGCGAAGAATTCTTTGCTATGGTATAAACACAGCGTCTGATATTTTAAACCAATCTTATCATCTACACTGTCACCCACTACATCCAATGGCCTCATCACATCAATGCGGTAGACATTTTGTTAATGTGATAATATCATCTAGCAAGCTGAGATCTATTCTTCATTTTAATTCATTCATTCATATTCCTATCCATTCTTAGGATTCACGCTATCGAACCACATTGCGATATTTCGAAAAAGTTTCACGAAGTAGCGTTCTACAGAAAGTTTATTTTTATTTTCCGACCTATATCACCATGATGGTGACTGATAAAGATTAGATACCTCGCTCGGCAAATTAAAACTTTCAGTGGAAAATTACCAAGTGAAGCTATTTCCAAATTTTCCCAACTACATAATTGGATACTGGATAAGCTCCCCAAGGATAAGAATAAATGTAGGATTGGAGGTCAATATGTAGGCAGACTACTTAGCCTTGACCTAGCAACAAATACACTTCAACTTGCAACATTAGCTTCACAGATTAGAGACAATGAAACGATGGCATAGGAACAAAAGACGAAGACAATAAGGTCAGAGAAAGACCAAGGTGATGGGAACGGACAAATTGATTGGTCAACGCAAGTCGGCGCTTCTGATGCTAATTTTCATGCGACACGGGTGACCCCCAACGGAATAAGGCCACCGAAAAAACTCATGACGCCAACAAATCGCCTACTAAGCACTTCTATCGGCATTCAGATAAAGCAATAGCCCAAGCGATGGCCCAAATTCACCAAATCACCAAGAAGGACAAAAATCTTTTCCAGGTCAACACAGAATATCACTGTCCATATCCATCAAATATACCGCCTAAATGTACCCAACCAAGTTATTAAGATATCCCGTACTGCAGTGAAACAATAACTCAAGCTAATTGCATGTCCTAAATTCTAATTTCAATTTCTTAAAAATAAGAAAAATTTGAAGTACTGCCTGACACGCGTAACTATGAAGGCAGCCACGCGCACGGGTGCCAAGATTTTTTTACACAATGGGTGAAAATGGCCATGAAAAAATCATTCCGCCGGGATTCGAATCCGGTTCTCCTGGATGGAAGTTAGATATACTGCAAGTTAGAACTCTTGGCTTGGTGGTGAAGGATATTGGTAGTATTTCTTCGTCAAAATTTTCGTGGGTGCTCGAAATGTTAGATAAAAATCCTTTGAGCTATCTCGCGCGTTGGGGTGGCAATCTTAATGTACATACTAACCCGCAATCCGCCTCAAGGGCGTGTGGCAGGGGATGTTAGACCAACAGCCGTTTACACATTAAAAGGAAACGCTCAAAAGAAATTACGACTAACATTTACTTAAGTCCTTTATGGTTCGGGGGAAAAACGAATTCCCATACATATCCGTTCGGCAAAACATCTCTCTTAATTTATCGCTGCTGTCGGACCTGGATATATAGTGGGGCTCTAATATTATGTTCTCCGTATCGCTCTTAAATATATCCATTCTCAATTGTTCAAGCAATCTAAGCCTAACGCTCAGCCTCTGAGTCTTCAGCAGCTCCCAGCCTAGTTCGCTTGACATCTGGGTAACGGTGTCTATACGCCCGTAGAAGTTTTGACGAACCGCGCAGCCTTCCTTTGTATTTTATTCAGTTCACAGTTTGAGTCTTTCTGCACAAGATCCTATGCGCTCATTGCGTATTCAAGGTGCGGTCGGACGAGTGCGAAATAGTACCTTTCTTTTTATTTCTCTTCCGAAAATCTTCCCACAATACGCTTGACGAATCCAAATTTCGTCAGGGATATGCCGCAAATATTCCTTAAATGTGTTTCCCACGAGACGTTCGAGGTAATCGTACCTCATAGGTACTTCAATTCGTCTGTTGCCTAAATAATAATACCATCCACAGCATAAATATGGTTATAGTTGGACAAACTCTGAAAAACATGTACCGACATACATTTGCTCAGATTAAGTTCGAGTCCCCGCTTTTGGCTCCACAAATGAACTTTGTTTGAATACTATAATTATTCATATTCATTGGTATACGATATTTTTTGTACGATGATTCATATTCATTCATACATATCACAGTCTGAGTGATCACTAATTTCGCGATAGATGACAGCGTCGTCAGTAAATAAACGTATTTTATTGCTAATTTGGGAGCAGAGGTCATTAATGTACATAATGAACAAAATGGGGCCGATTACGCTTCCCTGTGGAACACCTGATGTCACTTTAACTACACCAGAGCTAATTCCGTCAAGAACTACTTTTTGTTTACGATCACTCAGAAAGTCGCGTATCCAGTTTACCACTGTTTCGTTTAATCCGCATGACTGTAATTTATATAAAAGTTTGTAGTGAGGTACCGTGTCGAAAGCTTTCTTAAAATCTGGAAATAATGCGTCGACTTGTCTTTCCGATTCACCAGATTTGAGGACGTTGTAAAGAAAGAGCGCGAGCTGTGTTTCGCATGATATACCTTTTCGCAATCCATGCTGACACAAATGGAGGAAGTTACATCTGTACAAGAAAGACATGATATTGCTAACGACGATATGGTCAAGTATCTAGCATATAATCGAGGTTAATGAGATTGAAAAATAGTTACCTGGGTCATGTCTAATCCCCTTGTTGAAATCTTGAAACAGATTCCGTTGAAAACGAGACCAACATCTGTCGGGAATCGTTGGGGCAATACGAAAATTGACGCGGCGAAATAGCCCAAAAGTTTTTTATTGCACATGTAATTGGTAGTATTCCTGACCCAAAATCGGAAGGTCTGGGTTCGAATGCAGGCTAAGCTAAATAATTTTTTTCAGCTCAAATCACTTTCATGGTATAAATTATTCGTTGCGGTATTCGCAATTCAGAACGCATCAAAACTATGAAAATAAAGGATATTCTTGATTCAGCGACGATAATATTAAAGCTACATTAATCGGCACCAATCTCAAAGTGAACACGAGAAAAATGAGATATAACAGTTGACATGAGACATATTAAATTTATTAATCATTGGAAACGAAATGTAGCCCCTTTAAACTATTTCTTTCCACTAAGTCGGAAATTTAAGACGAAATTTCAAAACGTTAAACACATATTATACCATCATTAACTTAAGAATAGTAAAAAATATATATATTTTCCTCATTCTTGATTCGTAACCGATTGCTTCCTCATATTTTCCAGATTGCGAGGGTAATTTTCATAATCATTAAAATACATGTAAAAATAAAGGAGAGGTAACTCAAACTTGATCAAGACATACAAATAGTAATTATGTTTACCTCAGTTGGCTAAATGAAGTATTGCAATATTTCCAACAAATTTTTCGAACACAACGCGTTTCCTTGCTACAACAATATTATTGGCACTTGAAAATGTTGTAGTAGCAGCGAAACGCGTCATGATCGAAAAAATTACGTAGAAATATTGCAATATTTCTTTAAACTAATACTAAAAACTTCCACCATATCGTGCCGCATATGAAACAAAAAAGTTCACCTCGGTTATTAAGCACCAACACAATTCACGTAAGAACTTGTGATACTAGAGACATTAAGAACCTCGAAAGCACAAAACAAGCTAAAGAATGGTCTCACAAAGTCCACGCGACGGAAGTGACGTATTCACGCGACAGGTTCATTTAAAGTTCTAAGCCTTCTGGAAAATGGAAATTCCAGTTTCTCCTACGTAGAGCAGGTAGGCATGATTGAAATCCGCGCCATTTATTCATTACCATCTTGTCAGACGAAGCCATGGGAATTCATTTAACACTCACCTACCGCCACTTCATTCGAGGTCGTGCAGTAAATCCCTTTCCCAACGCTAAAGAATGCGAAGACATCACAGCCCAGACTCTTCCCAAAAAGGATAGCGGCACATTAGAACGAATGGTAAACAGATGCGGCAAGTAACAACCACGCGGTATAGGTTACGAGGTGTGTTAAAAAAATAACGGGAATTATAAAGTTTCGAAAAAAATGTATTAATCGTGTACATTAATGTTATCGCCTTCAAAATAGTTCCAATTACATATTATCATAGAGTAAAAGTGAAGTGCAATCTTCGGAATCATCTGATACAAATCCTAAATTTGGTAAAGCATACCTCTCCAATGAACGGCAGTCTACTACTGGCTAATCTGTTCCACTAAATAGCGAAGTGTGTTCAGAATCTACCGGGAATTTTGAAATAAATTATTTATTCGTCTAAATTAATAACACAACTAAGGACTATTCACCAGCGATAATGATTGTTCCCGCAACTATTCTCATAATCTGCACCTTTTTTCAAAATAATTTATGGTTTACGATGTGCCGCCTTATAGAACTTTTTGTAGGGGTAGTATATGGCCCGCGACTCGAATTCGATCGGTTCTCCAACTCATTTTGAAAATTAAAAAAATGCACTTACGGGGCATCACCAAGAGTGTATTTCACTTAGAGAGATCCAATAACTAAGTAACTAAGGTCATGCCAACTGTAGAATACATTTCCCTCAAAACCATGGAAACCCGTGCTTCGGTATAATATGCAAACCTCCAGCAACTCAACCACCTGAAAGAGATACAGTTAAAAAAAATATACAGGGTAAACCCAGTCAAATTGTTGCCACAAAAAGATTTCCAGCAGTGAAATAAAAATTTATTGATTTCCGCTCCACGCGGAAATAATATATCTGTACGTCAGGTTCTGAGTCTAAAGAGGGCCGGAAATACTAGAGGAATAGAAAAAACCTGCTTCGAACAGCTCGGAAAGCATTACAATAACCAGAGAACACTAACTCCAATATACCATCACGTAAGCCTCGGTGGCGGTAGGGTAAAATCCTTGTGTACTAGTACAGTAAGAGCGGGTTCGAATCCCGCCTACTTAGGTAGATTTTCTCCCATACAGGACATGGATGTATGCGCGTGTCTATCAACTTAATTGTCAGAAGAGATTTGCATAGCCATAAAATTCGGTTGGCAAATAGAGAGGAAATTATTTTTAACATCATTTCTATTTTTGTAACTTAGACAGACCAAGTGAGTATCGAGACAGGAAAAGGTTGAAGCTGCACCACATGACGTGATGATTTGATGAAAAACAAGTCGATGGGAAGAACAATAAAGGAAGGCCGTGAAATAGTCGTAAAGACAAGTCATCCAAAACGAACAAAACAAGAAATTATAAAATTACTAGCTGTAAGGAGACTTAATTGGAGAGCAGTAAAACATTCAATATATGGGGCCGTATTTCTAAACGTTTCCATGGGAATGACTCAACCTTTATGACGCCTATACAGTGACAACTCAACCTACAAGCGTATTTTAAACGTTCCTCTTCGGTTTCCAGATCAACCGTGTATACAAGCTAACCGATAGAAGTACTACTACATTCCTGAGGGAGGACAAGGGAGTGCATACCTCTTAAGTAAAAGGAACAGTTCCAAGGCCTAACATGGCGGAATGCGTCGATCATCTCCGGATTTTGGATTTTGTTCCAGAAACATTTCACTAAATGCGACCAAAATCTAATTCCCATTAACTCATAAACATCCAATAGCTCTATAACTAGTGTTATGCCGCCTAAATAATGTATTTCCCTAAAAGTTATGTTGGTTTAATAGCCAAGCAATGTTTATTTATTTATATATTATTTCAATGTTTATCAAATATAGCTTTTATATGGAAATGCATTAAAAATTTAAAAAAAGTTACGTTCATGTCGATAGTAAGCAATCATAATGATAAAGATGCAAGAGTTATCGTTCAGTACCTACATACCAGAAGAGACCAGAAACAGAAAATGAATAGTACCAGATGTAAATACTTCAAGGTTGGAGAGAATCCTTACGTACCCAGCGAGGGGCAGGGGAGGGCAACTGCCCCCCCCCCCCAGAAGCAAAAAACGCAAAAGTCTTTAAGCAAAATCAGAACTGAATTGAGACGAAAGTATTCAACAAATATTCTTTTTACTCACGAAAACTTATATGCATTAGTATAAGTTATGTAACTAAAATAAAACTATTTTTTCAAGGAAATAATCTCATAAACTAATAAAGCGCTGTTATAATTTTCTTAAAATGTTGGTTTCATTCACCTTTTCCATTCTAAAATGTCACAACTTGGCATGCCCCCCCAGTTATGATCCTTGGTACGCCCTTGATCCTCTGGAGAAATTTTCATACTTATTATTCATGCATATACATTAAGAGCATTATTCGAGGAAGGGTTTTAAGCGTCTAAAAGTTTTCGAAAAGATTTAAAGGAATTTCCGCACGTTGGACACGGTGATTATTTCCATCGATTCGTGACAGTTTGATAATTGGGCTACGAGCCATAACCACGTTCCCTTTCCGCGATGATCGCGTCACCAAGGCTAAGGCGACCCAAATCTTTCGCGAATCCCAGGGGCCACGTAGTAGGGGGAGCAGACCATGGAATGAGGAGGGGATTCATGCAGTGGTTCCCATCCTGTGGTTTGCAGGGCTAATAAAGAGATCTATAAATTAAAATCTAAATAGCGATTTATTAGGAAGCGATGTAGCCTAGTGGGCAGAGTGCTTGGCTGCTGATCGAGAGGCTCCGGGTTCATATCTCGGGTGAAGCCTTCGGGCATCCACAAACAAAAATAATTTGCCATTAACCTATTTCAGCCCACCGTAGTTAAATGGCTACATCCTATCATTTTGAGCATATGAAGCTCTTGAGAAAAACCTGCACTCCTTATTGCTGTCATATAGACTGTCTTGCAACGCACCGAGTCGGTATCACGTCAATACGTAAACGGACCTCTCGTAACCGCGACAAATGGTTACCAGACAATTCATAACTGACTATTTCGTAAACACGGCAGTTCCGAAAATGCCGTTCCGTAACCGGAAGTGATGAAATCATCTCATGGAAAGTATGAGAAATATTAACATGAATTATATAAACAATGGTTGCCTAAAGTATAGTAAAAAAAGAATCAATGTCGGCTATACCTGTTCGAAGTTTAAATAAATTTCATTTTTTTAAACATACGTTTAAATAACTTGACATGTATTATAAAATAAACGTCAAACATTAAGCACAATATCTGCAAATTCGGCTTCAGCGGATGAAAAACATCATAAACAAACGTTTCAGACAAGGATAAATTTCATACTATCGAAAACGTGTTCAGGTGGTAAAAAAGCATGCTAACATCCGCAAGTTTAAGCTACTGTTGCACACTCGGTAACTTGAGTATTAATACTTCTCATACTCTCCATGAGTTGACTGCATCACTTCCGGTTACGGATCGTCTTTCTACGAACCGTCGCGTACACGAAATGGTCAGATGCGAATTGCCTAGTTACCAAATTTTTCTCGGTTACGAGATATTGTGGTTACGACCTATTTGTTTACGAGATGTCGGTTACGAAATAGCCAATTATATATTGACGGGGAACCCGCCGAGTCAGCACACTTGCTCTGTTCAGATCGGTCTGAGTTCCAACTGATCTCAGCCAGTTACGAATTGTCTAGTTACCAATTGTCGCGGTTACGAGATGTCGTGGTTGCGAACTGTCCGCTAACAACATGTCGGTTACGAAATAGCCGTTTACGTATTGACGTGGAACCCGTCGAGTCAGCTCACTTTATTTATTCAGATCGGTCTAAGCTCAGGTTAACTCATAGATTGTCTCGACAGAGTTCCAAGGCATAGGTTAGATGCGGGCGGGGGAGGCGAACAGGCTAGGAAAGCCCTTCAGCCGGTCGGTTCCTCCCTTCGGATCTGGGTCATGAACATAAAAATACACCCACAGGAGAGGGAATCAACCCGGACAGAGACATCAACAAATTGGGCAGCCCGGCCAGACAGAGACCCCGACGAAGCGCGCGCGCGCCAACAAACACAAAATAATGTCGTCCCGAGATTCATCGTTTTATCCTCTTTATTTCGAAGCGCCTCCCGTGACCGCCAGACTTGTGCTACTCCTGGCTACAAAAAAAAACAACCAACCAACCAGCCCACGTCATACGAACAACCTCCCTGAGGCGGCCAAACAAGAATGATCAAAAGGAAGGATCGAACGAAAAACAATTCGAAAATAAATAAATACAAACATTTCAATCAAGTGATGACGCCAACAAGGAGGAGTGAAGGGGAGAGAACGGGTGTCCGCAGGTTACGGAATTTATTTTCGGAAAATTCATGAGATCTGACAAACGCATAGTAGTTATTGGTGACAATGATGCCTTATTATTACTAAATGTATTCTACCGGCCAATGCAAGTTTACCACATTTGGGCAGTATATTAAAGGAAAACGGATAAAATAGTAGGGATATCAGGAAGAGAATTGCGTCGGAAAAGTAGGCTTACATTGGCAGGAAGGAGCTTATGAGACGATCGTTATGTTTAAGAGTTAAAAACTTGGACACTTAGGAAGGAGGACGAGAGAATACTGGAGGCGCTCGAGATGTGGATGTGGAGAAGAATGGAGAAGGTGAAATGGAAGGAGAGGTGGAGGAATGATGAAGCGCTAGGTATGGTGAGTGAGGAGAGGCAGCTTCCAGATGAGATACGGAAGAGAAAGAAGGTACGCATCGAATGAGTACTGAACGGGGATTGGATGTTGAAAATGGTGATGTAGGGTAGAATGTTGGGTAAACGACGGAGAGGATGGAAGAGAGTAGGATTTTAAGAGAGAATGAAATAGCGCAGGCCCTATAGTGAATTGAAGGGGGAAGTAAATTAAGGAGGCTGCAAAATACTTCTTCAATACTCCATGAAAAACTACCTTTAATACATAAATAATAATAATAATAAGCTAGGTTAACATGGAGCATTGTGCGAATCACCCTAATTGTTTCTCCGATCCCCATATTGAAATTTCCTCTTCAATTCCTAGAGCCGTATATTCTCATGTACCATGCGCCCACGTGTAAAACGCGAAACTTGTTTTTCGCGTAATGAATTTAGCAAAAAAATTGATTCCGAAAAAATCGGCACATGATATCGCGCATCATTTAATGGAAAACAAGAGCATTTACATAATAATAATGGAACCCTGTTCTACTGTTTTTCTTTGAAAATAGCGGAAAAGTGACTTTCTGAAATGAAATGAAATAAATGAAAAATGACTAAAATAGCTATTTCGCGCCGTACTTCCGATAGCATTTCAATCAAAACCAGTGCTCATAAGTTTGATATAAATGGTTGATCTATTTTTAAGCGTATACGTTACGAATGTTTTAGTTTTCTCCAGTTCACGTTCAGTTATGATCTCGGTACCTCACTTTTAAAACAATATTTTAATAAAACGATATGTGCAGGCTCTTCTTGGACGACGGACTAAAAAAAAACAGTTTTCACAGGAAAAAAAGAACAAAATCGTTTATTAATAATAGCACTCAAAATAAGAATCGATTATATCTTTGGGGAAAAATTAATGCAGGTAAAAGCACATTTATGGAGAATTTAATAGGCGAAAAAACGAAGGCCGACGTATGTTATCCAGACGTAGCTAAGTTTGCCAATCAAGGTCTGTACTCGTCATTCAATCAGGTAAATCTGTTGGGAGGAATTTGAAATCAATTGTCACGTCACTGCCATGGGTAACCACTTCGTCCCTGGTCCAATGGTAAAGCGAGGGGGGAGGACCGGGGGGGCCGGACTTCTCTCCCCCCGAAATTCAAAAACACAATTACTTTCCTTCGTAAACGAAAATAAATTATAGAAAAATCATGATCTTGCAATAGATTTCATTGAAAAATTAAGTTTATTTCGATCGTGAAAAGTGTTAAAATTAATTAAAAACCCTCTAGTTAGTACCCCGTTATTAAAAAATCCCCTCCCCCCTGGTTTTGGACCCCCCACTCAACGAAATTCCTGGCTGCCCCACTTCCCTGGCCCTGATCACACTCTTCACAAGCCCTTCTATATCTCTCTAAGATAATGATTCTCTCGTTACCAGTTAAATGGAGCATTACAATATTTCCACACGGCTTATTAAAAAAGGACGCGTTTAGTTGTGACAACAATAGTATCAAGAACTTAGCACAGTAATGTTTTTAACGTTGTTATCGCAATGAAATGCGTCGTGTTCAAACAAATCCTGTGGAAATATTGCAATGTTCCACACTACTAAGATGAAGAACCTCCACTACATCGTACCGCATAAGACCGGCGCTTATTTTTCAAAAATGATCCGATTTAAGAATCCGTGGTCTCAAAATGTGCGGATTAATGAGGAAAAACTATAAAAAAATTCCAGGTTCGTTCGACGCCGGATAGCCGCGCCTGAGGCGCCTATAGGACCTAGTAGTTATTTTAAATGTTGAGTTTTCGACCAAGATAAAACGTTTCTTACGGTAAACGTGACATTTTAGAGCCCTTTCGACAAAATTTGAACAGTTTTGTCGTATCTCGATAGGGGTTTAAAATGTAATGTTTAACCTAGGAAATGTTTTATCCTGGTCGAACAAATCAACATTTAAATAATTAAATTCAGGCCCTACAGGCGCCTCAGGCACGGTTATCCGGTGTCGCACGAACCTGGAACTTATTTATATATTTTTCTCACCAATTTGCACATTTTGAGACCACGAATTCATAAATCGGATCATTTTTGAAAAATAAGCGTCGACCTAGTACCGCATATCATACAAGATATCATCTCATTAGCTCTTTCGCATTCATAAAAGTCTCCTTTGCATAATCAAACCTTGTTTAATATATCCTTACTGCGTTCTCTGTTTTCAAACCTCTTCGACGCTAACCAAGCGGCAGTTTGGTCATTCTCCACCCTCTAAGGGATTTGAAAACAAAGGCAACAGTTTCCAGAAAATCCTGTCCCTGTTGTGGGCATTACAGTCGCTATGATTGCGGGCGTTCGTGAGAGGACGAAATACATGTAAGATGGCATGTAGCGAGTGTTATATAGGGCCAGGACATGGAAAAAACAGCAAAAAACGTCCAAAATCGCATATCCTAACTTTTTTCGCAATGTTCCACCACCTAAAAATCTTTTTCCAATTCAATAGCCGACAGGTAATTAACCCATTCCACTTCTATTAATTTTCCGAATATCGTACTCCTGTTCTCCATTTTTTTTTCTGTGGTTCTCTTTTAAATGGTAGGTAATGAAATGACATTTTGTAATTTGTTATAAACATAGAACCGTGTAATAAAATGTGATTATTAAACATGGAGAACACAGCTATCGCTACTCCACGAAAATCATTTTAATCCTTCCATAATTTTTCATGAAATCTGAACTATTTATATACACTGTGAATATTTTGACATTGTTAAGTTTTCAAAATAATTATATTGTTCCTCTAAATAGTGCCAAAATAGTGAAAATCCGATGACGAGATACACTCGTCACTGTGCGGTTTGGCATCGAAAGTTCATGACGGGCTAGACTCGTCATTACAGCGCAAGGGGTTGAAAACGCCACCGGAAAATATTTTTTTTAATTTTTGGCCCTCTCAAATATATTTTATAAAAAAACGAGTTAGAAAATTTCAAATCGAGGCCATTTCTTCATGACAAGCTGAAAATTCTTGAGTACAAATGGACATCTGCGCTATAAAAAAATCTTTCAAATGCCGAAAATTGCATTAAAAAATATGCTTTCTTGTCCGAGATACCTAAAAAACAGTGAAATTCGTATTTTTGAGCTAGCCGGACCTGGAGGGCCTCTAGCGGGCTGGAAGTGTGGGGAGTTTAGTCCTATTTGATCGCAAATCGTATGTCCTTAGTACGGGAAAAATCCCAGGGGGGACTTTTCGCCCTCTCATTCAGCTATGCCCTTTCTCGTTTCCCTTGACCACATCACCACAATGGGTAACAACTTCACCTCTGGTCCTAATAAGACCCTTTACAAGTTCTTAAATATCTCTCTAAAATAATGACCCTATCATCTGCTCTATCCCATTAATGAAGGCCTTTTTGCAATAACGCAGTACTCTTCCATTTAACCTAACTGCCTTTTCTGTTTTAAAACAACATCCTCAACGCTAACCAATTGGAAGATCAGTCGCTCCCCGAACATCCTCATAATGGAATGAAGGGTTCTCCGTGAAGATGCACTTGGTCCCACGATATCGCTTGCACCGCCATATTCCCCTCCCTACTTAGAAGAGCAGAATGCAGCCATGGGGGGAAACCAATTCAGGAAAAAAAACAATTTAGGCTAAATTACAGCGTGAGAAAAAACAGGAGTGCCCCCTCAGCTAAATTGAATGGATGGAACTAAGATGCCAAAACTGGCATGCAGAACTGTCCATTACGAATTCAAGACGGCAGACCAACGAGAGGGGGAAAACTTTGTAGATGGGAGCAAAAACGGAGACATAATCCCAGATTCCAGGCCCACCCTCTTCAATTTTCTGCATCCATTTCGTTAAATTAATATCGGAAAACCTCCATGACACATCCAAATGCATCGTTCTGTCACAACCCCTACGTCAGTATCTTAATGAGTAGTACTGCCGCTGGTATCGCTGCGCCTAGGAAAGTTCTGGGAAAAAAATCGTATAGATGAAACGATCTGAAATTTATCATAACTAATAAAGAGCGAAATGAGATAAATTTCGAAATGCAAAATCCCACTTATAATATTCTAAAACGACACTTGCGAAGAGTGAAAGGGAATTTTAGGCGCAAAAAACACTGGGGGTTCAGAGGATGTGGAATACCCGCCAGGGTAAGCGGGAAGTGCGAGGGCCCTCCCCTAGATGGAAAATTTTCCAGATAAATGGATCAAAATGGTGAGTTTTACGGCTTTCTGAGGGATATTTTATTGATCCTTACACTAATCTATAAGTAATATTAATCCAATTAAGTGAAATGGATTAAACTTAAAAATTTCTCTGAGCCCTGGGGGGGGGGGGGGGTTATCCCAAACCCCCCTCGCTGCACCACTGATGTACGATACAGATAAATCTTGCTTGATTGAAAAGTAAATGTACAAGATAACGCGGAAGAAACCACACACAACATTAACCACCTAAAAAAGGATGCTTTCCTGTTATTACTAATTGTAAGATACCACGTTAGCCACGTGCACCAATGAAAGCGAAAACTTCGTGTTCCTACCGACTCAAACCATTAACTGTACGCAATTACATCTCAACGGATTCAAGACGCCACGCAAAAAGGACGTATGCACGAAAATAGGTACCAGGTCCGTAACGTTTTCACTGAAAAAAGGCGAAAAAATCCTTCACTGCTAATTAACCCAACATCACATTACGAGGAAAAAAATCCTAAGTATTCCACCGCCCAAAATACATCCCGAGAAGCAAGCGCTCACTAGTAGTTACATGGCAACCCTCCACAACCCATCCCAAAGCAGAGAGGGGGTTTCTGCTGCACCGGATGACTGTTTTGCCCGCATTTAATCGCACTCCTTGAAGCCACTTCGGACCAGAGGGATCTTTCAGAAATGCAAGCCTAATTAACGCTCCACATGATATCCCGAAAGAGACTACATACAATTATCAAACCAAAATCAATCGGGATGCTTCCATGATACCTCGAAGAGATCGCGCTAATCAAGAATTTTATTGTACTGTTTTATTTATTCCGGGGCGAATGAGCCCAGCAAGCACCTTCCCGTAAGTTCGTGCCTTTTCCAACTCCATTTTTATTTATTTAATTTCACTTTATGTATTCAATTGTGTTCGTCATTTGGGTTTTGGTGTGTATTAACTAATATATTAATACATGTTTTGGTAGGTTTATATCTTTGATTGATTATTATTTGTTTCAAATAACGCCGATGTGCGTTGTCGATAAAAAGAAGTGGACTGTTAATAAAAGTTTACGAGAGAAGATGTGCAATAAATAGGAGCAATGCCAAATTTAATAATTTCAAGGAAATTTGTATTATTATCCGTATACCGATGTCACATTTTTCGCCCATCACACGAGCTATAATTTCTAAATCAATGAGGTGATACAAATGTTTACGTCGTAAGAGCAAGGTCCTCGCAAAATCGAGAAAAATTATGGGCAATCATGGAGGCGTTGAAACGATTCCACCAGCACGCGTCGGTAAGAACCAATACATTGATCTTAAACACACTCAGAATACTTCTTAAATTCTCCATGAGAATCTAACTGAATCAGTAGAAAAAAGATAATATCGCGACACTCTTCCAAACATCCCACACAAAATATTAGGGAAAAAATAGTACGTATTCCACCTCCGAAAATGCATTCCGACAACCAAGCGGTCATCATTTACATGACAACCCTCCACAACCCCCCCCCCCCCCAAAAGTAGGGGTTTTCTGGAGAATCAAATTACTACATCGCCCGTATTTAATCGCACTCAATAAAGCCACTTCAGACCAGAAGATTCTAGTAGAAATCCAACCCTAACTGACGCCCAAAATGAAAACCCGAAAGAAACTAAAAACAATTATCATCTTAAAAACAAACGGATTGTTGTTACTTTCTTAACGGATGCCTATGGAAGACACTGATTTGGCGTAAATGAAAAACATGACTTCAACTAGGACACTTCATTTAATTAACATCAGATCAGAAGAGTATTTTTGCTCAGAGGGTACATAAATAATTATATTTTTTTGCCAACCAACGAACATCTCAAAATTACAATGAACAACACCCCCCCCCCCCCGTAATTGAAGGTGAGGTACAATGGTTCACAATAAATTACAATTAACAACAAATGCTTCCATGATACTACGAAAAGATCGCCCAGAAAATTGCAATAAATCATACCAGTACACAAAAAAGAAAAAGTTTTTTCGATCCAAAAATATGAAATTATTTCACGACTTGAGTATACCTTAAAAACAACAATAGCCAACATAGAAAAGGGATCTGGGTCCTTCACTAATGTGATATTTATACGGATTAGAATTTATACATGCCAATTATAATTGCCATTATAATTGCAAATGAATACTTAATGATAATACCGCGATAGTCTTCCCAACATACCAAACTTTATGCCCGACTGCTATGAAATCAGTTACAACTTCCAAGGCATCCCTTCGCTCCAAGCTTCACAACCCTTACATCTTTTTTTCCGAAGCAGTTACGCCCTACTTCTTAACCCCCACCTCCCATTTTCCCCCCTTCTCTCTCTCCCACATATTTCCCACCCCCGACCCGCTCAAACAGATGACACCCCCTGCCACTTACCACTCCTCCCCCGCCCCCTATTTAGCTCAATCCCTTCGCTCACTCTATTTTCCCCCAGGTACCGACGACGGCCCCCACCGCTCGGTCCAATAATAGTTCGGCATTTTATCCGAAGGGGGAGAAGGGGTGGTTAGGAAGGCATGTAAGTAACAGCAGGGGGAAGAGACACTTCTGGAGGTATTAGGCGCCGACGAAGCTATGGAAAGGGACAGTCCCAGGGTTTTTGTCCTCAGGGTTAGTGGGAAGGGACGGTAGGCGAGTGATACATACCAACAACTCCTGGTCAACAGCCAAGGTTATGATGAGATCGAATGAGCTTGAGAGAAAGCTTGAAATACATTTTTTTTAAACATGCTCCGCGCATGTTTCAGGCTGCATTGTTGAACTCGCGACAAATCATAACAAAACAAAAAAAAATAAAAACTATTTTTGTAAAGGATTGGAAAACTACCAGAATAGATGAAATGATTTTACGACTTCAAAATGCAGTAAAAACAACAATAGGCTACTAGCAGTGGCGGATTTATGGGGCTATATCCTCATATAGGGTATCCAATTGACACTAGATAGATAGTAATTTTTTCCGACCCCCACTACTGCTGGATTTTTAACCCTCACTTAGCCCCCCTTGTCCCTATCCCGCATCCGCTACTGGCTACTAGGTCCTCGACTATGGTGATATTTACATAGATTGCAATTTATGACACCATTATGACTGACATGGATTACATTTAACCATCGATTACAATTTATCACACACTGACACCCTCAGAAAAAAATTATAATCCTAAAACGTTAGCCTGAAGGGAGAAAATTATGACTTCATAGTTCATATTGGTTAACAATCCAACACAGCTTTGTTGAAAACGGCAGGGCAATAAGTTAAACCATGTCGCAAAGTAACCTTACCTTACCAAGACGAGTACCCTTGAAACTTTAAGCGAAGACTATATTAATTATCGTTGGTTGAGAGAAAAAAGAACAAGCACAGAGATTAATTTAGGAATGCAGGAAGTAAACAGTTAGTTCCAAAACAATAATTTACAGCGGTGGTTGAGCAACCAGAGAAACAAGGGGGTACCCAGGATCAAAACTGGGGGGGCAAGCCATGATTGTTCAAGTTTTAGGTAAGATTTAAGTATGGAAAAGGTGAATGAAACCAACATTTTAAGGAAACTGTAAAAGCTCTTTATTAGTTTAAAAAAATTATTTGCTTGAAAAATATTATTTTCTTTAAAAACATTTGCGATTTTTGCTTCTAGGGGGGGGGCAGCTGCCCCCTTCTGCCCCTCACTGGATACGCCCATGCAGAGAAATGATGTAAAATCGACGTTAAACGCTCTGATTCCGCGCCAAAAAAGCTGAACTATATCGGCGCCAAAAAGGCAGAACGCTGAACTTTAAGCGTTTGTATAAAATTCTGCCGAAGCTCCATAGGGTCGTGTCGTATATAGCTGTACTCATTGTTTATTCGGCTACAATAATGGATCATTAAATATTGCTTAAACGGAAAGGTTTATCTTTTACGGTCCAAAGATTGAAGAAGAACGCGTGAAAATCTGTGAGAACGGCGAAATGGTCGTGTTCTTCACCTCGCCACGGGCAAAATAGTTGATTGGTATCTTTCGTTGTATTTTTTAAAGAGAGATCGACATCTTCGCATTACAAAAAGCTTTTTAAAATTAAACATTTCCCATTCTCCGATTTTTTAAACGGCCGAAAGGTAGATGTGTAGGTGTAGAAAAGAAAATGAACATCGCAGTTCCGTATGCTATAAAAACACAAGGAAACACACCCATTAGATATTTTTCCCGCGACTAGATGAAGAACACGACCTTTTCGCCGTTCTCACAGTTTTTTTCGCGTGTTCTTTTTCACTATTTTGACCGTAAAAGAAAAACGTTTACGTTTAAACAATATTTAATGATACATTATTTTAGCCGAATTAACAATGAGTAAAACGATATACGACACGACCGTATGGAGCTTAGGCAGGATTTTATACAAATGCTTAAAATTCAGCGTTCAACCATTTTTGCGCCGATAGTATAGATATGGCAGCGGAGTCTTGAGCCGACTCCTCGAATCTGGCCGCGAAAAAAATGACTCTCGGACGAAAGAAACAACGAGGTAGATGAGGCGATAGTGGTGATGAAGAAGCGAGGGAGAGCAAAGAAAAACACGAGACGAGATAAAAGTGAAAGAGAAGGGAAACAGGAAAAGACGAGAGGAAGGAAATGAAGGGATCACAGCGTGGAAAGAAAGAAAGAGGAGTTGTTAATTGGAGCAGAATAGAGACACTTTTTAACACGCTATTTCTTAACTTGTATCGTCTGTTACATCGACGGAATCCTTTAATTAATTTTAAACCTACTTCCCATAATCGACTCGACTTGAAATTTTGCACACTTGCTTGCCTGTGAAGACAATACAATATTCAATAATCATGCAATTGAAAGTTTGTTCCGTTTCGCTCTAATTAATTAACTCAATTTCCACAGGGAGAAATATTCATGAACTTTTTGATACATTGCGTTAGTTATAATTTTAAAATATTCTCAACAGCATTCTGGTTAAATCGACTACATGATTCGCCACCAAGAAGTAAAAAATAAAAAGGATTTAAAGAAAAACGCTTTTTCCAAAAACATAATTAAATCCAATCATACAAACCTGAGAAAAATCAATAATAATCACTAAGGTAAAATTACGATGAAGTCTTCCCAGAAAAAATATGGAGATGGAATATGGAAACATATCCCGAGATATATTATAAAATATGTAAATAATAACAGTTTGAGGAGGCAAGAAGCTTAAAATGAAATAAAACCGCGGTATCGAGAGAGAGAGTAGAAAAGATAAAATTAAGAAAAACTAAATTAAAAACTATGGAAAATGAGTTACTCTGAAACCCAAGGCAAATACGTTACTAAAATAACCCGTAAAATAACCGTACAACTGCGTGAGGAAGCGTGAGAATTTTGGCTGGCTTCCATAGGTGTAAAAGAATGGCATAAAAAATGGCGGAAGAGGGCGAAAAGGTGATGAGACTTTGGAAGGGATGACGAAACGTGAGGTTGATGGGGGAAGAAAAGTGGTTCAGACGAAACAAGCGAAAGAAACAAAAGGTAGTCAGGCAAGACGGGATGACGAAAGGCGACACGGGCTTTACGCTACTCTGAGGAAACAATCAGGGCACATAAGATAGAATCAGGCCAATAGTTGACTGATTTTAATTTTTGTAAATTTAACCGTAGAATTATATAAATCTGTACATTTACAAGAGGATGTCTGTTTGTTTGTCCACTATGCGTTTCCATACGGCTGGACGGATTGCGACAAAAGTTAGCACATATGTGCATCTCATACTCCCAAACGCTACAAAACTACTTTCGGTTGCGTCCCAGTCGTCCTTGGTGTTGTTTTTTCATTACCGTTTTTTATGTCACGCCGAACAACTTCTACGGTTGGACAACCTGCCGGGTAGGCACACCTCTTGACACTCTTAAAGGGAAAACATAACTCAAAGGAATCGAAATTTAGCTATTAATCCTCTCGGCGCAATCCTTTTTGCTGGAGTATGCGTTCACACAACATTTTTAGTCGTAAGGACACAAAACGATCAGTGTTGTGGAGCGGGTTATAAGTTGATCCCTTGCGCGGTTTACGAAATGTATTTTCTCCAACGTTCCCTGTTCGGCGCACCAAGTAATCCTGCTATGTATTTTATATTAGAGAACCAGGCAAGTATTGACAAAGCTCGACTCGATGCAGTTGAAATATCCATAACTGTTTTCGTTATAATGATTTCTTTTGTTGCCACTAAGCGCATATTTTGATATTTTTGAAATGATGAGCTATGATGACTATTGACGAGACTAATGACGAGACTAATGACGAGAAATGATGACTATTCTGAACATAAACTTTCCTTGATGCTTCGGTATTTTGTTTGTATGTGCTGCTATATGTATCGGGTGGTAACCCCATCAAAATACTGCTCTTCTGAGGTGCCTAATTTCATTCTACTATATAATATATTCACTTTATGTTCGCGGGTGAGCTTTCTTGAGACCCCGGACACTCTCAGAAGGCTTGGCTAATGAGGTAGGGGTTGAACGGAGAGAGAGAGAGAGAGTAGCAACGAACTTAACGTTGCCAAATGTACATAGCCACCCTAGTTTGCCACTGATGACGTTTGAGTCATGGGTGACGACAGGTATTTTGGGCCCGGCGCAGAGACAATATACCTATCCATTTGGAAGGTAATAAGGATAATCCTTTAACAGAAGCTCATGACATTGTCAGCAACCACGCTGAATGAGGCACCGTTGGTGAAAGGCATTCTTAAAGGCATACAAGGAGGACGCGTGAGGTTTGACAACACTGCTCCACGATCAGTTTCATACTGTTAACGCGCTCGTTAAGGGGCTCCGCCCCTTAAAAACCCCGGTTCCGGCTTCGCCGTCTACATTTGTGATCGTTCGAAGAATTTTAGTTTGAATAATCTCACCTCAGCTAGGGGCCGGCTTCGCCGGCCAGGGGGTAGGGATGCGCCCTACTCATTCCTTGGAACGGCTCCGCCGTTCCTCGTTGAGAGGCGGCTTCGCCGCCCGGGGGTTGAGTGTGCCCCCCCCGAGGCTACCCCGCTTAACACTCGGAACGGCTGCGCCGTTCCTCGTCTGGGGTCGGCATAGCCGCCCAGAGGGCGAGGGCATTTCGGAACTTTTTCACTATTATTCGTTTAAAGGGCGGCTTCGCCGCCCAGGGGTGGATGGAGCCCACAGCGGCCGCGCCGCTTGAACATTGGGGCGGCTTCGCCGCCCAAGGGTTATTGAAGCTCCCCCTTGCCTATGCCAGTTACTCCTCGGAACGGCTTCGCCGCCTTGGGGATGAAGTGCCCCCCGCGACTGCTCCGCTTAGTCCTCATAAATGGTCTTCTCCACTGAGAGGAGTGCCCAGGGGTATTCGGGCTTTTAATGTGTTATACATGCGGTCATCAATTTTTCACAGTGATTATGTAGCGATGATTGTTAAGGGTAGTGCAATGCGGCGTAATAGTGGCGACAAGTACTCATATAAGAAGGCTTAATGGCAAGTTTTTAATTTTTTTCCTGGGGGTTCCACCGGAATACCGGGGTTTTATACTTGTGTTAAACCAGTGGTCAGAACTCGTTATCATAAGTCCCGTGCTGATAAGTCCTAGGGGTTCGAAATAGAGGCGGAATTCTGACGATTCTTTTACCCGGAGAGGCGATTTATTAGACATTTATTGGGAGTTTTCACGGGGTTATCGGGGGTTTTAATAAGTAGTAGTGGCACCGGCTAAATTGTGATGAAAACTACTCGGAAAGGCGAATTTAAAAATTTTTTTTCGGCGAGGTTCCAGGAGGTGATCGGGGGTTTTCTGGTATTTTTTCCCATATGGTTTACGGTGGCCCGCCTTCACCAACCATTCTGGATCTAGAGCTCAGAGAGGATTAGTGTAGTGCGGTAGTGCGGTAGGCTCGGGTAGTGCGGCGTAATGTTTGCGAGAACTTCCCAAATAGGAGACTAAATGACACATTTTACACTTAGGGGGGATTTCAGGGGGATACCGGGGGTTTATATGTTTGTACTCCTGGCGGTTACCATCCGTTCACATAAAATTCGTGGCGATGAGTCGTTGGGGGCGGTGGAATAGTCACGAAAAGTACCCAAAAAGAAGACTTATATGCAAACTTTTATTTTTTGGGGGGGTGTATGTGGGTTTACCGGGGGTTTATAGGTTTGTACTGCCAGGGGTCATCAATCGTCCAAATCAATTCCGTAGCGATGAGTGATAAGGCTTGGGAAAGCGGCGGAATTGTGACGTAAAATACCCGAAAAGGCTACTTATATGCAAATTTTAATTTTTTAGGGGTTTTCAGGGGGTTTAAAGATGACGATGTTATATGGTCACATCCATTTACTATCATATCTGAGAGAAGTTGCCCCTATGACATCCATATTTCGAGAGTAAAACAATAAAAAGTAAATCTCTCCCCGGAAAAAATTAGTAGTGCCCGCCATTTTTATTTTTTCGCGGTTATATGCATTTAATTTGTTATTAAATATTTATGTTTTCAGAAAGATAATGCATAGCTGTATGTAACTACAAAGTTTGAAAGAAATCGGTGGGGTATAAATTGACAAAATCCTATGTTAATCTTTTGGAAATCGTAATTTTCGGTGATTTTCGGAATATTTTAATTTTTTATGAGTAACAAAGGACGACGAAAGAAAATTGTTACCTAAATTTCGTAGACGATGTTATGAAGATATACAATAATCATTTTCGTTGTCCAACTCATAAAATTAGGCCGACGGCAGTGGAAAATATTAAATATTTTCCGAGAAATAGATTTTTGGACGTCATTTAGAAAGCGTTTAAGTTGGAAATTAACTTCAAAAATTACATAAGTAGGTGGCGACATTTATTGGCTTTCGTAATACATATAACAACGGTCCGTGTGATGGAAGTTTATCGCCTGTACAACGATAAATAGTAAACAAACTCCCGGGGAAAAATGGGAAGTGTCCGCCATTTTTTATTTTTTGCTGGTTTCTCGATGGCAATATTGTAAAAACGTTTAAATTTTATGAAAGAAAATGCATAGTGTTATGTAAATACTAAGTCTAAACGAGATCGGTTGTGTAAAACTGGACGAAATCTTGTGTTAATCTTTTGGAAATTGTACTTTTTGGTTATTTTTGGCATATTTTAATTTTTTTCTCGGCAACCAATGGTGACAAAACAAATTGTTGCCAAGGTTAAATGGAGAATCATGTAAGCATATATAATAATCATTTTCGTTGTACAACACCCAAAATTAGGTCGATGGCAGCGGAAAGTATGAAAATCTTTCCGAAAAATCATTTTTTGGACGCCATTTTTGCGACGTTTAACTTAAAAATTAACTTAAAACAATACATAAGTACGTGGCAGCATTTATTGGCTTTCTAAATACACAACAACAATCCGTGTAGCACGCACGGTTTGCGCGCAGTAAAATAAAAACCGAAAGACGGTCCCCGGAAAAAGGGCGATTTCGGCCATTTTGTTGTCCTAGTGACGACACGTGGCGGAAACTTCCGGTTTTCGGATTTTTCCTCCGAATCATTTCGGATTCAGCTCTCCAACATGTCTAGAAGTGGTCTAGAGTTTGTATCCATGAGTGAGTGAGTGAGGCACACATCCGGCTGTATATAGATATAGGTAGGAAGAAGACTCGACGAAGGTCTGAGAGCGACTGACTGAGGCCACGCCTGCTGTTTGCTGATTGGCAAAGAGAAGGTCACGTGTCGATATACTTTCCCTCCCCTCACCCTCACTTGCTTTAGCCACGCCAGCTCGCCCGCAAAGATAAAATGAACAGAGTATAGGTAATACTTATTTAACTTTATTAAGTATGAAAATAAATTAAATAAAATCACGTATTATTATTATTATTAATAGATACTTCGAAATATGTGCTCACACAGAGGAAGGCAAATAAGCGGTCTGAAATACTCCAGCCACTGCCAAAAGAATGTAAGGGGAGAGGGAGGACACAGACAAACATTCCTTCACGAAAAAAGCTCGGTTCAAAAATAAACCCCGGAGGTAGAAATAATTTAAGGAGGCAATTAGACAACGGAAATTCCTCACGACTAATGATCAGGAGATAAATTCATTCGCAAAAGGTAAATCCATGACAACAAGGAGGTATGTGGCATCTTCACGGGAAGCATACCTTCCTCTATACTGATCTTTTTGGTGACTTATAACTCGCATAAAACTTAAGCCGGTGCCCCAAGTTTAATTTTTCGTGAATTTTTCATTAATTCTACATTCACCAAAACTGTTTCACTACCTTGTATAACCTATGTCAAACAATAAGAAAAGATTTCATTGAATAGGCGCCGATTGGCTGATGGCTGAAAAGACTTTTCGCAATGTTATCATCCATGGCATCCTTTCCCGTTCGCCGGTTGAGTTCTTTTCTAATTATTTTTACCGCATCAAGGAGGGTATTTTCTAGACTTCTTTCATGGGCGATTCTTGCAACCACCTGTTCATTATTAATACAGTAATTTCTCGTAAGAATGAAGATTTACGCTTAAGTGTGTATAGTATGATATTAATCAATTACATAATTGCCGACTTGTTTGAAATTTACCTTGTACTCTTACGCGAAACGGACGAAAAGATGACGGGTTACTTCACGTTACCTTTTTTTCCTTCTTGCCAGTCTCTGGAAAGGACTAAGATGCCACTCAGTGATTGAGTTCCATAAAGAGTTCAAAGAATTGTTCGTATTTAAAGAAAATTACCGAATACCACCGTGCGCAAGCGAAGGGTGACTCAGAGAGAAAACTAGAAATATTAATTAAAAAATTACGAAAGCAATATCCGAAGGACACAGGATTTATGCTATTAACAGGAAACTACCACGTCACATAAAGTAGACCATAAAAAAACATTTGACTGAATCTCAAAATTGAAAATCAAACCCTAGTAATTTTACAATGTAAATACTTTACGTTAGAGATACAGGCAAACAACGGCAATGCTCAATATTGACGAACAAAAATATGAAATGAAAAACTAAAAGAGGTGACAACATTTTTTCATGTGGTAACCAGAATAACAAGAGATGGAAGAAGCAAGAATTAAACAAGCCGTAGAACAATGTAGTGAATGAGACCATTCTGCAAAAAAGAATATCTACTAACACGATTTCTTCCTCAGTTCGGCCATTCTTGGAAAAGCCTTCCCACTCCTGCATCATTTAAGAAACGGACGAGAGTAAAACGGTTCCGCTTACAGGCTATGCTTAAGCTATCCAGCAACGATAGACGCATTGCTGACCTCTTTTCCATAGAGCCCCCTACCCGAACAGAATTAGCAAAGGCCGCCCTCCCACAGATTGGAGCCGTGTTGTAAAATACCGCGTTCGGCGTGGTTGGTCAGACACTTGGTGCCGTAAATTTAGCGCCAGCAGCGGTCGTGGCTTAGGGGGAGGAGGGATGGAGGGATGGTATTGAATCTTAGGAGGTGTGGAGGAAGACAAAAAGACTTCTGATCTGTGCGAGAATGAAGTCCGTGGGGGCATCAAATTCGGATCTCTCAACGCGGGGAGGAGAGGCAAGGAGTGGGATGGGGGCAAAGGTCGTGCCCCAGGGGCCAAACTGGGATTAATAATAACCTGGCCGGGGGTAACGATGCCTAGGACAATTGCCGAGAGGTGGGGCGGCAGCATGAAAATTTCCCTCCTTCAAGTTGACAATTCGGGACTCGTGGGATGTTTGTTTCAATGTTGATTCTCGTATAATAATAATGATTTATTTACTCCCAACATTCTGATTTTACGGCTAAAAGGAAGAAATAACAAAGGAAAAGGGAGCTGTAGGTGGTCTCCAAGTTCATTAGACCAGAACTGAGCCACCATCAAATAACAAAAATGTATGCCAAAAATAATGCAGTAAATATTACCCAAGTGTTGTTAAAGAAATAATATCAAAATAAATGTTCAATCATTTATTGAAAGTAAAGCCAGTTGTTCGCGCCATATGGAGCCCTATGCCATAATCGTCACTCGCTTGCTTTGTTGTTTGTTGAGCTCCCGTGTAGGCCAGGGTGTGATTGTTTAAAGTTATTGTTTTCGTTGTTGTTTGCCGTGAACGGTAGTAGTGAATGCGTCGTCGTGTTGGAAGGTTCTCGAGCCGACGCTGCCTGAGGAAGCCATCGACGGGAGTGCGACACTCAGGTGAGTGGTGATTTGGATAGTGTGGGACTCCCGGCGCATGCACAGAATACAGTGGCACCATAATGGTGACCTATCGCGAACACCAGTCTTAGGCAAATCTTAATATTTTATTTGAGAATTCAATATCTTCAATTTCAGCGGGTAGTATATTACATGCGGAGCACAATATTTCTATTATAACGATAATATCCACCTCTTCCAGTCTTTGTGGAATCATCCACCTGTTCCAAAAACTGAAAGAGAAGAATGATTCCACAAAATATCAAGCGGAGGGAGAAGCATGAAAGAAATTTAGAGCATAATAGCCCAGCCGAAGAGAGAATTCTACCAAAAGATCGACTTACAGAGGTAAATTTGAACATTCAAGTAAAGCAACAGTTTGTCAGACCTTAGATTTGGAGTATGCTTCTCTACGGAAGTGAGGCATGAACAATAACAGCCGCCGAGAAAGCAAGGATAGAGGCCTTCGAAATGTGCTGCAATATAAGAATGATGAGGATCAAATGGATCGACCGTGTTCGTATAGAGAAAGCCCTAAGAAGAGTAGGAGGGAAGAGAAGCCTCATGAGAATCTTCAAATCCTCAAAAAATAACAAGACGGAACAACTTCATAGGACATATAGTGAGACATGATGGCCTAGTGAGGGCAATCGTCGAGGCACTGGTGTATGGAAAGAATAAAGAAGGATGACCTCGAATAAACTAAATGGAACAGGTAATAGAGTATGTGTAAGAGAAGAAATACGTAGGGGTGCAAAAATTTAGGTGATAGGAGAATGAGTGGAGAGTTGCGCCAAATCAATTTAAGGATTGTTCACCAGTGATGATGACATCGATACATTAAAAGAGAACGCGTAACTCCGGCTTCAAGGAACATAGAGTACACCCTCATCATTTTAAGTTTCCTTGTATCTTAAAAATGAATATACCGCCTACGAGTATATTTTCCAGGAGTTGAAATTTTTATACGTATTTGAGAAATAGGTGGTAAGGCGTACTCAAAATAGTTTGTACATTTCTAAACGACACAAGTTATAAAATAAATACGATATTCTAAAACACGAACTCTCCCCCTCCCATATTGAACTTCCCTTTTCATTTTCCACGCATAAAACTGAGAAAAAAGTATCTTAATAACTGTGCATGGGTTAATATAGTTATATCATGTTTGGCGTATTGTGAGGTAATTAATATAAAAGTACATAACTATCAACGATGAGCCTAACGCACTGGCATATCGAGGAGGGAATTCCGGTGAGTCCGTATCCCTCCCGGAAATATAGAAACACAATTACTTCGCATCATAAATTAAACAAAATATTAAAAAATTATGAATTCACAAAGGATTTATTTGAATATTGAAGTTTTTCCAATTATGAAAAGTGTTAAAATTTGTTAAAAATCCTCTACATAGTACCTTTCCTATATAATTACAATCCTTTACAAATACCCCCCCCCCCACCCGGATTTGGACCCCCGCTTCCCGAAAGAAATTCCTGACTGTCCCACTGGCCTAACGATTAATACATATAAACGTAGGTTGCATTGCATTTACTTTTTGTTTCTAAGTGGACCTAATTGTAGCGGCTCGTTGCCTTGAGTAAATAATTACTTGCCTCACCGCTGGGACTTCACGGGGAAAAAACAAAGGTGAGGGAAGTGCGGAGCAGCCAGCCACCAGGAAGGGATCTTCGCGGGTCCCTCGCTTCGCTTCTAATTCTGACCCCAGACGACGCGTGGGCGGAGAAGAGAGGAATGCCAAGGAGGAAGAGAGAGAAAGCAGCGGAGGAAAGAAGGGGGAGAGTGAGATAATACGACGTCGAGAAGCAAAGGAATTAAAAATAAAGTAAAAAAAGATTTTAAAAAAATCACGCTTTTTCCAAAAACAGCACAAATGCACCAAATAGCAAAAAAATAAGCTTTTCATTACCCGAAAAATAATGCGACATTTTTGGGAAAAAGCGACATGTTTTTAACCTTTTTTTTATTTTTCAGTTTGTATTGATTAACCATATAATCGATTAAGCCAGAGTTATTAAAGAATTATCAGCCAACTATTATAACTAACGCCATTTATTTAGAAATTTTAAAACTATGTTTCGTTGAAAAATTATATGTAACGCCATTTATTGAGAAATTTTTAAAATTATGTTTCCATTGGAAAATTATAACTAATTTTATTTATTGAGAAATTTTAAAACTATTTACCACAGGAAAATTATGACTAACGACATTTATTGAGAAATTTCAAAACTATGTTTCCATTGGAAAATAACTTACGCTATTTTTTTATTATCTATTACAAACGATATTTGTCATCAAGCAAGTACGTGTGCAAAATTTCAAGCCGATCCTACTTTAAGAAGTGGGTTAAAAATATCAATTTCAAGATTCCATCGATGAAACAGAGGGACAGACAAAGCAAGTTAAGAAAAAAATTTAAAAAGAGACGAAATAAAAGAAAAAACGGAGAGAAGACGGCAGACGAAAGAAGAGCAAAACTCCGCGCGTAAGAATTAATCGTCGAGTTAAAAAAAAAAAAGAAAGTCGAGCGGCAATTGTTTTCAAGGACCGAATCACTAGAATCCGCCGCCGGAGCCGGTGGGTTAAGCGGAATGAAAAAGAGCAAAAAGACGACTAAATTTAGGCTAATTAATAGGATTGAGAGAGGGGTAGTCGCCAACCTCCACCACGGCCCCGAATACCGCCCAGGACTTCTGAGACTTGTCCCTGGAGAGAGACCGACCTCCTCCCGGGCAAAAAATAGAATGCAATATATTTGTCCAGTTTCAACCCATTAGGGTCCAAAGTCACATTTTTTGGGACGGTGATTAAATGTGAAACAAAGTATTCATTTTTCATTCAATTCTCATTATTTCTTTCCTGAAATTTTACCTCAACATCATCCATTCTAATCGTAAAAAAAATGCTATTTTTGTTCTTTGCCAATAACAGCCACAGAATGTTTCAACGTCATCACGCAATTGCATCTTAAGCGTAGTTGTATATTGTACCTATGAAGGGGGTGAGAAGGCAAGGGGTAGAAGTGATTTTTTTCTCAACAGAGTTAGCTTAAGTTAATTGTTAGAATAAATACACAAAAACTTGGTTGCCATGGGATACGAGTCAGTCTCAGTTCGGTGTTGACATCGAGTCGAAAATTAAATGCACTACATCACATATCGAATTCATCTCGTTTGTTTTCTGCTCCTGATTTCTGTACCTAACTGTGCACACAGTATCTAAATGTAATAAAGTGTCAGTCATAATTTTTTGTGTTATATTTATCTGTATAAAGAACGTTCTGTAAAATTTTCATTTGTTTTCATTCGGTCCCTTTTTAGATATTGACCTGCCAAAATCGACGTTAAAAGGCTTTCGACATTGTTTGACAAGCTCTAGAAAAAAAGGATTGCATTCTCAGTGCTAAAACTTATACTGCAAGTAGTTTTTTAAGTATTCAACTCATAAATAACACTTAATTAGTGAGTCTCCTTTCTTTCATATAAATTTATGGCGTTAAAAAGTTAGTTTTGACAAATTTTTCCCTAGTTTTTACGGAAATATTTTGACTGACCGTCTTTTATGATAGAAAAGTTTTAAAAACGGTTTCCAAAATTTCTTTTTATGATGAAACACTGGCTTTCTATTATACTGATATCTTTTAAAATAGCTTTGTAATTAAACTTTATGCAAACCACATTTTTCATCAAAATTTGCCCTGCCGCCCTTTGAAAAATGGCTGCCAAAAAAAGTATGGCTTGTAATTTTTTTTTCAAATGGTGTTTTGTGATTGTCTACTTGTAGGGAACCAATGATTTAAAAATAATTAAAAATGTCGAACAACATTGCATGAGTGTTTTGAAATGGATTGACCCTGTATAGAAAAAACCCCTTGGCTTCCAAACCACTCGTATGTTAACTGTTGAAAATGCTATCGGGAGTTCTTGCTCGATTCTTATGATTTACGAAAATAAAGCATCAATGCCATATTTGGAATTGACGAGAAAAACCAACACCGGGTATGGTATTTGGAGGAGGCGACCGACAGCTGAGGTCATTTGCGCCATGAGGGAAGAGGAGGCAAGGAAGGGTGGAAGGAAACCTGGCGTCGGCATTAGCCGGCTCTTAACGAAAGGCGCCAAGGGGACCACGGCTTAACGTCCCATCCGACGGACGGAGTGTTGCGCTTGAAATGTCCTCCACACAACATTCAAGCAGGGATCGGGCAGTCTCTGAAAAGTCTCTGCCGCTGCCGGGATTTGAACCCGGGGCCACCGGGTGGGAAGCCAACACTCTAGCCACCACACCAACCCGATCCCCACCAATACCGGTTCGGGTATTTGCGGAAGTCACTAACAAGAAAAAAAATTGATAATGCATCGCATAGTGATAACTTCTAAAACTATTCCACGTTCTTGTGCTACTGATATTACCAAATTAAATATATTATCAGTATATAAACACAGGGAATATGAAAAACGACATTTCAGGAAATAAATTCTATTCACCAGCGCGTATTTTTGTTGCGATTTTTTTATTTTAAAAATTCTTAAAATATCAATCCGAAAAAAATTTACCTTGATAAGAGAAGGTACTTGAAAACGCCACACATATGAATGGAATTTTCATGGAGCGAGATAGTTTTTCAATCAAGGGATAATTTTTCGATACACGGTTGGTATTCATGTAAGCGATCATTAATCTTTAAAAGGAATACCAAATCATGGTAACTCAGGCTTCTGCTATTGTCACCCGACGTAACGGTCTTAAAAGTACGTTCTTTTGGAAAATATATGATTTTACACCATAAGTTTCATAGCATTATATATTAAATAACATTATAATTAAATATCATTAAATTAAAATAAATACACTCTCCAAATGATGAAAGAACAATACAACTATGCATAATTTTTTTCTTCAAACGATAAATTTACTCGACCGTGGTGCACAACGGTGTAGCTTTGAGCATGCGCAAACAAAAGAAAAATGGGATTGCACGTTAATAAAAAATGACGATCGTGAGTTTGTTTTCCGCATCACCAGTCTTCATTCCGCCGCATAAATTTCGACTCGTTCAACCCGGATGATGTCCAACGGTAGCGACAGTCGAAAATAAACAACTTTGACTCGAGTAGTAATTCTGAATAAAAACAAGATGGAAATAGATTACGGAAGACTACGGGGTAAGGTGGATGAAATCCAAGAAAAAATCGACCTTTGCCAAATCGCTTCCACAAGCACCACGCAAAGACATATAAAAGCAAATGGCGGCTGGATTAGCAAAATGAAATAAAAAAAAACATTGTGCGACCTCCCGAAAAGCAGGATAATTAAATGGTCTGTGACGTTCTTCTTTCAGATTAAAACCAGCGAGATTAATAAAGATTTTAAATTTGATATAATGTGAAAACCCAGGGTTTTATTTTTTGTTCCTAATGACGTACGTAACACAATTACGGGTCAATCCGTTTCAAATCGCCCAGTCCATGTTGCTCAACATTCTTAATAATCCTGATTTTTTACCATGGGCCCTACAAGTAGACAATCGCAAAACACGATTTGAAAAAAAATAACAAACCATACCTTTTTTGGTAGCCATTTTAAAATGGCGGCTGGGCAAATTTTGATAACAAACGTGGTTTGCATAAAGTTTAATTATGAAGCTATTAAAAAATATATCAGTATTATTTAAAAAAAACAGTGTTTACAGCATGAACAGAATTTTAGGGAATTATTTTTTAAATTTATCTATCATAAAAGACAGTCAGTCAAAATCTTTCCGTAAAACGCTGGAAAAATTAGTGAATACTAACTTTTTTAACACCAAAAATTTTGTGATTGTCTACTTGTAGGGAAAAATGATTTAAAAAATCGGAATAATGAAAAATGTCGAGTGACACATGTTATTTATTATTACGGAGGCTTCCGCGGTGATTAAATTGGTAATTGTTTTTCGGGTTAATTCCGCGTCGACTCATTTCCACCAAATTTTATTATTATTGCGTGATTTGACATGGAATGACCCTTACTGCAGCACAACTTCGAGGATTACGACAAACGATTTAAATATTGACGCAATCTTCTCGGGTTCGACACCGGGTAAGGTTTTCTAAGGCCAACGCTTCGATGAGAAACTTCCTCAAAGTATCAGGGCAAAAAGAGACAGTCAGTCTTAGACCTGATGATGATGAGGGAGCTTCTCATCGAAACGATTCCCTAAGACAGCCTTACCCAGAGCCAAACCCCAGAAGATTTTATCTATGGTATTCGCCGGGAAAGCTCACCATCTTTTCTTTAAATATGAACACAGTAAGATGCATCTGCATATATTTTAGGGAAGAACAGTGCTTTCGGGGGAGTTTTCACAACTCTACGTGAAATCAAAATAACTTCCTTATGACATAACAAGGGCCCAAAAGCATGAAAATCACTTAGCTTGCACGCGATACAACAATTTATAAATACATAACTGAGGCTTTTTTTAATATGGAAGAGTTATTGCCGTGAACATTTTTAACAGGTAACCTAGAAATAGAAAAAAAAACAATTGTTTGATATAGGAAAAACTGAACTCAAGGAAACGAATTGATATCATAATATCCATGTAAATGTGTGCATTTACTGTAAGGTTTCCACGAAGTTCACACTTACCCATTTCATATCCGAAATTTCAACATATCAGGTGCTACCAGGCATTGAAATATGCCCTCATCCAAACAAAAAGCGACACTATCAACTTTCCTTCAGATTTAGGTAACATAAAACAATAGAAAGGGGTACAAATTTTGTCCATTTAGTGGCCACGCTCAATTGGTAGGAAAGCTTTTTTTGAGTCATACGAGAGTTTTAGTATTGGTTGCCAAGGGAAAGATCATTTGTCTTCAAGGATGCAAAATAAGGAACATAGGGGAACACACTATCATTCTACTTTATTTCCGTACAATCACATAGTCATCATTCTTTTGCCTTGAGATAGGATAGAAATGTCTCCCCGTCAAAAATGTTGGGCCGAATTTAGTCGCCATGCGGCATTATTAGGCCCCTTTCAGACGGGACGGCTTTTCGCCGGCCGCCGTCCACGGCTCCGCGCCGTGAAATTTAGGCAGTTTTTAGACGGGACGACTTTCCGCCGGTCGCCGTTCATGATACGGCGTGCCTAGAAATACAAAGAACAGTACGGCAAGCAATCGGCACGATCATCAGCGACATTTATTCACTAGTTCTTAAGTCGTTATCATGGTTAGGTGCGAATTTTAAAATAATAATTTCAACTACATCTTATGAAATGTTTATCTATGCTGCTGATATATTAACTTTCTTTGTAATTATCTGTGCGTGGTCGACATTAATGGAATACTTATATACTTACCATATTTGTCCATTTTTTTGGCCAATTTAAAATATGGGAACGGTGAAATATTATTCATGTCCGTATTTCTTCGCTGGTCACGCTACTCTGAATTCTACAGGACTACACGGCGGACGGCAGAATTCGACGCGTCTGAACAGTCCAATACACCACAGTGTTTATTTCACGCCGTGGACGGCGTACGCCGGGCCGGATTGAAATGGGAGCCGCGCCGGATGATAAATATTCTACAAAATCTTAGAATAGAATCTCAATTAGAGACACCCCAGCACGCTGCAGTGTTTCACCATTTGAAACGCATAAACTAACAACTGCATATACAGCGATAAATTCTTTACTAATAATAGAACTGAGAAAAGTTTCGACATGAAAACACTTTCAGACGTAAGGTGGAGGATTTAAAAAAAATTGTTTCGTAGTAACTAATGAGATAGTAACAAGAAGAATGAGTGAAAAAAGAAATCATACAAAAACCTATAGGAAAAGGCAGGACAACTCAGTTGGCCACATTATGAGTAGAGATGCGTGAAAATCGCAAATGCGATAAATGCGATATAGATGCGATTTGCGCAAGTAAATGCGAAATAGATGCGATGACTGGACTTTTATGATATTTACACGCAAATTTGCCTTTTCGACGGCAAAATTCGTACATTTTGTGCCGAGCGCAGTTTAAATGCTCCGCCGACACTCACCGCTTAAAGCATGTGAGCGCCTGGCCAGCTGCTAGTTGGCTGGGACTCTACGTGGCCGCGAACTACAAGTGGACGCGGGCAAGCTACACCTCCGCCACTATCCGTCTTAATCCTTAATTTATTATTGTTCTACAACATAATTATTTAAAATATTCTGTATTTTGTCATATAACTGTGTTTCACTACATTTTATAGTCATCTATCTCATTATGAAAATAAAAAAATAGACGCTACAAAATGCGATTAACTGTTATTGAAAGTGCGATAAAATAAAAATGAAAGTGCGATTTTCACGTATCTCTAATTATAAGATATGATGGCCTGATGAGAACAATCGTAGATGGATAGGTGGAAGGGAAGAACGAACGAACAAACGATCACCTCCTCTCTTATCAAGCATATCTTTCATTTACCTTCTCTTTACCAGCGGTCATCTCAGAGTGGTATTAGGTTTAAAAGCCAATTAAGAGTTTGTCTCTAGGTAAATGATGTGCAATTGTCATAGGAAGTATATCGAGGTACGCCATTGTGAAATGAACCAGCAATTGTGAAGTGAACACCACTGCTTGCTTTTATTCTCGTCCGCCGAAAACATTTGGTCGATAGCCAATCTTCTCCGTTTTTTTAAATATTAATTGCTCTATTAAATTTTGGAATTAACCGTTGGCAGAAGCAATTTGTTTACTAGTGATGATTTGTTTCCTAAAGTTTTCTTTTTGATGGTGGTATGCTTAACAGGCGATGAATCATGGATCGTAAAGCCAAAAGGTTTGTGTCAGTAATGGTGTCTTGAACTTGATGGGATGACATGACCGGTATAACAGGGTTTCCGACAAATGGAGAAGGAATGCCGGTTTTTATCGAGTTTGATTGTAGATCCAGATTTCATTTAAGCAATGTTTGGTGTCTCTTTCACAGGTAAATGAAATTGTATGATGGATATCATTCTGAAAACTCAAGAACATATCCAGTAGCCGATCATTTCCATTCCAAAGCACAATTATATCGTCACCATACCGGTATACCACAGAATTTAGTGGAGTTTGCCCTGAGATTACACCTTTTCCTTCCAAATAAACAAAAACTTCTGCCAACAGCGGAGAAAGAGGTGAAACCATAGCGAGGCCACTGCTTTCTTTATAAAATTTACCGTCGCACTTGAAATAACTTTGTGCCACACACATTTTGAGAAGGGTAGATATTTCGTCCTTCGTTTTTCCAACGATCCTGGATCAAACAGCTATCAGAGATGCCGTTCGATGCTCAAAAGAACTTTCCCAACCCAAAAATAAGCATTTCTTGTTAACTAAAAACCATATTCCTCCTAGGCTTTATGGGCTCATAAAAATTCTCAAATCGGACGCACCAATCAGACCAGTGGTGTCGAGCATAAGCGCTCCTGCGCAAAAATTAGCCCCCACCTTGACTCAACTGATCTCGCAGCACTCTGCATTCAAGTCTAATTTTGCGTAATTTTAGGACGCATATTTTGTTGTAAAATAACGAAAATGTTTAAACACTATCTAATCCAGCAGTTTACCTCGAAATAAAAAATTAAATTGATAGAAACACTTCTTAATTTATTTTCAATTTTTCTATGACCCGAAAACACATGATTTTTATGTAGTATAGATTATGGGCCTTAAAAAATACGCCAGAGCGAACGAACGCTGCGTTGTCACGTCTTGCACGCGGAAGTCTAATCAAGCGCGGTATCAAAAATTAGCATGACCTTTACCCAATCTATTCCCCTATTCAAGCGTCCGTTTTAAAGCTCGATTGTTTCAGGCTTAACTTTGTGAAAGTCCATTTTAAACAATTAAAAGGATATGGTACTTAAATGATACTATGGTACTTACTTATAGTAAAATGTGTGGAAAAGTACCATATCCTTTTAGTTGTCCGTTTTAAAATTCATCTCTTCCTCCGCTAGGTAACGTTAATAAGTTAAATAAATCATAATTTACGCCTGAAGATGATGATTACTCATCGAAACCCGGGTCGCGTTATACAAAAAAGTATTTGTATACGTAAAAGTGAATTGTCCAAGAAATCTTAGAATCGGATTCATTGATAGAATGAAGGGGAATAAGCCTCCATGCGAACTGTAGAGGTAAGTCCCATTAAATCGAAACTTGAAGCTTGCACGTGGTGGAAGGGCTCCATATTAGCAATTAAAGAAACTTCGTTACTTCCACAATGTATTTAAAAATCCACATAAAGTATTTATGCAGTCAATAATGGCGTAAGAGCCGAAACTGGTTGGAATTTTTAAATAAACTGCGGAGGTAATTAAGTGTCCCTCATCGCTAATAGGTAAGTCCAAGGGAGGAGGGGAGACAGGTCGGGGTAATTTGCAAAATTCCGGAAGAATACTACTTTAATAAAAACAAAACAATCGCATACGGTCGTAAGACGCGTGGTATGTCGGGTTTTACTCCGACGTTTCGTGACCAACTGCCAGTCACTTCTTAAAGGGAATGGAACGAAAAAGTATTCCCTTGAAGTAGTGACTGGCAGTTGGTGACGAAACGTCGGGGCAATATCCGATATACCACGCGGCATACACTCGGATGTCGCTTCTTGCTCATCATGATCCCCGAATGCTTTAATAGTTGTAAAAATTGATGGTAACCATAGCATTTTACTAACCTAGCACATAAATAGAACGCAAATAAGGTAAGTCAAAATTCTTGTCTCTTCTTTTGTATTTGTGTACAGTTGAATTATGTATTATTATATTTTTTTATTTTAATTGCAAAAATATCATTGTAAAAATTGTTCATCTCCTTATGTATTAATTTATTGTAACCATTTTTCATAGCCCTGATGAAGATGTAACATCGAAACGTCGATAAACATTTTTCATTTCATTTCACCGAACTAAACTCCAAGAAATAATTAATTTCTATATAAATTGAGGCCATGACGAAGAAGGCGGTTTATTTAATCATCAAGTTAACACTTTGAGAGTCGTGATAACGGATTAAAGGTAATGCAAGGGCGTATCTCTCAAAGGAAGATTAGAAATAAAGACGAAATAAAGGTAACGCAAGTTGTGAGTGCTGGGAGAGACTTGGGAAGAGCGACAGGGTTCTCTTCCCAGGGCGTAGGGGGACAGGAGGGGAGGATTCCAAGGGTGTGGAGGGTCAACGGCCCGTCGCGGCAGGGGGGAGTTTAGAGAGAATGCCTATCTATGGATATATATAAACACGCAACATAGGGAACTCCTGAGGACACCGGAGAAATCCACAATCGATTCAGCTAGGAGTGCATCAGGGTTCAATATATTCATCGTTAAATTTTTGGGAAATCAGATGAAATTACCCACGGCTCAATTCATGATATTTGAAATAAATGATGATTCAATTCTATATTATTCCCCTATTTTAACTAGAAATTTTCATTTAAATCCTTTCAGTCAAAACCATTTTGATAATGGAAATACATAATGATTTCGAATTCGAATTGAAATTTCATTCATTTTTAAAACTTTGATGCATATATTTTTTTGCATAATAACATTTTTCCATGATGTCTCCATGTTCCTGGGCTTCACCGCGTGGATTTTTCTTTATGACGACAGTTTCTCCGGTATTCCAACCGGCGTCTTCAGGTCGATTTGAAGTTCGACCTGAAGACGCCGGTTGGAATACCGGAGAAACTGTCGTCATAAAGAAAAATCCACGCGGTGAAGCCCAGGAACATGGAGACATCATCTAGACAACGCCGCGGAAAACTACGCATCAACATTTTTCCATATTGAAAATATATCAGGTGAATGACCACAGAGTGTGTTGTGCAAAATGATATTTTATTAATTACAGTAATGACGTATTCAAATGAAGAAAGTTACAAGGCGAACCTTCCGGAAAATGCGTATTTTTAAAAGCAATATTTTCCTCCAACAAAATTTCTCACTCAGACTTTAAGTCCAAATTCGAACGAGACGTGGTTCAGAAAAGATGGAGGGAATATGTGGAGGATGCGATAGACAAGCGTTGCGAGGAGTATGGCATGAGAATTAATTACAAGAGAACCAAGTTTATGGGGATAAGTAAAACATCGCGAGCTAGGAACATGAGACCACAGGTAAAATTAGGCGGGCACACACTTGAAACGGGTAGAGCATTAAACTATTTGAGCAGCACATTAGAGGAAAACGGATACAACAGTAAAGACATCAGGAAGAGAATTGCATCAGCAAAGGAGGCGTTCATGATTATGATCATCTTTATGGAATAAATTAAAGAAAAGGCTGGTGGAGTCTGATCTAGAGTGTAGCCCATTACGGTGCTAAAACGTGAACGCTGTGGAAGGAGGGTATGGGTATGGCGAAGAATGGTGAACAGGATGGAGAGGAGGAGGTACAATGAAGTGCTAGATATGGGGGGATAGGGTACACGGCTCCTATATGAGACACAAAAGAGACGAATGGTATGGATGGAGCAAGTTCTAAGCGGGGGGGATGTTGAAAACGGTTGGAGGGAAGAATGTTGGGTAAACGGAGGAAAGGAAGGAAGAGAATAGGATTTTTATGTAGGATGAAAGGGAGTAGGCCTTAAGTATTATTAATTTAAGACGAAAGTCAAAAAAGGAAGGGGAGACTGCAAGAATACTTCTTAAATATTCCATTGGAGCCGACCTTAGACGACAGAATATCTAAATAGTGACAATAGGGCGGTTTCCTTCATCAAAGAAAACGAAAGGCATTGATTGCGATTCGTTACCCACCATTAGTTTATTCATAATTTACAAATTATTTGTTTTTAGAAATGCGTTTAGACGAATGTTAATGGTCAATTTTAACCTCATTTGAAAAAGGCCGAATTGGAGGCCAAGCTATGCCACTCACGTGACGTCACAGGGGCCAAGATGCTATACGATTAGTTAGGAGTTATACATCGTCCGAGAATACCAATGCATGCGTTAGGCAAGGAACTCAGGACAATATCTCTTAATAATCAACAATTAAAAATGTCAATGGTCGGAAAGTTTCCTTCGTTTGATAGGGTATCAATATTCCTTGTCTAAGCCAAGCGCTACCAGCTAGCAGCCGGCATCGTATCGGCGCTCACAGCCTCGTACCAAGGTGGCCTCACTCGGCGGCAGATGGAACCAGAATGACGTCACATGGGCTTTTCCCAGCATTCATACTTAGCCGTCGCGTTTTCGCGCGCTTGAAATTTTTCGCTTTTAATTTAATCGCGAAAAATAGATATTGTGATTTTAAAATCTAACAGCGTGAAATACGTACACCAGGAGTATTAATCTGTCGATTTAGGCAACAAAAAAAATATGAAACCAACGTATAATCGGGGTGATCGCCTGCAGGCGTTACTTTCATGCAGATATAAAAATGAGGTTCTAATAAATACCTAGTCAAGGAGGTTGTGAATATCTGGAGGCGCTGTTTCCGAGTTAATAGTTTGGTCAAAGTTCCGCCATCTTGGTTTTACAAATTTTTGGATTCAGTCTGCGACTGATATTTTGAGGTGTCAAGTTTTGCTCTGAAAATGAACTACAATCAGTGAAAAATGTTACCATAATCATTAGTATTTCGCCAGTGATTGTGATAGGATTTTTCCCATCATTCGCGATAATTTTATTGGTGTATAAACTCTGTTTCTTGTTAGCCAATTCACTGGTGAGGATATCTTCGAATGTATACTTTATTACTGTAATTGGTAATTTTCGTTGGCTATTATGAAATTCCTGTCCTCTATCGCCGCTGCTCTTTAACGTATACGCTGAAGAGATGGTCAGGGAAGCGTGGGATGAGTTAGAAGCTGGAGTAAAAGTGGGAGGAATGATGTTCAAATCAATGAGATTCTCGGATGATCAGGCGTTGATTTGCCAGTCAGCAAGGGGGCTTCAGGCTCCAGTGGATGCGTTATACGAGCGTTGCGAGGAATATGAGATGACGATTAATCACTAGAAGACCAAGGTTATGCGGTTCTGTAAAGCCTCACTAGCGAGGAATGTGAGACTTAAGATAAAGGTGGGTGGTGAAAAACTTGAGCAGGTTGAGCAGTTCAACTATTTAGGCAGTACGTTGGAGGAAAACGGATACTGTAGAAAGGATATTAGGAAGAGAATTGCATTAGCAAAGGAAGCGTTCATGACCAGTAAGGAGTTTAAAGGAAATGTTAGTGAAGAGTTTGATCTGGAGTGTAGCGCTTTACGGTGCACAATCGTGGGCACTTAGGAAGGAGGACGAGAGAAGACTCGAGGCATTCGAGATGTGGGTGTGGCGAAGTATGGAGAAGGTGAAATGGACGGAGAGAATGAGGAACGACAAAGTGCTGGACATGGAGGGTGAGGAGAGGCAGCTTCTAGATGAAATAGGCAGGAGATAGAAGGTATGGATGGAGCGAATACTTAGCGGGCAGGGGTTTCTTAAATGGTGTTAGAGGGTAGAATGTTAGGGAAACGAGGAAGGGGAAGAATGAGAACAGGATTTTTAGATAGATATAAAGGGAGTAGGGCTTACAGTGAATTAAAGAAGGCAGTGTTGGAAGGAAAGGGAGGCTCCCAGAATACTTCCTCAGTACTTCATGGAAACCTACCTTAATCGGTGGGATACTTTAATAATAATAATAATATTAATAATGAAATTAAATACCAGTATAAAAGCAAGTAAATTACTAGTTTACTCTCGTAATTTTTTTATTTTCAGCTGAGCTGGTTGTAGAACGTAACTGTGGTGATTGATGATAATTTTTCCCAGGGAAATGATGTTTGAGTCATAAATTCGCGAAGCCAAGCAATAAAGTAATAAAAAAAGGTTTACATTGTGCGTTCCATAGGTTATTTCAACGCATTAACGAGTTATGACCAAAAATGTCATCAAGTAGTTAGCATTGACCCTTATGGGATTTGTCAATGTTTTGGTCAAAGTGGGCGTGGCTCGTCCTACCCAAGCACCCCTATTTCGGCCACACTTCGCTCCACGCTCGAAAAAAGTGGTGCCCCCTACACTATATTACAACCTCCTTGTAAATAGATACCTGCATAAAGTTTAATAACGACACACATATGATTCTGATTCGCAAAAGATCCAATATCAGCAAAAGGCAAAGAAATATGCCAATTATAAAATCGATTTCGCATCGTCGAGAAGACCCGCCTTGATGTAATTTAAATCGAGGTATATCTCCGCTTTAACTGTTCAAACAATTTTCCATAAAAACATGGAATAATTTCAGTAAAAGTTTGATACACGTGATTTCCTAAATCAGTAATCATTTATTTTTTTATCTACTCGTTATAACCATTCGATATTAATCCTATGACATTCGTAATAATCTTTTCTGTGCCCGCACTTGCTGAAAAATTTAAGCGACATCTGTGTCCGCTCTAAGGAAGTTCTGCTAGCGCTGTATTGGTGAACCTGACCGGAGCGATTTTTCGTATGGCCATCATATATCAGCCGGAGTATTTAAGAGGGCACATCAATCGAACTCATCCTGCCTTTACGTGAACTCCTAAACGTAACCTCCCATCTTAAAATGTTTCTGTGTACATAAAATACAAAACGGATATAGCAGGGAGGACATCAGGGAGAAAATTTCGTTGGCAAAGATGAACCAGAAAGTGCTGATGAAAGGATAGTTACGTAATATTCTAAAGAAAATGCTAATGAAGTCTTATCTGGAGTGTAGAGTATTACGGAGCGGAAACGTGGAGGAAGGAAGACGAGGAAAGACAGGATGCTCTTGAGATGTGGATATGGAAAGGAAGTGGACGGAGAGGAGGAGAAATGACGAAGTGCTGGATATGGTGGGTTAGGAGAGCAACTTCCAGATGAGATTCGAAATGGAAACGTGGATACGGAGCGGAAACGTGGACGCTTAGGAAGGATGATGAGGAAAGACAGGATGCTCTTGAGATGTGGATATGGAGAGGAAGTGGACGGAGAGGATGAGAAATGACGAAGAGGATATGGTGGGTTAGGAGAGCAACTTCCAGATGCGATTCGAAGTGGAAACGTGGATACGGAGCGGAAACGTGGACGCTTAGGAAGGATGACGAGGAAAGGCAGGATGCCCTCAATATGTGGATATATGAGAGGAATGGTGAAGTGGACGGACAGGAGGAGGAACGACGAAGTGATGGACATGGTGGGTTAGGAGTCCAGCTCCCATATAAGATTCAACAGAGGCAGAAGATAAGGGTAGTGCGAATTTTAAGCGGGAAGTGTGTTGATTTAATGAAGAAGAGAGATAAAATTTTTCCACAAATTTATTTAACAAAGTGCGACGCGTTCCGACCGTCAGTTCATTCTTAAGTATGTAAGTTTCTTAAAGTGAACTTATATTCCCGCTGGAAGACACTGGTTATAAAGCGTAAATGAATAAGAATCCCTCACTCACTTCTTATTATAAACATCACATAAGAAGATTTTCTTGCTGAGAGTACATAAATAAATGTGTTTGGTCACCAACCAACGAGCACAAAACATCATCGATGAAAAAGTAAACTTATAAACACAACTAAACATTACAAAAATCAACCAAGTACAATGTGAAATTGTTAAATCAGAAGCTATATTTTTACGGCTCTGATGAGAGGGTGGGGAAGTTAGGAATGGGAGACAGCTAACACAAATTCATTTAACAAATTTAATTGCTAAATAAATTCGTGTGAAATTGCCATTTCTCTTTTTCATTAAATCAGGATGTCATTCCATTACATCTCGCCTTCTTCACTTAATTTTATCGGGCATAGTGTGTTGAAAACAGTATTATAGGGAATAATCACGAACATGTATTACAAAAGAGGGACCCTCAAAAGTGTCTCTAAATGTGTTGTTACCCCATCGAGCTTTTAAATGAGCTTACAAAAGTCGCCACTCGCGTCGCTGACGGAGAAATTGATCCGAGTTTTATGGGGAAATAAGGTATTATCAGCGGTTTTAACCGAAATTTACATTCATTCTACCAAATTCTTAATTTTTTAATTCTATTCCTCGCAATTACAAATATTATACTGCAAAATATTGGAACTAATTGGATCAAATGCATAACTCTTCGATGCCATTCCAAGGAATTACAAATAATATAATGCAAATGATGGAAAAACAGTGGATCGCATTGGACTCTTCCCCGCGCCGCGGACATTTTTGAAAACCAATTGAAAATACGACAGAAAAGGCAATACAAATCAGCCTTCTTGTGGATAGAATTGGACCCCCTCTACGCAGTATCCTTCGGGGCAAGACAAGGTAATCGACAAACGAAGAGTTCGATGCACTGAAGCTCGGGTGGGCAGCGCCTCTGTCGGCCATACCGCGGAGGTACGAGACAGTTGACAATCAAAATGTTGACTTTAGACGGGCGAGAGGAAATGGATGAGAAGAGAGAGAGGTTAGAAGATATGTTGGCCAGACGGCTCCCCTAGGGGTGATGAACCGTCGGAGGGCAAACAACTTGACGGCCAACAAGTGAAATAGGCGATCGTACCTACGGTTTGAGATTGCCGCGCTTAAAAAACCGATAAAGGAAGGATCAAAAACCTCTCGCGATCGAGGGGACGCCGCTTTCATCAAATTAGGAAATGGATGGCCGATGGGGAGGTCATTCACTCACAGCATTCGAATCATCGTGAATATTGAAATGAAGCATCACACATATGGTAACAACGTTTTAGCATAAGTACTGAATATATAACCCAAAGGCTATAATATCCTCATGAATTAATAGGATTACTTAAAAAGGTAAGGAAGAGTGGTGCCTATTGGATACAGTGCTGTACTACTGCTCGAAGGCTACCCGATTCAAATCTAAGTGAAATTCATTTTTTTAATCCTATCCATATAAAAGGTGCTAGGATCTCTAGGTAAAAATAATTGGACCCTTATAACGAATTCATTAAATTCTTAAGACTGACCACGGCTATAACTCGGGGAAGCTTCACCTCCACTCGTTACCAAGCAATGTTTAAAATCTCTGCATCATATTTACCTGCAAATGCGAAAATTATTAGGAATAAGTGTTCATCACTTATTGGTTAATTACATAGTGGTTTACTAGGGAGAATGTGAAATTAGGTTTATTGGGCCAATCATTTTTTAGTTGTATTATATGAGAATTAATGTATTTAATGGATTATTTGAATTTGTTTTATTGGGACAGTGTTAAATTCTTAGTAGTATGATATTAGAATTAATGTATTATTTTTTACCATAGGTGTCTTTTCTGTTTCTAAACTTCGTATAAGATAGGTACATTTGTTATTCATGTGTATACATCTGATGCTACAAATAGCCTACGCGCAGCAATGGGTAATTGGATTGGGGCTTAAACACTAAACTTAACCTAAACACTTAAAGAAAGGAGGTGGGATTAAACACTAAACACAGTTCGTTGTGACTTGTGGTCACTTAACTTTACAGTTTTTGTGCTATGATTTTTTAAACTGAAGACAGGGAGAAAGCCCGTGAAATAAACATTAATGATATTATACACATAAAATATTTAACATGAATATAAATTAAAATTAATAATGAGTAACAACGTAGATGTTACCCCACCCCAATAGATCCGCCACTGCGTCCATCTATCTATCATTACCGATCTAGGTTACATAGAAGTCCTCAGGGAACTGAATTAGACCATCATAGGTCGAATGCGACAATTCGTAATCGATGCGTGGCATTATCAACTATATGAGATACTAAAGGAAAAAGGACAAAACAGCAAGAATATCAGGCGTGCCGAATCGGGTCGTTCACTCAGACCCGAAAAATTCATTGAAGTAATGCCATGTATGAATGGAAAAGATAAGTTACAACGAGAGTTATTCCTTATTTATGGATTTATCTTAACTTGAAAATGAACAAAACTGCAAAAGTTGCCACTAACTTTTCACGAGTTAGTGACGTCATTAAAGTTCTGGTTCATGAATTCGTTCAGAGAGACTCAATCTTTCACGGAAAGGATCGCTCCTTCCAGTGTTTATGATAACGAACCACATGATTGGAGAACACAGACGAGTCAGGCGCCAACTATCTGCCGAATTCGGAAGTAGACCTCCGAGGATAACAAGCGATTACCTTATAGGAAACGTCGTTGAGAAATCATTGGCATTGTTTGCTATTTTCTGATTTCTCTTGTTATTTTGTTGGTATTAAGCTATCATAAACGACGTAAGTAATACATTTTATGCATTCTTATTTATATATAATGCATTTTAGTTTCCATTCTTTGCTACAAATCATCATTTACTATGACAGTGGTTTATAGGGTTTAGGAAAAAGGTGTATGATAACCAACGTACTACCCTTTTCATTTTCCACCCAGTTAGGAATTGTTTTTTTTTATCCAAGTCACGTATTTATGGTCATTAGGAACCCTTGGAGTAATCGCCGTGAGAGATTAGCGGATATTTCAGCTGTAATGTATTACCTCCTGAATCTTTTTATCGCTATTTTTCGTTATCCCTAGGTATCGAAATACCTTTTCAAAAGCAATAAAAATCCTCCTTGACATTTTCTACATTATTTTTCGCAGTGCCTCGACGATTCGTCCTATTTCACCAATGCTATCATCACAACACTATCCTCGATACGTCGGCCATATTGGAAAATTACGTCACTGCCTTCAGCGCCGCCATCGGTGATTTGAGTCTCGAATGTTCATGCGAGAGTCCGTGAAGGAGTGGAGACTTAGTGAGCCGCTAGGAAAGAGTCAGTGACGTCATAAACTTATCAGCGAAATCGTTAGCCCCGTTCATATTTCTCCGCGAATAGCTCGAGAAGTACGCGACGGATCGAAAAACGGAAAAATACGTGTCTCTTTAATTTTCAAACTCTGTCTCAATCGAAAATAATAACAAAATGGTGTATGAGCCCATTATATTTAAAAGACTAGGAAAGAGGAAATGCGAGGACCGCTATGAAAGTTCTCAGTAAAGGTTCGTGAAGAAAAATTCCTGGAGAGTAGCGCTTTATTATGTAATCTACATAATGACTAAATCTAAATTATAATACGTAAACTGCCTCAATAGGTCTCAGGACACTAACCGTTAACTAATAAAAAGGTATTGTTCCAAAAACGTTATCCTATTAAAAGGCCTATCAGTTATTGGAGTCCTTTATTGTTCGGGAGAACAACGAATTCCTAAAAATTTCGTCAATATATCTCTCTTAATTTTTCGCTTCTGTTGGACCTGGAAGTAAATAGTTGTTCTTGCACGATATTCTATGAGTGAAAGATGTCTATAATCAATTTTTCAAGCAATCTAAGCCTAGCGCGCAACCTCCGAGTAAACATACCTCATTTTAACCAAGTAAACATAACTGCACCGTTAGAATAAATTTTTATTGAAAAAACATATGCCAAAATATTTCTGAAATTTCAGGGGTGAATGAAACCCCATCGACAATCGATCGATACAGTCGCTGTAGCCGAGTTCACTGCCCCCACAAAGAAGACGGTAAGCAATCCTTAGCAAACGGTTAAAGGAAAATAGCGCTCATATCGTGACACAAGGAAGTAAAAGCTACGCTGGAGTTGAAATAATAATTTCCACAAGCGGTCACGTTCATTTTTATGAGACCGAGACTTTATGCTTTCGGCACATCACTCAAGATAAATTACCCGTAAAAGAGAAATTACCTGTAATAAATACCGATTGCATCCCATAAGGGATATCCCCTAAGATCTAGTGCTGAATCGAAGACAAGCATATCCAGGAAGAACACGCTTAATATAGGAGATTGAGATTCGTAAGATTAGAATCCAAAATGTGTCATCTAGAACAGGGGTACCTACAAGACAATATACGAAAACTGGCGCAGTAATAACGAAATTGGTAAGAGATTTTTTTTTTTTAATCTTGAGGGTTGGGCCACATCTTCATATATAAAACGAAGTCGTAAATCGTGTTCGTTGCACGATTCAAAACTCAAGAACGGCTGCACCGATTTTTAATGATATTAGATTCTTTGGATTCGTCTCAGCCCAGAATATCACAATGGCCATTAAATTATCGTAAATGTTGAAGGAAAAAATATACCTTGAACTTAAGGGTATTTTTTAGGAGTTGGTAACACTGTAACAACTGCCAAGTCGGAAAAACTAAACTAACTAAATCATTCATTTCATTTTTACCAATTTAATTACTGGGTTTTGTAATGATATCAAAAACATTTTAATAAATTGAGAATGCAACCCGAAATAAGTGTGAAAAATTACTACAGCTTTTTTTATCTTAATACAATGAAAATTCCACAAAGTAAACTCGTGGAAAATAGATTTAATTTACAAGTAATTTGAATAGATAATAAGAAATTACGACAGATTTTTACAATAAAAAGCACAAATTATTTCATGATTAATATATAACAAAGCTCATCTTTTATTTCCTTCGAATTTTCAAAGCTTCTAGTTAAAAAGTTGAGCTTTCAAATAAAAATAAAATAATGATAAATTAACTTTATTCCAACAATACACAATTAAAGTATACCCTTTTCAAAAACAGTGGTATATATAGTTACCCCTTATGAACGTGTTTTGGGACTACGCCACGTAGTCTTCCAATATCGTAGAACTAGCGCTATCCATATGTGATACAAATTTCATTTAATACAATTTGGTGATAATACTTATTTCTTCATCGTTTGAGCGTCCATTTTTGAGAATCCAGTTATTATACATACTTCAATAGAAAACTAACACTTGCTGAAAACTAACTGACTTGCTTGCAGAAACACACAGCAATTCCATACACAAAAAATAACTTAAATTAATAAAAGAGGGTAATATTTTTATACCTATTGTTTACATCATTTAAAAATCGAGCATTTTTTCGACCAAAACAGTTGATGCATCCCCCCCCCCAAGTTGCATAACTCCACGCCAAACAATCAGCAGATTCATTCCACCAAAAACCCTCGATGGCAAACCGAGCGACTTCTCAAAATAAGAGGGATGCATGGGAGAAACCAGGCACCAAACTTAAAACACCATCGCGGGAGGGACAGTATGAAAATAAAATTCTTCCAATGCGTCAAGTTTGAGGAAGCGCCGGAATAGGTACACGAAAATAGGCGACGCAACTGCAAGGGGCTGGCAGTTGCGAGAGAACACAGGGCCGCTTCCACGAATAGGAATAATGATCGCATCTGCTGCCAGTGGGGAATCAAATAGAGTCCTCTGGATGCCCATTTCCATCACTATTCCGTCACCAAGCCGTTATCAAATGGCAATCTAGGGTAGTTAGGGATCAACTCATTAAAAGCGCAGAGCTTCCGGGTCGGGCACTCCTGCAGAAGGGGAAGGAGAAACAAGAAATAGGACGCCTCTAAAGGCCGCTCTCTTCTCGGAGCGAAATATAATACTGTTGCGATAAACATTTGTAGTAATTTTCTTTTAAAGTGTACCGGGACTAGCCACGGTGATAACTTTTTACGGAGTCACCCGCAATGCACAAAATAGTGCGAAAAATCCACAGAGGAAAAATCATTCGCCTTGACCGGGATTCGAACCCGGATCCCTCGATTTCCGGCCGAGTGCTTTAGCCAGTTAAGCTACCGAGGCATCATTCTCCCCTGTGGTATTTCCTCGTTCTCCTCTGAGTGTTAAAAATATGTGTGCCCCATGCATCTAATGGCGGTAGGCGGAACCTCTACTTCATTCAACCATTCTTCGTACTCCGTGTGTGGGTCGAAACTGAACTGTTCGAAGGTGAAGAACGTGATCCCTTCGGTGCGAAACATAGTACTGTAGTTAAGGTATACCGGGACTAGCCGCGGTGATAACTTTTACGGAAGTCACCCGCAATGCACAATCGTGCGAAAGATCCACAGAGAAAAAATATCCACAGAGAAAAAATATCCACAGGGAAGAATGACGCCTCGGTAGCTTAACTGGCTAAAACACTCGACCGGAAATCGGAGGATCCGGGTTCGAATCCCGGTCACAGTGCTGTAGTTAGAAAAAAATTAAGGCGGTACTCACCAAAAATTCCAAAAGCTGAACATGTATTATACATACGGCCGCGAAGGTACTTTAACCGGTACGCTTATAGCTTATTTGGATTTTAGGGGGTCGGGGGATTAGGGGATTAGGGTTAAGATTTTAGGATTTTAGGTGGTACGCCGTACCGGCCCACTACAGCACTGGCGAAACATTATCTGCGTTTCGTTTCGCCCCACAGTTTTATTTTAGTTTCGACCCGAAGTAGTTTTGACTCCGATTTCGTTTCGACCCTGAGTTTAGCTCCCCCGGGAGTAAATCCATTTATTTTCATTTCTAAATTTCGCTCCTGGGAACGGAGAATTTGAAATATTACCGGCTTTGACTTTCGTTTATTTCCTATGGCCATCACCTGGTTTGATCAGTCGTGCATATGAAATGAGAGATTAAATTATTCTCCATTTTCACCCGGCCTCCATTTTCTCCATGCGACATGGAAGTAGAAAACGTTAATTCGAGACTCAAATCACCGATGGCGGCGCTGCAGGCGCTGACAATATGGCCGACGCAGCGAGGTTAGGGTTCTGATAATAGCATAGGCGTAGTAGGAGCACAACTCTGTGGTATTAAGTATCGTCGAGGCATCCCGCTGTATCAATTGAAATATGTCGAGGAAGATTTTTCTTGGTTATGAAGAGGTATATAGATACCTAGGGGCGACAACGAATACCGGCTGTGCCACGCAGGGAGAGTGTATTTTAAATGAGGGAATTGTTAATTTCCGTTGGTTGCCTTAGCCAGCAAGGCGGTGAATTGAAAGTATTGGCTTTGGAAAGTATTGGCTATTGGTAACGCATAACATATATTACTTACAACGTTATCACAATACTAACAAATTAACACTGGACGGCATGATTATCGGCCCTGACACCATTACTGCTGCTTCTACTGTAAATGACCTCCTAAATCCGAATATGAACTCCGTTTTTTCCCATCACCCACCATTTTCGGGGGAGCTCCCCCCTCCATTTTTTATCACTTTTCAGTCATTTGGAGGAATTAAAACGATTACTTTAGCATTTAAATTTTTTCTAAGGGTTTTGAGGGGTGCAAATATGGTAAGGAGGTAGATTCGGGGGGAATAAGTCTCCATAAATTGTGTGAAAACGCATTAAGAATTATCAATTTTGCCATTTTTTCGCAAATTTTCACGTATTTTAAAAATTTTCCAGCTCCCATTTCACGTCTTCCTCCACCGAATGATAAAAATATATATAAAACAAGAAACAGCAGCAATAATAAAAATATTTTGCTGCATAGCAACAATGATTAAAATTTGTATCAATACCTCGGAAGGTTCACTTTACTACGCTGGCCCTCACAATGCCTCGCCCGCTTAGCCTTGGACGGCAATTCTCTTAGCTTTCGCAGCCAAAAAGGAAAAGTAATACTTCCTTATTCCACGGAAAATATAAGACTAAGATTTTATATTCTCATTTCAGTTAAAAAGTATTCTTTCTCCTTAAGAATGGAGTTGCACAAAGTATCTGCCTCTCTAATCAATTGTGTGTATTGAAGTTGTCGTAATCTTCCCTCGGTATCTTTAGCAATCGCAGAGTCAACATTTTTCGCTGTTTCGGACAAGGATGATCCTTTTTTTCCAAGTAGTTAAAATTGTGCAAAACAGTAGAAGTTCAGCGTGGAGGTTTTCGGGGTTACATAGATTCATCTCTGCAGACAAATCTGATCACAAATCAATCTACAGAATCTACGCGGTAGTAACCCCGAAAACCTCCACGCTGAATCCTCACCACACCGCGAAAGCCTAAACAAGGATTACAGTAGAAGTTGTTTCACTCCGGCTTTTTCCAAGTGAATGTCAGTATATGGGCTTGAGTTGTGATCATTACCGAGATTAAATGTGTAATAATCATCCTCATCGCTTCTACTATGTTTGCGGTGAATTGACTTAAGCATCGCAACAATTACTCTTCTTTTAATTTTTAAAACTGCTTATAAATTTTACTTTGGCGGCCAAGTTGGCGGTCAGGACTAGGATTAAGCTCCAAGTGCTTGTTGCACCACTTGTTACAGTAATTTAACCAAATATTTGGTCAAACCACTGTAGCATATGGCACATAGTTTCGCGTAAATGAATGACAATCCCTTAGAAAAGGGCATAAAAATCTTTTCCTGTCAGTCAGCACTGAAATTACTTTTTATGGAAGGTAAAGACTTGTTTTTTTCTGTAATTAAATGCATTATTGATAGAACCGATGATGCCATGTGACCCAAAAAATGGAGACTGTTTATGGATTCGTCAAAGACAAGCTTTAAAGTGGACCTGTTGGCCAATGGGAATGAGTTACCTTCTGTCCTGTCTGCATACTCTGCTGATATGAAGGAGACGTACAGATATTTCAGTTGAATCCTTGAAAGAATTAATTGTCGTGATTACAATTGGTAAGTTTGCGCTGATCTGAAAGTTGTCGCTCTACTCATGGGACTGCAATCAGGCTTCACGAAATAGTGCTGCTTTCTTTGTGAATACAACAGCCGCGCCCGTGAAAATTCATTACATAGTACGGAATTGGCCTCTGCGAGAAAGCTTTACTCATGGTTATAAAAATGTTGCTTAAGTTTCCCTGGTTTCGACAGAAAATATTCACTTGCCACCATTGCACATCAAATTAAGACAGATGAAATACTTTGTGAAGGCAATCGAAAAGACAGGAGCTGAATTTCGATTTCTAACTTAATTTCCTCGTCTTACAATTAGTGAGGCTAAAACCAAGGAAGGAACTCGTGGACCCCCAGATTAGGAAACTTTTCAAAGATTCGACGTAGATGAAACACCTGAATTATAAATAAAATCGAGCTTGGCTTGGATTCTGAAACGTGTGTTAGCTATGAGAATGAGCTCAGAAACGTGTGAACTGCTGTCATCGTATTAGGCCAAGGGGTTTAACGTGTCACTAAAAATGCATTTCCTTCATTCACACCTGGATATTTTCATAGAATATTTAGGAGCAGTTTCAGATTAACACAGGGAATGGTTTTATAAAGACATCATCAAATTTGTGAGGAGATTTTCAGGGAAATTGAATGCGGGCATGTTGATATATTAGGCCTACTGCTGTTTTTGCATGTGAAACTTCTACTTCACTTCACACTGGTTATTTTTTTCTTTGTTGATGCGCGCGTGGTATTGAGGGCACCAGCATGGGAGCGTACCTTCTCAACTGTTGGCACACATTTTCATTATTTTTTCAATGCCGTGTACCTAAATATTTTTATTATCGCTGATATTATCTGTTGATATGTATATTTTTCCATCATTGTAGGATATTTGGGGTATGGGAAAATAAAATAGGAGCTGGAAAATGAAGAAAATAAGTGAAAAAATTGCGAAAAAAGGAAAGGTTCATCATTTTAATGGGTTTTTAAAATCATTAACGGAAATCAATCCCCCCAAATCTACAACCTTACCATTAATTATCATGTTTTAGAACTTTTCACTTCTAAAAAACCTAATAAGAAATATAAATTCTAATATAATCCTTTTCATTCCTCCAAGACATATGAAAGTGATGAAAATTAGAGTGGGGGCTTCCCCATGTAAATGGTAGGTGATGGATGAAAGCGGATGTCATGTTCGGATTCAGGAGGTCATTTTGCATAATAATTAGCAGGAATGGTATCAGGGCTCAAAAAAATTGTTTTTGCCGTCGAGTGTAATTAGAGAAAACACAATATACCCAACAATGTCAAAGATTTCTCAACGTGGTTTCCCACCGTCGGGGTTTACCGTCAAGGGGAATGATGAATTACAGTGATCAAAATCAATTAAAAGACCTCACACACATTTATATAAATGCATAAAGTACATTACTAACGAAGTTATCCAAGCTTAACACTAACAATTTATCCAGAGAAAACTGACTACCTACCCTACAATGCCTATGATTTCGCAACGTGTTTCTATATTACCAACGTTGTGTAGTTGAGTGACGAATTGTAGCAATAAAACCAAACTAAAAGCCTCAAGCACAATATCAATGGATAAAATATATTGCTTACGACGTAATGATAGCTTCATGTCAACAAAATAACTACAGAAATCAGAGAATACCGAACAATACCAATGCTTGATCAACGTGGCTTACTGCGGTAAATGCCTAGCCACCAAAGGTTCCCTCGAAGCTCTACTTTCGAATTCGGCCGATAGTTGGCGTCTCCCTTGTCTGGATTCTCGAATAGGGGTAATAAATGCAAAATCGAAACGGACGCAGGGTCGTCGCACCATCCACAGAACATCTGTCAGCACTGTCGCGACATGTCGCTCAGTCAACGATCCCCTAGCGCGTCAGGCGGAGTACAAACGGTTGGCTAACAAACGGTGCTCGCGTTTGTCAATTTTTTTCTCCTGGCAGTTAAGCCTGGCAGTCGATGACAAAAAAGCGCCGCTTTTCGTGGCGTTATAGATGGCGTGTGTTCGCCAGATGCGACACATTAGGCCAGGAGCGATAATTAACAAAGGAGTTATCAATCGACAGCCGTAACTTGCGGAAAACAGAATGCTAAACATAATGCTCAATGTAGGTAAGATGTGTGATAAAAAAATACGGGAATTTTAGTTTTTTGAAAAAAATATTTATTCGTCTTGTTGTGGCCTTCAAAATAGTCCCCATTATAGTTTCAAAACCATTACTTTATCTTTTTCATCGATTGTTGATGCCCTGGGGTTACATCACCAACGCCTTCACTTCCATCTTGGAAAAACTTATTCCACTCGTAAATTCATGTTTAACTCATACCAGGGGCCGTATTCTGTATTTCGTCGGTGCCGCACCGGTCGGTTTCCCTTTCAAGCCCACCGACTGGACATCAAACCGTACCGACAACGGATTCCGCACCGACGACGACACTTTCAGCGATTCAGTGGTCGTCGGTTTCAAACCAGTCGGTACGGTTCCCTCTCCATCCCAAACAGGGAAAATCCGAATATATCCGAAGTTTCACGTGTCTCCACCAATGAAAGAAGGGTAAAAACAAGTGAAGACTCATTGGCACAGTTTGTTGTCGTCATTCTCAATCTTTTTATTTGCGGAAATTACGACTTAATGCTATATTAAGATAAACGATATTGGATAAGTTGTTAACAATGCTTATATAATGTGTGGTAGTAATGCTGTACCTACAGAATCGAAGGAAACAATATTACAACATCACAATAAAGTTTGTATGTGATGGAGATTGTTGTAGCTGGAATGAATTATTGAAACTATCCTTGAGATCGTAGTTTCTTTTTTTTTAAATATTGGTTCCGTATATTGTTATTTATTCATGATTTGGTAATATAGTTGTCATTAAGTAAGTTCCGTCTAAATGTTATCAACAGAAGGTTATGCCATTGGCACCGTAGCAGACGAAAATAACATACCATGGAACGTGAACGTAGGATTCAAAAGCAAATGTAAATGTCATACTAGAGGAACGAGTTAGGAAATTGTTATAAAAATATGGAGCTGGGTGTAATTAAAAGAAGTGTAATGACGAGGAAGTAAATAAATTGTTATTGGGTGAAATACATATGTATAAGCTGCGCATTCCAAGTGAGAGAAAATGATAATATTGCGGTAAACCTCATACTTATTGACAAATATCTTCTTTTATCGTCAAGGGAATCAATGGCTGACGATGAAATGAAATATAGTTGCCTGTTACAAATGAAAGAAACTGATACCGTTGCGGCAAACTTCATACTTAAATAAAAAGATCTTATTTCTATGCCGAGAGAAACGCCAAATGATGATTGAGTGAAATAATAGTTGCCTATTCAGAGTGAGATAAAGTGATAACATTGCAGAAAAACTCATGTTTAATCAAAAATATCTTTTTTATGTCAAAGGAGCAAATAAATGATGATAGAGTGAAAGAAATCCTATTACAAGCGAGTGAAAGTGGTGAAATAAATGAGAGAAACCCATTATATAGTGGCAAACCTCATGTTTATTAACCAATATCTTATATTTATGCCAAGGTAATCAATATAGATGATGACACAGTGAATTATAGTGGCCTATTCGAAGGGGCAGAAAAAGATAACATTGCAGCAAACCTCATTATTTACTCGGTGATGAGGTAAAAACAAAATAAAACGTACAATGCGCACCCACCGTTCATGAAACCCACTAGTCGGTGGCCGTACCGACACCTTTTTGCTGTCGGTAAGGCTACCGACGATCTCTCGCCCTCACGTCGGTGCCGCACCGATCGGGTTCGTACAGAATCGCACGACTTCTTACCGGGAGTCGGTGTGACGTCGCACCCGACGAATCGGTGCCGCACCGATCGGTTTGGAGTTACAGAATACGGCCCCAGACTCACCCCCTTCGTAAAAATTTCACACTCTGTTGCACTTTATTTGCGGAAAGTTCTTTGCTTTGTAATCATTCATTTACCCATTCCTTTTGACAAACGAAAATCGCTGAGCTCCTAAAAACACGTACCTAACATTAGCGGCTTCGACGGACAAAGTGAACAATGATAATAGCTGACGTTGCATCATACTAATGGGTAATGTATACCAGCATACTAAAATATTTGACAAAAGGGGTCGCCAAAATTTAAAAATTCCTGCAATTTTCTGAACAAAGCTCGTATAAACGTACATAGCGTTTATTTCGGTTCTTTATTGCGGTCTGCTTTTCTTGATATCGTTACATAACGATGTGTAACTAGAACCAATAAGTGTAATGAACCAATAAGAAAAATATGGTATCAGGAACTAATCCAATTTTTCTCTCCATTTCGTAAAAACTTTTCTGAGTAAGGGTCTTATTTATTATCGCTTGGAAAATTTAAAGAGAACGCATGGCAGCCTTGTAATGACTTTCAATGAGCGGTTCTGTACAAATGTTTGGATCCTTTAATACTCCACTTAAACTTAAACCAGACATTATAAAACCTTCAACTTAAGTGCAGCCGTATTGAATTTTCTCTGTACACGACTCCATTACGTATGCTTAGCGCATACAATGGGCATTATCAACTCACACAATATGGTGATGCAAAAATAAACCCTCGGCATGAATCAAAATAAAGCCATTTTCGCTCGAGGTAGTGCACATATTACGTCCGTCATCGAAACACGAGGAACTGGCCGTGACAGAAGAGAGAAAAAAAAACAGAGGAACGAGGGAATGCGCAACAGTATACCATTCAGAGAAAAATTGCGAATCGTTGAGATAAAAATAACAATTCTTCCAGGAGGGGAGTGGAAGCAAAAACGAACGCATACTTTTCTCGCAAGCGGAAGGAGAGTAAGTTCATGAACATCAGCGGGAACATTTACAAACAGCTCGAGAGAAATGATAACAATGGTCTCGGAGAAACAAAAGCATCTCGAAGAGGGCTGAAAACGTGCCTTCGTCCGCGATGAAAAAACTTCCACCCACTCCCTCCTTGGCGAAGTCCACACATAGGAGAAAACACGCGTTATGATCAGCAAGAGAAACATTTTTTAATGACCAAAGGAAAAAGTGAAGAATAAAAAACATGAAATATAATAACAGATAAAACACCATGAAAAATCACACACGACGTTGCTAAGGGACGGATGAATTTAAATACGTTGAAGGATGGATATGCTTAGCCGAACGGATAAATACCTATGCTAATTCCTTTTTCCACCGAACCATAACGGACATTAATAAATGCCATTCGTAATTTCGCTAGAGCATTTCCTTTTAAGCGCAATTGGCTGGTGTCCTAACACCCCCTGCCACACGCCTTTTAAGCGGCTTGCGGGGTAGTATGTAGATGCAGATGTAGATGTAGATAAAATGATATGAAACCATAAGTAATATAAACCAATGAGAAAAAGGCAGTATCAGGAACTCGTCTAATTTTAGTCTCCATTACCAGGTACATTTCTTTCTGTCTAGGTGACTCATTAATTATCACTAGGAATATTTTAACAACAATATAAGCTGGCATCAAAGATAAAAGGAACAGGAACTGGCACGCGACAAAATAAAGAAAAAAAATGAATGAGGAAATGCGCAACGGTGTTCCATTCAAAAGAAAATTTTGAATCGTTGGGATCAAAATAACCATTCTTCCAGGAGGACAGAAAGCGAATACGTACGAATACTTTTCGCACGGACGGGAACAATGTTAGTTCATGAAAATCAGCGGTGATAGAAGCAATAATACCGAAATGAACACTTTCGTGTCATGTCAAACTTGAAACACATAAAAGGATAAAAATTATGTTCACCGGGTGGAAACTCAAATGTGAAATTTATATTCCCATACTTTCCCAACAATTTTAGTAATTTAATTCCTGAAATGAATTGGACATGAGAACTAAACGGTAGCAACGAGATAAAGTCCTTGCCTTAAAAACAAAAGGCCACGGGTTCGAGTCCCGCCTGGGTAAGTTGCCCAAATTTAAGGAATTAATTGTACTCATCCCCAAAAATTAAAATTGAACTTATCCCCCTAAACTTCAAAAGTCCTCCATTACTAAAAATAAATTCTCAAGTTCTTTCCGCTCCATAGCAACCGCGGGACCAACAATAAACTGGGCGGGAGAGAGTTTAGGTGTTCGCTATGAGGACGCGGGAGATGGTAGGAAGAAAATAGAAGAAGAATGGGAGGCATGTGGATGCCGTTCCACGGAGAGAAAGAGGGGAAGGGGAGCATGGGCTGAACTGGAAATGGATTGCCCCCGACCCCAAGTGGGAAGGCGCGAGACTCACGCACAAAAACACCAACATCAACTCCCCCGCATAGATCGAACTCAACTCTGCCCGCGACGCTCACGTTCGAAGCGAAATCATGACGAATATCGAGTGAATTTCAATTCTAACAGAACACCAAAGGATGAAGTTCGCCATGAAAAAATATTTGACTAAGCCGGGATTCGAAACCGGATCTCCCGATTGCCGGTCAGGTGTGTTAGCCAGTTATACCCCCAAGCCATTTTCTCGGAGCTTCGGGATGGGTTTTACGTTAAAATGTTGACGTCACAAACACCAGATGGTCTAAAACACCGAGGTTATGCGGTATTGTGAACCGTCGTGAGCTAGGGAATATCAGACTCAAGAAAAAAAAGGTGGGTAAAAACTTGAGCAGGTAGATTAAATTCAACTATTTGGAGAGCACATTAGAGGAAAACGGACACAAAATTAGGGATATCAAGACGAGAATTGCGTTAGCGAAAGAAGCGTTCATTAAGGAAGGATTACATGAGAGGATCGTTATGTAAGAGTTAAAAGAAATGGCTAATGAAGGCTCTAAACCATGCGATAACCTGGACGATTAGGAAGAGAGACGAGAGGAGACTGGAGGCATTCGAGACGTGGGTGTGGAGAAGAATGGAGAAGGTGAAGTGGACGGAGAGGAGGAGGAACGACGAAGTGCTATATATGGTGGGTGAGGAGAGAATGACTTTAAATGAGATGCGAAGGAGACAGGAGGTATGGATGGAGCGAATAATGAGCGGGTAGGGAATGTTGGAACAATGTAAGAGGGTAGAATGTTGGGTAAACGAGGGAGAGGAAAGAAAATAATAGGATTTTTAGATAGAATGAAAGGCAGTGGGCCCAATTGTTAATGTAAGAGGGAAGTCCATGTAGGTAGGGGAGACGCACTGCAAGATACGAGGTATGACAAATGGTATCAGTGTCGACCCCCTCTAAAATCGTCTAAAATGGTCGAAACACTAAATTTTCTAGTTACAATCTATGGCAGTGTTGCCAACTCCCTTTCATGTTTCTACTTTTTGGGGACGTTTGGGAGTCAAAAAATATATTTTTTACAATAATGCAATTTTTCGAATCTACACCACGTAAAACGTCGAGAAACCAATTTTCAAATGCAATTATTATACGTCAAAACTAGACAAAAGTTTAAAAAAATATTTTTTTATTCGTCAAAGGCTTTGGGGGGGGGGGGGGATCCATCCCCTCATCCCCCCCCCCCAATAGTCACGCAACTGGTTCGTTGTATTTGCTTTTTAATCTTCCCGTGTTTTGTGTTCAATTGTTGCATTGGTCAAAGAAAGAAAAACAACTGATAGTTGTGGCCACGAATATTACAAAAGAGGATCCTCAAATTGGCCGCCAAATTATTTTCACCCACCGAGCATTTGAATGAGTTTAAAAAAGTCGCCACTCGTGTCGCTGACGAACAAGATGATCTGAGTTTCAGAGGGAAATAAGGTATAATTAAGGGGGTTAACCGAAATGTATACTCCAGATTATGAGATCTATCAAATTCATCAATGTGATCCATCTAAATATCTTTTCAAAGCTATTCTTTGCAATTAAAAACATTATATTTGTAAAATATAGTAAATAAGTGAATCGCATTGGACTCATCAACGCGCCGCGTACATTTTTGAAAACCGATGAAAACTGGACCGAAGTGGCAACAGAAATCAGCCTTCTGTGGGATGAAATTGGGCCTCCTCTATACAGTCCCCTTGGTTTTGGCAGAATACATATTTATATGTGATGAAAAGAAAGATAAAATAATGTCAAGTGATACTGAAATTTTTCTTCCATATAATCGCTCAGATACATTAGCTTTGCTATCAAATATCCACATCAAATTTCAAGCAGAAAGAACTGAATGAGTAAGTGACAGACGAGGTTTCAAGCTGGGCCCTCTGCAATTGGAGAAGCCAATACTCCAGCCCAGAGAACCAACCCAATTCCAACAAAACTTTCCCCAGCCTTCGATGCGAGACGGGGGTTGAGGGTAAAACGAATGTCAACAGTTGCGTTGGGGAGCGGTAGACGACACAAACGAAACATAAGAGGCGGTCGGAGCCCTTAGATGAGGCTCAGAGTTGAGGTTTGAGAGAGCGTTTCATTCTGTAAATGCACCCGACGAAAACCCTTGCCCCATTGGGAAAGAGGACGGATAAAATATATGCAGGTATGCACAAGCGATGTATAAAAACGAATGCAACCGTATTTGGCGAGATATGGTGGATCAGCATGCCAAATAGAATAAAGTAAAACTTTTTGATTTTGTACTGCCCACAATCTGTTAATGCATTGACTACTAGTGTTGCAAAGCTTTCATCATCAGGTCTAGTAAGGAATAAAATGCTTAGGGACTAACATATCCATCAGCCAGCTTATGTACACCATACACAAAGTATATACCATAAATACATAGACCGGCAGATACATAAGTCCCTATCATTGCTTACTAAACCTAATTATGAAGCGAAATATTCTAAACGTAAGTAGTCAATACATTAATAAATGGTGGAGAGTGCAAAATCAAAAAGTACTCCTCCATTCTATGAGGTATGCAAAATTACGAATTATTCGTTGCAAATTATGGTGAGGGGAACGGTCTCCCGCCCTAGCGACTGATAATTCGAATGTTCTACACATTGCATGAGCATAGCTGTCTGTTTATTAGTGTTGCGCTTTGTAAATGATGATTACGTTCTGTGACGGATCTATGGTTCATTTTTCGTTCTGTGATTTTGTCTGAGGGGGTTATAGCCTCCCCCATTGGGATGAAACACACAATAGATAAAATCGAAATTTTTGGAGGTTACCGCCTTGTACAAAATTATTTAGTTATATTTTCCTATATATTTACCTATTTAACGAATTGAAATACAAATTAGCTCTAAACTTAGGGCCTATTTTACTCGCTTTGGGTAAGTTACCATTCAGAGAGGGGCTAAAGGAGGCGATAGTTCCCCCTTGGGTATCCAATTTACACTAGATATAATCTTAATAACACATAGCCCCCCCCCCCCCCTTGTCCCTATCCTGGATCCGCCACTGATTACGTTCAACATTGTACCTTATCGGCAAAAATAAATTATCATGGTCTCATCAGGCCGCATCTTGAATACGTGGCGAGCATAGGAGACCCGACGCAGAATGATCCGAAATCACAAAATAAATCAGTATGTTGGTGTGCGGGTGACCTAAGTTTCACCGCACCATCACAACTGGAATATACAGGGTGTCCCATTTATCTTGACCACCCGAAATAACTTTTTGTCCTGATGCAAATTCAAAAATGTGTCAAGCAAATGTTCATTAGCCGTCAGGGGGACATTAATCAGCATGACTACCTTCCTTGTAGCTTTGTTATTTACAAAGATATGAACAGCGGTATGTCTTTTTTAAATGGCACTCTATAGTTTTTATTCGGCAATTCAACGGACGATGGTTGACTAAATGACTGGTGTGTATTTTAATATGTTTTCATTTGTTCACTGTCAACGTCAGCAAGTGGAGTAATTCCAATACCCGCGTAGCTGCACTAAGCGCTAGTGAGTCAGTCATTTTTCATAACACTGTCTTTATGTTAACGGTCCACTGTGCTACATTTTTGAATAAGTCTTTAGGTGGTCAAGATAAATGGGACACCCTGTACATAAACACAGGCAGCTCTGCTCTGTGAGTGTTTAAATCTTACTGGTTTTGAATTTCATTTAGTTTCTACTGCCATCCCCGCTGAATAGGCATACTCGCACATCGCTCAAGCTTTTCCTGAATCAAATTCAGGCCACGTGCCTGATATCCACAGAAGAACTCAGAAAAGCACAACGATCAAACCAAATAAATAAGGAAATCAGCGAATAGAATCGACTACAATCTTCGAAAGCACGACTTCCATTGAGTTCCACGCTCAAGAATGCTACCAATCTGACATGAAGTCACAGGTCCGTTGACACAAGCCCCCGCGGACGAACCAGAGAAATCACTATTGCGCAAGAATGCACTCGACAAGTCATCGAGGGGAATCGCTCGCATCACGGCTGGCACGATTCTACTTTCGACGTGTTCACGAGACACGCGGAAGTATGCGGTCGACAATGATCCTAGTTTCCAATAGCAACGGCTCCTGGCGCGCGATCGCTCCAACGCAACGCGCATGAATGGATGCTCAACCACAAATGGAAAGCGGTTCAAATATCATGGCTAAAACAGTGGATTCCACATCATTTTCGCCCGATAGGTATACCACGTCTAAATAGCGAAACAAATTCAACGAGTGATGGTCGCTCTGTGATAATCGAACTTACCATCAGAAAGACAGTTAAATATTTCAATCGTGAAAAACCTTTACTAAGCTAATGGTAATGCTATTTGGAGGAGGCGACCGACGCCATGAGGAAATGTTGGAGAGAAACCCGGCGTTTCTCTCCAACATTTCCTCATTTCAACAACAAAACAAATCGTGTTTTTATATATCCAACGCAGTGAAGTATATATTAACGTATTTACACTTAAAAAAACGCAATTTTGAACAATCTCATGTGAGATTAGAGGGATGTCCTTGTTCGTAATCACGTAAATAATAGACGCCACCTTTTGGTACTTGGAGGAGGCGACGTACATTTGAGGTCATTTGTGCCATGAGGGGAGGATATGGAAGGAAGGGTGGAGAGAAACCCGGTGTCGGCGTTAGCCTGCTCTTAACGAAAGGCACATAGGAGCCACAGCTTAACGTCCCATCCGACGGACGGAGTGTTGCGCTTGAAATTTCCTCCACGCAACATTCAACCAGGGATCGGACAGTCTCTGAAAATTCTCTGCCACCGCCGGGATTTGAACCCGAGCCCACGGGATGGAAAGCCAACCAACACTCTAGCCACTACTCCAACCCGACCAGATATTAAACACGTTGAGGTGTAAAGATGGAACATAGCACATTAAGTGAGCAGATAACACAGGCTCACAGAAGTACGACAAGGAAAAACCTTTTGGGGGGCTCACCGCACGTACCAAAATCGTACATATATTTTTATGTAGTTATGGAGGAATTAACCAGATGGCGAGGAAGAATGTTTCGAAATTTTTCGAATTTGCTCGTTCCACAAGCCTGAAAATATATTTTGAAGCAGAAAAGGTCGCCACGTTTAGTGGTGACAATACTTAGTCGATTTTGTTCATAAAAATTGTTATAAAAATATTTCTTTGAATTTCGGCAAGCAATTTGGTTTTTCAGAATTTATATTCCGAGAATATACTAACTCTATGGTAAAACTCAACCTAAACTAAATCAGAGACGTGTGAAATTTACACACTCAGGGTTGGGCAGCCACTTCCTTTCCCAGAACCCTTCCGACAGAAATTATTGAATAATATAGATATTTGCAGAACTTATAAGAGTAAGAATTTGTATTTCCCTTCAGAAAAGGTCTAAAATAAAATCTGAGTCAAATTCAAATTTCTCTCCTCCGTCTTCTCCTGAGCCATTCAAAATTAACAGTTTACAGCCGAATGTTTCCCATTTGGGTAACAGATTTATAAAAATTCATGAAAATTATATTTCGTATCTGTGATTAATTTTAAAGCTCTTATTATGTAAATAAAGTATGGAAGTCATTTTTAAACAAAAAGTACTTGTGTATACATTGGTCGTTAATTATACCTTTTCAAAATTGGTTCTTTTCATCACCTCCGTTGTATGCGATTTATTCGATATTTTCTCTACACTCGCTCTCCAGTAACAAATGCTCATTAATTCAAAACATAAATAAAAATTACATTGTTAAACTTATTTTTTGGTCTAGCGTACATTTATTTTTCAAATAATAACAAAATTTTGTGGCGTGTTCCCATTTGGGAACATGTTTGAGAACGCATTTAAAAAATTTTGTCCGGATTTTCTTTCATAATCTCTTAATTAGTTGTAAAATAAATAATATATGCAAAAAGATAGTAAAAAACACTTGGTAAGCTAGTTTGGTCTTTGAAGGATCAACCAGAATCCATAATATCCTTTCCGCTCATAAACTCTCCGCCGTTAACCGGTTCGTCTCCCAGCTAGTCAATAATTTTATGTATAGGCTCGGGGCAACTGATTCCACTTTATTAACAGACATTTTGAATTATAACTCATCAATTCCTATAACATACACACTGCTTCTACAAGCTAATCTTCTATGAGCCTTTCATCTGTCTTTCCTTCATTTTTAACGCTTTCAAGTGTCTTATAAGTTTATTTATAGGATAAGTTATTGGTTTATGGATAGAATACGTCAAAAATATATAAAGTAAAAGAAACTAAGGTGAGAAAAATAAATAAATATGAGGATTTTAAAAATGGCAATTTACAACAGAAAAAATAATAAAATTATTAAAAAGAAAAAAGGACAAAATTATATAAAATTTGCAAAAAAATTAAATTATGAATTTATCAATGTTTTCTAATCAACAGTATCAATTAAGTCATATTTTTTTAGCTATAATAAGCAACATACTACCCACAAAACAAAACAAAAACGCTCTCCGCAAGTACTGTAATGTTAACTGGCTGATTTTGGTGAGCTTATTCTACCGGTACAGCTGAAACGCGCGCCAAATAATGAGATTCACCTCCAAGCATATCTTCATTGCTTTTTCTCACGCATAATTGGAGCAAGTTCACTTGAGAAGGGCACCCCAGACAGCTATCGCATTACCGCCAAGGTTACATTCAAATGGATACGACATAAGCCTCGCACGCCACGTGAAATATCTTGTGACGTTCTCTAGCATCGCACATGCAACGACTTCGTAACAGAGGTCCGTTATATCTTTATTACGCGAGGAATGTAAGTTGCCTTCGTACTAAATATTCAATGGTCCCAAAGCGGTCGGTTCATAAAGAAAACATAGAAATGGATGCAAAAACTTTTCACTATCCCCTTTCAGTTACATTTTTTAAATACAGGTAAAATTATTCACTTGTGTAATTTAAAAGGATGACGTAGTTAAAATTCCTCTTCCTAGCAATAAATTTTAATCCGTGGTTATTTTTTCCTTGATAATTGCATAACAATCGTAAAATTTATAAATTATGCTCTGATTTCAACAAATGCGTATTTTCTTGGTGCGCAATTATTTTTTAAGATAACGAGCACTGAACTTTTTCATTTGTTATTTAATGTGATAATGAAAAAAAAACCTATATGTCATGATATTTTAACATGCATTTAGACAATTTTTTTCCCATTTTCTCAGAGATGGTATTTCCTTTATTTATAATACTCTAGTATATGTGCGTAAATATTTTCGATGATGTAGATAAAGAAGGTAGATAATGGCTGCTAGACATGAATTTTACGATAGATCGCTTAACATGCATCTAAGTTCGAATTATATATTTTTCAACATAATCGGAGAGTTAAGATTTATTCTTTTCAATCTTCGAAATAAAACTAAAGCTCAGCTGTTGAATCATGAAATTTGCTGACGGCCATCTATAATTTTATTGCTGTAGTTGAGACATTGTATGACATGAGCAATGAAGCAGGAACTATTATGATCCTGAACAGTGATCGCTTAACATGCATCTAAGTTCAAATTATACACTTTTCTACATAATCGGCGAGTTAAGTATTATTCTTTTCAGTCTTTCAAATAAAACTAAAACTTAACTATAGAAATATGAAATTTTCTGACGGCCATCTATTATTTTATTCCTGTAGTTGAGCCATTATGTGACATGAGCAACGAAGCAGGACTACTAATCTACTATGCTGCTGAACTGTGATGGAAAAGTCGATTTCGATTAAAATATAATATTGATTTTTAAAATTCAGAGATCGATATCGATTGATGATCATCGAGTTTCAATCCTAACTCGATTTTTCAACTTCGACCTGGACCATTTCTGTAAATGACTGGAGTAAACTACAATTTTCTATTTGTAATAGAGAGAGGTAACATTATTTTTGCAATAAGACCACCGTGAGAGACGATATATCGGTGTTTTCTCATTCAAAGAATACGTTACTCGCAATATTGTCATTCAACAGTCCTCTGTAAGGCATAGGACGGCTTTGTATTTCTGCCCAATAAGAGTATTTCCTTCCCACTTTATTCCATTTAAAATAATAATAGAATTGCATCGTATGCAATGAAAACTAATTCTTTAAATTCCAACCCTTGGTAGGTCACTTTTAATCACTACATAAAGTTGCAATTTTTATGCACATTATAAATTATACGAGGTTGCTTTCACTTGAACTGATATAATCCCTCTCTCTCTATGGAATTCAGGTATGAGAAAAATAACTTGTATGATTACCACAGCCAAGAAAATATTGCCCCGCATAGTTCTTTCGAAGGCCGACGAGGATTATCGCCAGCAATTCCACTAGCATTATCAGGTCAGAAGTGGAACTTAATGCAGAATGGATCTTTATTATATTTATGCGATTTCTACATACTTTAGTATGGTATACTTCTTTGGTACACATTTGGTGAGAAACCATCGTAAATTACCACGTTATGTGAAACGTTTAATGTGTGAGATTTTGCATTTCGGAGTTTTTAACGGGAATAAAGTATAAATATCTCAAGGAATTTATACTTTCTTCCCAAATCATACTTCACAAATCTAATCAACATAAAATACAAGTACAATTGTCCAGGAAAAGTACTCAAGAAAAAATCGGGAGCGACTACACGTACGCTTTATTATCAACGTCATTAAATTTTTATTTCTGTACTTTTTAATAAGTACATTTTACTGTTTTCAGAAAAGGCGTGATTTTTAAAATCCTATTTTATATTATTTTTCTACTATTTTGTGGATAAATCATGAAACCGATTTGACCAGAGACGATAAAAAAATTCTGCCAAAACATTTATGACCAACGCCATCTATTGAGGACATTTTTAATCTTTTTCCACTTGGAAATTTAGTTAATTCATTAGAGCACAAAGGAAAAAAAATTCAAATGTCTGATAATTGAATATTGTATTGTCAAGAAAAGAAAGCAAGAACGCAAAATTTCAAGCCGATCCGTCCATTGGAAGAGACATAAATCGCAAAAACAATCAACAGGCAGACGAAGAAAGTTAAGAAAAACCGATTAAAAAATACGAGGAAAGCCCGCAAAAATAACATGATTGCTTAGCATAGAGTAGCGAGATTATGCACACCCATATTTCCTAGGCATTTAAATGCGGATACAAGAAAAACATCACGTTTTCCTTGAATGTAACATAACATGGAATCGTCGTGGGTAATCGGTGTCATTAATAAGCGACGAAGTTCGATATAAATGCAAGCCATTCAATATTTATGTTACGAAATACCTGTTAGATCCAAAACATACACCAGCGTTGCAACTAGAAAATATTGGCACGCGCTATAGATAATGATTCATTTGAAAAAAACTTCACTGCGCCATACATTCTGCGTGCGGCATTCTACGACGCTAAGAAATAGACTGAACGCAAATAAACTTCAATCGAATAAAACAGAGACTATTACAAAAACGTTTCCCACATTCCCGGTGAGATAAAATTCCTTGACATAGAAGAACTATAGAACCGACGAAGGTAACGTCTCACATAATCATACATTTAATTGTAATCGGAAAAAAGTGGTAAAGGAATATCAGAGGCAAAATGGGAAACTAAATAATGATAGGGAAATAATTCTAAGAGCCTGATTGTACGAGGTAAAATATTAAAACAATGAAGCTTGAGGAAAATAATTAGCTTCCTTATTAACATCTTTTTGTAAAAGATTGATCACAAAATTATGTGTATCTAACGCAAGTTCGGAAATTGTACAAGAAATTGTACAAAAAATGTAGACATCGTCGCAAAAAAATCTTGGCGAAATTGTGCTTTTCTGAGAGAATAGGACATCATTACTAAAAGACGAAATGACTAAAGTATGAGATGACAAATTTGTTTCATAAATTCATACATTCACTGAGTACCGAACCGCGAAATGCAAAAAGATACAACTTACTAACATGTCAGCTCCAGGCAGTTAGGTGTGAGTTAGAGCAGCAAAATATTATTCATTGACGATGGAAAAAACAAATTTAGCCTCGTAACAAGGACTCGAAATAATTAATCCATTAATTATGTCAATAAATCTAAATAGACTATCCAATTGAGAGTTTATGTCAGATGTAACGTTGGAGTTTGAAGATGAAAAGTCGTCAACAAGATTATTTTTCAGAAAAAAACGTTTAAAAACCAGTCTTAGCTGGGTAAAGAGGATAAAATCAATTGATGCGTAAATTGTTTTACCAGAAAATCAATTATATGTTGACTGATTGCGTTATTATGAGCAAGGCCGACGAGGAAATCTATTAAGTGACAGTGATGACTTGTATTTAGATAGGTCAACAACAACGAACGATGCATCAGACCCACGAGCTATAACTGCGAGACCATTCGACATGGTCTCGCGGTCATTCTGAATACAGGTCATCGATCATTCTCCACGATGGATTAGCAAACGGTCAGTTTCATTGAAATTTCGCTAGATGTCATGGCATGCGCTCGTCGGCAGACAGCCAGCCAGCTCGAGAGGAATTGAGAGCAAAAAAATTGACTCGCGACACGGCGCGTACGCGAGCGTTGTTAGTAAACAACTGGGTTGGCACCGCGACTCAATTGCTAAGTGAACTCATTGTTGGTATAATAGCCGGGCAGAAAAATTCGCGCGGCTCATGCGGATATCCTGTGCAGGTTTACGCCTTCGCAATCCGTTTTAGACTTGCGGAAACATGAAAGAGTCCACGGGAACTCCACGCGTTCCGCGTAAATGAATGAAATAAGAAGAATCACTGTGATCGACCTGACCTGGAAGCAACTGAATTCCCTAAAACTGGATTGTTACAAGATTCTTGTATTCATATTCCTTCAATATTCCCAGACTTTTCCCTCACAAAAAATCATCATTTCCCCTGAATTTTCGCACTCTCCTTTAGATTATTACATTACACAGGGTTATCACAGTGAATTATGCGGTTTCAGTACTTTCATTAGCAGATAGTAGGAATAGGGTGGTAGGGGGTGATGAATTGGCAATTTTTAATCACTTACTAGGTTCTAGAATGTTGTTTTTAGTAGTCTTTTTTTTGGAAAAAAATATGATGTAAGGGGCCATCAATACGAAGAATAAAATTAAAACGAAGGCACATAATAATGATACCATACAAGCTATTGTGAGTTAATTTTGGAATAGTTGCCCAAACGTTAGGTTTAATTTTTTTTTTTTAAAGTATACCGGGACTAGCCACGGTGATATTAAGTATACCGGGACTAGCCACGGTGCATTGCGGGTGACTCCCGTAAAGTTATCTTGGATTTTTCGCACAGTTAGGTTTAATGATCGTTGATTGAAGTTTGAAAGAAAATTGTGGTAAGACAAATATTTTACTTACTCCCAGCGTGCCGCTGAATGAGACACTCAACCCTAAGGTTAGTTTAGATAGGTTGGAATAGGGCTCACTGCAAAATAAACCACAGGCGTGCGATTATCATTATTTTTAATGATTACTTATGTTCATAGGTGTTGCGTGAATTTTCTATTTTTAACGATTTTTTCCTATGCATATTGTAGTCAATATTAATGCACTCATTTGTCATGGAATTAATGGCATCATCAAAACCCTTCTAATAATTTGAAATTTTCATTGTCTTTTTTCGAGTGAACAACAATAATAACAGTTTGTTTGTTATTATCTTTTTCGCAGCGGGACTTTCTAAATAGCCATTTGTCTCTGTATTGAAGAGAATTTAAATTCCAATGAAATGAATGGAATGCTATTGAACTAGAAGAAACGATAAGGCGTAATTCAATGATTGATTGGTTACCTTGGTATACCTTGGGAAACTGATATGAATTCAGTGATTCAATATGGAGCAATAAAGCCTCGTTCACAACAAATCAACCATCTCATCTTGGCAGTTGTGGTGTTGAAAACTAAAAAATTAGGTACGTCAAACGGTGATTTACAACTTAAAATGATATACTTGGTTGAAAACTTTTTATCGGAAAATGCCATTTCTCCTCCATATTTAATCTTCAATTGTTTGTTAATTTCTTAATGGTTAAAAGTGTTTCTCTGATTATTCGTTATGAAACATTTTGTGTACGCTCAGTTTAAGTATTAAATTTGAATATAATGTGGTAGTTAATGAGGAAAAAAATCTATTATTCTAAGATAACCGTTTTCTTAGAGTAGGTCACATTTTTGCCTGTATTTCACTAGCAACTACGGAATTTTTCAATAGTACGACGTAAAATGTAAGGAGAAACTTCAATGCTCTTATTTCTGGTGAAGTTAACTAATAATAAGGATAGTTCTGCCTTTCCAGAAACAGTATTAAGATGTGCTTAAGTCCTTTTAAAGTGATTTAATGATTTATGAGCGGTTTAAAATAAGCACGAAGAAAACCAAGATCTTAGTATGCAGCAGAAGAGAAGAAGTCAAGACCAACACTAAAATAGGGAGGCAAAAACTGATAGAAGTGGATGAATTCTGTTATTTGGGAAGCAAGATAACTAGTGACGGGAGAAGCAAGAAAGAAATTATCAGCAGAATAGCCCAGGCGAAGAGAGCATTCCACCAAAAGAGAGACCTGCTTACAGCGGGAAACTTAAATATGGATGTAAAGAAACAATTTATAAGAACCTACATCTGGAGTATGCTCCTATACGGAAGTGAGGCATGGACAATGACCGCAGCGGAGAAAGCAAGGATAGAGGCCTTTGAAATGTGGTGCTACAGAAGAATGATGAAAATCAAATGGATCGACCGAGTTAGTAACGAGGAAGTCCTAAGAAGGGTAGGAGAGAAGAGAAGCCTCATGAAAACCTTAATAAGAAGACGGAACAACCTTATAGGCCACATCTTGAGACATGATGGCCTGATGAAGACAATCGTCGAAGGACAGGTGGAAGGCAAGAATGGAAAAGGAAGACCTCGAACAAAATATATGGAACAAGTAAAGAGAGATGTGAAAGAGAAGAAATACGTAGGAGTGAAAAGATTAGCTGATAGGAGAACTGAGTGGAGAGCTGCGTCAAACCAATCCCAGGATTGTTTACCTGTGATGATGATGATGAGCGGTTTAGGGTAATGCGTCTATTCATTTGGTACATAATTTGTCGACATGCGCCAAGTTAAATTGGTGTGAACTAGGCTTAAATTCTTTGGAGACTGATTATAAAGTGTAAATTTTCATCTTATTTCATAAGCAGCTAGTTATTCATTGCGAAATACAAAAGCATGTATATTCTTAAAAAAACGTAAATGATGAGCATTTTCTTAAAACCTGGCTTGGAATTTTTGGCAAAAGTTTTTAATGATACTACTGGTATGATGATGATTTTTATGTTACTTTTGGCATGCATCAAAACAGTTGTATTGAATGAAAAGTTACACTTTAGACTCAATCTCCAAACAATTTAAGCCAAGTTTACATCAATTTAACTTGGCGTATGTAGCAAATGAATAGACCAATTCCCGTTAGGTTCATTACCCCAAACCGCTCATCAATCATTAAATCACTTCACAAAAATTGTTAATTATTTTATATATATGATTTCGCTATCCACGTTAATTCTGCATCTTTTTATTATCCCTAATTACATAGCGTATTTTACATTGTTCGAGTTCCACGAATGTTCAGTAAAGTGCATAATAGATGATCGAAAAATGTCATTTCTCTCAATATTTTATCCTTTTATCTATCTAAGAAAGGAAGGAACTTATGAGATGATAAATATGTAAATTTTAAAGAAAATGTTGCTGAAGAGTCTGATCTGGAGTGTAACTCTTTACGGTGCGGAAACGTGGACACTTAAGACGGAGGACTTGAGAATATTGGAGGCATTCGAGATGTGGGTATGGCGAAGAATGGAGAAAGTGAAGCGGACGGAGAGGAGGAGGAACGACGAAGTGACGATGGTGGGTGAGGAGAGGCAGCTTCTAGATGAGATACAGAGGAGACAGATGGTATGGATGGAGCGAGTACTCAGCGGAGAGGGAATGTTGAAAACAGTCTTAGAGGGTAGAATGTTGGGTAAACGAGGGAGAGGAAGGAAGAAAATACGATTTTTAGATAGTATGAAAGGAAGTAGGCCATACAGTGAATTGAAGAGGGAAGTTCTCGAAGGAAGGGGAGGCTTCAATAATGCTCCTGAAGTACTCCATGGAAACCTTCCTTAATCCGTATATTACCATAATAGTAGTTATATATCTAGGGAAAATGTTTGTAATGAACAGTGAGAACCACCAGTTTGTCAGCTGATTGAGGGTTCGCATTCTTGACTCGGAGAGATGCGATTAATTTTCCGTAGGAAGTGGATTTATTATTCACAAAACCATTTTAATCGCTGTTTGAGGATAATGAAGGTTCTGATAACATCGCATTGCGTAGGACGGTCTTTACTATATCGGCAAATAATTATTTCGTTTCCTTCCTTCCAAGAAATTATAGAAGAAAATTCTTTTGCTCCGCGCTCAGCTTCGCCACCTTCCTCCAATGTTAAATTTAACAGCTGTTCGAGCTACTATAAGTAACCCGTACCAGCTACTATTTTTCGCGCATCAGAGCATCGAGAGTAACCAGTACACTCCAATAATAGGGTGTTTGGAATGGATCAGTGAAATCAGGAAAAAAATCGGACAGCCTCGTAAATGGCCTCATGTAATCACTTTATCATGAATTTACTTCAATCATTCGTGAAGTTGGCCGTGATTGGCTGAGTCAAGCGAAAATACAGGGTTACCATTAAAAAAATGGTGCAGTTTTGAACGTAGGGATTAAAACAGAATTACTGGAACAGTTTATAATTTTTATTCTTCGAATAAGTTGCCTAAAACGGTTTTTTTCACATAATTAATAAATTTCTACGTGTGCGCCCTTAGTTGTTCGAGAACTTAGAAACCCGGCGTCGACATTAGCTTACTTCTAACGTAAGGCGGCAAGGGGTCCCATTCGACGGACAAAGAGCTACACATGAAGTGATCTCCTCAAGGCACTTAAGCAAGGATCGGGCAGTCTTCAAGTGGTGATCCCTTAGATTTAATGCGCGTGTTTTGTAAAATTCTAAATACTAACAGTTTACGCAAGTATTCTAAGTATATTTTATGGCATTTTTTCCTAAATCTGAAATGCATATTTTGAATTTTTTCCGAATTTAGAATTAACTTATTTTTGTGCTACCGGCATTTTTTAAAAGATCCGTCGATTTTTTCGATAAATCGATCCTTCGATACAAATTTCGATTTCTGTGTAAAAGCTTTTCGTTTCGTTATCGTCATTTTTCCATTGCTATTCAAAAGCCTCCGCCACGACTACTACATTAAAATAGGATCCTCAAGTCGGCCTCTGAATGTGTTCTCACCTCCCGCGCATTTCAATGGGTTTACAGAAGTCGCCACTCGCGTCGCTAACGGACAAATTGATCCAAGTTTCACGAGGAACTAACGTATTATTAGGGGGTGTTAACCGAAATTTATGTAAACCATGATGTGATTTATCAAATTTATAACTCTTCAATGCTACCCCTCGCAAGTAGGAGCATTATACTGCCGAGTATCTGAGTTTCACGGGCGAGAAAATGTAAAGTAAGAAGTGTTAACAGAATTTCACATTCATTCCGATATTATTTATCATATTCATAACTCCTCAACGATATTCCTCGCATTTGTAAAGGCCATACTGTAAACATTGGAAAAAAATGGATCGCATTGCACTCATCACCGCGTTGCGGACGTTTTTGAAAACCGATTAAAATGCGACCGAAGTGGCAACAGAAATCAGCCTTATATAGGATGGAGTTGGGCCTCCTCTATGAAGGCCCCTTGGGCCTCCAACATCGATAGGTATTCGAACCATCGCTTTTCTACTGTGTATAACGTTATTTTAAAGGTTGGCATGACTTCGTCGCGCATGAGCGACTTGTTATAATCTCCCCAACGACGGTATCACGGTCAACAGTCGTCCGTTCGAATTCGCGGTTCGTTGTTTCCTAAGTTCCTTTTTTCGGGAAAAAAGCGGACATTATATTTGATAAGATAAGACGAAACTGGGTCTGTTAAAGAGGATTGGACGGTTGGCTCGTGTGTGCAATGCGGGGAATATCTTCGAGCCGAAAAAGCTTCGCGCTGACAAGAAACCGTCGTCTTGTCGTCAAAATTCAAGGCCGTTCCCAGAGACCAGAGACCCGCGTCCTGTTGCCACGCAACAAACTCCTTCATCTTTATTCGTCGAATTTTTTAGTTTTTTTCCCGCGATACGGAACTTTCTGCTCTTTTTTTCAGTTTCCCTCCTTACTCAAAGTAAACATCATTACGCCAAGTACAGTCAGTTGTTGCGAATAAAGTTTTACGAAGTAGATATGCACGAACATTTACATTATAATTATAAAAAATGAGGTCGGCACATGCAAAAAAAATTAAAAGGACGACTCCGATAGTGACGAAAGACGGTTTGATCACAAATGCAGTCTCCACGGGAACCAAAAAAGCGTTTGGTTTCTGGGAAACGCGGACCACAAAGATCTTGATAGAATTCCTGGCGAATGACTACCACAAGGAGGAAACCACGTTCATGCAAATCTGCGAAACTGTTGAGATAAGGCCAGAATCAAAAGTCTCGAGTTTTGCTCTCCGGTTGAAATTCCACAGAATAAGAGGAGAGGGAAAATAAGGTGATCCGCAGAAAGAACTAATGGAAGGGTTTGAACGAATACTAAAAATACAGTGAAATATAAATAATCGAAGGTACATAACTCCTCATGAGTCCGTACTAAAAACTCGGGTCGTTCACAAAAACCTGACATCGCAGTTCAGGAAAAGCATTCTGTAGAGGGAGATGAAAAAGGATTTATTACAGTATTCCACCGATTAAGGTAGGTCTGCATGGAGAATTGAAGAAGTATCCTTGCTTTATCCCCTCCATTAATGGAATTCGCTCTTCGATTAATTATAAGGTCTACTCCCTTTCATTCTATCTAAAAATCCTATTTTTTCCTTCCTCTTCCCCGCTTGCCCAACATTCAACCCTCCAACATTGTTTTCAATAACCCCTCCCCGCTACGAACCCCGTTAACTACTCTCTCCACCCATACCTTCTGTCTTTTCCGTATCTGACCTAGAAGCCCTCTCTCCTCACCCACCATGTCCAGCACTTCTTCGTTCCTCTTCCTTTCCGTCCACTTCACCTTCTCCATACCCACATCTCGAACACTTCCAGTCTGCTTTCGTCCTACGACGACTACCTTCTCCATGTAATGTTGCCGCCAATGACTTCCAATGAATTATGCCTTTGTCCTGAAGCTCAACGCCCGTTTGAAAAGGCTTCCCTTCCAGCCAAATCTTCATTTCAGCGTAAAAATGGAAATCACACGGGACTATGTCGGCATTGCACGGCGGGTAATCGAAAATGTCCCATTGAAATTGCACAAGGAACAGCTTGGCTACATCAGGGCTGAGATGACGGGCGTTGTCATGGATCAGAACACTTCCAGAAGTCAGCATGTCTATTATTTTGTGGTGTAATGTCTACACTGAGCAGCCGCATTAACGCAAAAATTCTCTTTTATCGGCATAAAGGTGAAGACATGTCAATGGTGAAGCCATTCGGCGAGTTTTCTGGCAGTCGCTCCGCAGTGCTCACTTGACGGGAGAATCAATTGAGGCAGTGTAGTTGATGAGATTGCTACTAACCTTAAACTTAAGATGAGAAATGACTTGGATGGGTGGTGAAGAGGATGCGCAGCTGCCCTATTTACGCAGTACTCGACTGTCGCTTGTATGGTGTTTTTGCTGAGGGATTGGAGGCTGAAAAAAAACCGCCCTCGTAATGTTGTTGAAAAAGGTAGGGGAGTCTGCAAAAAAAAGTCTCTGGGAGAGAGAAAGACGAAATTTAAAGCACTGCAGGAACAAATGACTTTGTACGCAGTCACGCGCACGGGTGCAAAGTTAAATACACCAACGGATGAATTTCGCCAAGAAAAAATATTTGACTTAGCCAGGGTAGACATTATACTTAGCCGTTATTATATAGACGGGGTAGATATTAGACTTAGACAATGGCTTGGTGGTGTAACTGGCTAACACACCTGACCGGCATCGGGAGATCCGGGTTCGAATCCTGGCTAGGTCAAATATTTTTTCATGGCGAACTTCATCCGTTGCTGTATTTAAAGACGGAATTTAGTTTAGTTTAGAACGTGATTATTATGAAAGGCGCGGATGGGAATAATAGTGTGGAAACTATAGATGCAGAAGTTTCCAACAGTCGACAATAATAAAATAAATACTGAACGGGTCCATAATCCCCGTGACTCAACCCCTTACCACCCCTTCCACAATGGTCCAACCACCCCCTCCCTTATTATACCCCCAACTCCCGTCCCCCCCTTGACTTTGCAGCTATTTCCGTGACCGTGGCTACGTGACTCATTCAGGGGCGGTCTTGTCACGCTTGAAACCGATTCGTTCACGTCGCATCACTTGTCCCTAGTCTTTGTCATAACTCTTGGAAAGGATTACGTACCTTCTCCTCTTATGTACTTTGAAGTTTTATTTTGGGGTTCTTACTAGCACGAAGCGTGGGTGAGAGATTCTTCTCTTGCCTGCTGACATGTGTGCCACGGGGTAATGTAAAATTAGCGTGAAAGGTCGAGGCTATTATTTTTTATTAGTTCGTGGCTGTGCAAAAGGCGATACCGACGGAGATATAGACTCTAGATGGAATCTATGAAAAAACATGATCAATGTTTCTAGGATGATTAACATTAAAACACTGAAAGAGAGCAGTATAGGCTGTTTTTTTTAAGACAAACCTTAGTCATTACATAAAAAATTGTAAAATTTTAAAATATGGGTACATGCAATCTCACCAAATGATATAAGCTACCATTACTAACAAAACTAAAAAATATCAGCAAAAACTTTAACATCATCGCCTCCATGGAAGGATATTCTTTATATGATGCATTAATGGGGTGGTTTCCTATTATTTTTTTATTGCCTAAATCGAAAGATTATTGCTCCTGGAGTACGTATTTCACGCTTTTAGATTTTTAAATGACGATATCTAAAGCGCGAAAACGCGACGGTTAAGTATGAATGCCGGGAAACCCCCGTGTGACGTCATTCTGGTTCCCGCTGCCGCGACTGAGGTGACCTTGGGGCGAGGCTCTGCGCGCTGATACGACGCAGGATGCTAGCAGGTAGCACAGTACCATGCTAGCTGGTAGAGCATGGCTTAAATAAGGATTATTAATACCTTATCAAACGAGGAAAACTTTCCGACCTAAGCCAGTTTTAATAGGTGATTAATAAGACATGTTTCCCTGAGCTCTGTGCCTCATGCATGCATTGATAACCTCAGACGTTGTATAACTCCTATCTGCTCGTATAGAAACTAGGCGCCAATCTGGCCTTTTTCAATGAGGTTAAAATTGACCCTTGCTATTCGTCTAAACCGGTATTTCTAAAACCAAATAATAAAACCATTTTTTTATTATGAATACACTAATGATGGGTAACGAGTCGCAATCAATGCCTTTCGTTTTCTTTGATGAAGGAAACTACCCTATATACAATTTTTATACAATTCCACAATCATTGGAAAGTAGAACAGTTACTAAGGCCGCAGTGGTGGAACTCTCCTGTCATATACTGTATTGTATTTTCCACCTTTTTCAACAATTCATATAATGTTCATGAATTTATACTGAAAGGTGGAACATAGCATTTCATTCAACAGTGTATTTTGAAACTAGGCCGAATTACGGCAAAATAGACTGTGGTTGCAACAATATTCCATTAAATCCCCATCGAGAACTTGAAAAAAAAACTGAAAAAAACAATTAAAGTAAATTGTTGTTCTCATATATAAGTCAAGTTTGAGAGTTTTCGAGTGAAGTTCTAAGCACTGAGGTCAACAAGTAAATTTGTCGTAACAAATGAATTTGGCAAGGAAAAGATACAATTATTATTATTCACCAAACCTTACGTTAAATTAAAACAACAAAAGAGCACAAAATATCAGCACAAATAATATGTAATGAAACATCACCATTATGGAACGATATTTTTTTCAAAGTCACATAAGTTACAACCTGAAAGTTTTATTTTCGAAGTCAAAATTGAAAGCAGACCGAATGACGCAAACAGAAGGATTAGATAATCATTTTTCTAAAACAATATCTTTTAAACAGTCGGAACACAATTTGATACTTATAGATAAATCGAACTCTATGCTATACCTATGATAAATATTATGATTCATAACTTATACACAAAAATGAATACGCCAGTAGAATTTCACTGCAGGAGAAATCATAAAACCTGCTCGCTGACTGACTAGGCAAGAGGAAAAAATCATTCAATTTCTATTATCGCAACATTTCACATATTTTCCACACGATTCGGCGTCACAGATAAAGAGATATTAGATAAGAATGGAATTAGGTAGGTAATTAAATTTAGAAGATGGTGATCGTAATGATTTTTTTCCAAAAACTAACATGCACCCGAGATGCCTATCTACATATCTAATCGTATATTATACGTAAAAATCAACACTTTCGACAAGTAAGTAGCTCGGCGTTTTTCAGCCACTTTACAGATCGATAACAAGTCGCGTTTCAATGCATGGATAAGAGAACACCGTGGCCTCCCCTTCCCCAACATAAACATCCATCCATATAAAATCTTTACTCAAGGGCCCGGAAAAGCGCTATAGAAAGAAGTAATTCATTTACCTTCAAAGTATCGCCAGAGATCCAATTCTCACGCTCAAACTTCTAAAGACGCACTTGGTAGTTCTTAAACTTACCTGTAAAAAGAGAGAAAACGTCTCATCAAAAGACATTATGCAATGCAATTCATGCAATTATAAAAAGAAAATGAACCACATCAATAATATAAAAATACAGAGGAACAAATTACATCCCTAAAATGAGATTAGGATTTATTATTACAAACATGCAACGTCTGGAAATATTTCCTTGAATATACATCCAAACATATAATCAAAGGTGTGAAAATGCATTAAATATGATTAAGTATTTGAAAATGCACGTATATACTCCCTAATTGATAAAATTCAAAAGTAGTTGAAAAATATCAAAAAACATCATATAGCTACATTAAAATAATGTATATATTTAAAGAAAATCGACAGGAATGTAACGACACTTTTTTAAATGCCTTAAAAATCACAGCATGAAGCAATACTTTTGTTTTTTGAAGCATTTCTGATTACGGCAACGGAATGATTTGTTGCGGAGGCATTACATATCGCACATATCATCCTCACCGAGGTATGGGAAAGCAAAACAGATCTTAAAAAATTAAGGAATGTCTTAATTAAATGTCCTTTTTGCAATAAAATGATTCATCCGACAATTCCTCATTACGCCGCCAAAGTATAATAGATCAAGTAAGCACCAGCATCACAAATATCACTTTAGACAAGAGAAAACGGTAAATATTACGAAATTAAAAACCCGTAAAGAGGCTCTTGAATAAAGAAACTAACCTAATCAAGCGCTAAAAATACAATTTAACTCTATACATTAGGGGCGGTCATAAGACAACTTTTTGAGAGAGGGGAAAAGTGTTGTTCTATATAAACGGTAGGGTCATATTAGTGCGATCATGCCCATATGAGTACACCAAATTAAATTATATGCCATTAATTAAGAACCTTTCAAAGTTTTTTACGTTTACTTGCATTTTAGTGCCGATGATTGTATAAAAACGTGAGTATTCGATCTATGTTGCTTACCTCAACAATTTCAGACATGACTGGTGCAGAATCGGCTGAAAAAACCATTTAAATCACGACATTTATCGCCGAAATAGAGCAAAAAGAGGGTATGCGTTGCGGGTTGCCTGGTCTCAACATAAATGGCCCTGGTGCCACCGTAGGATGTCAACCTACAGGAACAAATTCTTTTCTCTGTTCATTTGGTACCTCGGGCTACATTTTGACATATGTCGAACTTTGAATTTCGAAAAAAGTTGTTTTATGACCCCTACTATACATCCTTACAGAGTTAAATTGTATTCATTAAATCATTCATCATCATCATATTCATTACATCATTTAATCTCATCAAGGGCTTCAAGATATTTGTAACGGGCCTTAAAGTGCAGGGATAGGAAATACAAACTAACTAAATGATATAATGCCAAGTATAGCTGAGAGAATTTCAAAATATCAGCAGAGCAGAAAAATCTTTAGCAGCATTTTAAAACATTTTAAGAACATTTTTTATTTTAGTTTTTATTTATATTATTATAGTTATTGCTATGCTATAATTTAAACAAAATATACTAGTTATATTTTATTTAAATGCAACAGCATTACTACTAATCTGACGAAAGTAGGTCGAATGACGGCATCAGAATGATTTGCAGTGGTGGATTTAATCGCCCATAAAGTCTTCGTCGAGAAATGAGGAAGAAAAACTGATTAAAAGAATATTGCGGGTAATGTGTTGTGGTTTCAATGAAATGATGCGTTTAACGCTTCCTCATTACGCCGCCGCAGATAAAATAAGCATCGGCCAGGAAAAAGCGCAAAGTTCACTCCGAGTGAGGAAAAGACGGATTCAAGCCTGTAAAAAAAACTCGGCATCTGGAAATAGATTTTTTGATCAAATACGCAAATCCCATCAAGGGCATCAAGATATTATTAACGCGCCTTAAAATGCAGGGATAGGATATACATATTTAAATAAATAAAAGATCGTAGTACAAGACCCAGATGATGGCTCAGTGAGCCGAAACGCGTTTTACGCATTAAAAAATCTTGTGGAAAAGTGCTACGATATTTTATTTATTTAAATGTGTCTAAATTACACCAATTGAAGTCAGAATCTGCTGAACTTATAGGATACACAAACTTACTGAATGATATAATGCCAAGTATGGCTGAGAAAGTTACAAAATATCGGCATAGCAAAAAAATCTTAAAATCATCAACACCACGCAACGATATTTTAAAAAATGATGCACAAATTGTAGCATGATACAATACCATAATCATTGGAAAGTAGTGGTACTAAGGTCGTGGTGGTGGAACTCTTCACTGTGGAAATCATTCAATTTTCCTCTTTGTCAAACCATATTGAATTTTATTTATATTTTCCATTAATATTATATTTTCAATTTTTTAAACAACAAATTTGATAGAATTATACTTTTAAAAAGTGGAATTGCATTTCATTCAACAGTATATTAAGCCGAATAGCCAGAAAAAGGTCAATTATGATGGCAATAAATGGCAATACATCCCTTTACTACTCATCGAGAAATGGAAAAAAACTGAATAATAAAGATTAAATTAAAAGGTTGCTTTATTTCTAATTGAGTGTTTTCTAATGAACTTTAAAGCATTGATGATAGCAGATAATTTTTTTCGTAACGTTGTAAAGGAACTGAATACGAATTATCATTCAACAAACCTTGGGGAACACCAGAATAATCAGAGAAAAATTACCAAATATCAGCACAACCGAAGCACATTTAAAACATCATCACTATGGAGTGATATATTTTTTAAATAGGTACCACAAAAGTGACACCCTGATAGTCTGTTATTTCTGAAATCTATTGAAAGTAGGCCGAATTACGCAAACAGAACGATTTACTGCGGCGGCTTCGTCTGCCATATTCTTTACGTCGCCCATAAAAGACTTATCGAGAAAAAGGTATAAAAACTGATTCGAATAAAAGTACTGATAATGTCCGTCCGATGCTTCCTCATTACGCCTCAAATGGTGAAAGGGATAAAAATAAACATCGGCGAGAGATGGTGCAAAGATCACTTTGAAGAATCACGGTTTGAAAGTGAAGGCGAAGGACTTCAAAGTGTCGACTTAGCGCATGTCCACATAATAAATCCACGCGTTGAAAAACGTGACGGAGTTGGTGCAGTCTTTCTCTCTGCGCCTTCGATGCAATACCCAACGCGGTGTTTACGAGAAACGTGATTTGTTTACTTTTACGAGGAGCTTTTTCTCGACCTCGTAAACTCATTTCAACGCCCAGAAATGCAGGCCGCTGCACTTCTTTCCATTCAGAGAGGCTCAGCTGATATCCAAAAATGCTTCTAACTTTTGCAAGCAACTCCTCATAAGACTGTTGCACACAGAAAAAATGCTCTCCTTTCCCCAATCCACCTTCCCGAAACATATAAGCGAATTTTTTTCGTTCCACTTCAATAACCGCTGTGGTGAAATGAACTTAACGTTTTCAGTCACATATTTTTTTCGCTACGAATTTGAAAATTATTCTTTTTGCTATTTAACCTTAACTATGGTGCTATGAACAGTTTACAAAAAAAATCAGGTTTTTGCTAAGTAAATTTTTATTATCTATGTCCATAATTATGGACAAGTATGCACATTTGAGGCTAAAATCCCCTAAAAGTCATGTCCATTTTAATGGACGCTTTGACTGAAAGGGTTCACTTCTTCGTATAGGTTATGTGGTATAATTTGGGTAAATAAATATCTTCTTCTTGAAATACTATTACTTCACTTTTTACTTCTTAAAACAACCTTACACATTCAATACAAGCTTCAGTACATGGGTAGATACGAGGCTAACAAGCAACAATGCGTACCCAGTTACTAAAATAAATAATGAAAGATTGAATGAATAATTGATTCTCCAACACTTCAAGGGGAATTCCGATCCTGTCTGATCGGAGGGCGTATTATGTATTCGTGGAGAATGTAAATCATTACGTAAGAGTTTAAAGAAAAGAATAGTAAAGAGTCTGATCTGGAGTACCTAAGGCGCTTTTAAGGTGCGCAGACATGGTCACTGAGGAAGGAGGACGAGAAAAGAAAGGAGACGATCCAGATGTGGCTGTGGAGAATATTGGAAGAGGTGAAATTGACGGGGGAACGAGAAGTGCTGGACATGGCGGGTGAGGAGAGACATCAAAATTTTCTCGCTTAGAAAAGAAGCAAAAATTGACAAATTTCAACTTTACATGTTCTAAAGTTTTCACGATGATAGCGATAGTTCAAAAAAGTAATTTTGCACAAAAAACGGTCAAAATAGAGAGGGAAGGATGCATTTGCGAACGATGCAGCATTTTCCGATAATCTTTGTATCATTACGTAAGCATTGGCTCACATTTGACCCTGAAGGGCAAATAATCGATTTTTATTTAGTGAATGGGTTTAGAGTGATCCCGCAATATGTTATTATTTTCAAGGGCGGATCCAGGATATTCTCTGGGGGGGGGGGGACAAAGGTCTGATAGGCAAACAATCAACTCATACTTGAGATTAAAAAAAAACAAGATTAAACAATTAATTTACAAATTATTCCTTTGAATTTAATATGAAAGTTATTAAATTAAATGATTAAGGCTCAGTAATACACAAAAAACGAACGTAATAATAACTGTATTAAAAATGTTGTCTGTTTCTTCTAACTCCCTGGAGGGGGGCAGATTTAGTAGGGCAGGAAGGGGGCACTTGCCCCCTTCCTGCCCTACTAAATCCGCCAATGTTATTTTATCAAAATATTATAATTTACAAGTATTAAAACCGCATTAAACGAATCCTTTCGTTAAAGATCATGAGTTACAGTAAGCAGCATCCTCAGCTACTTTAAATTACCCCACATGACTTATATTCTTCAACTATGGTTATTGTTTAACCATTTTCCGGTTGAAGCAAATAAAACATTATAAAAACGGCCTTAAATGTACTTATTTAAGCCAAGCGCTACCTGCTAGCAGGATAATCTACGCTACTGCCATGCTCGGCAGAAAGCAGCCTGCATCGTAGCGGCGTTCATAGCCTCACACCGAGGTGGCCTTACTTAGCAACAACCAGACGTCTCACGGGCTTTTCCCAGAATTCATATTCAGCCGTCGCGTTTTCGCGCGCTTGAAATTTTTCTCTTTTCATTTAATTGCGAAAAATAGATATCGTCATTTAAAAATTTAAAAGCGTGAAATACCTATTCAGGCAGTAATAATCTTTCGATTTAGGTAACTAAAAAAATAGGATACCACCCTATTGTACAAGATGGAGGTAACCACCGGAAGATGGAGGGTAGTTGTACACGCTAACAGTAAAGTATTCATCGTGCATTAAACTCCCGAGATAAACACGTTACGGCCGCGAACTGTCCTTGGAAACGAAGCTGAAAGTGTATGAAAAAATTGTGATACGAGTATTGTAATCTTCCCGCCGGAAAGATAAAAAGTGGCGGCTTATAAGGGTTGGGAACAATGTGTATTTTTTTAACGACGGGAGTGGCGATATGGCGGTCGCTCTTGAGGAAGTAAGGGAGGAAGTGAACCAAGGTGGAGGAAGTGCGACAGAGCGCCCTGTTGAGATATGCTTGGAGCCGGTTTCCTTGACGATAGCCACACCAGCGGCCAATTAATCACTTGGGGCATTTGACCAAGATGGCTCCGTCGACGTCAACGAGTTTCCACCGCTATAAACGAATTGAACAGCATTTTCGTGAGAAAATGAACATTTCACGAAAAAAATTGCCCAGTGCATGAAGATATCGTTTCTTTATTCTTTATTTCATAGGATTCGCGACGTCTTTCTGTCTATAGACTAGTAATATTTCTTCTGAAATTATTACTTGATATAACCTACGCGTTTTCGACAAAACCCACCCTGTCCCATGCAAGAGAAATTGTTTTCGCGAATTTTTTCTTCGTGGAGATATATAATATTTCTTCTGATATCTAATCTAATATCTAATATCCCTACTTTTTCAAAAACCGACCCAGGTTAGGACACCTCGGCGCAAAGTTATCTTTAATCACCAAATTTAATTAACTTTAAAGGCAGGCTTGTATTATACGAGATAGTCTTATACGGATTACCCTGGTCCGTCTTCCCTCCGGAATTGGACTTCCCTCATCAGTTCACGACAAGATTAATTTCTTGCATCGCATAAATAGCCATATTAAAAAATAAAACTATGAAATTACACTGATGTTCCGAAACCCGAGAAAAGGGTGGATTCAATAAAACCAGCATTTTGAAAATGTGTCTATCCTTCTTAATACGTGCTATCGAAAAGTCTACCGGTATTTTCATGGCTGAGGTAGGTTTGCATGGAGTATTTAACGTTTACATCAATGTTTAAATTAGCTCTTTCTCAATAGGTTTTCGCAGGTTTTTCACGCCCCCTTCTTGTTTTTGTTCGTTTTTTTGCAGGTTATTTCCTAACAAGGACGAAAGTCAATATCCTTAGGTTTTTCCCACGCTTGCTCACATCGGTTTACACTTGGTAAATGGTTACTTTGTTAACTTATAATTTTGTATGTTGATTTAAAACCGTATTTCTATGTCTCTTTTGTCATAATCGACTGCATGTAATTCCAAGAGCAACTTGAAAATGTATTTATTTATTTCCATTACCTCGAAACAGCACATTTACGGCCTTTACAATGGGGAATTAACAATTAACAATGAAGGACATTCACACACGCCCATGCCCTGGATAAGGGTAACTTACCCAGGCGGGACTCGAACCTGCGACCTTCGGTTTGGCAGTCGAGGACTTTACCCCGCCGCCACCGAGGCCGGCAAATTATTTAAATTAGGGATGGTCGGATCGGATACCTCGGATCCAAATATCCGCGGATATTGCCCTTCATCGGATACATCGGATCCAAAGTCGCGGAAGACATCGGATCTGGATCCGAAATTTTAAATAATAGCTTCAGTGAATGCAACGCCCCACAAGGGTGGAAAGAGTTCCGATTCTCCAAAAAAAGAAGATATAATTAGGGGTATTAACCGAAATTTTATTCACATTTTGACGTGATTTATCAAATTGCCGGCCTCGGTGGCGGCGGGGTAACGTCCTCGCCTTCCTAACAAGAGGTCGCGGGTTCGAGTCCTGCCTGGGTAGATTTCCTCTGACCAGGGCATGGTTGTTCGTGTACGTTTAGTTGTTAAATTTGGTGAATATCCCGATGTAAAATGGCCAATATAAGCTGTATTCGGTGGTTTGAGAATTTAAAAAAAATAAAAAAAATCATAACTTGTCAATGCTGTCCTTCGCATTGTCGAACTTTTTTCTGCAAAATATTGAGAGAAAAAAATGTATCGCATTGTACTCATCACCGCGCCGCGAACATTTTTGAAAACCGATCAAAATGCGACCGAAGTGACAGCAGAAATCAGCCATCTATGGGATGGAAATGGGCCTCCTCTATGAAGTCCCCTTGGTTTGTAACATCGTCGTTTCTCTTCCTCTCCGCCCGCTACATTTACCCAAAACACCCAACCTAATGCAGTACATGCACTTTGTTTGCGCTGGTTCTTCTTTGTGACGGTAGATGGTATTGATGGTAGAAATTAGAAGAAGTCGCCAATATGTACTCACTTTTCGAAAAAAATAATCTGACGAGACCTTCCTTATTGATCGGCTTATACGCACATAGATTACATCAATGCATGTCCCTGATGTAAAAATTAGTATACATTTTATAATACTTTCTCCGGGTTTTCTCAAGTTCACATTCACATTGTTTAAGGTCGTAACGTGCTATTTAGTTTGCCACAGAGATTTAGGTAGAAATAATGAAAAATGGTATAAGTGGTAGATATGGTATCGGTTTATGCAATCTGTTATATTTATCCATTTTTTTAAATTTAATGTCAAATTATCAGTTTCCAGTTACCCCTTCCCATAAACATCTCTTTACCACGCCAAAGCAAAAATGTGCGCCCATCAAATGCATACTATTAGAAAACTGTCTGTTTGGGGTAAGTCGTGGACTCACCGGTACAGCATTTGAAAATCAGTTCGGCGCGAATATTGATCGTGAACAGGTTTTGTTTGCCTTGCATGATTTAAGGCACGATGTGCTCTTAATATTGGTTAAATAGATAATTCCAACATTTCCACAGGATTTATTCGCGTACGACGAGTATCGTTGTAATGTCGTTGTGAGAACATTGTAATGTTATTGTAATAACGAAACGCGTCGTATTCGAATAATTTATGTGGAAATATTGCAATACTTCCTCTACATAAGGTTTACTTTGCGTATAATTGCGGCTTTTCTTTTTTTTTTGTCTCGAATTTTCAAAAATACTGTATCTTTTAAATAGTTTCGATACTACCTCTAGAAATCCATTGTGCTGTGGTTTTTAGCTACACATATTCTTGGCCTAATTCCGACGACCACAGCTTAGAGAAGCATATCTTCCGGCAGGACGAAGTCCAATCACTCACGCTGAGGATTAATCGAATGCTGTTGACCAATTTATTCGTAACAATTAATCTCGAACTTTAATTGCGGAGGATTTATGGCTGGCGAAAAAAATACTCCATACTGGACTTTGCCACAGTCTTAGTTAATACTGTTTGCTATTTATCGTCAAGGAGTCGTAAAATCTTCCTCGCTTCTTGTTTACATTCGGTCGTGTCGATGCTCAGTTTCCCTTGATTTTCAACAAGGAGGATAGGTTGCTATGGTAGTTGTCAAGTCACTTCGGCTGCCGTGGTTGGGCTATGTAGAAAGAATAGAAAAAGACAATCCCAAGCCCTTTAAGGTCCACCGCTTATCCCCTACTCATCGATCACACATAGCTCATAGTTTTTACACTCACGTAGAGGTTTACATCCTTCGTTGGGCCATCCCTCATAAGCCTGAGTGAATGACGTCATTAACTAATAAAAACAATGGAGAGGACTTTCTCTTTCTTTACTATATTTACTATGCATAGTTAAATGAGGAAGATATAGTTAAATGAGTATATTTTTTCGTCGCATGTTATCTTTCCCTTCCATCTACTACATCCATCAAGGATTGAACAGTGTAACAGAGAATTTTAAGGCCTTTATCCTGTCGCACAAAATTTGATGACATCACGAACTCCTGCTAGCTGGGTCAACGCTTCACCCATACTCCTCGATCACTCATTATTTTTACATCTCTGATGAACCAAAACTCATGACGTCACTAACCAATAAAAAGTGCGCTGCGGCTTTCAATTAATTTACTTATTCATAAAATACAAGAGTATGGCTAAATAAGAGAGATATTTTTTTCATAACGGATTTTTTCTCACATATACCAAATTCTTTGAATGAATAGCGATTTCGGATCACAGTAAACGAACCCATTCATCAACTACGTGGCATCTGTTGTGGCGTATTGACGTCACTCTTGAATAATTTAATGTATCTAAGAAATTTTTAAATGTTTAAGGAGCAATAAATATACAATTATAAATAAAATTCATTACTATAAATAATACTATTGCAATAAAAACACTTCACCGCCATCCAAAATTGAAGATTCGTGAATAAAAATACAGCATTCGCGACGAACCCATAACGTCTTACACAAAACATAGATCTTAAATATGCTATACACAATTAGGTCTTTGATGCAATCAAAATATGCAATTCATCTCCCATTCCTGAGTATAATTTTCCGACGCCATTCACGGCGCAAGAATGAAAACAAAACAAATGCAAGATTGTAATAATATATCATTAACGGGAGGGACGATTTCGTATTTTTTTCCTTTCTTCTAGACATCTCTCTCCTCTTGGTGAATGAGCTCAGATAAGAATTAACGCCGCGCAAAAAAAGAAGCGTTTTCACTCCGCCATACCGCCATAAAAAGGGAATGAGGAAAATAAACAAAAGACACGAGGGAAGCTCATGAGTGCCCCTAGCGAGCCAAGTGCTCGCTCTATCTTAGACGCCATGACTCCGCGAGGAAAACAGGAAAATAATCAATGTAAAGGGAAGTAAGAGAGAGAGAGAGAGAGCGTATTTGATAGCGGTGAAAACTTACACCTCGCGTGCTTTTATTACTTCCTTGAAGGAAGAAGACGAGAAGTGGTCTACATCTACACACTCGCTTTCGCTTGCTGGGGGGTCTTCACAATGAGGTATTTCTAAAAATTATTTTTAAATAAAGAGCGAAGAATGTGGTATTTTTCCTCGGTGAAATACATGCGGGCAATTTTCCACGAATAAAAAAATTTATTACGCCCTTTCAAGTTATGTTTCAATGTTACCACAAGATGATGTGATAATATGGTAACTCAGGTCGTAGTAAATTATATAATCGTGGAAAATTGTGTTTATTTCAATACTTACAATTTTTGTATAACCGCATGACGCAACACTGTATCTCACTCTGTTATTAAAATAATAACTCATTTTTTCATTTAGACAAAATTAAAAGTGCTACAATCGTCCGAAATTCACATTCTCGGCGAATCACGCGGTCTAGATTCGAAAAATAACCATTTTCGAAAAATCGATTATTTGACCTCCAAAAAGAAGAGGAATAGAGGCAGTTGGCAATACTTTAATACATAAGTAACAGTTTCCGGCGATACTTGGTGGAAATGTTTGATCTCCATGAGAATAAAGAACGAATTGGAAACTTCCACACTATTTTATTTAAATGAACACCGACCCGGTTTTAACACGTACTGTCATCATAAAGGTACCTTTATAATTACAGTACGTGTCGAAACCGGGTCGGTGTTCATTTAAATAAAATAGTGTGGAAGTTTACCATTCGTTCTTTATTGTTAAGAAGACTTTAATAGATCATATATGTATTTAGTGTTTCGACAAGTTTTCTTACGGCATAAGACGATTTTAGAGGGGGCCGATTTGATGACATACCGTCGTATCTTGTCTCGTTCACACCAGACATTTGAATGAGTCAATGATTCAGTAGTCGGAAGTAAGTTTTATAGCATATAGATGATCCAGCAAGCCGCCTTTATAGGCGTGTGGTGGGGCTGTTAGGACACCACAATCACTCAGAGATTCAAAAGCAAGGTTGGTTTGGTTAGGGTGGCGTAGAGCTCACCCCGGACAAGACCACAGGTGTGCTTACTTCTCACAATCAGGGTAGAGAATCCAGTTTACTTCCAGGGGCAACCTCGCACATTTGCACACTCGCACAAGGATTTTCAAGAAAATTTCCCGGGATTCGAACCCGGAACCTCTCTATCAGCAGCCAAGTACTCTAAGCAACTCGGATACCACATTTCCCATCAGCCATTAGCAAATAAGAAGGAATTGCGCGGACGAAGTTCCGCTTAGCATTTACTCAAAGTCCTTTATGTTCGAGGGAAGAACGAATTCCCATACCTACCCCTCCGGCAATATCTCTCTCTTATTCTTCGTTTCTGTCTCACCTGGACACAGTGGGGTAGCCAGGAATTTCTTTCGGGGGGTTCTAAAACAAGGGGGAAGATTTTTGAAAAACAGGTCACTAAGTAGAGGGTTTTGAGGTAATTTTCATTATCAATAAAAAAAAAACATTTGCCAAAGAAATCTTCTGTAAATTCAAGATTTTTAAACATTTTGTTTTCTTTTATGAAAGAGAGTAACTGTGCTATTATATTTCTGGGGGGGTTCCGGACACCCTGGATCTCCCACCTCGCTACGCCACGGCCGGAATATATACTTAGTGTGGTTCAAAATTGACGTTTTCGGAGTCGCTCTGAATGATATCTATTCTTTCTCAAGCCATCTAACCCTACCGCTGATCCTCAGAGTTTGTAGAGGCTCCCAGCCTTATTCGTTTGACATTTGTGTAACGCTTTCTGTATGCCAATAGTTGTTTTTGAAGAATCACGCAGCTTTCTTATGTACATTGTTAAGTTTGCGGATTAAATCTGTCGTCGATACGGTGTGACTTGACAGAGTGGCCACGAATTTAATACCATAATTATTTCCTGGATATAGACAGTTACTTATACCACTTATTTTATAAGAGCGCGACCCGGGTTTCAATGAGTAATCATCATCATCAGGCGCTAATTAACCAAGTATAACATACATAGTTAGCATAGTGAATACATAGTTAACCAAGAGTTAGTGAATTTTGACCATAATTATTATTTTCGTCGCTGCTACTTGAGGAGAACTGTACATTGTTCACTTTTTTAAAAGATTATTAGATATGGAATAGAATCATAGGGATTGGCATCCCTTTACTAAATCGTTGGGGGTAATGATATGCAAAAAGGAGCATTAAAAAATAATGAATTATGGTATAGCTTCAACATATTTGAATACATTGTATGAAAGTAGGCCTAAGATTCAAAATAAGCCTACTTATACCTATAACCTATACCTTTACTCTACTATATTATCCAGTAACTTGCATAAAAATGAAAACTAAAGGATCAACTCAAAGATATTAAATAAAAGAGGGAACGTTTTCATAGCCTCAAAAAGAAATAGTAAGTTTAGTGAATTTGAGAGATAATCCCTAAGCACTTGAACAGAAATCAGAAGAAATTCGAAAAATGAAGATGAATATCAAAATTCCATTATTATAATTAAACTCCTTAATAAGTGTTCATTCGCAAATATTATTGGAGATGGACCATCGTGTTATTTGATTGTGGTGCATTTTCTATTCCTTGTCCAGTTATAAGAGCCTAAGCGGCCTTATTATATATTAAAATTAACTACTAGTGTTATATTTGATGAAATTAAATAAATATTGGAGAATAAATAATTAAAACTATGATAGTCGTAACAATTTTTAGTAAGTTATCATTGTTATCATTAAACCGGTAAAGCAAGATTTATGTTTTTTTTTAATTCGACTTAAGGATTTCATATATTTGTGTTATTTCCTATAATCCACAACGTGTACCAGTTAAAAGCCCACCCTGCTAGTCACATACAATTTTCAAACGTCGACTCCATCGCAGGAAGTCTGAGAGGCGAGCATCTTTTCCTGATTTCGTAATTCGTTTGATTTTTCCTTTTGGAACGCGGTCAAATTCTGCTCATATTGCGAAAATACTCTCAGTATTCATCTCACACTCACGTACCCGCATATTGCTCCTACGTAAGGCTGGTTTCATTATCACTAAATGTTAACCATGATAAAAAGAAGAACACAATGGTAATTTCCACACTTTTAATATTACAACTCAGCACCGACCATGGTTTCAACACATAAGTGTCATTATCAAGGTGAAAAATTCAGAACTCTCTCGGTATATATACCCAGGCCAAGGTAGGAGGTGAGGCATATGGAATTGGTGTGGGGGAGTGGGAGGGGAAACGGTTTTTGGTGAACAAGTGAGCGAAGGACGAAAACATACATCGAGTGGATCGGAGTGAAGGTCAGGGTTTTGACGTCATGGGGATGCTTAACTAAGGTGAGTCCGTACAAAAGAAAACATCAATACAAAGTCCATCCGGGCTATTGGAAATTTCGAATTTTTCCATAAAATCTAGTTTAAGCCCTTTGTCAATACAATGTAAAATATGTACGTCAAAATTGCTAAAATGGTTACAGAGGCATAAATGATTAGCGAAACAAGATTTCCCGTCATTGTATATAAAACTTCTTCTATGTTCCTTCACTCCGTCTTTGAACCTTCTTCCAGTCTGACCAACATAACAAATTCCACAATCGTCACATTTTAATTTATACACTCCACTTTTGTCCATTCGATCGTATTTGTCCTTAGAATTAAATAAAATCTTGTCAAGTGTCATATTTATCATGGATATAAAGAACTTCCACAAAATCGAGCCGGATATGATTTTATACTAAATGTTAAGTTTGGTTATCGTTGAGCATAATTTTTTTTAAATCACCCGAATCAAATTAAACTTCCCTCATCAATGAAAATTTGGACCAAAGTAATTCCGTTCACTATATCTTATAATAAGGGTACATTTATCATGCTTTACCTTACATAACATTCTTCCATCGAATAGGGTTTTAAAGATCCGATCCCCGCTCAGAACAACATCCTCAGAAACTCTTAGTCTCCTCCGCATCATAAAGGGTTTACACATATTTTGTATTAAAATCAGGAATATTGCCAGAGAGTTTTCATTTACCAATTACAATATCATCTATTTAAACGATTTTAATTTCTCCTGGTGAATTATATTGACTAATTCTTCCATAGAGTAAGTATATATCTATTCTCAAGAGATTAAGCTATCTAACCCTAGCGCGCAGCGTCAGTTAGAAGAGTCTCCCAGCCTTATTCGTTTTACATTTTTGCAACGCTTTTTTACGCCTATGGCTGTTTTTGAAGAATCGCCCAGCTTTCTTATGCATTTCATTAAGTTTGTGGATTAAATCTGTCATCGATACGGTATGACGTGACAGCGTGGCCACTAATGTAATACCATAATTATTATTTTTGTCACTGCTACTTGAAGAGAGGTCCCTCGTCAATTCACAATACATGCCACCCACTTTCATCCTATCCAAAAATCTTATTCTCTTCCTTCCCCTCCCTCGCTTATTCAACAGCCTTCCCTCCAGCAATGTTTTCAACATCCCCTACCCGCTCAAACTTCGCACCATTCAAATCATCTGTATATTGTATCATCTGTATCTGTAATCATGTAACCCACCATGCCCAACACTTCATTGTTCCTCCTCCTCTTCGTCTACCTCACCATTCTTCTACATACCCACAGCACGAGGTCACCCAGTTTTTTCCCTTCCTCCTTCCTAAGCGTCCATGTTTCTGCTCTATAAAGCGTTACACCCCTCATCGGGCTCTTCACCATGTTCCCTTATTAGCTCTTTCCTGTTCATGAACGTCTCATTTTCTTACGCAATTCTCATCCTGATGGCCTTGTGGCTATATTCGTTTTGTAATTCACAAGTCCTGAAATTTTTAAGATGGTAGATTACGTTTTAAGTGAGCAGTACGTAACCAAAAAGAAATGGTCTGTGCCATCCATGCGTTCTCTAAATAACTCAGGTGGATATATGTACCTATCTACATAGGAAGGCGCTTAGGTTCTCCAATACAGCATGAAGTTCCCCAAAGTAGAAGTTCCCCAAAGCAAAGACAGATGTCGCTGAAACTTTGCAGCGGATGTGGGCACTACAGTCATTCTTATGAGTAGCACAGGATTGACGCCGAAGGGAAATAATGAGTCAATACACGATACATAATTGTTGATTTACGAATGCTAGAGCAGCAAACACATACGAAACTTGCGTCATGTTTATTAGGAAATTTGGTTTTCAGTTCCTGCGGAAATATACCTGCGTATAACTAACATAAAATCGTGGCACGACCTGTAATGATGTATATCGTATACATGTACCTCTTGGACCTCTCTTACTCTAAAAACTTTACACATTCAATTTTTGAACAATCTGTATATAACACTTGTTTCCATGCCAAAATAATATCTGAAAATTTCACCAACTCGAGCGCAATGCTATCGCATGGAAAGATAGTATAATCAATACAAAGCGTGTACCTCCATATCTCAGTTTCTGCAGTAATGCTCAAATGTTCTTGGCGATAAACACCTTCATTATACCACTTACTAAGCTTGAAATACAAAAATTCCCCATCATAACTTGCTTGTATCATACCTTTTCTCAGATTTATCTCAGATAAATTTTTTCCATTTGAGAAACACGCTAATTTTCTCAACCTGTTGCCAACATTTTTCCCTTTGCAACGGTTCAACCATATTAGGTGTATACACTAAAAATTGCCGGCCTCGGTGGCGGCGGGGTAACGTTCTCACCTGCCAAACAAGAGGTCGCGGGTTCGAATCCCGCCTGGATAAATTTCCCCGGTCCAGGGCATGGTCGTTTGTGTACGTTTACTTGTTACAATTGTTGAACACCCCGGTGTAAAATGGCCAATAAGAGCTGTATCCGGTGGTTTGAGAATAAAATAAAATAAAAATAAATAAATCTCAAGATAAATGTATTCAATAAAGGTACATATCTGTATAGAATTGGTTGGTAAATTGGACTTTTTAGTCCGAGTAAAAAAGTAAGGCTAAAAATACGGCCCCGATTAAGTTACATAGGACAGGTTATTAAGGATGTAAAAGAGAAGAAATATGTCACTATGAAAAGGCTGGCGGATAAGAGAGAGGAATGGAGAGCTGCGTCAAACCAATCTTAGGATTTTAGAACGTAGGTTTCCGCGGCGATGGTTTCATCTCTGCATTTCTTCAGGGTTTTCTTCCGCGTAAGCTTGTTTGCAGTCAACAGTTTCGCTGGCTATCCTGCCAGCGTCTTCAGGTCGAAGGTGTCGGCTGTTGTAAGCGAGGCAGAAACCAACAGCCGACATCTTCGACCTGAAGAAGCTGGCAGGATAGCCAGCGAAACTGTTGTCTACGAACAAGCTGACGCGGAAGAAAACCCTAAAGAAATGCAGAGATCAATCTTAGGATTGTTCACTTATGATTATGATTAGTGTATTAAGATCTATTTTAATATAATTTAAATTATGATTAACTGTGAAAATAGTTTACCCTATCATTGTGCTTTCATGTTGGGTGATCTAAAATCATTAAATAAGAAATAAAATGGAAAGACCACATTGACCCGTTCTCTTTTTTAACCACACTTTTACAAACCGCGTTCTTTCCTACCTTAATAGAAACTCTTAAGATCAATAAGATTACTTTAAATTAGGGATGGTCGGATCGGATACCTCGGATCCAAATATCCGCGGATATTGTCCTTCATCGGATACATCGGATCCAAAGTCGCGGAACACATCGGATCTGGATCCGAAATTTTACATAATAGCTTCAGTAAATGCAAAGTGAATGCATAAGAGTGGAAAGAGTTCTGATTCTCACTTCGAATGGGCCGTCGCATGCGATTCTTGACCTAGGCCACTGGTCACTGGTTTATCCGAATATTTTTCCTATTTTCATTTCTAAACCCAAGCGTAACAGTTTAGGCCTTGAGCATATAAAGATGTTTAAAAAAAACTTGAAAGCCTATAAAAGTGATTTTTAATTTATAAAAATATTAAAATGTGTAAGAAAATCTAAAAAGCATTCCTTCGATTGTACGTACCCAGAATAAACTTGAATAATTACTTCGTTTAATAGCAGGAATTTGAAAATGCATTTGGATCCGAAAATATCCGATCCGAAAGATCCGGCTCCGAAAATCAAAGATCCGATCCGAATCCGGATCCGAAAAAAATCCTGGATCCGTCCATCCCTACTTTAAATGCATTGTTATTTATTTAAATTTATTATGGTTAATAGTGTTTGTACTTTTCATGTTTGCTATCTGTACCACTATAAACTGGAAAGTATGCTTAATGTGGACAACTTGATAAATGAAAATTAATAAATGGTAATGGTATGGCAAATAAAAAAGATGGTGGGTTTTAATTTTAAGGGAGTAATACGTTATCATACAAGAACGATGGAATGGAAGGTATGCGTCCACTTCCAGATCAAGAGGCTAAACATTTTTCCCATTCAAGAGCACAATGAATCCCTTCACGACTCTTCAGAAAGTCTCCTTCCGACCACGCACGTTGCTGAACAAACAAGATAAGGTGCAGCAAAAAGCTCCCACGATACCGTGCGTACCACTAAGCAAAGCTCCGCCTAAGCCCCCAGCGAGGCGCCGCCACCGAGAGCCAAGACAAATAAGAAGAATTAAATGACGTTTCCGTGAATCCTCTACTCCTATCTGCGATCGAAAATCGGTCGAATCGTGCGTTTGATCGATGGAGAGAAACGCTGTTCTCGGAAATCTCTCTCACACTGACTGGCGCCATATGATGGCAGAATGCAGGATAAGTAATGTCGCAATGCAACACGGCGCTTAATACGTTGGGCATTACCTTTAACAGAGTGCAAGCGAGTAAAGGCCTGGTTACACCATAAATTTACACGCACAAGTTAATGACTAAATGTATGAACGCGTGAATGAACACGAAAATGCCCCGTGTAACCACCCTAAATTGTGCGAACGTATGAACGGAAAACAGAATCTGTTCTAATTCGGTTCATACATTCGTACATGTTCTGTTTCGGTCCACAAAAATCATCCGCGCAAACAGACATTTACTCTTGCATGTTAATGTACCGAGTATCAAGGCTTTAACAACCTTTTTTGTACACCCGATCAAGTGTAAAAATTCTGAAACCAAAGTATTACAATCATAATACAATAAGAACTTAATAGACCAATTAATTTCCAAAATAATCTAAACGCCGGGACACAATGAACGCTAACGTGAGACGCGAGCCGTTAACGGGAATCGGTAAAAATATGGCGGAAGGGAAAGCTTATGGAAGGGACACAACCACCGTTTACGGAGAGTACGTAAACGCGAGAGATGGGCAACTTCCATCTCTTCCCGTGTCCCGTACACGGAAAGCCAATCACCGCGATACAGCATTGTTGGCGCCCATTACTTGCGCCCATGTTGTTGTCGTGCAACGTGAGCTGAAGAGAAGCCATTACTTAATTTAATTTACGTGCATACTATCCTCGTCGATTTCGAACATTCTTCAAAACTCTTCCTACACACAAACGAAAAGACTGAAGACTACAAACAAAACCACTGCGCGGGCGTTAGTCAATTTTCTTTCCGGCCACGGGAACGTCAATTGTGACCGCACGGTGGCGTTCCCCGGCTCATGTTCTCCCGGATCCCGTATACCGTCTCACGTTAGCGTCCCAGCCTTAAGCCGGCTATACGTGACAAACATATACTGCACTAATTTTTGATGCCAGTAGCATCGACGATGTAACATCTGTCTGCGAAACATTTCCTAAGATAAGATTAACTTTCATTCACTATTGCATTGCATTGAATGATATACATATCAATTCTATCGATATGCACTTTCATACAAAAGCATGTATTCACACTTCCAACAAAGAATATCCTTTTTAGTCTTACTTTTTTTACTGAAGAGTTCAATTTCCCAACCAATTCTAAACAGCTACCTTTATAAATTAAATTTATACTGCGATTTTCAGGGGTGCATACCTTATTGTACATTTGGACCGTTTCAAAACCGGACCGGACCGGAAAAAACAAAGGAAAAGGAAATTCACGCATTGATTTCCACCAAGCAATTATTAAAATCCTTTATTTTTAGGGATAAAAACTAATTCCAAACCTATCCGCTCGGCATAATATCTCTTTTTATTTATCCTCCTTCACTATTTTTATTTGAATAATATGCCCTAGACGATATCCGAGAGTATAGAATCCATGGTTATAAGGTTTTGAAGAAAATAATTCCAATTCATTGAAAATGAAGAGTAAACACTGCCTAAATACGATACTTCATCCACATCATAACCCACAAGCCGCCTCGATAGGCGGGTGGCAGGGGGTGTTGGGACACCAACAAAAAAAAAAGGAAATTGATGACATGCTGATTTCCACCACGCCTTTACCATAATCCTTTCTTTCTTTATTTTTTATAATGAATTCATATACCTAATCCTTTGCCAAAATGTATCTTTATTTATCGTTTCTACAATTAAAGGAATGCAGCTGATGAACGGAAGTTCACGTAGTGCATTTTCTAGACGTAAAAACAGTGGTATAAACGTTTCCAAAATGGACGTGAAGACGTTGAAGATGGCGAAGAGATGACGTTGAATATGACGATGATCAACAACCGATGAAAATGAGGAAAAAATCAAAGTTAATGGTCATCAACGTAAACATTAATGAATATGTAATGCGGACTATTTTGAATGTGACAACATTAATGTAGACGGATACATAAATATTTTTTTTTAACCTTAAGGTCTCGCCATTTTCTAAACATACCTCGTGGACGTGGACTGAATTATTTCGATGTTGTAAGGGAGAAAACATTCTCTTAAAGGACACCCACGCGCGTAACGGCATTCCCGCATAAAAAAACGAACATCGCAAAAAAAAGTTGAAGGGCAATACCCGCCGATGCGGAAAAAATATTGAGCGCACCTCAGGCCTTGCAAGGTGGTCATTAATCAAACTATCGCCCGACTCCAACTCGAGTTCAGCTTAAAGGCGAGGACATTAGTCATACCCGTTCGTCGGCCACACAAGACTTCCAGACGGATAAAAACCGTCCTTTTTGAAAGGCCAATGGCTGGGGAAAAGAGCTCTGTGACCTTATCGGAACTTCCTACGTATGGTCAGTCGATCATCCACCTCCATGGTAACTGCAACCACCTTCCTCATGCATTTTCGAATCGAATTCCACAATTTATTATCGAGTGGGTCACGCAATCCATAAGAAGTCTGACTGCCGCAATCCGTTTCAAAATTAACCCAGCCAATTTTTCACGGGTTTGCAACTATTCCTGTTTTTCATCACATTTGCTTTGCGATTAAAAGTTTCGTGATGATTTGATGCTTTTGTGAAAATCACGTTTTTGATGGTTTTGTCTAATTTTTCCTAATGTTCAGTTTTTCACCAAATTTGCGATGAAAAATAAAATAAAATCAAATCAACTGATTTTGGCGTGACATGGTGGGACGATGAGATATTAATGGTGAAGCAAAAACCAAGTACAGTTCCACAAACTTTTATTTGCTGTCGACTAGTTTCGACGGCTATGGCGTCAATATCAAGACTTTTCTCGATAATGACGCTTTACCCGTCGAAACTAGTCAACAGCAAATAAAAGTTTGTGGAACGGCACTGTGTTTTTGCTTCACCATGACAAATAAAATAGTTGAAAACGAATATACAAAATAGTAAACAAAATCATTCATCACGAACGTGATAAATATTATTATGTCCATGTTATAAGGGCCTTTATCAAGTATATTGGATTAACATTTCACCTTGGGCCTATTTATTTATTTCTATTTTTTACTTATTTTCAACAAACCGAAAATAGCGCATTCAAGGCTATCGGAGGAACCGGACGTATAACGACAACAGACGTTCACATACAGCCATGCCCTTGATAGGAGCCACCTATCCAGGTGACACACAAACTCGCGACCTTCGCATTAGTATGTGAGGAATTTACCATTAAAAAGATATTATTTAACAAAATTTTATAAATATATTCAATTTTCTGAATCGAATAAAAGAGTAATAAATAGTTTCATTACTATTTTACTCCACCTAATATTTGGTTTGAAATTAATGTTCATTTCATATTTTAAATGTGAATTTTACCGTTTTCGAGTGATCTTATCAACCAATGGGTTTTAATTCACAAACTCCTTTATGGATGCAAAGCGAACTATCATAAGAAAGTTTTCCCAAATAACATTTGTTTGTACCCTATTTCGTTAAACCAGTATTTGACTAGTAAAATTTTCTCTTTGGCAAAAATTTTCTGAGCTTAGTTCTGACTTTCATTAGTATGAAATAGTATTGCCCACACTTTTCATCATTCATCACATTCCATTATTGTAACTATCATAGGCGAGAATTTTCCTGGCCACTGCAGCGAATTTAGTAATTATTTACTAACTAGAATTTACGAGTAGAATATGCGTTTCCAGGATAGGCGAGTAGACGTTGAAAATGACGAACTCAGCACATCAACAACCGATGAAATAGTGAAATTCTTATGAAATGGGGACTATTTTGAAGGCGACAGTAATAATGTAGACTAATAGTAGGGTGGTTTCCTATTTTTTTAAATTGCCTAAATCGAATGATTATTACTCCTGGAGTACGTATTTCACGCTTTTAGATTTTTAAATGACGATACCTATTTTTCGCGATTAAATGAAAAGTGAATATTTTCAAGCGCGCGAAAACGCGACAGCTAAGCATTCATGCTGGGAAAAGCCTGTGTGGCGTCATTCTGGTTCCGGCTGCCGCTGTGTGAGGCCATCTTGGTACGAGGCTATGAGCGCCGCTTCGATGAAGGCTGCAAGCAGGTAGCAGAGTACCCTGCTTGCAGCCTAGGCTAGTTCGCACTTCGAGGACATTGATTTGGTGCGCCCTAAGGCTTCAACCAAGACTACCACGCTCCCCAGAAAAATGCCATGTTTTCTATTACTATTATTGTTAAAGTAATCTACCAATTAAGGAAAGTTTCCATGGAGAACTTAAGACCATTCTGGTAGCTAAAGTTTCTTGGACAATTCACTGTTACTTAGAGATGTATTTTAAAACGGACGCCAGAATAACTACGTGGGGCATACAGATAGAATCTTCTAAGTCAAGAAGAAAGAGCATTTAAATGCCAACAAAAATAACAAAGATGATAAAAGCAATTTTGCTACACACTTAATGTGAAACTACCATAGGAGCGATTTTAAAATGCATTTTTTTAATTATGCAACGACAGCCGTGAAATGGACTCACGAATGCAGTTGGAAATTTTAAAAGTAAATGAAAGTCAGGACAGCACTCTGGTCAACGAATATCTTCACCCATACTTTTCCCCTGTTCTGGAGTCCGTTTTAAAATTCATCTCGTCCTCCGTTAGGTAACTAGGTAACAATAATAAAATAAATACATCATAATTTACGCCTGACGATGATGATCACTCATCGGAACCCGGGTCGTGTTATGTAAATAAGCAGTGTTATAAGTAATAGTGAACTATGCAATAAATTTTATTATGGAATACCACACAGATAAGAATGCGTCGGTGAATTTCATTCTGGCAGCTTCCTCTCCCTTAATGTACACAATAAGGCCTACACCCTCCCCTTAATTTTCTCTGGAAATCCTATTCTTTTCCTTCTTCTCACCCTTTTACCCAGCATTCTATCCTATATCACTGTTTTCAACATCCCCTGCCCGCTCAGTATTCGCTCCATCCATACCTTCTGTCTCCTCCGTATCTCATCAAAAAGCTGCCTCTCCTCACCCACCATGGCGAGCGACATATATCAAAATATGATTGTTTCCAAGATCGCTCTTTTCCCATGAACCACGCTCTCGTCTTTAACTTCTCTTCCTTTCTTGTACATTCTCCCTCCGGCTATCACATCATCCGAAAAACGATCTCTTTTCATTTCACCCTATTCCCGAAAAATCGGAGAGTAAAACCGACATCTTCGAGGGACAAAATCGATACCTGAATGGTTTCCCGTAATGACATTTCAATTTTGATTCGTGTCTCTCGGTATCGAGAGCATTGTCTTTTCGTCAGCATCGCGTGTACGAGACTCGCCCAAGAAAGGGCAATGATTGTTCGAGGGAAAAAAGGGGGGCGTGGTCGATCTCAAATGATTGGTTTTGATTTGATTTGTTTTATTCTCACTGGATTGATCGAAACGGATTCACCATCTCTGTCTCCAACTCAAACTACTATTGGAAAGAGAAGAGAGAGTTTTCCTTTTCTACATCTACATACTTCCCCGCGAGCCGCTTCAAGAGGCGTGTGTTGGGGGGTGTTGGGACACGGGCCGTAAGCAAATAAAAAGTAATTGCTCCAACGAAGTTCTGCGAAGCATTATTTATTTGATTAATTCATTGCTTGGAGAAAAACGAATCCCTATACCTATCCGTTAGGCAAAATATCTCTCTTAGAGAAAATTTAAGCTTACAATGACTCGAGTTTTTCCTTCAAAACAAAAACAATTCTGGCTTTCCTATAACTTAATGATTATTTATTCATTAATCGTTATATTCCCCATGATAAAAGAAAATTGAAAGACCCTTGAAAATGACACAATGTGTTGAAACCATGGTCAGTTGTTGAGTTTTGAATTAAAAGTGTGGAAATTACCATTTATGTTATTTATTAATGGATACATCTAAACCTAGAAAGAGATGTGAATCCACATAAACAAAACTGACGATCGCCAAGAGGACAGTAAGTCAAAAACGCTAAAATTTCAGCATTTTATGCATTGTTTTTCAATTTTTTTCCGTAAATCACGTGAAAAACGGAAATTGATTCCAAGATCAAGAATGTGCATTTATTTTCCTTTCCAATGGTATACGTCGCAAATAGATGTGACCATTTTCACTAATTAAAAAAATGCAAAATAAAAAAGGTTTGCAAGCATTAAAAACGAACTTTGCATGTATTTCTTATGGAAATGATTCAGGGCCCAATCCAGGGCCCCATAGGCCCTCCGGGAAAATGAAAAATAGTTAACATCCTAATCTCAGATCTACTGAGTATACACACAAAATTTCATAGGAATCGGTCCAGGCTTTACGGAGGAAATTAGCTACAAAAAACTGACACGAGAATTTTATTATATATTAGACTATTTGACCCGGCAAACGTTGGTTTGCCGTAATAAATATTTCTAGAGAATATTTGGTAGTCAAATAAAAAAATAACTGACTTATTGTAAGAGTATATGGATGTGGTATACATATGACTCAAAGAGGGATGAAGCTCTGTGAACGACGACGACCTGTAAAAATAACAAAACACCAAACATTCATTTTTTGATTGCATTTTACTTTTATTATAATAATAATGTATTACTCCTACATTTTGTTATTACATCTTTATACATAAAAAACAAGAGAAGTTGCTTAAGATGGTCTCCAAGGTTATAGGACCAGAATTGAGCCACCATCAAATAACAAAATGTATGCCAATAAACATAAAATGCAGTAAATGATACATGATTGTTTTCGATAAATAACATCAAAATAAATTTTCAACTATTTCTTGAGAGAAGAGCCAGTCTTTAGCAAGTCTTAGAATTACATTTAAGGTTTTATTTTTTTTTTAATTCTAGCGGACAGTAAATTAAATATCTTTGGCCCCATATAAAGAAAGCATCGTTTGTATAAAGTTAACTTTGGTCTGTTTGCTACTATAAATGACTCAGTCCTTAAATTATATTTATATTTGTCACATCCACACGTATATATCCCAATCAATAAATTTCAAATTACATTCCATTATAAATTATGACAATTAAAAAGATAATGTTTATCACTCTCGTAATGCAATGGAGTGTACGATATTTTTAGTGAGTCCATCTTTAGCCAACACAAACAAACTGTATGATATACCCACACGAGAGTATGCCACGCATAATTTTCCGTGTGAAAAACACGATTTACCCAAATCTAAGACGTAAACAGACATCGTTTGGCCTTGAGACTTATTTAATGTCATTGCTGATCCAAATCTAATAATCTAATCTGGAAAATTATCCCGTTTGAATTCTATTGGCACATCTATCGCAATAATAGGGATTCGTGATAGTAATACACGTTCTCCTTTTTATTAAATTAATTATATTAGAAAGTTAAGTAGATTATATACAAATATTCCCCCTCTCTAAAAGCATTAAATGTGCTGTTTTCGGGTCGATGCAAATAAAATAATAAAAGAGGGCCACACTATGTCAATGATTTTTTTTACAAATAAGGGAAACTGCAATACGGGGCAGATGAAATATCCATACCTAATGCAGTATCATGATATTATACAGGATGTACAAGGTATAGGCCGACAATTTCATGACTCCATGTCGTAGCACACTCATGTTTTCATTTGAAAACAAGCCAACTCCAGCATATTCTGCCCTGGTTCTCGCATTTACATCGGCTTCCTTAAGTAAGAAAATGGCGATGGAAAATAAAAACGGCGCAGGGGGAAATTATAACATAAGAATAGTTAGTAAGGAGAAAAAATAAATTAATTGCGACAGGATGATGCCATACAACGGCTTAATGGAGGATGAAGGTAATGCGGGACAGGATTGCCAAGCACGGCGGTGGGAAAACTAATGAAATCACGTTCATGAAGGCAAGCAATAAAAACTTGGACGGTGGAAAACTTGGAAACATGCATGGAGTCGCTGGTTGATGTGAAACTTTGATTAAAAAAACATGACTCATTGCACACTTTCAGTGAAATAACTAAATACTGGGGGGAGGGAAATTTTAGTGCGTCGGAAATAGTAATGCGTTCCACGTGTGCGACCAGAGAATCCTAAGGATTCACTCAAATTATTTTCTTCAATCGCCACTGCGAGAGGGTGGTTTTTCCGTTCATGAATAAATTAAGATTCAAGGAATCTATTACGGCGTCAACTCTTGGGTTAAAATGATACTAAAATGCAAAATGAAAGCCAAACGAAGTCCCCATTGCCTTGGTCTGAGCACCTCTATTTCATAAAACCTTGAGTCCTTCCCGATTTGTTTACATAGATTTGAAATTGTACTTCGTACAAAAAAATTCCTACCTTTATCTGCCCCATTACTATCCCTTATCCTTCTTGCAAACTGATCCTTCTATTTTACCCTCTATCATATTTCATGAAGTAATTTTACTAAATATCCATCTTAGAGGGTATGGCGACTTGTGTGATAAATGACAGGAAAATAACGTTAAAAAGAGTAAGGTAAATTCAAGAAAAAATTAACTTAAACAGCAATGCAGAGATACTAGAATGAAATACCAGGATTTGGATGTAGAATATGGTGTAGATTATCTTCGGAAAAAAAATAAAATGAAATGACATCTCCTATCTGCTATTCCATGACTTCCAAGGTTTTCCAGAATAGGCGTCAGACTAATACGAAGATTAAGGAAAGAAAAAGCCTACACGAGGGAGGGAATAGCGATGTAACTCTTAATCAATCGAGATTTATAGCAATCACTTGACAGTTTCAATTATTCCAAGCGATGCTGATTGTTTCGAGCGAATAGAGGTGGCGACCTCATCCTTTCCAAATGCTAATGAAGACGAGGACACCGTCCACACAAAGGCGACACGTGTGACGCAAATTCCACACAATGCCAAAATCATAATTAAATAATCATCATTATCTCCAGTAATATATCGTTAAAATGTTGTGACAAAGCTCTCCACTCCGCTCTCCTTTCTCATATCCTTTCCTCATAAACGTATTGCTTACAACGTTTTTCTTCTAAACTCGCTACCCAGTCAACACAACAAAAGGGTGGTTTCCTATTATTTTTTTATTGCCGAAACCGAAAGATTATTACTCCTGGAGTACGCATTTCTCGCTCTTAGATTTTAGAATGACGATATCTATTTTTTCGCGATTAAACGAAAAGTGAAAAATTTCAAGCGCGCGAAAACGCGACGGCTAAGTAGGAATGATGGGAAAAGTCCGTGTTACGTATTTCTGCTTCCAGCTGTCGGCGTGTGAGGTGACCTTGGGGCGAGGTTTGAGCGCTGATACTACGCAGGCTGCTAGCAGGTAGCGCTTGGCTTAAATAAGGATTATTATTTCACTATCAAACGAAGGAAACTTTCCGACCATAGGCAGTTTTAATAGGTGATTTTTAAGACATGTTTCCCTGAGCTTTGTGCCTCCTGCATGCATTAGTAATCTCAGACAACGTAAAACTCCTATCTACTCGTATAGAAACTAGGTCCCTGTGACGTCACGTGGAGTGGAACCGCATTGGCGCCAATCTGGCCTCATTCAAATGAGGTTAAAATTGACCGTTGCCATTCGTATAAACTGGGATTTCTAAAACCTAATAATTTGTACATTATGAATACATAATGGTGAGTAAGGAATCGCAATCAATGCATTTCGTTTTCTTTGATGAAGGAAACTATCCTATTGTGGCTACAATGTGGCCGTACTGTGGCCATAGTGGGTTGCTATGATGGCCTCATAATGGTTTTGGCCCCCGGCCATATTGTTGCCAACGTGTGGCCCGCCATAAGGTGGCTTAAGTATGGATAGTACACTTTCTTTATATCAATAGAATCAACCAACTTCCATTTTAATAACTCACCAACAAACCTGCATCAATAGCAACCGTAATATACTTATGTTCATAAATTTTTGGCATGCCAATCTGTGGCCTTCGTGAGACGATTCAAAGTGTGGCCATAGTTGTGCATATGTTTGGCAAGACAAACTACGGCTTGCCGGATGGCATTCACAGTCGGGCCATAATCATCAAGTTGTGGCTAATCATATTCATAGTTGCCGCAGGTGAACCACAATTCGGTCACATTGTGGCCATAATTGTTGCGTTGATTGGGTATGTTGTTTGTCGTCTTGTCCGCGTCAAATCTTGCAACTCAATTTTATTTCTAACCCACTTCCGATTAGCTATAATCACAGGCGGATTAAGGGGGTTGGCACGGGGTCACGTCCCCCCCGCCTCCAGACGCTCAAAAAACAGATAAGATTTTTAATACGGTTATCATCACGTTCGTTTTATTCGGTGTACTACGGAGCCTCAATCATTTAATTTCATATGTATAACTTTAATTTTAAAATAAATAGAATATTTAACACAGTAATTGCTCTGCGTTGTTTTTTCTCTCAAGTATGAGAAGACCGTTTGCCTGTCAGGCCCTTGAGCCCCCCAGAAAAAAATCCTGGATCCGCCCTTGGTTATCAAGCTGAAAATTTCAGGATAACTCAGAACCATAAGACAATATAATGTTCTAACACATCTATTATGATTGATTTATTTAAATAAATAAAATATTGCAGCACTTTTCCTCTACATTTTTTACTGCGTACAACGCGCTTCGGCTCACTGAGCCATCATATGGTACAAGACCAGGCTCTGGCTTGGTCTTGTACTAGATGATGGCTCTGATAGCTGAAACGCATTGCACGCAGTAAAATATTTTGTGGAAAAGTGCTACAATCTTTTATTTATTTAAATATGTCTAACTTCCACCAATTGAAGCCTAAATCTGTTGAACCTATTATGATTGAAAATGTACCTCGATTTTATTCAGAATTCAAAACTAAAATAAGTTTAAAAAATTGGCATCAAAATCCGGTGGTAGTCCTGCGACCATTAAAAGGAAGGAGCTCGTTTGTCATATTGACATTTCTGCTTTAATTATCAAAAGACTTCATATTTAATTGTGTGTTGTTTTTCTGTGTATAGGGAATTGATCGATTAATGGATTTTATATAAATAAAAAAATAGGAAAAATAATATTCATCACCATCAGGTAACAATCATAAGATTGGTTTGACACAGCTCTCCATTCCTCTCCCCAATCCGCTGGTCTTCTCATAGCGACGTGTTTCTTCTTTTTCACATCATTTATAACCTGCCCTATGTAACTCATTCGGGGCCGTCCCTTGCCCTTCTCTTCCCTTCCACCTGTCATTCTACGATTGCTTGCATCAGACCATCATGCCTCATAATGTGGCCAAAAAAAATTCTCCTTAAGGTATTACGAAGACTTCTCTCTTCATATACTTTTTTCAGGGATTCCTCTTTACTTCGCTTGTTCCTTAAAAGTTCGATCCGTTTCATCTCCATCATTCTTCGGTAACACCTCATTTCGAGTGCTTCCACTCTTGACTTCTCTGCTGCTGTAATCGTCCAACCATCGCTCCCATAAATAAACATGCCCCATTTGTAGCATCTGATGAATAGGAACAATCAAATAATGCCGAAAACTTAACGACGCGACGGCCTGAAAAAGATTTCATGCGTGGAGAGAGGAGTAAGGACTACTTGTGGAAAGACTAAATTACATATGAGTGGGTTGGAAGCCAAGGGGTACAAGTGATTTTTTTTCTCAACAGACTAAGGTAAAGTTAATTGTTAGAATAAATACACAAAAACCTGGTTGCCAAAGGAAACGAATGAGTCTTTGTTCTATACTGACATCGAGTGGAAAATCAAATGCACTGCAAAGTATCTAATTGATCTCGTTTGTTTTCTGTACCAAATTTCTGTTCCTAACTCTGTATCGAAAATAGAAATCATTTGTACCCCTTGGCTTCCAACCCGCTCATATAGCTTTTACTTTTGCTGGACTTTTAGAATTGTACAACCTGTGTCGACAATGCAGATGTAATTTTATCGATAACCATATCATTCGATATAATTTTGATGTATATTGGACTAAATAATTCCATAAATTTTCAAAATCGATCGATGATCAATATTTAAGTCTTGTGGGAGACACCAAGTTATTATTGATCTCTAATATCATTCATTGATTCTATCAAGTAACGGCTGAAACGATTAATGTCCTTCAAATTAGCCTTTAGGATGAAGCACTAATGATAAAGAATGGAAGAGTGTGGGATGAATACGGAAGGTTATCCCAGATAATCCTTTGATCGCGTTCCAAGAGGAAAAGGCAAACAAATGACACAATCAGGAAAAGATAGTCACATCTCAGTTATTAAATGCATGAGTGCTCACTTGAAGAGATACGTGAATACAAGATTAGACTTTAAACTGTTGCTTGTACCGGAAAAATTGTATAAGCAAACGCATACGTAAGAAGTCCACGCACTACGGATTCATTCACAGACTTCTGCGAAGCTACACAATAAGAGACGCGCGTAAATACAGCCATAATTATCTCAACGAAATGCACAGCAGTAAAAAACAAAACGGTAATTCCCGAGTGAAAAAAATGCCTAAATAAACAGGAATTTGAACGAGGATCTCAAATTGGAAATCCACCACGAGATTGGTAACTTGATGCTCGTATATCTGGTAGTCAAGCAGAATACTAGTACGCATCATGGTTCCATTGCCTGAAAGGCGAGTTCAGGCGTTGTTCCAATGAACCTTGTTCCCAAAAAGAACTACGTAAATAACGGGGGAAATGAGCTCTACGGCCTCTATAGATAGGTGAATCAAAAGAGGTTCTCACCTGGACATAGAATTTGACAAAACTCGTCAGAGGAATAAACCAAAAAATGATTCACCAGAATGCCCTCCTGTGGCAGTTTACGGGAATTACTTCCACGTCAGGAAATACCACAGACTCAAGCACACAACCCTGAATCACCTTGGCAATGCTGCCGGACCTCGCTAAGGTGACCTTGGATTGCAACCTGGGACCCTGCGTAGAGCTGTATGGTCTCTCCTAGGGTGCCAAACTATTACACACTCACACTTCTGTGGTGGTTTACGGGAATGTTACTTCCCCACAAGGGACCACCACAGATCATACACACTACCCAGAAGTATCCTTTGCGGGGCAGTAGTGATCTCGCTAAGGTAATCAGGGTTATGACTTGTCCTCCTTTGCAGAGCTTTAGGGACTCTGCAAAGGATGCCAAGTACTGCCACAATCACACTTACAAGCACTCAACACAATCACTGACACAAGCACTAGGGTACGGATTTCTGGTAAACCGCTGAAAGAGAGCGAGGTCAGGATAACACAAACACTAACACGAACGAACCAGGGCGAACAATTTTCACCTGGTGAGTTGCTTGTGGTCCGACGTTTCAGGACATCCCCTGAGGACGATGATGGAGGCATCCATCGAAACGTCGGCCTACAAGCAACTTACCCGGTGAAAAACCCGAAAAGATTTTACCAGTATCATACGCCGGGAAAGAACAAAATCATTAACCGATTATTCTTTAACGTAGGTATGCAAACAGTATTTTACACAATCACAACTCTTTCTTTGTATGCAAGTAGCAAATCTGGGACCGTCTTCCTTCAGTCCCCTCGCAAAAAATAATGAGTAAGAGATCAAGACGTCTATCATCGGGTTCCCTGATACCTACTTCACGCGCGAATATGAAATGCATTCAAACCTCTTACGTCGAAAAAATCGTTACCGTCAAGAGTGTTCGCCAGTCGATAAGGGCGATCCGTCGGTCGGGCGGCAACTCGTGATGGAAAAATCGAAAATCGAGTTTTAACAGTCAAATATCGATATCGAGCTATGATCTTCGAGTTTCGATCAAAACTCGAGTTTTTAACTTCGATCTTGACCAATTCGTTTGACCTCAGCAGTGCCTCTACCGACCTATGATAACGCCATCCTTCAAATGTGAAATACCCTTGTCTGACGCCGTTAACATTGTAAATGTGCGCCCTTAGTCATCAAGAAAGCATCTCAATCAGTGGACCTAAAAAAATGACCTAAAAACATGCACACTTTCTGCATCCATGCACGCAATTTTTCGTACGTTTACTTTTTGGGAATTTTATTTCCCAAACACACAGAGTAATTACACCTACTGCGGTATATAACCTATTAATTCTGCTGTTGACCTATTACTTGCTCTTCAGCTTATTAAAACAACTTGTCTGTTTCCACACTCTTTTATTTTCACCGACCATGGTTTCGGCAACTTGTGCCATTGTCAAGGTACCCTTGATGTTCCAAGTCCTTGACAATGGCACAAGTTGCCGAAACCATGGTCGGTGAAAATAAAAGAGTGTGGAAACAGACAAGTTGTTTTAATAAGCTGAATATCAAAGATTTCCACCGCATCACGCCGGACAGTGCATCTATTACTTGCTCCTTTTAGTTTAAGTGAGGCCAATTTGTTTCCTAGCGGTGATCCCAAACATGTAATGTGCGTGAAATTTTAAATATTTACGACTAATGCTGCAATCATGTATTCTGAGTACATTCATGTGGTTTTTATACTTATCGAATGTGTATTTGGAGTGCAGTAGTAGTAGTAGCATTGGGTGTTTGGGTGCGTCAACGGCGTCGGTCATTCTGCACCACTGCTCACTCATTTGACTCAAATCGTTTATTCAAAGGGTCGTATATTCGTAATTCAATGTTTGGAAGGAAATTTCTTAGCTTTTCTACAAAAAACACACACTTTATTGCCGACTAGTTTCGGTTACACTGTACCATTTTCAAGACTGAAGAAGAAGGTACAGTGTAACCGAAACTAGTCGGCAATAAAGTGTGTGTTTTTTGTAGAAAAGCTAAGAAATTTCCTTCCAAACATTAAATATGGAATTCTACAAAGTAAAGGCCTCAACAATTCAGTGCATATTCGTAATTCATTTACATAAAATAAGTAGAAACCTTTACATTTTGCTAAACAGACCAATTTCCTTGAGAAATAATATTATATTATTCAAAATAATAGTGTGGTCTCTTAGAAGGGATTCAAGGTCCTCCCCTATATTGAACCGTTTCCGCTCGTCACGGTATTTGTCACACACTGTATGGATATGTCGGATACTTAAGGGGCACCAACACTCATCACACTGAGGAGCTTGCTTCTCCTGGAGTGCTTTTCGAATGAATAATAAACATGTTTTTATTCGAACTGTATTTTTAAAAACGGTATATTTTATCGATTAATCTACCATCTGATTAAATTTTCAATTTATGTTCAAAATGCGAGCTTTTAATTTCGATTAAAAATCGATTAAACATGTTTTTATTCGAACTGTATTTTTAAAAACGGTATATTTTATCGATTAATCTACCATCTGATTAAATTTTCAATTTATGTTCAAAATGCGAGCTTTTAATTTCGATTAAAAATCGATTACTCGAAAAAATCGATTTTCGACCGACATTTTTACATTAATAGCGGCGGCGAGCACCTCGACGCGACGTTTATTCGCGTAAATTCCGCGTGGCACTCGACTCGCTTTATCTTGCTTCCGAGAAACATTCGCAAATGCGGTGGTTGGGTGTGCTCGGATAGATGACGGTTATGCAATACCCAACTTCCCAGAAATGAGGAAAAAGAGAGATGCAGAATGAAACTCACTAAGGTTACTTAGAGCTATCATCATCATCATCACTAGTAAACAATTGTAAGATTGGTTTGACGCAGTTCTCCATCCCGCTAGCCTTTTCATTGTGATACTATTCTCCTCGTTTATACCTATACAATTGCGGTCATTGGTCGCAACTAGGGATGGACGGATCCAGGATTTTTTTCGGATACGGACTCGGATCGGATCCTTGATTTTCGGAGCCGGATCTTTCGGATCGGATATTTTCGGATCCAAATGCATTTTCAAATTCCTGACGTTGAGATTCCCCCGATGATTGTTCAATCTCTTGGGAAGAGTCACACTATGTGCCAGTCGTATTTTGCCTTTTTTTATTTTCCACGGCTGAAATTCTCCTACGTAACTTCTGCGAGAGCTTTTAAACAAGTTTTACGAGTAGGACAAGAATCGCATGCGACGGTGCATTCCAAGATAGAATCGGAACTCTTTCCACCCTTATGGGGCTTTGCATTCACTGAAGCTATTATTTAAAATTTCGGATCCAGATCCGATGTCTTCTGCGACTTTGGATCCGATGTATCCGATGAAGGGCAATATCCGCGGATATTTGGATCCGAGGTATTCGATCCGACCATCCCTAGTCGCAACCGTAATCCGCACATTTTACGACCGACAAAAAAAGTCGATAAAAGATTCACTAATCTGTGCACCTATATTCCGCAAATGAACAGTGGCTGATTATTCAAATACAAAGGAAGGCTGCGCGGTTCGTCAAAAAGTGCTACAGTCGTGTTCAAAAAGTGACGTACCGTCAGCGTTACCTAGGTGTTAAGTGAATTAGGCTGGGAGCCGCTGGAGACTCGGAGGCTGCGCGCTAGGCTTATTGTTAGATTGCTTAAACAATTGAGAATGGATATCTTAAAGAGCGACACAGAGAACATAATATTAGAGCCCCACTATATTTCCAGAACCGACAGAAGCGATAAATTAAGAGAGATGTTTTGCCGAACGGATAGATATGGGAATTCGTTTTAACCCCGAACCATAAAGGACTTTAATAACTGCTAGTCGTAATTTCTTTACAGAATTTCCTTCTTATGTGTAAACGGCTGGTGTCATAACACCACCTGCCACTCGCCTTTACGGCGGCTTGCGGGGTAATATGTAGATGTAGATGTTCTTTTCACAGCACGCTTACCTTCGCACGTTTTTCAGGCGCGATTACATAATTAGCGCTTACTCAACTCCACCCATCATTCTTCTACGGAAAAATATTGTTCTTCGGCGGAAGGATGTTCTGCAGTGGCTAGTGAGGCCAATGAAATGGATGATATGATTTTCTATATACAAGAACTACGGAGATGAGGAAGGCGGTGTGGCATGATTGAAATGGGGAAATTACAACGGCGCCGAAAATTTTCATATCGGAGGGACGGGCAGTAGTGTAGGACGGATAACCGAGGATTAGGAGAACACAGCCACTAAGTACAGCTTCCATACAATATACAAAATATATATTGTATATTTTGTATTGTATATATCATATAAATAGTTAAAGTTAATATCGATAAACACAGAGACACAAAAAAGAAACACTCACATTGAATAAATAAACTCGAAGCTATCGAAGCACTTCAGGCTTCTTCGTCAGCTGAAGTATGAATGGTGAGGAAAGGAGAGGGTAGGAAGAGGGAGAAGAAGGGTAAGGGGAGAGGTGTATGGGGAGGGGGAGTTAGGAATAGGAGTTAGGATGCAACGTTCAGACCTGGAAAGCTATTGGCTTGAAAGTGCCAAATGCAAGCCAATTCGAGGGTGTGGAGGTTGAGGGCGGAGTCGGTGGGAGGGAGGGAGGCAATAATGGATGCTTTGTACCAAACGTTCCATCCCTTATTCCCTCTCTGTCCGGGGACACAGAATCTGTAATAACCCCGAAGACCTTCAAAAATTCCTCTCCAAACTCCACACCTCTCTTCTTCACCGCGGCTACCCCGAAAAACTCTTGTTGAACAAAATAAGAAAAAAACCGGCTATTCACAATAAACCCCGCGCAGACAAACATTGCTCTCCTTCTCTGCTCACAACCTACTTTCCTGGTGCTCATTTTCTACAAAATATATTGAAGGACCTGTACCCCATCCTTTCCAAACACAAGTTAAATGGAAGCTGTTTCTATTATCTAAAGTAGAGATTGAAATGTTTCCAATGAATTTCAGTTGAACTATCGCTATTTTTTAATTTGAATGATTCAATAGAGATGTTTTCTATGGTGTATTATACATACCAATAAAAAGGGAATTTCGAAGCGGATGTTGACAGAAATGTGTGATTTTTACAGTAAAACTTCCCAGCAGAATGAATTTACAAAGAATCGTGGATGATTATGTCACATTCCCTTCTCGTTTTAATTTCTATGAAATCGATAATTGAGTAATTAGGAAGCGAGGGAGAGGAGATGGGGGGCTGTTAGCGCGAAGGGCGTTCCCGAAGAGCGAATTCGCGGAAATGAAGAAAGGTGTGGACGAAAAGAAACGTCACGACTCAATCACTGCAAAGAGGAAGAGATGGTGGGAAGAAGTGAGAGAGAGAGACAAGCGCCACATACCTTAATAAGACCCAATACTCCCGAACGAATGGTATTTTTTCGAGACCTGTTATCTGTTTCAAACTCACGACATCATCTTCAATATATTTTAAGGTACGTGAAGTAGACGGTGGTGCTCTAATATTTCATTGAAGAGCACTTTTGTTCTACACAATTTTACTCTGCCTTAATTATTAACGCGTCCTATGTCTTTCGTACGTCTTAACCTCCTTTTAATCATAGGTTATTAATTAGTCCTGTTCTTGTCTCTAATGCCAAGGTTAAAATTTTATTATCTCATCTAGCTCCTTGCAATTACGGAATACCCGTAAGGGAAAAATAATATAGTTAAAATATTAATAATAATAAAATAATACAAGTTTTGCAGTAACGATTTCTATTGCGAATTGAAAAAAAAAATATGATCAACTGATAATTGACATCACTAAAAATGTCAAAAATATTCTTTAATGAATGTATTGTAATTTACATTCAACCATTAGTTTTAAGTTTCCTGTTTAACTTTGAACACATAGGAAACCCGTACCGATGAACTTAATTTCGCTCAAATAAATGTTACGAAAATGTAGCCCAAACCGTCCAAATCCAAACCGTCTGCCTCCTCCGTATCTAATCGAGAATGTTCCTGGTCATTCCTCTTTTTCTCCGTTCATTAAATGATTTTGGCTATGACATTTAATACCATTTTCATTGGAATTGTTTAGAGTGGTGGACTGGAGTGCAATACATACCTCTCGGAAAAAGACTCAACATATTACCGGTCGACAGGAATAGATATGGGCATTAGTTTTTACCCCGAACCATAAAGTACTTTAATAAATGCTGAAAAAAAGGAAGGTGATTGCAAGAATTGTTTATTGGCTTCTAAGTGTTCCTGGATATCACACAATTACTTATACCACTTATGTTTTACAGAGCGCGACCCGGGTTTCAATGAATTATCATCATCTTCAGGCGCAAATTAAAGAAGAAATTATTAATTAATTTGAAGATGATGATAATTCATTGAAACCCGGGTCGCGCTCTGTAGAAAATAAGTGGTATAAGTAATTGTGTGATATCCAGGAAAACGTCTAATGGAATACCACAATGTTAATCAAGAGTTAGTGAATTTTGCGGCTATCTGGACCACTAAGGGGCTATTGGTGGGCTTCGGGTTGCATAAACGTAGGCGTTTCCTTTGTTTCAAAGCCCGGTTACGCGGTACATTAACATGTACAAGTTAATGTGCGTTTGCGTGAATGATTTTGGTGGACCGGTACGGAACATGTAACGAGTGCATGAACCAAATTAGAGCAGATTCTATTTTCTGTGCATTTTGCTGTGTGTGCATTCTTGTGCATTCGCTCACGTTGGGTGGTTACACGGTGTATTTTGGCGTTCATTCTCGCGTTCATACATTTAGACATTAACCCGTTCGTGTTTATGTATCGTAACCAATCCTTATAAAAGTCGATATGAGTGAGTTCGAACAGAGTAGAGGATGGTGACCTATCCCTTTTCCTGCCTCTTCATCGTCTCCATTCTCCTGTATTTCCACTTTCCCCTCCGCGGCGGCGGGGTGAAGTCGTCGCCTGTTAGTCTCGGGGTCGCAGGATCGAATCCCGCTCGGGTGTATTTTCTCACTGTCAGGGCTTGGAGGTATTTCGCTCTTCGCTCTATTTTTTCATGGATTTGTCCTTGGAAGGAAGAATATGGGCGGAATAAAAAATTATTCGGTAAATACACGTTGAATACAGTAATATCTTGACCCTGCATACCTCAACAGCTTTGCTAACTGTGAATTTCTCGTTCCTTTTAGATATCAGCATTAGAGAGAAGCACAGGTTTTAACCATCGTCGTGTGAATACACGATTGTTCCGACAATCGCTGGAACAATCGTACTGTGAATGAGGCACAACCTCATTCAAACATTCCCTCTCGCACGGAGTGAAGACACTGGCTTCCCCAAGGCCACCGCACTCAGCGGTGGAATCGTGCGTTTAAAAGGCGCGCAACCAAAAAGAAGGAGAAAAAACACTTGAAGCGAGACGTCCGCGCACTTGAAGCCGCAAAAAAAACCTCCTCACCTTGCGCTCGAGATAAAGCATGCTTACTTGCATGCGGAGGTATTCCCGCGCTTAGACGGCACGAAGCGTGCGTATACAAGCCGTGACACAATCACGACTGTACCACTCCTACTCCACCTTGAATGACATCTAAACCAATGGAGATTGGAGATTAATAAGATCGGAAGGCTACGGAAAATCAGGTTTTGTGATAGGGATGATCCAGGGGATTTCACTTTGAAATAATTACACCATTTATCTCAATAAATTCCTTAAATTTTTCCGAAACAGCAACGTAGAAGTCCAAAATGGATAAATAAAATGTTTTATTTACTCACGGTGATAAATTTTTGGGCTAAAATATATTCATTAACTTCAAAATTCTCCAAGTTGAATGATATTTAAACCAAAGACAGTTCTAAGAATCTATTAATTGAGTAAATGATCGATGAATATTTTGGGGACTAATCGGAATCAATTTCAGCAACAGGTATGGTCATGGAGACTTGATAACTATTTGAAACAAAATACATCATGTAGACAAGCGTATTCAAGAATTTGTGAGAAATTAGTGCGGAAGACAATAATGACTAAAGTAGACTAAAGGAGGCTACGGGCTACTTCATTACTCCGATGACAATTGTGTGGACTTAAAGATATAATTATTTATCTTGTCAACCATAAAAAATGGCACTTTTCCATTATGCTGCATCTTCGCAAGACGCATGTCGACTGTTAAGCCTACAAGTACACTATTAATCCGATTACTCAGCTGTCGAAAAAACGCCGTACGCAACTGTAAAACGATATAGAAACACGTATCATATAGCTTGAAAGATATCACGATGACTTTTTTCTTTCTTCACGGCGAAAAACGCTGATGTTTGTAAGACTTTTAAATCCCCACGGCTAACATGTATATTTTATATAGTGTAGAAATATCACAGAGAAAATCTTTTAAGTAATTTAATCTAAGAAAACCCGTGTATCTGGTGTATCACAACAAGTCTTTTGAAAACAATCGCACACTAAGGAGCGGTGAACCTTGACGGAATCACTCGTAAGTGCACTTAAAAGTTAAGTTATTCCAAGGAGAGAAGGAACTACCTAGATTCCACTCAGTCCCCTTACCGCCCGAACATACGCCAAGATCATTTTGATCCCGCTCAAAACTATAGCCCATCATATTCTATCACATACATACAATATTAAGAAAAATTTATGCTCTAAGGTATCTAGAAATATTTTATGCAACATTAAAAATGTACCATCAAGGCCGAAAATCATTCTGCACAAAATGTAAGATATTTTTGCGATTTTGAAAATATATTAAAATGTGGACTGTAGCCCTCCATTTTCACCTGAACCTAAGACCCACTGGCCAGAAGGCAAGCCCCCTGTCCACTACGCCAGTGGCGTAACTAGGAATATGATTTTGGGGGGGATAAGGGAGCCTTGGGGGGACGACCCCCCCCCCCCCCCAGGCAACGGGGGCCCGGGAAAAAAATTACATGCCTGGAAATATATTTTACATCATACATACATTTGCCACTTAAAATTTGGGTTTCATTAACAGGTAAGGTTAAAAGGTTTAAGAATCAAAACTAGACAATAGTTTTAAATAATTTTTTTATTCCTCTGAGGCTTTGGGGGGGGGGGGGATGGGATGTATACCCTCATCCCCCCCATAGTTACGCAACTACACTACGCTACCACGATACCCTTTTTTGATTAGATAATTAGTATATTACTACTTTTCCTCTTCTATTCTTGACCTTGTTCAATTAACTTTTTATGATGTTTTTTGGAGTTTAGGTCAATTGAAACCAAGTTATAGCCAACGTTTCGATTTATGTAAAATCATCCTCAGGGCTATGAAAGTGAAAACATGAACAATATAAAATACAAAGATGACAACGATATACAATATTTTTACATAAAAATGCTACCCTTTTTTGCTAAAAATGCTAAAATGATACCCTTTTTGCTCCATTTTATATTAAATTAGCTCCAAAAAAATAATTTCCCAGAATTAAGTACCTGTCATCCTGATCAATCATGATACCGTGGAAAGAAGAGGCGATACATTTTTATTAATGAAAAGAAATTCAAAACTAGAAAAAAATGCAAATTGTTTGCATGAATTATGCCCAGTGTGTTAATCACGCCGCGAGGAATGTGTGTTTTCCCCGTTTGACACTGGGGGCGCAGCGCGTGCGTCTCCCGTTTCTCTCGTCTTGGCCCGGCGCCACCAACTTTCCTCGCATGCGCCGCTAGAGGTCATGCATACACGCTTCCTCCTTTCTCCGATGCAATCATCACCACTGCCGCTGAGCCACGCCCACTTCCACGAATCGCAGAAAGCTTCGAGCACACCCCGCCAAGCGGATTTCCACGGAAGGCAGAGAGCGAAGAAGATACTCACGCTCACTGACACAGCATATGGTGACCCTGGAGATGCTGTGTAAGGCCGGTTTTTAGAAAACGTAGAGGAAAATTAAATTCAACGCTTACGGGGACGCATTTCTCTCGTTCGTAGGCTACGCGTTACTGGCTTAAATATTATTATGTCCATAAACTCCATTGTTTCAGGCTTAACTTTGTGAAAATCCATTGGAAACATTAAAAGGTATGGTACTTATTCACAAAATTTATTTAAGACGACCGGTTTCGTCGCAGAGGCGACATCTTCAGGTACAGAAATCATTATTTTTAGAGTTATTTTATTGTTTACTTGGTTGCTATTACGCGTTGGTAGGGGAGGGTTGCGTTGAGGTTGGAGCGTTACTCAACTTCAGGGGAATTTCCAATGGTTGACAAAAATATTCTCGTTTAGCATATCAGGAATGGAATTTTAGCAAATGCCAACCGACCTCTTGGACAACGACCGATCGAGATTAGTGACTGCCCTAGACGGTATTTTCAGTGATGCCCATCACCGTTCACCAGAGTGAGTTAATCGCAAATGGTCGATCATCAGTCACTACCAACTTCAATCACGACCAACGTCATTTGAAGCCAAACGAGGCATTAGGATCCTTCTTCCTTGCTGTACTTCCCCACCTTGAATCCGTTCAAATACTTCCTCCTGTGCATACGCAATGAAGAGTAATGGGGATAGTGAGCCTAAAACCCTTCTCAACCCAGACTTCTTCCTCACTTCCACTCTTAATCACAGCCTTTTCAGCTCATCACAGTTTCCATATCACCCTCCTCTGTCCTTGAGCTTCGCGCCAATTTCCTTCAGTATTTCAAATAGCTTTTTCCATGCCAATTTATTGGTGGCCCATACTTAGAGGTAAATATGCTAATTAATAGTAGCGGGCGTAACTTGGTGGATATCCATAACCGCAGGAATAGGAGGAACAACAACTTCGCTATTTCCACATGGTAATTTATTGAGACCGACCATGGTTTCGTTACAGAGTATACCTTGATAATGTTACTCTGTAACGAAACCATGGTCGGTCTGAATAAATTACCATGTGGAAATGGCAAAGTTGTTGATCCTCCTATTCCGGCGTAAATATGCTAGTTGACGTACAGGACTCGAGTGCATAACGAAGAAAACGTCCCTGCCACTTCAAGGGAAGGGTCGGCTCCACAACTCCCAATTTGGGTGCCATCACCTCTAGATTCCAAATCGAATGTCCACACCCACCTCGCATATAAATCCAGCCGGTCCACTTCATCGCCTCTTCAAACATATTTCATCACCTCCGCTGTCACCGAAAAGGAGTCAACGGGCGAGACACCTCCACGGGATATCAGATCTCGGACTTGGTCGAGGAAAGGCGGCGTAGCGGGCATTGGCTCAAACGATGCGTAGACTTGAATTTTACATCTAAGGCGTTGGAGAGAAAGGGAGCGATTTCAAGGCATGTCTTCATCTAAAGACAAACCAGAAATATTTTAAAGAGGCCACTGGACCGGACCTATTTTGTCTTTATTGAATTATGACGAATCATTCCTAAATAATTACGATGTCATGTTGAAATTTTCATCATTAGTTAAATAAGATATTGCAATATTCCCACAGAATTTATTTTCGTACGACGCGTTTTGTTTCTATAACAACAAATTTTGTTGTATTTGTAGAGGTAAAAACTCGGTTATTCGTTGTTACAACAACATTTGTTGTAGTAACAACGAAACGGCTCATGCGATGTGCTTAAGTAATAGCATTAACTTCCACCACGTTGCGCCGCATACAATATAAGACATTTAAAATTTTTAGATTAAATACAATTGACGTTTGACTGTTTCTCAAATATAAAAAAGCATCTAAAAAAATACTGATGTTAAGTATTCAAATTTGTAAAGCAGGGAAAAACTAACAAGGGCCTACATTGTATCCCCTGAAATTCCTAAAATGATACCATAAATATTAAGCCACTAATACATCAAAAATGACCTGTCAAGCGGGAATAACGAGTCCTCTTAAGACGCGGAAATGTATTAGTCTTAAGCCTCTTTACCATAATTTAAAGACGGACTGGAACGACAAATGATGTTATTCAATTTTAAGGTGTCTGGAGTCAACCCAGGAGAGGGAGTGCGGCGAAATGTAACATTAGAATAGGCGTGCGGGGTGTCACCAACACCCCAAAGAAAATACATTTTTTCTGTCTCCTTGGAATGATATAGTTATGCCTTGTCCTTTTTTAAATAAGTCCGCCGAATTAAATTGATACCAAGGATTATTCTTATTAAATGAAGAAGAAACATGGGGTGATATGCACTTTCGCGGATTAAGAAATGAATATAGAGATTAAAAACAATAATAAAATATTATCAAAATAATTTTAAAAAATATATATATTTTTTTTTCAATGGAAAAATATATGTCATTTTCTGTGGACTTTTTCTAAATATTCAACAACTGTTTAGTATGTAAGTTTCTGCTAGCAGAAACACCACACTACCCCAAACAACACAAACAAATGCGCAAAAGTAAATTGTTATGTAATCTGGCTGGTTGTGGTAAACATGGTTTACCGGTACGGCGTAAACGCGCCTTCGGCGCGACATTTAATGTGAGTCCAAATTTGTTTTACTTGATAATGACCTCTATGGTTCGAAACATGTCGTACGAACGAAATAAATCAGTGGAAGTCAACGAGGTCTCCTTTTCATTTTCGACGACAGTTTCTCCTGCTGGCGTCTTCAGGTCAGAAGGATGGCTGGCGAAACTGTAGTCACCTATGGACAACTCAACGCGGAGGAACGCCCGAAAACCGAGACTCGTATGGAGAAACGCCGCGGAAACCTTAGATATAACGAGATTTTAGTCAGTTCACATTAGACCTTGTCCACAGGACGCGAGGTATTAGCGGCCAGGAACAGCAAGATTGCTTGCGTGTAAATAGATTAGCGTGGTTAGACGTTTTGAGTCGTACAACTGGGAAAGTCACTTTCAATATAAATATTTTTATGCACACCGGGCAGAGCCACTTTCGTCGTACAATCGAGAGAGTCGTACTACTGAAGGTCATGTAACCGAGGTTCCACTGCATTCCGGAATATTGCCAACGATAATATCACTATAATAGAGTAACTATTATGTTAGATATGCCAAGGGGTTCATCCCAAAATGATACCCAACGTTGAAAAAGTCGAATTTTTTATGGCTATTTATTTCCCACTTCCCCGTAAACAGCACATGGCGGCCTTTATAACGGGTTTTCAACATTAACAAAGCACAACACAAACATCCATACCCGGGTTAGGGATCACCTACCCAGGCGGGAGTCGAACCCACGACCTATGGCTTGGCAGGCGAGGACTTTACCCCACCGCCACCGAGGCCGGCAAACTACCTGCCGACCGGACTACGACCTTGCGATGTCAATATGCAGATTTAAGTCAGCCATTTATCTTCCATCTTCAGCCTTTGGATGTAGATTCTCCTCCACTTTAATTAATTCGCAAGGCAAGCGAATTATTCAATCTATTTTTTTCCTCATTCCGGACAGATTCACAGGTAATCCGGTCACCCACGTGTTGGGTCCTCCACCACCCACCTGTTGACGGAGTGGAGAAGTTTCGGCGGACACATGACAAGTGGACCCACCCAGCCACTCTGTCGGTTTAACGTATTACGAATATTATTATGCAAGGAGGAATGGAAAAAAAAAACAAAATGAAAGCGGACTACGTGATGGCTTCAGGAGAGGGTCAATGGCAACGAGTTCTTATCTCACCGCCGAAGTATAACATGCTCCTTTTTGGAAGCGAAAAAAAAATCTCACTGACGTAGTCGCAACCTGGGAAACGCTTTGACACGACAGGAAATTGTACGGAAATATAAATAGAAACGTATTTTTTTATTTTAGTTCCATTGCAATTTGAATTATCTTCACGAAAAAAATGCATTTAAACCGGTCGCGAGGATAAATTTAATGATATTATTTATATTTGTGGAAAACTGTCATAATGCAATAATATGCTTCTCAGGATTCCACTCAGGTTAAAATCTCCTCCAATCATTAGCATCCATTAATCACATCCGGTTTGACTCCTGTCGTATCGAAGAGCTCGGAGTATATAAGTGGAATTTTCCTCAATGTCAATAGAATTCCAGTATATATTCATATCTTCTAAAATGTAAAGGCATGGAGGAGGACATGTTGTGTTAAAGGAGAATGATGAAAATAAAATGGATTGATTCTGTAAGTATTGTGGAAGTATAATAAAATTAGAAGAGAAATATATGTATATCTAAGTCTGTCCAAGCAGGTAAGAGATTAGGGCACCGCCCGAGAGCCCAACAATAGCCGGTCGATCCCGAGCTATGAGTCACGAATAGCACTCCACTCTGAAAAATATCACACTAAAGTAGCGTGATTTGGAATTTCTGGAACAGTTTTGATTTGCACGAGTGATTTTACGAAAATTGTCTAAACAAGACGCGACGGAGTTATATCAATTAGTTATGCAACGTTTAGTGGTTGCAAAATCTTGTATCTTAAATTTTATTAGGGATCAAAAATGCAATAAAAAATTACGCTATCTTTTGTATGATAATTTATCAGAGTGGATATAAAGGAGTAAAACTTTGTCAGGTTCACTATTATATTAATATGGGCACGACCCGGGTTTCGTAACGAAGTTACATCTTCAGGTGACTGAACTTAAAAGTTTTACCCCTTTATTTCCAATATGGAGAGGTTTAGCAAAGTCAAGCCTGAAGTTCACAGTTATATTTCAAGGTGGAGCGCGATTCATGACTCATTGTAGCGTACACGGTCGCCAGGATCCCGGCTATTGTTTGGCGGACGAGCGGACCCGAGTGTTTCCTTAATCCCTTACCCGCCTTCCCTGCTTGAACAGACTATAATGAAAACTTTTGAGTAGAAGAAGGGACACGGAAGTCAGACGAGTTTTCGTTGGACAGATGGAAGGGAAGAACGGCAGGGTCTTGGATGAGATACATATATGATGGTGAAAGGGGGATGTAAAGCAGGAGAATTACATGGGCGTTAAAAAATTAACTGATAGAAGAATAGGGGTGGTTTCCTTCATCAAAGAAAACGAAAGGCATTGATTGCGATTCGTTATCCACCATTAATGTATTAATAATATACAAATAATTTTGTTTTAGAAATACCAGTTTAGACTAATGTTCATGGTCAATTTTAACCTCATTTGAAAATGGCCAGATTGGCGCCCATTCGATGCCACTCCAGGGACCCAGATGCTATACGAGTAGATAGTAGTTTTACATCGTCTGAGATTACCAATTCATGCATGAGGCACAGAGCTAAGGGAGACATCTCTTAATAATCACCTATTAAAATTGCCTTTGGTCGAAAATTTTCCTTCGTTTGATAGCTCATTAATAATAACTATTTAAGCCAAGCTGCTAGTTGCCTGCATCGTAGCGGCGCTCATAGCCTCGCATCAAGATGGCCTCACACTGCGGAAGTTGGAACCAGGATGACGTCACACGGGCTTTTCACAGCATTCATACTTAGGCGACGCGTTTTCGCGCGCATGATAATTTTCACTTTTCATTTAAACGCGAAAAGTTGATATCGTCATTTAAAAGTCAAAAAGCGTGAAATACGCACTCCAAAAGTAACAATCTATCGATTTAGGCAATAAAAAAATAGTAAACCGCCCTATTGAGCTGCAAAAATAAAAACCTAGGCTTGTAGATTATCAATGATATTAACTTCGTTTCCCGAAGAAACCTCGTCAAGGCAGTTCATATGGGAAAAAATGAGGTGATTCAAATATAACGAGATCGAATATTACATCACAGAGAGAGAGATGAAAGAAGCCTTAGACGGCTGAAACAGGAGGGGGTGGGTTAGCAGCCGCCGAGCGACGCCCCCAAAGTAAACTGAGCGCGAGGTGTTGATAGCACGTCTATTCTCGAAGGGCGGAAATGATTTCTGAGCGCATCGCGGGCGCCTTCTATAATAACATATCCAGGTACAAAGAATTCCTTTCTCGCGAGGAAAAGAGGAGGCGCCGCCGCGCCTCGCGTCTGTCTGGATGACCGCGGTGTTAGCTTTAAATGAAATAGAACAGCGCGCTTCAGCAGCTTTAACGTAATATAATCATAATTTGTACTCACTAAAAATTAAATAATAAAATAAAAATCCTATTTTTATTAAAGACTAGATTACCTGGTGATCTTATTATCTATATGAGTATATAGAAACCAATTGCAGTTAGTTCTCGCTAAAACTCGAAAGTGGCCAAACCGATTTGGCTAATTTTGGTTATAAAATACCTATGGAAGTCCAAATATTTTATGCTTGTCCCGTCTTTCAACCACGTTTATCTGATCATCGTGTTACAAATAATTATTTCAACAAATAAGTACTTACCTACAATTTTTTTCCTGTTTGCGGACTATCACTATTAAATGCGGTTATTAAATAAAACTTTCTTACAATTACAATGTATGTTGTATCTTCAGAAAGAAGGAGTCCCGCCTGGGTATGTTACCCCTTTCCAGGGCATGGTTTTATGTGTACGTTAAACTGCTAGCATGTTAAAAACCCCGATGTAAAAGGCAGTGAAGAGCTTTTTTCGGTGGTATGGAAATAAATAAATAAATAATAATCATTCATTTCGTCAAAAACTGCTACGGGTACACAGAAAGCGTTAAACAGATATTGAACGAGTTGGGCCAAATCTTATGAATGAGTTAAATCTTAAGCAGGCATTATTCTAAGCCCATGATCTTAAGAAAACAAATCATAGTTGGGTGTGAATCTAGCCAACTGACGACTACGGAGCCGCGTGTAATAAGAATAAGGGTAGAGATTGATACTGCTAGTGAGATGAGAGATCGTGGGAAAGCAATGGGATTGGTTGGTTGATGATGATAAGGTGGTGGGGGAGGAGGGGGAGAAGTAAGGCGAGCAAGCGTGGGAGGCGTAGCCGGTCGGAGGGTGCACGGGAAGAGACTACGAAGCAGCGATTCGCGTTTGTTTCTGAATGGGCGCTCGCGTGTGTATGTGAGATGGCGGGAACTGCTCCGTCTCCCTCCTTTTGTGAATGGGAAGCATGGAGTGGGAGGGTGGGGGAAAGAGGAAGTGGAGGGGAATTTGGGATTGGGGGGGGGAGGGAATAAACTTACTCCCTCAGTCTCCCACTACATGCCTACTATTCCAGTGCCAAGTGCACCTGAAACCTAGTCCGTGGTGCACACAGAAAACGTAATGCTTCGTTCAGATTACGGTTGTTCCAGCAATCGTTGGAACTATCGTGCATTCACAAAACGATGGTAAAAATCTGTGCTGCCCTCTAGTGCTGACATCTAAAACTTACCATGTTGAGCCTAGTACTGTACATCCGTACCCCAGAGCTGTGAATTTTCTGTTATTTCTTTCCAACCAACCTTGGATGCGAGGAATAGGTGTTTGGTATCATCTCATAGAATGAATTTTGTTTTCGTTTTTATTTCATGTGTTTATTTAGAGGTTCATCACTTCGTTACAAAATGGCAAAGTATGGTTTTTCAAAAGACAGACGGCATAATATTACGCCCTTAGCACGGAAAGAGTTTAAGTGAACGAGAAATTGACGGTTAGCAAAGCTGTTGAGGTATGTAGGGTCTGCTCAAGGTGTATTTACAGAATAACTTTTCTTCCGCCCACATTCTTCCTTCCTAGGACAAATTCAATAAAAAAATAGAGCGAAGGAAGCTTCACGAACTTTTCGTATTCCTCTTTTCGCTTCCTTTTCCGGTCTCCCAGCGCCTAACCATCGTAAAGTGGCAACGTTCGGCGTTAAGTAAGAGTTTAAGGAAAAGGCTAGTGAAGAGTCTGAAATGGAGTGTAGATCTTTACGGTGCCGAAACTGAAAAATAGAAAAGTACTATAATGATAGGAACTTATAACCTATACCGTTCCTTTTTTGCTTGAGTCCAATAAGATTTAGCAGGTTCTACAGTTATCCTCAGGAAAAGCTGAAGAGAACAGGAGGACCCGGTGAATATGTCATGTTATAAGTTAGCAATGACGTGAGGACAATGACACCTAACAATGGCATGCCACATACGGAGTATGCTTCTCTAAGGAAGCAAGGCTTGGACGTTGACAGCAGCAGAGGAGTCATGAATGTGAGCATTCGAAATGTGGTGCTATCGAAGAATGATGAAGATAAAATGGAACGACAGTGTAAATAACGAGGAAGTGCTAAGAAGAGTGGGAGAAAAGAGTATTCTTATAAAAACCTCGAGCAGAAGACGGGGCAACTTAGTTGGCCACATTATGAGACATAATGGCCTGATGAAAGCAATTGCAGATGGACAGGTGGAAGGGAAGAAGGGCAAGGGATGGCTTCGAATGAGTTACATGGGACAGATTATAACGGATGTCAAAGAGAAGAAATAGGTCGCCATGAAATAGCTAGCGGATAGGAGAGAAGAACGGAGAACTTCGCCAAACTGATATTAGGATTGTTGACTGATGATGACGCATGACCTGAGGAATATAATGTAGGAAAAAATTGAAGAAAAGGTCCCCCATGGAAGACTTAGAGATAGTACTAGGAGCAAATCAAGTGGGACACAAGGAAGAATAGCATTAGGGAACTGAATGGATTGCCCTGGGTAAAGGAGAAATTCAGTGCATCGGAATAACAATCCTAAGATTACAGTCCTATACATGTAAAATTATTTACCCGACTAGATGATGATATATTCCTAGTTGAATCATGGCAGGGCCTATGCTTGCTATGCCTTGTGATCACCGGCACGTACGTGCGGCCCGCAAACTTTCTCTACTCGCTCGCGAGGAATTTTCACGTGAAATTCTCCTCGCACCTGACCCGGCTGGAAATATTGTTGTCTCCGCTGCAGGGTGCAAATTTGGACACATTTCTTCTGCGAACACATTCAAGTGGGTGTCACTACGAAGCGTGACATTTGGCGGTTCGCGAAACTTTAAAGTGTTTTCACGCATTCTTCGAGAACGTGTGAATTGCTGGATGGAAATTTTTCGGCGGAGGAATGATGCTACTACGCCCAATCGTTGTTTTAATCGTGTGCAATTTACATTTTATTAACACTTAAGAACTCGCTGATAGCTTTTTAACTCTTTTTTATAGGTAATTGCGAAGGTTTCATCGTTAAAAAAACGTTAAGTTATTTAATCATGCACCACCGTTGCTGTCAAAAGTGATATAAAGGTAGGATTCGTAATGGATGTTGTGGAAAGCTTTTCGGATGAAAAAGTGAAAGAAAGTTCCTACTTTGCACAAGTCTAGCCGCACCTTGGACACGCGGCGAGCATAGGGGATGCGGTGCAGATAGAATCAATCCCCGAACTTTATAAAACGCAAAGGGAAACTGAGCGATTTGTAAAAAAAACAGCAAAAACTTTTGCGATAGACGTATAAATAGCGTTCATTCGAAATGTGGCGCTATCGAAGAATGAAGAAGATAAAATGGATCGACCGTGTAAGTAACGAGGAAGTTCAGAGAAAAGAGAAGTCTTCTAAAAAACCTTTGAGGAGAAGACGGGACAGCTTAGTTACCCGCATTATGAGACATGATGGCCCGGTGAAAACAATCGTAGAAGGACAGGGGGATGGGAATAAGGCAAGAGACGGCCCCGAATGAGTTAAATACGACAGTTTATTAAAGATTTAAAAGAAAATACATGAAAAGGCTAGTTAATAGTGTTAAGAGTGTGCAATTTCTCATAAGTATATGTTAAATTTCTCATGTGTGTTGTAACAAAAGAAATATGTTATTGGTATCTAAGTTACTATAGCAATAATATAAAAGATAGCCTGGTGAAAAGAATCATATAAGGACAGGTGGAAGGGAAGGTGACGTCGCTGAATGAGTTACATAGGAGAGATTATTAGGGATGAAAAGGAGAGTTAATACGTCGCTACACAAAGGCTAGCGGTTAGGAGAGAGGAATGGAGAACTGCGTCAAACCAATCTTAGAATTGTTGACTAATGATGATGAGTAGAGATGCGTGAAAATTGCAAATGCGATAAATGCGATGTGCGCAAATAAATGCGACATAGATGCGATGACTGGACTTTTATGATATTTTTACGCAAATTTGCCTTTTCGACGGCAAAATTCGCACATTTTGTGCCGAGCGCAGTTTAAATGCTCCGACGACACTCACCGCTTAAAGCATGTGAGCGACTGGCCAACTTCTAGTTGGCTGGGACTCTACGTGGCCGCGAACTACAAGTGGGCGCGGGCAAGCTACACCTCCCCCACAATATGTCTTATTCCTTAATTTATTACTGTTCCACAGCTTAATTATTTAAAATATTCTGTATTTTGTCATATGACTGTGTTTCACTACATTTGATCGTCATCTACCTCATTATGAAAATAAAGAATTGACGCTACAAAATGCGATAAACTGTTATTGATAGTGCGATAAAATAAAAATGAAAGTGCGATGTTCACGTATCTCTAATGATGAGATAAAACAATTATAAGTTGACCAAATGTACATTTACCTACTCTTGGGGTAGACTAGACATTAGACAGAGGTTAATGGTCACTCGCAACATAGAATGTCTACTTATTCTTTTCATGGTCGAATGAAAAAGAGGTCTGAGAGCGCGCCAGACGGACCTTTTCAGAAGCACGTGATAGACATTTCACTGACGCAGACTACCGTGTTTATTCAGTATAGATTCCAATCTCAAGGCCGTCTCTATCGGATTTTTGGCGAAATGCCCTAGGGTCCATTTTCCCTTCCCATCACGTGCTCCCGAATTCTTTAACGCTTGCTTCAACCAATCATTCCACCAACAATGTAGAGTATCACATCATCTCCTTCACGACCGTTTCATCTTCTCCAAACTCCTATCCAGTTACTCCAACGGATATTATAGGTACATAGTAAGTGCTAGATATGAGCGCCGAAATAAAAAAATCAATGTCGGCGGTGTGCGGGAGTATTTTTTTTTGCGGCGAACGGCCGGCGCCGGCTCCACGCCGATAATCTCTACGGCGCGAATTAGTCACTGACGATTAAAATTGGAGTAGCAAGGATTAAGTTGACTAAAACTAAGACTAAATATTGGAAATTTATTCTTGCACCGAGCATGTTCTGGGATATAAAAATCTTATCTGAAGAATAATCAGAGGTGATACCGTCTTAAAGTGTAAGTTACATGGTAAAATATAGCATTGCATACCGACTCTGGTATCATGAAGTGTGAGTGCTCTTGAGTAATTTTTCCTTAGCTTATTATGCGTCACTAATACTCAGTCATTCAACTATAATTTTGGATCAATGGGTGAAGGTAGAAATCAACCAAAGAGCCACAGGTTTGCGAATATCACACATTCAGGGTAGCTTCATTCCCTGGGGCACCTCGTGCTTCGAAAGTTTTTGTGTCGGGGTGTCCGAGGGTGTGTATTAATAATAATTATTTTATCAGCGAGTGCTAACCCATTTATAATACGTACAGAAAAATGAAAACATACAAAAGAATGAACATATATATGCATATGAAGGATTGGTAAAATAAAATTTACATTGTTATAAGTCGGAACAGATTAAATATTGATATTGTTTAAATTGACGTTCTTCACTGTTTGCATAAATATATTCAGGTGAGTTTACCGGCACATAAATACATTCAGGTGATTATTAAAATAAGACTCTGCAATATTTCCACTGAGTTATATTATTACACAACGCGTTTCGTCGTTACAAACAACATTATCAAGTGTAATTGTTTGTAACGACGAAACGCGTAGTGTAATAATAAAACTCAGTGGAAATATTGCAATGCCTTTTTTTAATAATATTAAGAGCTTCCACCATATCGTGCCCAACATCATACAAGTCATTCAGGCGAGTTTACCAGAAATTTAATAACTCTTAATTTACCTAAACAAATTCACAATACTTAGCCAGATATTTAATAACTCAATGATATCATGGATAAGCTTTTGGTATTGTTGATTACAAATTTTTGAGAGAAGATAATGAGAAAAAGTCAACAGCATGAAGCGTGGAATCGAACCCGGAGCAAAATGAACAAAGCAGCGTAAGTAGCGAACCGCTTTAACCACCTCCCCGTGTCTTCAACCGGGGATCGAGCATCATAAACATTCCGTTGAGTTTACACATTAAATAACCGGTCACCCAATGTCCACGCCGAAGGCGCGTCGGTAAATACTGTACCGGTGAGTCAATCTCACCTCAACCAGTCAAGAAATACAACAAAGATGATAAACTTAAAATATTAAACAAAGCTAGACAAAATCTCGAGACTTCATCACGAAGAACATTTTTGTTCGCTGCGACCGCAAGAAACGTTATCAATTCACATTCCAGGTTTGTAGCATTATGTGCGTTTGATGAATAAGATTATTCTTCGATTAATACGACGTGTGAAGCCCACGATGAGAGACAGAATGACAGATATTTTTTTTGTCCCCTGAATACGCCATCGGTTGTTACGGGAAATGCAAAGCGAGTTCACTCTCGTCATATTTAAATTTGATCATCAACAGAATGGTAATTGCTTCCCACGACAGTGGTGTGAAAACTCGCCTGGGAGCAAACAGCTTAAGGGGGAGAGTGACGATGCAAGGAAGAAGACAAATGCGGGGTTAAAGAACGGCGGCGAAAGAACACGGGATAAGTCATCACACTTATATCGCCACTGGGGATGATGTTTCTCATTCCCAAGCACAAAATAAAACCAAGATTTCCTAACACCTATAAAAAAGTTTTAAAGACTATTATTATTATAGTGTTCTACCGATTGAGGTAGATTTCCATGGAGTACTAAAAAAGTAATCTGGGACATTGGCGCAGCGAGGAGGTGTCTATGGGGATAACCCCCCCCCCCCCCCCCAGAGCTCGGAGATATTTTTTTAAGTTTAATCCATTTTACTTAATTGGCTTGATATTAATAATATAATTGTTCAAGGATTTAAAAAAAATCCTTCAGAAAGCCATAAAACTCACCATTTTGAACCATTTATCTTAAAATTCCGGAATTTATTAATCTCGTACCTACAGCTTATCCTGGTGGGTATTCCATACCCCCACACACCCCGGTATTAGTTGCACCTAAACCATCCCCCAGCCTTAATTCCTAGCTGCGCCCCTGTAAAAGATAATTATTATTTTAGTGTTCTGCCGATTAAGGTAAGTTTCCATTGAGTACAAAAGAAGTAATCTGGGAGCTCCCTTTCCTTCCAGCACTGCCTTCTTTAATTCACTGTAAGGCCTACTCCCTTTCAATTAATATAAAAATCCTATTCTCTTCCTTCCCCTCCCACGTTTACCAAACATTCTACCCTCTAAAACCGTTTTCAAAATCCCCTCCCCGCTAAGTAGTCCCTCCATCCATACCGTCTGTCTCCTCCGTATCTCATCTAAAAGCTGACTCTCCTCACCCTCCATGTCCAGCACTTCGTCGTTCCTCATTCTCTCCGTCCATTTCACCTTCTCCATAATTCGCCACACCCACATCTCGAATGCCTCCAATCTTCTCTCGTCCTCCTTCCTTAGTGTCCACGTTTCCGCACCGTAGAGAGCTACACTCCAAATCAAACTCTTCACCAACCTTTTATTTAAACTCTTACATAACGATCCTCTCAGAAGCTCCTTCCTGTTCATGAACACCTCATTTGCTGACGCAATTCACTTCCTGATGTCCTTACTACAATATCCGTTTTCCTCCAATTTGCTACCTAAATAGTTGAATTGCTTTACCGGCATAACTTTTCCCCACATACTTTTATCTTAAGTCTCACATTCCTCGCTCGCGATGCTTTACAAAACCACATTACCTTGGTCTTTTTGTACCTAATCCCCATCCCATACTCCTCGCACCGCTCATCTAACCATCCACTAGAGCATGTAGTCCCCTCGCTGACTGGCTAATGAGCGCCTGATCATCCGCGAACCTTATTGATTTAAACATCATTCCTCCCACTTTCACTCCAGCTTCCAACGATAGATAATTAGATTAACGGATACAAGGTATGGATGGAGGGAGTGCTTAGCGGGGAGGGGATGTTTAAAACAGTTATAGAGTATGTCGAACGTTAGGCAAATGTGGGAGAGAAAGGAAGAGAATGGATTTTTTTTAGATGGAATGAAAAGGAGTAGGCCAAACAGTTAATTGAAGAGGAAAGTGCACGACGGGAAGGGAGGCTGACAGAATGCGTCTTAAATACTCCATGCACACTTACCTTATTCAGTAGAATACTTTTAAAATAATAATCCTGTAGAATCACGGGTGTACCCACGATCAAAACTAGGATGGAGGCAAGCCATGTTCGTTCAAGTTGTAATTTAGCATGGAAAAGGTGAATTAAACCAACATATTAAGAAAACTATAACAGCTTTTTATTAGTTCTTAAAATGATTTGCTTGAAAAAAATATTTTAGTTGCATGTCTTACACTGATATCATTTTTCATGAGGTTGAGGAAATTTTGTTGAAAACTTTCGTTTCAATCCAGTCCTGATTTTCCTCAAAGACTTTTGCGATTTTTGCTTCTAGGGGGGGGGGGGGTGCCACCTAGCTGGGTACGCCCATGCGTAATAATTTTGCATTTGACGAGAAAAGATATGGAGGCGTTGGAGATTTGGGAAATTAGGAGAATAGAGCCAGCGAGAAAGAAATATCGATTAAAAGATTCACCATCAAAAAGTAGTAAATAAAAATTTAAACGACAAAATTCTTTTAAAAATATTTTTCCAAAAACAGTATAAAAGCACTTATTGGCATAAATTATAATTCCTTCACTTCGAGAATAAAGCTCATTCATTACTTTTCGGCGCATTTTATACTTTTTTTTGGAAAAATCGTGGCTTTTCAAGTTTTTTTTTTTAATTCAATTTGGCAAACATTTTTTAAACTTATAAAACGCCACTCTAATACCTTTTTCTCCACGCAAAAGCGTTTCCTTAAGAATCTCACCAGATCTCAGATGTCTCACCAGATCATTCCCCTCTTCCTCAAGTGTTTGTCCGCTTCCCGCCATTTCAGACATTTAGCGACCTGGCGGCCGCGTGCGAATGAATGGTCTATACCATAGGCGGGCTCGGCGCGAGAAAGGAAAAAGGCGGGAATGATTTCACAACAGTCTCAGTAGGGGAGAAGGTGGGGGGGGGGAGGTTGGGAGATAAAGGGGGAGGGAAGAGGAGAGTGGACTGTCCCGGCATCTTGTCCTTGTATAGAAGTGCTACTCAACGCCCAGACTCCCACGGTCCACGGCACTTCCGCCCGCGTCCCTCTCACTCGGTCACCCGGTCACGAGACCGGATCCCTCGAAGACCGACTCATCCGCCGATCCGTGAAGCCAAATAATAATAATAATAATAATAATGTTTATTGTTCCACACAAATATAAATTTTAAGTAACACATGGCTGCAGGAACATAGGTACCCATTTACAGTTAATATTCCGTTTTGGTGTTACCGACTCGTTCTCTCAGTAAGTGTGATTTGGTACATATTACACAAAATTGTTACCATGCTGGAATTACACATAAAATATGAAATAACTATCTAAGACAGTCATTGCATCTCATTCCATTCATCACCATACCTCATTCATCTAAGCAAATGTGGAAAATCATTGAGCATCATGAGCAAACAACCACATCTTTACCCTTTTGCAATATCTGCATTCATTCTTTTCCTCATTTATTTACGATTTTGGTGTGGTATTTATTACTATTAGTTATTAATATTATTATTGGATTATACTATTTTGGTATTGTATTTATTTGATATTGTACTCTGTCGTATTTTGGTAGCTCACAGTAAATTTTCAGTCCCAAAAATAGGAAACTTCGTTTAAATAACTTTGTTCCTAGACTGGTTATGTGAACAGTATTACAATGACAAATATGATGTATTCTTGGTAATTTCTTCTCACCAACTCTAATATACAATACCCTAAGGACCTTATAAACAAATAAATACCTCAAAGATGTTTATTTTTTTTTAAATACATACGTAAAAATAATAACTACCAGGCCACCCAGCGTTGCTCGGGAAGGGTAGTACCCAGAGAAGTGGGGAACATGGAACTCGGAATTCATGGTCACATAGCAGGATTTTAACGTTTTATATTAGAGCGCGTCAAGAGGTGCGCATACCCGATAGGATTTTCAACCGCAGAAGTAGTATGACCTGAGCTTTTGAAGAAAGTAAGAAACAGTAATGAGAAAAAAAGGACACGTAGGGCGCAATCGAAAGTAACACAATGGAATTTGTGAGCATTAGATGCACCAATGTACCAACTTTGGTCGCAATCCATGCAGCCGTATTAAAACGCATAGGGGACAAACAAACAGAGATCCTCTTTTATACATGGGGGAATAATAAGGCATAAGGGGGAATAATAGTTTTTATTGAGCGAGTTCGGGACTAGAAACTTCCATCTAACCATCGTAATGCATTGAACATTTGCAGAGGAATGCATTGTCAAGTTATTCTTGAAATTAAATGCAGTCAATTTATAACAATAGAGACAGAAAAGTATACTTAACAAAACGTACGAAAGGAAGCTATTAGAAGCAGAGACGGTAAGCAAAGTACGCGGCCACTTGCGTTGCTTTCAGCCTATTTCCGCCCACCGTATTCATCTGGCCATAACCCACCATTCGGAGTTTATTAAGCTTTGGAAGAAAACACGCATTACTTTTCGTTGATGAATTATCACATATATGTTGTTGAGGCTTAGAGATAATTGAGAGTTTATTTGCTCTAGGACTATTCCTTTGACATGAAATGGCGATTCTTGATGGATGAAAACTTTCAGAAGTATCAATGCGGTTGTTCATAGTCAGACACGAAATCGCAATATAAGAAGATTTTTCGGTGGATGGATGGTAACGATAAGGTATAACGAAAAAATAGTCTTCTCCATCCAACACTACAAATCTCATAACTTTGAAATGAAAAATGCAAAAGTTGCAGCCAATTTTTCAAGAGTTAGTGACGTCATTTAAGTTCTCATTCATTATGCCATTAATAGAAATCCGATCCTTGACAAAAATAATCGCTCTTTACAGCGCCAATGACAACGAACAGAATAAGATTGATACGCGAGGTTTTTCATTTGTAGAGAAGCGGTAAGTCTCTCGAGAAGTCACTGATGCAATGAATTCATCAGCGACAGGGGTAGGCGCGTCAATTTTCCGCCGCGAATCGTTCGAGAAGTGGGCGACGGTTCGAAAAATATAGAAATTTCTCAAACTCTATCGTAATAAAAAAATATTAAAATATAGAATGAGCCAATTTTTTAATATCATGTTAGCTGTATGCAAAACCCTAAAAAATGTTTTAAGCACCAGTGGCGCAACGAGGGGGGGGGGGTTTGGGAGATAAACCCCCCCCCCAGAGCTCAAATAAATTTTTAAGTTAAATCTAATTTGCCTAATTGGATTGATATTACTAATAGAATAGTGTAAGAATCAATAAAATATCCCCCAGAAAGCCGTAAAACTCACGATTTTGAACCACTTATCTTAAAATTCCGCAATTTATTAATCTCGTACCTACCGCTTATCCTGGTGGGTATTCCATACCCCCACACACCCCGGTATTAGTTCCACCTATACCCCCCTCCCTCCCAGCCTTAATTCCTAGCTGCGCCCCTGTTAAGCACCATAAGACATTCAAAACAATCAAGCATCAGAAACATACCACTGATGAAATAAAAAAAACTTCTGCCTATTCCATTAGCAAGATCAGCGATATATACCTACCAGTTGTTCATAAAACAATGATTTAAATTAAAATTGCTGTAGAAAAATTGCCGTAGGCAACAAGCAGAAGATCACGACCACGTAAATCAATTCCGGATTTTTTAGAAGTAGTTTTTGACTGCCTTGAAATGCTACCTTGCCTTGAAATGCTGACCCATTTTTACTATTAACCTTAATTAGGTATTCATGTATTTGCTTATCATTAAAATTTTACTGGGCATTTTACTAAAACTGACACACTCACGCACACTGACTCCCGCCACGGAATTTTCCTCTCGAAGAGCCATTATATATACGGAATTTGGGTCTTGACCGCCTGGTGTTTTATTTTCGTGAGTCGTTTCCCAAAATGTCAGAGAAATCATTCACTCCGCAAAGCGAGCGGTTAAAACTTTTTCCACTGAACTGTGTGAGCAAACTTTCACGCATACCATACGATTTCCTAATGGCCCACTCCTTCGCCTGGAGGATTAATTTAAAAACAGACTTGAAACATTTTTTTTCCATAGAGTTTACATTACTAGAGTATTTATGTTTTTTTCCATGGATCAAGCAGCGAAATTAGTTCCATGTGCAAAGCTATTCATTTACAAGGATCCGCCGTAGCTGAATATGCGAAAAATCCACAGAGAAAATATCATTCGCCTTGACCGGGATTCGAACCCGGATCCCTCGATTTCCGGCCGAGTGCTTTAGCCAGTTAAGCTACCGAGGCGTCATTCTCCCCTGTGGATATTTGTGGACTATACCGGACAAGGTGGTATGGACTGCTGAGCATATAATGCGACTAGCAGTCCAAGTCGTGCGCACAGCGCCACAGCCGGAGAGCAATCACCGTGGCTAGTCCCGGTATACTTAAAAAAAGTAGCTGAATATATTTAAAAATATATATTTTGCATTTAATAAAATAAAAAAACCTTCTTTTGAAGATATTTATGAAAAGCTTTGTGAGCCACAGTGCCTACAAAGATTATCATAATACATATCCACTCCCAGGTCCGGATTTTCCAATAGGCTAACTAAGCTTCCGCCTAGGGCCTTAAGACCAAGAGGCACCTATTAACATATTCGAAAACATTAACAAGATGAATTAAATGGTTATTTTCTTTAATGTGCAAACAATTATACAAAAAATCCTTAAACGAACATGGAATTTTTTTCCAAGGATCAAGTAGCAAAATTAGTTCCATTTGCAGAGCTATTCATGAAAAAGTACCCGCCGAGACTGAATATTTCAAAAAATATTATTTGCGCATTCACTCAAATGGAATGTGCTGCTTTCGTAGATATTTTTAAAGCGTTGTGAACCACAGGGGCCTAAAAACCTTAGAAAACACATCTACTTCCAGGGTCGGATTTTCCTTTAGGTTAACTAATTGTAAGTTTCAGCTTAGAGCCTCAAGATCAGGAGGGGCCTACATTCAAACTGTTAGCAAAATTAAAATTTCACTATCCTAAATGCAGTGGACGAGACTGAAACAAAAAAAAGGTGAAATTATACGCATACCATTAATAAAAAAAACACAAAAACCTATTGCTTAAACTTAAAAATTGGAGGCATGTTTTTATTATAAATATTATTGAAAGAAACAAATCATTTTTATTGCAGAGAGCCCTGAAGAAGGTATTAAAATATACCGAAAAGTTAGCCACAAATGTAAATTTTATTCTTAAATACTCCAAGACAATAATTAAAACTTATATAAGAGAAAATAACCATTTTATTAATTTTATTTTTTTTAATAGGCCAAGAATTAAAAATGATTTCGGCTACGGAATTACATAGTGAAACTTTCATAGTAAAAGGGGATGAGAGATTAATCTCTAAGAACACATTTTCTTATCGCCATATGAATAAAGGATTTTTCGCATAATTATTATGCGCTAGACAGAAAATAACCATTTCATTCATTTTGTTATTTTTTTAGAATAAGCCAAGAATTACAAGTGATTTCGGCAATGGAATAAGATAATGAAACCGTCAAAATAATAGGGGATTAAACATTAATCTCTAATAACACAATTTCTAGTTGCCATATAAATTAAGGATTTTTAGCATAATTACTATGCGCAACACATAAAATAACCATGTCAATCTTTTTGTGATTTTTTTAAGGATGAGTCTAGAATTAATACTGATTTTGTCTATGCAATTACATAATGAAATAGTCGTAGTAATAGGCGAGCGAATATCTTTTGTGTAACGCTTTTAGAGGACCTGTGGCTGTGAAAAGGTGTTCTCCTACAGCTGGTCTCGAGGCGATAACCAGCGGTCGCCAACCTCTTCCCTCTATCATCGAGTGCCCATCGGAATTCCTGAGCATTGTCGAGCCGGAATTCGAAATGCGCACATTGTTTTAAGGGCCCGTGAAAGGTCGAGGATGACTCAAGATGGCAGGTGGGCGAATAACGATGACAAATATGAAGGAAGAGATTGCTATTTTCTCCTCTCTCCCGTTCGTCTATCAATGTGTACGATCCCGGAGAGGGACGCCCTTCCTCAAGGCCGCGAGATCGACAACCTTCAGATTAACGACGGTATTTTTTTTTTTGGACGGACGTGAATGTGGTTTAGTGAAGCCATTAAAATAGGGAGTGGACGATCACCGAGATATTTGACCGCGAGCCAATACTTTCCTTAGCGAACCAACAGCAGATCCGTAAGTAGCTTTGGGGAATGGCACAGTTAACACCACGAAGTGAATATAGAATAGAAATTCTTCCATGAAGTGTTAGAAGCCATTCTCGGCCGCCCCCCTCCCTTTCTCGACACATCTGAGTTCGGACACTAGATTTTCAACCGTCCCAGTTGACCCCAAAAAAATTCGTTAGTATCCAAAGGTTTTTTAAATTTGTACAAACCCTTTCCACACAGCCTCACTCTACTCCCAGGGCCGGATTTTCCAATAGGCTAAAACCTCTTTCTTTCGTCTCCTATGACATTCACATTTAGTAACTTACTACCTTTCCCACGTCAATTTTAATTCTCAATCCGAAACTAAAATTCTGTCGAAACTTGAAGCTTGTACGTGGCGGTAGGACTCCATATTAGCAATGAATATTATAATTAATAACAAAGTGTCCTGTTAATCCCTAACTTGAACTTAAAAGCTTTTAACCATTTCAAGGATATCCCGTAGAATAATTGCATGCTGACGAGAAAAAATCATGAGAGGCGTTGGAGATGTGGGCATTCAGGAGAATGGGGAATGCATGAATATAATTAATTGATTAAAGTATCCTACCGATTAAGGCAGGTTTCCATGGAGTAATTGAGAAGTATTCTGGGAGCCTCCCTTTCCTTCTAGCACTTCCCTCTTCAATTCACAATAAGGTCTACTCCCTTTTATTCTATCTAAAATTCCTATTCTCTTCCTTCCTCTCCTTCAATCACCCAATATTCTCCCCTCTAATCTATTTCGAACATCTCCTTCCTGCTAAGTACTCGCTCCATCCATACCTTCAATCTCTTCCGTATCTCATCAAAAAGCTACATCTCCTCACCCACCATGTCCAGCACCTCGTCGTTCGTCCTACTTTCCGTCCTTTTCACTTTCTCCATTCTTCTACATACTCACATCTCAAAGGCCTCCAATCTTCTCTCTTCCTCCTTCCTAGTATCGGCGTCAAAATGATGTGCCGCTGTACATTGCAAATTTATATCTGGGATTCAGTGCATGCTAAAATAATGAGTAATACGTCATTTTAATGAAAATTTTATTCTTAACTGTGATTTATTTTTTTATGAAAAATTCAAATATGTAGACACGCCGGAGCAATGTATGTAAACATGCGGACTACACGCAACATAAAAGTAGCGGTTTTGTCAACTTCATGAACTTTGTAACTTAACATAGGGAAAACTACTACCTATACAGCATTTATCTTCCACAATAAGTTACAAACATTAATGTAGATGAATCAAACGACTTTATCGTATATTTATAATGCATTTTTTGCTGATAATTAACGCAAATCTTTAAAACATTATCTATTCCCACAGTTTACTCCGAAGAAAAATAAGACTGATAGAAACCCTTCTTAAGTCATTTGTTATTTTTCTTCGATCCATAATCTATAAAAATATTGTAATTTGTCGGGTTGATTAATTTTACTAATGCCATGTTCATGCTATGATAAATCAATCACTCAGTGATTCAACCCGAAGGTCGGTTTAGGTAGGTGAGGATAGAGCTCGCCTTGAACTAAACGTCGAACTAGTGAATTTCACAAATTCAGGGTAAAGAGGCCAGTTACTTTCCCTGGGTAACCGCGCACATGGAGGATTACGTTTGGGAGCGTCCAAAGGCTCCAACCAGGATTTCAACCCGGGGTCTCTGGATCGGCAGCCAAAAGCCTCTACCCACTAGGCTACCACGCTCCCCATTCGACAAATAAGTACAAAATTAATTGAATATAAAAGGCTATTCCACTAATTTCCACTGTAACTATTGTCAATAGTAAAAAATTGTTCAAAAAAACCATCAATTGAAAAAGAAAGAACTAAAGTACAAGTCATATCAGTTATGATTCAGATGTAAATGGTATCGTTTCTCTTTTCCAAAACTTTTGCTTTATACTAACACTTTCTCGAGAAAAAATAGAAACGTTAGCGATTAAGCAATTATGAAGGTTTCCGTAGCACAGGTTCTCCTTTAAGGCAATCCAGTTTTCTTATTCTCTCATTGTAATAACTTCAGTTTTTTCCATTTTTTTGTTCAAAGCAATAAATTACCACCCGACAAAACTGTAGATCATAGTAATTTCCACACACGTTTCAATTGAACTGCTAAAACGACTTTCGTTCAGCTCTTGCAAATTTCAAATGCGCGAGCAGTGGAAGAAAATGGACGAGGTATGAGGCATTGTGAACATGAATATATTTTAAACAAGAGTGGAAAATGAAGTACCATACCTAGAGGGGAAAACACTTCAGAATGTAGGAGTTTGTGAATTCCTACCCAAAGGTTATTCAAACGTCATCAAAAAAAGAAAAAAGTCGAAGTAAAAAAAAACAAACATTTATTTTAAGCAATTAGAGTGTAATCAGTGTGTATTTAATTCAATGTCATTATCTTCCTTTTTTGATGTGGCTGACATGGAATATATTTTGTTTGATATTTTTACTTACAATAGTAATTTATGAGTAGGTCTTTAAGTCTTTTGTTATTTCTTGAAGAACATAATGAAACTGTTTATAATAGACGCCTTCAGATTCAATGTAATATACTGATTCAATCGAAATAATACAAGACCAAATGTGAATGAATAACTTAATTCATGTGTCTGAATTTACAAATAATTCTAACAGCTCGTGGCACTATGATTTGTTAGCATGTGTGACGTGAAGTACCTATAGTCTGTATACCGTAGGGTGGCGCACGGGCCCGACATCTACTCCGGGAGTGCCGGGGGGATGAAAGGATCGACCATAAAAACTATGAGACCGACTCAGGTAGCCAGCGGGCCCTAGTGCCACCCTACGGTATACAGACTATAATGAAGTACTTTTAAATCTTTAATTCCATTCCCTCCCGCTGTCAGAAAGGATTGAGAAAAGGCCATTTAGCGTGCTCCACAGTACGTCATCACCTGGGAAAAAGGCGTCATGACATCAATTTTGCCAGACGCTGTGGAAGAAATTCCATGATTTTCTCCTGAATTGCCACACCAATTTTCAATCCCCTAATTTTTCTGTTTTCCCCGATTTCTCAAGTGGACAACAATCCTGATTCTCTACTGAATAACAAGAGTTATTCTCCTTCAACTCTCCATCCCCTGCCAACGACGGGCAGAAATATTATTCCTCCTAGTCTCCAGTCACGGCAATGAGACTTCTCTAGAAGGCTTACGACTGTTTCCATTCGCAGCCTGCATCTGTGCAGACTTTCACACAAGAAACCAGAAGCAATGATCTATTAAAGAGCAACAGATTTTGTGGCGATACTGACAAGTTCACCAAGGCCACAAACTCTAATCTTCCATCTTTTCAAAGACCTGCAAGATGCGTTTTTAATTAAGGTATCCAGGCACTCTGGACTCAGAGAGTCCGGGTTTCACTAAGCTCCAGCAAGATAAGTGATTGTGTTCCACAGCGTAGCACTAGGTTAATCCTTTGGGTAGATCAGGGTGCTGAGAAACCAACCCAATCCACGTTTGTGATCCTTCTGCAGTAGCCACCAGATAATTCCAGATTGGCTCCACTGGGAACACGGACCTGCAAGACGTAAGTAACATTTATTGGAAGTCTGAAGGCGACGGTTATCAATAATTTCATAATACTCTACAAGAAATAACAGCCGACTTAAAGACCTACTTTTAAGTCTTACTTTTTGCAGATTCTTGTCAAAACTTGGAAGAACATCGTAGCCTCTGCATGGCTTCTTAAGACTAGGGCTTGGAGTGGTCTTCGCCGAAATACAAATCGGATTTAGCTCAAAACCACTGATTCCGTCAGGTTTTTAAAAATCTATTTCTCAACTTTATTCACAGACCTTACGGAAATTGAGACGCAGAATTCATCTCGAACATTAGAAAGTCTATGGCACCGTATGTCGCAGCGATGTCATCATTTAATTCCGGATAGACAAAGAATATTGATTAGTGTACTAAAATGTGAGTAGAAAAAATTTAAGGTTTTAAAAAAATCACACATTTCATTTCAGAGCAGCAAGCAGGGGCGGATCCAGGATTGTTCTGGGGAGGCACAAGTGTCATACAGGCAAATACACGATTTACCCATGCTTGAGATTAAAAATAAGATACGAAAATTACTGTACGAAATATTATCTCAATTTAATATGAAAGTTATCAACATGAAATTAAATGATTGAGGCTCATTAATACACATAACGAACGTATTGATAACCTTATAAATTTTTTTTCTCCAATTTTTAAGCATACGCGCCCCCGAGCCCCACCCTAAATCCGCCTATGCCAGCAAGGATATACTTTCATGGACATTCAGGACAGATATCAGAGCTCGAAATAGCCAGAGAGCGAAAAAAATCTCATCGGTTGACGGTAGATTAAACAATCGCTGAGGCAATGGAAAATAAGGACTAGAAAACTATGGGGTATGGTTTCAATCTTGACCGAGATAACACTGGCCATTCTCCTAGTTTATATGCCCTTCTGAAACCGTTATATTACACCACTCGGTTGGTTGGCACAAAAAATATGCAATAAATTTCACACGTGTCCTAACTTTAACACTTTTATGAAGGATAAACATTCCGTAATAGGTAATAAGGGTGCGGTTCCCGCCAACGCACACTGGCACGTATATAGAACTAGGAAACCATAGAGAGGGAAAACGAGGTAATAAAAAGGTTAACGCTGAACAGCATCGCTAATTAGAACTATCAAACTGAAAAGGTCGTTCCCACTCAAACCGCTAGCCTTGTTGTCCCGTGACGTTGATTGTGCTATTGTTTAGAACCGACGCGACGCGGTCGGAGAATCTCGTCGCCCTCGTTTGAAATTTTTTCATTTTGTGAAAAAAATACGCAACACATTGTAAACTCTTGAATGTTAAATTATTATAAGAAAAAATTATAAAAAATCAACGTTTTCCGTATGATTCTCAGGAAAAGCTTATTCTTTAGGAAAATATGCTTTAAAATTTATGAAAAACCAAGTTAACCACACCAGCGAGCAAAAGTAAAAACTCGACTTTTGCGAAAATTCCTATTCGAAATTTTTACTTATTTTCTCTCATTTTTAAAGACTTTTGATGATTTTCTGGATAGACCAAATATTTAAATAGCCATAGCTCCTTAATCCTCAGACATAATTTTATCACTCTCTATCATTTTTCCCTTTTCCCATTTTTTTTTCCTTTTTCCATTCCCAGCGTGCGACGTACGCTCACGAGTAAATTTTGAACTATTCATTGTCATCAACATAAGAATCATTGCACAATGAAAAATTTGAATCATGAGGAAATACATTTGGCCCGCGGTAATATCCCACAGCAGCCTTTCCTGGCCTAACGCACTGAATGTTGAAAACAATAATAAATACCGTAATGGCATTAAGAGGACATCAGTAATTGAAAGGTAAAAAACTGGAAAATATAAGTTCCAGCAAAATTTTTAAGATAACTATTTGAAACGAAACATTAAAAATTTAAATGCCTACCTTAATCGGTAGAAAATTTAATAAAATATTTCGTTTACTCTTCGTTCTTTTTCATTGATTTACTATTATAGTTCGTATGCAGAGGTGACCGGTGGCCAGGCGGTCGGATCTCTACCTTAATCGCCACAAACAACCCCTTCGGAAAGAAGTGCGAAGGTTGCATAGGTTGTAAGCAGTGGCGCAGCGAGGGGGGGGGGGGGGTTTGTGGGATTAACCCCCCCCCCCCCCAGAGCTTAGAGAGATTTTAATTTTAATCTATTTTACTTAATTGGATTGATATTACTATTAGAATAGTGTAAAGAGTAATAAAATATCCCTCAGAAAGCCGTAAAACTCACCAATTTGAACCATTTATCTTAAAATTCCGTTATTAATTTCGCACCTACCGCTTATCCTGGTGGGTATTCCATAGCCCCATACACCCCGGTATTAGTTGCATCTAAACCCCCCTCAGCCTTAATTCCTAGCTGCGCCCCTATTTGTAAGGGCCGGAGTAGGTGTTTTCCTTCGGGCGAATCCTATGGACTTCTTTCCCAAAATTTGCAAAATTCGTGGGATGAGACTGATAAGAATAAGCTCCGAGCTATAAAAGCGGTAGTAACAGCATGGGCCTCTTCCATCAGGAGTAACCACAGAGAAGAATTCGTAATCACACGCCTGAGGATAGGGCACACTGCCCTCACACACTCATACCTCTCCAAAGAAGAAGAGAAGAACCCACCTTGGTGTGAAGAATGCGATTCACATTTAAGTGTGAAACACATCATGACGGAGTGCGATAAATATCGATCCCCTCGAGACAAGCACAAAGTGAGTGGTACCTTAAAATAACACCCTCGGTGATTCTCCGGAGCTTTTGTCACGAGTAATTGCCTTTTTAAAGGAAATCAACGTTTTTAACAAACGGTAAATTAATTTAAATAGATGCATGCATATAATTTTTATTTTTTTTATTTTCATTTATTTAATGTTTCTCACATACAGCATTTATGCCAATTTATAGTGACGCAGTAACAAATATGAAATTTTAACATAAAAAATCTGAACAAAGAGTACAGGCATAAGGTAGTAAGAACAAAATAGAAGACACGCGGAAAGGGAGGTGGAGAGGGAGGTTTATTTATTAGCCGAGGAATGGGACATGGCGAGTTTGACAAATGAGTTTAAGGGCAGAAAAAACGGATCAATATCGTCTGGTAATGAATTGAGCATGGAATTGAGCAAGGAGCAAAGGCGGTGTTGGAGTGAGCGCTTAACGAGGGGTAGTCTAGGGATAGGCGTATGGAGTAAGGAATGTGTACGAGTGGATCGGCAGGGCACTCTAATGGAAGGAAGCATATCAGGACAATCAATGTGTGAATTTAGAATACTTTAAATAAGTTTTAAATCTTTTTTAATCCTTTGTTGGCAGAGATTAGTGATTGATGGAGAAGATAGGAGTGAGCTGATGGGCATGTCACGTAAGTGGGGAACTCTGTGTCTTACGATTCTGGCGAAGAAACTTGTTAAGGCCGTTTTACGCGGGCCACGTACTTGCACAATCAGACGTGTGTACGAATGTGCAGTCAAAATTGCGTCGTGCAAAGCGGTGAATTGCTAGAACACATGCGAGAATGCGTGGACGTGAGATAGCAAAATGGCCCCTGTTCTAATTTCGTTCATGCATTCCACGCCATTTTAGAAATTAATGCAGTTTTAACCTGCGCCATTCCGTACCCCGTGTAAAACGGCCTTTATACTGTCAAGAGAGGTGAGGTTAGAGAAAGCTGCAATGTACCATATGGGAGAGCAATATACGGTGACTGGAAGGATAAATGCTGAAAATTTTTAAATATTAATGCCCTTAATAACGTGTCATTAAACACTTAAAAATGTTTAACATAAGGACGGTTGTGGTGCAAAATGACCTTTGCTGTCGACGCACCCCAAAAAAACAAACTAACTAACTAACTTCTTTGCGGTCCCGCGGCCTGCCGCCTCAGTCCGCTACATCAGTCCTAGGCGGCTAGAAACACACGAGAGAGAAAACTAGTCAATAAAAAGGTTAACGTACAACGACACGGCTAATTAGAACAATCGGAGTGGCGCAGTAAACCTGAGAAGTCCCTTTCCATTCTGACATCAGCCTTGGAGCGTCGCGTCGTTCGCTGGTGCCATTGTCTTCGTCAGGGCCTCTCGTACGCGAACACGCCTCCCTTCTCCATAATCGGAGCGGGTGGGCGTTCGACAAATGCGATGCGAGGGAGCGCAAGGAAAACAATCAGAGAACCGTCTTGAGAAAGCCTTAAGTCACCGCCCTCTCCGGTGACTGCACTGCCGGCTACCGAGGGCATTGTATCCCGACATTTAGCAACGCACGCCCCCAGGCCACCGAGATGCAATATATGCACCAGTCCACACTGGACCAATGGACCTTCGACATTTGAACATATTTGACATATATTGTACGGTTCTAAAAACGTTATAAAATTGCAAATCGTATCTTAATAATGCCAAAAATATAATCTAAATGTAGCAAGGTACTTTTCTAGTGGAGTTTGTCCAACTATTATCGTTAACTAACCGTCACAAATAACGTTTCAAATCCAAATTTTTAAGCTGTGGATGGAATTAAAATTAAGGTAACAGACGAGGTGAAGTACCTGGAAGTTACGATAGCTTCAAATCTATCGTGGGGAGCACTCATAAGGAACATTTGTGGCAGAGTCATGAAAAAGCTAAGTTCCTCAAGCGTATTGTGGGAAGAGTTTTGGATGAGAAATTAAAAGGAAGGTGCTATTTTGCATTCGCCCAACCACACCGTGAATATGCAGCGATATTGTTTATGCGCTTCATGAATAAATTTCACACTATTACCCCTGAAACCGATCGATTTGTTAAATATTCATATTGAGTCCTCGCATACTACTTCAAGATGATTATTACCATCGAAGGAATTTTATTTCAAATCCCATTCTAGATGATTAAATGATTCCGTTTTCGTTCTGATTTAAGAGAAATCTATATCACCGATAAATAATTTAAAACAACAAATTATAGCCAACCAGACTATTTATAAGAGAACGACACCATGTATCCGAATATTTATATATATTTAACCAGAAAGGTAATATTTTATTTAAGTACTATTTTACAAATATCGATACAATGAAAGTGTTTGCGGAGAAGACTATGTTGACTCGTAAAAACGAATCATGATAACGCGACAAACGATTTTCAGAGCCATTATTAACAAGTATGGCTGACAGCCTTCTCATTATTCAAACAGCCAAAGTAACTTACAAGAAGCATTTTTATAAAAAAACTTTTTCCCACTCACAATCAGAAGATGTAACTTGTGGATTCCTGCCTTGAAAAAAGAATATCATACGTTATGATAGCAAAAATCTAATAAACCCATGATCACACCAAGTCCGTGTCGTGCCATCTACACATGATTTAATTTAAAAGAGAGATGGAAATGTTTTGCACAAATCCTTAATTATTGTAAAAATATTTCCATAATATTGTGGTATTCATGGAAAACTACCATCTCTCTTTTTCAATAGATCATAATGCCATTCCACAGCATCTCGTCTGACTCTATTACCTTTCTATATCTTCCCCGCTATCCTAGCATTTGTCTCTATGCAAGGTTTTTAACGTTCACTCCCTCCATCATAATCATTAAAAGCGATAAAATTTATGTTACAGAAAATTGAAAATAGGTTCTCTTTCGAAGTATCCTAGGGCTACCAATCAGCTTCCCAAGAATTCTTACAGTTTGTAAGACACTTGAAGAGCAATAAAACTAATTTCTATTGCTAGTGATTTTCCTTAACAGGGAATGAGATATACATTTGCGAATGTTAGAGGTATAAAACGGTAGTTACTAGAAATAGGCCTTGATTTTTATAAACAAATTCGCTCTAACGGAGCCACGAGTAAGCGATCGCATAATTTTCCTCCAAGCTCCGGGAACTGCATTCACAGCCATGATTTATCTCCGAGTAACTTGGCCAAGGACGGAATTATCAGCCCTCAAGTCAAAGGGCAAAGGCTAAGGTAATAAAATTGAAATATTCACCCTTGGAGCCCATTCTAATGATCAACCGAGACGCCGAATTCCTATCAAATTCTCGGTAAACAATAGGAAGTTCGCATATATTTCTCGGAATTTATATTCAAAGCAACAAAGATACTCGAGTAGTTAATTCCAATAGACATTCATGCCATACAACCTTATACAGCACACTAAGCTTTCTAATCCAGCATTATCACGTGAAGTATTCGGTTAATACTACAACGGCATTTTCATTTCACTTCTCACAAACACGCTGGCCACTAAGCCAGTCATGGTGACCGGCAACGAAAGTTCCCGCCACGTAATGCCGGTGATAGTGACTAGCCATGGAGCGACTACATTTCAGTGGATTTTTGATGCACTGGGTGATCGTGAGCGATTGATTAGGAATAAATTGTGATCGAAGTGATTATTATGACCGCAGTACTTCAAAACAGAGTATAATTCATTTTAAACTCATTTTCAATTATATTTATGCAAGTTACGAGCCAATTATACGTGAGAAATAATAAAAAACACCAACGGCGATACAGGAAATATGTAATACGGCGGTAAACGTTTTAATATATATCGTGGAAGGTTACTCGGGATTCCACCGGGTCAGGTTCTCCAACAGACTCTGTAAATAGAGCGCTGTAGGACCCACTCGGTCGAATCGACACTAGAGTTCAAGCATTAGATTGCAGAGCCAGCCTTGGGAGGCGTTCGTTTGCAAGTCGCGGGTCAGGTCATGAATGCTCTGATGAAAATTGACGACTAATACATCGAAACGTCGGCCGAGATGGAGTTGGAGAACATGAACCGGTGGGATTCCCGAATAACCATCCACGATTCGATACGCCGGGAAAGCCTGCGATCGTGTTAAAATATCATTTTTTCTTGACTCTTTACGCCGGTTTCTCAGCCATTCAGCTCACGAAATTAATGACAGGGCTGATCGCTTTAATATTATTATTTTTTTGTTACAATCAGAGTACTCTACCAGTTAGGGTACGTTTTCATGTAGAATCATACAAATTACCCCGGCTTGTCTGCCCTCACAATTTGGACATCCCAATTCAGTTCAAATTAAGGGTATTCCCTTTCATTGTTCCAATGAATCCAATTCTTTTGCTTCCTCTCTCTTGTTTACCCGCATTTTCCCCCAAACACTGATTCCAAAATACCCCTGCAATCCTTGCCGGCCTCGGTGGCGCCAGTGTAACATTCCCGACTACACACCTAGAGATCGCGGGTTCGAATCCCGCCTGAGTTGGTTAACCGTAAATCGTAAGAAAATATTAGTCCTAAATTCGCTCGAAATAAAGACGACATTATCATTATTATTATTATTATTGCAAATCCTTCTGCCTTTTCTCGTCCTCCTTCATCAGAGTCCACGTTTCCGCTCCGTAAATAGAGCCCTATAGGGCCCACTGGGTGGAATCGAAACTCGAGTGTATGCATTAGTTTGCACTGCCAGCCGAGTGACAGTTTTGGGATGCGTTTGTTTGCAGGACTCTAACTGTAAAGGCTGGTTTACGCGATACGTTAACACGTTGGAGTTTATGTGTGTTTGCATAAACGATTTTTGTGGACCGGAACGGAACATGCACGAATGCATTGACCAAATTAGAAAAGGTTCTATTTACTGTACATGCATTCGCACAAGTTGGGAGGTTACACGGTGCGTTTTTATGTTCATTCACATGTTCATACATTTAGACATTAACCCGTACGGGTTTAAGTACCGTCTAAACAGGCATTAAAGCGCTAAACTCCACACGAGACTCATCACATGCCTTCTCTACAAAGTCTTACATAACGATGCCTTCATTAACACTTTCGAATTCACCAACGCCTCCTTAGCAACCGAAATTCTCTCCCTGATTTCCTAGCAACTGAATCCGCTTTCCTTCAATGATGCCAAAATAATTGAACTGCTCCCTCTCCTTAAGTTTGTGATCGTCTATTTTTATTCAAAGCTTCACACTCCTCACTCGCGATACTCTCCAAAACTGCAATGTTTTAGTCTTCTTGTGATAAGGAGGAATTCAAAAATTGATTTATCATTTTTCTCAAAAGAAACCTCCTTAGTTATACCACATGAAATAATGAAAAAAAATTACGATGAAACGTCTTAAGGCAGATGGAAAGGAAAATAAGTCATAGATGGCAGGATAAGTGACATGAAGATAAGCCACTCATTGATGAGGTATTAAGGACAATTGAGAAATATCGGCATCTCCATCGGAATGCAACAGAACCTTAATCACACGTTTCGGAATCGAGGACTGTTGAAATACAATGTCGCCTCAATTGTTTGCGATCGCAGATAGTGCATTGAGATTATGTGATATCGGATGCGCTACGCCTCCGTAAGGCATTCAAAGCAAGCAGTCACCAATAAAACTGCAATTAACGTGTGACAACACCACATTTTGAGGCACAATGGTCTGATGAAGACAAACGTTGAAGAACAAGTGGAAGGGAAAGAAGGCAAGGGACGGCCCCGAATGAGTTACATAGGACAGGTTATACAGGATGTAAAAGAGAAGAAACATGTAGCTATGAAAAGGTTAGCGGATAGAAGAGAGAAATGGAGAGCTGCGCAAACCATTTTAGGATTGTTCACTAATGATGATGATGAACACTTAACTCATTATTCATCAAGATGAAAAATAATGTCCTCAGATAAAATAGATGACACTTCATTTAACACATTCGATTGGATCAAGACCAAAAAAAAGCCTGCGAAAAATTAAATTAAAAAATTGTTCCATTGAGTCTCCCAAAACGCTTATTTATCCCGAATCCCGAGGAAAGGAGTCTATTATATGATTCTCCGGGGAAAATGAAAACCAATAGGGTCCTTTCTTTCATCGAAGAAAACGAAAGGCATTGATTGCGATTCGGTACCAACCGTTAGTGTATTCATAATATAAAAATTATATGGTCTTAGAAATCCCAGTTTAGATGAATGGCAATGGTCAATTTTAACCTCATTTGAAAAAGGCCAGATTGGCGCCCTTGCGATGCCACTCCACGTGACGCCACAGGGACCCAGATGCTATACGAGTTTTACATCGTCTGACACTGAGATTACCAATGTATGTATGAGGCACAGAGCTCAGGAAAACATCTCTTAATAATCACCTATTAAAATTGCCTATGATCGGAAAGTTTCCTTCATTTGATAGGGTATTAATAATCCTTATTTAAGTCAAACGCTATCTGCTAAGCAGCCTGCATCGTAGCGGCGCTCATAGCCTCGTACCAAGGTGGCCTCATACGGCGGCAGCCGGAACCAGAATGACGTCACACGGGATTTTCCCCGCATTCATACTCAGCCGTCGCGTCTTCGCGCTCTTGAAAATTTTCACTTTTCATTTAATCGCGATAAATAGATATTGTCATTTAAAAAATCTAATAGCGTGAAATGCGTACTCCAGGAGTAATAAACTTTCGATTTAGGCAATAAAAAATAATAGGAAACCACCCTATTCTGCCTGGACGCGACCCGAATAAAGCCACTATCACAGCTTTAAATCAGCTCTCCCTGGCTCCAATCGAACAGAATATTTAAAAGACCTTGCATCCCAAACAAATAAACCAGCCACTGAATAGACGACGATAAGACTTCATTAAGTATAGTAGAAGCCGAAATGAAATCATACGTCGCGCCACCTTCGGAACGACTTCTTAATGAAGAGGTAGGTGCAATTGAAAATACAGAATGATTGAGGCATACATGAACACTTTTTTCGATCAATCATAACATTCTGTTAGTATTTTAATATAGATGCCACTGTAAGAACTCCTTGCACCCCAACTACATAAAGCAGCCACTTCTCAAACACAATTTCCTCTTCTGTTACGCAAAAATATCAATTAAAGCACAGAGTTGACGAGTTTCCAATTAAGTTTTTACCACAAGACCCGAGAAAGATATCCCTTCTGCTTTAATACGGTTGAAATGAAAAACCAATCCTATCCGCGACCCTAATAAAGTCACAATCACAGCCAGACATCGTGCACGAGCCGATCGGAGGCAGAAAATTAAAAAAAGCGCGCCTGCGCGCCCCAAAGAAATATAAAAACAGTCACGGAAGGGGATGCTGATAAAACGTGGCGGGCAAACCGTTCGTTGTGAATGGGAGGGGAGGAGGGGGGAGATTTTTAAAAACCTCATAACTCGCGGGCATTATCGCAAAGGGAAGAAGGGTCACAAGAGCATCACGTGAAAGAGGCCAGCGCCAACGCACACCACGCAATCCCGAAAAAAAAGACGACTATCTCGCGTCTTTGTCGCAACTGGTAGCGATAACTGAGAGCATCGTCGGCCGAACTGTACCGAGAGGCGGTGGGAGGAGAAAACTTCCCCTATATCCCTTCCACTACTCTTCCCTCAGAATGATAGCTACAGCGATAGGTTTTCAGGGACAAAAAGAGCGATCGCTCTAACCATCATTTTCTGATTCGCACGATCATTCCTACCGTCCCCATTCACAAAGCTTATTCCGTCACTATCCGTACTTAAAACAGGGTGGTTTCCTATTATTTTTATTGCCTAAATAGAAAGGTTATTACTCCTAGAGTACGTATTTCACGCTTTTAGATTTTTAAATAACGATTTCTATTTTTTTCCCTTATCTTGACCTCGTTTAATTCGTGGTAAAATAGTTCTTGGTGTGCAGGTCAATGTATGTTATGCAAAAAAAATTTCGCCAACGTTTCTGTTTATTTTAAACCATCATCAGGGCTATGAAAGAAAACATAAGAACAATATAAAATACAAAGATAACAAAGATATACAATGCAGGAATATTTCTCGGGTTTCCCACCGGGTGTCGTATCGGGTTGTAGTTCCCAACATTTCCATGACTAAGTCCGTCATCGTCATCAGGGGTTAATGTTGAGCCAAGTTTTTTCTCCGGTATTTATACACATGAGGGCCGTTCAAGTGGGCCCTGATTGGTCCTTTCTGAATTGGGGTGATTTATAGTGATTGATCACTGACTTCCACGTATTACTTAACTGGAAGCCTTTGTCTCTGTTTAGGTTCTTTTGGTGTTAGGTTCTTCAGAAAGGACCAATCAGGGCCCACTTGAACGGCCCTCATGTGTATAAATACCGGAGAAAAAACTTGGCTCAACATTAACCCCTGATGACGATGACAGACTTAGTCATGGAAACGTTGGGAACTACAACCCGATACGACACCCGGTGGGAAACCCGAGAAATATTCCTGCAGAGCATACGCCGGGAAAAACTCAGATTCTACAAAGATATACAATATTTTACAAAAAATAAATAAATGGTTTAAAATAAACATAAACGTTGGCTAAAACGTTTTTACATAACAAACATTGACCTACACTCCAAGAACTATTTTAACATGATATCTATTTTTCGCGATCAAATGAAAAGTGAAAATTTTCAAGAGCGCGAAAACGCGACGGGCCACACGGCCCGCGCTTCGACTCCAACCGACGGCTACATTGCTGACTGACCACTGGTGAGTCTACTGGTGAGTGAGTAACTGCGTCAAGTAAATGAGTGTGAATAGCATCTCCACCGTGCCACTATATAAGGAAGTGGAACCAGGATGTTTTCGTCAAAGAGGAAGGGGAAACGGAAGGCACACCAAGGGCAAGAACCCACACAATTTAAAGCGTGCTACCCGCGACTTAAAGGTGGCGGGCCGTACCCTTACATTTTCTTTATGTTTGGAACTATCCATAACGTGCCAAGGCAGGTTATATTTTTTTAAAGATCTCTTACTTTCCATACAAATGCATTCTTTTATTTAAAAGGTCTTTAAAATACTATTTCTTTACCTTTTTTCACATACCCAAGTCAAAGTTTTTTTATTTTGCATTTAAAACACATTAGGAGCGATATTTTGTATTTCAAATACTCCTAGCATTGTATTTTTCCCAGCCCTGACAACTTTCATTCAACTAAAAGCCAATCGCGGTGTTACAATCGCTTTTAGCGGTCATGCGTTTTGATTGGCTAAAGGATAAAGAAGAAATCAATCTTTTGAAATCAATTTTTTATCATTGGCTCCTCGAATCTGGAACCTGATTTTAATTAAATTTTGAAGTCAAAAAGACAGAATAATTCGCCACAGTAACTTGGTTAGCATAAAAAGGAATCTAATTAGTTTACCCTGATTTATTACAACCAGATGTTTTTGTTTTATTTTTCCATTTTATACTCGAATTTTTGAGAAAATTAAATTGCCGTTACTGAATTGTTTTTTTTTTGTTTTTTATTCTCTGGGCCCACATGAATGCTGGAAATATGTAATATGGCCCTTACATTAAAATGCTTGGAGACGCCTGGACTAGACCGAGAGGAAAACGAACGACAGGGAGGAAACTTCCCCTATATCCCTTCCACTACCCTCCCCAGCTTTCCCCACATTTATAGCCAGAGCTTCTGAGATTACTGACCCGCCACTAAGAAAAACTATCATCACAAGATGATGAAATATATTTTGTTGACTATCCTACGTAAAAAATCTCTATGCTATATATATATGCTTGAGCTAGATCATCAAACATGGATATTAGGGTCGTTTGCTTACAACCCAAATCGCATTTCGTCAAAATAATTCGGTTTTGGAAAGGAAAAATAAAGTTACGATGTAAACAAATCTTCCTCATTCAGCCATTCTCCAAAAAGGTATCGAATACAAAAAATGAAAAGCCACCTCCCACTTTCAAATTCATCAACGCTTCAATAGTTACCGATATTTTCTTCATGATTTCCTTGCGACCGAATCCGTTTACCTCCAAAATGCAGCCAAATATTTGAATTATTTACTCCGCTTGGATTTGTGACGAACTACTTTTTATTTTGAGACCGAATTATTTTGAATTCCGTCAAAATTATTCGTTTGGCGTGAAGGAAATATAAGTTAAAACATACAAAAATCTTCCTCATGCAGCCATGTATAAGTATAAGCCATGAGTATACAACATCTGGCGTCTACTTAACTCGTGTTCGCCACTTTCAATAATTTAACGCTTTCAAGGATAATGATGTTTTTATTATATGAATACTATATTTTTTCTATTAGCATAACTTAAAAAATAGCATAATTTCGCACTATAAATTATATCTGTCGTACATAAAAAACTTACTACTCATAAGGGCAGCTGAAATCTCTAAGAAATTTTGTGAAATTGCGTTGGTATTGTACGGTCTTCATTGAACGAATTGATATCTTAAAGTAAATAAAAGCAATGCATGGGTGATTCAACGTTTTCACATTATTATCACTTCAGTAAAGACCACAAGCAGTGTTGCATGCGCGGGAAAGACAGATGGACATAAAAATATTGAAGATACGACGGGAAAATGTATGGAGAAACAGCAAATGTTAATTCTTTAAGGGCTATTGGGAAATGTCTTTATCAATATCAGATTTATGAAAAGCCTCCATGGCAAATAGAAGTTCTCTTGGAATCCAACTTCTTATCTAGTTCAACAGATGACACGAAACTGTCGTGAACGATTAGGTACATCTCTCGCTAAACATAGAGGTCGGAAGAAAACTTCGATAAAGTTATCTTATGAATTAAGTTAAACGTAAAGGTGCCGTATATAAATGCACATGATGGTACATTGCGTGCATATCAACACTAAAGTTACTCCTCTTGGGCTGACTACAATCTCTCCGATTTTCTCAGACTAAAATTCTTATCTTTATCCTTTCGTATCAACCGCATACTAAGAATTTCTTTTTCAATGCATGGCATATTAAATCATTACTTCCCTAAATCCAGATGAGCATCATTTCCCCGAATTTACATTCCATCACGAAATCTGTACATTTTCAATGAGCTAATCCTGAATTTAGACGAGAGGATCGTTATGTTAGAATTAAAGAAAATGCTAGAGAAGAGCACTCGGCCGGAAATCGAGTGACCCGGGTTCGAATCCCGGTCAAGGCGAATGATTTTTTTTCTGTGTGTGGTTTTCGCAAATTTCTGCATTGCGGGTAACTCCCGTAAAGTTATCACCATGACTAGTCCCGGTAAGTATACTTAAATTTGCTAGAGAAGAAGACACTCTAAGAGCTACACTCTACATGTGAAGAGCTACACTCTAAATCAGAAGTCTGATTTAGAGTGTAGCTCTTCACGGTGCGGAAATATGGACACTAACGAAGGAGGACGAGGGAATACTAGAGGTGTTCGAAATGTGAGTGTGAAGAATGGATGGAGTGAAGTGAACAGAGAGGAGTAGAAACGACGAAGTGTTGGACATGGTGGGTGAGGAGAGGGAACTTTTAGATGAGATACGGAGGAGACATAAGGCATGGATGGAGCGAGTACTTAGCGGGAAGGGGATCTTGAAAACGGTGCTGGAGGGGAGAATGTTGGGTAAAGGAGGGAGAGAAAGGAAAAGAATAGGAATTTAGATAGGATGAAAGGGAATATATCTTATTTTGAATTGAAGAGGGAACTCCTAGAAAAAATGCTCCAGTAAACCAATATTGACCGGCAGAAAACTTTAATAATTATGAAAATTATAACTACTCGAGTCATCAATTTTACAATATCAGGACTTCTCCAGCTTTTCAGGAGGTGGATGAAACATCGGGCGAAATTAATGAGAAAACGCCAAACAAGAAAAATTCCAAGGTTATGAGTTGAAATACTTTGGTTCATCGGGTACACAACAGTGCAGGATGGCCTCCAGAAAAAAAGCCATTCATACGTTAATCAGCACAAAATAAAAGTTGCCACGCCATTTAAGTTGTTCCGAGTTATCATTGCCACGCTAAAATGGTAGCAGATAAAATAATCCTGCCTTATCAATTGCAGCCGAAATGAACAGAAAATGCTATTTTAAATTTCAACACGCCATATCAATGTAAAACGGCGAAACTGGCTATAATTAGACCACTTTCCAAGAATATTACTTCCGCTATTTTTATCGATAGGAATAATATACACAGGACCTTAAAAAATAAGTACGGCGAACTTCGATTTCCAAGGTCCACTTTAAGTTGCACACTCTTAAAAGCAGACACGAGAAAAAAACCTGCAATTAAACGTACCGTAATAATAAATCCAACCTTTCACATTCGTAAATGGTCATAGCAGCTAAACTAAGGTGGCTCCGTGATAAGCAGTGTGTCCAAAGTTGAAGGCCGTGGATACGGAATCCATATCCTAAATTTATAGCGCTAATATTGCTTCCCCAAGTCACGTTGAAACTTAACCTTCACGAAACGACCTAACAAAAAAACCAACAAAATGAGCAAACAAAAAAGTGCGTTACATCCAAACCTATTTCCTTAAAACAATGTGTAAAACATTGCTGTCAACGGCTTCTGGGAGCAGCTGACAACAATGCACCTGTAGTCCAGGAAATGAAGCTCATAAAAGTGAAAAACCTTGCAATTTTTTCAAACTGAATCGATTTGCACCAAAATTTGGGATTGGACTAATTATACCCCCTACTTCAAAATCTATATTATGCCGAAGGGCGCTTTCTATTTTTTAGGGGTGAAAACTACCCCTAAAAGCTGGAACTTAAAAAATTATTTTTTAAAGCTAAATACGTGTAAAATTTAGTTTAAATTATATGTATAATTATTTTTTTATGTTTGGAAAATAATTTTAAGGTGTTTCAAACCATAATAATCAACCATTATTGGGGGTTAATGTAAAAAATAATTCTCAAACTGAATCGATTTGCATAACAACTTGTGTTTATACCGATCATACCTCCTATAAAAATGTTTTTCAAACCGAATCGATATGCATAAATAGTTGGGATTAGACTAATCATACCCCTTCTTCAAAATCTATATTATACTGAAGGGCGCCTTTTATTTTTAGGGATGAAAACTACCCCTAAAAGCTAAAACTTAAAATATTATTTTTTAAAGCTAAATACGGTTAAAATTTAGTTTAAATTATTTGTATAATTATTTTTTTTGTTTGGAAAATAATTTTAAGGCGTTTCAACCCATAATAATCAACCCTTATTGGGGGTTAATGTAAAAAAGAATTTTCAAGCGGAATCAATTTGCATAAAAATTTGTGATTATACTAATCATACCTCCTTTAAAATTTTTTTTCAAACCGAATCGATTTGCATAAATATTTGAGGTTAGACTAATCATACCCCCTTCTCCAAAATCTATATTATGCCGAAGGGCGCCTTTTATTTTTTAGGGGTGAAAACTACCCCTAAAAGCTAAAACTTAAAAAATGATATTTTAAAGCTAAATACGGTTAAAATTTAGTTTAAATTATTTGTATAATTATTCTTTTTGTTTCGAAAATAATTTTAAGGCGTTTCAACCCATAATAATCAACCCTTATTGGGGGTTAATGTAAAAAAAAATTATTTACCCTAAAAATAAAAATTATTTATCACATTGTATCTTCTTATTCACTTTCTAACTCCTTTTATTATGTATTCACTTTTTTCTCTCATGATTTTAATCACAGTACAGAAAAGATATAACAATAGGATAAACAGAACAAACTTCGTCATGGTAACATAAACAAACAAATGTACATTTATGTAGACATCACATGAAACACAATCAAACGAAGACTGTATGGCTTCCAGTCTTCCCACCACATGCATGCTCACAGGTCACTGTAAGCGAGAGCACACATACTCCAATGTGAGTACATATGTGTATGTATATATACATCTTATGGGTATGTGTGTTTATTTTGTAGCAAATTTGAGTGTATCGTTAGCTTCTAACGTAAAGTACACAAACTATATGCTGATTATGAGGAATATTATGCTCTGAATTGTGGATTTCGAATTTTTCGAAAATAAATTTGATTGGTATTTCAAACATAGCTCCTTTATTTTTTATGATAAAAATTTCATTTAAATTGTATTTTGTAGGGTTTTTACTGACTACAAGGTCATGTGAATTAAATTTTTTTCGAGTCATTTATTTTTAAAGGGGAGGGATTTAAGGGTTTAAATAAGGTGGAGCTCCCTTGGAAATAGAGGTTTTAATTATCAATATCTCACCAAATATTTATTGTATAGAAATTTAAAACACACCAAAATATTTGAAAGTAAAGAAGCTACAATTTATTACTCCTGCATTTCTTTCATATCTCCAGTTTTTCGGAGTTATTTTGAAAAAAAGAGCATTTTTAGCGAAATTGTGGAAAATGACTTTTCACTTTTTCCTCCAATTTTTCAAAATTTAGAGTTATAAATTAAAAAAAACTTCTAGGATCAATTAACAATACTTCAATAAAGAGAAATACTGAAGGGCATTGATCAATTTTGTCTATTGTGGTAATAAGGAGTTGTTTTCACTGATTTTTTCGTACAAAAAAGTAGGGACTGATCTTATTTTTAATCATAACTCGCTCAAATTTCATGATAAAAAATATTTTTTCTCATTATAAGAAAGTTTTTTAAAAACACTTTTAAACAGATCACATACTTTTCCTCGAAAATTACATTTTTCCCGCTATTTGGTATTGAATCTTTCAAATTTAGCGTATGACAAACAATAGATAACCATCAACAAGTTGTAGCTCGGTCCGAATTGGTCATAAAGGAAATATAAATTAAGATTTTTATTTAATTTTTTACAAGCTACAGTTTTGTAATTCACAATTTTCTAATAAAATTAATACTATTCAAGTTATTTGCCTATAATCGATTAAAATCGTTGATTTTTTCGTGAAAAAACTGTTACTTTCAATCGCAAATTAATCGAAAAATATTAATTTTACGCAAAATATGGATAGAACATTTTATTCTTAGAATTTATTTTTCTATCGTTTCCTGTAGTCAAAATATAATTAATATTTTCCACCCCCGAGATGGGGTGGAAACCACCCCCAGGGTAAAAGCGCCCGTCGGCATGATATAGATTTTGATTCTTGGTATATTCCCTACTTATTGTGAAAATTTCAAGAAAATCGATTCAGTTTGAAAAAATTGCGAGCCAAAATGCTTCATTTCCTGGACTACTGGCTGCGAAGGACTACGTTCCAAGCAATTTGTAAAACAGTAATGTAGACTGTAGGAGTGAATCAGCTTCCCGCGAAGGAAAATGCTTTCCTCTGTACTTGATTTAGTTCTCTGAATAATTTTAATGCATCTTATTTCAAGGCATCCATTTCTTCCCAAAATAAGATTCATCCTCCGAGTTAAAAATTTAAAATTTATAGATATAAAATGCGGAATGTTACATAAAGCATATCAGGTGAAATTCTATCTCGGTTTGTCGGTTAAATTCCAGCCAAGGTTAAAAAAATAAAAGATTTAAAATTTAAGAGTCTTCGCTCAAAAAGTTGAGATTATAACAAATCACACAAATAATCACAAAACCCATACTTGACAGGCCATTGTTGTTGCAATCTGGTCACCGTTTTCAACTATTTCCGCAGTCTTCTCAGCAGCTAATTCAGCCCTCTTCGCCTTGAGGTCAGCCAAATTTTTCGGAAAAGATCTCTTCGCCTTCTTCTCTTCCTTTTTCTATACGCAAACAAAACAAAATGCCCACCGCGCCCACACCGCGCGAATCATGCGCGCTTTCAACTACTATTTTCACCGTTATACTGCGTCTCAGAATTTTTTTTACCACTTCAATCTAATTTCCCTGACTTTCACAATTTTTATGCCCCTGAATTACAGTTCCCTTTTGAATTTCCCTGATATTCAATCCCATATTTTATTTTCCTGAAATGTCGATGACTTTTAGTCTCAATTTTTATATCCTTGACTAACAATTCCAATTTTTATTTTCCCTGATATTTCATTGAATTTCATTACCGATTTTTATTTTCCTAACGTCTCCCTAACTATCAGTACCAATCTTTATTTCATTGTTTTTTAGTCTCAATTTTTTATTTCCTAAACTTACAATTCTACTTTTTATTCCCTGATATTTCATTGAATTTCATTACCAATTTTTATTTTCCTAACGTTTCCCAGACTTTGGTACCAATATTTATTTCATTGATTTTCAGTCTCAATTTTTTATTTCCTTGACTTAGAATTCCAATTTTTATTTGCCTGTTATTTCACAGACTTTCGATCCCAATTATTATTTCCCTAGTATTTAATCGACGTTCAGTCCCAATTATTATTTAATAATAAATTTTAATAATAATAAATTTATTCCAACCATAATTTTAGACAATTACAAAGTATTACTGGTATTTGATTGGAATTTGGGTGCCCCATTGGGAAAAACAACCGCTTTGGGGTCACCGAGTCGGAGCCACCTTCTCAAAAATAAGAGTTCAGTTGCAGAGAAGAATACCAGTTGCTGTTTTCATTGATATAAATTCCCAGATATTTTATATGGCTAACTGTTTCAATCGAAAAACTTACTCTTTCCCTCATGCTTCATTGACTCTCAGTCCAATTTTTATTTCCTTCAATTTCAGTACCAAGTTTAAGTTCCCTGACTTTCAGCCCTAATTTTTATTTCCCTGGCATTGCTCCAATTTTTATTCCCCTGAAATTACCCTGACTTCACTGACCGCAATGACCCTTTAAATGGAATGGAAAATATAGCGTACCGAAATAAGTAAATAAAATCGAAATGAGCAATACGTAAACAAACGCAATCGTCGATAATATTCAAAAGGCGATATTTTCGGACACGGAAAAGTCCGAATGTGAGAGAGGTCTGGGACAGAGTGACTTTCCACTTTAACCTAGGTCACACGCCCAGAAGATAAAAATCGCTCTTGTTCCTTATTACTCTACAGTTTTGACAAAGTTCAATCCGCCAAGGATAGATTTGGATTGCATTTCTTCCTTGTAAGCGGAAACAAAGACAGGGTGAGGGGAGAAACCCACATTGCGATAGCGATAACTCAAGAATCGTTCAATTGCATAACCGCTACGATTTTTTGCCCGCAATCGCACACATTCACTCGCTATCCATGATAAGCGATAATTCGAGCGATATCGGGAACACTAAGGCCAACGACCGGCAGAGGATGGACGGTTGGTGGAGCAGAGGTGGCAACTGGAAGGCAAAGAATCTTCCAATCTTAACAAATATACGATTAATGATAAATGCTGCAAATGAATGGAGAGAGGACGAAATAAATACAATAGACCAGGGGTCTCCAAAATACGGCCCGCGGAGGGCTTTCATCCGGCCCGCGCACTCGTTTCAAGTAGCGCGCGATTCTCGCTCGTTTAACTCTGTGAGACGCCGCTATGAGCATTTCAGCGCTGTACTGCACGTCAAAGTCGCCTTCAACTGTTCGTAAATAAGAAATACGCCACCGGATACTTCAGTAGACGTTGGTATCGAATACTTCAGTCATCGGCAAATTTGCTATCCTGCCCGCGGGGCGATTCGGAACTTGGAATGTGGCCCTCGTGGCCTAGTAAATTGGAGACCCCAGCAATAGACTGCTCGGTCAAGAAGGCCAAGAATAGTGAAAATCAGAGACTATCGCTTCTACCAGTATTAGTTCTATCTAGACTTTTCTCCAGAGGGAGGGTGGAACGGATAATAATAGTAGGAATAGTAAACGAACGCGGATTAGGGCAAAGAAAAGTAAAAAAAGGTCACCAAAAAAGGTCCCAAAAATTGGTCTCCAAAAAAGGTCTCCAAAAACTGTCTCCAAAAAAAGTTTCAAAACTGGTCTCCAAAAAAAATTTAAAAAAATTTTCTTCAAGAAAGGTCTTCTAAAATGGCCTTCAAATAAGATTTTCGAATGTAGGTCTCCAAAACAAAAACGTCTTCAAAACATCTTCAAAGGTCTTCAAGTTGATCACCAAAAAAGAGGTATTTACAAGGGAACAAAAGACAACGGATTCGTTTGGAAAAGTTTTTTTATAATGCCATTTCCGATGGTGTCTGGAAAATACAAACGTATGCGGAATGTACCACTATACGGAGCGGAAACGGTGAAGAAAGAGAAAACTCCGAATCAATTTATCGTTTCACGTCGGCGTATGGATGGACCAAACCTCAACAAATTTCAGTTAAATGAAACATAAGAATATTTCAACAGGATTTATCAGAACAAGACGCGTTCCTTAGTACCAAAACAACATAATCGAGAGCCTATACAATTTTGTAACAATGAAACGGGTCCTGCTCGAATAAATCCCGTGGAAATATTGCAATGTCTCATTTGATTTAACTTAAATAGGGTGGTTTCCCATTACTTTTTTCTGCCTAAATCGAAAGATTATTACTCCTGGAATACGTATTTCACGTTTTTAGATTTCTAAGTGACGATACCTATTTTTCGCGATTAAATGAAAAGTGAAACATTTCAAGCGCGCGAAAATGCAACGGCTAAGCATGAATGCTGGGAAAAGCCCGTGCGACGTCTGGCTGCTGCTTTGTGCGGCCAACTGGGTGCGAGGCTGTGTCGCCACTACGGTGCAGGCTGCTTGCTGCCGAGCATAGCGGTAGCCTAGTTTCCGACTATAGGCATTTTTAATCGGTGATTATTAAGAAATGTTTTCCTGAGCTCTGTGCCTCAAGCATGTATTGGTAATCTCAGACGATGTAAAACTCCTATCTACTCGTATAGTATCTAGATCCCTGTCACGTCACGTGGAGTGGCATCGCATGGGCGCCAAACTGGCCTTTTTCAAATGAGGTTAAAATTGACCATTAACATTCGTCTAAATTGGGATTTCTAAAACCAAATAATTGGTATATTATGAATACACCAATGGTGGGTAACGAATCGCAATCAATCGTTTTCTTCGATGAAGGAAACTACCCTATAAAGAACTTCCATCACATTGTGCCGCATATACAAGATCTCTCATATTATTTTACACTGGGATTATGAAAAATAAATGACGTGAAGAAATGCTCATTTTCGGATAGTTTTAATTATTATTTATTCATACGCTAGCGCTTTATTCGATGCAATCACGCTGCACTGTTCCATAATGAATACGAACCTGAAGGAAATGCATAGCGTTGGGCACAAAGGGGTGCCAAAGGAAGATACGGGAACTTCTAGGCTTCTACAGCATGTTCTAACAAAGTCTTCGAACTCTGCGTACTTCCCAAGTTCGATTTTCAACCCGATTTTCCCACGTTGCGACTATATATTCCGGTAGACGCGAAACCAGTTCGTTTTTTTTCGCTAAACTATCTAATATTCGGCACCACTGATACGTACACCTGCACAAGCGGTTCTCTCGGAATGATCGGAAACAATAGCCAGCTGCCAAAATTTGACCGAAAACATGTTATTTTTTTGGATCGAAATACAAAATATCCCGGAAAGTCCTCTGCTGTTCCACAGATAGCGACAGATATGCTTCCAGGTGGGGGACTACGGTGACTTTTGCCGTTGACAGAGGTCGCACGGCGCGCCGATAAAATTTTTTTTAATTCCGGAAGTTCGCTCAGTCTGCATTTAGGACCAGTCTCGCAATCAAAAAAAAACTTGGGATAACACGTGAATTCAGCGAATGCAGTTTTTTTCCACGGCATAAAAATAAGTTTAAAAAAGATACCAACATCAATGGAACAAATTGAGTTTATGAGGGAATGCATTCAAAAGCAAGTGTGTTTTTTAGCATTGAGAGGTCTCAATAGTTTCTTTCCATTATGATTTCCATACCTCTACCTATATTGTACTGGTATTTTAAGACCAGGACGACACATATTCTACATGTGTCGTATATTTTCTCAATGCATAGATTCACATCGTTGGAAGATGCAAATAGAAATTTGGGGATTTTAAATGGTATTTCACATAAGACATAAAATGCTCAAAACCATTCGGGTAATATTCGAAAAAGTGTTAGCTCAAAAAAGAATTGTTTTTGTTTCCCAAATATTACACTAAATTCGTTTTTTTATGGAACCTAATCATCGTCATCGGTCAACAATGATAAGATTGGTTCGACGCAGCTCTCCGTTCCTCTCTCCAATCCGCTAAACTTTTCATAGTTAAATATTTCTTCTTTTTTACATCCTTTATAACCTGTCCTAAGTAACTCATTCGGGACCATCCTTTGCCCTTCTTCCCTTCAACCTGTCCTAAGAAATAATATGAAATATTGCAACATGTGAATTGAATATTGTAAGTTAACTGAACATTGTGCTAAAGTTAATAAAATCAGATGTATTTATGAGTTCATACCTTTGTCTTGCTGATAATTATAACTATATACATATGTATTTTTTGTTCTATGTTGTCATATATTAAGTCGCATTTTGTTACATCGATGTTTAATGTAAATGTAAATATTTTTTGTAATATTTCTGACTCTATTATATTTATTATCACGTATGTTCCTAAGGGACACTTTTCCCGGAATAATAAATTCCATCTTCCATTCTATGCGATTCCATTCTTTCTACGATTGTTTTCATTAGGCCATCATGTCTCGTAATGCAACCAATTAACGAGTAAGCAAGTTGTCCTATCTTCTCCTTATTTAGATATGTCAAAAATCGCTGCCAGAAAACAGAGAGCTTACACAGCTTTTGTACGAATTCGGCTCATAGATGGTAGTCAGACTGAGGTTTTCTCATTAAGGTCTTTATAAGACTGGTGGAACCATATCCGTAAAAAAGGAAACTTTGGCACATCGATATAATAATTGATCCATTGCCTCCATTCTTCCGGTGCTACCGCGTCGGTTGTTGGTTAAAGACAACAGTTTAAGACAACAGTATTCGACCAGAAGACGATGGCAGCAGTTCCAGCGAAACTGTTGTCTTAAACCGACAATCGACGCGTTGGCACTGGAAAAATGGTCACAATGGAACCTCGAAACCGCGGAAACCTACGTAGTCATATAAAAATTGACCAATTAACAGCAAACCGCAGTGACGAAAATCAGAAAAAGACAGTCACATGCCAATCGCCAGCTAATGTTAATAGCAGCTAACCTTTAGCGATGAAAGAAACGGAATTAAACGGACAGGAGTAGGCGCGCTGTGCACAAAGACAGGGCGGGATAAGTATTAGGTATGTGCTTTCCCCGCCCCCGGCTCTATGTCACAGCGAACCGAACTCAACACGGCTCGGAGCAGACTGTTCGCGCTCCACTTTCTACGACTCTTTGTATATATCGTCCGCGCGTGGGCTACTGAGACAACCACCGCTGCAGGGGGTGATGGGAGGGAATTGCCAAGGACGTCCTCTGCACGTGGAATAATTCCACGGGTCAAATACCTTCCGGGGTTCGGGTTCTACATCTACACATTACCCTGCAAGGCATTATCTACAACTACAAACTACCCTGCAAGCCACCTAAAAGGCAGTATTAGTAGGGGTAGCAAAGGGGTATTAGTACCCCAGCCATATGCACATAACAAGGAAACGCTCTAGCGAAATTACGACTGGAATTTATTAAAGTCCTTTATGGTTCGGGGGAAAAAGGAATTCGCAAAGATCTATCCGTTTGGCAAAACATCTCTCTTAATTTATCGCTTCTGTCGGACCTGGAAATACAGTGGGGCTCTATTATTATGTTCTCCGTGTACCATACAATGACACGGTTCTCGCTTCATTAAAAAAATACATATATTTCATGAATTCCACCGTTCAGACCTCTACGCTATCCACGATCCTGAATGTCGATGACAATTGTACCGAGACTCAAAGAAAACCAAAGGTCCGCGGTCCGATTTTCAGATCGAGGGGTATTTTTCCTCATGGTAATGTCTACATCTACATAATATCCCGCGAGCCGCCTAAAAGGCGTGTGATAGGGGGTGTTAGGACACCAGCCATTTACAGATTTAAAAAAATGAAGTGCTCTAACGAAGTTGGGACTGGCGTTTATTAAAGTCTTTTATGGTTCGGGGAAAACGGATTCCCATATCTATCCGTTCGGCAGAACATCTATCTTAATCTAACGCTTCTGTCGGACCTGGAAATATAGTGGGGCTCTAATATTATGTTCTCCGTGACGCTCTTATAGATATCCATTCCCAATTGTTCAAGTAATCTTAGCCTAGCGCGCAGCCTCCGAGTCCCCAGCGGTTTCCGGCCTAATTCGCTTAATATCTAGTAACGCTATCTGGACGTCCCTTGGTACTAGTTTTTGACGAACCACGCAGCCTTCCTTTGTATTTTTATCAGTTCGCGGATTAAGTCTTTTTGCAACGGATCCCATACGCTCGCTGCATATTCAGGTGCGGTCGGACGAGTGCGAAATAACACCTTTCTGTTACTTTCTCATCCGAAAATCGTCCCACAATACGCTTGACGAGTCCTTATTTCCTAAGGCTACGCCGCAAATATTCCTTACATGTGTTCCCCACGAGAGGTTCGAGGTTATCGTATCTTCTAGGTACTTCACATCGTCTGCTGCCTTAATGTTATTACCATCCGCAGCAGAGCAATGGTTAAAATTGGACGAAATCTGCAAAATGTGCACCCACATGCATTTTCTCAGATTAAGGCACCTGTAAATGTATTAGGCACGGGGTGAACCGTCACCAACTGGCACCAGAGGATAAAAATTTACTTCCACGAACATGAACTACGCAATACGTACACTACCAATGAGCTAATGATACCTAAGCTATAGGATTGATCTATATCCTAATTATGAAGGCAATATGTCTATGAAGCTAAAACATGCATAATATGCACTTAGAATTAATAGGAAGAGTCATAAACATGCATTGAGGAACCCTCAAGTAAGTAAGCTACATTACCAGTCAACTCATTCATTTCTAACGCTGCCGTTATAATCTCTAATCGATCGCGGAAAATACGATATTCTAAATCTATCTGTTCTATAGTTAGTGATACGTGAAAATCGCATATGTGATTCATGTGATATCGATGCGACACCCGTGAATAAATGCGACATAGGCGTGATGGCTGGACTTTTATGATATTTAAACCGCAGCTATGCCTGTTCGATTGCAAAATTCGTAAATTTAGGTACGAGCCCGCCCCTCGCTACGCCACTGCACGTTGTCTTGGGTCTTCGAAGTTGTATGTTTTTTCATCGGCAGCGACTAGAGAGGTTAAGAAAGAACCCTGGTAGCTTCTGCGATGTTAAGCAAATATTTCGAGCCAACTGCCTACAAAAAAAACTGAGTTTGGCAGGGCTGAACTCCACACTATTTGGACACCAGTTAGCATCGTGGATGCAGAGAGGCTTTTCAACCAGTACAATTTAGTTGTGACTGACGGATGCAACCAGTCGAAAGGAAGAAAGTGTTGAAACATGTTCAATGTTGATGTTCAACTAGAGTAAATTATATTCATGTTGCTAATACCATTTTAAATTATTTAATTTGTATTTTATTATTTTATTTATTACTGCTATGCCTTATAATTATGTAATTTTTAAGGTCTGACCTACCGTAGTATATTGGTGTTCGTAAAATATGGAAAACTTTGTAGAAATAAAATTGATTTGTTTTTTATAATTTTCAATCTACGCTCTGGCAGTGAATCCCATCCGAGTTATTCAAAGAGAACAGTAGCACTAACAAGACTATAGTTTGGTGTGGTAGCTAGAATGTTGGCCTATCATCCAGTGGTGCCCGGTACAACTCCCAACGATGGCAGAGATTTTCCATAAACTATTTAAACTATCTTAATTAATATTGTATTTATTATTTAGACTTACTCAGAATACTTGATTACTAATATAGAATTACAGAATAATCTTTTAAAAAATAAAAGCGATACATATTCCACGGCAGTGAAAAAATTTGTAGAACGTGTTAATGCAATATTCCTGCATTGTGAACGAGATAAGAATCGCGTTTAATCGAATAAAAAATATATACACCCGACATTCATGCTTTGGATACCATGTCCGATCCCAAAAGAGTTAAGCATTAATTACAACAGATGGCGGGAGCTATTGAATTCGATACCAATGTGTGTGTGCGTTATTGCGACCGGCCGGCCGGTTTGGGAGTCCAGGGAAAGAAAAAAAAGACGATGAAATCGGAATTTCATTCGGACCCGCAAGAGAGCAAATTCAATTTGTCCGAGTGAAATCGCATTACGGCAGAAGGATAAAAAAAAAAAAGAAATCATACAAAAGTGTGGGAGGGGGAAGGAGAGGTCGTTGCCACGGACACGACGAAAAGATATCCACCGGCGATGTTCTTTTTTTCCTCTCAGAACGCCTTCCTTTTTCAGAGACGAAAAAAAATTGAAGGAGATCCCTGTGTGTGGCCTCCATGGCCTTTTTTATTTACATTTTTCCGCCATCCACGAAATAATGATCCGATCGATAGGTATATCTGCATACACTCCCGAAATTTTTAATCATTATTGCTTTTTTTTCTCTCTCAATAATGCGCCCGGCATCTCCCCAGTGTACATATATTCGCGTATCCAACCACATTCCAAACGAGCATTATGCAACAGGCTTCTTTATCGTCAGGGCATGTAGATATGAGGAGGGAGTTCGTAATCTCGTTGGAGATAATGCATTCATACAAGGGAGCGGAGAATGGTAGGTAGGCTCATTTCACATGCACATAACACAAAGTCAATCCTCCATCGTTTCCTCATTCAAAAAGAATCAGAGCGAATTTAGAAAGGATCATGCGTTTAAAAAGATCTACACAATACCCCGTATGCAGCTCTAATAGGCGTGTGGCATGGGGTGTAAGGATACCAGCCGTATACACACAAAAAAGAAATGCTCCAACGAAATTACGCCTGGTATTTGTTGAAGTATTTTATCATACGGGGGAAAACGGATTCCTATATCTAACCGTTTGTCAAAATAGCTCACTTAGTTCATCGCTTCTGTCGGACTCGGAAATGTAGTGGGGTTAAGATATGATGTTCTCCGTGTCGCTCTTAAAGATATCCATTCTCAATTGCTCAAGCAATCTATAGCTAGCGCGTAGCCTCCTAGTCTCTAGCGCCTCCCAGAGTAGTACGTTAAACATGTGTGTAACGCTTTCTTTACCCACTTAGCAGTTTTGACGAAATTATTCGAACCGAATAAAACACCGTTACAAAGGTTCGGATCAAATAAAAACCGAAGTATTGTGGTTTTGTGAAACATCTCAAGCAAGGAATATGAGGCTGAACAAACTGATTGGAGATGACATCAGCATTAGAAGGTGGAACAGCACAACTACTGGGGCAGCAAATTACAGAAGATAGCATACAAAGAAGAAATATGGGAGGAATATGGCAAACAGAATAATCTAAAGAAGACAAAAGTCATGCGGTTTTGTGAGTGAGAGAAACCAAGCAGTAAGGACGTAAGGAGAAAGGTATAACTTAAAAAAACTTCACAAACTTGAACGTGGGATGAGTGGAAGCTGGAGTAAAATTGAGAGGACTGATGTTAAAATCAGTGAGGTTCGCGGATGATCAGGAGTGGATTAGCCAGTAAGCGAGAGGGTCGCAGGCTCTACCAGTAGATGCGTTAGAAAAGCGTTGGGAGGACTTCTGCATGATAATTAACCACAAGAAGACCAAGGTTATGCGGTGTTGTAAAGTATCGCGAGCCAGGAACGTTAGATTCAAGGTAAATGTAGGTGGGCAAAAACTGAAGCAGGCAGAACAATTCAACAATTTGGGCGGTACATTAGAGGAAAGCGGATACAGCAGTATCCGAAGGGCATGAGGAATAAAATAGCGATAGCAGGCGTTCATGAACAGGAAAAGCTTATGATAGGACCCTTGGGGAACAGTTTAAAGAAAAGTCTGGTAAATACTCTGATCTGGAGTGTAGTTCTTTACGGTGCAGAAACATGGACACTGTAGGAGGAGGATGAGAGAAGACTGGAGGCGTCCCGTGATGTGGGAATGGGGAATAATGGAGAAGATACAGTGAATGGAAAGGAAGAGGAACGAGGAAGTGCTGGATATATGAGTGAACAGGAAAGAGTTTATGAGAGGATCGCTATGTAATAGTTTAATGAAAAGGCTAGTGGAGATTCTGACCTGGAGTGTATCGTTTTACAGTACGGAAACACGGACACTTAGGAATAAGGACGAGATGAGCCTTAAGGTGTTCGAGTGTAGGTCTGGAGAAGAATGAAGAAGGTAAAGTGGTCGGAAAGGAGGAGGAACGACGAAGTGCTGTACATAGTGCGGGAGAAGAGGCAGCTTCTATTGAGGTAAGGAGGAGACAGAAGGTGTGGATGGAGCGAGTACTTATTGTTAGCGGAGATGAGATGTTGCATACTGTATTGGAGGATAGAATGTTTGGTAAAGAGGGAGAGGTAGGAAGAAGTAGGATTTTTAGATAGAATGAAAGGAAGTTGGACTTGCAGTGAATTGAAGAGGGAAGTGCACGATGGAAGGGGAGGCTCCATGAATTCTTATTAACACGTTCGCTGCCGGGCCCGAATTCTACTGTCATTCCGCGTGTGCCAGGCGAATATTTTCGAACCTATTACCAAACGGCAATAATGATATTGAGCCTATCTCCGGGTTTTACTAATATTTCTCGGTATATTTACACTCATTATGTGATGCGCTATCGATTGTAACTTTAGTCACGTGCGACGCCATAGGGCGTCTCCCCACTTTTGACAATGCCTAAAATTTGATGAGACGCCATTTGGCGGCTCAGGCAATTGGATCTGCGTTCCAACTTTTTAGTGTGCACTCAAAAGCTATGGTTGAAAATTATGTTAAAACAAATTTTAATTGTTGATTATGCTTTTAATAATATTTGCTATCGTATCCGGAGATGATTAGTGCAATGATTTATACTTGGGAGGCTTAGGTACGGCTGATCCGGAGAGATCATAAATTTTGTAGAAACACGTTTGGCTTTACTGAGGGCAACTTTGCGACTCATCGTCTGCAAGAATTCTTTGTAACATCCACGACAGCCAACAAGGGCTTTTCTAAAATGAATAAACAGCGCTAAAAATAGTGCAAAAAATACTAATTCTCGATTTTATGTCATGATAATTTTATCCTCTAAATTACCAGACTTCGAAGACTTCCTTCAGTGTTATTTGTATTTACCAGGTAGTGCGTCAATTTTTTTAGACCCTATCAACGGAATCCCGAAGAATATGCAGCCATTCTTCTATAATTTATCGTCTTAACTGCTGGAGAGAGATCATGTGGGCACCTGGATTCCGTGTTTCATTCCACAGTATAAATGCATTAACAATGCAAGTCCCAAAAAGAGCATCATCGGCCACCTTGTGGTACCACCTTACTATTTTTCGATGGGTGCAGTGATACAACGAAAGGGTGCCAGCAATGTCAATTCCTCCCTTTATTTTATTGTACTCAATCACCATCTTTGGCTTAGTAACCACTTCCCCTCTTCGATTTCTTTCCCCGTTGAGATTATCTCCTGTCTGATGGTGGTGGAGATCATGAATACGTCGCGCTGATCTTTCCATTTCTTTACCGTTGCTCCACAAGTTTTTCATAGCACTGAAATGCCTTTCTTTTATTTAGCAGTCGTTATTTCTCTTAACAGCCCTTTCCTATTTTTCCTAATGGTACCCACAAAATGAGACTTATCTCCCAACATTTCTTTCCATAAGCGTGGGATGAATCAAATCACTAGAAGTATCTAAACATTACAGCAGGAGTAGGGGTGCCGACTTAGAAAAAATAATGGGGGGGCCCAAACCGGGGACCCTGTCTCTGTAAATTTAATAAGTAGTTAATTTTATGTTTTTTAAGCATTTTAGAAGAGTCATATGATCGACATTAGAACCCTGATCACTCGAATCTCGATATCTGGACACTCCGGGGAAAATTGACAAGCATGATACATTTTTTCCTCACATCTGTAACGAATTCTTGGGGGGGCTCGGGCCCCCTCAGGCCCCATGGAGTCGGCGCCACTGAGCAGGAGTTATTAGAATGTGAATAAAAAAATGGAATAAGGAATCATACCTGTATTAGAAGAAGAAAGATTACCTGACTCTGAGGATTCATACGACTCCTCAGACACCCTGAATTAGCGGTGTCTCCTTCAGAAAATCCTTCAAGGTCGAAGCCGAAGGATTTTCTGAAGGTGGTGGACCCAAGGTGGAAGCCGAATTGTCAGAATGAAACATATGCTCGATTTCTTCTTCGTTAAAACGTTTCTTTCCCCCAATAATGCGTGACGGAGTACACATGATATATTCACTAGACTGGTTATCACTTCCGTATCGAAGGCACAGACACAGAGAATAAATTTGGTATACTGATACGCTCCTCACTCGGGGTATAAGCGACAACTGAGGGAAGGAAAAGAAAGAAAAAAACTCTGCAAATGTAAATTGAAACATTGTGTGGAGATATATTACCTCAAGCTTCCACTTCAAACATAGAATGATATAGCCATTGAAAAATGGCACTCTCGAAAAAAACATGAGAAACAGAAGACGAAAAAAAAATGAAATTCGAGCTAAAATGTGTTACCAATACCCTCCCTTCACAGAAGATAACATTGTCTCGTCAGTGCATAAGGATATTTAGCTTAAATTTCAAGTTCTATACATCGCTTGACGATTCAACGAAAACGCTACTTTGACGCCCATTGGCGTCTCACTAGTTGCGTCCAGCAGCAATGCGAGACGCCATATGGCGTCTCACTAACTCGAATTTGAAGTTATGTGAGACGCCCTATGGCGGCGCGTGGCAGGGAACGTGTTAAGCACTCCATGGAAACCTACTTTAACCCGAATAATACTATAATTATAATCTGTCAAGGGATAATGTTTGAAATGAAGAGTGAGAACCGCCAGTTTCTCAGCTGACTTGGGGTTTGCGTTTTTTACACGGAGAGATGCGATCAATTTTCCGTTGGAAGTGGATTAATTATTCACTAAACCACTTTAACCGTTGCTTTAGGAAAATTAAGGTCCTGGTAAAATCGCATTGCGTAGTATGGTATTTCCTTTTTGTAGGCGTTATTGTGAATTGAAGAGGGAAGTCCATGAGGGAAGGGGAGATTGCCAGAATACTTCCTAAATACTACATACAATCCTATCTTAATGCACAGAATATTTTTATAATAATAAATGCACATCAATACAGTAGCATTCGCTAATCAATTGTAAGTCACGTGATACAATACCAAGTTAGCATTGAGACGCTCGAGGTGACTGACGCAAATCTGAGACCGAATATCGAGTATGCATTAAGACACTAGAGTATATTTTGAGAGATTCACGATCTTATCTCCATCAGATTCCGCATCGCGGCGTGAACTAGTTTTGGTGTCGTCGACGCACACCTGTATGTAGGGCATTTGACATCCATAGAGGGAAATGCTCCCACAGCGATCCCGGCAGCTGCGAATTCCTCCCGTTATAAAATGGTTAAAAAAATCAATTTGGAGAGCTTGCATCCGGTCACAATGAAGTACGTATTAGGCGTGTGAAAAACCGTCGATTACACCCCCCTCCATACTCCTTCTGGGCTGCAATCGCTAAGAGAGACACCTGCCGGAGATCGGCGACAAGGCAGCAACGTTTCGACGCGACGCCTAGGTTTTCAGAATGCGGTGGGAAAAAATTGAAAGGGTGATTCACAACATTTGCTCATCAACATATGATCAGATATGGGAAGCGATTTATATTTTTTTCCTATCCTATAGTACTCCTTAATAACCAAGCCTATACAACGGCAAGGCTTTTAAAAGTAGGTACATTTTCCAGTTGCCATGGAAATACCAAAAACTACGGCACTTCAGAAATATAAATGAATTTAAACTGTTATACGGCAACGATTAATGACCTATTCCACAAAAAAGGAATGCCAGTTATAATTAACAGGTGTCATTAATGAACCAACAATTCAATGCTGTCATTAGACATTTAAAATTTTTCCCAAACATTGGGAAATTGCGTGGGTCTTCGATTCCCATAAAAACTATTTGAACAGGTAAAACGGATATGATAGCACGTAAAAATACAAATTTTTTCCCTTCGTCATCAAAAGTAATAAAAAATAGACTTTAAAAAACGAGCAAAATTTCTGCAAGAAAACCACTGCGCGAAGACACCCGAGCTCGGGCGGAACCAGGTGTGACGTCAACCGTGACGAAACTGCGGTACGATCACAATTAGGATCCTGGATAGGAGCTACCTACCAAGGCGGGACTCGAACCCTTGATTTGGTGGAAGATTAAGTCGCTCACCGTTACTCGTTCTTGTGATGATAATTGTGACGACAGTAATGGATACGATATGATATCTACTAAAAGTTTACACGCAATAATATTTTTGGTTTGATTAAGGTATAAGAATCATTCACAGGTGAAAAATATTCACAATATTCTCATCCATTTGGATAATTTTAAAAAATAACCACATCTGCAACCATAAAAATGAAGGGGAATTTATCTCCAGAAAATGTCAGTCTTAATAATACTATTAAAAGTCTCTTAGGCGTTCTCATGTAAACCGCCTGATGCAGCTAATGAAACACTTAGGTTGCCATGGCTATGTAATTGAATCAAGCCCCGACCCCGCACTCATGTGACAGAAAAAAACCTTAAAAACGTCTTCCCTACCATCTCCTTAAAAATTCTGAACATTACTTCCCTTTTATGAATCGGAGTGACAAGAGTTTGAAAGCTAGCATCTCATTATTTTGGTCAGGATATTTTATCTTATGGATTGGTTTTACTTAGTTTTTGAATTTAATAAGAAAGAATGTAGGAATAAGAGAACTATAAAAAAAAAGATAAAATATAAATAAACTATTTCTTAAAAAAGAAAGAACTAAAAATAACAATAAAAAATAAATTCATTATAAGAAATAAATTCAAATTATTCTTTTTAAAATAAAATACAGTTCTAGCAAGAATTATTAAACATAATTAATTCAAAAACTAAGTAAAACCAATCCATAAGATAAAATATCCTGACCAAAATAATGACCAATCCCACTATAATAAAAAGGTATATGACCGAATAAAAAAAATAATAATAAAAGAAAAGAAAAAAAGTTCAATAATTAACAAAAAAACAAGCAGGGATCATTATAAGAATAAAAAATAAAAATTTTCGCATTGTAAAATCTTGTAAAAAAATCCCCAAGGCAAAACACGCATAAAGAGAAACTATGATTGTTGTTTGGTTAGACATTTGAAGTCACAGTTTCATCGCAATCTGACATAAACCTAAAATAATAAAAATTATAATATTACCTAAAAATTATAATATTTTCCTTTTTATTAATTGAAAAGGATGATGAACTACTAAGTTTCACGTCAGAAGAGTTTGAGTCAACTTCATCCGCAAAATAAAAGAAGTTTTATTATTCGATCATAACGCAAAAACAGTAACTAAGATTGCGATGAAAATGTCTGGACTGCAACTATCTATGCAAAAATAAAACACGTTTCCGGTTGACGCATATTTCGTCTTCGTTCAATTATAATTGCCCAGATACAAGCTTTCAAACTCAAGTCGCTTAAATTTGGAAACGGACAGTAGCAGTATATCATCCACCAGCAAACATTCTGGCACAGGGGACACCTGCCTGTAGCCCGTAACAACTCATGCTAACAGTCTGAATTGCCTTGTCGTCTTGTGTCTTTGCGTATTCGGTGGGAACCACACGACGGCAGCTGCCGACGGCGGCTCGCCAGTCTTCTTCTGAATTGTTTGAATGGAATTCATCCCCACCCCACCCTCCCATTCCGCCTCCTATCGGCTTTTCGGGAAATCTAAATGTTTGGCGACCTCGTAGCCGTACAGCCGTTTGGTCGAGATAAGATAACGAAGGAAATATTACGGAGGAAAAGAGAGAAAAAAATGTTGGTTCACAGGTATGTGGGATGAATAGAGTCCCTTGACTCTTTCAGAGCTGACGAAAGCCGAGGGGTGTCGCTGTCCTTAGCAGCTATAAGGAGTCCTTGACGGGGCGGTATCTGGACGGATTCTAGTCAAACTTCCGATCGCCTCATCATATGAATTATTTCAGAAAACTTATCTTGCGTTGGATATTGTCAGCGGGTTGAAGGTGGACAAATGGACCAGAAGTCAAAATCGGGATAGTAAAAAGATTCCCAAATTCTAAGTCCATGAAAAATGTCTTCATTCTTCCTGACTTTTTCACCTTCTCTTCTCAATAATTACAATAAATTTTTCAATAAATCGAAAATTGTTTTATCAAAAATTAAAATTATTCAAATAAAAAATGTACTTAAATTTACATTCTACTAAAAATATATTTTTACAGAGAAAACACAGAAAAAGAGGAAAGAGTGATTTAAGTCGCATTTTAATTGGTTTTCAAACATGTCCGCGGCGCGGTGATGAGTGCAATGCGATCCACTTTTATCCAATAATTAGAAGTACGGTCTCTGCATTTGCAAGGACTTGCACTAAAGAGTTTTGAATCTGATATATAATATCACCATGAATGTATTTGTTTGAAACCTCTAATTATACCAAATTTCCCCGTGAAACTCGGATCAATTTGTCCATCATCGACGCGAGTGGCGACTTCTGTAAACCCATTTAAATTCGCGGTGGGTGAAAATACTTTTGGAGGCCGACTTGAGGATCCTCTTTTGTAATATTCGTGACTTTTAGTTCGGCAGTTAACTGTTAGTTCTGCAGCATAATGAAAGATGGCGTCTAGTACGGGTTATTGTTTTACCGTGAACTACATATCTGTGAAGCTTATTTTTCGTTAAGCGCTTAATTTAAGTATATTGCTAATTTTTCTACGAAAGGCCTTAGTGTCAATTTTCTTCAGAGCCCCAAAGCTGTGAATCTAAGTTTCCATTAAGAGTTTAATTTAAAATTATTGCTAATTTTTCTACAACGGTCTTAGAACCTATGTTCTTTGAACTCCCCAAAGCTGTGAAGCTAATTTTTTGTTAAGTGCTTAATTTAAGTACATTGCTAACGTTTCTACAAACGCCATTTGAGTCAATTTTCTTCTGAGCCCCAAAGCTGTGAAGCTAAGTTTCCGTTAGGAGTTTAATTTAAAGTTATTCAAACTTTATACTTCACGACCCGACGAGACCCACCCACATCTCGTGATATTAAAAAAATATATATATTTAAAGTTATCGCTAATTTATCTACAAACGGTCTTAACCCTTATGTTCTTTGAACGCCCCAAAGCTTGATAATTTATTTCATTAATTTATTTATTTCCGCTTCTCCGAAAACAGCACTATTCGGCCTTTGCATCGGGGCTTCATATAGCATTTAACAATCAAACGTGCACATACATCCATGCCCTGGATAAGGATAACTTACCCAGGCGGGACTCGAACCCGCGACCTTTGAATTGGCAGGCGAGGACTTTACCCTCCCGCCACCCAGGCCGGCAAATTATAATATTATAAAAAGTAATAAATTATTATAAATAATAAATAATAATAAATAGTAAATTATAATAAATTATTATAATTACTACTATCCGCCGGATAATAATTTATTGCCCAATTTTTCTACAAACCGCCTGTTCCTCAGCGACTCCTTGGAATTTTCAAAGCGTCCTAACTCCGAGATGCCGCAGCGCGCACGAACCATTGCGTCACCGGCGCTAACTGGAGAGTGCAACAATAACAGCCGTCAGAGGCGCAGTGTCGATGAACTCGCCTAGTGGCGCTGCCGCATCGAACGATTTGGAAAACGCCACTTCCATCCATCAATCCTCAGGCTCACCTGTTGCACAGCGACTGCGTCGATCGGAGACCAACCCTTCCCGCCACTATTCCCCTCTTTCCATCCAACTAACGCAGTTCCCACGTGCTATGGGTCAAACTCCCAAGCGGGGACAGTAGGGCTTTCAATAGGGTAGTTTCCTTCATCAAAAAACACGAAAGGCATTGATTGCGATTCGTTACCCACCATTATTGTATTCATAATATAAATTTTATTTTGTTTTACAAATCCTAGTTTAGACGATGGTTAATTTTAACCTCATTTGAAAAATGCCACTTTGGCACCCATGCGATGCCACTCTACGTGACGTAACAGGGACCTAGATTCTATACGAGTAGATACGAGTTTTATATCGTCTCAGATTGCCAATGCATGCATGAGGCACAGAGCTCAGGGAAACATTTCTTGATAATCACCTATTAAAACTGGTCGGAAAGTTTCCTTCGCTAGAAAACTGACATCTATGCCCTGGACATGGATAACATACACAGGCAGGACTCGAACCCACGAACTTCAGTTTTGTGGACGAGGGCTGTACCCGACACTGAGGCCGGGATGTTATTAAAGCCTTTTATTTTTTTCTAGTTGTGATTTTCGTAGGTGGGTGAATCCGCTAACTCTTCGTCCTATAAATTTCTTTTGCCTACAGCCACGCCCACCTCTTCACAGCGTGGAACTTAAATAATGAAGTAAAGAAACAATTTATAAGAACCTACATTTAGAGTATGCTCCTATATGGAAGTGAGGCATGGACAATGACAGAAGCGGAGAAATCAAGGGTAGAGGCCTTCGATATGTGTTGCTACAGAAGGATAATAATGAACAAATGGATCGACCGAGTTAGGAATGAGGAAGTCCTGAGTAGAGTAGGAGAGAAGAGATGCCTCATGAAAACCTTTACAAGAAGACGGAACAAACTTATAGGCGACATCTTGAGACATGATGGCCAGATGAAGACAATCGTCATGGGAGAAGTGGATGGCAAGAAAGGAAAAGGAAGACTTCGAACAAAATATATGAACAGGTAAATAAGGATGTGAAAGAGAAGGAAATGGTAGGTGTGAAAAGATTAGCTGATAGGAGAACTTGGCGGGGAGCTGCGTCAAATCAATCTTAGCATTGTTGACTAGTGATGATGACCCATCCTAGAAAATAGTAACTAATTTAATACAATTCACTATTTCATAACGTTTTTAGAAGTATACAATATATATACAACAATTGCCATGAGAAAAAATTCCCGTGGACCGGGAATCGAACCACGGACCTTAGGCTTCCCGGGCCACTGCGCAGACCACTACGCTATCCAGGTTCTTTAATTCCCATGGCAATTATACCGAGGCTCATGGTACTAGGTGTTAGGAATTAAAGAACCTGGATAGCGTAGTGGTCTGCGCAGTGGCCCGGAAGCCTAAGGTCCGTGGTTCGATTCCCGGTCCAGGGGCATTTTTTTCTCATGGCAATTCTTGTAAATTTCACCGCCGTTCACGCGGCAGGGTTAGAAATATTACACATACAATATATGCCTCAAATGTCGTGGGTCCATTCGCCCAGTGTTGACTGGAGCAGAAATACGTAGGTGTGAAAAGATTGGCTAATGGGAGCATTGAGTTCAGAGCTGCGACGAAACAATCTTAGGATTGCAGACCAGCGGTGATGTCACTCAACTGCATCCCTTCTAAGTGCCAAAGACCTTCAACCATAGCACACTACAGACAAAATGCAGGAAGTACATAATAACATAAGCGTCACCATGGATCCTGCCTCCTGGAGTACTTAACACTTATCACACGAAACGGAGGCGTGCTGCAAGCTCAGTGGGTGGAAGCCAGTTGAGGGTTAAGTTGGGGGAGAGGGAAGGAGTTATCTGGTGTAGAGTGAGTTGCTCAAACAGGGGAGCACAACCTGAGAGGGAGCTAGCTCACTGATAAGGCAGCAACGTCGACACTTAGGCTCCACGGCGGCGGATAAGATTAAGGAAAAGAATTCCTTAACATTATCTAACGATGTCGCGGAAGTCAACGAGCGGCGGTAAGGCGGTTAGCTCTCCCGCGAACGACACGTTTGGATGCGAAAAAAACCCACACAGGTTGGTGTGTCCGACCGGGCGTAAGGAGCAGGCTGAACATCAAAGACGGCTGAGTTTGGCCAGGCCGTTGAATAGAAGAATTTCAAATAAAATATACATTTTCAGATGAAATACCGGCGATTAGCCACCGGAAAACCTTTGAAGGAATGGGTATAGTCACACAAAAGTGAGAATATTCACGTGAAAAATCGTTTGCATTGTTCTATACTGAAACCAGCACAGGGGGTATCAATTGTGAAGGAGTTTAAAGGAGAGTGTGGCGAAAGAAACGCATAAAAAACTGGTTAAAAAATTGCAGACACGAGCGGAAATAATGCTAATGAATCTCAAGCTAGATTCCTTGAGAAAAGCGAAAAGTCGCTCCTGAAACGTCATCTGCGTGGACAGAATAGCTACTTCAGGGCATTTTCTGGACTATCGATGCGACAACATTCCCGAATTGATTCACTGCGATGATTCAAATTAAAAAAAGAGCATTCTACGCCAATGTCAAGGATTTGTGGGTCATTTTTCGGTCCCAGTGATTATTTTTATCTATCAATTTTTATTTAAAAAATTAATCAGCCAATTATTGAGAAATGGTGGTTTGATGAAGACAACGGATCAATATCGAAAACAATCGGGACAAGTATATGGCAAGAACTGAAAAGGAAGACCTCGAATGTAATGTAAGGAGAACGCAAAGGAGGAGGAGTTAGAGAAGAGATACGAAGGTGTGAAAAGATTAGCTTATACGAGAAATAAGTAGAGAGCTTAGCCAAACCAATCTTATGACTGTTTGCTAACGATGAAGATGAATTATTTATTTTGATTTACTTCCTTATTATAATTACGTCTACCAGTCACTAACTGGCAAAATACTTGAGATTACTTTACTCCTATAATTCGAAAAAAAATCTGCTAAATAATCTGTTGAACGAAGTGCAACTATACAAAGTTGCTAAATAAAGAATAGAAAAGTAATGGCAAAGAAAGCGTTTGAGATGATGACAAAAGGGCTGTGTAGGTGAGTGATGAATTCCCGTATTCAATAAAGATAGAAGATGCCAAAATTTGAACGACACAATCCGAAGGCATGGGTATCGAAGTATCATGCACGTAGGGCACGATACGTGCAAATATAACTGACGCTGAACTCGGATTACATAACGATGGGTAAATAAGATTTATCTTCCCACACACAACTTAACGGTCGACATGGCATAACCATGGAAGATATTCCAGGAAGCCCGTCAATGTTTTTTTTCTTTCAAATCTATAGTTTACAGATGAAAAGTAAACGATTCAATCTCGAATATCACGTGGGTGAGTCAACACATGAGAGTTACTCCCATGCGATAAGGAAGGCAGACAGAGGCTTCGGTATTTTCAAATCGCCAGAGAAATATGAAGCCTCCTTTGAAGTTCTTTCGGTTTGATTCTACCACGCTGAAACTTGTCAAGCTTTTAAGCTTAAAAAGGATATATCTAATGGGCTTGGGTGCAACAAACCATTTATAAATAAGCATATTCTCAGTGTTATTATGATCATTTTATTATTATTTTTAATTTTTTCACAGCATTTTTGCTGGTTTTAGGCGAGGTACGGGTATCACCAAGCACTTTCGTCTTTTTACTCTGTGTTGAAAATTTTTCTGACAATCTGACTTGTATTTAAAATTGCTGATTTTTGTATTGTAATGAACAAGTTTTCGGCAGTCCAATAGTTTTAAGACCTTGATGGATTGCATGAGGCACTACTCCTGTGGCAGAGATAATTATTGGTGTACTTTATCTGATTTCCATTATTATTATTAATCTGAAAAATCAAAGAGAGAGCTGCAGGGTCTAGTGAATCTACGGTTAGGTAAGCCTTGCGAGGAGTACGGCATGACGATTAACCACAAGAAGACCAAGCTTATGGGGTGTTGTAAAGTATCGCGAGCCAGGAATGTGAGATTCAAGCTAAATGTTGGTGGGCAAAAACTTGTGCAGGTGGAAAAATTAACAATTTGGGCGGTATATTAGAAGAAAGCGGATACAGCAGTAAGGGCATAAGGAAGAAAATTTCGTTAGCAAAGGAGGCGCTCATGAACAGGAAGGAGCTTCTGAGAAGATCCTTGGGGAAGAGTTAAAGAAAAGTCTGGTAAAAAACCAACAAGCTGACGCGGAAGGAAACCCTGAATAAATGCAGAGATCAAACCATCGCCGCGGAAACCTACGTTCTAACAAAAGTCTGGTGAAGACTCCGAACTGGAGTGTAGTTCCTTACGGTGCAGAAAGATGGACACTGTAGGAGGAGGATGAGAGAAGACTGAAGACGTTCGTGATGTGGGAATGTAGAAGAATGGAGAAGGTGATGTGGACAGAGAGGAAGAGGAACGACGAAGTGCTGGATATGGTGGGTGAAGAGGGGCAGCTTTTAGGTGAGACACGAAGGAGACAGGAGGTGTGGATGGAGCGATTCTTCAGCGGGGAGGGGATGTTAAAAACTACGATGGTGGTTATAATGTGGGTAAACGAGGGAAAGGAAGGGAGAGAACAGTTTTTTTAGACAGAATGAAAGCGAGTAGGCCTAATTATAAATTGAAGAGTAAAGTCCATGAAGGGAGGACAGACCAGAATACTTCTTCAATACCCCATGGAAACCTACCTATATCGATAGGATACTTAAATAATAATCATCTGACGATTCTGTCCCACGTCCGTTATACCCATCCTAAAAAGAATATCATGTGTTTTGGTTTGTTGTGCACCGGACCACAAGTTATGCTCATAGGCGTATGCCCTGAGCAGTGTAACTTTTCCTCGCAGCTAAAAAATAAGCCATATTGGCAACTTTAATCAAATCACATTTCATATCTAAACGTCGCATTGGCGAACTTCAGGATTATTTTTATTCAACCACCTTCGAAAGCTATGAAAATGTATGAAATCCGAAGATTGAAGGAATTTTATCCATATCGAAATACATACCTCCTTTTTCTACATTTATAACAGTTATTATCACCTAGGTTTCAATATTACTACATCTTGAAGATGACGTGGTAACATTGAAACATCACTGACTCACTCCCATGGCCATTTATACCCCAAATGATATTTAGCCTCGCCATCTGCCGGCCTTCCACAGAAGGAAGAAAGTATTCAGAAGGAAGTATTTTCCAGAATTAACAACCGAAAGTAGAAGAGCCAAGCATAGAGTAAGTAGAAAATGCAATTAAAAATCTGAAAAATAATAAAGCCCCAGGAATAGATGGTATAAATGCAGAAATAATTAAGGCAGGGGGTAAATATCTGACAATAGAAATACATAAATGGATGTTACAAATCTGGAAAGAGGAAAAAAATTCCTAAGGATTGGGAAGAAGCAATAATTGTCCCGCTGCACAAAAAAGGTGAAAAACAAGACCCTACAAACTATAGAGGAATATCTCTTTTAAAAACCACTTATAATTTTTTTTCTAAAATTGAGCGATATAGATTAGAGGTGTATACAAATGAGATTGTAGAAGAACACTGAAACCTGGTCGTAATAAATTTTATAATCGAGGAAAATTGCAAGTATTTATTTCAATGCTATCAAAATGTATTCCTTACTTCACCCAATCAATGATCTTTCGGTCATAATCTCTCAATGAAGAGTAAATGAGCTGTAAATCTAAAAAAAAGTCCACTTTTCTACTTTCCCTTCCACTTTGTCTAGCGAGTCACGCACTTTGGTCGTCCATTCTATATCCAATTATCCGTGAAAAGGGAAGAGCATGTCCAGCAACTAAGAGAAACTAAAGGAGCAGGGACAGAAAGAAAAGAAAAAAAACTCACTTTTTTTTGAACATTTTTATCGGCGCAGGTGCGTTGGTCGCACACTCCATTAGCGATGGCTTCCGCCCCGCTTAGCACTTCCGCAAAACGGGAGACCAAATTTAAAAAAAAGAACTCTCAAATAAAATCCGATACAGTCGCAGTAAGCGATGCAGGCTCCGATAATTATTTCACGAATTATTACTCCCCTCCAACAATACCCACCGTTTTTCTTCGTCACATAAAAAATGGGGTCAACAGTGAGGGTTAAGATTGAAAAGTATGAGCTGCCGATTAAATTCCGCCGGAACAAAAAGAGAAAAAACTATAATCGCCCAACAAAATAAAAAAAAAGATATGAATGGGAGAGCAAGAGAGGTTAGGCGGAAATAGCGTGGTTCCGACAACTTCCTTCCGTCAACACGCAGAACACGGGAAACCAAAAAGTCGTCTATTTTGAGGTGGAGACGTAGTATATCTGCAAGTGTGGACAACCCGTGGGACCGTGGAATCGTCCAAAGGGATTGAGTATTGAAACACGTGCACGGAAACTCACACGATTTCCATCGTTTAAAAAAATCTAATCGATTGTCTTCCGTACACAGTAGGCCGGCCCTTATTTTTCTGAATTGAGAAAAGTCATATTTTTCTGGTCTCAAAATGATCCAAATGAGGTTTATATACACGTGCTAAAATTTGGTTACATTAAAATAACGCGAACCCGTGCCCCGGGGGCTCCAAGTACTGAGGACCCTCTATTGAGTGTTTTGGGGCCGAAAAAGTGCTACCCCTAAGTAAAACGTAAAAGTTTTGGCCTAGAGCACCGATTTTCTGTTTGTTTTGACCTATCTCCAAGCGTTTACGGTATATCGTCCGTCGTAATGCAATCCACCCCTCAGGGCGCTACCCCGCCGCTGAGGTACGGCCCCCACCACTTACTAGAGACTTCCCCTCCACCCCCTCCCTCCCTCGGCAAAGACTTTGCTCCTGCAGGCAAGACTTACATTGACTGAAAATAGTTGACATTCTAGTGGTAAAAATTGAACAGGTTGTTCCTATTGTGACATGATTAATGTTGTTAAAGCCTGCAATTTCAATTTTGACCTTTCAACGCCGTCCTATATAAGGCTATACTTTTACGTTTTACAAAGGGATAGTACTTTTTCGGGCCCAAAAAAACTCAATTGGGGGTCCTCAGTACTTGGGGCACTTGGGGCATGGGTTCCCGTTATTTTAAAGTAACCAAATTTTAGCAAGTGTATATGAACCTCATTTGGATCATTTTGTGACCAGGAAAACGTAACTTTTCTCAATTCTGAAAAATAAGGGCCGGCCTAATACTTCAAGAGGAATCCGCAATACTTCAAGGGATGGCAACTGAAACTAAACGAAAGTCAAAACCAGTAATTTTCCAATGGTTTCGTTACCGGGAGCGAAATGTAGAAACGAAACGAAATGGATTTAAACCCGGGGAGCTAAACTCAGGGTCGAAACAAAATCCGAGTCTACTTCTTTGGGTCGAAACTAAACTAAAACACTGGGACGGAAGGAAACGTAGATAATGTTTAATAATTTTAATAATAATATACGCACGTAATAATTTTCCCACCGCAGGGATCACGTGCTTCACCTTCGAACAGTTTAGTTTCGACCCACGCACCGAGTACGAAGTATGGTTGAATGAAGTAGAGGTTCGGCCTACCGCCATTAGATGCATAGGGCGCTCATATTTTTACCACCAACAGGAGAACGGTGAACGCAAACTGGCCAATCGATTTTTAAGCTCAATGTTTTAACCTCTCAGCACTCGTAATGGGTCAAAACTATTCCCTCTTATCCCCCTCTAATCAACTTCTGGGGTCGAAACTCAACTATGAGCAGCGGATTTTCAATTTATTTAATTTCGTTCCCGGGAGTACAGTTTCCTCCCGGGTCGAAACAAAACTCCTTGGTGATTTTAATTTCGTGCAGAAACTAAACTAAAACCAGGCCTCGTATTTTGGTTTCACTTCCGGTAGAAACGAAATATTTTCGTTTCGTTTCACTTGCCATCCCTGTCCAGATGTCGAATCAATCTTAAAAACCGGGACTCTACCATACTATGCCACAGTTCTCGCTTCATTTAAAAAATACATACATTTCATGAATTCCACCTTTCCGACCCCTACGCTATCCACAATCCCTAATTTCCATGACAATTGCACCGAGACTCAAAGAAAATCAAAGGTCCGAGGTTCGATTTTCCGGTCGAGGGGTATTTTTCCTCATGACAATGTCTATATCTACATAATACCCCGAAAGACGCCTAAAAGGCGTGTGATAGGGGGTGTTAGGACACCAGCCGTTTACAGCTAAAAAAAAAATGAAGTGTTCAAATTTGGGACTGGCGTTTATTAAAGTCCTTTATGATTCGTGGGAAAAAACGAATTCCCATATCTATCTGTTCGGCAAAACATCTCTCTTAATTTATCGCTTCTATCGGACCTGGACATACAGTGCGGCTCTATTATTATGTTCTCTGTGTCGCTCTTAAAGATATCCATTCTCAATTGTTCAAGCAATCTAAGCCTAACGCGCAGCCTCCTAGTCTCCAGCGGCTCCCAGACTAATTCGCTTAACATCTAGGAAACACTGTCTGTACGCGCGTAGCGGTTTTTGACGCGCAGTGTAAGCAGCGCATGTCATGTAAATTTACCATCGTTCACGCGGAAAGTTTGAAATAAACCAAATACTACGATACACTATTAAAATTAATCACTTCCCTCGCTCGGGAACGTACAGAGAGAAAGGAAAAAAGCCATGCACAACAATGACGTGACAGCGCTAACTTTGGTCCCGACAGCCCATTTTCCGCGGCAGGGTCCCACACTGACTCACAATTAATACTAACAAGCCACGGAATGCTGTTTAGCAATGCGACCTTGAATCGCATTAGCCACCAAGGAGGACCGTAGAAAAGCTTAGCTCCACTCCTCCAAAATTGCTCTCTTCTAGCATAACCGATTAGCGACACAAAATGTTGAAGGGCATGAAGATTAGAATTTAAAATCGATGGCCCTCACGATCGTTCCGTGATCTATTTATAGACAGCTGGAAATGTTATAAGCTTTCGACAAAAATAACACAACTATCCTTTTACCTTTTGCACGGTTGGCAGCAATAAAAATGCGGCTCGTCGCGGGTAATAAATAAACTCGAAGAAATTATTTTAAAAATTAATATGAAACGTAAAAAAAATTTGTTATCCCCAATAAATTATTTAAAACCTGGTCATGACGTGCAACGTCGAAACCTATATCGTACAGTATCAAATTTATGAGGAATTACAAAGTCTTTTACATTTCATTATGATAAGTCGATTCCATGAAGGCCCAAGACAACGAAAAAATGATAACAACAGGAAAATTAATGATAGATAAATATCAACGGGTAGAAATTAAATCTCAAAACTTTATAGCATCTACCTGTGAAAATTAGAACCCAACTCACATCGAGAGAGATGAAAATGAGCCATTAAGTAAACCTATGAAGCAACACCTATACTTTTCTAATCAATACAAAAACTGGAAACGGAAAAGGCTGGATGTGTGATATGGTATTATGTATACACGCTTTTTCTCATCACCAAGTGCACATCACGATTGAATTAATCATGTAATATATATAAAAGGCATATGTGAAGAGAAAAATAGTACTTCATGGTTTCTTTTTTCCTCCTCCGAAGTTAAGTTCAAATTCCGAAAACACGAATTAATATTTTTTCAACGGCAACGTTACTTCAAACATTTAAGGGACAGTCAGGAATTAAAACTCAGTTTCACAATACAGTACACTTAAATTAATACCATATCTTTATGGAGATAATAAAGGATGGAGGTGAGATATCATGGAGGTTAGCTAACTGCAGGCGACATCTATTAGCGCTGGAGGGTCCTCACGGGAAGATATGATTTGTGACTCGAGTCAGTTTCAATTATTGAATATTGATTTTTTTGGCTAAAAATAAATGGCACAGTATACGGAGAATCCTCGTTCATCATGCATCATTTATCATCATACAATCAATCATCAGCAAAATTAAAATCGTAATACGCAGTTACTGCTAAAGGTTCCGATACATATGAAACTCGCTCCGAAAGTCTACATTTGACGTTACGTATGCTATTTTACATAATAGAAAAGAGGGCTTTAGAATGGACGTACGTATTTACTCACCTCAAGATCTTCCGCCTGTTGTTCGGATGGAGAACTTTGGCCCTCTCCGGGTCCACTTGAGTCAGCCTCCTGTGCAACTCTTCGTTGGATAAATCCTCGTCAGTTGCGGGGGCGGTCGGTGGGGGCGGGTCCGCCCCCGGGGGCGACCCGTCCCCCAAACACTTCTCCCCCTCCCCCGCGCACTCCCCCACCTCCCCTTTGTGCACTTCCATGGCGACCAACACTTTCCACAGGAGTGATTCGATGTAGTAATTAGTTCCTCCGACGACCAGCGGCAGCTTCCCTTTGGCCATTATCTCCTCGACCTGGGCGGACGAGAAAAGAAGGACAGGGGGCGAGATAAGACGCAACTTCAAGATGGTTTCTTCGAGGGGGAAAAAGAGCTTGACCCAGGCCAAAATTAAGGGTGGAGATGAAAAAGGGTATGACTCAATTACACCTAAATTAATTAGATTTAGATTAGATTTAGAAAATATATTTACCGTTCTAGGACTCTTGTCCTCTCCGAACAAAATACAATTTACTTATGCAAATTCATACAGTCTATTTAAACAAAGGGTCAATTAAACATAAAATCATGAAATCAACTCAACTTTCTGATTGTGAGCGATATAACAGGAAAATATAACAAAAGAGCTCCATTTTACAAAGAAATCATGTCATCACTACACTAAAACAGTAATATTATACAAAGAAAAACATATGATACACAATGTTCCAGCGAAAAATCACAAATGAAGCAGCGAAACATTGGACCTTGGCGATAAAAAGACGTTAATTAATTATAATGATGGGGATGAGGTATCGAGGCTTGGTAAGATTTATAATCATAAATCAATTTTTTTATCATTTCCTCATTTCTCTATCATTTATCCAAAATTTTGTTAGCGTCAGGGTTTTCTATTCTGCTATGCGTTCCAGTTACTAAGCCGCCAAATCAATCAGAGCGTAATGCTTACGAATTTTTCATTCAGAATATAAATTTATTATAAAATTACTTATTCAATTTCATTTATGTTGTATTCCATTTTAACGCTTTTGTCGATGATACTAAGAATTCTCAAATAAATTAGTAAAACGTTGTAACGTAGCGAAAAAAATACGTCAATTAACTACATTGACGGGGATGAGATATCGCGGCTTCGTCTGATTGTTAAAAATTAAATTTAACTTTTATCAATTTCCCTTATTTCTCTTCCTTTTGTCCAAAAATATGTTAACATACGTTTTTTTTCAATTTTGTTGTGTTTTAAAGTCTCCAAGGCTATCAGAGTGCAGGGGCTTAGAAATTTTTTCAGATAAGTAATTTAATTTGCAACTACTAATTAAAATTCATTAATGTCTTTACAGTTTAAAATTTTAATAAGAGAAAAATTTTCTTATTTTCATTTTGTAACCGTGGTTGTTTTTTATAGATGTATTCCTCCTATACATGATTTTTTATGAGCACCACAGTGCAATGAAGAGCGACAGACAATTTATGACTCAAAAGATGAAGACTGCAGGGCATAAACCAACGCTCCATGATAATACATTAATAGAAAAATCATCTTGGAAAATTGATGCACAAATGGGTGCATAATGTAAATGAAAAGAATTCAACACTGCTTTCGTTTGCGAACGGCTATATCTTCTTAACTTAAGTGACCATAAACCATCAAGTAGCTTTTTCGTACAGAGGAATTTTTACTCAGAACAAGTCTAGTACTTTTGAACAATGTAATTCATTCTCCAAATACGCACATAAAACTTCATTCTTATTTAAAAATATAAAGTTGTATATTTTTAAGGTCAAAAACATATGAAAATTTTCAGATGATGATGAAAACACGCAGATAAAAAAATTAAGTAGGTATTCTCCGAAAAATGAAATTTATAGCATGTCACAGTTTGAACAGCTGAGTTACATTCAGGAGCACATGTCATCCTTAAAGATGAAGTGCTTCAGCTGTTCACATTGCTGTTCAGCTGAGAGCATTAAATTTAAGTCTAGGAACAGCTAAAGTTTAACTGTCAAAAACTTACGCCTGTACATATGCAAGCTTAATAAAAACACAATGTTTGGGAACTCAAAAGAAATTGGAGTTCTCCACAATGACAGAAGAGTAATCCACATATTATACAAAAACCAAATAGCGGTGGTCAAATCAGGGTCCAGCAGGGAAGAAGCAAGAATTAGGAAAGGAGTGAGACAAGGCTGTGCTCTGTCACCCGTAAATATCAACGTTTACATCGAGAAAGCAATTAGTGAAATCGGAGAAAAGGCTGCTGGAGTGAATATCCATTGAGAAAAAATTATCATGCTGAGATTAGCCGATGACATAGGCGTCTTAGCAGAAACAGAGAAGGTTTGAAAAATATTATAGCTAATATGGGAAATGTAATGGGTAAATATCAACTGACAATAAATACGAAGAAAACCAAAATATAAGTATGCAGCAGAAGAGAAGAAGTCAAGACTAAAATTAAAAAAGGGAAGCATACACTAGTGGAGGTGGATGAATTCTGTTATTTGTAAGGCAGGATCTCTAGTGACGGGGGAAGCAAGAGAGAAGTTATCAGCAGAATAGCACAAGCGAATGATCATTCCATCAAAAGAGAGACCTGCTTACAGCGGGAAACTTAAATATGGAAGTAAGGAAACAATTTTTAGATCTACATTTGGAGTATGCTCCTACAAGGAAGTGAGATTAGCTGATTTAAGAATTGAGTGGCGAGCTGCGTCAAACCAATCTCAATATATTTGATCAGTGATGATGATGAAAAATGAAAATTTTCACCAAATAGTAAGCATTGACCCTTATGGGATTGTCAATGTTTTGGTCAAAGTGGGCGTGGCTTTTCCTACCCAAGCACCCCCATTCCGGCCACACTTCGCTCCACGCTCGAAACCAAAGGTGCCCCCTGCAGATATTAACAACCCCCTTGGCGGCCACCCATGACTCACACTTTTTCAGTGACAAACCTGGGTGGCTATGTACACTTGGCAAAGTTAAGTTCGCCCCTACTCTCTTTCTATGAATTATGAGCTATTATGAGTTCATACGTTTGTCTTGCTGATAATTATATACACATATGTATTTTTTGTTCTATTCCGTCATATATTTAGTCGCATTCTGTGACATCGATGTATAATGTAAATCTACATATTTTTGTAATATTTCTGACTCTATTATATTTATAATCATACATGTTCCTAAGGGACACATTTGTCCCGGAATAATAAATTTCATTTTCTATTCTATTCTATTATCTAGTCATGCCTATTAACTATATTTATCTATTTATTTATGCATTTATTGTAGCATATCGATAATCGTTTCTTTATTCAATTATATATCTACTTTTTATTTATTTATTGATTTTATAAATTCCTGTAATCAATTCTTTACCGGATTTACCGTTTTAGTATTTTTACACCCTATACACCGCTCTCATAGTTTCATTATTTATTCTTTATATTCTTTTTAACGTACTTATTTTAATTATTTTATCATCCCAACATTTTATGATTCTTTATTGATATTTTACACAAATTTGTTCGGTTATCAGATTTCTTCAAACCTCACATATTTATTTTATTCATTGTTTTTATCATGCCTTTTTAACCTGGTTCGTTTTAACGTCTAATGGCTTAAATTCAATCTATATTCTATTCCTACCATGTATCATGACTTCCTGAGCGGTGAGCCATCCACCTCCACCAGAGTATGCTTCCCTATTTTAATTTTAGTTATGACTTCTTCTTTTCGGCTGCATACTAAAATCTTGGTTTTCTTTGCATTTATTTTCAGTTGATATTTACCCATTACATTACCCATATACCCATACCCATTACAGTACCCACACAGGAGGCCACTCAAAGACTTCACCGACTCAACAAGATGCCAGGAATGAGAAATTCTAAAAAATCTCGATGGACAACTAGACGAAAGAATGTATTAGTACCAATTCCTGCATTCAAGTCCGGATTGTGGCCTCACCCGGGCCCGGTAAATTAAACAGCAAAGTCAAGTCAAGTCTCGGTACTACCCCTCCCCTATCTGTGAGCCCTCCGAGAATGTCAGGGCTCTTACGAAAGCTCACCTGCAAACATAAAACGAACAGATTATAGTATTTAGATAATAGATTATATTAGAGGTGGTGAAAATAACTTACCAATATCACATAATCTCCGACAATGTAATACTTTTCACATACCCTGACCGAGAACAGAATTATTTAAACGAAGTTACCTATTCTTGGGACCGAAAATTTACTGTGAATTACCAAAATACATAACTGACGAAATGAATGTATACAGATATTGCAAAAGGGTAAAGATGTGGTAGTTTGCTCATAATGATGTTTCACATTTGCTTAGGTGAATGAGGTATTGTGATGAATGGAATGAGATGCTATGATTGTTTTATGTTAGTTAGTGGTTTCATATTCTATATGTTTATCTATATATATTATGTTTACATATTATATACGTTTCATATGCTAGGGATCTTATTATTTCTCAATACGAATGATCCAGCAAGGTAACATTTTTGTGTAATACATATGTACAAAAGCACTCTCATTGAAGAACGAGTCGGTAACCCCAAAGCGGAGTATTAACTCCAAAGGGGTACCTATGTTCCTGTAACGATGTGTTTCTTAAAATTTATATTTTTTGTGAACAATAAACATTATTACTATATTATTATTATTTCATTTTCCCGCCTCACCTTCCGCAGCGCCATGTTGCGGTAGTCGACGACATTGAGGTTCACGTGCGGCTCAAGGAAGTCAATCATGTGGTGCGGCACCATCCGACGCTCCTCGTCAGTCACTTTGTTTGTCACCACGTCGAGGCCCTTGTACAACTGAAAAAAAAACAAGAAGAGAAATAAATATGAGACATAATAAAAAACAGGAGTATGAAAAGAAACAATTAGGGATAAAATTCGCTCGTGACATCACAAAATGGAAATAGATACGGAAAAATAAGGTCGCTCACTCATACTCGATATCGAAATGCATTTGAAGAAGGCGGTAGATAGAAGGGAAATATCATATGCGATGACAAAAGTTTCCCTAATTCAATGATTCCCCCAAAATTTTCAAAGAATTCCGTTTAATTGGCCATTTACTTGTCATAAGTTGATGACGTCATTAGGTTAAAATGGGGCCACTGAGACCAAAAAATCACAATTCATGAAAATAATTCTGTAGTTGGAAGGGTATGGCACGTTACGATGAAAAAAGTCCTCAAATTCAGCCATTCCATCAAACATTTAGAATGAAATACCGCTTAGTTATCCGCCTACTTTTTACGAGGTGATGACGACATAAGAGTAAAATGGCCCCGTTTACTACGACCCGAAATCTCAGTGCATAAAAAATAGGCGGTGGATCGAAGGGAAAGAAAAGGTACGACGATAAAAATCTTTCCTATTCAGTCAATATGACAAAAGTTTAAAATATGGAAGGGCGAAAATTAAGCTGCCCAATTTTCATGAGTCGTAGAGGTCAAATAGCTCTGGTTCATTTACTTAATCAAGGAGAGCCTGCTACCACTGCGGGCGGCAATCGCCCAAATGCGCGCCCAACGAACCACGCGAGGCCCACGTGCAAGACGAAAGAGTAGTTGAAAAACGAAGACACGCTCGATATGACTTTGTGACGTCATCAACTCATGTACGAAAGGTTAAAGACCGGCATTTTTTCGCCACGAATAGCTCAACAAGTAGGAGACGGATCGAACAACAGGAAAATATTGGTCTCTACGTTTTTCATTCCATCACAGGAGACGATTTAAAAAATTGAGAACGTGGCCACTATATTTCGCTAGTCAAGTCGATACGAGGTCCATTCCGGTTGAAACATTAAGGCGATATCATCGTTCCACACAGTGGCGGATCTATGGGGGGGGGGGGGGGGGTTAGAAGGGCTATAGCCTTCCCCCTTGGGTATCCAATTTACACTAGATAGATTTGTAATTTTGCTCGGACTCCCACAACTACTGTGAGGTTACCCCCCACTTAACCCCTTCCATTGTCCGTATCCTGCATCCGCCATTGGTTCCACACAATAAAAGCCAGAGTCCTCTATATTATCGATAAGACACTACATAGTTTACTACACTAGACCCTATGAAGAAGTAGAGTAGAGAACTGCCATCCAGAGGACACTGACACATGCAATAAAATTAAAACCATCGAATTTGCCGTCATATTAAAAAAAAAATTTAACGTGGGATGTTTTCGCAAAATAGCAAGGACAGTGTGAAATGTCAGGAAAAGAAAACAAACCGGCTTCATTTTTGGGTGACTGCCCAGGGATAAGTCTTCCGTGACTTTTATCAACCAATCATACCAATATAAGTTTCACCGCGTAGCGATCGCTTAGAGGGAGTTCAGATGCTGATGTCATGACGCGAATAAAACGGATTGTCTTTCCAGCGGAGCATTTAACGCTAAGGGCACGGAAGAGAGGTGGAACCTGTTCAATGGGGCGGCTCTTTGCGTGTCGACAGTTGAGGAACGGAATGCGATTGCACACGTGTATGAGGTGAACACGTTCGAGACGGAAGAGAGAGAGAGAGAAAAAAATGAAGAACGCAACGCACCGGGCATTGATTGGCGTAGGTGGATTTTTGTTACCGTTATCTCGCCGCTCCGTTATAAAAGGAACTCTCTCTTACGCCGATTTCGACGTAATGTATCGGATGAATAGCTCTTCGTGATTTTTCATAGCGTGCGATGGAATTCCTACGGTGATTGTCCTTGCATTCTAAACCAAGGACTTCGTAACTGGGGAGGTTATTTGCCATTTTATTGCCTTCGCGGTGAAAGCACAGTTCTTGTGTTCAGCTAAAAAAACACTTCGGCGTTTCATTCTATCCCGGGTTCATTCGCTGTTGATATTTTACTATGAGGTTAGCCTTCACCTTTCGCGGCGACCGCTTATTTTCCCGTGAATCGCGACACGGTTTGTGAGAATGAACCGACCTCTCCCATATACCTGCTACGAAATTCGCGCTAATTGACCATTTCATCGTCCCATTCGGAGGTAATTTGTTAACCCACAGTCCTTATGGAGAGCTATAAGGGGAGAGTTGTTCAAAATGGCAGTTTGTTCCATAGCCCTAAATGGTTTTCGATTAAAATTCCACCTTCTCTGCGGTGATACTGTACTTATCTTGGACTATCAACGGCATATCGGTCTAAAATGTGTTGATTAGACCAAATCGACTGACATTTTCTCTTCTCCCATCGCCTATTCAACCTGCCCTTTCATCTATTCCTCTTTAAACTAGGACACTTTATCGAACGGATAGAAAGTGTTCCTGATGGTTTTCGAGTATAATGATGAGTTTTTTTGTAAAGCGTCGATATTAAAGATTAAGCCTTTATGGGTTATAAAGTCGGTCCGAAGCCTATTTGCCTCGACACGCCTCAATTCTAGGCATGATTAATTGCAGAACATAGGTCTTATAGTTTTCATCGAAGTTCTCGTTAATTCTTGTGAGGATAGATAAAGGTTGACTTTATTTTCACCTAAATATAAAACAAAAAGAACTGCCACCAATACTCGAAAAGTGATGCAGGGTTAATATGAAGTATTGCACTTTTATTCCTCTCTTCACATAATTTTAATTTCGGACATTCTGCATGAATTTTGTGCCTCTGTTTTATATATTTTGTTTCTACACTCTAGCAGTTTATTGCAATTTAAAAAAATTAATGCAACAAAGGCAACCCTAAAGCGAGGCAAAAGTCTTATAGGGTGTCTAATTCCTAATTTTTATTTATACATACTTAAAGTACTATTTGTATCATGAGAAGTAAAATAATAATTATTAACAATATATTACGCATCCTGACGATACACGGTAATTAGCGATTCCCATCGAAATTGGTAAAGTATTTTCCATGTTTCAATGCATTGAGAAATAGGTAAATGCAAGCAGTAATCTTGTGTATTATGGTCGTTGAATACATATAAAACCGTCCTGAAAATTTTCGATAGACGTTTGGTCAGCCTAGCATGTGCTTAACAGTGTAACCCACATTCTTCGATTGCATTTCTTAGTGATTAACTGTATCGCCACTTTCGGGCGTACGATGATTTATTTTTCCCACAAAATGTAAAATTACCTTTCAAGCATTTTTTGAATTTCAAATCAAACAATTTTGATCAAGAGGGAGCGGCAGAGATCCCATTGGAATAAATTTAAAATTTCAATAATAAAAGAAATAGAATATTTTTTAATAATATTATATATCATAAAAATATAGTTTTTACATATTATAACAGAAATATATTTTTAACGCGATTTTTTCAACGAAAGCATGAACTGACTAAAAAAGTAGAAAATAAAAATTAAATAAAGTAAGATAAATAACTCTTTTTCCCAAAACGTTACCAAATTTACAAAAATGTTTAAAAAAATATGCTTCTCCTCATCACTGGGAAGACGTTGATTACATCCCTGCACAGTGTAGCGGGATACTAGAGCTCCCTTCTCCGCTACGGTCGGGGCGGAATAGTTTCTACAGGTTCAGCGACATCGAAGGAGTCAACGGTTAAGGGCAATATCTCATTGAAGCGGTTGAAGCAGCTTCATTACTCCGCGGAACGCAACTTTGTTGCTTGCGAACCGAAAAATTTGATTCTCCGCTCCCGGGGACCGGTTTGAAAGGCAAGGAACGCCCTCATGCCTTCGCGCATGTACTCCGGAACCAGTCGCGAACTTCTTCGTGAATCTCGTAAAGTCGCTTCGATCCATTTAAGTCGACAAAAAACCGACGCCTCCGGAAAAAAATACCATACAACTCTATTTATACATCGAAGAGCTCCGAGGGTAAATTAATCAAACTCGAAGCACAACGAACAATTCTCTTCCCACGTCAATTTCTGCTGGTTAAAGATGGCGGAGGAATTCGAGCAAAATTCATGCCGGGCATAACGTGTGTTGAGAAGTATTTAAGAAAGACCACCATCGAAGCTTCTTGTCTTACTAGTATTAGATAGAAAGATAGAAAAGTATTTATTGTCCAGGAAAAATTCCTTAAGAACAAAAATAATATTAAGTTACGTACATGAATTACATTTTGCGAGCATATTACATTAAACGTAATATAAATTATTTCAATGATAGATGATTATACAATGATATTCCATTTCATCACATAACCCATCATAGCAAATGCAAGAAATATAGTTAAAAAACGGCAAATTTAGCTATTTTCCAAGCCGGATTTTAAACAAACACAGACAAAAAGACACTTGTTCTTAAATAAACAAAAAAACGCTACAGCAAAAATAATGAACCATAATAACCAGAAAACAAATTTTAAAAAAATTAGATCAACTTATGCTATTATCGAGAGAGTAAATAATCATAATATTTTAGTTAAAAAGTTTTGACTGATGTGCAATTTTTTACATCAGTTGGTATCTCATTCCAAATCCGACAAGTGGTAACGAGAAAAGATTTACAGTAGACAGTAATGCGATGCCCTGAGAAGTATAAGATATTAGGATCAGAACTAGTGTATATTGTAGAGACAGAGGGACAACTAAGGAGCAAATCATACAGATACCTCGGTGTTTTGTTTTTAAATAGAGCAAACAAAAAAGATCCCATAAGGTATTCTCTACGGTATTTGACGTTGAGCCATCTTAGTCGCTTATAATATTACTCTTCCCGACTTCTTTTTCAACTTTAAAGGATCGAAAAGACGACGCGATACTCGAATGATTAAATGTGACGGGAACAAGATTGTGAAATTAATATCGCTCTCCCGAGAAATAAGCAAGAAAAAAATTAAATAGCTTATACAATAATAGACACTTAGAGAAACAGGTTTAAGGCCATTGACAGGTCGTATTACGTGCAGGAATTATGAAGATCAAACGTGCGGATACAATGACGAAATACAGTGGTCACAGGAAGAGACTTACGATAAAAAAGCACACTTTAAGTCCATTCAGGACTGAGCGGAGACACAAATCATCTTCGAAGAGCATTCTCATGGAAACCAACAATGAAGGAGGACACGAAAGTAGAGACGTAGATGAATAAAGGATACAATACAGTGTGATAATAGGAGACATGAGGGAACCTCAAAATGAACACATAATATGTTAACCCTTTTGAGTGCCAAATGACTTTCAACGTACTATGCCATAAGTACCCAAGCATTTTTGCTCATTTTGCCGTAGGTCAGGAAAAAAATTAGGTCTCAAGAACAACTAAAAGTATACACTCAAAAACTTTAGGAAATCTTTATTACATGTGGTTTCACCTTTTTAATGTATTATTTGACGAAATTTTAGTAACATGAGTTAATTTGTATGATTTAAAGAAAATAGTTAATTTCAAAATAAAATTAATAGTGACTATTGAATAATTAGTGAACTAATAAAATGAATGGTTACTATTGAATGATTAGTGAACTATTGGCATCAAAGAGTGATATTGCCGGAGTAGCACTATCGCGCTCCTGGCGACCGATAGCTGAGGTAATTTGCGGCATGAGGAGGGGTAAGGGAGGGAAGGGTGGGGAGAAATTGGGCATCTTCACCACTATTCTATTGGAACCCACTTCCGAACACTGACTGAGTGACTGGCTGACTGATACATGCAAACGTTTGGGGTGAACGAGACGAGATGCGACAAAAAGTCAAAACCGTCTGAATCCCTAGGAAAAATTGCCGGAACACACTATATTTTCCATTGATTACGCCGCGGCGTAGCCAACTTTCCCGATGTCTCTACTTTTTGGGAACATTTGAGGGTCGAAAAATCGATGATAATGAGGCATTTGAACATCGCGGAGTAGCTTGTTAATGGCTCCAAAGCCATTTTGACAGCCGTTACCCCACAACTTGAAAAGGTCAAAAAGCCTGGAAGTCAAAAACTATTTGGTATTCCTAGGATTTACTCTAAGTAGGTTCAGTGGCGTAACTGAGAATATGCTTTGCGGGGAAGGGGGGAGCGGCTAATAAAATGCTTTGAGGGTATGCTGGATAAGGGAGATAAGATGGCCTGGGATGGCGACCCCCCATGCAAACGGGTCTGGGAAATTTTTTGAAAAATGGCATGCTTGGAAAAACATTTTACACCATGTTGCCATTAAAAATCTAACTTTAAGCAGATGCAGTTATTCTAAGTCAAAACTGGACAATATTTTTAAATATTTTTTTTTCTATCCCCTTTTCCCCCCATAGTCACGCCACTGAGAAGGTTAAATATTAAAAAAAACATTCCTAAAGGAACAAACGGAAGATAAAAATTGTAAGAACTGGCAAAGAGAAAAGGAAAGGCTCCAGGCCCAGGCAAGCGACAGCGAGTTGCGACAGACGGATTGCTGTACTTCAAGTCTCCTCCATAAACTACTCGTAAAGGAATCGGGCGGTCTCAGAAATAAAACATCTCCGAGATTTGAACCAGGACCCACAAGGTAGGAATACAGCACAGAAACCACCGCAACAAACCAAAACCACCACACCAATCCGATCCCCCTTATGAAGATATCGGGGATACCACAATCAAAAAACGAATCATTTATTTTTTTGATATTCACGAAAATACAAAGGAAGGTTGCGCGTTTCGTCAAAACTGCTACGGGCGTACAGACAGAGTTACCCAGATGCTAAGTGAATTAGGCTGGGAGCCGCTGGAGACTCGGAGACTGCGCGCTAGGCTTAGATTACTTGGAACAATTAAGAATGGATATCTTTAAGAACGACACAGAGAACATAATATTAGAGCCACACTATATTTCCAGGTCCGATAGAAGCGATAAATTAAGAGAGATGTTTTGCCGAACGGATAGATATGGGAATTCGTTTATCCCCCGAACCATAAAGGACTTTAATAAACGCTGGGCCCCAATTCGTTAGAGTACTTCATTTTTTAATCTGTAAACGGCTGGTGTAAGGTGCCTTTTAGGTGGCTTGGGTGGTATTATGTAGATGTAGATAAAGGCTGATATCTGTTTGCCACTTCGGTCGCATTTTAATTGGTTTTCAAAAATGTCCGCGGCGCGGTGATGAGTCCAATGCGATCCACTTCTGCAATTTAACGTTTTTAATAGCGAGGAATACCATTGAAAAGTTATGAATTTAATAGATCACATCATCATGAAAGTAAATTTCGGTTAACACCCCTAATTATACCTTATTCCCCCGTGAAACTCGGATCAATTTGTCCGTCAGCGACGCGAGTGGCGACTTTTGTAAACCTATTTAAATGCGCGGTGGGTGACAACACATTCACAGGCCTACTTGAGGATTCTTTTTTGTAATGTTCGTGCCCCATTGCATCCCGTAGAAGTATGATTTCTGTTGTCAATTCGGTCGCATTTCAATCGGTTTTCAAAAATATCTGCATGAGTGTAATGCGATCCACTTTTTTCCAATATTTTTCAGTATTATGTTTGTTATTGCGAGGAATAGCATTGATCTGTTATGAATTTGATAAATAACATCATCATGTATATAAATTTCTGTCAATGCCCCGAATTATACCTCATTTCCCCGTGAAACTAGGATCAATTTGTCCGTCAGCGACGCGAGTGGCGACTTTTGTAAACCCATTCAAATGCGCGGTGGGTGACAACACATTTAGAGGACGACTCGAAGATCCTCATTTGTAACATTCGTGGTAATAATAATCTCGAAGATTCTTCCACGTGCACAAGCAAGGAAACAGACCCCATTCGCCCCACTCCTTCACAAAAGGCTCGCCCATACTCACGAACCCATCAAAACCTGCCGAGAGATGAGATAAGAGATCCTTCTCTTCGTTTTTTTTTCTTCTAAACCTCATTTCGTTCGTCTTCTTTCTCCCACTCGCAAATGCGGCCCCGCCCTTCCGATTGCATTCCGATGCTCAACTGTCTCAGGTGCGGAGGAAAGAGATGAGGAGGAGAAGGCGGTAGTGGGAGTTGAAATGGATGAGGAGGCAAAGATGTGGAGGAAGATGAAGCGGACCCGCAAAGAGGACGGGCATGTGGGAGTCGAAGACGTTCTTCATCGGCTGTAGTGGGTGTGGGCAGAGACCCGGGCAGATTCTTCCGCAGCAATAAGACCAGATGATATTGGCAACTACTTCGTCCACTCAACGAACGTTTAGAAGGGGTAAAATTCGTGCAGACGAACATTTTTGCCCGTAGAAATCGAGATAGAAAGGTATTTATCGCTCTATGTTAGCGGTTCTCAACCATTCCCCTTTGAAATATCGATGGCTAAGTTCAAACAACACGTATCCTAAAAATAACAACTTTTCATGAGAGAAAAAAAACGATAAATTTTTTGTACCTGTACACCGAAATTAAAAACTAAAAGTTTATTAAACAGAAAAAGAAGCACTCATTTGCAAACAAAGAGTTGTTATTTGCTTGTATTTTATTTTTTAATGTTATTACACTTTGTTTAAGATACCTGTCTCAAAACCGGCCGAATTTGTAATACGTGTTGTTAGAACTTAGCCTTCGATATACGTTCCATATTAGTAGGCTGGAAACAGTGACGCGACGAATGTCTTAACCAGGAAATATGTATACATATTACACGGGGTATTTAAAACAAAGTTTCTATTTACAAAAAGTGTAACTAAGAGTGTCACCTACACGTAGTGAAATTGTGTAATAAAATTTGCACGTAACATTTTTGGGGGTACAATATTAGTTATAAATATATAGAGGGGTACGCGAGGAAATAAAGGTAGGGAACCGCTACTCTAGGCCATTCAGGATTTTTCAGAAGAATCTACAATAGTTTAGGAGGAGTGCGATAGTGGGTGGCGTAACATGGTGGAACTCCTTCATGATGCACAAAGGGTAAGAAAAAAAGACTCCGCTGTTCCACAAAATACGTCTTTTTTTCTTACCCTTTGTGCACTTTAGGAGGAGGTAATGGGGTCTTGTGGACAGCGGAAGGGATAACCTCCCAGCAGTTGTGGGGGTCTGAACAAAATTACCATTTATCTAGTGTAAATTGAATACCCCCTGAGGGCCCTTGCCCCTCTCTCGATCCGCCAGTGGTCGCTGCTACTTAGTTACTGAGCTTCGGCAACACAAATGTTTTGTCAAAATGGGTGAGATTACGCAATCGTACCTTTAATATTCCCTCAAAGCAGTGGGGTAGTCATGAATTTTGCACGGAGGGGGGTCAAAAACCAGGGGGAATATTTTTTTCAAAACAGGGTACCAAGTAGAAAGTTTTAAACTAATTTTAACACATTTCTTTATCAAAAAATCTTCATATTTCAAAATCCTTTGCAAATTCATAATTTTCCAAAAATTTGTTTTTCATTTATGAAGCAAAGTATATAAGTTTTTTAAATTTCGGTGAGGGGGAGGTCCTCACCCCCTGAACCCCCCTCCCACTCTACGCAACTGGCTCAAAGCTCTCGTTTAATTAGGCTCAAAGACAGATAGCAGCGACGTCAAACATTTAGAATCGCACATTTTCGTCAAAACATAATCATTTAATGCCCTTAAAAATCCAGAATATTGAAAAACACGTTGAAAAGGCTTGATACCCAAGAAAAACCATTTTCATGGTAACTGAAAAGTGCATCCACAAAAAAATTGTTTGCGTTGCCATAGCCCAGTAACTAGGAGTTTTGACCCCATGTTTATGGGAAAAAATGTTTGACATTGTCTCCCCTACAACCTCCTGAAGTATTGCTGATCCATCTAGAAATACCCCGTATATTTCTACCACCCTATCAATATCGAAATTTAAAAAAAAACTGGTAAACGAGCCCATTCGTGGAAAAATTAAAAAATGGTGAAACGCGGAAAATAGAAAGGAAACAAAAATGACCCTTTCCATGCTCCTAGTGCAGGGGTCTCCAAATTATGGCCCGCGGGCCGTTGAGTATTGTAGATTCCTCCTGAAACATTACCCGTACATTAGGGATGGTCATCAAGCAACTTATTTCGAAATTCAAAGTTCGACATACGCCAAAACGTAGCCCGATATATGTCAAAATGTACCAAATGAACAAAGAGAAAATTTTACTGCTGTAGATTGACATCCTGCGGTGGCGCAAAGGTCATTTATGTTGAGCGTAGGCAACCTGCAACACACACTCGAGGCCCTTGTACCACCTTGGGCAACATTTTGACGTCAGCCGAACGTTGAATTTCGAAAAAAGTTGTTTGATGACCGCCCCTACCGTACATGAAAAATTAATAACCAAGTGCATCCAAAATAGACTTGTGTTGCCATAGCTCAGTAACTAAGGAGTAGCGACCCCATGTTTATGGAAAATTATGCTTGGCATTGTCTACCCTACAACCTCCTGAACCATTGTAGATTTCTCCATAAACACCCAGTAGATAACCTAGTTTGCAGCAATAGAGTGAAATGACCGCTCGTCTCATTAAGACGTCATTTGCACAAAAATAAAGCTAGTGTATATCTGCGTTGAATAACTTCAATAAAATAGTCGTATTTGTTTCCTGTAAGGCCCATTTATCTACCGAGAAGAGAAAAAGTACCCGTTTATAAGCACTTTCCACGCGATAATGGAGTTAGAACCACTTTTAAAAGGGATCTAAGAATCGCATCATCTTGAAATGAACACCAGCAGTAGACCATAGTTATATTTATGCAATATCAAAATGTTTATTTTAAACTAACATTTTATCACGAGTCATTGTTTACTTTGTTAAGTAACTTTTTCCCCGGAAAGAGAAGAGAGACAAAACACTGCGTTGCATCGTTGCCTTCATCTCGACACTGTCAGTGTGATCTTCCTCGGCACTTCATAATATAAATAATAGTTGATTCTGGATGTGGATATTTTTTTCAAATTTTCGCGGCGGTTTAAAGAGTAGCGAGCCCAATGTTAATAGGACAAAAAAGGCTTCAAAATTTCTCCTCCACCACCTCCTGAAGTATCGCACATTCCAACTCAAACACGTAGTATACCTTTCAAATGGGAAGTAACGTAGCAACCACAACACGGAGGGTGGGGTTGGTGGCCATAGAGTGTGGGTGGGTGGGAGGGGGAAATGAGATGAAGAAGAGTGGGTTTGGTGTGCTCCTGAGGTAGGTAAGTGGGCGTGGCTATTGGCAAAAGAAATTTATAGGACGAGCAGTTAGCGGATTCACCCGCCTCCGCCCGGGGTATTGGAATGTTTAACGAAAATCACACCTAGAAAAAAGATAAAAAGCTTCGATAACATCCCGACCTCGATGGCGGTGGGGTACAGTCCTCGCCTATCAAACTGAAAGTCCTGGATTCGAGTCCTGCCTTGGTATTTTACCCCTATCCAGGGCATAGATATCAGTCATCATACATTCTTCTAGGTAGTATCCCTAATGTAAAGCCCAACTGCAGCCTGAGAATGGGCGACGAGTCGGACCCCGAAACGTCGGCGCTCTTAAAAAATCTCACCCGCACGGTAACCCGAGAAAAGTTATTAAAAAATATTCTGTTCGCCGGGAAAGTGTAAAATCATACCCAACTAGAGCTGTCTTCGGGGTTAAGTACACAAATAAATAAAATAAATTTTACATGAATAAATACATCCACAGCATGTATCTCAACCATATGTTGAGGCATGGAGGCTTAATTAATACAATTGTTTAGAGACAGGTGGATGGCACGAACGGAAAATAGAGGAAGAATTTTTCGGGAAGGGCTCAAATAGTTTTGCTGGTATGTCGTTCCAGTCCCTTATTGTCCTATTCAAGAAGGAGAACTGCTTTGCATTTGTCTTTGTGATCAGCACTTTATCTTGAACTGGTGATCATTTTTTCCAACAAAGCTGGGTTTTGAAATGTCCTTCCCAAATTCTTTCCATGCTTTTTCCCCACTCATTATTCTAAACATGCCACATAGCCTGCTTCTTTTCCTCATCTCTTGTAAACTCTCCCACCTTATAACTCTGAGCATTTCTGAAACACTTTCCGTTTTCTTATGCTTTCCCAACACATACTTAGCAGCTTTTCTTTGCACCTTCTCCAATTTCTTCACCTCTCCTTTAAAATGTGGGTCCCAGACAATAGATATATCCATCCATCTTATATCCATCCATTTTAAATCCATCATTCTTCTATAGCACCACATTTCGATCGCTTCCACTCTCTAAGCCTATATCTCCACACCTATGAATATAATCAATTTTAAAACTTAGCACTGATTAGGAAGAAAGTTTTTTTTTTTATTTTTGATAGCATTGAAATCCACCTACAAAATTTGAATAAGATCCGGTGGTGACGGTTCAGAGACTAAACTCGTTACACCGGATCGATCATTTTTTCTGCTACTTAATTTCATTAAGCATGATTTGAAGGACCGAATCATTGCCGCGAACCAATTAAAGGGAAGCGAATCGTTGAAAGGGACCGAAATTCCCACCAGGCTAAAGTGGCTCCCTCCCGGTCCCCCCCCCCCCCCGCCTTACGATTTTTGAGCTCTCCCCTCCAACGACGCCCCCTCCTCTCCACACGGCAACACGAGGTTCAAGGACCGCTCTCACCAATACATGCTCTAAGCAGACGTTGCTCCGGAGAGAAGAGGGAGGAAAGGACGATTAGCAACGGGAGTAACGAACGCGGATTAGGGCACAAAAAAAGTCTCCAAAAGGGGTATTCAAAAAAGGTCTTTAAAAAAATCCTTCAAAAATCATCTAAAAAAATATCTCAAGCATGTCTTCAAAAAAAGATCTCCAAAATAATTTTTTTTTAAAGATCTCTAAAATAGATCTTCAAAAAAAATATCAAAAAATAGGCCTTCAAAAAAGATCTCAAAAATGAGATTTCAAAAAGGTCTCAAAAACACGTCTTCCAAAAATTTATCAATAATAGCTCATCAAAAACATCTCAAAAAAGGCCTTCGAAAAATGTCTCAAAATAGGTCTTCAAAAATATCGCAATATAGGTCTTCAAAAAAGTCTCGAAAATAGGTCTTCATAAAAGATCCCACATAGAGGTCTCCAAAAAAAGATCTCATAAAAGTTCTCCAAAAAAGGCCTTCAAAATAGGTCTACAAAAACATTTCAAAAAAAGGTCTTCAAAAATGATCAAGACCCAATTGGTCCGTTTAGGCAGTTTTTTATAACTCTTGATTCCGGTGTTGCGTGTGAAAAATGCAATCGTGTACGCAGTGTACCGCTTGACGGCTCGAAAACGTGGACACCTATTATAATTCTATACAAGTTTAGATTTTTTTAATTTTGCGTGAAAATCATTACCCACCAATCAGGCTCTTCTACACTTATTTCAAATAAGCCTAGTCATCACTCACGCAATATTCTCCGAGTGACGAAAAGCTTGGCTTTTTTTTACTTTTTCGTTCATTTTATGCTTTTGGAAAAAGCTAGTTTAAAAAAAGCATTTTCATTTTATTTTTATTTCAATTAGAATATTTCCTTGTCGTAATAATATCTGTGGACGAATGTGACTTTTTCTTCGCACCCTTGTGTTGCTCAAGGGGGCGTGGCATTCCTGTCTTCAGCTAGCGGGAGGGAATGTGATATGGGTGACCATTTAAATCCATTAGAACAGGCAAGGGAGTCCTGAGCGGAGGAACTGTGTCGCGAACCGGTAAACATATCCAGGACCACGCCCCATTCTCGCGTTGCTCGAGATTATGCATTGAGGAACTGTGGAGAAATGAAATCCCAAGTCCAAGAGTACACGCAACAATCAGAAATATCACTCGTCTACAAAACGGTCGCATCACGCAATGTAGCACTCGTGTGTATTTCATCTGTATAGGAGCAATGGACGGAGATAAAAACGACTGCGAAGCCAACCCCGGAATTCAAACTAAATATCGTTTTCAGGCGAAGGCTTCCGCAGTGAGCAGTAGATGTGAGCATGGTTTCCAGGTTTCCAACGCGTTGTTTGATCATCGATGACTACCAGGGCCGTAGAAGCCCTATCACCACCCATTTTTAATTTGTTAATTACATGAGAGAGAATAAATGATTTATAAAAAAAATAAAGCATACAGCATAACGGCTAAAAAATAACTTTCGACCATTTCGTTATTTATGATCGGAGCACTTCGTGTTTTATATCATTCTTCTTAGCCTTTTTTAGTTCTTTACAAATATGCTATTTAGATTGAGATATTATGAGAAAGTAAAAAAAGTTAATAATACTATTAGAGGTGCTATAGTTGCCTTCTTGGGGGGGAGGATAGGGACGGGCGAACGGACCCGCCAGCTACCTGTGACGGTCCCATACAGTTTTTTTGTCGGTCTTTTCCTCCCCTCCTTTGCTCGCGGCTCAGGTACTTCTCCGGCCCGTGCCCCAACTTATGGTATACACACTACATATATGCAACATCAAACCACAGCTTTGGAACATAAGGCACGTCAATATTTGCCTTAGCAATCGGCGAGCCTATGAACTACACCTCAGTGCATTCTAATATACATATACTAACGAATAAACCCTATGAGCCAAACGCGTAGATGCTAACCAATATATTTCTATATTTTTTTACCAGCCAAAATGAGTACAATGATAGAGTGAGTACTTAGTCTATGGTAGAATTATTCCTTGTTTTAAGATCAGTGTTTTAGCTTTCACTGTTTTTAGAATAGCGTAATTTTATTTTTGCATACAATATGAACGTAGACCTAGGCTGAAGGCTAGTTAGAAAAGTCCGCTTCAGATGACGACAATGTATGGACCATTAAAAACCCGTTAAACCCATAACTTAATCAAAGAAATATAACATAAGCTGGCAAAAATATTAAAAATAAAATCTAAGAAGTATGAAGAATATTAAACAATCTCTAAAAGAGACATATTGTGAAAGGACCTTAAAATATACCGTGTATCACGAATAAATAAAATTGTTGAAAGTGTACAAGAATTACTATCAACGGGAATTGACAAAAAAATGAAATAAGTACGACATACACACAGTGATAGTACATTCTGCGTATTGTATTCATATGTTTTGTACATTTTTGCAAGAAAAGAAGAACATAAAATTACTATATGATACACCACCTTTAAATACCTTTTACACCGTTTCCTAAATATACTTATAACCTGATTGCGGGAAGTGTGAAAATTTTTGCACTGTATAATAGTGGTGGCTGGTGGTATTATAATAATGATGTCATCAGTCCAATGATCAAGTACATGATAAAGGATAGGTCAGAATATTAGAGCACAATTAACAAGTTCGAGAGAGAGCCATTGAAGAGATCCATTGCCGATAACGTCATGGAGAGGTCGAATCATGAAACAACTTGCCGTGCACCGCTTTCATTTCCCCATGACTCGGTGAAGACTGTCAGAACCCTTGATGCATGACTAAATAATGGAGATGAGAAAGCCAAAGAAAGATTAGTTTGCAGTTAAAAGGATTTGAAATCGGCTTAATGCGATTGCCCCTTAGGGGTAGAGCCATCAATAATGAAAGCGAGGAAATTAGAGAAGTGTCTGCAACGAGTCGCATCTCGGACAAGTGCAGAATACCGGGTAGACTGGCAGGGCAATCTAGGACGAGTCAAGCGAGAAATAGTCTAGTTAGGCGGAAACGAATGAATGGCAGACGAGTGAAGAATTGACAGGTTGATGGAGAGGCTAAGGAGACCTCGTTCGGGAGGTTGCTACCGGGGGCATCATCTCATCCTAGCCGTGTCGTAAAAAGGGCTGCGATAGCCACTTCCTCCAACCAAAAAAAAAGATGCATTAAAACTATTAAAATGGATGCATCCCACTCTCCCACGGAATTCATTCATGGATGATTCCTAAAACCTATAGTGGGAGGGAACGTGGATAAAAGATCTGGAGCTATTTATCTTTACGTCTGTGTAAAGGCCGTTTTACACGGGGCACGGAATTGCGCACGTTAGAGCTGCATTAATTTCTTAAATGGCGTGGAATTGCGAGAATGCATGAACGAAATTAGAACAGGGGCTATTATTCGTCTCCCATCCACGCATTCTCGCATGTGTTCTAGCAATTCACCGCTTTAAGGCCGTTTTACACGGGGCACGGAATTGCGCAGGTTAGAGCTGCATTAATTTCTAAAATGGCGTGGAATTGCAAGAATGCATGAACGAAATTAGAACAGGGGCTATTTTGCCGTCTCGCATCTACGCATTCTCGCATGTGTTCTAGCAATTCACCGCTTTACACGACGCAATGTTGATTGCGCCTTCGCACGTACGTCAGATTGCGCAATTCCGTGTACCGTGTAAAACGGCCTTAATAGTGAATACCCGCAAGCTACCCGAGAAATTAAAAAATACTCTGTTACCTCTTATTCTTACGTGAACCTGTAGGCAGTGGCGGATCCAGAATAAGGATAGGGGTGGAGGCTGAGTGGGAGTTAACATAGCAGCAGTATTGGGGGTCCGAAAAAATTACAATTTTATCTAGTATAAATACGCAAGGGGGGCCCTTTATAGATTGGCCACTGCCTGGAGGCCTATCCGGTACCTACGACTCCTCGTTTCCGAGATTTCGGAATCAAACTTTCCGTTTCGGTCTCCGATTCCGTCACTAGGAAGCGCTTTTATGCTACCCACTATGCTAAATGTACTGCATTGTTGAAAATAGTGAATGCCTCGCAAGGAATTAGCGCTTTCAACTGTTTTCCCCTGTAGCTGTATTGAATTCCCAACTCCATGTATAACCATCCATTTCCCATACTTTTTAGCACACATACCGAGCCAGTCTTGCAAATTACTTGTGACTTCTTACCAGCTTCTGGAGCACCACTTACGCGATAAAAATATTCCATAACTTATCAGCTTGCACGTAACTTTCCGATTCCGAGATACGGAAAGACATTTTCCGAGACCCTTCATCATTTCGGCCGCTCTCGCAGGAGTTTCCGTCACGGAAAGTTCGGATAGACCTTGGTGAATGGCTCATTCCGAAATCATGACGTCTTTCCGAGAACCAACCACGAACTATCCGAGAGATTGCCTTAGTGGATAGTGAAGACGCCTGGTGAAATCCAGGCGATGAACACAAGTGTCACCATACGACAAACAACGCGGCGAAAACCCGAAATATAAATAGAGATCATCTAAATATTAAATACACAGGCCCTTCAACTGATTTGAACAATTTTATGGAATAAAGGTTACCTTAAAAAGACTTAAATACATTTCTACCGTAAATAACTCGACTTGATATAAATAAAAACTGAAATATAGAGGAGTTGTATAAATACTTGAAGTCAGGGGTCAAGTTTTTTTTCTGGGGGGGGGCACAAGGATCTGACAGGTCTTCTCATCTTTGAGATGAAAAACAAAATACAACAATTACTGTAGAATATATTCTCTTATTTTGACGTGAAAGCAATTAATATTAAATTAAATGATTGAGGCTCCGTAATAGATACTATCTCCTAGGCGAGTTACGATGTTTTTGTCGAGAAAGGTTCGAGAAAAAGGCGTAGGATCGATAACAGATAAACACGCGAGTCATTTTTTCTAACTCCATCGTAATCCACGATGAAATTACCCTGATGAAATAGCCCAAAATACTTTCCAGGTACCTACATTATCTCGGTTATATCCTGACATTTCCATTCACAATTATTGAAATTCTTTTTCTTAATAATCAATGAATTAATAATGACCTAAAATTATGAACACATGAGTTTATGAATAACACCAACAAAAAGAGAAGAGCAAGAAAATGTGTTCCATTAATTGGATAAAAGTTGTTTCCATCATAGCTTGAAATTAGCATCTCGAAATGAAGACAAATACGTCCAAAAATACAAATTCAAACCTGGACAAAAGAACTGGAGCTATTTCTCTTTACATCCGCGAAACAGCGGATACATCCAACGATATCCGAGGAATAATGAAAAAATACCATCACCAGGGCCCTTCAACTAATTTCAACATTATTCTGTAATAAAAGCTTCTATAAGGAGATACAATGCATTTGTAATGCAGATATCTCAAGGGGATGGCATTCTGATAGGAATTGCTATTCAAGGAAATCTACTATCCGTTGAATGAATCAATCGATATTATCTTAAGTAGGAAAACAAAACTTCTCGAATATGGACCTGAAAATTTCGCCCAACGAGCGAGAAAAAATAACACCAGTATTTTGATGCACAATTGAAAACCACTCGAGTGAAATTCTTACTAATATCGCGTAAAAAATGGCGGAATGAAAAAATAAACCCCAGACATAATTACAAAGGAAATTGCGAGACTGGCTGTAAGCAACGGAGTTTTGTTAAGGCCTTTATTGGATACTAGTAAAGTAATAATAGTAGTAGTAAAAAATAATTATAATAATAATTGTAACTTCGCTGGTCCAACGATCAAGTACATTATATAGAACAGGTCATCAAATTATAGCATAATTTACAAATTACTAGCACAAAACATAAATGATATAAAATCCTATTACCAATGAAAACAATTACTTAGTAATACATTTATGATAAAATGTATTACTAACTTATTGTATTAAGTGCTCTTTCTAGAATTGGTAGAATTTCCGTGATTTTGGACACACAGAGTGAAAAAATATCTTCAAAACACTACAGTTCAAAGCACTGCATGAAATAAGTGACTTTGTACGCAGTCAGGTGCACAGGTGAAAAGTTGCCATGTTCAAGTACACCAAGGATGAAGTACACCGAGAAAAAATTATTTGGCTAAGCCGCGATTCGAACTAAAGATCTCTCAATTCCCCGTCAGCCACTTGCAAACCATCTTCTCAGAGTGAGCTTTAGGATGGGATACACATAATCGGGAAACCTGAGTTCGATGAACTCCATCCTTAGTGTATGGTAGATGATGGCGTCACTTAAACTTTAATTTTTATTAACGCCCTTGAGTCATTAAGGTTATTTTTCGTTTATTGATTTTTAGTTTGACTTTTCACTATTTTTCTCTTTCAACAGATATTTACGGTATCGGAAAGTTTAACTCCAGAGTCCACGAACGTAGACTGCTATGTCCCGCCGGTATTCGTGAACGCTAGCATTCGAATGATCCTCAAACGCCACAACAGTTCACAATAGCCCAATAAAGAAGGCAGGGTCTACCTGACTAGCTTGCTCATTACGACGTTTAGCTTTGACATGGGAAACATCTCAAGAATTCCACAGTTTCTCGGAAGAGCAGAGAGAAACAATTTTTTCCCCTTATCTCAACCCGTTCAACATTCTGAACGCAAGACACGGACGAGTAAATACGTCGACAGAACGAAAATCAAGCACATATACGGTCAGGAGGATAGAACACCGGCCTTACGTATGACAGAGTCGCCCGGGATGACAGTTCAAACTGAGGGAATATGATAGTTTCCTTCATCAAAGAAAAAGAAAGGCATTGATTATGATTCGTTACCCACCATTAGTGCATTCATAATATAGAAATTAGTACAACAGATTCAGGCTTCAATTAGTGGAAGTTAGACATATTTAAATAAATTGAAGATCGTAGCACTTTTCCACAAGAATTTTTACTGCGTACAACGCGTTTCGGCTCACTGAGTTATCATCTGGTACAAGACCATCTGGTACCATCGTCTTGTACCAGATGATGGCTCAGTAAGCCGAAACGCGTTGTACGCAGTAAAAATTCTTGTGGAAAAGGGCTACGATCTTTTATTCATTTAAATATAGAAATTATTTGGTTTTATAAATCCCGATTTAGACGAATGTTAATCGCCAATTTTAACCTCATTTGAAAAAGGCCAGATTGGCGCCGATACAATACCACTCCACGTGACGTCACAGGCACCTAGATGTTATACGAGTAGTCAGGAGTTTTACATCGTCTGAGACTACAATGCATGCATGAGACACAGATCTCAGGGAAGCGATTCTTAGTAATTACCAATTAATATTGCCAATGGTCGTTAAGTTTCCATCGTTTGATATGGTTTTAATAATCCTTATTTAAGCCAAGCGTTGCCAGCCAGCAGGGTACTCAACGCTACCGCCATGCTCGGCAGCAAGCAGCCTGCATCGTAACGGCGTTCATAGCCTTGGACCCAAGGCGGCCTCACACAGCA